>NC_136073.1:140050622-141250622 GCF_964261635.1 Lissotriton helveticus | reverse complement strand
ACTCCACTCCACTCCGCATTTACCAACTCCCTAAGTATAATTCAAGTCCTTCAAAAAACACTTAGAAACACATTGTACTCTTATTTTCAATCTAAAAATAGAGAAAACAAACACCACCGACTTTAGGACACATGATGAATATGGGTGCACTCAGGAAAACGTTTTCTGTTGTCAAAGGCCTTTTTGGCTTTGGTATACCTCAATGGGTGATGACACGGATGAGGACAACTGACTTAGAGGCAGGGCTTTAAGTGAGCCGGGGCCAGTCGGTGCGCAGCACCAGCAGTTTTAAAAATCAGGTGCTGAGACAGGTCGCTATCGGGATCTCCTTTTTTACACTCACCTGCACCTTGCAAAAATAATCTAAACTCGGCGGCAGTAACAATCATCGCTGGCCTTAGTTGAAACTGTCAAGAGGCTCCTTTGTTAAGCATGCTGCCACAATCTGGAGCAATTTGTAAGGTATGTGTTGTATTCTCATTTAGTATTCTTTGCACCTTTCCCTTTAAATGATATGTTCCATTTAGATTCTCAGTGGAGTTGATGTTCTGTACAATGCATCTAGTTGGCAGTTGCCGGCTAGTCTTGGTGGGAGCACCAACTACTCTCTGTTACTCGAAATAAACATCCTTATTTTAATATCTATTATTAGTACCAGTCTACTTCCATTACAACAGTATGATTACCTGAAAGTGATCTGAAAGTACATGCCATGGAATCCAGAGTGGGGCAGGAGGGGTGAAGGGCAGTGATCAGGCTCTAAACGCAACAGGACTACAGCGTTAATGCCGCTGCATGGGCTCCTGCTGCCTAGTATTAGCAGCTTCTAGATTTTTTCAAGCTCACAATAAATAAAAGTAAATATTTTACTGAGTTTGATTTAACATTCTTAATTGAGCTGTATAGTTATTTCACAGTTTCAGAATTGATGCATGTTCAATATTATTTACAATAGTCTTTGTTCTTCATTTGATTTGTTACTCTGCCTCCCTTAACCTTGGGGTGGGGGGCAATTGACAGCTACGCTGCAAATCTACAAATCCCAGAGTGCCTCCATTGCTACCTACGGTTCTGAAAGTTGGGGGATTGCTAACTTCGAATACTTACAATATGAAGAAAATAGGTTCTGCAGGCGACTCCTTGGAGTACCAATCTCCACTCCTCATATTATCTGCCACGAAGAGCTAAACCTGCAATGTGTAATTGACTTTATCAGGGTAAGGCCTCTACTATTTCAGTTATCTATTTGGAGTAATGAGAAGGGAATACTAACTAGAGATATAATATCTGACTACCTCTCTAGTGTTATCGGTCTTCGAATTCCGTGGTTGGCATATATCAAATCAGAATTAGGTCAAATTGGTAAGCAGAGGGCCTTTATGGAGACAAACTTATGTTCAAGTTTTAATAAAAGAAATCAGTGCAGGAAAGGCGTTAAAGAAGTGCAGAAGGGAAGCCTTTGATCTCTGCGTATCTGTCTTTGAGTGCCCTGGAGTATTCCCCTGTTTATTTATGGCAGCCTTGTGGGAGATGGGAGCCTCTCTTTTAGTCAGGTTTCGAGCTGATACAGTCAAATACTTATTGTGCTTCCCGGTTTGGTATCAGTCAAACTTGCTGCTATTCTATGTCCGTGTGACGAGAAAACTGGTCAAACTATGTTGCATTTTTTATTTTTCTTTAAATGATATGAGTTTTATACCAGGTCATTCCTGATCCCCCTTTCTAAAAAGACATTCTATAATATCAGGCAGTGCAGAGTCATGTTTTTATCGGCTATTCAATTGTCTGATATGGAAACCTGTTTACATTTAGGCTCATTTTTTGATCTCGGCTAGCGTAGGCTGCGCACATGCGCAGTCTCGCTGGCGAGATTTAATGTCTCTGAGTAGTGAGGCTGGAATGTAAACAACAAGTCAAAAACACACCCGTTGTTTTATATTCCAGCCAATGGAGAAGAGGGGAGAAAGAAAAATACGCCCCCAGTCTGAAAAGGACGGGGCTTGGACACAATGTTTCCATAACGTGTACCCTCTTGCTTTCCAGGAATGGCGAGCACTGTTTCCATAACATGTACCCTCTTGCTTTCCGGGAATGGCGAGCTTCCTCCTCCCCCTGCGGGACGCTGCCATTGCCCAGCTTAGCTGGGTGAACCATCTCTTCCTGGCTGTATTTGCTGTGGCTCGCCCAACGCTTAAGACTAGCGGAGAGAGCAGCAACCTAAATCAGTGCGTGAGAAGCTGGGACAAGCGGGCTGCGGTGCATACATCGCCTTCTTCTAGTGCCTGGAGCCGAAGCCGGGTCTGTGTAGAGCACTCCCTTTCAGTGTGTCCGAGGTGCTCCCTGGTGCCCCCGCCTACCTCGAGTCTCCTCCCGGTGCCCGGGCTGCGCTCCAGTCTCCCCGGCCGCCTCTCATCCTCCCGGGACCATGGCGCTCCGCGCCTGCACCCTCTACGACTTCAAGTCAGAGAACACAGGCAAAATCTCGCTGCGGGAGAAGGAGCTGCTGACCCCGTGCAGCGCGCAGGACATCGAGGGCTGGCTGGAGGGGGTCAACAGCCGTGGCGACTGCGGCCTCTTCCCGACCTCCTACGTGGAGGTGTTGCGGGTGGCCGAGACCGCCCCTGCCCCTGCCACCGCCCGACCCGGAGCCGCAGTACCCGGCCCGCTATGTCAACCTGCCGGCGGGCGCTTCTCCCTGGAGCCGGTGCAGTCCTCGTTCCGGGCCCCGCAGGACTCGGTGCTCCCGGGGGCGCTGGCGCTGATGCAGCAGCGGCTCTCGCAGTCCTACCCGCCTGGGCCCCAGCACGGAGACCCCTACCAGACCAGCCAGAGCAGCGATGACGAGTGGGACGACAGCTGCTCCACCGTGACCGACGATGCCAGCACCCCTGGCTACCCGGAGTACAAAGGCGGCACGTCGGCCCGCTACCGCCTCTCCACCCGCTCGGACACGTCCTCCCGCTCCTCCTACGCCCACGCAGGCGGGCAGCGCCAAGGGCTCTGCATGGTCAGCCTCAACAGCTTCTCCACCTTCGTCAAGTCCGGGGGCGAAGCCTTCATGCTGGGTGAGGCGGCGGGCTTCGTGAAGGACGGGGACAGGCTGTGCGTGGTCCTGGGGCCCCACGGCCCCAAGTGTCAGAAGAACCCCTACCCCTTCTCCTGCTCCATTGACGACCCCACCATGCAGACCAAGTTCAAGGGCATGAAGAGCTACATCTCCTACAAGCTGGTGCCAACCCACACTGCGCGCAAGGTGCACCGGCGCTACAAGCACTTCGACTGGCTCTACATCCGCCTGCCCGAGTCCTTGCCTCCCTCTCCCCCTGTTGCTCCGGAGAGCCGCGGTCCCTTCCTGGGCTCAAGCTCCACCCCGTGCCGCCTAAGCGGCTCCTGGAGGGGCCTTCTCCTACCTCTGTTACCTGCCTGCCGGGACTGCGGTAAGTGAGGCGGTGTGACTGTCCCCTTCAGAGTGGCTGCCATGGGCTCGTTCCCATCGGTAAGGCTTGGCTGCTGTCAGGCTCCACCACACCATCACAGTCTGACCCTCGCACCCCCCTCACCCCTGGGCTCTGACTCCTCAACCCTGTGCTCAGACTCCTCAACCCTTAGCCTCTCACCCTCCACAGTAAAGGTGTGTCAGAAGTGAGCAAGGGAAGCGGGGTGGGGGCAGGGGGGAGGTGCGAGCGGAGCTGCCTGCCGAGGGGAGGAAGCGCCGGCCCGCCGCTGGTGTTCCTGTTGTAATCCGATGCCGGCTGCCTGACCCTCCTTGGCAGCAGAGCAGAGACGCACTGCCGACACTGCCGGAGCTGAGTGGTCACCACCGGTCCCCTCCGACCGCCGCCGGATGTATTTCGCATGGGTATCCTAGAAATCCCCTCGTAGATGCTGTGCTTGGTGTAACAGAGGTGCCAGGGCAGGAGGGCAGATGCACTCAGACCTCTTCCTTGTCACCGTGGCTTCTCTGTCTTGGCATTGCCCGCTTACCAATGGGGATTTGGTGAAAGGGAATCGTTTGTGGCCTTTCTGTTGACATAGTGGGTGCAGCCGTCTTCTCTCTGTGTCAACATCCCTGGCAAGAGGATAAACGCAACGAGGTGTGCCCTGTGGAGGAAAATGAAAGCGAACTTCCTTCAGCAGTGCGAGCCAGAAGCTCTGTTCCTGCCAACGCCGGTGCAGGACGGGCGAGGATAGGCTGGCGGGTTGGGGCCTGGTAGTTCAGGGCTGTCGCTCCCAGGTGAAGACATTGAGGTAGGGAGGGCACTGGGCAGTGAGACGTCACAGGTTGAGGGTCTCTTGGACTGCGCACGCTTGCAGCCCAAACAAGGGTTGGGACACGGGAGAGCTCAGGGTGGTAGCTCGGAATTGCCTCTCCAAGAGGGCAGAACGCATGGCAGCTCGGGGGTGTTACTTGAGGGTGAAAGCCCCTTGCTCGGCCCTGCGTATCCTGCACAGGGACAGCTCTGGTGGGGAGCGCAAGTAGTGGGGTTTGCCTTTGAGGTGTTTCTAGTTAGCACCGCAGGGAGGTTCAGGACACTGGCCCCCCGTCCGGCGGGCACGCCAGGTAGTGTGGTCCGAGCACTGGCCTGTTGAGGAGCGTGGCCTGTTCCTCCTGTTCCCGCCTTTAGTCCCTCGAGGCTGGTTTCTTGGAATTAAATAGCACTGGCTGTTTACCCTCTGGGCATGTTCCCTGCCACGCCTTCCTGCACAAGGTACAGCGAGAGCAGAGGAGTAAAGGTGTGTCAGAAGTGAGCAAGGGGAGCAGGGTGGGGGGCAGCAGTACGAGCAGAGCTGCCTGCCGAGGGGAGGAAGCGCCGGCCCGCCGCTGGTGTTCCTGTTGTAATCCGATGCCAGCTGCCTGACCATCCCTGGCAGCAGAGCAGAGACGCGCTGCCGACACTGCCGCAGCTGAGCGGTCACCACTGGTCCCCTCCGAGCGCCACCAAGGGCTCAAAGCTGACTTTTTATAATCACTGACCTGAAGACACGCCGGCGCGCATCCAGGCCTCGTTCCCGCAGGACAGAGGCTCAGCCTGCAGTGATAAGGACGAAAAGAAGCAACTGCCTGTCCCTGCTCGTCTGCATCCAAGGTACTGTAACTTGTCTGCGGTATTTACATTTGCATTACTCCTGGTTATCAGCAGTTCAAAAATGCTTGCCAAGATTGCTTTCCTAAAATCACAACTTTTTTGGCCATTGTTTTTGTGTTTGCGTGTGTTTTATTACGCTCCGTGCCCCTAAGTGATTGCTGGTGGCAGCCTTGTTCTTCCAGGCCTGTAATCTATACTTATTTCTGCAGTACCTACTTCTAGAATTTCAGCCTCTGAAAGTTTTGCATCTCGGGTATTTTCTCAGCAAGTCTTAAGGCCCGCAACTGGCAACGTGGTCTCTTAGTTTTCACACAGTACGGAGTGTTGATACCTTTGTCATGCTGCTCATGTTCATTATAGCAACAATCGCCGCAGTTATGCGGCTTTGCCACGACAATTTTACTGAATTGTGTGTGTGTACGTGTGGGGCTCTGTGTGTGTGTGTGTGGGGCTCTGTGTGTGTGTGTGGGGGGGTCTGTGTGTGTGGGGGGGGGGCTCTGTGTGTGTGTGTGGGGCTCTGTGTGTGTGTGGGGCTGTGTGTGTGTGGGGGTGGCTCTGTGTGTGTGGGGGGCTCTGTGTGTATGTGAGCTCTGTGTGTGTGTGGGGTTCTGTGTGTGTGTGGGGCTCTGTTTGTGGGGGGCTGTGTGTGTGTGGGAGGCTATGTGTGTGTGTCGGGGGGCTCTGTGTGTGTGTGTGTGAGGCTCTGTGTGTGGGGGGGCTCTGTGTGTGTGTGGGGCTCTGTGTGTGGGGGGGCTCTGTGTGTATGTGTGGCTCTGTGTCTGTGTGTGGCTCTGTGTGTGTGGCTGTGTGTGGCTCTGTGTGTGGTTCTGTGTGTGTCTCTGTGTGTGACTGTGTGTGTGTGTGTGTGGCTCTGTGTGTGTGTGGCTCTATTAATCAACTAGTCACTCTCTACTAACTATTAATCTCTGCTAATACTCTCTACTACTTTCTAATGTTTAGCTATTGCTAGTGTAAATGACAATACCATATATTTATCTTTTAAAAAATAAAAATGAAAAAAATGACATATGCAATGCCAATAGCTCTAACTTTAACAAAGACGAGACCATTGCATTGTAAATGCTTGTTAAGACATTCTGTGAGGGCACGCAGTACCTTTTTAACAATCTGCTGCTATTGCTAATCTTTTTTTCTGTAATATCCATGAATTTGTTTTTAACTGGATGAAATGTTTATTCGTTATAAGTAAGGCTCCCGGTTTTCCATTTTCTCAGATTTTTACAGATAATTACAAACATAAATCACAGTGAATCCTCTTTGTATTTATTTTTAAAAGCAGAAAAATGCAGAAAAATGTGCTTCTTGTGGGTAACTCTCCATGCTGTTGATAGAGCGCGCAGGTCACCCGACTATAGATTTACCAAATACTCACCTAGGCCCATATTCAAATAAAATCACAATTTCTTAGCTCAGGTAACCTGGGCACTGACTATCAGATATTTGTACTTCCTAGGTCCTATACCTTTGACTAACACTCCTGGTCACCAGTATCTGTGGACCTATGGGATCAGGGAGTCTAGCATAATGGGTATGGTAGCAATAAGACAAATATGCACTCATATAATAAAAACAGACTCGAGAAGTTTTGAAAACCTTTATCTAATCTTCATCAAAAGTCATAAGTCAAAGGTTAACAGCAAGCAAACTATCAATAATCAAAATCACAAACAGCGTATAACTATGCAGAAGATATATTATGCCAACCCTTTAGAACTCTAAAGGAAAGGTAAGAACAAGGAACATACTGAAAATGAACCTATAGAAATCAGACTTAAAATGGTATGTTCTAAAGGACGGGAAAAATAAGGGACATGCTGGAATGTCACAGTTTAATCGTTTCAAGAGGGTGGGTAAAAGAGGGAACACAAATTATAATGATGTATCTGAATTTACCATTTAACTATAGGGAAGGTAAGAAAATGGAACACGCTAATAATTCAGGATAACCACTTCAGTTTTCCTTAAAGGGAGGGTAAAGACAGGGATCATCTATTTATTCAAAGACGGTACTTAACATCCGATTCTAAGGAAGGGGAAAAAATGGAACATGCTAATAAAGGAAAGATTCACGATTTAGTAATTTGTCACAAGGGAAGGGTAAGAAAAAGGCACATATGCAATTAAGACTTTAGCATACTTCAGCGAAGGTGAGAAAAGGACACAATTGATACTGTGTTACCCACACAGATTTATATTTACCTAGAACGGAGTGAAGACCAACCCTGGCCACGGGTCAGTTAAGGACAGAAACCCCGAAATTTGCAAACGCCAGTAGGCCTGCAAGTGCAGCTCAGACTCAGGACAGGAAAGCCAGATTTGGATCAGAACCGGACCACCGAAAGTTGAGACCAGCACCCGCAGTTCAGTTGCAACGCCTGTGCTACTCCCTCTCTGCAGCTATCAGTCTAAACCCCGATTGGGGTATCGAATTCCCCAGCAAAGTGCTTCGCCAGCACTTCAGGTCCCAGAACGCCGATTGGGTCAGCAAGTCTTCTGACAGAGTGCTCCGCAACACCTCTGTTCTCGATCAGCTATTGAGTGCGTTGGGTCAGTGACAGGTCAGCTATTCGGACAAGTCGGACAATTTCTCTAGCTAAGCCTAGGCTAGTTATACTATTTTCCAGGTCAGTGTACCACCCCCCAATGTTGCAAGTGTAAGAATCCCCAATTTCGATTCGACAAAGGAAGAGGACAGGTCATCACCCCATCTTAACTTTTCTAATTTTCCCGTCTCATATTCAAATTTGCGTTCCCGCCAATCAAATTCAGGTTCGCATAACGTCTTTATTTCAAATAACAATGGATGTTCTATTGACAAATACAATGTAATTTTCCAGAGTTCACTAGGTGAGGTTCCCAGGAGCATCTTCCCAGTCATTCAGCTCCTTGGCTGGAATTCAAAGGGCACTGCTCTGGAGACTCGCGGATCTCGCGCAGACGCAGTTTCAAGCAAGATGGAGTGCAGCATAGGACAACAGGCCATGTTTCGAAGTGCAACATAATATGGAAAAGAAAGAGTTTTAGAACACAGAATAAATGAATACACTGTATACCATAAATCTCTACACTATACCCATTACTTTATAATAAACTATAGCATTAGGATTAAGCAGGACGAACAGCTTTAGCAAAAGCAGCAGTGCAAGCTTCTCGCATGTGAGAACACAAAGCAGCCATCTTAGCTCTAGTGCGCAGATGCGAATAGTTTCCCACCAAGTCAATCGAATACGTCACGTCACATGGGTATGACCGACGCATGCGCAGTCCAAATTCCCATGTAGCTGCGGCCATTTTAGATGCAAGAGTATTAGTATACACATAAGCAAGCTTCTCTCGGACACCTGGTATGTACGGGAAAATGTAAGTTTAGTAGGACAAACATGTTGGTTACTTATTAATACTGTTATACGAGGTTCTTGAATACAAGCAAGTCGCTTTACGTGCATTTTGTTAAGTACATATGTTTTGGTTATGCTTTTTAGCCACGCCCCTGAATACATAAGCCACGACCCACCAACAGACTACCCCCAGTTTATGTATCCCAGCTAAAGCCCTGCTTAGAGGTAATAACCAGTGCTTTAAATGGGCCGGTACTCACCGGTACTGAGTACTGGCACTTCTCATTTTTATCGCTCTGAGTACCGGCACTTCTCTGCTGCCAAGGAGAGTACCGATACTCATCAAAGGTAGGCTTATTGTTGCTGGTGCTCACGAGCACGAATGGCTGTCTGACAGCCAAAGCGCCTCTAGCCAAGCTGAGCCACCTCTAAACAATTATGCTGGGCTCATCTGCATAATGCATAATGTCCATGGTTTTCCCCAAACAGTGTTTGACAGAGCAGGGTCGATTCAGGCCATGAGCTGTCAATCACTTTCACACCATGGTGTGCATTTGTGCACACCCTCGAATCCTTCAGAAAAGGGGGTGGCATCCCGCTGACAGCAGCAATTAAGAAAGCCCCAAGAGATAACTGGTGTTAAATGGCCTTTATCACACCTGAGTCTTTTGCATGAGTGTGTGTCTGCTTGTGTCTGGGCATTTGCCTGCTTGTGTGCGCATGTTTGTGTGTGTGAGAGAGAAAAGCGAGTGAAAGAGGGAGAGAATTCAGACACTAGGGAGGTATTTTAAAGATTATTCTTGGAATGCTTAGTGTGAGCATTGCTGCTTGTTTCTGTGAGTGCGCACTCAAGAATATATAAGTATTCGGCCACATAGTAGAAATGTCTTATATGTCTTGTCCTTAGCCCCACCCCTAGCCCCGCCCACTTGCTACAGTCAGCTCATTTTAAGAGTACCTGCACTTATTGTTTCCCATTTAAAGCACTGGTAATAACACAATTACTTACCAGTAATCTTCATGAGTTATGACTGGGAGGGGGGGGGGGGGGGGAGTAGGGTATGCGTAATGTTAGAGCCCCACGCATTTCCAGCCTGCTGCTGGTATGCCACTGCCAAAGCCCTCGCTGAGACAACACGTTTTGCCTCGATGAAGCTTGCATATCTGTCTAAGGAAGCGGCTGTAGGATAAAGGCAAAACGGGCAAGGAGGGTAAAAAGATCGATTTTCTTTAAGGATTTGATAGGACTTCGGCATCACTTCCTGTGACATCATTCCTTGTGTTGTCATCGAGCATCATCAGGAATATTTAGTCCCTTCAACATTTTTGGGGGAACTTGTGCCCTATTTATGAGTTGGACAATACAAACCTAGCATTTTATCCACCATTTCCTTAACTCTCTTCCACTACTAATGCCTGCTGCCGTGTCTGATCCAAAACAGTGTTTTACTCTTTTTCGTCATCTTGTCGCCGATCACGTTTCCACACTCATTTCCAATGAAGTGTTGTGTAATTGTCGCCGAGGTGTTTTTCAGTCACCTATTAATTTCGAACAATTACATAACATCAACATTTAGACACGCTCACGCCGATGGGTAGATTCATAAGCAAAAGGAAGGCAAAATCCACACGTGGTAGCGTGGCCGAGCGGTCTAAGGCGCTGGATTTAGGCTCCAGTCTCTCTGGAGGCGTGGGTTCGAATCCCACCGCTGCCAAGATTTTTCTAATTTTTTTTTATTTTTTTATAACAAATACCTTTAATTGATTGGTGACCTTCCTTTCATTTTCTTTTAATGATTCCAGACTTTAAGCACACGTCGAAGCCTCAGCGCCCATCTGTGTAACTAAGATATGGAGTAATACAGAAACCTTACACAGTGCAGTCGGTGACAGCATAGCCGCGCAACAGGCTGAGCAGGCGGCTGCCACCAGCAGCTGCTAGAAAGACAGTCAGATCATCCGCATACATTACTCCTCCCCCTTCCATCTGACGGGTTTGCAAGGCTTGAAAAGTTCTTTAAATAGTTGTGAAAAAAAGATAAAGTGAACAGACTAGATTCGCATCGTTCGGTCAATCCTGGCTTTTAAACGAATAGGACCGTTGCATTCTGGGACTTGTATGTTCTCTCTTAATTGTGCCATTATTGCCTCGAAACCCTATTGTGCAATGTACGCTGTACATGACAAGTGGTTTGGGTCCAGCAGACAGATATTCGGTTTAGGAAATAGAACGTGAATTTAATTTGCCAAATAACTGGTGGGAAAAGGAGACAGCACGAAAATGGATCCTGATATAGGATGCAGTAAAACAGGGAGAGGAGGTAGAACCAAAGAATTGCAAGGGAGATTAAAACAATGACAAGGGCAAGAAAGTAGCAGGGAGACCTAATCAAGTAATTAAGTTGAGATTTGGAAAATATGGCTAAACAAATGACACGTAGTCATCACTCTTAGGAAAGAAACAGAAATGCAACAATTTGAGTGCAGAGGAAGAGCTGCTTACAGCACTTACCTTCCAATATGAACTTTTCACATTCACTAGGAGAGCTACAAAAATCAGCAATAAATCATTTCCGTAGTCGGCAGGATTCGAACCTGCGCGGGGAAACCCCAATGGATTTCAAGTCCATCGCCTTAACCGCTCGGCCACGACTACCTTATACAGCGACTTCCTTATACAGAACTTTGTTCACCTATGCATAACCTGTATACACTAGATCCCTCCCCTTGTACAGTGTGGAGTTTTCATACAGAAACACAATACATATATTCATAATGTGTCAAGTTACCCATGTCACCGGTGACACATTCAGCAAGTCAAAACTTTAAAGCTACTGTGATTTTCAATTCTGGAATGTTGAAGTCCATAACCTGAAGTGGAATAAATACTGCTACCAAAAGGCTGCTTTCTTAAAAGCCACGACTAACTGAAATACACGAATATAAGCAGGGTCACTTGAATTATGAGCAGGGTAGAACCAAATTGATTGACAGTTTACTAAATTATACAGCAAGAAAAGGTAAATCATGTGGCATAACATGACAAATGTTGTTATAGTATCACCTCATTATTTTGTCATTTTTACATATTGTCAATATCTATGCAAAGGTTTTACCTTATTAATGCAAGTCTGACACCAAAATTTAAGTGGCCCTGCATATGAGTTACAGCAACTTGAAATTTGCACCCAGGAATGAGGAAGGGAACTCATGTCAAATATGTGGATTTCAGACCCAAAGGCACTGTTCATCTCACTCTGTGCCTTTTTCTTACACTAAACAGTTTTCCTAACTGTTTACATCAAACACGAAGGCTGACAGAAGATGAGGAGCTCCATGTCAAGCGCAAAACCGTTATCACCTCTAACCTTTTAGCAAGCAGTATTTTTAGATCTCATCCACAGAACTATTGCAGGCATTGCTAATATTTAAAGTGGTTTTAGGTAAACCCATTGTCTATTCCCTTGGCTTTCTTGTCAGTCTAAATTGCTTGCTTTTTATATGGTGACTTTCCGTCACCTTCTTACTTATGAGAGTATAGTTTTTACCTTTACCATTCATTTGTTTGGATAACTTCTATCCCTCCATGGTTGCTTTGAGAACTTCATGGAAAGGAATATGTGTTTCTGAACTCTTGCCATGTGCTGCTGCACTCCTCACACACATTACTCCTAGGGTGACCAACTGGCATGGGTGCAAATTCAGGACAGTGAGTGCAAAAATTCAGGACAAAGGGTCAAAATTCAGGACTGAAGGTCAGAATTCAGGAAAAAAAATTGGGACAAAAGGTATGTTTTGCATACACACAGAGGAAGTCGCGCAATAGTGCATATGTAAATAGACAACCAACACAAGCACAAGTAAAAATACGTTTATTTTAGGTTGAGAGAACCTTGCACTCACTGCATCTGTTGTGTATGCGAGTGAAACACACCTGCGTTTGCATATTTCCCCCCAAAAAAGTAACAAAAAAGATCACAGCTGAAGGCTTTTCAGATCTTACATTCCCCATCACCACCACTGAAAAAAAACACTTGATCCGAAAGGCTGTCACTGGGCAGAGAGGCCCATTATAATTTTTTATGTGATAATTAGGCCAACATACAGAATGATAATGAGCCTGATAGCAGTCTGTGCCAGGTCTGGGAGGGGCTGCTGCAGGCCACAGATCACAGCAGGAGAGTGAGTTGCCCCCTGCAGTGAGAGTTACAGGCTGCTTGCAGGGGGCAGCTCATACCAATGTCAGAAATTAAAGACAAAAGGCGTCCGTGGAAGAAACCTTTACGGAGGAAGTCCGTGAAATTTACGGATGGTTGGTCACCCTAATTACACTCCACACTCTCTATTTTGACCCTCCCTCACACCTCATCCATTGTTTATCGCATTCATTGTATTTTTCAGCACATTTTTTTCTTCTACTACTTTCAGCCCACCTTTTGCACCCATAATCCTCCCTGCTTACCCACGCTCCCTGCTGATCAAAGGCTTTGAGCCCCTCCCCACACCCCCACTCTCTATTGTTGCTTCTTGTATAGCTGCCAAGGTTTCAGATTGCTTACATGCGACATTTTCATAATTTCAGTGAAATTATGAGTGTCATTCAACAACTATGACCAACACTTTTCCATTAGAAAAATCAAGCAATAAAGAAGAGGAAAACATAAATATCAGAAATTCCCCCAATTGTTGCTTTATGAAGCTTAGAAGTAAGTGTTAATTTTTGCCCCAATGAACTTGCACTAAAGTTGTGCTCACATGTCTGAAGCAGCCAAGCAGCCAGTGCCTCGCTGTCCTAGCTGAGAGGCAGTACAAGCATCTCTACATGTGCTCTGTACAGTACGCTCAGGCCTCGGTTGTAATTCGTGCGGGCGGAGAAGAGTGGCGGTACTTAGGCCACCATGTTATTATTTTAAAAGATTGCATTGCTTGCTTACTGCTGGTGCAGCTCACACTGATGGAGTCTGTCCGGGGCCTCTGTCCCATGCGGGAGCTGCTCCAGCAGGCTGAGTGGCCGGTCTCAACTGCTATATACAGAATCCCCCAGGCTTTTGCGGCTTAGGGTGGCAAATTTGCGGCCCAAAAATTCCACATTTGCAGCCCATAACCTCAAAATTCGCGTATTTTTGTTTTGGGCAAAATATGTGCCCACCACAAAAATACTGCAGACTTGTGCTTTCAAATGGCCTGCAGGTGGCACACAAAAGTGTGAGCAGGGCTCGAGTTGGGGTACCTCTGCCCCAGCTCCTCATGAACGATGAGGCTGCGACTTTGCTGCGGTCTGCCTTTCTCCCCCTGGACTTGCTGGCTATGTCAGCCCTCTTCCTGGACTTTTGGACTTGGACCTTTGTGCTCCCCACATTTTCTTTTTATGACTCGCTTCTTCTTCTACCTTTCTCCTCCGCCATTTTAGCAATCTATGACCTCCCCCTCTGTCCTTTCGACCTTTCTATTGTCTCTCATGTTGCCTCTGACACACTCCTCACTGTCTTACTCATTACTATCTGCTTCCCTCTCTCGTTTGTCCCACTTTGCTGCCCTTCTCTGTCCCTCCCTTGGTGCTGTGACTACCATCCCCCTCCGACCCCACTTAATGGAACTCTTCTTTTCTGTATATAGAGATAACTCTAATCACTAGTATATGCAGTAGACCTTTGTACTCTACTATTCCTATGTGACTCCTAGAGTATATCCATTTGTATCCCTTCCCTATGTATATAGAGATAACTATAATCACTAGTATATGCATGTGACTCTTAGAGTATATCCATTCATATCCCTTCCCTATGTATATAGAGATAACTCTAATCACTAGTATATGCAGTATACCTTTGTACTATCTACCATTCCTATGTGACTCTTAGAGTATATCCATTCATATCCCTTCCCTATGTATATAGAGATAACTCTAATCTCTAGTATATGCAGTAGACCTTTGTACTCTCTACCATTCCTATGTGACTCTTAGAGTATATCCATTCATATCCCTTACCTATGTATATAGACATAACTATAATCACCAGTCTCTTCTTTGTGTGACTTTACATCTTGTACATTTGCAATTTTTTTCTGTGTGTATCGTTTATGTAACGCATGTAATCCTAAGTCCCTATGTTTTGCAACTGGTTCTTATGTAAAGCGCTCTGACACCTTCGGGTAAAGTTCGCACTATATAAAATCGCATTAAATAAAAAAAATAAAAAAATACCACACGGGTGGACGGCGTCCCCCAACTTATTTTACCGGGGGGACGCCATCCCCTCTGTCAAACAGCGGGACTTCACTCTTTGGCCTCTCTGGGACTTCCTGTCGTGACGTCACTTCCGGTGACAGCGTTCCCCCACTTCTTTTTTACGACTTGTGCCCTGGGTTTGAGGTGGCCTGCAGTCTAATTGCTTAGGAGGGGACGAGGTGTACAAATCATTATTAGAGACATGGACAGCCCGCCTCGGCACCACTGCAGCAGAGCCCGAGAACAGCAGCGAGCTACAGGCTCAGGCTGATCTCGTAAAATTAACTTTATTTTCAAGTAGTGGGTGGCAGGCATTACAGACCTGAGAGTGACGCCGGCCATGTGGACGAGTCTGCAGGAGCCCTGTTTCGTAGTGGGGCATCATGAGAGAGGCACAGGCAGCGACGGGCTGCAGCACTACTCAGACACAAAACTGCCACCAGGGACTTGTGTTCTCACTCTGCAACTGAATACACACTATAGTAGTCATGTGACATGACATTGTTCTGGAAGAATTGTCGCTAAAGCGGAAAATACAAGGACAAGGTATGTGGAAGACACGATGACGCTATATTGGCAACAGTCGATCTTGCCGAAATAAAACACATTTTCCATTCTCTTAGTTTAATAGAAGCTGTCAGCACAGCAAGGATTGCCGCCTGTCACCCTCGCCTGAAATATACAAGTAAGTGGTCGACACCACACGCAGGCCATGAGAGGGCTTTTGATAATGTTATATTCACGCTATGCCTTTATCTGCCTCAGCTTGTGTCTCGCGCTGAGCTCGTGACATGTCCTTCTGTTCACGGGTTGAGCGTTCGGTCCAACGGCAGTTAGATGCCCGTTTAGTCCCAGTCTTGCTGGTTGGGTTTTCTATGCCTGCTCTTAATAAAGCACCTAACCCAAGCGACCCCTGTGTGCAGCCTGCATTATATGTACAACAGATAAATATAAGACTATGACGATTTACCGTTTGTTCTTTTTTCTTCTTTTATGGTGAACCTGTCGTTGGTTTGATTCAGTTTTGGAGTGACTAAGGTACCGAAAAGTATTCAAAAAGAGATCAGCTGATTTGAAGGTAAATGAAGGGAGACATGGAGCATTTTGAAGAGCGATTGGTAGTGGTTATTAGATAAGTAATTAACGGAGTGTCATTGTTATTTTTTCAGTCACTGGTCCTGATGAGAACCCGGTAGTACATCAACTGGGTTTGAAACGCGTCGACCTTATATGTTCTCACAACAAGTGCAGCAAACGAAAAAAGTCCCCGGGCTTAAAATAAAAACATAAAAACCAAGGGACAAGTAGTTCGCACAGAGGGATGTTTAACGGAGGCACTGTTGTCTTTAGGATAGTATATAAAAAACTTAGAACCAAAAAATGTGTTTCTGTGCATAAGTTTTATATGTATATTGTTTTGTTTGTATTTTGAAAAATGTTTTTTCTTTTGTTGTTGTATTGTACCTAGGTAATGTTTAAAAAATGTCATTTTTTTGCTGTTCAATGTATATATATGTAAATTGTGGGCGTGGGTTGTAGATACTAAATTTGCAAGATGAAAATAAATTGTTTTTGATACAAAGTAAACAGAAATAGAATTTGAAAAAATAAATAAAAGAAACGAGACAAATACTGTCAGGTCAACATTGATTCATGGGTGTTACCTATATATGAAATAAGACGCGAAGTGATACACAGTATTGACATTTGTTGTGTGTTTGGACCACCAGACCAACTCCAGGAGGGCAGAGCAGTGCACAGGCGAGTGTACTCATTCCGACTGTGGCTGTCAGAGCAGTGCACACTCTGCCATACATTGCTCAGAGTGCAATAACGGCTCTCCCGTTTCCCACTTCTCAACGACTTCAGAAGGCACTATAAATTGTGACTTTGCATTTTAGTGCCTTGATGTGCACCACCACACTAAAATGTGTTAGACTAACGTCTGATGCGTGGTATTTCGCAGGACTGTCCTTGTCCATCCTGGCCCATACTTTAGGTCTCATCTTCTAGACACAGCTATTAGCCTTAAACAGCTGTTGTTGTAGAAGAGGCCTTTTGTGGAAACAACAAAAACATACAGTCAGCTTTGTGCCACCCCCATAGCTTCTTTACTGTATTTTTTATTGGATAACCTGTATCCTTCCACTGCTAACAGTGTATTGGAGTGTTTTTTTCATGCAGTGTCCCTTATGTGCTTCTTCCCCCACAAACACCAGCCATACTTCACACTCTGTGTCGTTCTCCCCAACCCACAAGCTTGTGCATTGCTTAGCCCAACCCTCCTTGGCTTTGCATTTATCCACCCCCCCTCAGCCCCCCCAGCCAGCTGACTCTCCTCTGTTGCTCTCCTGCCCCTCTGCACACTCCCATCATCTCTCCTCAAAGTTTACTTCTACCCAGGGCTTTAAGTCGGGGGGGGGTCTGTGGGGGGCTGAGCCCCCCCCCCCCCAGGTTTTTTTGGAGGGCCTCGAAAGGGGGCTCTAGGGGGCTCTATTTTCGGGCCTGAAAGGTCAAAGGTAAGGTGAGCAGACGTCCCGTTTTTTGTTTGGTGTTACTAGTGTGGGTAACATGTCTTGATAGTGAAATACTGCCAATTTGGTTTTTTCACTATTGAAAGGCTATCTTGCCTATAGGATAACACGAGGAATGCTTTGTGACATGTTTACCCGATATCTTCCCAATGACGGCAAGATAGACATATGGAATCTGATATCCCTGAACTCAGGCTCGCAACACTCATTGGACTCAAAGGGCTTCAGCCCCCCCCCCGTCGTGTGTGGCAGCCCGGGATGAGATGATTCCCGGGCACACACACAGCCGCACCCGAGCACTTCACAGATCTTTAAAAGACCATTTGCATATTAATGAAGAATTGTTGTTGTCTCACCCCTTCTAAGAGCCCCTGCAGCTCCACTCTGACTATTGATTAAAGATTCAGCCCCCCCCCCAAATGTTTTCTTAGCCCCCTGAAATTTGGCTTTAGTTGCGCCTCTGCCTGAACTCAGAATTTAATAACACATCCTTTGGTGAAGATGGTTTTTAAATTCTAAGTTTGCAAATGTTTTTTTAAAGTGTTTGGTATTTTATGGCTTATACTTAGTAAATATACTTTTTTGCCTATTTTATTATCCTTTGCTGGATGCGACTTCATGATTTTCTTGAGCACATAATTCTAGTTATCTTGATTTAGACCACACCCCTACTCAGGTAGGCCACACCCCTTTAAGACATTTGCCACGCCCCTTTTAGAGCACCCCCAGTTTTTTTTCCAACTTAAAACCATGCTTCTACCCACATGCTTATCCATTCTTCTTTTTTAATTTCTTTGGAGAGCCCAGCAGCTGCAAATTGCTGGCTGGCCACTCCTTTTTAAAAATGTGGTTTGGCACATTTTAATTGTATTTACTGCTCCAAGATTAGCGTCTGACATCTTCGAATGATAGATAAAAAATAAATAAACCAAAATGGAGGCTGAGTCATGCGCGATGATCATACATGGCCATGCGTTATCGTTCTGGGCTGCCGTTGGATCTTTATGCACTCCTGCGTGATAATGTATGCATGTGTAAACATTGCTAAGCTCTTTTCATTTTGCTGAGTCTTGGCAATACCTTGAAAAGGAGTTAACTGTTGACATTGTCAATGTTTATTTTTATTATTAGAAATTTTACTTTCATTTTAATGGGTCCATCAGCTGCAATGCACTACAGGGATCCTCCTTTCTCTTTTACACACTTATTATATGTTTTAATTTACCACTACAAATTGATGTACATAATCATGGAACAGTAAATTAAAAGTCAAATGTAAAACAATGGCCACCACAGCGTCACGATGGTATGTGCACATGTTTGGAGACATATGCACTTGTATATGTCATCACACTGGAGCAGCCATTTTTAAGCCTTATTTTTTGTTCAGCAACCAATTTTTCGTTCTGTTTGGTGATAGTGTTTAGCAGTAAGCATTGACAATGTCAAAAGGTTGTAAAACGGCTATCAAAAGTGATACCTACTGGCTTTGTCAATACTTGTTTTTGTGCTGGAACTTGTAGCTTTGCTCTCTCGTTACAAATGTGATAGTTCAGCTCCAAGAATGCAAACAGCAACTATGTGAAAGGCCATGACTGAAGCAATCTCAAGTCCATGCATTAGTAGTTTGTAGCCTTCCATTCAGGTACCTGTAGTCCTGTTTATATAATTATCTTTACAGGCCTACAAGTACCAGCATGCAAAGAACACATAATGGACTGGATAAGCAACTCAAGGTTGGTCCTTAGACCAGTATTTGCTTATTTGGCATTCTTTTAATCTGGCACTGCCAGAAAGGCAACATTGAAAGGATCAGTGTGTGTGCCATTTTTACGGTCCTGTTGGCTACCAGGACCAAAAAATTACCCACACATTGACCCTTTCGAGCTGGCTCATCAGGTAATAATAGGGTGACCAGAAGGCTCCATGTCACTGGGAAACCATTTTTCCATTCCTGGCCTTTGCTTTTAAATCAGTGCATTTCGCACTAGTCTTGGTTCATTTTAATTGAACTAAACAACAAGGTGATGGGTGGAATGTTCGCATTAATCTCAGCCACAGGTAACTACTTGGTCTGCACCCAATTCTTTTATTTTTTGATCACCATGTCATCGTAGATTAGGCTGATGGAGCGGGATAGAAAACAGAAATCAGTTTAAACCCGTGAAGTCACACTTCCATAAATAAATTAATAATGCTAACAATTTGTGATATGTGTATGCTAATTCAACCTAGTTTAAAGTTGCATTTTCACAGAACACGTGGGAAACTAACATGTGTGCTCATAAATGTGCATTATGTTGCATTCTTATGTATGTGGAAAATAATAAATTAATCTTGTCTATTGTCATGTCATAACTAATAGCAGCTGTTTTTAAAATAAAGGCATGTGCTTATTTTGCTTCCCTTGTCTATGTGGTGTCACTATATTCTTTATAGGTGCATAAAGAACCCTGCTGGATTTATGAAGACTGGTAGATATAAAATGCTGCTTTATTTGTGCTTTACTGCTAGGTAATTTAGACTAATGGGTTAATTATTAGCAATGATGGGAGGCAACAGAACAAACTGTATTTCTTTCATTAATTATTCTTTGTGTTTGTTTATATAATAGTTTTACAAGTGAAGCTTAGAGATGGCTGC
The DNA here is from genome assembly GCF_964261635.1 of Lissotriton helveticus. Classification (NCBI taxonomy): domain Eukaryota; kingdom Metazoa; phylum Chordata; class Amphibia; order Caudata; family Salamandridae; genus Lissotriton; species Lissotriton helveticus. The sequence goes on along the minus strand of NC_136073.1, from coordinate 141,230,770 downwards.
AGAAAAATAGTACCCTTTTAAAAGTGGCGCAGGGACAGTGGCGCAGAAAATTGACGCTTTCTGAAAGAGGCCTAATGATGAAAATGGCTCAAGTGAAAATAATTCCAAGAAGGATGGAAAAGGCCTCTGAGCTTTTATTTTGAAAGGTTTTGGATTGAACTGCTAAAAAGATGACTTTTGGGAGAAATTTGCTAACGTTTGCTAACGTGCCACGGGAGTTCAGAGCTGACTAGCTCAAGGTTAAAAGGAAGCTGTCGCTACAAAATGTAGCAGCCTAAGGAAGAACTGCCAAGACTTCTAAATGAACAATGGACTAGTGAATTTGCCCGGACATGTAAGAAGGAGGTGTCACAGTTTACTGTGGTACGAGGTGGCTCAGCCAATGGAGAACTAGAATTCGTCTGCTGGAATGTGAAAAATAGTTAGCTCAGCTAAAATTAGGGTATAAGAATAGGTTCAGAGAACACATAGTTGGCTTATGCTCGAGAATTCTGGAGGACGATGTTATGCTGATGGACTTTACACGTGAGGACAGGAGTTTTTATTAATTACTTTATTACTAGGTGATGAGGGTAGAGACAGAGATATAGTTAGGATTTTGGAAAATGCTTAATTTTACTTATTCCTGCTAATGAATAATAATTCTTGATTTATGCTCTTTTTATTAATACTGAATAAATCTTTCTTTATGACTTTTTCTAATGCTTGTTTAATAAAATACCAAAACCTAAGTTTTTATAGATGTGTTAAAATAAACTTTCTAAAATGACAAGCTGGTCTTGATTATTGTAGTTAGTTTAAACAACTATATTTAGATCTTATCGCCTCATGATTCAAGCGCTCTATTGTTGTTATGGGCCTAGTGTTGTAGTGTAAGTTTTGTGGTAGTAGATAGTGTCATTTGTGCAATATTTTGGTGAGAGCGCTGGATCAATTTCTGGTAGCCATCGGACGGTTTATATATGTTGTTTTTTGACATACATGTTACATGCATGATACATATATGTTGGTAAATTCATAGGATTAAGTTTTAACACATGTTGAGTTTGTTTAATTTTGTGCTATGTGTGTACCGGTACAAAAACTGTATGATGAGAAGGTAGTCATGCAGAATATCTGATCTGTTTCTGTGATATCGCCGAGTATCACTGTTGGTATCGCCGTGTACCAGAAGTATTGTCGCCGTGCAATACAGTGTTGTCGCCGTGCAACACAGTTTTAGGGCTAGGTGTGAATCTTGTAATAGTGAGGGTTTTCTAAGAAATTAGAGCAGCATGAGAATAGGGACAAAGCGCCTTCCATAAAACTCACTGTGATAAGAGTATTATTTATATTCAAGCTTGAGTGAAGGGCAGGGTAATGTCGGTGCATGATTATCTATAAACAGGTTAGAGTCCTGTACGGGTACATGTTTTATATCTATAAACAGGTGAGAGCCCTGTACGGATAACGGTGTTATTTTGCTAACGGTGCATGATTTCTATAAACAGGTGAGAGTCCTGTACGGATTTCATGTGTGACTGAAGTTAGGGAATTTTCAGTGTGAAAGTGCGTGATTGTTTTGTAAGGTATGTTCAAGTGGAACTCTTAGATACTGTCACTTCGCGGTGCGTTCAGAGGAAAATGAGTTCATATTCTTACGTGTTAGAAGGGTAGAGTAAGAGTTGCTCTACTGGCAAATGGAAATTATCCTTAGTGTGAATAGCGCCGACTATTCCGAAGTGTGGATACTTGAATGTATGTAAACTATCCTAATTAGAGAAGCAGACAGATGAGTTTCGTTTTATGTATTCACTAAAATAGTACCAAAAGTAATTCTAAGGTACTTAGGAAAGTTTAGGATAAAGTCTGTACCATTCTAAGACTTTTTATGATATTGTGCAGTGTTTAAATACATTTAAAAGCTCTGCACGCTAATAAAATACAATTCAAAAGTGTTCAGCATAGTTGAAAAGTATAAAAAGGTGAACTGTGCTATTTTAAAACATACAGGAGCATTTTAGAATGTTCTATGTTAATTAGGCTATAATTAAGGTATTCCACGTTGTTAAACATTTTTAAGCAAGTAAAAAAAAACGATTAGTATTCATTTTATAAACATTCCCCGTTTTAAATACAGTAATAAATTGTTCTCCCTAGTTTAAAACGATTAAAATGTGCCCTGATCGAAAATTGTAAGGGAGGGGCTGGTTTTGCGAGTGAGAGCGTGTGGGGAGAGACTGCAGCTGCAGCTGCTGCATACGTCATCGCCCTGCCGCGCTCTGGTTGGTAGAACTGTCTGGAGTGTCATCTTAGAGTAGCTCTCTGATTGGCTAAAGCTGTCTAGTTATATAAAATTATTGCCGTTAAAAATGTATTCTTTATTATTGTAATAACTAAACTGCTGATATATTTAGAGTCAGCCAGCTGATGAAGTAATGATGACTCGTGTGCATTTACTATGCTTACCGAGTGAATCATAATAAACAACATTTACCGCTTTTAAATTACTTTCCTATCGAGTTGATTTAATTTGTCTGTCATTGATGATATATGACAGGCGTTGTGAGTTCTTGTATAGGAGAGATTGAAAACGAAGGAGCCGCCTTTCTATTGGCTCAGGCCCCGACTCATCATAGAATAGCTGTGCACCCATTGGCTGGTGACGCGCAGCGTCATAAGGGAGCCGCGACCGGATTGGTTGAGGCTCGAGTGTGGGCTTTGTAATTATTGCCTGCCGAGAACATATTTGTATGGGCCAATTCCTATAAGGATCACACACCTGAGTAAAGAGATAGGTGTCCACTTTAATTATCCCTGTTGTAGTTGTGGGATCGTTTTAGAGGAAAGGCGTGTTATGACTAATGCTAACAAATAAATGCATGCTATAAAAAATTATACACACACAAAATTAAAATAAATGAAAAGTAAATGCGCGCTGTGTTTATAGAAAAGGACTGAGCGCGAGTACGAGGGAGAGCTGCCAGCTGCAGCGGCTGCTTGCGTCAGCCGCCGCGCTGCCATTGGCTAGAACGCCGTCGCGTCATAGGCAAACCCGCGCTGTGATTGGGCGAGGCTCCGTGAGCTGTGCTCTGATTGGGTAAGGATCGTGACTGTGTTTTCATTAAGTAAAGCCTGCCTTTGTGTGGTAATAGCGCGTGAGGGAAATGCGCTTCTAATTGTGGGGGTCCATATCTTATTAGGCCGTGTTATTGAGGACCAGCGCACTGATTATAGCTAAGTGCTGCAGGAGCTGTGCCCTGATTGGTTGGTGACGCGTAGCGTCATAGCAGGGTCGCATCCTGATTGGTTGAAGGGCCGTGGCATCACGGCAGAGCTGCGCTGTGATTCGTTGTGGCTCGCCTACTGAATTACTTATAATTGTCCCCGTTTAGTTTTAGTTTCTCGCTACAACTGTGCTCATTACAGTTGACGCGTTTAGAGATAGCTGGTTATTCACTGTGTTGAGGACTTGTTAGCAGAGGAGGGGCTGTTTGGAGCGTGAGAGCTCAAGAGAAGAGAGACTTTAGCAGCGACACACGCTGTGATTGGCCGAGCGTTTCAGCTGCTGTGCTGTGATTGGCCGATGTGCCACAGCACTGTAATTGGTTATAGTGGCGTAAACAGTGCTATGGTTGGCTAAAATATCGCCAACAGCGCTGTAGTTGGCCGAGGTGGGTTGCCACTTTGAAAAATTTACGAGTGTATTTGTAAGTGTCTTAGGATATAAATAAAGAGTTGATATTGAGCGCTTTTAAGCGCAAGGAGAGAAAAGAGACTGTAGTGGCAGTGTGTGTCACAGTGAAGGCGGACTGTGATTAGCTGAGCGTCATAATAGCCCCAAGTATAGCCCCAAGTGCTTTTAAAATTTTTTTGGTACTAGTGCCTAGAGCTTTTAGTAATTAAATAAGCTGCTACTGCAAATACAGCTACAGCAGTAACAATAATGGCAACAATAGCTTATTAGAATAGGATCCACAGCATTGGGCTGATGTGTGTTATAATAGTTAGCAAGCATTTTATCTCAAACAAAATTTGGTGAATTATGAATTTCAAGTCAAATTTAATTATTAGTTTAAATAAATTAATAAGAAGGGGTAAAGGTTATTTACAAGCAAGACATTATATTTAAATTAAAGCAAATAAGTTAGGTTTTCTTTCCCACAGGTATACGTTGCAGATGGTGTGTAAGTGAAAAATAAGTACATTTAAAACACATGTGATTATATGTTGGTATTATTGTTATAAATAAATATTTGCGTTGCTACTGTTTTTGCAAATTGATAATTTTTCTTTACAGGTTAATTATAATTAGTGATACAGGTAAATTAAGAGAAAAATTAAATTGACTGAGTTATAAAGTTTTCTTCACCTGACCTTGTTAAATTAATTAATTAATTGATCAGCAAACGCTGCAAGGCAAATTTAGAAAGTACATTTACCAAATTAATTAAAGAAAATGTCTTCCTTATATAAGAAAATGAAAAAGGTTGTTGCTAAATGTGAGAATAAATTAAAGATTCCAAAATTAGTGAAAATAAATAATAAAGATGTCAGAGTAGAAAATAGAGATCAGTGTACAATTGATGTTGTAAATATGGATCAGAACAGGAATACAAGAAGACCCCCAGAGCAGATTAATGTAACGCCAAAAGTGTCAGATCAAACTGATAAAGTGCCAGCTCTGACTTCTACTAAAAATGATGCAACAGAAAAGCATGATGAGATGCTTGGTACTTCTGGAATTAATATTCCTGATCATGTGAATTCACCAAATGATTTAAAGGAGTCCATGAAAATTATGGAAACAGAGATAGTCCATGTGCTGGGAAAAGATGAAATTAATTCCGCAGTTTTAAAAGTCCCATTAATTGAAAAGGTTTATTCCATTGTACTTGAGATTGAATTAGTAGGGACTACAGATCAGCAAGAAACAGAGATGACTTCAGTTCTGGTAAGTGAGAAGTCTGATACTGATCTGATTGATTTGAAACAGTCAGACGAGTCAAAATTATGCTCAAAGGAAAAGGAGATTGAAATAAATAAGCTGAATGAAGAGCTACAAATACAGCGACAGGTAATGGTTCAGCAGAATGACATGGCTTCATTGCCATTACAAATTTTTGTTAATGAACAGTCAGACAAAACAGATACAGGATTAAATAAAGAACAGGAAAACAGTCCAAAAGGATTAAATGCACTTCCAGAATATTGGTATGAAAATGATGTTCTTTTGAGTGAAGACATTAAAATGAAGGACGCAATTGATCAACAGATTAAAACATTGACTTTTACAGGTTCGCTTATCAGAAATGCAAATTTGATTAAAGGGTTGATTGATGATATACAATTGGCAGAAAGGTTTGCTGTCATGATATGTGCAGCATACAAAATGAATGATGAACATGCTTTGAGTTCACTAATACTAACATCTGTAGTTGAAACATGGCAGGTAGTCAAAGACTTACTAAATGATGCAACTCATGAGGAGAAAAACACATGGTTGAAAAACACATGGTTGAGTGCAGATTTTAGACAGCGAGATGAGAATGAGATTTTGTCACACAATTATGGTAGAGTAGTTTTACCAAATAGCATAATTATTGACATGGACAATATGTACCATAAAATTGCAGAATTTCTTTACCAGAGGTGTCTGACTTACCAACAAGTGAACTTAATTAAGAGAACAATTATGAGATTGGGAACAGAATTACAGGAGAGTGGTTCATTGACCAGATTACAAATGGATTTCTGTGAGATGTCACTGCATGAAAAACTGTGCTACATTTTTGTGATTTACTGTTTGATTACAAAATGGTTTGAAACATTTCAGATGCGACATGATGATGAAATTACTGTTGCAAAGTTATCAGATAACAAAAGACATATTGAAAACAGACTGCTCCATTGTACAGATAGAACAAAAATTTCAGGTGTTGAGGAGCAAAAGAACGGTACTAAAAAAGACAGAGATGCAAAAATGTGCCTAGCTACAGGTACAAAGTGGACAGATATTCTTCCACTTGTTTTGATGTTTCTGAGAAGTACTACTGATAAAAAGACAGATTTAAGTCCACGTGATATTATGATGGACAAGGTCATGAGACAGACATTTATACCAGAGAAAAGAATGATGCCTATCAATGATAGCATCAATTTGGAGAACTGCAGGAATTTGTCAGATGAAATGATTTCTGTGTTTGATGAAGATGAAACTGAAGTGCAAACAAGAGAAAAAGAGCAAGTACTTGATCCGTTACCAGGTAAAAGCATCAGGAAAAAGGTTCGTCTAAAAAGAAATTCTCTAGTGCCAGGGTGGCAGAAAAGGAGGTCAGTCAGTCTTGTCACAACAAATGCAGAGAAGTGCAAAAGACTGAAGAGGTGGATTGACACTGGCCATACTTTTCGTGTAACTACACCTGAAAATCCTGATGAGGATAGTGTCACAATTGATGATTCAGATTCTGAAAAAGAGCCTGAAGAGAATCCAGATCTTGAAGATCGACAAGTTGGTCGACATCTGGAGAACATGAATAGAAAACAAGCCTTGATTGAAGAAGACTTGAAAGTTGTGACTGAAGACTCAGAAAATGATGGAAATCTGCCAGAAAAAGAAGCAGAAGAAGAATGTGATCAGATTCTGATTCAAGACCAGGAGAGTATTGAAAAGCAGAAAAGTAGCTCTGAAAGCAGGAACAGGAATTCTGAAACTGGGAAGTTGAAGGTAATTGAAGAAGAAAATGAATTGCCAAGTACCAGCTACAAAGATGATGTTCCTAATGGAGTGAAGCTGCCGAGTAAAGAAGTACCTGAGTCTGAAGTTGAAATTTCTGACACTGAAACTGATGAGAATGATGAAGATTCTCAGATAAGAAAATTTAGAAAAGGAGCTTGGAGAACAGAATGTAATGTGACCAAGCAAAAGAAGAAATTACCAAGAAAAAGTGATGAATGGCCAGGAGAAAATGAAGGCCTAAAATTCAGATTGAAATACAGATTAAAGAAACAGATTGATGAGATATCAAGTCAAAAAGATTCTGAGAAGAAAAGTGAGGCAGGAAAGAAAATAGAAGTGATACCTGTAATGGAGGTAAATAGTCACAGTCAAAAAGAGATTGAAAACAAAAGTGACAATGATTGAAGTACATACCTGTTAAAATTTTAGGTTTTCTGTTTTTGGCATAAGGCTGAAGAAAATGTGTTAGATGACACAAGGTCGAAGAAATTCTGTTAGCTGAAAAATTAATTTGTGACATTAGGTCGAAGAAAAACTGTTAGAAGGTTTAAAGAGTATAAAAAAAAAAATTAAAAAAATTTGAAAAAGGGGGGTGTTAGAAATTTTTAGAAAATTTAGGTAAAATTTTTTAAAATTTTTATTTTATTTTTCTTTGCAAGCTTAATGAAAACATAATTCTGCTTTGGTTAATTTAGGTTATTGTTCTTTTTTGAAATTTACAAGGAGAAGTTTTAGGTTAATATGACAAGCAAGATACTGACATTTTATTAGTTATAGTTTTTGCAACACTTTTGCTGAAGCTCAGTTGTATGATACACAAGAGAATGAAATAGAACTAGAGGGGTTTCTTAAAACTCAATATGAGAATTGTAGATAAACTGATGAGATAAGTCTTTAGAAATACTAACACAGGTGAAATTGAATCGTGTTCATCTTAGATAAAATCTTTGCTAAAATATTGGGTGGTGGTGTGGTGATTTGTTAATCACCAGATGAGGGAGTTGATGGAGCGGGATAGAAAACAGAAATCTGTTTAAACCCGTGAAGTCACACTTCCATAAATAAATTAATAATGCTAACAATTTGTGATATGTGTATGCTAATTCAACCTAGTTTAAAGTTGCATTTTCACAGAACACGTGGGAAACTAACATGTGTGCTCATAAATGTGCATTATGTTGCATTCTTATGTATGTGGAAAATAATAAATTAATCTTGTCTATTGTCATGTCATAACTAATAGCAGCTGTTTTTAAAATAAAGGCATGTGCTTATTTTGCTTCCCTTGTCTATGTGGTGTCACTATATTCTTTATAGGTGCATAAAGAACCCTGCTGGATTTATGAAGACTGGTAGATATAAAATGCTGCTTTATTTGTGCTTTACTGCTAGGTAATTTAGACTAATGGGTTAATTATTAGCAATGATGGGAGGCAACAGAACAAACTGTATTTCTTTCATTAATTATTCTTTGTGTTTGTTTATATAATAGTTTTACAAGTGAAGCTTAGAGATGGCTGCAGAAAAATAGTACCCTTTTAAAAGTGGCGCAGGGACAGTGGCGCAGAAAATTGACGCTTTCTGAAAGAGGCCTAATGATGAAAATGGCTCAAGTGAAAATAATTCCAAGAAGGATGGAAAAGGCCTCTGAGCTTTTATTTTGAAAGGTTTTGGATTGAACTGCTAAAAAGATGACTTTTTGGAGAAATTTGCTAACGTTTGCTAACGTGCCACGGGAGTTCAGAGCTGACTAGCTCAAGGTTAAAAGGAAGCTGTCGCTACAAAATGTAGCAGCCTAAGGAAGAACTGCCAAGACTTCTAAATGAACAATGGACTAGTGAATTTGCCCGGACATGTAAGAAGGAGGTGTCACAGTTTACTGTGGTACGAGGTGGCTCAGCCAATGGAGAACTAGAATTCGTCTGCTGGAATGTGAAAAATAGTTAGCTCAGCTAAAATTAGGGTATAAGAATAGGTTCAGAGAACACATAGTTGGCTTATGCTCGAGAATTCTGGAGGACGATGTTATGCTGATGGACTTTACACGTGAGGACAGGAGTTTTTATTAATTACTTTATTACTAGGTGATGAGGGTAGAGACAGAGATATAGTTAGGATTTTGGAAAATGCTTAATTTTACTTATTCCTGCTAATGAATAATAATTCTTGATTTATGCTCTTTTTATTAATACTGAATAAATCTTTCTTTATGACTTTTTCTAATGCTTGTTTAATAAAATACCAAAACCTAAGTTTTTATAGATGTGTTAAAATAAACTTTCTAAAATGACAAGCTGGTCTTGATTATTGTAGTTAGTTTAAACAACTATATTTAGATCTTATCGCCTCATGATTCAAGCGCTCTATTGTTGTTATGGGCCTAGTGTTGTAGTGTAAGTTTTGTGGTAGTAGATAGTGTCATTTGTGCAATATTTTGGTGAGAGCGCTGGATCAAGGCCCAGCCATATGTAAATCAGCCTTGGTCCTGCTCCAACAGGAACAGTCCATCCCACACTTCAAAGCCATATCCTTTCTTAACCAGAACACATGCAGCCCAAGACTAGTTTCAGACTAGTTAAGCCTCATAAGTCAGGTTCATCTTAGGTCCATGGCACAGTGAGACTTAGACCAACGTCCGGGCATATCCGTTGTACTTAGTGAGTCACAATGAAGTAAAGCAAAAAGTGATGGCTAAAATGCTGGAATTGATCTTCGCCACTGGTAATTATTATAAGCTACTTACCAGAGTTGATCATATTTTTGCCCACCATGTCACCTCACCAGGCCTGCCAACTTGAACATAAGATTTGCTGTGTGAAAGGGGGCGTGCCCTTGGCAGGGTAGGGGGCGTGCCCTTGGAAGGGCGAGGCTTTGTGCTAAGACCTACCTATTCAAGTAGTCTTCCCCGTGCCCCTGTGAGTTGGCAGGTCTGCCTCACATTAGACCCAAAATAGGTGCAGTCCAGACAGAACTGACAAACAACCCAAGACTGGTTTTGGCCTATTAGGGCCTCTTTAGACAGATGCAGCGTGTTTCCAGAGCCACAGTGAGCATGGTACCCATGTCTAGGCATACCCATCGCATTAGGGCGTTGCACTGATGTAAACAAAGAAGTGATGTGTTTCTTGTGTTCCAGTTCAAGGAGGACCTACAGTGGCCATTTATCCTAAACTCTTCCTCCTGGGGTAGGACCATGGCTGATTTGCAAGTGGCTGGGTCTAATCTGGGGTGGCATTGTGGGCAAAAAACAACAGTGGGTTGGAATGCTAGCCTGACGGAATGTGAGTGGATAGCCTATTTGCATGCATGCTTTCCACCTTTCATGTGTTTTATGTTAATCAAGCCAATTGGAGCAGTAATCTTGATAACAACGAAATGTAAAAACAAAGTTGAGGAATGGAAAAGTAGTGTTCCTCTCACATGGAACCATCTAGTCACCCTAGGCAGTGCCAAAATGCCTGATACGCCAGGCCAACACCGCCTGGGAACATTGAGGTGACTGTAGATGAATGACAATGGGTCTCACAGGACTAGGCTAGCAGCGGTTCCTCCACAGGAGCAGAGTAGCGCCACAACCCCTCACTACACAGCTGCAGAAAGCTGGAAAAATAAAATGTTAAAGAAAGGATTTTATTACCATTTTAGTTTTCCAGCTTTCTGCCGAACTGAGAGGGCAGGACGGGGCCAGTGCAACATTGCTGTTGATTGGCAGCAATAACGAGTGACTCTTTCAGTGTGAATTGAGCATGTCAGTTTGGCCAGCTACATTATTACAGCCAAACAGACATGCACAATTCAACCTCTCCAACCCGGCTGTCATAGAAAGCCAGGTTAGAGAGCAGGCACTGGCCTTCGGTGCTCTTCGGAGCGCTGAAGCAGCCTGCTCCAGCTAATCCAGACACTTCTCTAATGCAGTATGAGAGCATTGTCTGGATTGGATAAGGAGCTGCGTGACCTCGCGCTGGAGGAGTCGGGAGCCGGGCGGCTGGAGAACACCGAGGACAGGATGTGCTGCTGGCTGAAAAGGTAAGTTATTTTTGTTTCTTTCATTTTAAAATGTAAATGTTTATTTTATATTGTTTAATGTCACCTATTTCGACTCACCATTTTCGTGGGTCACAAACCGCCACTGGACCTGGGACCAATACAATGCAAAGCAGGGCTTTAAGTGGGACGGGTGTCAAAGGGTCTGAGCACCGGCAGTTTTTTTAAAGGGTGCTCGAAACGGGTCTCTATCGGGCTCTGTTTTGAGCCCTAGCACAGGACTAACTGCTGTCACTGCAGTCCGGAAAAAAAGTGCCAGGGCACAAAACAGACTGCTAAAGACCAGTTTCGAGACAGCAGGCACTAAGCACATCGATGTGCGCAGCCCACACTGCTCACTTCTCTCTAGTGGAGAAGTTACAGCATGACATCATGCCAGGTGAGCGTTGTAAGGGAAATCCTTTAAAGAGTCATTTTACTTTCTGGATTTCCCTTCTCTTTCTCGAACGCAAGAGCAGCAACATTGTGGTAGGGTCACTAGGGCTTTAATTGGAAGCGTTTTCAATATTATATGTAACAAGCCATAGTTGCTGCTTATTTATCTTATGCAACTAATAACTATTGACAAAGCCAATAGTCCTTACTTATTGTAGGTATGATGTTACTTGTTGTATCACATATCTGGATGCAATGACAGAAACAGCAAAATACACGTCAGGCGGCACACTATGCTAAACACAGATTTTTAGGGTAAGTGTTTTAAAATCACGCCCCTAATTACACTGGCCACGCCCCTTTCAGAGAACCCCCAGTTTTTTCATCCCACTTAATGCCCTGATGCAAAGTCAACGTAAAAGATATTACTATTGCTGCTTCATCGACCACCTCGATGCCCACGCAACCGAGCACCCACTGCAAATTCTACAGATGTCCACAACTGAACCATCCCACCCCCGCAAACACGTCCTACTCAGTCACCGAAACAAACCACTTCTTTGCTATCGAGCAGTTCAACGTTTTTCAATTGTGTGCACAAACGTGTGTGTGTATGCAGCCCCTCCGCCGGAAGCCTTTATAAACCATACCTTTACATGTATTTGTGCAAATATGAACTTTTAATATACAAGCTCTGTACACTTATGCTACAGATCTACCCTGTAGTGTCCATCTGACACTGTTAAGGGTTAACCATGTATGCCTACACTAAACACCCACCCACCACTGATGTCACGACATCACGTGACACAGTTAATAAAAGGAGCCGAGCGCACGTGCTCGAGGCTCACTAACCCACTATACATCTGGTGTGTGTGTCGCAGTTCTTCCACCATGTGGGCCTAGGGCCCCACAGTATTACAATGGCGACGAGGGAGTGTTTCGAACTCCACGCGACGCAGCCACTGCTAAAAAGGGGGAGAGAATCCTGCCCGAGCGAAGGGCACCCCCAGAGGAAGCAACGCCGGCCGCCGAGTGCCCACGGGGCGTGCACCGTGCCCCGGGCCTAGCCTGTGATAAGGAGGTGATCGGGAGCTGACCCAGCACCTCTACGGCCCCGCCGACTGCTGCTGTGCTGAGGGAGGCGTTCCTGCGCCAAGCGGACCGGACAGAGCCCACCTGCACCGGCCGCGACTGTGCCCCTGTGAGGAGTGCTGACCGGGCGGAGCCCACTCGCCACGGCCGCAGGAGAAGATAGGCCCGTCGGTCGGAGGTGAGCGGTGAATGGCCCCGGGGGGCCGCGCATGCCAGGAGCGACCCCGCTCATGTCTAAACATTGGCGGTGCCCACCCGCGTGGCCATGGTGCCCCACAATAAACTTTGCATAACGCAGCGCCAGCGGAGCCTACCCACGGCCTGCACGAAGGGACCCCGTGTGGAACACTGACGCGGAGCCCACCCGCATGGTCAAGCGCCCCGCCGGGCGTAAAAGGGGGACACAAATAAACTTTAATCGAAGCAGCGCCAGCGGAGCCCACCCGCGGCCTGCCTGCAGCGCCTGCTGTTCCCCGCCGCGCCGCATGTGTGAGGAGCGGCGGCCGCGGCGAGGGTGAAAGGAAAATCCAAAAGAGACACGCCTGTAATAAAGCACGACTCGCGGAGCCCACCCGCGGCCTGCTTCCAGCGTCCCCCGCCGCGCAGAGTGAGTGAAGTGCGGCGGCGGGGTGAAGAGATTGCCCGGGAGAGCTGCCGGTCCCAGAAAGTAGAGCGGAGCCCACCCGCAGAATCGTGAGCCCTGGTGTCTGCCCCCCCCCCCGCACAGCGCAAGAACAGCGAGGCTGCTGCGGGCGGGAGCAACAAGAAGGAAACGGCAATCGGCCGGAGGCCGAGTGTAGAGCCTGCACCCCCCTCCCCCGCAGCCCGTGAACTGAAGGGCCGGCTGCAAGGGGTGGGGGAGCAAAGAAAAGTCTACATGCGGCCGGAGCCGCCTCGAAGAAGTGCCACAAAGCCCCGCATCCCCAGGTGCTGAAAAGTAGGTCCTTGACAGCCTTCAAACAACAAATAATAAATAAATAAAGATGAACTTACCTGGCATCCTCGAGGCCGACCCCCAGCACACCAGTGAGGACACAATGGTCCCGACATCCACAAACCTGCTCCCACGCAGCACACAGCCCAGCACCGGCAGCTTCATCAGAAGAAATCTCCTGAAAAATAGAAAACAGCCCACACTGCCATCTAGTGGACTTTGGTGAGCAGTGCACCCAAAAGAAGCCACAAGAACAAAACAAGCACAAGTAAGCACAAGGGACAGCCTACAAGGAAAGCAAGCCTGCAGCGACGCGGATCAAGACGGAGACCCAACACCGCGGCAGAAGTGACGCCTGTGGCCACAGGTGATCACCGCAATCGCAGAAGACAACCTCACGCTGGACGAAGAGGGAGAGTCGGAAACGTCTACCGCAAGCAGCAAGATCCAAAGGCAACCAACTGGAAGAGCGCAAGTGTACCCCGGACGCGGACAGTACAGGACAGCGCCTAACAGAGGGGAAGCCACACCAAAAGCACCAGAAGATGTGCGAGGCAAGTACCCAAGTGTGAAGAAGAAAAGTGCGACACGCAAGTGGAAGAGCGACAACGCCAAAGAATCTAGTGAACCGCAAGGAACAAAGCTACACTGAAGATGTATCACGACGGTACCAAGTGAAGCGAGAACTTGCCACTACACTAAACACTGACGTGCACCGGAAGAGTAACACAAAGTTACCCTGCAGCCAAAAGGAGGCGAAACAACCAAGCAAGGTCAACTCCCCAAGAAGCTAAAGAACCTCACCGGAAGCGAGCACGAGAAGTGCATCCACTGGAGAAGGTCCATAGAGTGGTGAAGCTAACCCTCCGTAAAAGCAGAGCACACGAAGAGCGCAGGAGAAACTGCGCCAACGCAAAAGCACTGCAGCAGAACCAATAGCGATCCCAACGGTCGCGGATAGCGAGAAGACTCACGAAGAGGAAGCTGTCCACCCCATCTGGTAGAAAATAAGATCGCCCAAGAAAAGGATGATCCGACAAGCCAGAGGGGCGCCCAAACAAAAGCCGATCACCCAAAACGATCGCTAGAAATGAAAGACGAAATTCTGCCAAGTCAGGATGAACATGTCCTGCCAGAAGACGTCCGTAAACTGAGAGATCAGAAGACCCGGAGAGACGGACGCAACACCAAGAGTAACTGGAAGTAATAGGAGACAAGAGAGAAGATCGTAATGACCGGTCCAGTCACCGAAGAGGGGAGAGAAGACAAGTGTCCTAAAGACAGGACAAGACCAGAAGGAAACAGGCGGAGTGCACGCTGCTTGAAGAAGCCTGGTCAGCAAGACAAAGGAAGAAAGGTGACCGCACTGTGTCGTGAAAAGGAGAAGAGTGGCACGAGGCCATGAAGAAGAGAACTGAAGTAAGAAGTCATGTGGCACGACGCCATCATCAACAACTTCTGGAAAAGGTGAAGAGAGGTGTAACACGTCCACACACCTACAAGAAGAAGAAGAGGTGACACACTACAACATCGTATACAGTGACCCGCACGTCCTGGAGAACACTGATAGCACCAAGAACAGAACAGGCACCTATTCACAAGACCCCGACGACCCGTGGACGGTAGGAGAGCACAGGCCGGACCATTGGCAACACCCACCTTTGGGATTGAGCGGAAGTCTGGAAGCTGAGGGAGCTCAGATGTCCTGAACAAGGAGAACTGACCAATCCACACCAGCCCGTGGAGATCCAAGGGGCAAAGGCCTCAGGGACACCGGTGGCAGAGGGTCCCAACACGAGAGATGAGTCCATCGCCGTCTAACCTGCACGTCCCAGGAAGATGAGGAACTTGTGCGCAAAGGCAAGAGTCAACAACTACCCTTCAGGTGGAGCTACGGATTTTGTGAGGTAGTACCCCATCGACTCCTCCATTCACACGCAGACTGTGGAGTTGGAGCAACGCTGTGGAATAATACCCGGCCCAGTGGAAACCTGGTAAAAGGGCCTCCGGTGATATCTCGTGTCAGGAGAACACCCGCGAGAGGGGCGTCCTAGTGAGAAGAATGTCCTTCGAACACTCCACCCTTTGAAAAGTGAAGCCAAGCTGCCTACAGTGAAGAAACCGACGGACCAGCTGAAGACAACCCCATCCAAGTCTAACTTCTAGTCATCCTGTCTGACGTCATCCTCAAAAGCAAGATCTCCGTGGACTGACCACCACACGTCCACGGCGCAAGCAAAGAAGAACACGCCCACCGAGAACCAGGACGTCGAGCCAAGAAGAAATAAAGTCTCAGCAGCAATTTCCATCACCGTCATCAAGCAAGCAGCTGAAGAGACTCACTGTAAATTTGTAATTACTGTATATTTATGTACTTCCTCCCACAGGCTCGGACTTTTTGCCTTTCCTTAATTTTTATTAAAGTTTGGGAGGAATGTAGTGTCCTAGCTGACACTGTTAAGGGTTAACCATGTATGCCTACACTGAACAACCACCCACCACTAATGTCACGACATCACGTGACACAGTTAATAAAAGGAGCCGAGCGCACGTGCTCGAGGCTCACTAACCCACTATACATCTGGTGTGTGTGTCGCAGTTCTTCCACCATGTGGGCCTAGGGCCCCACAATATTACATACCCCACTGCTGTGTGCTGATCGTCTCTACAAAGTTTACTGAAGAACCACGTTTTCCACGTATCTTGTCACCTTTCCAGAAAATTAAAAGTAAATGTGAATGTAACGAAGGTTATCTGAGGAGGGAGGGAGGTTGAAGAGTTGTATTCAGGTTCTAGGGACCTGCACTTAAATCTTTGAAAGTGTGTTTTCAAACTCCTTTGTTCTCTTTCTTTATTGAGTCATTTTTACATTATTTATTCAGATTATTTTACGCATGATAATGAATTCTCAAATATATCAATCATAAAATAACAGTACAGGCGCCCATATGTATATTCAAACATGATCTAGAAGGCGATCATCAGAGAGAAGAATAAAATGACGAGGTGGCCGAGTGGTTAAGGCGATGGACTGCTAATCCATTGTGCTCTGCACGCGTGGGTTCGAATCCCACCCTCGTCGACTATTTTAACACATTTAGATTTTGTTTTGCCCAACTTTTTAATCTATGGAAGATTTATAAAGGCAACGTCTTTTCATCCGGCTGTGAAATTAGCAAAACGTTGAGAAATATTGTACCTTAAACTCGTGCAGCTAAGAAAGCACAAATCGTGCAATTACAAACTAGTGACGGCATCTAATTACCTTCAGCTGCCGCGAGGACAAGCCTAACCAGCAGAACAAGCCACAGCCTTATTTCCGGGAGACTTTGCAGAGGAGGAATTGCAGATTTGTAGCTGGAGCTGCTTACGTTCTATTTAGACTTTAGAGCCCACCCATCGCTGGTGTGAAATTCCGTTCCTCTAATTTCATTGGCAGATAGGAAATCAACAGAATACGTCAGCACTTGAGATCAGGGATTTGTAATAGACCTGAGCCTCGTTGGCTACCAGCAGAGTGGCGCAGCGGAAGCGTGCTGGGCCCATAACCCAGAGGTCGATGGATCGAAACCATCCTCTGCTAGCTTACACTTTTCTTGGGTTCTGTTTGTATTTTATGGCCTTTCTGTTACCATACATGACAGTTTATAATTTCCTGATGCTGTTTTATTGCTAATTATTTAGGTGAATTTATTTCAAACGAAACATTGTTTTAAAAATGTCCAATTTTCGTGTGCCCTAAGTAATGTCGCTTGAGCTAATTTCTTTGCACAGTCTCTCGCTCGTTACCACGGCGCTTTAAGAGTACTTTTCTATATGTACTTTAGCCGCAGTGCTGCAGATTTTTTTATAAACAGGTATATCACCAAGCTAAGCACAGAGTTGGGTGTCGTTGCCACGAACGCGTTGCTAGCGGGTGGGTTCCACTACCATCCCCTGCCGAAAGAGTGTGATATGGGAACTGTAGGTGTTGAGCACGAGGGTCAACGAGCCCTTGCATGGAGGACTGGATATAGGGACAGAGTGGCCGGGGGTGACCTGTCATTTCTTTTGGTAAATCAGGCCGATTGGGTTGTTTGTGATGTTGTGTTGTGTGTGTAGAGGTACTTGTTATAATAGCATAAAACCATAACAAAAAATAAACATGTTGCTCTTTCCCGCTTGCTTTTTTCGTGTTCTTGAGCACAGACTAAGGCGACAGTATTCCACATGTAAACCATTTAAAAAATATTAAGACTGCTTTGGAGTAACTGTGTTAAAAACAACCTAACATATTCAATTAATCCTAAAGTAGTTTGTACGGCCGACATAAAGCATTCTTTGACTGACTGACTGTTTGTATTGATGACGTGTAATTTACTATATCATTTATGGTTTACATCCTTTCTGGGGGGCAGAACATAAGACACAAAGTAGAAGGTGCAGATGGTACGTTGAACGGTGATGCAGGATGCACATAATATACACAGTTACAAGCAGGACAAAGGACACCTTACCATAGAAACTAACGTTAAGCACATCAAATTCATAAACATTTAGAATGCACAATGTTAGTTTTGTTTATGGGTATTTTTATAGTGTTGATGTTTTGACAACAACAGTCAATATTGGAGTGGTTCGTCTTTATGGTTTACATTTCTTTATTGGGTTTTCAATGGGACAAAAAGGAAAAAGAAGACTTATTTCAGCGTTTCAAAGCCCATTGAATACAGAGCTCCTTGTAGTATAATATAACATCCCAACACCCTCATCCCCCCCCCCCCCGCCCCATTCACATCCCCTCTACCCCCGCCCCCCTGGACCTGGTGACCGAAAGAAAGAAAGAGAAGTAAAAATAGTAGCTGGGTTACCCTTGAATGGAAGATCTTATATAATGACCCCAGTCCGGCTCTAGGGCAGTGCGACCGGTGCCACCGCACCGGGTACTGGGTGCTGACTCTTCGAGGGGGTGCCATGTTTGGAAGTATTTTATGGTTTTAAAAGCACCTGCTGCTGCATTGCTGGCCTCTGGCAATCATCATACAATAAAAATGTCAAGATAACTCCAGTGATTGATGTTAGTCCTGGAAAGAGAGAAGGAGTTTTGTCTAGTGGAAGTTTTAACTCATTTTATGGTAGGGTAGAGGGTTAATATGCCTGCTTAAAAAATGTGTACCATGCAGATCACACACATAGTTTAAATAGGTCAGTGCTTTTGTCAGAGAAATCCTTTTGTTACTAGCAGTGTAGATGTTAAAATCCTAACATGGATCAGTAGATTGCTAACTGTCATCAATGAGCTGCAAGCAGAGGGCGAGGAATAGATTAGAGCATTATGATTTTTTCCTCCATCTTTCATTATTCTAATGTTTCAAAATGTGTACATGTTGGTAAAAAAAATCCTTATTATTAAATGTAACCCCCAACTATGGGGTTAGGTTTGAAATTGGGAGTCTGTGCTTCTCCAGACCAGGCACTCTACTATACTGTCTACCAGTATGGGTGACATGTGACTCACCTTGTAGTCTTCTGGCTTAAGCAACATTTCCTATACACTGATATACCCACATATGATTGATTGTCTCTGTGTAATGTGTGTGTCATGTAAAGTGCTCTGACACCCTACACTGGTATAGGTGGCACTATATAACTAAATACACCTGAGAGAGAGTGGTTATGGAGACTTTGGGGGCACTGTTAAAGGATAGTAGCAAGGGAGCTTTTTTTTGCAACAGTTGGGTCAAATTGCAAAAGGGGCTGACAGTGAGGGTAACAGCTATACCAGATAGACTCAAACTACAGTACCCTTACAGCTAAAGATTCCAGCTCAAAATAGAGCTGGAATATAAGATATTGCTGACACTCATTTATAACTCATAGTATCATGTGAAGGCTGCTGCTCAGGGGTCCGGGCTAGGACTTTTTAGGTCAGTTGAGTATAGAAATGTAAAGCCATACCCAGCGATAAAACCCAAAGGATTGCAAGGCATAAAACCCCACCTGGAAACACACACAAAATCTATTTGGGAGGAAGTTGAGACAGCTCCTACAGTGCCTACTATTGTAAATTCATGCTTGGGTGATAGCTGGAAAGAGAAGCTCTCAAATGGGTGTGGGTCACTATATTTGCCAAATTTGCTTACTAAAACCCAGAAGGCTCAGGCTGTGAACCGTAGAATATAGTACAGTACTACAAATGCCCAATTCCCTGCAACCCATGTCTGAATCACTGGCTTTGGTGGATAGAGGCTCTTCTGAGGGGATGACGGAGACTCCCCTGGAACATACCAAGCACTTTGAGAACCAGGATGAAAACGCAGAATTGGATACGTATACACACGCTCACACCCACAAGCTCGACTGGCCTTCGAGAAGCCATGAAAAGATGATGTTTGTGATAATCTATTGGTGTCTAAGAATTCAGCTGAAGCTCACGCTTAGGCGCATGCTGTTCTCTGATCACCCCTCATTGCCTTAACTAGCAATTCCACCACTCGTAATTCAACAAACCTGCAACAATTTTCAATCTTTGACAGAAATCTGCCTCATGGCTCGTATGGTGAGATTCCACACGTTGATCCTTCTTAAGAGAGGGGCAGTAGGGCAATCCATAATGGGCATGACATACTTGGATCCATGGCTGCATTGACTTAACCTATTAAACTAGTGTTTATAAATGGATACCACTCCTTTCAGACTTTAGCTAAACCCTCCGTCTCAGAGAGGGCAAAGGGGGGCATCTTGACTTTAATCGAAATTAACCTATCTGTTAAAATAACAAAGTGTGACCTTTCAAATCCAAACTTCCATATCCTCACGATGGAGGTACAACAGGAAGAGACATGGCTACTAATAAACTTTTATAACAATAGGTTTGGCCCAAACATGCATTCTATTGTGGGAGAGGTTGACAAAGAAATAAATAACTTTGCACGTTATATTTTTAATGAGAATGTCAATGTCATCTGGTTGGGTGACTTTAATTTACATCCATGTAAATACAATTATATACTACTTACAAACCAAGGTAGAAAATTCCTTTTCAATTATCAGTGACCACGCCATTATATATTTTGAGCTAAAAGTATTCATACGTGACCCTCCCAACTATCAGTCCATTGGTACCCCTATCATGGCAAGAAAAAATGGTGCCCAACTAAAATGGGCCCATATTGACAAAATAAGGACGATCCAAGATATTATGTTAAATACACGGGATAACATATTAATATGCCTCGAACCAGACGCCGATCTGGGGAAAATCATGTCCGCTTTTGGTAGCATCTTAGAGAAAGTACAAATTGGCCCTCACACGCATAAAACCGTCAAACAAACCAAAAGGTAGGGTTGGTTTGACTCCCCATGCACAAAAGCAAGAAAGGTACTGATGGAAGCATTACAACCCAGACCCCAAATTCTGGATCAAATAAAAACATTGCGGGCCTCATAAAAACTGGCACGAATAAAAAGAGAAAAATGTATTGAGGAGGAGGTATGGGCAGACCTCGATAAGGCAGCTAGAATGGGAAACAGTTGTGACTTCTGGAAGCTAGTTAACGCACCACATTTTAAAAATCCTAGTGACCCTATAACAGTCACAAATGTACCTGAGGAGGCGTGGGTCTCCCATTTTGAGAACATCTTTGCCATAAGTCCTCACTCCACATACCTCTCTCTGTCCTTGTAAGCAAACTCCGATGCTCCTCTTTCTTTTTCACTTATTGAAGTTAAAATAGGGATGGAACCATGTCGTTCGGGTAAGGCCCGAGGACCAGATGGCGTCTCAATTGACTTTTTTCAGGATAACCCAGACTTATGGGTACCTGTTGTAAAAAATGTCCTCCACAGTATAGCTCTGGCAGGTCCCCCCCACTTTATGGTCAATGGGTGTCATTGTCCAATTTATTAAAAAGGAGATAGGGCTAACCCGAAGAATTATAGACCGATCTCCCTGCTGGACACAACATCAAAGCTCATGGGCCGCCTCCTCCTCTCTAAGTTAGAGGGGTGGGCCAAGGAGAAAAATATCTTAATCCAGGCCCAATATGGATTCCAGCAGGGAAGGGGTACTGTGGATCAGAGCTTGAATTTAGCACTGATTATAGAAAAGTAAACCAGAATGAAGGATGAAAAGATCTACTTGGCATTCATGGACCTGTCGGTTGCGTTCGACTGCGTGGTTCATGCTAAGCCAAGGAACATCATGGAGGAGATGGGGGTTGACCAAGCCATATTAAACTGTATCAGACTGCTGTATTCAAACGCCGCAACATCGGTCCACTATTCAAAAAATGGTGCATGCACCCGTCTATTCAAAATTGCCAGGGGAGTAAGGCAGCACACTGCTATTTTTATTCAAAGGCACAGTGGTTCCCTTTTTCTTTGAACTTGATGCATGGTGCCATTAGCTTGCTGAGAGTGCTGAGCGCCTGTTCATTAAATGTGTTTTTCTACCACAGTAACAAATGATGTCTTTCTCACTCTTTCCAATTCACACAATCACTCAGATGTAGTATAACACAGACTAAAACTATAAGTTACACACTGATATTATCACATGCGATTCTGGTCCTCAGGAAAGCAACACTGACCCCCTTGTGCAGCTTAGACATTATGGCTGAAACAGATTGACCCATACCAAGGGTGTGAGACTTCATTGGTTTCCTGCTGCACACCCACCACTGCTTTTAATCCGTGTCTTAGTTTGCCATTATTAAAATACACCACACCGGTGGGTAACCTCGTTTTCTAATCTGAGATTATCAAAACCCTAAAAAAAAACACTCCGCTGTAATGAGGCATCGAAGCACGCTCTTAATGTGCTAGATTGTCCTCCACCTGCGTAGCAGTTAGCATGGCCCCTCACCTCTGCTGCATATAAGGCCTTAGAGAGGCATTGACTCTTTTAGATTTCCAAAAGTGGTATTTATGATTTGCCCCATGCAGGTCATGGCAAATTAAAAAAGTGCCCACAGACTGACTCAACTTTCGGTGGCGATTAGGAATGTTGGTTGCTCAACTCCCAAAAGATTGAGAAATGTTGACTCTTTCTAATCTGTTATTACCTAAAGCTAGATTTCTCATATTCATTTATTTAGGACCACAAGCAATTGTGTGTCATTCTGTAAAATTTGTTACCAAATCAAGGTCAGCCATAAACTGCATAAGGGTGTTAGCAAGACAATGCAATGCCCTTGGCGTGCATGCAATCACTACCACGTAGTCTGCAAATACAAGAGCATGGATTGGTATATTAGTTATCCTTGGGACATCGATGTGGAAGAGAATTTTAAAAAGCGTGTGGTGGCATTCGGAGTCAAAGGCTGCCGAGAGGTGGAGGATCAGAGCTACTGTTTCTCCTCAGTCGAGGAGGGTTTGTATGTTGTCGGTGGCTGCAGTCGGGGGCAGTATCGGTGCTGTGATTACTGCGGAAGCTGGATTGGGAGACATTGAGTAGCTGATTCTGCTCCAGTTGTGTCGTGAGCTGCTTATTGATAGTCTTTTCCAGTACCTTGGCTTGGAGTGGGAGCAAGGAGATTTGCCAGTAGTTTTTGTGTTTGCTGAGGTTAGTGGAGGGTTTTTTGAGTAGGGGTCTGACTTCATTGTGTTTCCAAGCCTCGGGAAATGTTGCAGTGGCGATTGAGGTGTTGAGCAAGTTGGTGAGATCCTTGCTGATCCTTTGGTTTCTGAGGTTGAAGATGTGGTGCGGGCATGGGTCTGTGGGAGATCCCAAATGGATGGATTTCATTATTGAGGTTGTGTCCTGGGTGGAAAGCTGTTTCCTGGAAGGCAATCTGTTCTTCATGGCGGTTGTGGCGATGGCGTGTTGGTCGAGGAGCTTCAGTGGTGTAGGCTGGAGTTCAAAGTTTCTGTATATGGTTGAAATCTGTTATAACTTACTTGTCTCTTCCCTACTGCTCAGCCAGAGTGAGTGCTTGTGCACTTGATGATGTTTGGAATGTTGGATTACAACAAAATCTTGTCATGGAAGAAGTTGACACGTTTGTCGCAAAGCCCGTGTGACGGTGTGATGGTGTTTTTGCTGGCAGCTGGGTTGTAGAACTCCCTAATGATGTTAAAAAATTCCTTGCCGTTGTTGGCACTGGTTTGCTGCCATCAGCTGGTAGTTGTCGAGTTTCAGGGAGGTCTTGAAGGTTGCCTTGTTGAGGTAGTTCTTGCTGGTGCGTCATCTCCTCTCCAGCTGTTACATTTTGCTGTTCTGAGTTCTTTGGTGTACCAATGGCCATCCTGGAGGGTCGTCTGTGATTGTTGTTCTTGATGGGGGCAATGCTTTTAGCACAGTTGGTTATCCAAGCATTAAGGGTCTTCATTTTGTATTCCACATTGGTGGCAGCAGCTAAATTGGAGGTGGTAAGGGTGTCTGTTCAGCTGGTCTCTGCAGTAGGTCAAGATGCTCAAGTGGACGATGGAGTGTTCGATACTTGTGAGTTCTGCGACTTGACTGTATTTGATACGGGTTCCTGGAGGTGAATATAGGGTCCAGATTGTGTCCTGTAGTGTGTATGGGATAACTGATGATTTTGGTCAGTACAAGGCTGCTCATACTGTAGAGGAGGTGGGTAGTGTTGTTGTCGTTCGGGTCATCAATGTGGACATTGAGGTAGCCGAGGAAGATGTAGCCTTAGAGTAAAGGGCTAGGGGCGCAATGAAGTCGGTGTTACAGAATCTGGAGTGTGGGCCCGGGGTCGGTATGCTATGGTGCCTCTGATTGATATCTTGTGGTGAGAAACAACTGATGAGGTCTTTTAGTGTTTCAGAGTGACTAGGCGTGCACCTGGGTAACCGCTAAATAGTCAATAGCAAAAAAGTAAGCAGTGTAGGCAATGGGGCGAGTGGTAATTCCTCACAACCACTCAAATAGACCACAGAGCTGGTCCGCATGAATATGAACAACTGTGCCCCTGCACTGAACACTATATGTAATGATTCAATAATACAAGCTGAGTTATTGTATGCAATAGTATAACAAAGTACACCAATCCAATCATATTGAATCATTACATATAGTGTTCAGTGCAGGGGCACAGTTGTTCATATGATATCTTGTGGTGTTTGTGGTGCTTGAAGTTGAGGTGCTCCATGGGGGGTGATATCGTCGGTTGTGAAACACTGTATGGTCTCTTTGTGGATGAGGATTATTCCTCCTCACTGCTTGTTGGTATGGTCCTGGTGAGTGATTTTATATCCCTTGGTGATTGCTGTTGCGATGTCCAGGATGGATGCATAGTTGAGTCAGGTCTCACCGAAGAAGGCAATGGCGGGTGCAAGAGTGGTGAAATAAGACATAATTTACAGGACAATTGATAGCATCTATGCTATCCAGGGATAGCCTCAGTTTAATGAGTGCAATCTCTTTGATTATCACCCCCACTATTAATATTATTAGTATTGCAGAGCGGATTGGTACCTACCCATAGTGGAGAGATAGCATTAAGCAAAGGTTCAGAGAAATAAAGGACAGAGGGGAGTGACGCACCTCCTCCTCCCGCTCATGATCAGCAGTGAAAAGAACACTGGGACTTGGAGTCCCTCCAGTTTGTTATATGTTCGTCAGCAGGGGATTTTATAGCATGAGAATCTGCTGCAATCCAATGAGGGGAGGGGGCCACATCATTCCACTCATGATCAGTAACACCTGCAAAAGAAGAAATGGGACACCAGTTTGATAGATGCTTCCCTACTCAAACAAGTACACAGTGATATAATAAAAAGCAATAAAAGAAGTTTGCATGGACACTGCAAACAAGAATTAGAAGATCCACCCTCCATGTTTTTTTTTACCATCAACACATATAGTGTAAGTCTCGACAAAGCGGTAAGGGTCTTAGTCACAGAGTTTCTGAAGCACTTGCTAAACTGAGCATGTTTCTAAGAATTCCTAATGTTTACAGATAAGAGACTAACGAAAGAGATTGTGAGCCCTAAGATTCTATTTCATTCCAATTCAATAATCAAGTACTTACTTCCTTTGCACACTTGACCTGCTAGAGTTAGTGATAGCAAGCAGAGAAGGCTTACCCTAATGAACGGCAGACGGATGGTGGTTAATATACAGCAGACTACAATATTGTCAAATCTATGTCTCTTTTAGAGACTAGGGGATTAATGCAAAGGGCAGTATGGCAGTGGTGGCTCCTCCACTAAAGCGGAGGAGCATCGCCCCACTGCTTATTCAGTAGTGAAAAAAAGATAAAGAAAATGATGAAAACATGACTTTATTATAATTTTCTTTTTCCTTCGGGAGTCAGGGCAGGCTGGCTCCCTTACACCAGCACATGCAACTAACTTTCACTGATGTTCCCAACCAAATGGTTAGGTAGAACTAATCGTTCGCCAACCTTTCCTTTTCAGGGAGAGCCCTGATCCCGACATTAATCAGTGCGGACAGTGGTGACACAATTTACAAGTAAGCATTAACATCCTGATGCACATTTTGAAGGTCTGTCAAATAAGAAACGATGCTAAAAACATGTACTTTTGTACATCCCCCCATAGGACCGGCCACACTCCATGTTCCACAATTGACCTCCATCCCATATAAAAGTAAGTTCACCCACATTTTGTCTACTGAGAAAGAAAGAATGGCATTGAGTTGGTTTGGTATTTGATTGTCTTTTTAAATACAGATGATTTGGATTACTGGTGACTTCGACGGGTGATCTACGTTACCCTATACTGCTTTATTAGACTTTAGAGGTAAGACACTGCGGCTTGAGTAATGGAGGTTGGAAGTAAGGTTACGAGCATTTCTGATATGACCCTAAAGGAAGGCTTTTTTGTTCTCCTTTTTCCACAGCTATTTTATCCTGATGAGAACTCTGCGAACAGTGTGAGTTCGAAACGCGTAGACAATCTTTTTTGCCATTTAAACAAAGGAGTAACATACAAAACTTCTAAAAAGTTTTATCATTGAGAATTTATTGTATATGGCTTACTGTGAAGACTTTTGATTCCAGGTTTTGTGATAACAATTTTCGCTGTGTATGGATGTGAATGTGTGAGGGTATGACTGTTTCAAAATTATAATTTGTTTGGATATTATTGTTGATATTGTAAAAAGTCTGTTTGTGAATATTGTGTAAATATATGTATATAGAGAAGAGGTCGTGTAATGTATAATGGATTGGTGAAATAATAACCAACAATCCTTGTTCAAAAATTCAAAAATAAAAAAATAAAGGATTCATTCAAACATTTGCGTGTCATTCGACCATAGTGCACAATTCTTATGGTCTGATGAATTAAAAAGAATAAGTTGTGACAGTACTGGCATTTCTTTTGTTCATTGTCCCTTACACCAGAGCAGGGGAGGAGTGGTTTGTACTCCTCTAAGTGCACATGATAGTTTGGTCGGCCGTCTAGGGCCGGCCAAACCATCATGTGCACTTGGCCTTTGCTCATTGTAGGAAGGTAGATCCCTGACTATGGTTGCCCCCAACTTTTTGCCTGGTGTTTTGCTGGTTTTCTGACTTAGTTGACCTGGGGCCCTGCTATTCAGGACCCCAGGCCTACTGCTCTCTCTGTAAAATGGATTCCATGTACCCTAGGTACATATCCAATTGGATACTGAGTCACCTTATCAGTCCCTGTACAGTGTACCTTAGGTACCCAGGGCATAGGTGTACCCAGGGCCTACCAGGGGATGCAGCATGTATTATGCCACCCCTGGCTGGCCATCCAAAACTGACACAACTGGCTGCATGACAGCTGGGGCAAGGTGGTGTACTCACCCTTTGCTTTAGATATAGTATACCTATATCTAACCCTAAAATGGACACACAGATCTCCTATCAGTCACTCCTATGGCAGGCCTTAACAATCCTGAAGGCAGAGTGCTTGGAATCGTGGGAGATGGTGCTCTGGCATGAGCTGAGCCTGTCTGCGGCTTTCGGGATCTATCCCTTAGCCGTTTCTATGATATCGCATACCATATACTCTTAAGTGCATTATAATCCTCGCGGTTATATGCCAACTCTGGTATCGCTTTATCAAAACATGTCGAGTAAGGTGTCATACGAATTGGAATACTAACCCCTCGCCAATTCTGGCGACGGGGTTAGCATTCCACCCTTCTAGAGGGACACGACATGTATGTAACCTCTAACCCCGGTTAAAGTCAAACAGAGCCTCAGCTCCACAAAATGGATGCTGCCACCGAGACACAAGTCTGCCCTCCTGCTGCTGGGAGTCCTCCCAGAGCAGGAGATAAGGACAAAGGGTTTCCTGCCAGGGGCGGTGCCAGCACCGTCCCAGACAGGATTTTGTGTATCCTAGGTAGGCAGGGCTTCAGAGGAAGGTGACTGCAAGTGGCACCCCGGTGCTCACTGTGCATAGGCCGGCTGAAACCAGTTCCAGGGGCACTCCAGCCCCTGGCCTGGGGAAAGCCCGCCAAAGGAGAGGGGTGTAACCACCCCCCTCCTGGTCCCACCCATAGGGCAGGACTTAGTCGCGTGCCAGCCCCCTTTTCCCAGATAAAGGTAGGAGCAGGCCCCCTTCCAAATTAGATCATCTTTGAATCCTGAAACTACTTTCCACGAAAGGAACTCAAGACTTCTTCCTAAGATTTCTCCCTTGTGACTAAGGAGTAGTCACCCTGCATCCGCAGGCACCATCGCAAGAACACTGCGGTCTGCTGTGAGTCCTTCCTCCGGAATCCGACTGCCCAGCTCGACAAGACCCGGCTTCCCTGGCACCTCCGACCTCTACTCACCTCTACAGCCAAGCTGAGAACCGTGAGTGCGACGAGACCTCAAGGGACCGACTATTGCCAAGACTGCACGACTTCTGCACAGCAAGCCCGCCGAGTAATTTCCTGGCGAGTGCTTTGGGGGCCGAGAAGCCCCGACCCTGAGCAGCTCCAGCACCGAAGAGCAGCCCCCCAGCATCTCCACGATCGGCGTGGGGCCCTTCTGCTTTTTGCTGCTCACCGCGTTGTTTGGCTACTAGCCCGCTGGCTTGTGGCCTTCTGAACGACGCCCGACGACATCACTGCTGCTGGTCTGGTTGCTCCAGACTGGCCCTTGCTCCCTTCCCGAAGAGGAGCACCCCGGACCCTCCTGGTCCACTCAAGACGCCATTTTGAGTCCACCGCGTGGGCTTGAATTAGCCAAGGCTTTGTTGCCCAATCCGGGTACTTTGACGCCGACAGCTTCATCCATCATGGGACAGCTCGCCTCTCCATCCTGGTTGCCGACAACGCCTCCTGGTCCGTGAGATCTGCAGAGCCAGCGTCGCCCACTCACCTAGTCGAGGTGACTACCATCCGGTGCCCTCCTGGTGCCCCCTGACTACTGGCTAGTAGTCACGAACTTGGTCCCCTCTGCTTTCAGGTGTCATCCATCTTCCAGATCCAGGCTTGGATCAACTCGAACTATCTTCACTGGTCGCCTGCCAGCATCTTTCTTCCAGGCTCCTGGTCCGGCAACGAGGATTCCCGACGTCTTTTGAAACATATGCAGCTGCAGCCCCTGGGCTAGGTAACTTCGGCATTTCGGTGCCCCAGCATAGCCTCACTATCCAAGGGTCAGGATCCACTGTCGTTTTCTCCCTACCAGGTCGGGTTCGCCCGTGAACACTAACTTTAGCGTTACTAGCTACCATAGACTTTGTCCCGCATCCCGCGTGAGAGTGCACACTCTGCACCCGAGTCCCCTAGGCCTCCTAGAAGTAATCTAACGATTCCCTAGTCAAGTCCTAGCGATTCCAAAGCCTATTAGTACTGTACTTACCTGCTAGTAATTTCGCATTCCACTTTTAGAGTATATGGTTTTTCGTGCCCCTCGGGCATTTTTATATACTGTGCTAACTTAAGTATTTTCGTAAGAGTTTTGTTGTGTGCCTAGCACCCTGTCCTCATAAAGAGTACAGGGTTGTTGTGATTCTAATAAATACACTGTTTATTTTCATAACACTTGTGTGGTGTCCTTTCACTGGGTGTTCAAGGGGTAATGTGATGGTAAAACAGCTGGCTTAACACGCCCTCTAGAGTCTTAGCCTTAGACTGCTCGTATCCATGCTACTAGGATAGCTGGTCTATAAGGTTGACTTACAACCAATCATCAATAAGGGTTGTTTGGACTGATATATAGTGATCACTAGAATAGTGAACACTGCACATCAGGCCAACTTCTCACATTGGTGAGCAGCGGTTGGGATTTGAGCTTGCTGTTGTTTTACCACACATATCCTAAGAATATCTTGTGAAAGATCACATAAGTACTAAAGGTACATATAACTTAGCTTAGAATACTCTGAGTTCTACTGAACCAGCTGTTGTAGCTCCTAGGGCCTAGCACACCCTAAACTACAACTCTAGCAAGGGATCAGTAGGCAAACATATAGTGTAGGTAAGTGCACCACTTACACCTCACTAGAAAAGCATGTCTAACCATGGAGAGTCCACTGAGACTCCCCTGGTAAGTGTTGACCCTCCACAGGTCACTTCAAGATATGCAGCTCTCAGTTTCCAGGAGATGAGACAAGTCTGTACCTCCAGGAAACTGAAGCAGGGGTCTAACCCCACCATTCCCTTTCTGATAGGTCTCTTAGAGACATATGATGCCAGAAAGATTTCTCAGTTACATGAGAATATGCCAGCCTTAGAGGGAACCTCTGGGGATCCAGACCTCCCCAACACTGCCAATGCAGTTGAGGAGGAGGATCAAGAGGAACTCTCTGGGGATGAGGTAGACAAAGGTCTTGAGGTAGTCAGAAGGCTAACCAGGGCCAACTTAGACCTACTTTGGGAAGGATCTGGGGGACCCCCAGTACTGACCCTAATGAAGCCTAACCTTGGAGTTAGGAGATATAGATCTCTTTCTAGGGACTCCATTAGATCTCTGCACTCTAATGCCTCTTCTCAGGGGAGAAGGAACTCTCCCCAGAGGAGATTGACTTCCCCTCAGAGAAGAGAGCATGAAGCAAGGATGAGACAAGCTAGACTGAGGATTGAAAGGGAAGAACTTGTCCTGGCCAAAGAAAAGCTTGCATTTGCTAGAGAGCAGCAGATGAGTGGGTTAGCTCCCACTGGTGGCAGCAATCTCCCAAGAGATAGAGAGAAGGGTTTAGATACTAAACACCTGACTAAGATAGTGCCCCCCTTTAAACAAGGGGATGACATCCAGAAATGGATGGCTGCTTTGGAGAGGGCCTGCACTGTGCAGTGCATTCCCCAGAGTCAGTGGGCAGCCATACTGTGGCTCTCCTTTGATGGTAAAGGTAGAGATAAGCTCCTCACTACCAGAGTGGAGGATGCTAATGATTACCAGGTCCTGAAAAATGCACTGGTTGATGGGTTTGGCTTAACCACTGAGCAGTACAAGTTGCTGTTCAGAGACACCCAGAAAACTCAGTCTCAGGACTGGTCTGACTTTGTTGATTGTGCCACTAAGGCTTTGGAAGGCTGGCTACTGGGTAGTAAGGTTACTGATTTCAAAGGATTGTATAATCTAATTATGAGAGAGCAAGTCTTAAATAATTGTCAGAACCAGTTATTACACCAGCACCTGGTAGACTCTGATCTGACCTCTCCACAAGAATTGGGTAAGAGGGCAGACAAATGGGTCAGAACCAGGATTAGGCCCAAGAACCAAGGTGGTGACCAGAAAAAGGAATCAACCAAGCCTCAAGAGAAGGGTGGGAATAAATCTACAGATCAAACCACATCAGGGCCCCAAAAATCCTCTGGGGGGGGTGGGTCCCAGAATCCTTCTAATAACCAGAAGAAACCCTATTGTTATCCCTGTAAACAGGTGGGTCATTTGAAAACTGACAGCAGTTGCCCAAAGAATAACAATAAGGAGAACATACCCCCAAGTAACATTCCCAAGCCTCCTGTTACTACTAGTAGTAATCCCCCAGGTGGTGGGAGTGCCCCCAAGAATTTGGGTGCATTTACTTTGGGAGTTCCTGGGGACTCTGGCCTAACCAGGTTCCCAAACTTAGATACTCTTGTCTGTGAGACTGGCATGGGGTTTGCCAACTTCACAACTTGTCCCAACACTTTGGGCAAGTACAGACAAGAGCCCCTCATCAATGGTATAAAAGTTGAGGCCTATAGAGATACAGGGGCTAGCATCACTATGGTGACTGAGAGTCTAGTCCCCTCAAGGCAACTTTTACCTGGTGCCACATACCAGGTGACCAATATTGATGGAGTACAGAGAGATCATCCCATGGCAGTGGTCAATCTCAGCTGGGGAGGTGTCACCGGCCACAAGAGAGTGGCAGTGTCACCAAACTTGCCTGTAGATTGCCTACTGGGGAATGATTTAGAGCTCTCAGCCTGGGCTGAAGTAGAGCAAGAAACCCATTCTAAAATGGTAAACACCCATGGTAAGGTTAGTGGGGCAGTGATAGCCACAGCCCCAGTCCAAGATGTCCTCCCTGAACAGGTCAGGAGGGTTGTGCCAGTCACAACCCAATCTCAGACAACTTCCTTCCCAGAACAGGTTGTCAAGGCTGTCATGGTAACAGCCCACACCCAAACTGAGCCCCCTCCTGAAAAGGTTGGGGGAGTTGTGATTGCCACAGCTCAAACTCAGACAGATGATAGTGTTGTGAAGCCTGAAACTATGGATCACTCCACTCAGACAGAGAGCATTGAGGAGGAAGAGAAATCTCCCTCCCACCAGACTTTAGGAAAAGATCAGCCTCCTCAGGGAACTGATCTGATCCCTTGTGAAGAAACTGCCACAGAGGTAGTCAGGCCTAGCCTGGCAGAACCCCTGATGTCAGTGGACCCTTCCAAGATGGGACCCAGTCTGGAGCAGGTAACCTGCCCCTCTCTACCCTGCCTCAGTCAGCCCAGGGCTGTAGAGGTCAGGGAGGCCAGTGTTGGACCCCAAGGGGCCCCCTGTCCAAAAGAATTTCCCAATCAGCAGATTAAGGGCACTGAAGCTAGTAATCCTAGCCAAGTGAAAATAAAACACACTCCTGAGGGATCCCCCTTAAAATTAGTTAGGGACCTCCCACAGATGGACACTGTTGGGCACAGCCAAACTTGGGACCTGAGGGCCCCAGACCTGACCTGTCCCTCCAGTAAGCCAAACAAAGGGACCCAACCTCCAGCTGTAGGTAGCCAGAGGTTGACCCTGAGAGCCCAAAACAACTCAGTCTTGGAAAGAAAGGCCTCTATGGTGGATAATGATTGGAGGAAGCTGAGCCCAAAATTAGCGGAGCCTCACTTCAGTACTCCATTTCAGCACCAGCCTTTTACTTTGCCAAAACACACCACAGGTAGAGATTCCCTATGGTGGAGACCCTCAGACACCCTTAGGGTGAGGGATTGCTTAGTGGACCATGAGATAGGGGGTAACCATGCCAGTGCTGGTACTTCCTTATATGGCCACTCAGGCAATATAGGCTTACCTGGCAAGGATAGCCTTATCTCCTTTCGTTTGGGGGGGGGGGGGGTTATGTAGGAAGGTAGATCCCTGACTATGGTTGCCCCCAACTTTTTGCCTGGTGTTTTGCTGGTTTTCTGACTTAGTTGACCTGGGGCCCTGCTATTCAGGACCCCAGGCCTACTGCTCTCTCTGTAAAATGGATTCCATGTACCCTAGGTACATATCCAATTGGATACTGAGTCACCTTATCAGTCCCTGTACAGTGTACCTTAGGTACCCAGGGCATAGGTGTACCCAGGGCCTACCAGGGGCTGCAGCATGTATTATGCCACCCATGGCTGGCCATCCAAAACTGACACAACTGGCTGCACGACAGCTGGGTCAAGGTGGTGTACTCACCCTTTGCTTTAGATATAGTATACCTATATCTAACCCTAAAATGAACACACAGATCTCCTATCAGTCACTCCTATGGCAGGCCTTAACAATCCTGAAGGCAGAGTGCTTGGAATCGTGTGAGATGGTGCTCTGGCATGAGCTGAGCCTGTCTGCGGCTTTCGGGATCTATCCCTTAGCCGTTTCCATGATATCGCATACCATATACTCTTAAGTGCATTATAATCCTCGCGGTTATATGCCAACTCTGGTATCGCTTTATCAAAACATGTCGAGTAAGGTGTCATACGAATTGGAATACTAACCCCTCGCCAATTCTGGCGACGGGGTTAGCATTCCACCCTTCTAGAGGGACACGACATGTATGTAACCTCTAACCCCGGTTAAAGTCAAACAGAGCCTCAGCTCCACAAAATGGATGCTGCCACCGAGACACAAGTCTGCCCTCCTGCTGCTGGGAGTCCTCCCAGAGCAGGAGATAAGGACAAAGGGTTTCCTGCCAGGGGCGGTGCCAGCACCGTCCCAGACAGGATTTTGTGTATCCTAGGTAGGCAGGGCTGCAGAGGAAGGTGACTGCAAGTGGCACCCCGGTGCTCACTGTGCATAGGCCGGCTGAAACCAGTTCCAGGGGCACTCCAGCCCCTGGCCTGGGGAAAGCCCGCCAAAGGAGAGGGGTGTAACCACCCCCCTCCTGGTCCCACCCATAGGGCAGGACTTAGTCGCGTGCCAGCCCCCTTTTCCCAGATAAAGGTAGGAGCAGGCCCCCTTCCTAATTAGATCATCTTTGAATCCTGAAACTACTTTCCACGAAAGGAACTCAAAACTTCTTCCTAAGATTTCTCCCTTGTGACTAAGGAGTGGTCACCCTGCATCCGCAGGCACCATCGCAAGAACACTGCGGTCTGCTGTGAGTCCTTCCTCCGGAATCCGACTGCCCAGCTCAACAAGACCCGGCTTCCCTGGCACCTCCGACCTCTACTCACCTCTACAGCCAAGCTGAGAACCGTGAGTGCGACGAGACCTCAAGGGACCGACTATTGCCAAGACTGCACGACTTCTGCACAGCAAGCCCGCCGAGTAATTTCCTGGCGAGTGCTTTGGGGTCCGAGAAGCCCCGACCCTGAGCAGCTCCAGCACCAAAGAGCAGCCCCCCAGCATCTCCACGATCGGCGTGGGGCCCTTCTGCTTTTTGCTGCTCACCGCGTTGTTTGGCTACTAGCCCGCTGGCTTGTGGCCTTCTGAACGACGCCCGACGACATCACTGCTGCTGGTCTGGTTGCTCCAGACTGGCCCTTGCTCCCTTCCCGAAGAGGAGCACCCCGGACCCTCCTGGTCCACTCAAGACGCCATTTTGAGTCCACCGCGTGGGCTTGAATTAGCCACGGCTTTGTTGCCCAATCCGGGTACTTCGACGTCGACAGCTTCATCCATCGTGGGACAGCTCGCCTCTCCATCCTGGCCGCCGACAACGCCTCCTGGTCCGTGAGATCTGCAGAGCCAGCGTTGCCCACTCACCTAGTCGAGGTGACTACCATCCGGTGCCCTCCTGGTGCCCACTGACTACTGGCTAGTAGTCACAAACTTGGTCCCCTCTGCTTTCAGGTGTCATCCATCTTCCAGATCCAGGCTTGGATCAACTCGAACTATCTTCACTGGTCGCCTGCCAGCATCTTTCTTCCAGGCTCCTGGTCCGGCAACGAGGATTCCCGACGTCTTTTGAGACATATGCAGCTGCAGCCCCTGGGCTAGGTAACTTCGGCATTTCGGTGCCCCAGCATAGCCTCACTATCCAAGGGTCAGGATCCACTGTCGTTTTCTCCCTACCAGGTCGGGTTCGCCCGTGAACACTAACTTTAGCGTTACTAGCTACCACAGACTTTGTCCCGCATCCCGCGTGAGAGTGCACACTCTGCACCCGAGTCCCCTAGGCCTCCTAGAAGTAATCTAACGATTCCCTAGTCAAGTCCTAGCGATTCTAAAGCCTATTAGTACTGTACTTACCTGCTAGTAATTTCGCATTCCACTTTTAGAGTATATGGTTTTTCGTGCCCCTCGGGCATTTATATATACTGTGCCTACTTAAGTATTTTCGTAAGAGTTTTGTTGTGTGCCTAGCACCCTGTCCTCATAAAGAGTACAGGGTTGTTGTGATTCTAATAAATACACTGTTTATTTTCATAACACTTGTGTGGTGTCCTTTCACTGGGTGTTCAAGGGGTAATGTGATGGTAAAACAGCTGGCTTAACACGCCCTGTAGAGTCTTAGCCTTAGACTGCTCGTATCCATGCTACTAGGATAGCTGGTCTATAAGGTTGACTTACAACCAATCATCAATAAGGGTTGTTTGGACTGATATATAGTGATCACTAGAATAGTGAACACTGCACATCAGGCCAACTTCTCACACTCATGCATCGTTGTGATTGGCCGGGAGAGCCTGAAAGTCTAAGTGCTTCCAGTGTTTTCAGCAGAGGAGGAGAGGCGTGCAGCGGCTGGAGAGGAGTGCAGCGGAGAAGTTACGCTTTTTTCTTTTTCTTTAATCCCCCCCGACCACCAACCCCATTCCGAGCAAGCTGCCACTGCAGTATGGAATGAAACCCTCAAAATTACAATACCAAATGGAGGGTAACTGTTACAACTGTAGGGGTGCTGCAAGTCACCCACTCACCATACCTGGGCGGAAAATCCGTTACGCTCGCGGATTTTTCGGAGTTTCAGTAAATCCGCAATCCGCGAACTCTCGCGGATGTGGCGAAAATCCGCAAATCCGCGCGAAGCGGATTTTTTGCTTGTGTTCGCACTGCCCGCGGTCCGCGGCGCGGGCAGCAACAATCTCGCACTCGCGAAAGTACAAAAATTACAATTGGGGAGGGGTGAAGGAAGTGGCCCAGTCTCCAACTTCCTGTTCCTGTCCAGCAAGCTCCTCCCATAGGGGTGGGGTGAAGGAAGTGACCCAGTCTCCAATTTCCTGTTCCTGTCCAGCAAGCTCCTCCCATTGCTTACTCCATTTCCTGGCCACTTTGAATTCGATCTTGACTGGGAAGGATTACTTTTTGTGGATGCTGCTGGAGATTTGGCTTTGAGGCCTTTTGGATTACTTTTTGATTCGACATTTGATTTCACAAGTAAATTGATAAGTTGATGTTGTTTGTTTGTGGTGATTTTTGTGTGTGTTTTATGTTTTTCGACTTTTTGGGGTGGGTTTGGGGGCTGGCTATGTTGGTGGGAGGCCATTTTGAGGCATGGTCCTGCAGGTCCTGGCCATGTGGATGGGGTCAATCGGGCCACCCAGTCTGCTCTGATTGCTTTCATATGTCCAGGGGGCCTAGAACTCCCGCGGATTACCCGAAAATCGGATTAAAAACAAAAATGTTTTGCCTGTGTTCGCACTGCTCGCGTCCCGCGCAGCAACAATCTCGCACTCACGAAATAGTAAAAATTACAATTCTGCACATGAATTGAAAACTACCAGGCTTACCAGCGCCATGAAACCGCATGGTAAAAGTGCGCTATAGAAAAGTTTTTAAATTCAAATTATGGGTGCATGCATGATACAACTGTTTTCTTTAATTTTAACATTATTCTGGCCAGGGCATGGATGGCATTGGATTGTGGTGATTTTTGTGTGTTTTACGACTTTTTGGGGTGGTGTTGGGGGCTTGTTATGTGGGTGGGGGCCATTTTATTGCCTGGTCCCGTGTGGGTGGGGGTCTAGGGGCCATTTTTAAGCCAGTTTGTGTGCTTAGTGCCATAGGCCTGCACCCAGTGTGCTCTGATTTCATCCATTATGGCCAGGCGGCCCAGAATCGGTCTGTTCGTGGATTTTGCTGGTTTTTCGCCATGTTCGCGCCGTGAAGCAACAATCTCGCACTCGCGAAATTTTAAAAATTGCAATTTTGCACCAGAAAACCAACAGCAGGCAGCATAAGCCTTCTGAAACTTGATGGATGGCATTGGATTGTGGTGATTTGATTTGTGTTGTGTTTTTTGACTTTTTGGAGTAGTGGTTGGGGGCTGGCTATGTTGGTGGTGGCCATTTTGAGGCATGGTCCTGGCCATGTGGATGGGGGTCAAGCGGCCATTTGGAAGGCAGGCAGTGAGCTTTGAGACATAGGCCTGCACCCTTTTTGCCTTGCTTTCACCCATTGTGCCCAGGCGGAGTCAGGGGTACATGAAAGTACAACCCTCTCTGTGTGTGCTCTCTTGGATCAATGTTAAATTCCTGTTTCCCAAATTTAGCAAATCCTAATTTTAAAATTTCCATATTGTGTGGTGTGCACGTGTGTATTCATAAATGCCTACTTGCAAACTATTTATTGAAGCGCTACATATGCAACATATATTTACTGATGTTCCTCTGTCTTCGTTTGCTTTTAGGTGCACAAAGACAATAACTCCGCATCATCGTTGAGCATCAGTGCCAGGAAGAAGTCCTGCTGCGGCCTGTTGTTCCGACATCTGAAGAAGATGGCTCCAAAAAGAGGTGCCCGTAGGTCCTCTTGCAAGAAAGATGTCTCTACTAAGGAGAAGAAGAAGCAAGTGGCACCACTTACCAAGGAGACTGGTGGCTCGACCACTAAATTTTTTTGGGAAAAACAAAGGCCCACCATGAGTGCTGCACAGGTAGCCTGTTTAGTTGTTCAATCACCAACGACCAGTGATGTTGGTTCATCGCAAGAAAGTAGCAGCACACCATCAACACAGGTTGTAACTCATCTCACAAGTACTATTCAACGACCAAAGCCGCAACAACAACTGCATGGGCTACTAGTACAAGCAAAAGTACATGCGCAAGGAGCTGTCCGAGAAGGAGCCGTCCGAGAAGGAGCTGGCCGAGAAGGAGCTGGCTGCGAAGGAGCTGGCCGAGAAGGAGCTGGCCGAGAAGGAGAAGGCTGAGAAGGAGAAGGCCGAGAAAGAGAAGGCCGAGAAGGAGAAGGCCGAGAAGGAGAAGGCCGAGAAGGAGAAGGCCGAGAAGGAGAGGTCCATGGAGAGTTGCAAGTAGAGGTCAGTGAAGAGGCCCATGTAGCGGCGCATGGAGCGGTGCAAGTGCACACAATGGTTGTTCTTCCAGAAGTAGGGGCACAGGAGGAAATTGACTTTGGAGCCGGGGTATCATGTCAGGAAGACGAAGGCACTCCTCCTGATGATTCATTTTTTCCCAGCTCCCGAGTAAGGAAAAGATCAAGGAGTGTGTGTAGAAGTTCCTCTTCAAGCCCCGCTCCATCAGATGATGATCTGGATCTAGATTGGCAACCATCTCCGACGTCTGAGAGGGAGGCACACCATGAGCTGCGAAAGGTATCAAATGTTAAAAGGAAGGGCCCCGGAAAGCTCATACTTATGGATCCGAACGTCGGACTTGATGAAGTGGTGCATTGTGATGTTGTTGAACAGGATGACAGCAATGACCTAGTCATCACACACGTCAGTCCAGCCACACCGGCCATGCAGCAGACAGACATTTATACCCTATCCCGACGTCAGGCTGAGCGTGACCCTGGCGACGTGCCACTGGTAGCACCACCAATGCAGTCAAGTAGTACAACAAGTTCAACAAAACCTACAGCTCCCATATTTTTTCCCCAGAGGGGGACTCCATCCAGCTCGACTCCCTCAAGTAGGGTTGCTGAAATAATTGCACAACCCAGTAGATGTCTGCAAGGC
The DNA here is from genome assembly GCF_964261635.1 of Lissotriton helveticus. NCBI lineage: Eukaryota > Metazoa > Chordata > Amphibia > Caudata > Salamandridae > Lissotriton > Lissotriton helveticus. The sequence goes on along the minus strand of NC_136073.1, from coordinate 141,192,197 downwards.
TCATCCACCACTGCTTCATCTGGCATTGGCAGTATCATCTCGTGCGCCAAAACCAGAGGTTTCAAGTCCCCAGTTTGGAACTTTTTTAGTGTCCATGCAAAGTATGATAACATAGCCGTTTGTTGCATTTGTAAGACTAGCGTTAGCCGTGGTAAGACTGGTACCAACTATGGAACCGGAGGCCAGATAGGTCATCTTGAAAGAAGGCACGCTGTTGAATGGTTTGCGCACCTAGCAAACATCAAGAGAAAGCAATACCAAAGGGCAAGTGGCCAAAATATACCCATACTAGGTGTTTCATCTGAAGATGACGGGGAGGTAGAAGAAGCGTCAGACATGTGTCCGGTTGCACCCAGTACCCCTGGCAGCACCACACCCTCCAGAACACATAGGAGGCACACTGAGAGTCTGGGAGACACACCAATGCGGAAAATGTCAACACTGAACAGAAGTGGGTCGAAGAAGGCATCAGCATCATCCCGTAAATTTGTCCAGCACACCATTTCAGCCATGTTCTCCTCAGATGTGCAATTTCAACGCAACCTCCCAATTGTACGCCTGTATAACACTAAGCTGGCTAAAATGCTAGCGGTGGACCTTCTCCCTTTTTCGTTTGTCGAAGGTGTGGGTTTCCTTGAACTCGTGGCAACACTGGCCCCTAAATGGAAGGTTCCTAGCCGGTTCTATTTTGCCAGGTTTGCTGTTCCAGCACTATATAAAGAGGTGCTTGAGTTGGTTGGGGCTGCTTTGCAGAAGAGTGCTCTTCACACTATACACCTGACAACAGACATGTGGACCAGTTGCCAAGCCCTTGATTACATGTGCATCACTGCACACTGGGTCTCTTTTTCAGGGGTTACAAAACAGATAAATGCAGGTGGTGACTTGGTCGAGATTTTTAAGGGTGCTCGTAAAAATGCAACATTAGCCATGTTTGGCATGGAGAAAAGTCATACTGCAGCCAACATTTTGGATGACTTTAACAAAAAGGTCTCGCAATGGCTGCCCCCAAGAAATTGCAAGGTTGGTTATGTTTCTACTGATAATGGCAGCAATGTAGTTAGGGCCATGGAGGACAGTTTCTATTTCAGAGTGCCGTGTTTGGCGCACTGTATGAACCTTGTCGTGCAAAAGTTATTGAAAAAAGAACTTGCAGTCGACAAAATACTGACCATCTGCAGAAGAATATGCACACATTTTAACCATTCGTTTAAGGCCCGGAAGGAGCTGAGGCGCAAGCAAAATGAACGTAGTATGCCAGTGAAAGCACTTATCCAGGAGGTGGCAACACGTTGGAACTCAACCTTCTACATGCTTGAGCGTCTGCATGAGCTGTTTCCAGTAGTCAATGAGTATTTCTACAACCTGGGTGGTGATACGACAGAAATGATGCTAGCGGTGGAGCAATGGCAGCTAGTTAAAAGCCTGACAGACATGCTTCGTCCTTTTGAGGTCTTCACGCGTGACGTCAGCAGGGAGGACTGTTCGTTGAGCAAAGCTATCCCATTGTTGCTGAAGCTCGAGCACCAAGTCAAGGTGGTGTCTTCACAATTAAAAGATGCTGGAAAGAATAAAGCATATGAGTTGGCGCACAGATTATTACAACGCCTAGTTAGCAATAAACGGCTTGTAAATATCAAGAAACAACAGCACTACATTTGTGCTACTATTCTGGATCCACGTTACAAAAAGCCATTGTTTAGCAAAGTAATAATTCCTTTTGAAACATCAGATGTTACAGAGTACAAAGGTTGGCTAGCTCAGTCAGCCATTCGTTTTGAAAGAGAGCGGAAGGAAACTGTAGGAGAAGACAGTACTACTAGTGAATCAGCAGGCCATCAGGCGTCCCAAAAAAGCACTTCTGCATCTGTGCCTCTGGCAGAAGTGAGTGACTTTTCCTCTGAGCCGTTAACCACACCAGCAACCGTATCATCTGCACCAGGCCCAGGCGATATGTCTGAAGCGGATTGGCTAAGTGAGCTAGGGTTTCCTTGTCCCAGAAAGGACACAGAAGTGCAAAGTACAGGAATGCGGGAGGACATTCTTTCAATGGTGCAGGCCTATCTGGATGACTCAACAGCGGTCAATATTACTGAGGACCCATTGGCGTATTGGCATAGGAAAAGAAAAATATGGTGAGAGCTCACCAACCTGGCTATCAATTACTTGTCTTGCCCACTCGCAAGCGTGTCTTCAGAACGTGTTTTTAGTTCCGCTGGTGGCATTGTGACTTGCAAAAGGTCCCGCCTCTTGCCCGCAAATGTGGAGCGGCTCACCGTGATAAAGATGAACCAGCACTTCATACCACCAGATTACAAAGTACGAGAATGCACGCAGGAAGAAGAGGACACCGACCTACCTGAGGAAAGTTCTCCTCAGTTACCAGAAGTACTACCGACTGAATTTGCAGAGTATGAGAACGAGTTCTGCTTCCCTGACAGCGAGTTCTGAAAATGAGTCAATGATTCATTAACTGTAATTTTAGTCCTCCTTATTCACTTTTATTCCTGTGTGTCTGTCTTTCTTTGTTTAGCAAGTGCTTCATCACATTCACAACAAAACTGTAATCACCCCATCACAACAACAAGCCCATCAGCAGAACTGTCTTGATTTTGATGCCGCAGCATTCCTCATGTTCACAACAGTTAGTTGACAAGAACTCAGTCCTGGTCGTCTATCCTCCTCCTCCACTCATCCTATCCATTTCCCCTAATGCTGATGCCTGGATTCTGCACAATGAAGAAACTTACGTTGAGTCCCCTAAAGAGGGACTGGAAGTAGTGAGTCCTCATTTAAATACATTTTGCTAAGTGTGACTTTTTTCCCCGATTTGCATTTTTGGCTGTTTGGGGGTGTCAAACTTGTTTGCTCTTGGGTTAATGGGTCTTGGCTGGGCCATTGCTGGCAAGGTCTATTAAGGGATGAAATTGGTTAGGCATTTACTTTGGAAAACATTTGGCATATTACACGTGAACGTTTAGGCGTTATTATTGCTCGCTTGCCTGTCTTAGGGGTGCTGTCTGTGGGGCTTCTAGGTGTTTGTGGTGTGTGAGCACCGCTGCCACATTTCTAATGTTGATTGCTTTTATTTTGCAGAAAATCCACGCCGGGAAACTCCAGTTGTGGCCCTGCTGCAGAACGCTTTAGGACTCTGTGAATTCCAGGTGGAGCCAGCCCTCAAACACAAATTACAGGTAAGATAAGCGTTTGGATGGGAGGTAGTATAATGGAGTATTCGGAGAGGCGAGAGAGTGACAGTGGTACTAGTAGTAAAGTCCTAGGGCTCTTGAATTAACAAACTCTGTGACAGGCATTTACTTTGGAAAACATTTGGCCTATTACACGTGAACGTTTAGGCGTTATTATTGCTCGCTTGCCTGTCTTAGGGGTGCTGTCTGTGGGGCTTCTAGGTTTTTGTGGTGTGTGAGCACAGCTGCCACATTTCTAATGTTGATTGCTTTTGTTTTGCAGAAAATCCACGCCGGGAAACTCCAGTTGTGGCCCTGCTGCAGAACGCTTTAGGACTCTGTAAATTCCAGGTGGAGCCAGCCCTCAAACACAAATTATAGGTAAGATAAGCATTTGGATGGGAGGTAGTATAATGGAGTATTCGGAGAGGCGAGAGAGTGACAGTGGTACTAGTAGTAAAGTCCTAGGGCTCTTGAATTAACAAACTCTGTGACAGGCATTTACTTTGGAAAACATTTGGCCTATTGCACGTGAACCAACACGATGACAGTGTTCAGTTAAATGAACTTACTGCAAAACCACCACCCACCAAGCTCAAAAGTAGTAAAAAAACAGGTATGCTCAGATAAAGTTTGAAAAAGTATATTTATATCCCATACAAAATAATCTCCCGCAAGACCCTCCCTAACCCCAACAAATAAATAGTCCTTCAAAAGTCCCCAAAAAACCCAACTCCCAATTCCCACCCCCCAAAAGTCTCTAAAAAAGGGGCAAGGGACACTCTAGGGATGCAAGGTGTTGAGTTTGGCATCCAGGGCATCATGCCTTAGGGCCAGGGCATCGTACTTCTCCTGGAGGGTGGCGTGATCTAAGCGGAGGCCCTCCACCACATTCTGATACTCGTTCCATTTCTGGACCTCCGCCTCTAGGTCGGACACTCTGCGGAGTGCACGGCGCAAGCGAGCCTTAACAGTACTGTGAGGTGCAGCCTTTGCTGCTCGGCGGTGGCGTCTTCCAGCACGGCTCCGGTTCGCTGGAGCACTGCGCTTACTGGCAGAACATGGGGTCACGGAGGAGGATGCAGATGTTACATTTGATGCACTGGAGTGCGTGTCGTCCCCCTCCAGTTCCACCAGCCGCCGATATTGGGCAACAGTGGCATCCAGCCTCCGTTGCCGGGCCAGTACAGCCTTCATACTCCTGCTCGGTGTTGAGGTTTTAGTATTAGCAACTATATGAAGAAAGAAAGACATAATCTGTAACCATTGTTCTTTAAGTATATGATTAACACAAAAAGATTCAGCAGGTAGTTGTGTCACAGTACAACTAGCAACTAGCCAGCGCAGTACAAAACTATTCAGGCCAGTATCATGGCCGTCCGCAGGGAGGGGCAAGGGGGGGCACTTGAATCACCATTTCCCTTCCCACAACTCACTTGTATCCTTGGTTTGGTGCTCTTTCAGATGAAAGAGATCTGGCAGAAGTGAGTGACTTTTCCTCTGAACCGTATCATCTGCACCAGGCCCAGGCGATATGTCTGCTTCCCTCTCTCTCTCTCTCTCTGTCTCCCTCCCTCACCCTCCCTCTGGCTCCCTCCCTCTCTCTCTCTCCTTCTGTCTTCCTCTCTCTCTGTCTCTGCCTCTATCTGTCTGTCGGTCCCAGCCTGCTGTAATTACCATATTGTAATTTGTCACTGGGCCAGCACTGGATACACATCATATGCTATCTAAGAGTCAGATAGTACCATGATCCAGCTCACCTGTACTCGCCACCACCGCTGTCTGCTTCCTCACAGTCCGTTCGTTGTCCTCTTGCGCCGCATCCTCCCCAGAGTTGTCCTCAGACTCGGAGGAGATCACTACCACCACATCCGAGCTGGCCCCGCCACCAGATGTTCCACCTACAAAGTCGATTTAAGACTGTTAGATTACACCACTCTCTAGTATTTGGTGTAGGAATGAAGAAAAAGTGAAAACAACATAAAAATTAATTGACTGTCTACTCTAGTCTAAAGTAAAAATGTCCCTCCTTCCAGGGAAGGCTGTTGTCTTGCTTCACTTTTTTGTCACAATTGTTGAATGCTTGCTTAATTTTAACACACACCATTTTTCTCTGAACACACAGAAGCTGGACTTCTAAGGACAAGAGCAACATCAACTTCAAACCAGGTGAAAGCTCGGCTCGACCACAAGAAATGTGTTCCATTACTCATCAACTCAGCACCAAGCACTTTTCCATTTCCAGCTAACTTTATTTTAATGTATGTGTTTACTTTTACTTTTAATAAAGCTTTTAAACTTGAATAGACTCTGTGGTTTTTGGTCCTCCAGACTAGAGTGACTGAGCGAAAGGTTTTGCAATTTTTGCAAGGAGGAGTCCGTGCCGCTGACACTACCAGGTTTATACAGTGTGCCAAACACGCCACTCTGAAATATTATTACTCTGGTCTTTTGTGTCCATAGTTCGGTTTGTGGAGAATTGTCCCTGCAACAGTAGTATTATTGATTTTGCTCCTATCTAAACACTATTTCGAAAAAATTAAATTAGGAACGCTTGGACAACAATAGGTCCTCTATATTTAAATGAAAACTTACTGGAGCCAGCAAAGGAGCACTCGCCGCCCTGGCCTGCATCCTCCTCCTTTGGAGCCACTGCATCCGCTTTTTCTGTCCGCTTGCCCCTGGGTGGACCTGACGTACAACATGCAAAAATGAACAGAAAACATTGATGATTGCTGCTTGTCGATGTCCTTGTCAACCAAATCAAACATTTAGAAAGAACAAGATCCAACTATTTCAGCCAAAAAGAGGGCTACAAAGGAAGGACTGCACCTGAGCCTCTACTCTAGGGGCAGATTTACAAGCCCCTTGCAGCTCTTTTGCTCCGTTCTTGCGTCACTTTTGTGACGCAGCGCCACAACAAGAGAGGCGCCATGGTGTGGCGTATATTAACAACGTGACGCATATGGGAGATGCATCCCATTCGACAGCCCTGCGCCAAAAGGGAGCGTTCCAGCGCAAGGGAGGGCGTTCCTGCGCAGGAACGCAAGCTTAAAGTGGCTATGGGGAATATATAAAATTTCAATCAGTCATTTAGGACAATGATGCATCACTCAAACCCTGCGCCTGCATGAAGCAGACTTACGGCTTGACGCAGCATTGCTGGAGCTGCGCCATCGTTGCAACGCAACTCCATCAATGAGCCGCCTTTACGGCACCGATGCGTAACGCTTCGGTGACGTTTTGGGACCATGGTGTGCCGCATTGTAAATACGGCGCACCATGGGTGGTGCTGGCGTGCCACACACTTTGCAGGGATGCGCACTTGCGCAGGTAATTGCTAATCTGACACTTAGGGGCATACTTACGAATTCTGAGCTGGACACCTCCAGATGTGCACCAGAACAAATGCGTAACGCAAAACTAACCTTGCGTCACGGCAGATGCGCCGCAATTACAATGCGGCAAACCCTGGCGCAAGGGTAGGCAGATGCGTGACGCATCTCGTGACGAAAGAGGGGCGCATCTCTAGAGTCGCGTCGCAGGCGCGATGCAACTCTAGCAATGCTCAGGGCTGCCCAATACTCAACATACCGCATCAGTCCTTATGCCTGCTTCAAGCAAGCAGGCATAAAGAATTGACGTAGCAGCGTCACGGAAGTGCCTGCGTTAAATCTTGTAGATTTCACGCAGGCACTTTTGCGAGGCGCACAGCTGCCTGACCGCCACCCCACCCCCCCCGGCGTGGGAACGCACCCATTGTGGCGCAGGCCCAGGCCTTAACGTGGCGCATCTCCTTAGAAGCATCACGTTGTACATGACTCGCAGGGATGCGCCACGTTTACGTCGCTGTGCATCAGGTAAGGCAACGTAAACGTGGCGCAAGGGGCTTGTAAATCTGCCCCTTTGTGTCTAGCATTACGCAGTTCTGTAAAGTACACTCATACATTACTCAGCCCAATTAAATGAACACAAAATAGAAAACAAATAAGCAGTGGCACCGCCACAGAGAAGGAGAACAGTGCACCTGAAATGCACAGAAGATTTTGAAATATTAATTTACCTCTTCTATCAATGTAATCAGCAGCATGATTGCTCTTTGTAAAAAAGTTAAAGCAAACATTTGCAATATAACACAGTCACACAGAGCAGGAGAAAAAACAGAGTAGTGAGTGATGAAAAATTGCTACTACTACTCACCAAGCCCGGGGACCTCCACTCCCAGCAGGTCTAGCAGGTCGCGCTCCCGGTCCAGGATATCGGTCCAGCGGTGGGTCACTTGATTGTAGGTGCGCTGGACCCCCGTGATGTCAAAAAGGGCCCGGCACACCTGCCCCCACCGCTTCCGTCGCTCCTGGCTGTTGGTATAACCAGCAGCGATCCTGCCGCCTGCCGCGATGGTCCTGGGGAGACGGCGCTGCACATAAAAAACGAGTGAGCCCACCTCCTCAGGGCTGAAGATCTCCCTGGGCACCACCATTTCCGCCCTCAAACGGCCACACGGGAGCCGGGCACGGGCTGCGGTGCCCGTCTTCTTGGGCAGCTTGACAGCTGTCTTCACCATGTTCTGGGCAGGTGTTAGCAGTAAGAAGGAGACAAAATTAAAAAGAATAAGAGTAGGAAAGAAGGAAATAAAAGTTTAAAAAAGTAGTTGAAAAGTAAACAAAAGTAGCCTAAAACACAAAAATATAGACCTAGAAAAATAGAGGGATAGAAAAAAAGTTAAATAGATCAAAAAAATATTAAAACAAGCAAAGGATGGCAGAGATATACAGAGGATAGAAACACCATGCCCAGACACATAGGAATGAATGAAAAACAAGATGGCCGCCCGAATACGTGCGCGTAAGTAAGTTCGCACGCGATTTCTCTCGCAAACTCGTGCGAACTTGCATTCGCAAGGCGCTCATAGTGCGAGATTACACATAGCGGGCGGAAACGGAAATACGTCACGCAAACAAAATGGCGGCGCCCATACTCAACCTTGGGGTAACTCGCACAAGTTCGCGGCTTCCACGGTCGATTTCGCACGACGCCGCGCCTCGCGAATAGGGCGAAATTACCGAAAAACGAGTTTTGCAAAAGCAAAACCAACGAGCAGGTGCAAAAGTTCGAGCTCATCATTTGTAACAATTTTCCTGTAGTGCTTCCTGAAGGGGCCCTCCAGAATCCGGTTGCCTACTTGCAACTATTGTGTGAACCTGCTCTGACAGTCACAGAATAGTTACAAGTATGCCATTGCATCCTGTTAAAATTTTTTTACATTGCAACAAAAAGGAAAGGGAGCAGACAAGCAGGTGCCAGCCTTCATTAATGTCAGTTGGGGCAGGGCAGGTGTTGTTGTTTGCGAAACTTAAAACACTTATCAGGTGTGCTTGGCTTTGCCACAATAATGTACACTCACTGGTCAATCAGAGGGTGCTGTGATGACACCGAGGGTGGCATGGGTGTTCCTGCCAGAGGGTGGCATGGGTGAACCAGAGTGCCAGTGTTGACAGAGGATGGCAGTGCTTTGCCCCAATAATGTACACTAGTGAACCAGAGGGTGCTGTGATGACACAGAGGGTGACATGGGTGAGCCAGAGGTTGGCATGGGTGACCAAAGAGAGTGCCAGTGGTGACAGAGGGTGGCAGTGATGAAGAAAGCCTTGCAAACAGGCTGGGCACGTAGAAACAACAAGTTCGCAAAACTGGCGACCCGACAAGTAAGTTCGCAATTTGCGAAATTGTACAAAACCCTCGCGAACTTGCAGAAACCCGTGCGAACACACACAAAAAAAAATCCGCGAGGATTCGCGTATTTTGCGTATTGTCGCAATCCGCAAATACGCAAATTTGCAAATTCGCGGATTGCGAATCCCCAAAATCCGCCCATGCTTAGATAGGAGGGAAAGTGAAGGGGTGAAAGAAAAGTCCTAGGTATCGGACTCACTAATAGGAAGCAAGCAAAATGTCTTGTCTCTTGTCGCCCTCACACACCCCAAAGGATGTCATGCTTCATCATCGGGCGTTTGCTCCTCCTCGGGCCGGTGCTGCAATTCCCTATGGATCCCCTGAATGGTCTCTTTGTCGGAGATCTTTTGTTAGAACCACAGTCAGAAGAGTGCGGGGGAGTCCTTGTGAAGGGTGAGATGGTGTGTGCAACTTAAAAATGGCTAAAGGTAACCAAAATGCTGCGATTTATTGTGAAGGTACCCTTGTCAGAATAAAAGACCCCAAAGGTCATGAGTTACTCCTGCAGGCGTAATGTGCCATAAAAATAATATGCAAAGTTTAATCTTTAAAGATTTGAAAATATATAAAAAGGTTCCTTTGTGAGAGATTTCTAGGGGTGCCTAATGATCCACCGACTTGTGAATGTTTATACGTGCTAAATATTTATAGATCGGCACATTCTATGCTTGTGTCTGCAGCCGCATCAGTCTATTCTTGAAAAAGTGTGTAAGAAGCTTATGTAAATACAGTATGTATGCACGCATTTACATATACATTATAGCTATCTATATCAATGCATCTGAATACACAGAAACCTGTATGTATGTACATATAAATAATGTATTGACCTATACGTTGAGGAGATGACGAGTTCTGTGTCCCCAAGACAGAGTATTCAGTGTAAAATCGCCATGGCCACTTCCTGATTTTTGTGCAACATTCCAGAGTGAGGGGAGAGGAAGCTGAGGTTTTGTGAAAAGAAAGGATAAAACAAGCATTGGCATAGCCAATAGGTCTCGCCTTTGGGACCTTATACGTGTTTAGCCATGCAACAGTTGATGTTGTTGCACCAAGGATATTGTGCTGTATAACTAAATACTTATAAGGTTCAAAAGGCGAGACCTATTGGCTATGCCAATGCTTGTTTTTTAAGTGCCTATATTACATGCCATAAGCTAACACACTTATTAACCTTTTAACTGCCTCGCGCGAGACAGTGCACGGTCCTTTAAACAAAAGGGCATCCATTTTGACTAATAGAACCTGCAAAGGGTGAGAGAGGTGCTCCAGCAAGCGACAACTGCACGTCAATAAAAAAAAAGAAATGTTGATTGAACAAAAATCAACCACTCACGCATGTCCAAGAAAAACCAAGCAGGCCAGAAAATTGGAGTGAATGCATGCTTCTAGATAGTTACAAATTAAAGTGTCCTTCACTCAGTCCGTGTAAACAGCCAGTGAAAAAGAGAAAGAGAATGTCTGTAAGAGAGGTAAAGAGAGCAGAACAGCGGCGAACACTGGTAAGTAACAGAGTAAACGTCTGTTTTTCGGAAGTCACCCAAGCCTATCGGGGAAAATCTGTTTTTTTTTAACTGGACCAGGGAGGCCAAAGAGGGCTTTAAAGAATAGCAGAAGATGATCTTCGAAGCTACACTAGGCGCAAATGCTTGCAATGCACACCTCTCCTGCAAATCATATGTGATTATATAAATCTTACACCTTGCCATATTCACTGTACAGATCGGCTACTGATGGTAACAGGCGGGAAAGAACATCTGCCTGTGGTAATGAGATTTCCCAGTTTTGGAGAAAGAAAAAAGATCAAACGGTTAAGAAATGACACCAAATTACAGAGTATAACCCGATTAGGGTCGGGGTAGGTTATACATCGAGCATCACACAGTGCGTCAAAGCCGAGCTGGGACTTGCGCCCTAATGTTCCAGGCACAAGAGGGTTTTTTAATGTTGGATACGCTGTGGGTCAGACTTAGGGGGAGGGGGCGGCCTCTTGCTTCCGGGGCCTTTATATGTCGGGGCTCAAATCTTACATGCTCCCAAATCTAGCTTCTAGGTCCCCGGATCCCGACGCTAACCCCCTAGACCTGTGTACCCTTGGGCCTCTAACGCTGGTGGTCTAACAAGGCTTGATAATCCGACACGCAATGCCGGGACTTAGTGTGGCAGGCTCCCAGACAGCACTGCCGGCGAGGTGCGAGCTCAAGACTGATACAGGAGAGAGAGGAGAAGAGAAGAGAGAAGGAGAGAAGAGAGAAAAGAAGAGAGAGAAGGGAGAGAGAGAGAATAAAGAAGGAAGTGAAGAGAGAAGGAAGAGAAGAGAGAAGGAAGAAGGAAGAGAAGGGAGGGAAGAGAGAAGGAAGCGAGGAAAGAGAAGGGAGAGAAGGAAGAGAAGGAAGAAAAGAGAAGAGAGAAGGAAGAGACGGGAGAGAAGCGAGAAGGAAGAGAGGAGAGAAGGAAGAGAGGAGAGAGGGAAGAGAAGGAAGAAAAGAGAAGGGAGAAGGAAGAGAAGGGAGAAGGAAGAGAAGGGAGAGAAGTAAGGAAGAGAAGAGAGAAGGGAGAAGGGAAAGTGGAGAGAAGGGAGAGAAGAGAGAAGGAAGAGAGAGGAGAGAAAAGAGAAGGAAGAGAGAGGAGAGAAGGAAGAGAGAGGAGAGAAGAGGGGAGAGTGGAGAGAAGGAAGAAAAGAGAGAAGAGAGAAGGGAGAAGAGAGAGAAGAGAGAAGGAAGAGAAGAGAGAAGGAAGAGAAGGGAGAGAAGTAAGGAAGAGAAGAGAGAAGGGAGAAGGGAAAGTGGAGAGAAGGGAGAGAAGAGAGAAGGAAGAGAGAGGAGAGAAAAGAGAAGGAAGAGAGAGGAGAGAAGAGGGGAGAGTGGAGAGAAGGAAGAAAAGAGAGAAGAGAGAAGGAAGAAGAGAGAGAAGAGAGAAGGAAGAGAAGAGGGAAGGGAGAGAAGCAAGAGAGTAGAGAAGGAAGAGAAGCAAGAGAAGCAAGAGAGAGAGAAGGAAAACAGGAGAGAAGAAGTGAAGAGAGAAGGAAGAGAAGAGACAAGGAAGAGAGCACCTGGAGAACTAGAAATCTATGTACGGCAAAGTGTATTCTGGAACATGTAGGCTCGCTTTTCTCCTTTCAGCCATGGACAACAAGTCCCAGCGTGCAGAGTGACAGTAGTTATAAGTCCCAGCATGAAATGTGCTGGAAGCCAGGCGGGCAACTAGAGTCACATTTCGGGGGGGGGCTGAATTTTTATTCCGGGGGGGGGCTAATTCTTCCAAACAAAGACAGAGTAGCTGTAAGAAGGGGTGAACACACAACAAAAGCCTCATTTACAAGTAAATGGTATTTTAAAGACCTGTTAAGTACTCGGGTGCGGCTGCAATTAGATGTTCGCCAGCCCACGAAGCTGTCTCCGCCCCGGCCGACACACACGATGGGGGGGAGGGGAGGGGGGAAGCTCCGTGAGCCCAATGGGTGTTGCGCGCCTGCTCTGAGTTACACATGGCATCTGCTGCCACGTGCCCCCCCTCCACATCCCCCCACTACTCTCACAGGGCTCCGTGGGCACTTGAAACGCATATAAAAGTGACACCGACCAAGATACAGGTGAAAGAATGCCCCGAGCCATACTGCTTTTAAAAGCACGAGAAACAGTATGTGCCGCGTACTGCGCTCTCTTAATTAATACTGTGATTGAGTAATCCCTCCTGATTGCGAATATATCCAGTTTTTTACAATAAAGCGCTCAATACTGTCTCTAAGCGCTCTGTGTGGGCAGATAAAGGAAGTGAACCACAATGGATGAAGCGATTTGCCCACGATCACTCAATGTGGCCAAGTGAAAATGCTGGTCGGGCTTCCTGGGTCCACAGTAGACATTTAAGTCACCGTGCACCGTATTAGTACAATACGTTTTTTTTTTTATTTAGCGCTTTTTGCCACCAGCTGTCACCTTGTAACGCGGCACATTACAAATAGACTCATGCCTCACCTCAGAAGTATCCCATACAAGTATCTGGATTGTGAGTCTCATATCATATAATCAATGCTGCGAGAATATTATCCCCCCACCTACTCCCTATTTATTTGGTAATGATCCAAAGCCACCCTGCTGCATCCATGCAGTGGGATGGACCAGGTATACCATCATGTTAGACCCCCACTACCTTGAGGCACCAACTAATTCACTAAGAGCAAAGTTTACCTGCCAACAAGTACCTTTTTCACCTGGGAGTTGACAAATATGAACTTTCTTTGTGCCCAGTTATTTATTGATAGTTTCATTTGTCATTGGCATTTAGCTGGGGCTTTAAGTGGGCCGGGTCCTGCCGGTGTTTCTAAAAGGCAGCTGCTCAGACGGGTTCTATAGAACTCTCCATTTTTGCCCTCACCCTCTGTAAAATAAATATATCTTAGCTCAGCAGCAGTGCCGTCCTTCATTGTCTTTGATGTAAGGTCAAAGAGACTCGTTATAGTGCTTTCACAATTTCATCATTTCAGAAATCAAGCATTTTCAATATTATACTAAGAAATAGTTGTTGCTTATTTATCTTGTGCAACTAACAACCATTGACAAAGCCAATAGCCATCACTGACTTGTTACATTATATATGGATGAAATGACAGAAACAAAATACCAATCGGACGGCACACTGTGCTAAGCACAGATTTTCAGCTTTAGTGTTTTTAAGCCACGCCCTTAATCACATCGGCCACACCCCTTTGAGAGACCCCCAGTTCTTTTATCCCACTTAAAGTTCTGCATTTAGCCCTTTTCTAGTGTTCCAGTTTTTGCAGAAGCAGCAACCGAGGTCCAGGCAGGTAAAGTATGTTGTCCAGGATCACACAATGTCTACACGCGGGGAATATGTCACTAACATAGAGGATTCCGTAATGAAAAGCCCATATCTCCTCCCCTAGCCCCTCGCCTCCGCTCCCATGGCCCGCCATGCTCCCAGCCACTCCAGACGGACCCCACTCTCAGGCCCATCACCTAGGTTACCAGCCTCGTGCTAGAAAGAAGGTTCAACATACGGGTCACTTGGCCAGGGGCTGGGGACTCAAGTGCTTGGAATACTGACAGATCAGGTCCTAACCCTGTGGAATATTTGATCACAGTGCACGCAGGTTCTCCGCCTCCGAAAGTTGTTGAACGACTCTACAGGTTTGGAGATGCAACAAAAGAGGACGCTGAAAACTTTTAGTGTGCTGGAGATTAAATATAAAACCCCTGTTTGGAGCGGTCTTTGTTCGTCTCATGTATTCGTCTAGGCACGAGGATCATTTTGTGACTGCGCAAGGATTTATCAAGCTCTGCTCTTGCACGCGGAGGTCTTTAGAGGCGCGGCATCTGCATTTTGAATGTCATTGCTCAGGCGCGGAAGCGGGATTGGGTAGAATAATCACCACATCAGTTCAGGGTCGCGGAAGCCTATCCTGCACCAGGAATGAAAGGCGAACGGGAGGTTCTGTGTGATGTGGGATTCAAAGGCTCCCGTATTACAAGAGAATCCACGATGTGCTGGACACCTCGGGGCATCTTTTGTTTCTCAAAGCTTCACTGTTGTTCCGAGCTGCTCTAGTTTGTCCCTCATTGAGATGCTTCCTCTGTCTCCTTCAACCAAATAAAAGCAGAAATCAAACTCCCCAGGTCCCCGGTGAACCACCTGATCTGTGAGTCTGACACGAAAGCCTCTTACTGCTGGAGTGCAATGCTAGACAGGAGGAAATTAGGGCCGGCTGGCGGAAAGGAAGCACTATTCTGGTAAAGAGATAAAGCAGCACTAGCTGTGTGAGGATTTCTTCTTTTTAAAACAAGCATTGGCCGCGCAGCAGTAAAGCCAAGCGGCTGTGAAAGGAGATCTGCAATTTAAAAAAAGCGCGCACCTCGCGCGGCGGGAGGGGGCCTGTATGATTCCCTCGCGGGAGCGTGACCATATGGTGCCACACGGTCCCGAGAGGAAATCGCCAAGATGTGCACGTGTTGCATTGCTTGCAATGCAACACGTGCACGTTTTTGCCCCAAAAGCTGTGGCGATGGCTACAGGTCACTCCTATGCAACGCATGCATGTTGCGTAGGCGAGACCTAAAGAATGAATGAAGCAAATTGGCGATGTGGGGATCGGAGGTTCGGCAAGAAACAGGCAGAGGCAGAGAGGGAACAAAATAGTGAAATACACCGGGACTGAGAGGGAGCGCGATAGGTATATGCTGCTGCGAAACAGAGCCAGAAGCAGGAAGGATAGACAGACAGACAGACAGATGGACGGACAGATGGAAGGATGGATGGATGGATTTAGGCAGGGCCGGTTTTATGATTTTTGGGGCCTTGGGCAAAAAGGAATGTGCGAGCCCCCTGAAATTTACATATGTGAAACCTTCCAGGCTGGGGGCGGGGGTGGGAGCGGCTTTGTGCACACTCCCCCTGGGCCACATCTCCTCCTCTCAGCCACCCTCAAGCACCTCTTTTACAGCCCATTTCGGACTGAAGGTGTGAGATTTGCTTGGGGCTGAGAGCTTAACCTGTGTGGGCTAAAGTGTAATGGGTGTCCTGCAGAATCTCTGAATAGGCATCCCATGAGCTCAATTGTAAAGAGACTCCTTTTTTTCACTTTGATCGGCAGGAGTACACAAGGAGTGGTGGGGTGTTGCCAATGTGCGGGGCCCCATGCTGGTAGGCAGAGTCGGAAGCCCTGGGCAGCTGCCCACGCTGCCCATGCCTAGCGCTGGCCCTGGATTTAGGAAGCAAGCGACTGGGAAAGAGGAGATAAAATATGCAGAAAGGAGAAAGAGGCCCAGAGGCGAGAGAGATAAAATGTCACTACAGTGGTGGGAAAGACATAGAGACAAAGGGATGGGGAGGAAGTGTGACTGAAAGGCAGAGGGCGAGTGCCTGAGAAATAAAGGAAGCAGATGAGGAGAAGAGATAGAGAGAAGGGAGAGAAATCTAGCTAGAAGCATGGAACAGGGCACTAAAGGTCTAAAGATGCGGCATGAAAAAGAACATACAGAAAGAGTTGAAAAAAGGAGAGGGTTAAAAAGGAAAGACGGAGGGAGAGGGAGGGAAAGATAGAATGAGACAGAGCTTGTGTGGCTTGGATCATTTTGTCTTCCCCCTAATCTCTCTGAGCTGGAGAGCCGTCCCTCTCCCCGCTCTGTCTCCACGGTTCTCTTTTTTAATCATCCACAGTGAAACAGGAGACAAGAAGGGTCGGAGAAAGCCACGGGGGGGGGGGGGGGGTCACGTGCCCCACTGGTGTGGCCTCCCCAGCAGCCTCCCTCATTGTCTCCCCTTCGCGTAGCTTTTCAGGAGCCGCTTTCCCTCCTCTGACTGGCCAAGAATTTACAATTCTCCTTCCTCCTCTCATCAGCACCAGCGTGTTGTCAGAGGAAGCTCTCTTAAAGAGACAGACCCGCGAAGCTCCCCTCCCCTCCCCCTCCATCCCACCTCCTCTCTGCAGATATACTCTGACTCCCTGCCGCTGTAGGTACAATAAGCACAGTGGCAGAACACGGAGGAGGCGGTCGCTGCTTGGGCGGCTGATGATCGGTAGCCGCTGCGCCTACCTCCAGTCCGAGGCATGTTTTCTCGGCGCAGGAGTGGGAGACACAATATGCACCTACCCCTACTCGCTGGACTATAGAGTCCACAGTGCGGTAGCCGTGCGCATATTTTCATTAATTTACTTATCTCTCAACTGAGCTACCAATGACCAGGTATACCAAAACAAGCATTTGCAATGCAACAGGTCACGCAATTGCGAGATTTTGAGCTATTGGCATTGTAAATGACAATGCCTTTTATTTATGTCTTTAAAAAACTGGGGGCCATATTATCAAGCAAGGGCAGTACATTATCGTTGCTTTTATCGGCAGGAAACTGCTGCTAAAGCGGCGATAATGGGCTTGATAATATGCCCTTGTGAATTCCCATAGAAGCCCAGGTTAACACCAGACCCTGGGCTTCTATGGGAATTCACAAGGGCATATTATCAAGCCCATTATTGCCGCTTTAGCGGCAGTTTCCTGCCGATAAAAGCGGCGATAATGTATTGCCCTTGCTTGATAATATGGCCCTGTGTGTGTGGAGACAGTTACCATTTGTACTAGCCCCAAAGTGCTCATCCTGGTAATTAATTTATTGGTGTCTAGATCTAATAATATTTCTGCATGGTAGTTAAAATCCCCTATTATGATGACGTTTTCTGGGGCAGAAACATGAGGGGCAATGGCCTCAAGCAAATTATGAACAAAATCATTTTTTGGGTAGGGTGGCTATGTACTAGAGCTCCTCTCCAAGTGCCTTTGCAAGGTCCGTCTATTCTAAAAATGCATAGTTCCAGGTGATCTGAGCTCGAACATTCTAAAGAAGTGATTTCCAGGCTAGCAATTGTGGCTATTAGTAGACCTTCACCTCTTTTCTCCTTCCTATCTACTCTAGTTATGTTATATTGAGAAGGGAAGGCAGTTACCACATCGACAGAGGCAGGCTCTATATTTCTGTTGCATGCTTTGAAATTGAGCGAGCGTTAAAATAGATCCCCTTGAGCTGTTTGAGGTTTGTAGAGTTTACTGGTTTACCTTTCATTATGAAATTACATGAAGAGGCTTGTTTTCCAGGGCTCAAGCTACCAGATACATTGGTGATGGCTATATCCCCCGGTATGAGTGTTCATTTGCCCTGGTATTTATTCAGAATCTTAAGCTCCTCACTTGAGTATTGTAATCTTTCCATACCTAATCACTCACTGGTGTAACATCAGATGGGCATGTCAAATTTAATAAAAGGACAGGGATCCTGGCTATGGCAACGGTCTGGTGCAGACGGGCGCAGACATGTTTGCCTTTGGCGCGCCTTTTGGGCACCCTTCCCCGCTTGAAGTAGGTATGGAGAAATATTCTAAAAAAAGAATATAGCGCTGTTCTCAGTTTCGATCAGGCGCCGGAAGTATGGTCAGAAGAGGCATGCCCCTCCGCACAACCGGCACAAGCCATGGCGGACCAAGGACTGCTGGCAGCAAATCAGGGTTAAAGAGTTAAAATTCTAAACTAGAAACGGCACAGTCTAAAAACAAGTGTTTTTGTTCAACAAATAATATATAGATTTGGTAATTTAAACAGACTTAGTAGGATTTCACATAGTTAAAAACAATTGCACAGCAAATATGGCAAACGTGGTACCGGGACAATCGTAACGTTAAGCGAGCACTCAGCAGAGTGTCCGCATCACAGTACTAATGCATGTTTATCAGATAAATATATGTGGAAATGTAAAAAAATTACTACATTTATTCAAATACCGCAAAATAAACATGGATAAATACTAATAAGATGGCCAAAAAATAAATATGGATAAATACGGAAGGAAATGTTAAAAAAATAAATACCATAGAACCGGGAGCCCTATGATTAACCAGAATGAGCCTATAACTGTAGGTTTGCTTATGTACCTTTAGCGCCAAGAGACCTCTTGGTGAATGAGCGCTTTAAAAATATAGCCAACATACCAAGGAGAACATGCAATTGAGGTTCTACAGCACCTTCGTGACAATCTCCACCTGCCTGGAACCTCAACAGAGTCAAAAAAGATAATCTGTTGGATCATTATTAGGTCTGCATGAAATCTGAAGAGCCCAGATTACAGGTTATTTGTGTCATACTTTTAAACCAAATATAGTAGAGAAAATTAAATTTCCCGGGTTTTTGCTGACGTGCATTTGGAAGGCTTTAATGAAGAATTTTCACCAGCTGTGAAAATTGATTCTTTGACGTGAGCCAGATGGCGGAGCCTTCACGTACCTCGGAGGATGATGTGTCTTGTGACGTGGTGAACAGTTGTGTAGATGCTATTGTCAAACATCTGTTGTCCATTATGCCAGCAGTGACTTTGAACAATGCTGGGCAATCCTTCTGAACCGATATTGTCCAAAGGATTAATTATAAGGTGTATTTCCCAGGTTTATTCTCCATCATGACAAGATCCAGCATGGTTTCTGCCGAGGACATAAGGAAACAACATGCCAATAGATGCTTGACGCTAAAAGAAGGATTTCCAAGGTTGCCAAAAACCGCCCAAAAAACCTGAGCATTGATGAGTGGACTCAACAGGATGCCAATGGAAAACTCTATGCTCAGTCGTATGAGAATATAGAACAAATGTATTTGGAAAGCTTTTGCAGTTTTCTTTCTTTTATTCGAGCATTTGTACTATTGCTGTATCAAATTCGCTCCTGGTGTTCGTTCCATGAACAATAGCCTCCATTGTTTCCTCTCCTTGGTCTTGTTTTGTGTTTCTAAATCTTGAAAGTATATCTGTGTCACAGATAAATTTTTCTGTTCCTGTTCGTAAAAAGCCATTTATTACCCTATCTTTTGAAAAAGAAAAAAAAATGGGTTGTAGATAGTTTCTGCTTTTTTAAATATCAGGTATTTTTAAGCACATTCCCTGTGAACTGGAAAAAAGCAGACTATAAAATGTGCCTATCTCTCATTTTTACTCGTGTGTTGC
The DNA here is from genome assembly GCF_964261635.1 of Lissotriton helveticus. Classification (NCBI taxonomy): domain Eukaryota; kingdom Metazoa; phylum Chordata; class Amphibia; order Caudata; family Salamandridae; genus Lissotriton; species Lissotriton helveticus. Next base: position 141,172,782 of record NC_136073.1, on the reverse strand, counting down.
TTTCTCCGTGCATAAAATACTTTTTAAAAAAACACATGCAAAACGGACAGTTTCAGGCAAATCTGCCAGATGCAAGGCTTTCTGCGTTGTTCACAACTTGTTAGCACGATAAACATGGTTTAGAGCATTATGCCATGAAACGATTCCTTATAAATTGCTTGCTTCACCTGCCAATATATAGGCTGCAAGGTAGAATTCATGTGGCCACAACCTCCCTTTGAAACCGCGACAATAATTACGGTTGACAGAAGGACAGGTTACACTAATTCCTGCTAATAAGGAACAAGCTGACTCCGTGGAGCCGACGGGGGGAGGGAAACTGAAAACACGCGATGCGCGTGCTGCCAGCCTCTGGGGACATTGATGTGCACGCGTATGGAGTGCACATCTCCTGTCCGTACACGTGCACATCTCCTGTCCGCCTGTACCACCTCCTGTCACCCTTCGGGACAGAATGCGGCAGCAATAGAGTCTTGCAAGCGAATTAGCGCATGCACTGCGTTCGCTAGCGAGACCTAATAAAAGCCAGCATTTACAAAGGACAATCACACGAGCCAATGAAAAATATGGACAGAGAGGAGGGTGAGCTTCAAGTCCATACTCGAATACAGGATGCCTGGTAGAGCAGCGTATGTGCTGCCCAGGCTCGACCTAAAAAATTTGGAGAGGCATGAATAGCGAGCTAACTAACACTGATTGGGACAAATTTATAAGCTACACTGAAAGTGTGAAGAGGAACCTGCCCTTTAAATAAACCCAATTCAACTGTTTACATGTAACATACTTGCTGCTGCACAGGTTGCCGAAAATAGATCCCGAACCTCAGACGCATGTCCATGCTGCCAATCGCCTGGCATGGATTTTATATACATGTTGTGGTTTTGTGATTGGATTGCATGATGCTGGATAAGCATCGGGACAATACTTAAGGAACTCATGAACAGCACAAGACAGTAGCGTCTGATTCTCATCTCCGACACTGACCCACTTGGAATCAGGCAGATTGGGTAAGGTAATTCCGGTCTGCCTGTTTGGCAATGAGGGCTTAGTTGTATGTGACATAAACAGAGTGACAATGGGAAACCGCCAGAATGCAAGAGTGGTAATGTTACTTGACATACCAGTGTTTTTGAAGGGTTAGTAGGGCTGGGTCAAGTTCAGCCATTCATCAAAAGTTTATTTACACTAAAAAAGCTTGTATTGGATTGATGCTACTCGTGCGGATGCTGATACACATCCTTATGAAGCTTGAGAAAACCATATTAGCTTAAACCCCCTAAGCCTTTGTCAATGTTTTATTTGACTATTTCAAGCATTATCTAGAGGAGGAAATGGAAACTTCCAATGTAGGATCACTGTCTTGTTTACTCAGTATCCGTCACAATACAAGTGCTCAGGGATTTAGTTTCATTTAATTTATTTATTGTTTTTGTAAAGCGCTGGTCAAAACAGTGGATGATTCAGGGCGCTGCTTGAGGTCAGAGGTGGGACCAGACAACAAGAAGTAATTCAATTGGGGTGAGAGGGCTTGGGAATAGCCTGTACAGCTGCAGTGATATGTGCTACAAAGAATACCTGAGGTTCTTAACATGAAGTTTCTAAATTAACTCCCCACCCCCCCTACTATCCCCTCCTCTTTCTCCACTTGCAGAATGGCTTACACAAGCACACTTCACATGCATCCTAGAATTTTAGAGTTTTGAGTTGGAAGAACTGTACCAGGAGGAAATGCCACAGCCCCCATAGACTAAACAAGCCGAGAAAGAAGACTTATGTGACCCAGCATGGGGCAGGAAGGGCAGGACGAATGCCTGCAGCGAAAGTTAGTTGGTCATGCTGTCTGTATCCTGTCTGAAGGCCCGTGGCAGCCATGTGGACTGGCTTGTGCTGACTGGAAAGCCTGCGCCTATTCACACATGCCCACTCCGTGACCTCGCGCTGGTGACTGCGGTTCTTCGTGCTCGCGCTGCTTCACGCCTCTCTTTCATCTTTGCTTATTCCCTCTGATAATGTCTGCTGGGTTCATGCCAGCGGCATATTACAGATTGATGGGCCACCCTGCAAAAATTGGTGTGCTTCCGGGTTCTTAAAATGTCCCCACTTACATGTTCAAAGAACTTCGGCTGACTAGTGCCTAGAGACGGTGGCTCAAATGCAGGTCTGTGGTTTATGTAAATGCCAGCATTTGTAAAGCACACAGTTACCTCCAACGGAAGTGTCCCGGCGCTGTCCATATACCGCTTAGGAACCCTTCCTGGCTTTTCCCTGTGAAATGTCCATTCCTGGGCACCCCCAAGGTGAAGTCAGTCAGCTGTTGGGGCAGTTGTGGAGATTAAGCAAGCTATTGCCCAGAGTTGCAAAGTGGGACCCCCGATTAGAATAGGCACCAAAGCAAGAATTATCAGGTCCGAGGAAATTGAGCCCAAGACCCACCAAGACAGGTATTAAACCCTGGTCCCGGACCAGACCTCTGCATCAGGGTCTGCCGCTCTAACCATGTGAGCCACAAGCCGGCCATCTAATAAATCTATGACGCACTGTATGATGAAGGTTTTTTATTAATCTCAACCCCAAAGGGATGTTTTCACACTGGGAATAGTCCAGATAGTATATCTTGTTAAGAGTTCACGGAAGACAGATAACACAGTTTTTTTATTTAGTTCTGCACTATCATTTGAAAACAGTTTCAAACATGCAAAAGAGGAGTTCTGAATTAATCCACCAGTGCAAAATGTCATTATGATGCCAGCTGGGCTGGTACAAAATTACTTGAGAAAGATGTATGTGGCCTCGAGTAGTAAACTGTACACAATGTTACAGAAAATGACTACAATTAACGAAGAAATGACAAAATAATCATCTCATAGACCCTTAATATGAAAGAATGCAGCTTGAACTATTACTCATTGTTCAGTGTTTTACTTTGGGAGCAAAGCTGGCAATATCCGAAATTACATGAACAGACCCAGATTTGTTTCCAGTGGACAAAAGAAGGAAGTTCAGAGTACTTGTTTTTATTTATTCGCATGAGTAACTGCACCTCATACAACAGAACATATGGAAATCGTATACTAAAAAGAAAGAAGCCTAGTTACTCATAGTGCATATCCTCCCCCAATTATCGATGAAAAGCACCACAACTGGTAGACCCCACGGCAGTGAGAAATCACATTTACTTGTGTCTGTGCCTTAATACCCTTGCAAGCTAACTCTCATGTCTGTCTTAACTTGTACCGTTACTCTGCGTTACTGAATTGATATGTGGTTTTCAAAGCTGCCTTAAATATTTGTCAGGCGGCCAAGTTACACACATCTCTAATACACCACAGCCATTTTGCTTTGCATTACACATTTGCATATTTTCTGCAAAGTGTAGTCTCATTCAGAGGATCCGCACCACAAAACCATAATTTTAGAAAACTGTAGAACCAGTCCCTATCTGTACCTTCAGTATCAGTTCTCCAGGGTCACATTCTTTCGCATGAAAAAAAAGCACGGGATGCACGCGCTGTGCCGCCGGTTTCTCTGCTGAAAGGAGACAGGAGTTGGCACGCGCAGACAGGAGATGTGCACGCGTACGGAGTGCACATCTCCTGTCCGCGCGTGCCACCTCCTGTCTCCCTTCAGCAGAGAAAGCGGCAGCTATAGGTCTCGCCAAGGCGACAGCGCCTGCGTTGCGTCGCTAAGGCGAGACCTAAAAACCTGAGGACTTTCTAACATACAGTGCTAAATGAATAGATTATTAATAGCCCTGTGTCATGCGTGACACCCGCAGCCTGTCGTGGCTTCCATCCTGCAGCACTTTACATTTTGGGACTTGTAGTTCCAGTCCCCCATTTCCACCACGGCCTATGTGGTCCAGCTTGCACGTTCATATCCATGAAGTCAGTCAGCTTAGCAGCTGTGACGCTGACCCACACGTCCCGTTGCACTGCTTTGAAAGCCAAGCTGTTTGTGGTTTAACATTTGTTTGTGGTTTGACGTTTAAAAAAATGTTCCTATGGGTTATGAACAGGGCTAAAAAGTGGTATGAAAATACTGGAGGGGTCTCTCAAAGGAGCGTGGCCAATGTAATTAAGGGTGTGGCTTAAAAACACATACATTAAAAATCTGTGCTTAGCATAGAGTGCCGCCCGACATATTTTGCTGTTTCTGTCATTGCAACCAGATATATGATACAACAAGTAACATCCCTACAAGTCAGGACTATTGGCTTTGTTAATGGTTGTTAGTTGCATAAGATAATTAAGCAACAACTATGACTTGTATATAATATTGAACAAGCATTTGCAATGCAACAATTCTTGCATTTACGCAAGTTTGAGCTATGGGCATTGTAAATCACAATGCCTTTTATTTATGTTTTGGTTTTTGAAACATACATAAAATGCATTGTTATTTACAATTCAAGTAGTATAAACTCGCGTAAATGCGAGACCTATTGCATTGCAAATGCTTGTTAACCATTATTCCAGGGGAGAGGGGTGGTGAGTCTGGGGCTTGCACAAAGATGCACCACAGACTGAAAAGAAAGGTTTGCTGTGATCATTTTCTGATAAGTGTCTGCTTCTAGTCTTTTCCATGCCCAGGGAACATGTGTATAAAATGTAACAGTAGGTTACGAAGAATGCTAAGACTAAGGGGCAGACTTACAAGCCCCTGCGCCACTTTTGCGTCATTTTTCCCATGTTAAAAATGACATAAAAGTGGCGCAAGGGGCTTGTAAATCTGCCCCTAAGAAGTTAGCGATTTAGTCGAGGAAACCGCTATTAATGCAGCTGTCAGGTTGAGCGCATCCCTTTGTCCTGATCGCGTCTTTCTTCGCTTGCAAGTCCTCTGCCAAGAAACAAGCAGAACTGGAACCAAACGCAAAGAGCAACATTTGGGAGACCTCAAGCAGGAATCCGGTCGGCTGTGAATGCAACAAACTTAATTCTTTTCAATTAAAATCCAAATTTTTAGCATTAATTTAAACTGATTGTTAGTGAGGCAAATGTTTACGAGTACATCTGAGTACAGATGAAAGGTATACTCTTGTGAGAAAACACTTGAAATCAAATGGCAATGAGGAGAAAAAAACAGAAGAAGACATTTTGTAAAAGTGATTGGCAGCGGTGGGATTTGAAACCACGCCTCCGGAGAGACTGGAGCCTTAATCCAGCGCCGTAGACCGCTCGGCGACGCTACCTTGCTCCACAATTCGCAGCAAACATTTATAAATGGCTGCATCCCACCGTTCGGACTTGTCTTTGTAGTTCACGTAGAAGAAGGAAAAAACAAATTGACAAAAGAAAGAAGAAGACCAATCAGGAAGTTGGGAAAACGTGACCAGAACATAGCACAGAAGGAAAGCAGGCAAAGATGCTAATGTTACAGAAAGAGTGCCATGAGGATTCACGCAGGATGGACAACTTTCCATTCTCTAAATAAGGTATAACTGTCTGGAGATGGAGCTTATCGAGTGTGATTACTATACACGTGGGGCTTAGTACGTTTTAGCCATGGAAATAGGATAGTTAATATCTAATCTCAGCCTCGCTGCTTCATCTAAATATGGTGCAAATCAACACTGGGTTCTAAACCTGGGCAGGGGTAGAATCTCTGACACCCACACTTGCAGTCCACTGGAATAGTTGGATACGTATAACCAAAAGGGAACAATGTTTAACCCTATCCTCCTAATTGGCCAAATTGTGTGCTTTTAAGCTATCACTTTTGAACGTTCCTTTTCTCCCTTTTGCCAAATTTGGGAGTATTGAGAATCACTATAAATGTTACTAGTAAGACTGAAGTTAAAACATGGACTGGATATTACTTGGGGGGTGGAGGGAAATATCCAGTCTCATGGTATAGGCCCCAAAACACAATAAGGTGCAATAGTACACCGTTTGTAGCAAGGACACTGTCCTGCATTCTCAAGTTTACTCCTTGACTAAATGGTTGATCCTGGGCAAATCAAATTCTCCATATGCCTCTGTCTACTTATTTGACAAAATATCAACCCTTTGAAACAGGCTTAATGGAAGAAATAACCTTCAAGCCCATAAGCACAGGTCCCTTGCATCGTATCCATTAACACATTCAGAGCCGTTTATCTGCAGGTGGCTGGATTTGCATCTCAGTAGATGGAGTACTCTGAAGCTGCAATGTACAGGACCTCTCCTGTGCTGCCTCTTCTCCCTCCTAGCCAGAGACAGGCACCTCTTTCACAGCTCATAAATGGTTGATAGAGTGAGTGTTGCTTGTCCCCTCAGAAAGTGAAAAGCAGGGGAGGGGGCAAAATGCTGTATATTTGGAGTCCCACAGTGCCTTTATTAGGGCAGCAGGACAACAAGCCTGATTGCAAGAGAAACCTTCAAAATGCAGGACAGTTGGCTACACTAGATCTACAGCTGTTGCTGGACTGAACAAAACAAAAACAACTGAGAAACTTGCTAGTAGGTGCTACATTAACTATAACTCACTCCTTTTCTATGCACTGGTTCTACCATTGTACATTACATTAATTGAACCCTGTGAAATCACAGCATTGATAACAACACTCACAACATCACTAACCACATTATGTAAGATAACAGTGCATGGTCAAGTTATAGTTAATGTAGGGTCATGAGTGAGGTAACAACAATGTGTATGGAGGTGAGTGATAAATAGTCAATTGAAGGCGTTGCGTAAATTATAAATATAAGGTAAAAGTTTAGACTTTCTAACATTTGTGTATTTTAAGTTTTGATTGTATAGAAAGTAGAAATAAAGGTACAGCACTTTAAAAGTGGTGTGTTAATTATATATTTAAGCTCTAACTGTAACTTTAGCATTTTTAATGTTTGTATAGTTTACTTTTGGTTTGTATACAAAGAATAAATCCACTTTTCCCAACCATTGCAACGACTTAACCTTTGACTTTTTCATTGAATTTGAATGAATTTTTAAAAATAAAAATGTGATTAAAATGGCAGAGTCCAGTATCATCAAGCTGAGTGTTGTTAAGTGGAGTGTCGTACAGTAGAGTGCAGGAGAGGAGAGAATTGTATAGTGTAGTGTCGTAGAGTGTAAAGTTATGGAGTGGAGTGGAGTAGAGTGGAGAGGCATAGCATATGGTAGACTAAAGTGTCATAGAGTACAGTGGAGTGTTGTATAGTACTGTTGCATGCAGTGCACTACATTGGACAGGTGTAGCATAGAGTTGAGTAAAGTGTTATAAAATGTAGTGGTATGTTGGACATTACAGTGGAATGAGGATTTGTAGAGTGTTGGAAAGGGGTGCCACTTCACGCTGGGTCTGTTGGGAACCAGCTGCTTCTTCTGGATCACAGGGACTTCAAGGACCAGGAGTCCTGCAACGCTGCTCACCTGTGTTGCCTGTTTCCCCGCAAACAAGCCCTTTATCAGACCTTGCGGCCCCCGCTTCGCGGGTGCCACTCGCCGCTGGGTCTGTTGGGAATCGGCTGCTCCTTCTGGATCACAGGGACTTCAAGGACCAGGAGCCCTGCAACGCTGCTCACCTGTGTTGCCTGTTTCCCTGCCCACAAGCCCTTTATCAGACCTTGCGGCCCCCGCTTCGAGGGAGCCACTCGCCGCTGGGTCTATTGGGAACCGGCTGCTCCTTCTAGATCACAGGGACTCCAAGGACAAGGAGCCCTGCAACGCTGCTCACCTGTGTTGCCTGTTTCCCCGCCCACAAGCCCTTTATCAGACCTCACGGTACCCGCTTCGCGGGACGCGCGCGGGCGCACGCCGGGCGAAGCCCGGGCCAAGGGCGGGCCAGTCTGAGCCAGTCTGAGACTGTGCGAGGCTGGGCTGGGCCACCCCTCTTTGGTTTTTGTAATTTGAGACTGTTGACGAACCCGTGAGTAACCGGACAAGCTCTGTTTTGTAGACTTTGATGTAATCGGTTCTCTTGGACAAATTTTATTGTCTTGTAGAGTTAACTCCAGTAGAAGCGAATTTTTTAGCCCCTGAATTTTTAACCGTTCAATAAGCCTTCTATATTTATTCTAGCATTTGTGTAATTTAGGATATGTGACCCGATATTGGCTTTTTCTTTAAACTGTACAATCATTTTCGATTGCTGGTTAAATTGGAACATTAGGCCCTAAGGACTTCGATATTTTCAACATGTTGAAGCGCAAAACCAAAAGAGGAAAAAAATAACGTTAGCGAGGCTCCGGGCTCTACTATTGAAGGCTACCTTGTGAAGGTGGTTAGCGTCATTAGCGAAGAGATAGATAAGGCTGAGTGGCGCCTTTCATTAGGGCCCGGAAATCCACTTGCTCCTGCTAAAACGATTGAGCCATTATCGGAGTCTAATACTGAGCCTAATACTAGTACTATTACCCCCCATCTGAACGCCTCTTGCCAAGACTATGTATCTGTTTCTTCCTTGGAAACCAGAGAAGTACATGACATAGAGGGAAGTAAAGATTCACCTACCCCCAAAAAGAAAAGGACTTGTAGAAAAAATCAGCAAAAACAGGGTACTGGTAATAGATGCACTAAGGCTCTATTACCCAACCCTATAGCTGAAGATCCACCTAATCAGGGGTACATGTGTGAAGCTCAAGTTAGTAAGATCATAACAGCCCTAACCCTCACACTAGAAAAACATCTTGAACCATTGGAAGAAAGAATAAACAAACTTAGTGGTGAGGTGGCCTGACTCAATGGGATGTTTAACAACTTAGAGAAGCTGATCAAAGATAATTTTAACAGTTTATATAAAGACCCATCCGGTGCAGGAGCATCAACTACCCTAGGGGACGTATCTGACACCCTAGGGCATGGAAGGGCCGGCCATTGATAACCCCTTATTCTAGAGCTTTTAATTTAATAGATAATTCAGTGTCTGTAGGACAAAGAAAGGATTTAGTAAAGGATAGTCGCACCGGAGAGACAGGAAGTAGGAATAAGGAATAAGGAGTAGGAATAAGGAGGCTGTTAAGATACCTGTTAATACGACAGTTAAAGATCCAGAGGCAGGAATTAGGATTAGATCTATTGATTTGCCTCCGGATTGTTGTCCTTATGTGGCAGTTCTAGTAAACATCTCTCCCCTTAGCCCGAATTTCATTGAAACACATGCATCCCTAAAGAATAAAGTAGTTGACTGGTTAAACCGTAAAATCGGCTTTCCATTTAGTCATGTAGACCAGATCCTCACGACAAGAAGGGTCCTACTAGGAAACGAAGAAGGGGGACTGTGTTATTTTAAACTTTAAGGACCCACACTATGCCCTAACAGATACTGATGGTAGTATTCTTGCTCTACCCCTTGGTTTCTTCTATAGCCATTTAAGACCAGTTATACCCATGGTATCTGAATGGGCCTATTCAAGAATCAAGTGGCCATTGCCACCTTTGCAACATTTTGCTCTCCCAATACACAATATATTTATGCCACTTAGTACCCTCGAAGATAATTACTGACATATTCCTGCCCGCCACAATAAAAGCATGGCGCATCCCAAGTGCCCTAGGCAACAAGGGGCTAAGAACTGTGTAGGGCAGCTGTTATCCGGATGGGATTTAAGTCTACAGGGGGATACAAGTATTTTGGAAGGCAGTAACCTGGGTGAAGAACAGGAAGAGATTACAGTTGGCAATGGGAATGTACTTATAGAGGCAGTAAAACGGTCCGATGAAGTGCCCAATATGGTTAATGCTACCGGGGACGTTCAGTGGCTGATGCCACGGTTAGCAGAAACCTCAGAGAGAACTAAAACTAGAGGATTCAGTATAGCTTCATGGAATATAGCCGGACTGATTAAGGAACTGTTGAGATGGACGGATTTTGTTGATAAATATGATATTACTAGCAGCCCGTCCCGACCTTGTCCGGGAGCAATCAGGCTTCCCGGACCCCCGCCCGCCCTGACATTGTGAAGCAGCCCGGGCCCCTGCCAGCCCCGTCCCCCGCCTGCCCCGACCTCTGCCTGCCCTGACCCCCGCCTGCCCTGAGCCTTACCTCAGCCGCCGCTCCTCCCCCGCGCTCCTCATTTCACCGCTCCGCCGCTCCTCGCCGCTTACCGCTCCACCCGCCTGTCTGCCGGTCCTCACCGCCATTCCGCCGTTCGTCGCCACTCCTCCCCCGCACCATGTCCGCCGCTCCTCTTCTGCTCCTGCATGCCGCTCCTCCCCGCGCTCCTGATGTCACCACGCAGGTTGCGGCCGGCGCTACTTGCAAGGGACTACTTTTTTTTTATTGACAATCTTTTAAATAACGTATATTTTTTAAATTTATATAGCCTATGTCCATCTACACACCCTGAGGATTACAATGATGTATCGGGTGTGTGGATTGGCGCTGTGGTTCCTGAGTTTACCCGCCTCAAAGGTGCAAAGTTCTTCCTTTATTATAGTAGTATAGATTTGTCTCCAGGAAACCTGGTGTGTGGAATATGTACATTTCGATGGGTTTGTTTCTTTTAATTTACCTGCCCTGCGATCAACGGCAGGCAGAGCAAAGGGGGGTTTGTTAATACTTATGTCTATTGATCTGCCGATAGAAGTCAAAAGATCTATTAATGTTAGCTACCATTCACAAGTGCTCTGGTTACACCAGAAAAGTGGTAGGGAAATGTTGTTAATTAATTTCTATAATAGTTTGCTTGAATATACACGTTATAAGATAGTTACCGAACTGGAGAATGCAATTTATACTTTGTATAGTGATTTAGGGGCTATCTTTGATATAATCTGGGTGGGTGATTTAAATACGCAGTTATGCCCCCTGTCTGCAACTAAGACATGTGGGGTTAAGAATGCTTTAGAAGATTACTGCATGCATTTCCCACACAATCACTACGGCGAAATGTTTAATTCATTTATTGCTAAATTCGACCTAGATGTAATGCAGTGTGCAAAGGATGATGATGGGAAGCTAATTCCTACATTTACGGGCAGAAATGCTAACACCATTATTGATCATATATTAGTCTCCACAAACATTGTCTCTTTATGCTTTACACCACGGGTAATAGATCTATTTTTAAGTGACCATAACTGTATTACAATGATCCTAGGTGTATGGGGCAATAGATGCCCAGCACCACAAATAAGGATTGATAATATAACCCCATGTAGACCCAATGGCACTAGGATAAAATGGAAAGGGGTTAACCCGGAAAAGGTATTAAACAATATTATTACAGTTGGCTATATGGAGATTATGGAGAGTTTGGAAGAAAATGTTGAATCAGCCCAGATTTTAATGAATTTTTGTAAAATCAACGGATTTATAGATAATATTGTGACCCGGACTTCTAATAAGAAATCGACCCAGAACCAAGGTTGGTTCAATCATGCTGGTACTCACTCATTGAACCAGCTGAAACATGCACTGTCCTGTAGAAATAGGGACATGGAGCTCGTTAAGAATTTAAGTTTGAATTATAAATTTCAACTCAACCAGAGAAAGAGAGAGCTTCAGGAGGAGGCCTGGGACAAATTAACACTGGCTGCAGAAACATCTAACAGCCAGTTGTTCTGGGAAACGGTTAATTCATCCTTCCTAAAAGACGAGGTGGTCCCTGAAATGACATCATATGTCAGCTGTGAGGCATGGGGCGCACATTTCACAAATATTTTTAACCCAGGAAATGTAACTACAACAGACTCGGGGGTTTTAGGCATTTTGCCAATCGTACCACTAAATATTACACTCAAAGAGGTGGAATATGGTATTAACCCCTTCGACGCTCATGACGAGCTCAGCTCGTCATGGAGTTTCCATTGATTTCAATGGAAATTACATGGACCTCCTAGCACACCCCTTAGCATCCAAGTGGTTAAAAGCAGCAAGGGGGGAAAAGCCCCCGGACCTGATGGCGTTCCGATGGATGTTTATAAAGCAATTCCTGCTCTTTGGGGCCCCATATTAAATAGGGTTTTCAATATTGCTGTAATGGAAGGATCCCCCACAACATGGGGAGAATCAATAATTATTCCCATTTTCAAGAAAGAGGATAGATCCGAAGCAAAAAATTACCGTCCAATTTCTCTTTTAGACTCTTCCATTAAAATCATGAGTAGGGTCCTACTAGTTAGGTTAGAGGAGTGGGCAGAGGAATAAGGGATCATAACACAGTCCCAATACGGCTTTAGGAAAGGTTTAGGAACCCTTGAGCAGAGCATTAACTTGGAATTAATAATAGGAAAATATACATGTGCAAAGCAAGGGTCCCTTTTCCTGTGTTTTGCTAACCTAAGCAGCGCGTTTGATCTGGTAGATCATGCCCTGCTATGGCCGATCCTATTAGGACAGGGTGCCCCGGAGCCTATTATCTTTTTTCTGTTTAGGCTCTATGAAAATGTATTGACATCCGTACGATATGGCCAAAAGGGTGAGTGTACTCCGCAATTTGAAGTTAAATGTTATGTTATGTTATGTTATATATTTATTTCTATAGCGCACGGCTACTCCAGAGGAGTGTCCCGGCGCTTTATCGAGGCAGCTCAGAATAAAAAACATAACACCATTCAGCACACAGCAGACAAGGGAAAGAAAAAAGACACGAAACCTAGAGTTTAAAAAGCCAAGTCTTCAGGCTTTTCCTAAACAGGAGCAGGTTCGGGGAGGACCGTAGAGCCAGAGGCAAGGTGTTCCACAGTTGGGGAGCCCTCATACTAAAAGAGCGTCCCCCAGTACGTGCCTTCCTCACACGTGGCACCACGTGGGCATTAGACAAGGCTGCGTCCTTGCGCCATTGCTTTTTACTCTTTTTATTAATGCAGTGGCCGCAGAGCTTAAACTTGTTAAGTCTGACGCTCCCCAGGTGGATGGTCATGATGTGCCAGTCCTGCTTTATGCGGACGATGCCGTGCTTTTATCGAGAACTCCAATAGGATTACAGAGGCTAATAGATACATTTGTTGCTTTTATTAAGGGTAGGAAACTGCAGATTAATAGGACCAAAACCTATAGTATGATTTGTGGCCTAAGGCCTGGGGAAGTTAAAAGGACAAAAAATACAAACGGTAGATAAGTTCTGCTACTTAGGGATAACTTTCTCTGGTAATGGTGAATGGTCCCAGGAAATGATAAATGTTAAGTCCAAATTGGCAAAAAGTGTGCACGAGTTTTTATGTTTGCTGCCAAAATTGGGGACCGCAGAATCACAGACTTGGTGCATATTTACCAGTCTAGATGCACCTCGATTGCACTTTATGGTGCAGGGGTATGGGGTCATTACCATCATGATGACCTACAGACAGAGGAAAATAAGTTTCTTAAAAAGCTGCTCTGTTTGCCCGCTTCGGCATCTACTGATCTTATACATAGCGAAGTGGGGATTAACCATCTGACAGATCTAATAGGGTTAAGACCATTATTGTTATGGAGATCTATATGGTTGAAAGAGGAGACCACATTTAACAGGAATATTAGTAAAGACTGTCTCCGTCTAGACAAATGCCTAAAGATTCCTTGGCTCAACTATATAGTGTAATCCTTTAAAGATCTCTGCAATATAAATATCCTGGAAAACCCAAATGAAGTGATAGACATCTCTAAGATGGAACTGAAAATCAAGTTTTTGCGGGATAAAAATTGTGACCGAAAAAAAAGGAGTGAGCCTTTGATAACCTGTCAGTTCTACTACTCTTATTTAAAAAATGAGGGGTTTCAGCCCTATCTATGTCAGGTCAGTAGCTCATCACATCGATTTGTCCTAGAATGAGATTTGGCCTTGTCCACCATTTGGTAGCATTCCCTTATGTCAAAAAGTATCCCACTACCCCGTACCCATGTGATGGACATACCAAACAGAGCACTCTGCACTTTCTCCTCATTTGTGATTTATACTTGAACCTCCGTATTGCCTTCCTTAAACCCCTGTTCAAAATATATTGCACTTTAACTACCAATGCTGCTATGAGTCTGCTGTTTACTATGCAAGAGATTGATATTTGTTTTTATACCGCAACTTATATTTTAAAATCAATCAAGTTAAGGGAAAGTATGATGTTTTAATTTTGTCTGTATGTCAAGAATGTATTTTATTGATATAATGATCTGTATAGATTTTTTTATTTATTTTTTATTTCAAAAGATTTTATTAGGAACATTTTTATATATACAGTACAGATATACAGTACAGATATAGTGAAGGCAATACTGGTGTCATCGTACGCCGATGGGGTTACAGTAGGCATATCGTTGATATAATGGTGGCATGTACAGAAATAGCTAGGTAATCACGATCTTGGCGTATGCTGTCATTGGTGGTCTTATGCATTGCCCTCGAGGTAAAAGGAAACAAAAGTGGGAACGGAGAGAAAGGAAAAGAGGACAGGGAAAGAGGACAGGATGGGTCGCGCGGTAGTTAGCCGCCAAAACTTCCCACGTTTGCGATGTGAGAAGGCTGGATGTGAGGGTACTGAGGCCAGTTGGCCTGCCTAAGGTGGTTTGTGCGAGCTCAGGTAGTTGTCTAGGGAGTACCACATCTTACCTTTTGTGGAGGAGTTGGGTGAGTGTTTAGAGGTTATGTTGTCCGCCCCCCTCAGGAATGTGATCCAGTTTACCCAGCTCTTGAAGGATGCCTTCCCTGTGTCTTTCCAGTTCATTAGGATGGTTTTAACAGCCGTCGTGAGTAGAAGGTCAATCAAATCGCTGTCGTTTTTGGACTGAATTTCCGGGGCCATGAAGGCGGCGGCTATCCCTAGGAAGTCTGGTTGTAATGAGTGCCCCATTATGCTGTTTATGAAGTCTCTTATTTTACCCCAGAATGTCTTAACTTTGGGGCAGTAGAAGATAAGGTGCGCCAAATCTCCTTTTTGTTTGTGGCAGTTCCAGCATAAGTCGTTATCACGTAGTCCGACAGCTGCTAGGCGGGATGGGGTCCAGTACGCTTTATGGAGGAGCCAGTATTTAGTTTGTGCTAAGGTTGGGGTGACTTTATTTTTGGTCGCTGATGACCAGAGGTGAGGCTTTTCCTTCTCGCTGAACTTTCTAGTTTGTAAGGTTTCCCAGTATTCCAATGTTTTGGCGTTTAGTCTCGTTGTTACTGGGCACATGAGTTTGTATAGGTGCGACGTTTGGTGGCCAACTTTGTTTAGGTTCGTCATGTATTGCAGAATCGGTGGAACCTCCTTGTTAAGATCTGCTCTCGTGATCGCTGCCTTTATTCTTAGAAAGCTATAGAATTCAATGTCTGGTAAGTTGTGCAAATGTTTTAGGGTGTCGAATGTGAGCGGGGTACTAAGGCTTTCTAGTTGGTTGTGAGTGGAGATGCCTCGTTCATACCAGGAGTTACTGTTAAGTATCTTGTCTTTGTATTTTATTTTAGTGTTGAACCAAAGAGATTCCCATCTTGTGTTTATAATGCTACTCTCCATTCTTTTGTCGACTTTGAGGGGCGCGTTCTTGGTGTTTTTGAGTATGGTGTTGTTGGCCTCGGGGTGTTTGTTGGCTGTGAGCAGGGCTAAGGGGTCGAGGCCTTTTAGGATTGCTCTCTCTAGCGTCAGCCATACCGGCGTGTATACTTGCTCTGGCGCGAGCCAGTGTAGCCCTTGTTTGGCTAGGCATGCTGTTTGGAATGTCTTGAAGTTGGTGAGGTTGAGACCTCCTAAGGTTTTGTGTAGTCTTAATTTCTGTGGGCTTATTCTGGGTTTCTTGCCTCTCCGGAGGAATTTATTTATAAGAATATCAATTTTTTTGCGGAACTCCTCTGTGGTTACGAGTGGGAGCATGCTGAGCAGGTAGTTAACCATGGGTTTTAGCATCATTTTTATTGATTCCACCCTGCCCCACCAGCTGATAAATTTTGGTGACCATGAGTCTAATTTCTCTTTCAGCTGTTTAGTATTATTTTTTCATTGTAGTCGAGTGTTGATTTAAGGTCCCTCCCGAAGTAAAGACCAAGATATTTCAGGATTTTTTTCTGCCAAGCCCACCCTGAGTCCCCTAGGTCTGCCCTAGTTGTGTGCACATTTAGAGGTTTGCATTCAGACTTGTTCCTGTTAAGTTTGTAGCCCACTACCTGTGCGTACTCCGCAATGGTGGTCATTAGGGCTGCTATCGAGGGGCCCAGGTTCTCTGTTGTAATGAGTATGTCATCCGTGTATGCAGCTAGCTTAACCTTATTCCCCATGATTGGAATTCCCTTTATTTCATTGTTATTCCTGATCATGGAAAGTAGTGGTTCCAGGGCGAGTAGGAAAAGAGCTGGGGAGAGTGGACAACCTTGTCTCGTACCTCATCCCAGGGTGAGCGGCTCCGAGGTGCCCCCGTTGACTACCACGCGGGCTTTCGGTTCGTTATAGAGCGCCATCACCATCCTTCTATAGTTCCCTCCCAGCCCGAACTTTTGCATCCATTGGTCGAGGAAGGGCCACGACACTCTGTCAAAAGCCTTCTCGGCGTCGAGTGCGATCATGACTGCTGGGACATTGTTAGGGGAGGCGTGGTTTATTAAGTGGCATAAGAGTCTCGTGTTATCCTGGGACATTCTGTTTTTGAGGAAGCCCACCTGAGTTATGGATTAGATTTGGGAGCTGCGCGTTAAGTCTCGCCGCTAGGACCTTTGCATAGATCTTGCAGTCAACGTTAATTAGGGGAATGGGATGGTAGTTTTGTGGGTGTTGCGGATCTTTGCCCTCTTTTGGGATGACTATTATGTTGGCCTCTGCCATTGAGTTAGTCATTTTCCCCTTTTGGATACAGTGCGTGAAGACCTCTTCCATTGTGGGCTTGATTAGGCGGAGGAAGTGCTTATAAAACCCTGCTGTGTACCCGTCCGGTCCCGGGGCTTTGTTATCTTTGAGGGCCGCTACTGCTTTTTCTATCTCTGCTCCCGTTATTTCTTGTTCTAGGGATGCCCTTTGTAGATCCGTCAGCGCGGGTAGGGTAAGCTTGTCTAGGAGACTGGCTCCCACGTCTGCTTTAAGGCTTTTGTCATCCCTGTAAAGACCCTCATAAAAGTCTTTAAAGACCTTGAGGATTTCTTTGTTTGACGTTTGAGAATTCTTGTTGATGTCTGTTATTGCTGCAATTGTGTGCTGCCTCTGTTTGCTCTTAAGGTATGAGGCTAGCGCTTTCCCCGCTTTGTTTGCTGTACATAAGTTTATTGCTTTGTATTTGTTTATCCTAGCACCCGCCCTCTCACTTAAGATCCTGTTGAGTTCATAGTTCTTCCTAGTTAGGTCTGTGAGTGTGTTCCTGTCTGTTAGATTAGAGCTATGGCTCGTTTCTAGCTCTTTAATCTGCCCTTTGAGTTCTAATACTTTTTTATTTCTTTCTTTGTTCATTCTGGATTTGATGGTGAGTATTTTGCCTCTGACTGTGGCTTTCATGGCGTCCCAAAGGGTGCCTCTATCCGTGTCTGGGTTATCGTTCAACTCGAGGTAGTCTTTTATGGTCTCTTCTATTTCGGCTACGTTGGCGGGGTTTTTGAGGATGTCGCTGTTGAATCTCCACCTGCGGCTTATGTGCTCGTTATGCCACCCACTAAGTGTTAGACTGATATGTGAGTGGTCTGATATTGATCTTGGGGCGATTTCTGTTTGATCAATAAGGTGTGTGTGTGAGGCTGACATTAGGATGTAGTCAATCCTGCTGTATGAGTTATGTGGGTGGAAGTAAAAGGTGTAATCCCTGGCGTCTGGGTGCTGAAGTCTCCAGGGGTCTCTAAGTTAGAGCTTGGCTCATAGATTCTTCAGGGTATTCTCCCCCTGAGAGCAGTGGCTGGTTCTTTGTGGGTGCCTGTCTGTGGCTTGGTCTAGTAATTGGTTGAGGTCCCCCGCTACAATCAGGAGGTCATCTTGGGGTAACTTACTCAGTCTGTTCTCAACATCTCCCCAGAATGCATTGTCATCTGTGTTGGGCCCATAAATATTGGCAATGTGGACCATCTCCTCCCCCCTCTTGTGGCTGGTTATTAGGATTCTCCCTTCCTCATCGGCGTAACTCTCATGTATAGCTAGTTTGGCTTTTTTGTTTATCAGTGTAATAACTCCTCTCTTTTTGTGTACTGCTGGCGAGCATATCGATTGCCCTATCCAGTTCACCCTCAGTCTCTGTGCATCCTCAGCTGACAGTTTAGTTTCTTGGAGCATGCACACATCGCTCTTTAGCTTGGCTAGGTACTCTATCACTTTCCTTCTCTTGACGGGGGGGTTGAGCCCTTTGACTTTGAACGAAACTACCTTGATGTTTGCAAGAAGTTGGTTTTGCATTGCATGTGTCCATTCCTTAAGATGAGTATCGCTCTTTAGTGAGGTGCCCTTGTATGTGTTTAGTTGCCCTATCTCTGGTCCCAGCCCGATCTTAACATTTGCCTCCCTATGGTGCATGCTTGGTCATGCTGGATGGCTTAGTGATCGTTTGTATCTGTCCCTGAATAAGAAGGAGAAGATAGGGTAAGAGAAGGAAAAATGAAAGAAGGTAAGCTTAGAAAACAAAAAGAGCTGTATGCGGAGACCCCCGATCCCCCCGGGCCCCCTCCCTGCCAACCCCCGCCCCAAACTGCTTGCTAACCGGGCGTGTGACAGAAAAGTTCCCTCCCCCCCTCCCCCGAGGATTGTGGTGAGCTCCGTCCAACTCCTCATTAAAAGTGTCACTTCTGTTTCTCAGTTTATGGCTACTAGAGATTCCTCTAGCCCCCCCCCCCGAGAGCCCGCTTGGTAGTAAGACCAGGTAGCTTGATTCAACATAAAGGATATATGAGTGTTCCTGCTATGTCGCCATTCCCTTTGTCCGCGGTTCCTCGCGGAGCTTATCTATGGTTGAGGTAGATGTTGCATCTTGAGGTAGATCAGTTAGCTTAGTCCACGTCAGTCTCCCCTGTCTGCAGTCTCCGCTGCATTGGTTGTCCTCAGCATCCCCTATCCTCCGTGTTGTCCAGAGGTGCTCTCCATTTTGCCCCACCTGGGCTTTGGGCTTCCATATCTTCTGGAGGTGGGCCTTGGAGGTACTTTCTCAGTTCGTTAGGGTCATCAAACACCAATGTTCGCCACTTGTCTGTGATTCTTAGTCTTGCAGGACCCGCAAAGCTGAATGTGACGTTATCTTTCCGCATTCTTTCTCTTAGCGCTAGGAATCCCTTCCTGGTCTCCACTCTTTGCTTTGAGAAGTCCTGCGTGATTATTATTTTGTTGCCATTCCATCTTAGGTTCGGGTTTTTCGGTGCCACTGCAAAGATTGCCTCCGTTTGGTTTGATCTTAGGGGCTTGCAGATTATTGGTTGTGGACCACGGCCTTGTGACGGTTTAACTGCTGGCACCCTGTACGCCTTGTCTACTTCAAATTGCCTGTCAAACTTGATTCCTGTCAGTAGTGGTATTAGTTCTTCTATGAGGGTTATGCAGGATCCAGGTTGGTCTTCTTCCCCCTGGGGAATTCCAAGTAATCGTATGTTCCCTCTTCTAGTGCGGTCGTCCTGTTCTGCTAGTTGCTTTTTGAAGGGTGTTGGAGCTCTTGGTGATGGCTTGCAGAGATTTGTTTGCTTGTACATTGTTGTCTTCTATGTCGCTAATACGCTTTTCTGCAACATCTATCCTGCTGTTCGTTTTGTGTTGGTCTGCCCTTATGGCTGCCAGTTCTAATTGCATATTGTCTATTGTTTGTTTAGTTGATTTGGCCAAGTCATTACCTTCCTTAATTTTTTTAAGATCATGTCCAGAGTTATCTCATTCCTTTGCTTTTGTGGTGAGTCAGGTGGGTCTTTTCTGTACTTCTTGCTCTCCCTGGAGAGTTTGCCCTTTTGCCCTGCCATTGTTGCGAAGTATCTTCTAGTTAGGTAGCTATCTAGTCTACCTTCTTTCTGCTGTGTGGGTAGGGGCATAGTTGGTTCTCCTCTTGATTCTGTGTGCCCCCTACCTGAGGTTTGGTGGTCTAGTCTGTACCTACTTGGCTCTCGGATGGACCTTGTCCTGGTCTTTGATCCTGCCAGCTCCGCACTTGAGACGCCACTCCTTATTGCGGTGCCCCCTTCACTCTCCGGGAAGGTGGTCGATTTGAGAGGCTTATCTGCACGGCCTCTGTTGTTCGACCCTGTTTAGTTATTGATGTCCAGAGCTTGCTTAGGGGTGGCAAAGAGGTTGATGGTCTACTCCTTTGTGGGTTGTGATCAGTGTGTACGGTGTCTGAGAACGCCTTGACGCTTTGACAGCACAAGCAGCCTTGATTCACTATGGCAGAACTTTGGAAGGGAGGTAGGCCCGTGAGCTTGTTGCTTGTGGTTTGATTATTCACGGTGAGTATGGTTGTTGGTCACGCTGTATGGCCAGAGAGTGGTCTCCGTGCTAGAGCCGACCACTACCTTCCTCCTTGTTTCCCTCTGTTCGCGCTCGTCGTTGTTTGTTGTGTGGGTGGGGTCTGCTGCGACACTTGTATATCCTCTTGTTGGTGTTCCAGAGATGCTAGA
The DNA here is from genome assembly GCF_964261635.1 of Lissotriton helveticus. Classification (NCBI taxonomy): domain Eukaryota; kingdom Metazoa; phylum Chordata; class Amphibia; order Caudata; family Salamandridae; genus Lissotriton; species Lissotriton helveticus. The sequence continues at coordinate 141,152,422 of NC_136073.1, read as the reverse complement.
GACCCGATGGCACTTAGGTGGCTTACACTGGCTTTCTGGTCGCTCTGTCAAGATGTCGGACCCCTACACGGGACCTTAATTTCGTTTCCTTTTGTCTCGCTTCCCCGGCTATTCTGCTGGCAATGGCTGGTGCCGGCTACAATGGGAGCCTCTACCGCGCTTCTTGTGCACCTCTGAACGCTCCTCTCTTATTATCTCTATGGTCCCCACTGGCTTTTCGGCGGAAGCCTACTCTTTTCCACGCCGCTTCTTTATGCGCTCACACGGCAATTACTTGGCATGGGGTCTAGCCGGAGGGTTTGGGGATTAGTGAGTCCGCCTCGCGGTTCTTTCTGAGTGCCCTCACAGCTTCTCCATGCACCAACCACTTCTATGGCGCTCTTCTGTTGGACGCGGGCGCCATTTTGCTGACTCTTCACCCCGTCTCCCCCTCTGTGAGAGAAAGCTAGTCAGTTCCTCCGGTTTGTTGCTGGGTGGGGGTTCCGTGGTTCTAGCGTGTGCCCCAGGTGTTCCGACGTCTTTGCAGGTCTTTTTGGCTGTGGAGTGGAGTGGCACAAAATGGAATAGAGGGTTGTACAGAGTGGTGTAAGGGCATACAGTGGAGTACTGTGTGGTGTAGTGGCACAGTGTTCAGTAGAGTCTTGTAGAGGGGAGTTGCACATAGTGGGGTGGAGTGTGGTAGAGTGGAGCACTGTATAGTACAGTGCTGTACAGTGCCATAGAATGGGGTAAAGTATTGCGAAGTGGAGAAGATTGGAGTCCAGTGTGGTTGCAAAGCGTAGAGTGGATTAGTGTGTTTTACAGTACTGGGTTGTGGAGAGGAGTAGAAAGGACTGGTGTAGCGTACAGTGGAATAATATGGAGTGGGGTGAATTACAGTGTAGTGGTGTACACTGGAATGTTGTATACTGGAGTGGGATAGAGTGGAGTGGTGAAGAGTAGAATAGCGTACAGTAGAGTGGCATACAGTGGAGTGGTGTAGAGTGGAACAGCATAGAGTGTTGTAGCATCGAGTAGAGTGCCATAGACTGGAGTGGCATACAGTGGAGTAGAGTACAGTGGAGCTGTGTAGAGTGAAATAAAGTTGAGTGTAGTGGCATACAGTAGAGTGACGTAAAGTAGAGTGCCATATACTAGAATAGCATAGAATGGAGTGTCATACAGTGGAATAGCACTGAGTGTAGTAGTGTTAGATTTGGGGGTCTCTTGTTGGCATAGGTAGGTACCTGAGACAAATAGGGACCCCTGAGTCTAGTCAGGGTAAGGGGCAACATTCCTAAAATAAACCCTGCTCAGCACCTTGGTAGCTTGGCACGAGCATGCAGGCTTATCTCAGAGGCAGTGTGTAAAGCATTTGTGAACACATATAGTAATACAGTGACAACACTACAGATGGACACCACACAGGTTGTATTATAAAAATAAGTATTTTTATATAGACTTAACACAAGACCAAACAACAAAAATCCACAATACTCTACTCAAAAATAGTCTCTAAACGTTATAAAATAGCTCAGTTCTCTCAAGTTGTAAATGCAACACTTTACACTCAATGTACCTTGAACGCGTAACGCAAAGAAAACAAAAAGGTCGCAGGGAAGGTGATGCATCGGTTCCTTAGACGCAGTAGAGTGGATACGTTGGTTCCTTATTGCTGCGCAGGGGAGTTGATGCTCGCTTCCTTTCTCTGTGGGGAGGTGCTGCGTCGGTTTCTTACTGCTCTCCAGTGCGATGTGACAAGATAGCACCTCGATGCGATACTCTTCTCTGGTGCGATGCGACAAAATGGTGTATCGGCTACGATGCGACAACGTTGGTGCGATGCGAGCACGCCCGAAGGCCGTGCGGTGACTCGACGGGCCCTGCAACGCGCTTCTCCGGTGCTGCGACGATGACCTCTGTGGCAGCGTCCCGCTTCTCCGGCGATGTGCCGCACTTTGGCAATGCGATGATGACACGGCGGCTCGCTTCCTCGGCGATGCGACAACAGCGGCTGCGGCGGTGACACGCCTTTTGTTGTTGCGTCGCGCTTCCAGCTCCCAGCGACATGCAGTCTCTCAGAAGGCCCAGCACAACAGCAGGCACTTCAATTCCCAGAAAGGGAATTCAGGGGGGAGCTGGTTGGTGAAGTCTTGTATCCCTGAGACTTCAGGCAGGAGGCGAGCTCTAGTTCAAGCCCTTGGAGATTCTTCTTCAAGTTAATAAAAAGCACACTCAGTACTTTTCTCCTTTCTTTGGTAATGAAGCAACCACTGCAGGCCAACCCCCAAACACACAGCACAGGGGTAGTCTCTTCCTTCAGCTTCCTGGTTCTTCTCCTCAGCAAAGGTTTGTCTTGATTTTCAGAAGTGATCTAGAGTTTTTGGGTCTGGGTCCCAATATTTATACTCCTTTTTACTTTGTTCTCTGAAGGCAGAAAGGCCTTTGCCTAGTCAAAACCAGTTCTTGTCAGTCCTGGAACACTTTGTTGACAAGACTCCTTCTTTCCGTTCACAGTATAGGCCAGGGACATCAGGCACACCACAGGAGGTGAAGCCAGCATTGTGGTGGGAAGGCACAGGCATATTCAGGTACCAGGTTCAACTCCTCCCTCCCATCTGCATGCAGATCTTTCTATTCAGCACTGTCCTGACTCACCCTGTCTCCTGAAATCCCCCAGCCCCTGTCACTCAAACTCCAGACAAGGAATACACAACCTAGCAGAGGCAGGCTTAGATAGTTAGGCAAGAAAATACCTACTTTCTAAAAGTGGTATTTTCAAACACAGAATGTTAAAACCAACTTCACTAAAAGATATATTTTATCATTCTGAGTTCCGGTATACTAAACTTGAAATTCTACCTGGTTCCCGGAGTCAGTTAGGATTATAAGATGTTACAATCTAACTGCCCATTCTGGCCTATGGGAACAGGTAGCCTTGCAATAGTGAAAAACGAAAATGGCTGTAATTCACTATTAAGACATGCCACACACATCAGGGCATGTCCTACCTTTTACCTACAATGCACCCTGCCCTTGGGCCTACCATAGGGGTGACTAATATGTATATAAAAGGGAAGGTTTAGGGACTGGCATGTGGGTGCACTCGCCCAGTCAACATGTCAGTACCAGGCTGCACACAGGCTCTGCAATGGCAGACCTGAGACACACTTTACAAGCTGCTCCTGTGGGTGGCACAAGCAGTGCTGCAAGGATTCAAGATAGTCTGGCAGATGAGGATTATGAATCCGAAACCGGTCCCAGGATGCTTGTTTCCGGTCCATGGAAGACATGGCTTGGCAGTTCGGGCTGGACTGTTCCCATCAGGCACAGGGTCAGACTGATTTGCATATAGCCATGTCTGAAATGGGGTGGCTGAGTGGGCTAAAGAATGGTGATGGATTAAACCTAGGTCAGATGACTGGGGGTGAGTGTTTGATTTGCTCAAACGCTCTGTCCATCATCCCCTTTTGTATCGCTTTGTTCGCCTACCAGCAGCATTAGATTTACAAGCCCTGGGCACACGCAGTGCACTATACTATGGTCTGACAAGTAAAGCAACCAAGCCAAACATGGAGTCACTAATCCATACATCAATTTACCATAAGGAGTACTTGCACTGTGTCACTGAACAGCAGTGGCACAGTGCCCAAAAGCATCTAAAACCAGCAAAAATATAAGAGGAAACAGCAAAAAGTGGAAGGGAGACCCATGCCAATGGTGCCAGGTCTAACACGTAGCATAGAGTGGAGTGATGTATTTTGGCTTGGCATAGAGTGGAGTGGCGTATAGTGGAGTAGCATACATTGGAGTGGTTTAGAATGGAGTGGCATACAGTGGAACACTGTACCATGGAGTAGTGTACAGTGGAGGGGCGTAGAGTGGAGTAGCTTAGAATGGAATAGCATAAAGTGTTGTGTCGCACAGTAGAGTTGCATACAGTGGAATAAGAAAGAGTGGAGTAGCATAGACTGGAGGGGCTCACAGTGGATTGGTGTAGAGTGGAGTGGGATAGATTGGAGTGACATACAGCGAATTAGCATAGAGAGGAGCGTAGTATGGAGTGACATAGATTTAAATGTATAGGTGTTATAATACTTAATTATATATTATGCCACTTCACACTATACTGTGGTAGATTCCAATAAGAAGGCAGTAAGTGATTGGCTAATGGCTATCTTTACAAAACATAAAAGGCGGCCATGTGCTTTTTAGCACACTTTTGCTTTGTTCTGGGTTAGGGCTTTAAATATAAGTAAGTATTAGTTGTTGTTGTTCCTCCCCAGCTATTGCCACTTTAGTAATGTGGTAAAAGGTAGAAAAATGTATTTATATTTTACTATATATTTTTAACTGAGTTTACGGAGGAATGCATATAAAAAAATTAAGTTGCGTGGTAATTTTTCTTGCATACAAGTATATATATATATATATATATATATATATATATATATATATATATATATATATATATATATATATATATATATATATATATATATATATATATATATATATATATATATACAACTGAACTGCTCTATGTATTTTGAACTTTGACTATCATGGTATTTTGGTACATCAGTTGCCAAAGTCTGTTGTTTAGTTTCATTGTAAAGCAATCAGTTAGCCTATTTTCTATGGCTAATAGTGCACATTATTCACTTTAAATAGGTAATTGTAATGGAGGCGCATCATGTGATCAAGCTCCCAGGAGGAGTGAAACGCATCATGGAGGACACTGGTCCCTGTAATTACTTGCCGAAATAAATTCGCACTGCATATCTACTGAATTGGTGTGGAGGTCCGTAATTTCCTTTGGAGAAGCTGTGAGGTCCGAGCCTGTTTGGTGCCGTGCCGCAAATTGGGGCGGACACGACCCTTTCTTTCTTCTTTCTTTTTTCTTTGTTTATATATATATAAATATATATTCAACCACAAGTTTGCCGTCAAATGAGGGAGCCCACAGAGGTAAGTTCAATCAGCCATCATTTAATGGCGAAATACTCGCAGAAACAGCCGACTGTCTCAACCACAAATGGAAGTCCATTCCGACGCGTTTCGTACTTTGCAGCACTTCTTCCGGGGTTAGACTCCGCTTCACAGTGAACGCTTGGCAATTTATTCTGGCACTTAAGTTCTATTAATCATCACCCCGCCCAGGTGGGCGTGGCCACCAGCGTGGCCTGCTGGATCTCGTAGTGCCGTCCTTTTCCTCAAGTGAGTTGCCTTGCCTTCACCCGTAATAACATTAAAACGCCAAGTAGGTTGCGTAAAAACAGAACTGCTCTCCTGCTAGTCCTTGACTTTCTCCATTGGTATACCGCTCCTTGAACTGACACGACGGTTGTCGCATCAGCCAGACTGCACGCCGTGCAGCGGGGCTCTCCTCGCAGCCCAGGCAGTGCCGCTCACATTCAACCACAAGTTTGCCTGCAAATGAGGGAGCCCACAGAGGTAAGTTCAATCAGCCATCATTTAATGGAGAAATACTTGCAGAAACAGCCGACCGTCTCAACCACAAATGGAAGTCCATTCCGATGCGTTTCGCACTTTGCAGCACTTCTTCCGGGGTTAGACTCCGCTTCAGAGTGAACGCTTTGCAATTTATTCTGGCACTTAAGTTCTATTAATCATCACCCCGCCCAGGTGGGCGTGGCCACCAGCGTGGCCTGCTGGATCTCGTAGTGCTGTCCTTTTCCTCAAGTGAGTTGCCTTGCCTTCACCCGTAATAACATTAAAACACCAAGTGGGTTGCGTAAAAACAGAACTCCTCTCCTGCTAGTCCTTGACTTTCTCCATTGGCATACTGCTCCTTGAACTGACACGAAGGTTGTCGCATCAGCCGGACTGCACGCCGTGCAGCGGGGCTCTCCTCGCAGCCCAGGCAGTGCCGCTCACATTCAACCACAAGTTTGCCTGCAAATGAGGGAGCCCACAGAGGTAAGTTCAATCAGCCATCATTTAATGGAGAAATACTCGCAGAAACAGCCGACTGTCTCAACCACAAATGGAAGTCCATTCCGACGCGTTTTGTACTTTGCAGCACTTCTTCCGGGGTTAGACTCCGCTTCAGAGTGAACGCTTGGCAATTTATTCTGGCACTTAAGTTCTATTAATCATCACCCCGCCCAGGTGGGCGTGGCCACCAGCGTGGCCTGCTGGATCTCGTAGTGACGTCCTTTTCCTCAAGTGAGTTGCCTTGCCTTCACCCGTAATAACATTAAAACACCAAGTGGGTTGCGTAAAAACAGAACTGCTCTCCTGCTAGTCCTTGACTTTCTCCATTGGCATACCGCTCCTTAAACTGACACGAAGGTTGTCGCATCAGCCGGACTATATATATATATCCTCGCAAAACCACAAATACGTCGCACTCGTCTTGGATTTCTCAAACTCAGTTTATTGGACCTCTTCTCTCTTCCACCTACGCGTTTCAAACAAAACTGTTCTTGTTCACGGTAGTTAGACAAGTCCCTCATTTCTCTTATTTATACCTGGTCTCCATTCGTGCCATTTTTGAGGCATTCTGGGCCTTATTCCGCCGTCTGCACCAGTTTTGAATGCGCTCCCCCTGTGTAGGACATTTTGCGGTTTTATATATATATATATTCACTGAAAAAACCATAGGTTTCGCACCAGTTATAGTTAGCTGGAAGTTTTACTCGCATAAAACCATTGAAATTCCCACGTTATAGTTAGTTGGACTCACTATAACTTGCGCGTGCAATGCACTGCTGAAGATTTCACATATTACATCACTCATGACATGGTCAGTGACTTCACTCATGACATCACTGATGACACCATCCTTGTGACAGAGTGACAGACCTCCTTTCACTGTAATGTAACCCTTGAAACACATATTGAAAAATAGAAACTAACATTTTCAAAAAAATGGAGATACTCATACCAGCTACAACAACCAATTCAGTAATTCCACCATCTATATACACATTCACTAATTCACCAACACTTCTATATAGTCACTCATACATATACTCACTCATCATATGTAGTGATACACCTATACATCCTGTTACACACCGACAGTCATCCAAAAGTTACTCACACACATACTCACACATGCAAATAAACTATTGAACATCCATTTATTTGCATATACAGCTATAGACACACTACCACCTTACTTCTAAGGAAGCTTACACATATTTACTCTCTTAAACAATCACTTATAGAAACACATACTTATTTAAACAGGAACTCTTACAATCTCTTACTCTCACATATACTCACTTATATACATCAATATTCACATATACTAGATTAAAACATATGTAGTTACTGATAAAGACACTAGTGAGACAGTCATTCACTCACTAACATACACATATACACACTCATTCACCCATACAGTCCTGCACATATGCTGTCTTTAAAACACATACAAACAGAGAGTCAGTCACTCATGCATCTATTTGCTAAGTATTACCCCCACCAAACCATACAGACACTCATACTGATACAAAAAAACATCTAATAACCCATATACATACACATGTAGCTACTCACCAACCCATGCAGCCACTTATACACAAAGTGAAACACTAATACATATATTTAAATATTTAAACATTACTCACTAATATATGTATTCACTAAGATACACTTAATAAGCCAGTTAACCAATCAATTTTTTATAAAAAACATCCATGTAATAAACACTTATTTAAACATTTATTCTTTCATCAACTTTTACATATACATATATAACACATATTTATTTTTCAGAAAGACACATTCACTGGATGGTGTCATCAGTGATGTCATGAGTGATGTCACTGACCATGTCATGAGAGATGTAATATGTGACGTCATCAGCAGTGCATTGCACGCGCAAGTTATAGTGAGTCCAACAAACTATAACGTGGGAATTTCAATGGTTTTATGCGAGTAAAACTTCCAGCTAACTATAACTGGTGTGAAACCTATGGTTTTTTCAGTGAATTTATGTGGGTTTTTTAAATGCTAATTCCTAACTATAACTGGTGTAAAACCTATGTTTTTTTCAGTGAATTTCAATGGTTTTTTAATAGCAAATCTTTATAGGTATAAAAAGTAAAAAATTTTATAACGAATTTTATATTGTATAATTATGTAATTTATTTATTTTTTTTGCCCCGGGGCGCTCCCGGGGCGCGTACCGGTGAACGCACGCGTAAGCGCAATGTTACGGTGCGCCCCGGGGCGCGTACCGGTGAGCGTCCCGTTAGCGCTATTCCCGCGAACGAAAACAACAGCGTGACGTATCGCGTAGCCGCGTGATGCGTCATATGACGCACAGCGTAAGCGCACCCGGAAGCACGCGAGCATACGGTTCAATATACAACAATAACTTGCGTTATAACATGCAAGATATCTACAGAGGAAATGGTGTGCACTTCTCAGATTAGGGGAATAGAATATTCCTCCTGAATTTAGGACTGTGCATTGGAACCTACTTGTAGGTACCTAAATCAGCCACAGAACCCAAAAGCTCTTTTCAGAGCTACCCTACTAAGCATGGGCGGATCTAGCGGATCTCGCGTACGCGAAATTGCGGATTTACGGATTCGCAATCCGCGAAGATCCGCGAACTCTAGCGGATTTGCGGATTTTTCCGTTTTTTGTGTTGGCGCGTGTTCGCGCCGATTTTGGGACAAGTTCGCAATTGCAAACTTACTTTTCGGCTTGCAACGGCCGCGACTATGTTGTTTCTACATCTGGTTTATCATCACAGGTTCACAGCACCCTCTGTTTCACCACTGCCACCCTCTGGGACACCCATGCCACCCTCTAGTACATCCTCACTGGCACCTATTAGGTTTATTTATCACTGTAGATTATGGTGGTTGAAAAAAGCAAGCACACCTGCCCTTCTTCAACTGCCATCAATTAATTTGTGTTTCATTAATGTGTCAGTAATTTTGAAAGTTCCAGTCTGGCTGGCACCTGCTTCCTTCCTTATCTGTAATTTGCTTTTTGTTGCAGTGAAATTTTTTTTTTACAGGACCTTTATGGTGCTATTCTATGAGCCTGCTGTTTGGGTCATAGCAGGGTCATAGAATTGTTGCAAACTCTGGAGGGGCCCATCAGGAAGCACTACCTTGAATGTTACTAATGTTAAGTTTGAACTTTTGCACCTGCTCATTGCTTTCATTTTAGCTAAAATCGTTTTTTTTGCAATTTCGCGCGTTATTTGGGGCGCGAATCCGTGCGAGATCGATTTCGGAAGCCGCGAATACGTGCGAATACAAAATTGTTTTTGTTGCGACGTGTATGTTCGCGTGATCTTGCGCGTGTTCGCGAGGCGCTTCTAGCTATTCGTTTGCCAAGTTACCCTATCGGTCGTACACGGGCGCGGCCATCTTGTTGGCGTGACGTAATTCCGTTTCCGCCCGCTATGTGTAATCTCGCAAAGTGTGCTGCTCGCTAGTACAATTTCGCGCGTACTCGCAAGGAAAATCTCGCGCGAACTTACCCACGCGGTCGTGAACGGGCGCGGCCATCTTGTTTCTCATTCATTGCTATGGTTCTGGGCATGCTTTCTGTATCCTCTCTCAATCTCTGCCATCCTTTGCTTGTTTGAAGTTTTTTTGATCTAATTTTACTTATTATCTAACCCTCTATTTTTCTAGCTCTATATTTTTGTGTTTTCTGCAGCTTTTATTTACTTTTAAACTACTTTTTTAAACTCTTTTCTTTTCTTCTTCACTATTCTATTTCTTCTTTATCATTTAAGTTTATTTCTGCCCAGACCATGGTAAAGGGAGCCGGGAAGCACCCTGAGAAGGGGAAGGGTCCCGCACCCCGTGCCCGGCTCCCGTGCGGGCGTTTAAGGGGGGAGCAAGTGGTCCCGAGGGAGATCTTCAGCGCGGAGGAAGTGGCGGCACTGATCTTCCACGTCCAGCGCCGCCTCCCCAAGACGATCCTGGGAGGCGGCAAGATCGCGACCGGCTATGGCATCCGGGAGCGCCGCCAGCGGTGGGAGAAGGTGTGCCGGGCCATGTACAAGATCTCTGGGGTCCGGCGCACATATAACCAGGCCACCCACCGCTGGACCGATGTCATGGACCGGGAGCGGGACTTGCTGGACGCGCTCGGCGTAGAGGTCCCCGGGCTTGGTGAGTAGTAGTAGTAGTACATTTACTACTCTGTTTTATCCTGCTCTGTTATTTGCAAATCTTTGTTCTTTACCAAGAGCAATAATGCTGCCGATTACATTGAGGTAAATTATATTTCAAAATCTTCTATGCATTTCATTTTCAGGTGCACTGCTCTCCTTCTCAGTAGCCTTGCTTGCTACTATGCTTCTTTGTTTTGTATGTTGTGTTCAGAAGCATTTCATTGGCCTGAGAAATTATGTATGAGTGTACTGTAAAGAAAAGAACTGCGTAATGCTAGACAGTAAGGGTCATATTTTCAATTACCGGCGCATCCCTGCAAAGTAGCAGGGATGCGGCAGTAATTGTGTGCCATGCCACCACCACCCATTGGCCCAAAACGTCACAGAAGCCTTACGCATCTGTGCCGTAAAGGCAGCGCATTGCTGGAGTTGCGTGCCAACGATGGCGCAGCTCCAGCAATGCTCTGGGGTACCCTATCTCCCCAATGCTGCATCAAGCCGTACGTCGGCTTCAAGCGCGCAGGGTTTGAGTCATGCATCATTGTCCTAAAAATGACTGATTGACATCTTGTAGATTTCCTTCAGCCACTTTTAGGATTCGTTCCTGCGCAGGTACGCCCTCCCTTGCGCCGGAACGCCCCCTGATGGCGCAGGGCTTTACAACGTGATGCATCGCCCATATGCCCATATGTGTTTTTTTTTTTAATATATACGCCGCACCAACACCATGGCGAGTCTTTTGTTCTGCCGCTGCGTCAGAAAAGGCACGCAACAATGGAGGAAAATCAGCCGCAACTTCCGCAAGGGACTTATAAATCAGCCCCAACAGACTGAAGTCCAGTCCTTCCTTTAGACAGTCACATGGCTATCAGAAGAAATAGTGGCGGTGGTGGCGGGTGGATTGATAGTTTGAGTATTCACTGATCTGCAAGCAGGATGGACTTTGTCTGTCACGTGTTGCGCACTGCTGCCTGCAGTGCCAGGCCTAGGCAAACCTCTTTAGTAGTCTGTTTATTGAGTTACATAGGAACTTTCTAAGTCAACGTTCCGCAAATCAGGCAATACGAATAACGTAGTATACCACATGAGATAGATCCCGTGGAATAGTTGTCTATCTATTTGCTATTTTTCCAAAATATGTTGTTATTGTTCTTTTGAAATGTTTGATTTGGTTGAAAAATCTCATCCATGTTTTCTGTTTTTTCTTTCTTTCATGTTGTACATCAGCTCCCCCCAAGGGCAAGAGGACACAGGAGGAGGGTGCTGAGGATGCAGGCCAGGATCGGGCAGGCGAGGGCTCCTTTGCTGGCCCCAGTAAGTTTACATTTTAATAAACAGTACCTATTTTTTCCTAGCGTTCCTCATTCGATTTTTTCTAAATCGTCTTTGATCTTCTTGTAGACTGGATATAAATTCTTATCCTGCCTCGAATATGACTCCCTGTGGTATTACTAGACTATTCTTATTAGTCTGTCTGTGTAGCTAACTAAGATTGGACATTTGGCAATTCCATTGGACTCCCATTATATTCAGCAATACCTCTATGCACTGTCTCCTTACTGACTAGATAGTGTGGCAGAGTCATTCAGCTCCCGAAGTCACCGATTATAGATCCCCAATGATCTCTAGATTATCGTACGCAGGACAAGAGAGTAGTACGGAGCCACAGCACAGTCAAGAAGTGTCAGAGGCACTCATGCTTGCAAAAATTCCAAAACCTTTAGCTCATCCACTCTAGTCTAGAGGAACAAAAACCACAGAGTCTATTTAAGTGTAAAAGCTTTATTAAAAGTAAACACATTTATTAAAATCTACTTTGTCATAAAACTATTTAACTGTAAACGGAAAAGTGGTTAGTGCTGACGATTAATTGGACACATTTCTTGTGGTCGAGCCGAACTCTCACCTAGTTTGAACTTGATCCTGGTCGTGTTCTTAGGACTCAGGAGTCAAGCTTCTGTCTGTTAGGAGAAAAAGTGGTGCGTGTTAAAAATCAAAAGCAAGCATTCATCAGTTGTGCATAAAAGTGCAGCAAGACAACAGCCTTCCCTGGAAAATGGGACATTTTTACTATGGAGTAGACAGTCACAAATTATTACATTGTATTCTGTTTTTTTAACATTTCTCCTAGACCAAATATTATATAGTAGTGAGTGGTGTATTCTAACATTCTTAAATGTACTTTGTAGGTGTAACATCTGGTGACGGGGCCAGCGCGGAGGTGGCTGTGTTGGACTTGGACTCGGAGGCCTCTGGGGAGGAGGCGGCGTTAGAAGAGCTGGTGGCCGTTCCTGTGGGGGATCAAACGGTGGTGGCGGAAACAGGTAAGCTATATATTCCTTACTTATTGAGATTGAAGACTGCATAGTGTGCTTTCTGCACGGGTGTATTACAATTACAAATCAACCAGGTAGTAGCCTCCTCGAAATGTACTTCGACTTAGCTGTGAAGTTTTTGGTGAGAAGAATCCCAATAAGTTCTTAGACGAACGTGATGGATGGGATGAACGAAAAGCGAAAGAAGGGTGTAAGTAAGTGGGACGCGAACTTGTATGATGGCTGGCAAAGAAGAACGATATGTGTTTGCTTGGACCCAGAGGTGGCTGGGAAGGAAAGAATATGGTATGGTGCATGGCTGGGTCAATGATGAAGCAAGGATGGGTGGAAGGACAGCAGCCTGGGTGGGTGAAACAGAAACTGTATGTGTGCGTATACTTTGACTGAATGGATGCCTGGAGCATGGTATTCTCTGACTCTTACATAGCACATGTGTATCTAGAGAGAGTAGATGGTCGCCAGGTGAAGTAAGTGTTACCTTGAAGAGCATGTACCACCGCACCCGCACGTCCGTCCCAGTGCAGGGAAGGCAAGGAAAAGAAATTGTAAATGTGTCCAATACTACCATGAATAGTAGCAGTACTTTGTATTGCGTTTGCATTCACAGCATATATCTGGTTATTACGGTGGACACTCCGTACCTCTCTTAATAACTTTAGTTTACTTGTAGTACGTCATTCATGTGTGGGTGTATCACTGTTCACTCAATATTAAGCAAAGCACCTAAAGTCATCTCATCTGTCATTAAATACGTCCCATGTGAAGTGATAGATAATCAAATTAGTTAGCTTCTTCAGTTTCCTTTTCTAGTACTCATTTGCACTGTAGGGTGAAAGGTAAATTAATTAAGCAGTAGCCCTTGTAACAGAGTATTCTCAGTGCCACCCGTAATAGAAAAGTAATAGCTTCACCACCTGCATGTACTGGACCGGTACAGTAACGCAAGTCTGTCTCCATCATCATGGTGTGCAACTTTTTTTCTCGGGTGCAACTTCACTGTGCTGTGTCCATGTCATTCTGCCGGCTTGCATAAGATAACGTACCCATTTCCCTAAACAAGAGAGAAGAAGAAGAATAAGACTGGTGTACTGTCATAGTCGACTGTAATGGAAGTCCATAGTGGTCGTAGAATTAGTTCATTAAACTACCACTACTGTTAGAGCAAGGATGCAGAAGTGGGAGGTTACATAGATACTGTCCTCAATAGTTATGTACTGTGCTTTCAATTTGTTACTTGTACTCTGTGACCCAACTTTCGGCTCAATCACTTTGTGTTATTAATAAGGAGCATTGGTTACAGACTATGTCTTTCTTTCTTCATATAGTTGCTCCTTCCAAATCAACAACAAGGAGGGAGCAGGCTAGATTGGCCCGGCAACGGAGGCTGGAGGCCACAGTCGCCGAGTATCGGCGGCTGGTGGCCCTGGAGGAGGAGGAGGACACGCAGTCGAGCGGGGCAACATCTTCGACTGTGACCACTGCATCCTCCTCCGTGACTAAGCCAGCGGGACCGAGCCGGGCTAAGAAAGCCGACCGCCACCGCCAAGCAACCGAAATACCAGCTGCCCCCCACAGGAGCTGCAAGGAACGCCAACGCCGCCTACGAGTCCGCATGTCCAACCTGGAGCAGGAGGTCCTGAGGTATAAGACCTTGGTTAAGGGCCTCCGCTCCGAGCTTGCCACCCTCCGCAAGGAGTATGATGCCCATGCCGCATCATGCACCAGCACCAGCACCCTCCAGTAGTGGAGTGTCCCTTGCCCTTTTTTTATAGACTTTTGGGGGGTGGGATTTGGGAGTTGGGATCGTTTTGGGACGTTTCAGAGACAATCGTTGGGGTTAGGGTGGGTGAGGGAGATTATTTTGTTAGGGATAAATAAATATATTTTTCAACTTTATCTGACCATACCTGTTTTTTACTGCTTTTCAGTCTGGTGGGTGGGGGGCGGGGGTGTAACAGTAACTTTGTTTTCCTGAACAGTCGTAGGACTTTAGTAGTACAACCGTCAATCTCTTGTCTACTCCGAAATAATACTCCATTATACTACCTCCCACCAAACGCTTATCTTACCTGTAATTTGTGTTAGAAATTAGGGCTAGGCCCAGGGCTGGCTCCAGGTGAAATGGGGATTAACGTTGTCATTCCTGGGCGGGTGACATTTCCTCATTGCGGTGGTACTAGTGGTGTGACACAGTGGCAGTTGCATGCCTATGGAAAAAAAGAAAACGAAACCTTGTTTGTACTCCTTACTGTAGCATTACAACGGTTACGGTACGATCGAGAAAATAGCAGGTGACAGTACACTAGAACAGTGCCATAATGTAGCCTAACAAATGGTAAAGTATTGCAAGTATAACTAGTACTTGCGTTGAATTTATTTGACATTGGCTACTACTACTAGAAGATATAGTACTGAAGCTGAGTAAGTCTAGAAGATATCCTCGTATTCCTTCACCAGCCTGTTGCTGCTATCACCTTATCCTCCCCAGCAAGTGTGTGGAATTATTGATGTCATTTTAGTCAGACATCAAGCAAAACAACACAGCCCGGGGGAAGAGGGTTAGGGTTTGTAAAATGGATGGGAATGGGGGTTTCTTTTTGGGTAGGTTTTGTTGAGAGAAGAAAAAAAAAGCAGAGCATGGACAAACAATAATTGAAGATACAGAGTTTACAGACAATCTTTGGTTACAAACTAAAGGTAAGCACATGCAGTCACACTCATAGAATAAAAGACAACAATGGATACTGTATCTGTATTGCGTATGTTGTTGGAGTTGTCCTGTTGAAATTGGTAAGTAAGTTGCATGCAGCAAACAATTCCTCTTATTGGCGGCACTCCTCCATTCCAGCTGACGCTTCGTCCATCAATGTGGTGGTGACCACTGACAGAAGAGACACCCTGTCCACTGCCTGCCTGGCGGATGTTGACTGAAACCCGGCCTGTAATTATTGAACGGAAAACAGGAAGTGCTATTACAATACCACTGATAAATAAATAAAAGGTATGTACGCTGTGTGGTTCAAAAAGTGACACTTTGATTTCCCTAATAGACAGTACAATATTTTTGAAATTGCGTGCTCTGTCTGAGTCACCTTTTTAAGGATCAATAAGTATGGCCAAAATATTATAGCGGATCTTTCCCCTCAAGGTGGGTGTACTACTGTGTTTTAGAACAAAATTTGACCTTCCCAGCAATGCTCCCACCAAGACCCTTACTAAAGCCAGTCGCAAAAATGTAGAAGAACCCAATCATATCTCCAAAAACGATGCCTAGCAGAAAAATGGTTACAAAACGTACTTTGAAAGTAACAGTAGACCCAAATACAGACCGTGGATTGTATTCAAACCACTTGCCTGCAAGCAAAAGTATCCATAGCCAGCATCGCTCCAACAGTGCTCTACAACAACAGAACCGCGTTGCAATAGAACCCCCCTAAACACATGCAATCCTGCTGCTAGGGCTAACCCTAACGAACCCTAACTTACAAAAAGTGCCAAAACTGGTGTTTCCTTATGGATTTTGTCCAACAAACTTCTAGCCGGTATTAGACCTTCCCAGGAATGCCCCAGGCAAGACCCGCCAACCCACCCGCAAAAAAACACGCGGCAACACCCCCAAACAGCGAAAAAGCTAAATCTCATACTTACAATATCTCTCGGCCTTCGGTCCAAAGTAACGCGCTGTGCAGCTAGGTCATCATCAATCATCATAACTCCTGTTTTCCACCACGGATTTCCTGAAAAGCAAATGCAATCAAGATTAGACTGTCGCAGCAGTGCTTCGACAGAGACCCCGGCCGCAACCCACCCACGAACAGCAGGAAGCCCCCCAAAACGCTACATTGAGCAAGATGTCTGAAGAAATGGCAAAAAAAAGGCTTTTCCTTAAGGATTTTGTCCAAAACACTTCTATCCGGCATTAGACCTTCCCAGGAATGCCCCAGCCAAGACCCGCCAACCCACCCGCAAAAAAACACGCGACAACACCCCCAAACAGCGAAAAAGCTAAATCTCATACTTACAATATCTCTCGGCCTTCGGTCCAAAGTAACGCGCTGTGCAGCTAGGTCATCATCAATCATCATAACTCCTGTTTTCCACCACGGATTTCCTGAAAAGCAAATGCAATCAAGATTAGACTGTCGCAGCAGTGCTTCGACAGAGACCCCGGCCGCAACCCACCCACGAACAGCAGGAAGCCCCCCAAAACG
Organism: Lissotriton helveticus; assembly: GCF_964261635.1. Lineage (NCBI taxonomy): Eukaryota > Metazoa > Chordata > Amphibia > Caudata > Salamandridae > Lissotriton > Lissotriton helveticus. The sequence continues at coordinate 141,135,770 of NC_136073.1, read as the reverse complement.
CTACATTGAGCAAGATGTCTGAAGAAATGGCAAAAAAAAGGCTGTTCCTTATGGATTTTGTCCAAAACACTTGTATCCGGTATTAGACCTTCCCAGGAATGCCCCAGGCAAGACCCGCCAACCCACCCGCAAAAAAACACCCGACACAACACCCCCAAACAGCGGAAAAGCTAAATCTCATACTTACAATGTCTCTCGGCCTTCGGTCCAAACGCGGCGCTGTGCAGCTAGGTCGTCATCATCATCAATCATCATAACTCCTGTTTTCCACCACGGATTTCCTGAAAAGCAAATGCAATCAAGATTAGACTGTCGCAGCAGTGCTTCGACAGACACCAAAAATTACACACAAACCCCCGGAACCCCGCCAAAGAGCACCTCAAAGGCAAGCAAGTCAGCAAAAACGGCAAGAAATTTCCACCTCATATTTGGTCCAAAACACTTTTGTCCATTATTAGAGCTTCACAGCAATGGGCCCAAAACCGTCAACTCACCCGCAAAGAAGTACAACACCCCCACAAGTGCTGAGTCTTTCTTCATTGTGCGTAATCCAGCACTCTGCTTGGAGGGAAATCGCAGTCTGGAGGAGGAGGATAGAGGAGCATGTTCTTCAGAACTTGTGAACCTGAGGAATGTAGACTGCGGCACCTTCAAATCAATAAGCAAACAAGTGAAGACAGTTCTGATGATGGTCTTGTTTTTGGGATTAGGTGATTAAAGTTTGAATTAAATTAACTGTGCAAAACAAAGAAAGAGAGACACAAAGCACACAGGAATAAAAGTGAATAAGGACGAAAAAGAAAGTTCTTGATTGATTGTCTCATTTTCAGGGCTCGGTGTCAGGGAATAAGAACAAGATTTCGTCATCATACTCTGCGAATTCAGGCTGGATGAGGTCAGTGGCACCGAACAGAGAAAAAATCCCCTTATCTACGTTGCTGTCCTCCTCGTCTTCATGCGGCGTGCTTTCTCGTACTTTGTAATCTGGTGGTATGAGGTGCTGATTCATCTTGATCATTGTCAGCCGCTCCACATTTTTGGGCGAGAGGCGGCTCCGTTTGGGAGTTACAATGCCACCAGCAGCACTGAAAACACGTTCAGAAGACACACTTGCGAGTGGGCAAGACAAATAGTTTATAGCCAGGTTGTAGAGCTGTGGCCACAATTGTTTTTTGCCATGCCAATACTGCAATGGCTCCTCATTAAGAAAGACCACTGTTGAGTCATTCAGATAGTCCTGCACCATCGACTCAAGGTCATCAACTGTTCCTCCACTTTGCTTACTTTTTGCTGTGCTGGCTGTGACATTTTTTCGAGAACCATACCCCATCAAACTTAGCCAATCCTCCTCCCCAGCCACTGTTAGTGTTGTCATTGTGTGTGGTGCAGATGATCCAGTTGCCGGTGTCTTTAACGGCTGAGAGGTCACTTGTGCCCCAGCCACAGGTGCAGAAGTGGATTCTTGTGACTGCGGATGGCCTGCTGATGCTGATGTACTGGCTTCTCCTTCAATAACCTGCCGTTCTTTTTCAAACCTCTTGGCTGACCAGGCTAACCAATGTTTGTACTTTTGAACATCTGCATCAGCGAAAGGAAAGAATGCGTTGTCTGCCAGCGCCTTTTTGTAGCGTGGATCCAGAATAGTAGCACAAATGTAATGCTGATCTGAGTTGATGTTTTTAAGACGTTCATCACCACGTAGGCGATGTAATAATTTCTCAGACAAAATGAAATGGGTTTTTTTTTTTTCATCTTTTTGAAACTCAGAAGAAACCGCCATCAGTTGGTGCTCCAGTATGCACAACAATGGGATAGCTTTTCCCAAATTACAGTCCTCCTGGCTGACTGCACGCGTGAAGAACTCAAAAGGACGAAGCATGTCTGTCAGGCTTTTAACTATGGCCCATTGCGCCTTACTCATCCGCAGGTCCTCCTTCTGAGATGTAGCCTCTGTCAAGAAATAGTGATCGAGTACCGTATACTGCTCATACAGACGCTCAAGCATGTAGAAGGTTGAGTTCCAACGTGTTGCCACCTCCTGGATGAGTGCTTTCACTGGCATTCCACGTTCAAGTAGCAGTCTCCGCAGATGCTTCCGGGCCTTAAAAGAATGGCTGAAATGGTTGCACATTTTGCGGCAGGTGGCCATTACCTCGAACGCTGGACTCTCTTTATCACTCAAGAATTTTTGAACTACCAGGTTGATACAGTGCGCCAAACACGGCACTCTAACATGGTCACCCTTCGACATGGCCTTAACTACATTGGCGCCATTATCCGTGGAAACATAACCAATCTTGCGTTTTAGGGGGGATAGCATTGTCAAGACCTTTTTGTCAAACTCTTCCAAAAGGTTTTCTGCTGTGTGACTTTTCTCCAAGCCAAACATGGCTAGTGTTGCATGTTTCCGAGCAGCTTTGAAAACTTGGTCCGGGTCAACACCTGCGTTTAGCTTTGCTATAACACCTGAAAAAGAGACCCAGTGTGCAGTGATGCACATGTAATCATCGCCTGGGCCACTGGTCCACATGTCTGTTGTCAGATGTATTGTGTGAACAGCACTCTTCTGCAAAGCTGCCCCAATCGCCTGCAGCACATCTTCATGTAGTGCTGGAACCGCAACTCTGGCAAAATAGAACCGGCTCGGAACCTTCCATTTAGGGCAGAGCGTTGCCACTAATTCAAGAAAACCTACCGCTTCTACAAAAGAAAAAGGTAGAAGGTCCACAGCTAGCATTTTAGCCAGCTTAGTGTTATACAGACGCGTCAGTGGGTGGTTGCGTTCATATGGCACGTCTGAAGTAAGCATTGTTCTAATGTTGCCCTGGACCAAGCATTTACGGGCTGATAATGACTTCGTTGACCCAATTTTGCTCGCTGGTGAACTTTTGTGCGTTGGTGTCTCACTCGCTCCAACACTCTTAGTGTGCCTCACATTGGGTGTGCTGCTGACAGGGGTACTGGGTGTAAGGGAAGTATTTGACACGTCTTCTTCCTGCTCGTCATCATCAGATGAAACATCAACGTTTCCTTGAATTTGGCCTTTCTTGATCGCATCTAGGTGCGCAAACCATTTGACAGTGTGCTGTCTCCTAAGATGACCTCTCTGGCCTCCGGTACCATAGTTGGTACCTGGCTTACCACGACTAACTGCTTGCTTACAAATGGTACAAATGGCAAACTTTGGATTTTTTGGACAAACAGTAAAGAAGTCCCAAACTGGGGACTTGAAGTGTCTGTGGGACATGGAGGAGGCGGCGATACTGGTGGTGGTGGTCATGAAGCTAATGCCAGATGAAGTGGAGGATGTGGATTGCCCAACTTTTGTACGTTTTGCACTTTCACCGCCACTAATTAAGGTCGAGATTGACGGAGGTCTCTTCTTGCCAGAAAGAAATATGGAAGCGGGACGAGTTGGTGTACTACTTAACTCCAATGATTGTGGTGTTTCCACTGCCTCCTCATCGACAACATCATCATCACGCTCAGCAGTTCTTCGGGCTAGGGTCAAAATGTCTGTTTGCTGCATGCCCGCTGGGGCTGCAGTGACCTTTATGATGACTGGGTCGTCGTTGGCAGAGTCTTCATCAGCAGCAGTATCCGCCACTTCTTGTTGAGACTCATCACACTCCATAACTCTGAGACTTTGGACGAGCTTCCTTTTACGCTTAACTACCTTTGTTTGTTCCCAAGTTTGATCCGTATCATCAGAAGGAGGTGTGCTTGAAGAGGATGTAGACACCACCCTTGATCTCTTCCTTGCTAGGGGTGTGGAAGACAATGAAGGATCATCAGGAGGAGTGGCTTCCTCAAATGATACCTCGCCTTGATTGTCGATTTCCTGATGTGCCCCTACTTCGGGAGGAACAACTATTGTGGGCACTTGTTGTGACCCTCCATGCACCTCTGCTTGCGCATCTCCTTGCGCTGCCTCTCCTTCCACATGTACTTGGGCTTGTACTTGCACATGTGATTGTTGTTGCCGCTGTGGTTGTTCAACACTCGTCAGATGAGCTACAACAACCTGTGTTGATTGAGGGACATTGCTGCTGCTTTCTTGCGATGAGCCAACATCACTGGTCGATGGTGATTGAAGAAGTATACTGGCTGCCTCTGCAGCACTCAAGGGCTTGGACTTAAGTTGGCGTGGTGGTGGTGGTGGCACTGAGCCCAATGGAGCGGGGGTGCTGCTGCCAGCTTGGTCCCCAGCAGATCCCGCTGCAGCTGCTGCAGGCATACTTTTTTTTTTACTCACAAAAAAAGGGGCGGGCGGCACACCAGTGTCCTTGGTAACTTGCTTCTTCTGCTCCTTACTGGCACCTTTCTTGCTAGAGGAGCTACGGGTTACTTTTTTTGGGGCCATCTTCTTCAGAGCAGGTCAGCAGGCAGCAGTTGCACGAGTTGCAGAGGGTTCTGTGTCCAGACGTGACGTCGCGTGACGTTATGCTGCACACACCGCTGCAGGACTTCTTCCTGGCACTGGTGGTTCTATTGAGTCTTCTTGTGCACCTAAAAGCAATGGAAGACAGAGGAACATCAGTTCAGTTATACACCCCAAAAAATCGACAAAACACAGAAAAATGAGCACAATCCCATGCCATCCATGATGTTTACATTGAAGACACCCCACAGAAAGACTAGGGACATGCAAGTATGCAACACTCACTACCCCTGGGCATAAGGGATGAAAAGTAGGCAAAATAAGTGCAGGCCTCAGACACTGCCTCTCCTCAAAATGGCCCCCTTACACCCCAAGCACATGTTGCCTGTACCAGCCAGCACTCAAGATGGCCACCACCACCACCCACATGGCCAGTCCACATCAACAGTACACCCCCAAAAAACAGAAAAACAGCCAGAAATCACCACAATCCAATGCCATCCATGATGTTTACATCAAAGAGAGTGAGACAACACCACAGGCACACTCAGTCCATGCACCACCACCACCCCTGGGCAAGCAAAAGGCCACACCAGCAGCCCCCCAAAAACGACAAAAAACAATAAAATAAGCACAATCCCAGCCCATCCATGGCCTCAATTATGTTTAAATTCAAGAAGACATCCCACAGAAAGACTAGGCCCATGCAACACTCACCACCCCTGGGCAAAGGGCCACACCAGCAGGCCCAAAAAAACGACAAAAACCAATAAAATCTGCACAATCCCAGCCCATCCATGGCCTCAATGGTGTTTAAATTCAAGAAGACACCCCACAGAAAGACTAGGCCCATGCAGCACTCACCACCCCTGGGCAAAGGGCCACACCAGCAGGCCCAAAAAAACGACAAAAAACAATAAAATCTGCACAATCCCAGCCCATCCATGGCCTCAATGGTGTTTAAATTCAAGAAGACACCCCTCAGAAACACTAGGCCCATGCAACACTCACTACCCCTGGGCATAAGGGATGAAAAGTAGGCAAAATAAGTGCAGGCCTCAGACACTGCCTCTCCTCAAAATGGCCCCCTTACACCCCAAGCACATGTTGCCTGTACCAGCCAGCACTCAAGATGGCCACCACCACCACCCACATGGCCAGTCCACATCAACAGTACACCCCCAAAAAACAGAAAAACAGCCAGAAATCACCACAATCCAATGCCATCCATGATGTTTACATCAAAGAGAGTGAGACCACACCACAGGCACACTCAGTCCATGCACCCCACCCCTGGGCAAGCAAAAGGCCACACCAGCAGCCCCCCAAAAACGACAAAAAACAATAAAATAAGCACAATCCCAACCCATCCATGGCCTCAATTATGTTTAAATTCAAGAAGACATCCCACAGAAAGACTAGGCCCATGCAACACTCACCACCCCTGGGCAAAGGGCCACACCAGCAGGCCCAGAAAAACGACTAAAAACAATAAAATCTGCACAATCCCAGCCCATCCATGGCCTCAATGGTGTTTAAATTCAAGAAGACACCCCTCAGAAACACTAGGCCCATGCAACACTCACTACCCCTGGGCATAAGGGATGAAAAGTAGGCAAAATAAGTGCAGGCCTCAGACACTGCCTCTCCTCAAAATGGCCCCCTTACACCCCAAGCACATGTTGCCTGTACCAGCCAGCACTCAAGATGGCCACCACCACCACCCACATGGCCAGTCCACATCAACAGTACACCCCCAAAAAACAGAAAAACAGCCAGAAATCACCACAATCCAATGCCATCCATGATGTTTACATCAAAGAGAGTGAGACCACACCACAGGCACACTCAGTCCATGCACCCCACCCCTGGGCAAGCAAAAGGCTACACCAGCAGCCCCCCAAAAACGACAAAAAACAATAAAATAAGCACAATCCCAACCCATCCATGGCCTCAATTATGTTTAAATTCAAGAAGACACCCCACAGAAAGACTAGGCCCATGCAACACTCACCACCCCTGGGCAAAGGGCCACACCAGCAGGCCCAGAAAAACGACTAAAAACAATAAAATCTGCACAATCCCAGCCCATCCATGGCCTCAATGGTGTTTAAATTCAAGAAGACACCCCTCAGAAACACTAGGCCCATGCAACACTCACTACCCCTGGGCATAAGGGATGAAAAGTAGGCAAAATAAGTGCAGGCCTCAGACACTGCCTCTCCTCAAAATGGCCCCCTTACACCCCAAGCACATGTTGCCTGTACCAGCCAGCACTCAAGATGGCCACCACCACCACCCACATGGCCAGTCCACATCAACAGTACACCCCCAAAAAACAGAAAAACAGCCAGAAATCACCACAATCCAATGCCATCCATGATGTTTACATCAAAGAGAGTGAGACCACACCACAGGCACACTCAGTCCATGCACCCCACCCCTGGGCAAGCAAAAGGCCACACCAGCAGCCCCCCAAAAACGACAAAAAACAATAAAATAAGCACAATCCCAACCCATCCATGGCCTCAATTATGTTTAAATTCAAGAAGACACCCCACAGAAAGACTAGGCCCATGCAACACTCACCACCCCTGGGCAAAGGGCCACACCAGCAGGCCCAGAAAAACGACTAAAAACAATAAAATCTGCACAATCCCAGCCCATCCATGGCCTCAATGGTGTTTAAATTCAAGAAGACACCCCTCAGAAACACTAGGCCCATGCAACACTCACTACCCCTGGGCATAAGGGATGAAAAGTAGGCAAAATAAGTGCAGGCCTCAGACACTGCCTCTCCTCAAAATGGCCCCCTTACACCCCAAGCACATGTTGCCTGTACCAGCCAGCACTCAAGATGGCCACCACCACCACCCACATGGCCAGTCCACATCAACAGTACACCCCCAAAAAACAGAAAAACAGCCAGAAATCACCACAATCCAATGCCATCCATGATGTTTACATCAAAGAGAGTGAGACCACACCACAGGCACACTCAGTCCATGCACCCCACCCCTGGGCAAGCAAAAGGCCACACCAGCAGCCCCCCAAAAACGACAAAAAACAATAAAATAAGCACAATCCCAACCCATCCATGGCCTCAATTATGTTTAAATTCAAGAAGACACCCCACAGAAAGACTAGGCCCATGCAACACTCACCACCCCTGGGCAAAGGGCCACACCAGCAGGCCCAGAAAAACGACTAAAAACAATAAAATCTGCACAATCCCAGCCCATCCATGGCCTCAATGGTGTTTAAATTCAAGAAGACACCCCTCAGAAACACTAGGCCCATGCAACACTCACTACCCCTGGGCATAAGGGATGAAAAGTAGGCAAAATAAGTGCAGGCCTCAGACACTGCCTCTCCTCAAAATGGCCCCCTTACACCCCAAGCACATGTTGCCTGTACCAGCCAGCACTCAAGATGGCCACCACCACCACCCACATGGCCAGTCCACATCAACAGTACACCCCCAAAAAACAGAAAAACAGCCAGAAATCACCACAATCCAATGCCATCCATGATGTTTACATCAAAGAGAGTGAGACCACACCACAGGCACACTCAGTCCATGCACCACCACCACCCCTGGGCAAGCAAAAGGCCACACCAGCAGCCCCCCAAAAACGACAAAAAACAATAAAATAAGCACAATCCCAGCCCATCCATGGCCTCAATTATGTTTAAATTCAAGAAGACACCACACAGAAAGACTAGGCCCATGCAACACTCACCACCCCTGGGCAAAGGGCCACACCAGCAGGCCCAAAAAAACGACAAAAAACAATAAAATCTGCACAATCCCAGCCCATCCATGGCCTCAATGGTGTTTAAATTCAACAAAACAGTTGTATCATGCACCCATAACCAACCCTGGTCCTACTGGATACTGTGGCTACCCACAATATAATTTATTTAATTTTCTGAAAAAGTTCCAAAATTGTACTTGCAGCAACTGTAATGCCCCAAACAAACTTACTTGTGAAAGTTGATTTCTAATCCAAAAGTGATCCAAAGACAGTCAAAAAGGCCTCAAATCCAAATATCCAGCAGCACCCACAAAAAGTAATCCTTCCAGCTCCAGATCCAAATGAAAGTGACCAGGAGATGGACAAAGCACTGGGAGGAGCCTGCTGGACAGGAACAGGAAGTTGGAGACTGTGGGGCACTTCCTTCCTCCCCCCCCCCCCCAAAATGGACTCCTTGCAAAAAAAAGGCCATGCAAATGTCAACCTGAGGAGTGATTCTGATAAAAATCATAATTTTCTGAAGGTTTATCCTGTTTGCTGGTGATTTTCTTGTGCGAAATTGCAAAATCTCTATTTCACAAGTGCGAGATTGTTCCTTTCCGCCGCAACTACGTGTTCGCAATTGCGAACTCTCGCGAGGTGTGCTGTGCAAGGTGGCAAGCCGCGAGTACGTATTCGCGGGCGACAAACTCCCGCGGGAACACGCAGCAAGATCTAAAATGGCGCGTCACTCGCAAAGAAAAACAACTCGGCAAACGCTAAAATGACGGAAAGTGAACGCCGTGCACCACGCCGCGCGCCGCAACCAAGCAAAAAATCCGCCGCGAGCGGATTCACGGATTTTCGACAAATTCGCGAGAGTTCGCGGATTGCGAATTTGCCGAAAATCCGAAAAATCCGCGATCGGAGCGGATTTTACGCCCATGCTTATACCCTACCTCTCATCACTCAAAATTATTACTTTACTCTAACATTTTTCACTGTTTTTCACCAAAGTACGCTCCCCGGTATGCTCCCCGGTACGCGTACCGGGCGCTCCCCCCGCGAAAAAAACGAATTATTTTTTTTTGCCTATATCGGCCTCCTAAGCCCCCCTCAGAAAAACTAGGGGGTCAGGGGGTGTCTACCGTGCCCCTTTTTACCCATTCCCAATGTTGTTTGTCCTCCATCTTGTGTCTCAAATCTACTGAAACACAAGATGGAGGACTCCCGTTGCGCTGCCGGTACGCGTACCGGGGCGCGCACTGGTGAGCGCTCCCAAAACATTTTGAACGTTAATTCACATAAAAACCACTGGAGAGACTTTCACCAAATATAGAATAGGCCATAATACATACCAGTCCCTACCATTTTCCCAAATTTGGTGGAATTCCATTGAGCCATTTGGCCTGTAGCCCTGTCTAAATATCCTGAGGTAAATTACATGACAAAAACACATCTGAAGTGTTAGAATTTACAACCAATTAAAATGTTACTTTAATTTTCCACTATTATTTCCTGACATTTGATTGGTTATGTACATGAATATATATAAAACAAAAGAGAGGGAAACACAGCCATTTTGACTACTACTTCCTGAAGTACATTTGAAAAGGATTTTCACTGAGAACTTCAACTGCTTTCTCAAAGGTAAGTTGTTATTTTGGAAAGTGAAGTATGTTGTGCACTTTAAGTTAATTTGGAAAACATTTTCTATTAGTTATATACTATCCCTCTGTAATAGTTATAGATTGAGATAGGCTTCTCTGTTATAGTTATGGATGGAGTTACGCTTGTCTTGTATAATTATGAATTTACTTAGGCTTTATCACATACACTTTTTTATATTTCTACTTCCAGCCTGATACCATACACTTCCCAAAGATAACTTCACTGTTAAAAAATCAAAACTACCTGTCTGAACTTAAACTCAACAGTGCCCTATCTTTACTGATATATTTATTTTTTATGCAATTTACAGCAAGAAAATGGAAGGAGAACAGAATATTTATTTCGAAATTGTTTTGGAAAACAACCCTGAAGAAAAAATTGCTGAGAATGATGACTTTGATTTTATGGATGAGTCTCTGGACCATCAATTAGTTCAGTGTGTGGAAGCAATAGAATCACAGAATGAAAATGAGGACATTCCAGACAATATATTGTTAGAAGTTTTATTAAATTTTGAAAAAGAATCAGAAAAATAAATTTATATTTAATAATCAAAAATTGTTTGAGACATTATTCATTTTTATATGTAATTCATGAAGTAGTACCAAATTGATTATAATATAAAGTCAGACTTATAGTATACTGTGCAACTTTTTTGTGTTACATAGTAATTTTGCTCATAGTTACTTCCTTTATCCCACTTTATTATCTCCAATGTGTATTTGACATCTCTTTTTCATCTCCTGCCTCCATGTTGTTTCTGCTTTCCTGACAGACTATGATATGGATTCCATATACCACAATAACTTCTGTAACAACATGCAAGATATCTACAGAGGAGACGGTGTACATTGAATTTAAGACTCTGTATTGGTACCTACATGCTGGTACTTAAATCACCCACACAACACAACAACTCTATTCAGAGCTACCCTACCTCTAAGCACTTTAAATTATTATTTTACTGTTTCACTGGGTTTTCCCCGTGTGTGGGGGGGGGAGGTGTGTGTGGGGGATGTGTGGGGTGTGTCTGTGAGGTGTGTGTGTGTGGGTGTGTGGGGTGTGTGGAAAAGTAAATTCTGCCATGTTCTGTGTCCCTACGCGTCCTCCATCATATGTTATGTGTGCATGATTAATATGCATATGTATTCCCCATGTTTGATTATAGACGCAATTATAGTTGTGTCCACCTCTAGTATGTCAGTTCCAGTCCTCGTGAATACTACGAATATCAGGCCTATGTAAAGCTACGTTGCCACGTTTCTCAGTGTGCACGTTATTCCATTATAAAGTCCCCGTTTCTAGGCCTCAAAAGGGCCCGGACATCAGATTCAGCTCCTGTCTCCTGAGCCCTCGCTGAGGAGCGATACAGCCCCCACCTGTGTATCCTCGACCCTTCACTTACTTCCTGCCTTGCAGTGCCCGGTTCAGCCTGGCTCTACCTCTGAGTGCCAAGAGTATGTTATGATTCCAGTTATCAGTTCAGTCCTCCTTCTCTACATTCCTAAGCTACTGAACTGCATCAATAGTTTCCGTCATTGTCTAGCCTTTCCGTCTCCATGTAAGAGAAATACTGTATTAATGGTCATTTAATATTCTTCATCACGCACTACATGTAGAATAATGCATGCTCCAGTCTTAGAATCTGTTAGCCTTTCCCCTCCTGATTTCTAAGTTTATATCAACATGTTCTCTAAACATCAGATACTAGATAGGGTTTAGGTACATGTCGCTCTGACTCTCCAGACTTCAGTCTCTGCTCCTAGCACAGAGTTCATAGCCCCCAGCTTCTCCTAGTAACACGTCATTACCAGTTTGCGCGCACCACCAGGTTAGAGGTCCCGGCTCCTTAGGTAGCCCCCTCCAATGTTTCCGCCCCATTCATGACATCTTCTGTTACGTCTGCATCACATGTCTATGTATACGCCTCTGTTACACCTACTTCCACTCTTATCTTCCGCGACTGCTACGCGTCACACCCTCTGCTCCACCCACTGCTACGCCTATTGCAATGTAATGCTATGTGTTTGCGTTATGTATATATGCTCATGTACTGTTATTAAAAAGTTACGCCGATCCTGATCCTGAACCCGGCAGCGCTGCCAGGGCCCTGTCATCCTATTCCTGAGCAGGTTGTCCTGTTCCTGTCCTTATGCTGTATTAAACCTGCAAAACTCCTACTACCTCGAATCTTGCCTCTTATTTATTGAGCTATCTGTTATTCATTTATTCATTCAAAAATAGAGGTATTATTTATTTATTTACCACATAATGGCGCCCGAATAGGGACTTGCCCTTTCCCCACGCGTCGGTGAAGCCACGCCGACCCCCTGACCCTCTGCAGTCGTGACGGAACTCTTCTGCGCACCGGCAGATATTTCTGCTTCAAGTATCCCTCAGGCCCGCGGAAGAGACGGAGGAGGCGGTCCAGCATCCAAACGAGACGGTGGAGGAACGCGGCGAGTCCCGACCAGAGCCCAAGCCGAGAGTCCAAGGTCCGAGGTATCCGGAGGTCCACCCGTAACTGAAGTCCGAAGTTCGTCGTCCGTCGTCGTAGCAGTCCCGTCCAGTCCGAGGCCTTCCGTTCTTGCTGCCCGGTGAGTACCATCGCTGGGGTAGTATCTAGACAGGGTCAATCTAAAATTGACTCTGGTCCGTGGGTTGGTGGTACACAGACCCACAAACGAAGTGTTCACCTAGGTGGATACGGGTCTGGATGCGTCCCTTTATGGGACCGGTAAGTTCAAGCTACGTCATAAACCGACCGCAGCTGACATTTTCATCTCGTCCTATTTGGACGACACAGTCCCAGAATATGCAAATCCTGTTCCCGCTCCACCAGTCCCTGTAAATCAGGCACTTCCCGTTCCTCCAGACACCGGGGCACCCTTTGCAGTACCTGCTACGGTCCCCCAGGTCCAGCCCGCCATACAAGTCCAGCCTACATTTCCATTCCCCACTCTGCCAGCACGAAAAGCCTCAGTTGACGATTCTAGTTTAGGGGCCGCAGGAGGAGGTCCTCCTCAAACCCCACCGCAACACAAGCGTTTAACGACAGCCGAATTACATATGCAAGCGTCACAGCGTACGCCCAGACATCAGTCTGTTGCAGAAATAAGAAAATCCCTTGCCGAATGCGGCTATGATCCAGTCCCAGGCGAGGATGATATGGTTTTATATTCATTACGCGTAAGAAAGGTGGCCGAGTATCTAGTCACCCTACCAGATATGAAGGAAGATCTAGACAGAATATACCGTTTCATCCGTACAGGGGAAGATCCAGAAAGTATTAGTGATGTCATGTCGCAAAGGAAAGCTGAGACCCAGCTCATGATATTAAAGTTTCTGATTAATTGTCTAATAAGAGAACAAGATCACCCGTCCAAAGATCAGGCCGAAATGAGAGTCTTGACGAAGTGGAGTAATAGTATAGCCGAGGGTAAGCACAAGACTATCGGTGCTATGGAGAGTATGTACAAGAAAATCCGTAAAGAAATAATAAGGTTACACGAACAACGTAAAGCAGCACAAGTAAGCGAGAAAGAAAGTAACTCTGATACTGAAGAGGTAGACAACGAGAATCCCGCCAGAATAGCGTATGTAGGAAAATCTAGATTTCTAGATCGCCATTTACGTCTAGAACACAAGTCTACTTTCCATCATCCAGCACCAGAACAAGGTTCTCTAGAACAAGTATTTCAAGCTACCGATCACATTCTGAAATCACGAATCGGTTACAGTGAGTTAAGTACTATACATGAACAAGAACTAGTCCGATCAGCAGTCCGATGGATTACTGATTCTACCACTTTTCCAGACGAAATAGTGGCACAAATGTTTCTGAAACTGCCCCCAGCCGAGCAGCGACTGGTGGGTATGTATATGATTCAGCACCTCATTACTCTGTATGAGGGTCAACATTCTGATCCAGGTCCGTTACATGATATTCTGAACGAGTTACTCCAGTATAGATGGAGAGGTCTAGGTACCGATTTAATTAGTGTCATTCTAGAACAGCGCCACAAATATAGAACGTTTCTGAACCCGCATTTTGTTCATGTCTCACCCCCAGAAAGTAAACCCTTTTACATAGATAGACAGAATCCGTTACGAGAAGTACATCCAGTTAGGACAGCGGGTGGTGAAATGCAACGAGTGTTTGTTTACACTCCGATCACAAAGATGGAACTCCTAGAGATGAAGAAATTAATTCCCTGTCATGATAAAGATCCAGCAGGGTTCCATAGAGAATTAAAAGACATGCTCCGTATGGGAGAATACACGTATCCAGATATAATTAAAATGTTAAAAGTTCTGTTGCCCGCAGGGGTGTATGAAAAGCTCAAGGAAAAAGATTGGGAGGTGGGAGAGAAAAAGATAGATTGGGCAGTTCTAGAAGCTGAAGACAAGGCACGAGTACCAGGTACCGGTCTTGGAGATAAATGTAAAGAATTACCTGAATTATTAATACAAGTTTTACCCAGATTATTGACAACTAGAAAAGAAGACTGGGATGCAATCTCAGCCTGTAAACAGAAACAAGACGAAGACATTAGTGATTTTTATTCTAGATTTGAGAAATGTTTTAGCATCAACAGTGGCCTCAAGACAAGTAGCGAGTCATACCCTCACCTTTTTGTTACCAAATTAGTCGAGAATTCAAGTCCACCAATTAAAAAACGAGTTTTGAAAGTCGAAAGTACCTGGCAAGCTAATACCCCTTCCCAGATGTTACAGATGCTTCAATACCACCAGAATAGAATCAGAGAAGAGCAAGAACACGAGAGAAAACGTATGAAAGACACGAAAATGAAAGTACTAGTTGCACAATCTGTTCCTCAAGACAGTCAGAAGAGGGGTCCGAATCAAGCCAGTCATCCTGCAGCTCCCGTTAAAGGAAACTGCAATTATTGTAAACAGCCAGGTCATTTTATAAACGAGTGTGCAGTTCTGAAACACAACATAGCTACCGGTAAGACTAAAGAAAGACCACGTCCGCCTAGACAAGAACAAGTTTCACAGACCCCTCAGCCACAGAATGCACCACAGACAGTTACAGCACCGCAGCCTATCGCTGCAACACAGCATGTTACACAGCAGATGTACCAGTATGCACAGTCCGAGTATCCAGAGTACCAACCATATTCATGAAACAGCCTAGAGAGGGAGGTAGGCTTGCCTCTCATCGAGGTACCTGTAGATCAAGAAGGTCCCTATGTTCACAGTCAAGTGTTAGGGAAAGATAGAAAGTTTCTGATTGATACAGGGGCAAGTAGGACCACAATTAGTCACGCCGAAGTTCCAGGGGCTCCGCTCTCAGGCTCAAGAAATGTTTCCCTTGGATTTTCAGGAAAGCCTATCGTAAATGAAATATCAAAGCCAGTTACCCTAGAAGTAGGTCCATTGTCCCGCACTACTGATCTGTTACTTACTAAGTCATGTCCAGAAAATGTATTAGGCATTAAAACACTGAAAGAGTTAGGTGCAGTTATATGCTGTTCCCCCGAGGGAATACGATTGTTCCTACGTGACTTCAAGGGTCACTATGTATTACGAGATTTTGATCCGAGATTGTCTAATGTTCCACAGCATCTATGTGCGCAAGGTCCTACTGATGTTGGCTTTATGCAAATCACACCCCATCGTGTGACTCTCAAGCCAGGTGTAGTCCTGCCACGAATCAGACAGTACAGATTGCCACCTGAGGCTGTAGCAGCCTTATCTAAAATTATTGACGAGCTCATGGCTCAAGGAGTAGTTGTAGAAACTGACTCCAATGTATGTAATTCTCCGATCATTCCAGTCATGAAGCGTACTGATCCAAATGCACCCCCGGTATATCGATTAGTGATTGACCTACGAGAACTTAATAAATGTATTATTCCTCAGTACCCAGTTGTCCCAGATATCTCTTCCCTATTAACAGCCATTGATTCCGAAGCTTCATTCTTTACTGTAATAGACCTCAAGAACGCATTTTTTAGTGTTCCGATTCATCCAGACAGCCAGTTTCTTTTCGGATTTTGTTTAAATGGAAGGAGCTATATGTTCACACGCGCTCCTCAAGGTTTCACAGAAAGTCCTAGTATTTACAGTCAAGCACTCAAAAGACAACTAGACAACATTCACATGCCAACTGACACTGCCCTGCTCCAGTATGTCGATGATCTACT
The DNA here is from genome assembly GCF_964261635.1 of Lissotriton helveticus. NCBI lineage: Eukaryota > Metazoa > Chordata > Amphibia > Caudata > Salamandridae > Lissotriton > Lissotriton helveticus. The sequence continues at coordinate 141,119,808 of NC_136073.1, read as the reverse complement.
GATCACAGCCCGTTCTGAACGTGCTTGCGAGCGAGCATCCCTTACAGTCTTGTATTTCCTAGCAGAGATGGGACACAAGGTGTCCCCTTCGAAGCTTCAATTCTGTGTCCAGCAAGTGGTCTACTTAGGACACTTACTGTCCAAGAGGGGTAGGCAGTTGACACCAGACCGTATTCAGTTAATAGCGAGTCTTCCTCAGCCCAAGACCCAGAAGGAGGTACGTGCTTTTATTGGCCTTACTTCTTATTGCAGACAATGGATTCCTCAGTATGCATTTCTGGCCAAGCCACTGATACAGTTAACGACACAGGAGGCAGCCGTATCGACTGTCCTCCCATGGACATCTGAACATACACTTAGTTTCAATGAGTTAAAGAAAGCCCTATGTCAAGCTCCAGTTCTAGCAACACCGAACTACAGTAAGCCTTTTACACTTTTCGTCACTGAACGCGAAGGTACAGCATTATCTGTTCTCACACAAGATCAAGCAGGACAATACAAGCCCTGTGCTTATTTCTCAAGCACATTAGATCCTGTAGCCCAGGCTCTGCCTGCGTGCCTCAAGTCAGTTGCAGCCACAGCACTAGCTATCAGACAAAGTGATTCCATAGTCTTAGGACACTCCCTGACAGTACAAGTTCCACACTCCGTGGAAGTCCTTTTAAACCGAACGCAAACTCAGCACTTGACAATTGCACGTTTAACAGGTTATGAATTGACACTGTTCCAGCCACACATAGAAATCAGACGCTGCAACATCCTAAATCCTGCTACACTGTTACCGTCAGTTACTTCGAATTCTGCCACACATGACTGTGTGGAAGTAGTCAACATTACGACAAAACCAAGACAAGATCTGACAGATATTCCATTACCTGATCCTGACCTGACACTTTATGTGGATGGTTCATGCATGAGAACTAGTACAGGAGAACTAGTCGCCGCGTATGCAGTGACTACTGATACCGAAGTTATAGAGACACACTGTATTGACACCCTGTCTGCTCAAGCAGCAGAGCTAGTTGCTCTGACACAAGCCTGCATACACGCCAAGAACCTGAAAGTTAATGTTTACACAGATTCACGCTACGCATTTGGAGTCGTACACGACTTCGGAGTGCTCTGGCAGGAGAGAGGTTTCATGACTTCTCATGGAACCAAGATTCAGCATGGTCTCCTTATTCAAGCTCTGTTAGAGGCCATACATTTACCGACATCCATTGCTATCATGAAATGCAAAGCACATACGAAAGTTACTGACACTATTTCCCAGGGTAATGATCTAGCAGATCGTACAGCCAAGCTTACAGCTCAGACCCCAGACACTACAGTTAATCCGACACAGACACATACTCCAGATCCGACTACATGTATGACAGTTAAGGACCCTACACAAGATGTCATAGACATACAGTTACATGCTACTCCTGAAGAAATCAAGAAATGGTCTGAACAAGGAGGGGTCCAGACAGATCAGGGATGGTTAACGAAGGGTAAAGCCACATGGTTTCTCCCCGACTCTATGGTTCAAGTCATTATCAATACCGCACATAGTCCAGCACATTTAGGAGAAAAAGCTATGTTAGACAGTATCCAGAATATTTGGTTCAACAAGCATTTACGAGCTGCAGCCAAGCAGAAAGTCCGTACCTGTATGATATGTTGCCAGTTTAATCCAGGTAAAAGTGTCCCGGTGGAACAAGGTGGATTCCAACCTCCTGACCACCCTTTTGAAGTCCTCCAAATGGATTATATTCAGATGGAGCGATGTCGAGGTTTCAAGTATGTCCTTGTAGTTGTATGCGCTTTGTCCAGGTGGACAGAAGCATATCCAGTCCCAGATTACACAGCCGCGACCACTGCCAAACAGTTGGTTCGTGAGTTCTTCCCCCGTTATGGACTCCCTAGAGTCGTATATTCTGATAACGGCCAGCCATTCTCATCTGAGTTGATGAAACATGTTTCCCTGTTGTTAGGGTACCAGTGGAAGTTCCATTGTGTACGCCATCCTGAAGCAGCCGGTCTCGTAGAGAGACATAATCAGACCCTGAAAATTCGCATCGCCAAAGTATGTAAAGAGAAAGGTGTGGACTGGCTAGTAGCTCTGCCAGTCGCTTTGTTCTATATGCGTATGGTCGCACATTCCAGATCAGGTCTGTCCCCGTATGAGGTCGTTTTCGGCCGCCCCCCTAACATGTGGGGTACTCCTAGACCCCGAAGTATTACCGATGTTTCAAGTAATATGCTGACAGATTACCTAGCTTCCTTGATGTCTGCCCTCAACTCTTGTCGTTCACAGGTTGCTGCCGCATTTCCAGACAATACCGAGGTGGCACCGCATGAAATCGTTCCCGGATCCATGGTTCTTGTCCGGAATTTCGACCGCTCAAGTCCGCTGGAGCCTCGCTGGAAGGAGCCCCGACAGGTCCTCCTCGCCACCCGTACAGCCGTGAAGTTGGAGGGACGCAAAGGCTGGGTGCATCTTTCGCATGTTAAAAAATTTTATGGACTGAAACCCGTCTCAAAGAACATTTCCGAGGATCTTAAACACTGCCAAAGTACTATTCTTAAGGACTGTCCCGCAAAAGACATTGCTACAAACCCTCCCCTGTTAGAGAAAACTCCGCAACAGGAGTATAAGTTGAAACTCCGGTCTAGTAAAATAAGTCAGCCAGTTTGATTGTCTAAGTCCTCCCCTAGGTGAAACGGTTAGACTGTTTCTGACATGTATAAAATAGACCCCCATAGTGAGAGAGTTAGTCAAAACTCAATCCGATGTATCGTTTTTCTAAGTTTCATATTATTTCTCAGCATTATGACTTCCTGCACCAGTTATGCATTTTACCTGTATTTCCCAGTTTCTCATGTAAATAAGTCTTCTAATGCTACAGTAGAGCACACGTTTAGTGATCTGCCTCCTCATGAACTCTCTTACCGCCTCGCTATGCGAAATAATTCTTTTATCCGCATGTTACATTACTCACACCAGACCAGCAATGCCACTAATTGTTGGGTGTGTGGTCGACTCCCCCCTTTCCAGACACCGAAGGGAGTTCTGCCACTCTTTCCTTATCCATTTTCACATAATGGTTCGTGTGGAGCATGGTCCACGTTAACGTCATCCTCAACAGATATGTCTTTTCTTAACAGTACATGTTTCCCAGACAAGCAAGGTCTCCCCCACAGAACAGGTTTAGATCTAGAAAATGAAGTTTATAACTTAGGTAATTATTCTTCGAATTTTATGGTCCTGAATGTCCAGTCTGATACCACTCCAGACTTACCTGCTATTTCAGTACTACCAGTCAAAGGTGTATTATGTGTCCGAAATAATGGTTCTGTACATGTAGGACATAGTGATTGTACTACTATCGTCAAGTATAGTGACAGTGGGAAATCTATTTTCAAAGCTTCACGTCATTCTTATTTTATTTGTGGTCAGACCGCATATGTTCGTCTGCCCCTCGATTGGGAGGGAACCTGTTACATTGCCTTCCTACTGCCACCAGTTTTTCTAGCTCCATCTGATTACCATAGAAACACACATCTAGTACACATTAGACATAGAAGGGAGTCCCCCATTGTCGATTATACTGAAACTGCTCTAGAACAGTATACAGATTTCAATAGAGGTTTCTTCTTCTTTATAGGACCTATCCAGAATAGTAAGTTAATCCGTAGGTTAACAAGAACCCTTGAAGCTGTAGTAAATGAGACTGCCTCTGCTCTAGGTAACTTAACCGAAGAGCAATCTGCTATGAGATTTGTCGTTTTGCAAAATCGTCTCGTCCTTGACGTCATACTGGCCGATAGGGGCGGGGCCTGTAGAGTCATCGGATCTAGTTGCTGTATTTTCATTCCAAATAACGCGCCGTCTGTTTATTCAGCTATAACCAGACTCCATAAAATTGCCCATCTGTTACACCAAGATCCAGGCACCTGGACATGGTCCGGTTGGTTCTGGAATATAATTTCCGCTTGGGGATGGAAAGTCCTGTCCTTTCTAGGTATTGCAGTAGCGATTATATTCAGTTGCTGCCTCTGTATACAATGTGGCCCTGCGATTTGCGGCATTTGTGCTACCTCTTGTATTCCTAGTCCCAAGCCCCGTTCTATATCCCGTTCCAAGAAAATTCGAGACGAGCAAATGATACTGTATGAAATGATAGATGGTATCATGAATATTGATGTTTCCTGATGGAAACGTAGTGACAAGGAGGGAATGTGGAAAAGTAAATTCTGCCATGTTCTGTGTCCCTACGCGTCCTCCATCATATGTTATGTGTGCATGATTAATATGCATATGTATTCCCCATGTTTGATTATAGACGCAATTATAGTTGTGTCCACCTCTAGTATGTCAGTTCCAGTCCTCGTGAATACTACGAATATCAGGCCTATGTAAAGCTACGTTGCCACGTTTCTCAGTGTGCACGTTATTCCATTATAAAGTCCCCGTTTCTAGGCCTCAAAAGGGCCCGGACATCAGATTCAGCTCCTGTCTCCTGAGCCCTCGCTGAGGAGCGATACAGCCCCCACCTGTGTATCCTCGACCCTTCACTTACTTCCTGCCTTGCAGTGCCCGGTTCAGCCTGGCTCTACCTCTGAGTGCCAAGAGTATGTTATGATTCCAGTTATCAGTTCAGTCCTCCTTCTCTACATTCCTAAGCTACTGAACTGCATCAATAGTTTCCGTCATTGTCTAGCCTTTCCGTCTCCATGTAAGAGAAATACTGTATTAATGGTCATTTAATATTCTTCATCACGCACTACATGTAGAATAATGCATGCTCCAGTCTTAGAATCTGTTAGCCTTTCCCCTCCTGATTTCTAAGTTTATATCAACATGTTCTCTAAACATCAGATACTAGATAGGGTTTAGGTACATGTCGCTCTGACTCTCCAGACTTCAGTCTCTGCTCCTAGCACAGAGTTCATAGCCCCCAGCTTCTCCTAGTAACACGTCATTACCAGTTTGCGCGCACCACCAGGTTAGAGGTCCCGGCTCCTTAGGTAGCCCCCTCCAATGTTTCCGCCCCATTCATGACATCTTCTGTTACGTCTGCATCACATGTCTATGTATACGCCTCTGTTACACCTACTTCCACTCTTATCTTCCGCGACTGCTACGCGTCACACCCTCTGCTCCACCCACTGCTACGCCTATTGCAATGTAATGCTATGTGTTTGCGTTATGTATATATGCTCATGTACTGTTATTAAAAAGTTACGCCGATCCTGATCCTGAACCCGGCAGCGCTGCCAGGGCCCTGTCATCCTATTCCTGAGCAGGTTGTCCTGTTCCTGTCCTTATGCTGTATTAAACCTGCAAAACTCCTACTACCTCGAATCTTGCCTCTTATTTATTGAGCTATCTGTTATTCATTTATTCATTCAAAAATAGAGGTATTATTTATTTATTTATTTACCACAGGTGTGTGGGTGGGGGTGTGGGTGTGTAAGGTGTGTGTGTGGGTGTGGGTGTGTGGGGTGTTTGGGTGTGAGTGGAGGTGTGGGTGTGTGTGGGTGTGTGTGCATATGGATGTGTGGGGGATGTACTTATAGGTACCTAAATCAGCCACAGAACCCAAAAGCTCTTTCCTCAGCTACCCTACCTCTGATCACTCAAAATAATAATTTTACACTAACTTTTTTCACTATTTTTCACCAAAGTACGCTCCCCGGTACGCTCCCCGTGTGCGTACCGGGCGCTCCCCCCGCGAAAATCAATTTTTTTTGTTTTTGCCCCGCGGGGCCCTTTAAAAGCCCCCACATCAAACCTAGGGGGTCAGGGGGGGGTCTACCCTGCCCCCTTATGGTCATTTCCCCCTTTGTTTTTGCCACCTCTTGTGTCTCGATCCTACCGAGACACAAGATGGTGGCCGCCCCGACTGTTTCGAATGTTTACAGACACCCGAGAGCCAATCAGCTTTCCGTGCGCAAGTCACGTGACGTGCCCGGAGCTCTCCCCGGTGCGCGTACCGGGGCGCGTCTACAGATATATATATTTTTTTGAACCTAAATTACTCAAAATCCACTGGAGCACATATCTTGAGACATAGCAAAGGCACATCGGGCTACCAGTCCCTACAATTTTGCCAAGTTTGGTGAAAATCCATTCAGCCGTTCGGGCTAAAAGTGAGTCCAACCGCCCTATAGAAATTAACATGGGGAAAACACGTTTTGGGACCCCCCTTTTATCTCGGCCCCGCTTGATGAATCCCCCCCAAACTTTCAGGGAAGGACCGGAGCGCCGCGAGGCAAATTTGAGAAACATTTCAGGCAGATTCCTCAACCGGCGCCAAAGTTATTCCCAATAGAATGTTGCGATTTCCCTATGGAAAACAATCCTAACTATAACTACCTACTGACGACCGCCAGTAGGTTATATAGGTGCCGCCAGGTGCATCGAAACGCGTAGATCGAGTGCTTTCTTGTGCCTTAAAATAATAAAAAGCTTGTGGAAAATGAAAAGGAGTGCGCCCATATCCTTTGTAACAGAAGGGAGTGAGAGGAGGGGATATATATATATATATATATATATATATATATATATATATATATATATATATATATATATATATATATATATATATATATATATATGTGTGTATATATATTACCTACTGGCGATAGCCAGTAGGTATATATAGTTAGGACCTAGCTACCATAGGAAATCTGCAACATTCTATTGGGAATAACTTTGGCGCCAGTTGAGGAATTTGCGTGTAATTTTCCAAAATTTAGGCCAGCTCCACTCCGCTTCTTCCCTGGAAGTTTCCGGGGGATTCTTCATGCGGGGGCCGAGAAAAAAGGGGGGTCCCAAAACGTGTTTTCCCCATGTTAATTTCCATAGGACGAATAGACAAGGCTACAGCCCGAACCGCTGAATGGAATTACACCAAACTTTGCAAAATTGTAGGGACTGGTACGCAGAAGTGCCTTCTCTATATTTGGTGAAAATTGCTCCAGTGGTTTTTATGAAAATTAACTTCAAAAACACATATATATCTGGGCGGAGCCTAACCACACATCTCATCGTGAGATCTGATTGGCTGTCAGCACTTCATCCAAGGAGTGTTGGCAGCCATCTTGGGACCAATATACATGATAGCACCTCATTAAAAAGCATTGCAGTTAATAGAAGGTTTTAGGAATTTAGTTACATTATAAATCATTTGTTGATTGTACCATACTCATTTTAGGAATAGTGGTGTGTTCTAAGGTGATTTTACCATGTGAAAAAGCCTTCTGCTGGGATATCATGAATCATGTTTGAAAGAAAACTATTATCTCATGCTTTTCCCACAGTGGTTTGGAAGGGGATCTATGAGCTAAACTAAAAGCATATTTTCTGTAAATTCACATTATCTTTCTCAGTCATGTGAGAATGAAGTCTGACATACTCAGTAAAACATGTACATCCAACAAGGACAGAGACTGTCAGTTGATTCCTTTGTGTTCTACTGCAGCTTCACAGAGTGTTCTAAAGAACAACTAGAGCGCTAACAGTCCTACTTATTTAACATAACAACATACCTTATTACAAAGGTATGGCACACCTGAAGCCATCTTGATTGGAATAAAGTGGTAACTCTTAAAACATTTAATTTAAAAAGGAACAAAATGAGGGGGTATATTTTGCCATAGAAAGTATGATTAGCGCTGCAGAAAGAAAAATTAGGGCACATTTTGAGTGACTTCTCACATCCTCTTCTATTTCATTAAAAACATCTGACATGCAGTCTCCCAAGATGGCCACCAGAGACAAAAGAGCCAAAATGTAGCCCAAATATCACCCAGATGTAGCCCAAGTATAGCCCAATGACAGAATGTCCCAGAGTGTTCTAAAGAACAACTAGAGCGCTAACAGTCTTACTTATGACAAAAGTATGGCACACCAGAAGCCATCTTGATTGGAATGAAGTGGTAAGTCTGAAAACATTTAATTTAAAAAGGAACAACATGAGGGGGTTCATTTTGCCATAGAAAGTATGATTAGTGCTTCAGAAAGAAAAATTAGGGCACATTTTGAGTGACTTCTCAAATCCTCTTCTATTTCATTAAAAAATTCTGACATGCAGTCTCCCAAGATGGCCACCAGAGACAAAAGAGCCCAAATGTAGCCCAAATAGCGCCCAGATATAGCCCAAGTATAGCCCAATGACAGAATGTCCCAGAGTGTTCTAAAGAACAACTAGAGCGCGAACAGTCTTACTTATGACAAAAGTATTGCACACCAGAAGCCATCTTGATTGGAATGAAGTGGTAACTCTTAAAACTTTTATTTTAAAAAGGAACAGAATGAGGGGGTATATTTGGCTATAGAAAGTATGATTAGTGCTGCAGAAAGAAAAATTAGGGCACATTTTGAGTGACTTCTCAAATCCTCTTCTATTTCATTAAAAAATTCTGACATGCAGTCTCCCAAGATGGCCACCAGAGACAAAAGAGCCCAAATGTAGTCCAAATAGCACCCAGATGTAGCCCAAGTATAGCCCAATGAGAGAATGTCCCAGAGTGTTCTAAAGAACAACTAGAGCGCTAACAGTCTTACGTATGACAAAAGTATGGCACACCAGAAGCCATCTTGATTGGAATGAAGTGGTAAGTCTGAAAACATTTAATTTAAAAAGGAACAAAATGAGGGGGTTCATTTTGCCATAGAAAGTATGATTAGTGCTTCAGAAAGAAAAATTAGGGCACATTTTGCGTGACTTCTCAAATCCTCTTCTATTTCATTAAAAAAATTCTGACATGCAGACTGAAACATGCACTTTGAATACCAGCAGCAGACTTCCCTGGTGAGCAGTAGCTTTACTACAGTGATATAATGAGCAACTAGAGTGCTAACATTCAGAATTAATGGCAATTGTGTGACACATCTGAATGCCTTCTTGATGGAACCAAAGTAAACAAGCATTGAAAATGCAATAGATCTCGCCCTCGTTTAAGTTAAAGCCATTCTGTTTGTAATGAGGTGGCTTTTTAGCTTTGCTTTAATAGTGTTTTTCAAACTGTCATGTAAATAACATGCATATGTATGCATATATGTATATGTATGCATGCATTTATATTTGTATTTATATAAATATATGCAGATTATATATGTTTATATATGTATATATATATATACACATACATATATATAAATGCATATTTATGCATATATATATGTGTATATGTGTGCGTGAAGATAGACCGAAGCACAAGAAAGCAGGAAAACAAACGTGGAGAACACAAAAAGGGGGCAGGGTAGATACACCCTGACCCCCTAGGCCTGCCCAGGTGGTCCCACAAGGACAAAAAAGGCCCACATTTAAAAAAAAAAGAAAACCTGGTCTGTTTTTTTTTTAAATTACCCCCCTGGGGGGACCAAATTGCGGGGGCATAGTGATAAAGAAGTGTGGGGGGTCCACAACCCCCCCACACTGCCCTGGGGACCTCTGCCCCGGGGCAAATCAACGCAGCCCCGTGACGCATACTGGAGGCTCCTGGTGGGCTACTTGGCCCCCAGGGACCACCTTGATGCAAGGGGGATTAGTTCCTATTCTGCAAACACGCCCGGGGTTGCGCTGCAGAGAGGTGTAAAAAAGGGTGTGGCCTCATTACACCTCTCTGCAATGCAGCCCCCTGGCGCATACTGCAGGTTCCAGGTGGGCTAGTTGGCCCCCAGGGACCCGCAGTATGCAAGGGGAATTAGTTCCCCCTCTGCAAACATGCCCGGGGGCTGCGTTGCAGAGAGGTGTAAAAAGGGGTGTGGCCTCATTACACCTCTCTGTAATGCAGCTCCCTGGCTTATACTGAAGGCTCCTGGTGGGCTAGTTGCCCCCCCAGGGACCCCCAGTATGCAAGGGGAATTAGTTCCTCCTCTGCAAACGCGCCAGGGGTTGCACTGCAGAACGTTGTAAAAAGGGGGCGTGCCCTCTGAACACCTGCCTGCAAAAATGTAGTAAATCAGTATAAAAGAAATAACAATTAATACATTTAAAAATTGTCATTTAAAAAACCTTTGAAATTCAATGAAAAAACCATAGGTTTCAGGCCTTATATAGTTAGGAATCAGCATTTAAAAAACCTTGCAAATTCACTGAAAAAACCATAGGTTTCAGGCCTTATATAGTTAGGAATTAGCATTTAAAAAACCTTGCAAATTCACTGAAAAAACCACAGGTTTCAGGCCTTATATAGTTAGGAATTAGCATTTAAAAAACCTTTGAAATTCACTCAAAAAACTATACGTTTTAGGGGTGTTATAGTTAGCTGGACATTTCACTCATACAAAACCATTGAAATTGCTCCTATACAGTTAGTTGTACTAACTATATTTCGCGCACCCGCAATCCACTGCTGATGATGTCGCATATTAGATCATTCATGACATGGTCAGTGACATCACTGATGACATCTCAAATGACATCACTGATGACATCACAGATGACATCATCCACGTGACAATCACATACACCTTTTCATACACTATTAAAATTTTTCATCACTCTTTGTAAAATACAAAGTATCATATTTGAATTCATTGTCACAGCAATACAAGTATCTAAAAATCCACCCATGGATTCATAGGTGTATATCAATCAATCAAGGCATTTGTATAGCGCGCTACTCACTCGGAGGGTCTCAAGGCACTTGGGGGGGGGGGGTCCGCTACTGCTCGAACAGCCAGGTCTTGAGTTGCTTCCTGAAGGAGAGGTGGTCTTGGGTCAGGCGGAGGTGGATGGGGAGGGAGTTCCACGTCTTGGCCGCCAGGTAGGAGAAGGATCTTCCTCCCGTTGTGGCTCTTCGGATGCGGGGAACAACGGCGAGGGCGTGGCTGGTCGATCATAGTTGGCGGGTTGGAGTGTAGAAGGTCAGGCGGTTGTTGAGGTATCTGGGGCCTTGGTTGTGGAGAGATTTGTGTGTGTGGTTGAGGAGTCGGAACTTGATTCTCTTGCTGACGGGGAGCCAGTGCAGGTCTCTCAGGTGTCCGGAGATGTGGCTGTGTCGGGGGATGTCCAGGATGAGTCGTGCTGAGGCGTTCTGAATGCGCTGGAGTCTTTTCTGAAGTTTGGCTGTAGTTCCGGCGTAGAGGGAGTTCCTGTAGTCCAGTCAGCTGGTGACGAGCGCCTGGGTGACCGTCTTCCTGGATTCGGTGGGGATTCACCGGAAGATCTTCCGTAGCATGGGTAGGATGTTGAAGCATGATGAGGAGACGGTGTTGACTTGTCTGGTCATCGAGAGGGAGGAGTCCAGGATGAAGCCCAGGTTGCGTGCGTGGTCCGTTGGTTTGGGTGCGCTGCCCAAGGCAGGGGTCCACCAGGAGTCGTCCCAGGCGGAGGGTGATGATCCCAGGATGAGGACTTCCGTCTTATCTGAGTTCAGTTTCAGGCGGCTGTTCATCATCCACTTGGCTACGTCTTTCATCCCTTCATGTAGGTTGGTTCTGGCGGTTGCTGGGTCGATGGTGAGGGAGAGGATCAGCTGGGTGTCGTCGGCGTAGGAGATGATGTTGAGGTTGTGTTGGCGAGCGATGGCCGCGAGGGGTCTCATGTAGATGTTGAACAGCATGGGGCTGAGCGATGATCCTTGTGGTACGCCGCAGATGACTTTGGTGGCCTCTGATCTGAACGGGGGGAGGTGGACTCTCTGGGTTCTTCCGGCGAGGAAGGAGATGATCCACTCCAGTGCCTTCTCCTGGATTCCGATGTTGTTGAGGCGCTGCACTAGGGTGCGGTGGCAGACCGTGTCGAACGCCGCGGAGAGGTTCAGGAGGATGAGTGCCGCTGTTTCCCCGTTGTCAAGCAGGGCTCGGATGTCGTCTGTGGCTGCAATGAGGGCGGTCTCGGTGCTGTGGTTGGCTCTGAAACCGGACTGCGAGTGGTCGAGGGATCCATTCGTCTCGAGGAAGGCGGCCAGCTGTCTGTTGACTGTCTTCTCGATGACTTGGGCAGGAAAAGGAAGGAGCGAGATGGGGCGGTAGTTTTTGAGGTCGGTGGGGTCCGCTGATGGTTTCTTCAGTAGGGCACTGAGTTTGGCGTGCTTCCAGCTCTCTGGGAAGGTGGCGGTGTCGATGGAGGTGTTGATGATGTCCCGGAGATGGGGTGCGATGATGGAGTAGGCCTTGTTGAAGACATGGTGAGGGCAGGGGTCGGTTGGTGATCCGGAGTGGATGGAGTTCATTGTGCGGATGGTGTCTTCGGTGTTGATCGGGGTCCAGGCACGGAGGGTGGTGGTGGGGGGCGTTGGTGTGGTCGTAGGGTGCGTCGGCTGTGTGCTGAAACTGTTGTGTATATCTGCGATCTTGCTGTGGAAGAACGAGGCGAGTGAGTTGCAGAGGTCTTGCGATGGGGTGATGTCGTTGTTTCCGGCGCTAGGGTTCGAGAGCTCTTTGACGATGTTGAAGAGTTCCTTGCTGTTGTGGGCGTTGTTGTCTAGTCGTTCCTTGAATGCGGTTTTCTTGGTGGTGTGGATCAGCTGGTGGTGTTTTCGAGTGGCGAGCTTGAGGGTGGTCATGTTGTCTGGTGTCGGGTCTCTGCGCCAGGCTTTCTCGAGGGCTCGGCAGTTCTTCTTAGAGCTCTTGAGTTCGTCGGTGAACCAGGATGCTTTCTTGTTGCCGGGTCTGACGGGGGGGTCTTCAGTGGAGCGAGGTCGTCTGCGCAGTTGCTGATCCACCTTATGAGGTTGTTGGCGGCTTGGTTGTGGTTCGCTGAGCTGGCGGGAGGGTTCTGGCTCAGGGATGTGGCGAGCTGGTCGGCTGTGATCTTGTTCCAGCTTCTGCGGGAAACCTGTTGCGGGTGGTGGTGGAGCGTGGTTCTTCTGAAGCTGAAGTGGACGCGGCTGTGGTCTGTCCAGTGGAGTCCGGTGGCGTGGCTGAAGGAGATGTCCTTGCTGGAGGAGAAGACGGGGTCAAGCATGTGGCCGGCGTAGTGGGTGGGGGTGGTCACCAGTTGCTTGAGTCTGAGGTTGGCGAGGTTGTCCAGCAGGGTGGTGGTGTTGCGGTCGTTGTTGTTCTTTAGGTGGAAGTTGAGGTCCCCAAGGAGGATGTAGTCAGCGGAGGGGAGGGCGTGCGGGCTGATGAAGTCGGCGATGTCTTCGCTGAATTGTGTGCGTGGTCCCGGGGGTCTGTAGATGAGGGTGCCTCTGAGGGTGGTCTTGGGGTTGGTGTGTATCTGGAAGTGCAGGTGTTCTGCGGCGGTGAAGGTGTCGTCGGGGTTGGTCGTGAAGCGGATGGTGTTCTTGTGGACAATGGCGATGCCTCCTCCGGTCTGGTTGACGCGGTCCCTCTGGGTGATCTTGTATCCGTCCGGGATGGTGATGGCGATGTCGGGTGCTGAGGAGGCGTCCATCCAGGTTTCCGTGAGGAAGGCGACGTCTGGGGATGTGGAGTCGAGGAGGTTCCAGAGTTCGACGGCGTGTCTGTGGACGGAGCGGGTGTTGAGCAGGATGCACTTCAGGTGGTTGCTGCTGGTGCTCGGCTTGGCGAGTGCGGTACAGGTCCGGATGCAGGAGTACTTGCAGGATTGGCAGGTGAAGGGTCCGTGGGTGCGTCCTGGGGTTGCTTGGTGGCAGCCGGGGGCCCGCCCGGTGTTGAGTGCGTTGAGGGTGGCTGCATTGTAGGTCCAGTGGGTGGGCTGGCATCTGCGGGGGCCAGGGGTTCTGGCGCTGGGCGTGGTCCAGGCGCGGACGGGCACAGACGGGCGCGCCGATTGCGCACTGAAGGCACGCCAAAGGTAAGCCCGTATGCGCCCGTCCGCGCCTGGACTGTGCCCAGCGCCAGAACCGCTGGTGCGAACGCATGCCCTCTGCCATAAATGGAGAGGGGGGGGCGGGCGAGGGAGGAGCAGCTGGGAGGCGGGAGCGGGGTGGTGAGTGGGGGGAGCGTGCGGAGATGCTGGAGGGAGCGGGGGTGGGGCCGCGGGGGAGCAGCGGCAGGGAGCGGGGTGGGGCAGGGAACAATGATGGACAATGGGACAAAAACTTACAGGGCAAACACGAGAAAAACGAGAAAACGGCAGCAAAATAATACAGCTTACAACTAAGCATGGGTGGATTTTGCGAATTGGCAATCCGCGAAATTGCGTATTTACGGATTCGCAATCCCCAAAATCCGCGAACTCTCGCGAATTAGCGGATTTTTAATTTTTTTTTGTGTTCGCAAGGATTTCTGCCAGTTCGCGAGGATTTTGTACCAGTTCGCAAATGCGAACTTACTTTTCGGGTAGCAACGGTCGCGAACATGTTGTTTCTACATCTGGTTCATCACAGCACCCTCTGTTTCACCACTGCCACCCTCTGTTTCACCACTGCCACCCTCTGGCTCACCCATGCCAATCTCTGGCTCACCCATGCCACCCTCTAGTTCATCACTTTAGATTATGGGTGGAAAAGCACACCTGCCCTGCCTCAACTGACATAAATGAATTGGGGCTGATTAATGTGTTACTGAATTTGAACTTCCTCGCTGGAACCTGCTTCCTTATCTGTAATTGCTTTCTCTGAGCCTGCTGTGAGGGTCAGAGCAGGGTCATAGAATAGTTGCAAGTCAGCAACTGAACTCTGAAGGGGCCCCTCAGGAAGCACAACAGGGAATAGTTACTAATGATAAGATTGAACTTTTGCACCTGCTGAGTGCTTTCAGTTTTGCAAAAATCCAAATATCCAGCAGCATCCACAAAAAGTAATCCTTCCAGGCACTACAGGGAATGGTTACTAATGATAAGATTGAACTTTTGCACCTGCTGAGTGCTTCCAGGTCAAGATCCAAATCAAAGTGACCAGCACATGAAGAAAGCACTGAGAGGAGCCTGCTGGACAGGAACAGGAAGTTGGAGACTGTGGGGCACTTCCTTCCTCCCACCCCTCCCCCAAAATGGACTCCTTGCAAAAGAAAGTGCAGGCAAATGTCAACCTGAGGAGTTATTCCGATAAAAATCATAATTTTCAAGGTTTATGCTGCCTGCTGGTGGATTTCTTGTGCGAAATTGCAAATTTTGCAATCTCGCAATTGCGAGATTGTCTCTGCCCGCCGCATCTACGTTTTCGCAAGTGTTTACTCCCGCGAAATGGTATAGTATGCTAGTTGGCAAGTGCGACCAAGCAAAAAAATCCACTTCGCACGGATTTACGAATTTTCGGTAAGTTCGAGAGAGTTCGCGGATTGCGAATTTACCAAAAATCCGCAAAATCCGCGAGCGGAACGGATTTTACGCCCATGCTTACTTACAACGAGAAAAACAAGCAGGGACAGTCAGGGACAGGGGCCAAACCAATACAGGGGTAGTCTTGACTCGGCAGCGAGAGGAGAACGGGCACACTCGAGGTGGCCACGCGGCAGGAGGAGCGAACGGACTGACCAGGTCAGGTCAGGTATACACACATCTAATCACTTACCTGTAGATTCACTCATACATGCTGTCAATGAACAATAGAACACTATCAAAAATACTTATACACCTATATCGACATTAAACAACAGCACACATCCTATTCACATATGAAGTCATCACTTATGCAAACAATGGATCATACTTACATATTTACTTAGCAAAACACTTATGCAAACACCACTTCATCTATTCATTTAGATAGTAAGTCATACTTAGTGAATTATAAAATCATTATTACAAGTATACAGTTATCCATACAGTCACTCACACAATCATTGAGTCTTATGTATACTTATTTATATACAACAACTGACACATACCCTGCCTTTAATTTTTCTAGTTTGTTGGACATGTACCATTGAGAAATATATTTGCTCATCACCACACCCATAAAGAGATTCACTCACCCAAACTGTTAGAACATGTAGTTTTAACTTCATATACCTACTGAATCAACTATTCACACATCTTTGGACAGTCACACACCCCCCACCGAACCACACACACTTTCACACTCCCATACAAATACTCAGTTAACTAATCAATAACTAATATAGACTTTCACATAGCTAGTAACCAACTGTAGAATCAGTTTACACAACAACTGACAAAGTGATACAGATATTCACACCGTTTAGTCACTATCCACTATATTTAGTGAGACATTATAAATTGGTCAAGTAAACAGTCAGTTACACTGCTACTAAATCCTCCATCCAAATATTTATTTATATATATCCACTCATTCTTCAATGCAAATTGCTATATATATAATGCATATTTAAATAACGAAGCAAACCACATTCACTGGATGATGTCATCAGTGATGTCATCAGTGATGTCATTTGAGATGTCATCAGTGATGTCACTGACCATGTCATGAATGATCTAAAATGTGCCATCATCAGCAGTGGATTGCGGGTGCGCGAAATATAGTTAGTACAACTAACTATATAGGAGCAATTTCAATGGTTTTGTATGAGTGAAATGTCCAGCTAACTATAACACCCCTAAAACTTATAGTTTTTTGAGTGGATTTCAAAGGTTTTTTAAAAGCTAATTCCTAACTATATAAGGCCTGAAACCTATGGTTTTTACAGTGAATATATATATATACACACACACATACATATCTACATATTGGAAATAAAATGTAAAATGACTTCATAGTTTGGTGAAATGTTACAAATATTAGTTTAAACATGATATTTTGAACTAAAAAAGCCCTCTGAAATTCACCAGTTATAGTTATTTCAAGTAACTATAACTCATGTCCCTCCATGCACAGTGTTGTCATCAATGATGTAATTTTTGTTGTCATCAGTGATGTTATCAATGATGGTACATGACATGTCATCAGTGTTGTTATATGTGGCTGCAATGTAGGTGAAGGAGCTGTCACTGCTGTGGCCTACGGCAGATGTGGGGGGTGCACATGGGGTAGTGCAGAGGAGGGCAGGCGTATTTGGGTTAGGTGGTAATTCAGTCATTGATTGATGTAGAGCAGCCCTTGCACATGCAGAGCTTTGTAGCCTTGCATGAGGATCTTGAACTGGCATCTCATCTGGATGTCTCTGCAAGACATTCAAGTGGATCCCCCTGAAGCAAGAAAGACTGTCACCCACGCACTCATAACCAGCAGACTGGACTACGGCAATGCTCTCTGCCAGAATCAACAAATCCCTCCTTCACAAACGGCAGACCATCCAGAACACTGTGGCTCGACTCATCATTGGAACTCCACGACACGAGAACATGACCCAACACCTGCAAGACCTCCACTGGCTTCCCATTGAGAAGAAAGTAACCTTCAAGTTACTCACCCACGCCTACAAATCCCTCCACAAAATCGGACCCAAATACCTCAATGAAAGAGAATCTTTCCACTTACCCAAAAAAAACCTCCGCTCTGCCGACCTCAACCTAGCAGAAACACCATGCATCCGCAGAACCAGAGCAGGAGAAAGAGCCTTTTCCCATAACGCGGCTAAGGCCTGGAACGAGCTCCCAGTCAACATCAGACGCTCCCCTACCCTGCACACCTTCAGGAAGAGCCTTAAGACCTGGCTCTTCAGCTGATCCGGAGCTGCACCTGCCTCCCCTACAGTGCCTTGAGATCCTCACGGGTGAGTAGCATGCTTTAAGAAATCCCTGATTGATTGATTGATTGATTGATTGGCTGACCCTTAAACTTTCAAGATAGCAGCTGAAGTGAAAGTCATATCAGCTCTGAAAATTTCATGAAGGTTAGTCAAACTGTGGTAAATAAATAATTAAATACCTGTTCTATTTTTCGGAATAATTAATAAACAGATAGCTCAATAAATAAGAGTCAAGATTCGAGGTAGCTGGAGTTTTGCAGGTTTTAATAAAGCATAAAGGACAGGAACAGGACAACCTGCACGGGAATGGGATGGCAGCTGCCGGGGGCAGGATCGGGACAACAGCTCACTTTAATAACAGTGCATAACATATATATACTAAAACAATTGCATTACAGTTAATACAGTAGGCGTAGCAGTAGGCGTGGTTTGTAGCAGTCGCGAAAGATAAGGCAGAAAGTAGGTGTAACAAGAGGCGTGTACAGGGCGTATACATAGACATGTGATGTAAACGTAACAGAATATGTCATAAACGGGGCGGAAACATGGAGGGGGCTACCTGAGCAGCTGGGACCTCTAACCTAGTGGTGCGCGCAAACTGACAATGTTGTGTTACTAGGGAGAACTGGGGGCTATTGACTTCGCTAGAAGAGGAGACTAAAGTCTGGAGTGTCAGAGCGACATGTACCTAAAGCCTATCTAGTATCTAGTGTTTAGAGAACATGTTGATAGAATCCAAAAGTTATCAGGGCAAAGGCTAACAGACTCTAAGACTGGTGCATGCATTATTCTACATGTAGTGCGTGTTGAGGAATATTAAATGACCATTAATACAGTATTTCTCTTACATGGAGACATAAAGGCTAGACTATGACTGCAACTATTGATGCGATTCAGTAGCTTAGGAATGCAGAGAAGGAGAGCTGGACTGATAACTAGAATCATAACATACTCTTGGCAGACTGGGAGGCAGAGCCAGGCCGAGCCGGGCACTGTGAGGCATGAAGTAAGTGAAGGGTCAGGGATGCAGGTGGGGGCTGTATCGCTCCTCAGCGAGGGTTCAGGAGACAGGAGCTGAATCTGAGTCCGGGCCCTTTTGAGGCCTAGAAACGGGGACTTTTACTGAATTAACGTGCACACTGGGAAACGTGGCAACATAGCTTTACATAGGCCTAATATTCGTTGTATTCACGAAGACTGGAAACTGGCATACTAGAGATGGACACAACTGGAATTGCGTCTTTAATTGATCATAAGGGAATACATATGCATATTAATCATGCACATATAACATAGGATGGGGAACACGTAGGGACACAGAACATGGCAAAATTTACTTTTCCACATTCCCTCCTTGTCACTACGTTTCCATCAGGAAACATCAATATTCATGATACCATCTATCATTTCATACAGTATCATTTGCTCGTCTCGAATTGGCTTGGAACGAGACTTAAGACTAGGACTTGGAATACAGGATGTAGCACAAATGCCGCAAATCGCAGGGCCACATTGTATACAGAGGCAGCAACTGAATATGATCATTACTGCAATACCTAGAAATGACAATACTTTCCATCCCCAGGCAGATATGATACTCCAGAGCCAACCGGACCATGTCCAGGTGCCTGGATTCTGGTGTAACTGATGGGCAATTTTATGAAGTCTGGTTATAGCTGAATAAACAGACGGCGCGTTATTAGGAATGAAAATGCAGCAACTAGATCCGATGACTCTACATGCTCCTCCTCTATCGGCCAGTATGACGTCAAGAACGAGACGATTTTGGAGCACAACAAATCTCATAGCAGATTGCTCTTCGGTTAAGTTACCTAGAGCAGAAGTAGTCTCATTCACTACTGCTTCAAGGGTTCTGGTTAACCTACGTATTAACTTACTATTCTGGATAGGTCCTATAAAGAAGAAGAATCCTTTATTAAAATCTTGATACTGTTCTAGAGTAGTTTCAGTTTGATCGACAATTGGGGACTCGATCTCCCTTCTATGTCTAATGTGTACTAGATGTGTGTTTCTATGATAATCAGATGGGGCTAGAAAAACTGGTGGCAGTAGGAAGGCAATGTAACATGTTCCATCCCAATCGAGGGGCAGACGAACATATGCGGTCTGACCACAAACAAAGTAAGAATGACGTGAGGCCTTGAAAATAGATTTCCCACTGTCACTATACTTGATAATAGTAGTATGTCCTACATGTGCGGAACCATTCTTTCGGACACATAATTCGCCTTTGACTGGTAGTACTGAAATAGCAGGCAGATCTGGAGTAGTATCAGACTGAACATTCAGGACCATAAAATTCGAAGAATAATTACCTAAATTGTAAACTTCATTTTCTAGATCTAACCCTGTTCTATGGGAGAGACCTTGCTTGTCTGGAAAACATGTTCTATTCAGAAGGGACATATCATTGGAAGATGACGTTAATGTGGACCATGCTCCACACGAACCATTATGTGAAAACGGATAAGGAAAGAGTGGCAGAACTCCCTTCGGTGTCTGGAAAGGGGGGAGTCGACCACACACCCAACAATTAGTGGCATTGCTGTTCTGGTGTGAATAGTGTAACATTCTGATGAATGTGTTATTTCTTATAGCAAGACGATAGGATAGCTCGTGAGGAGGCAGATCACTAAATGTGTGCTCTACTGTAGCATTAGAAAACTTATTTACATGAGAAATTGGAAAACATAAATGCAATGCATAACTTGTGCAGGTAACCATAAGACTTAGAAACAATATAAAACTTAGAAAAACGATACATCTGATAGAGTTTTGACTAACTCTCTCACTATGGGGGTCTATCTCATACATGTCAGAAACCTGTCTAACCGTTTCACCCGAGGGGGACTTAGACAATTAAACTGGCTGACTTATTTTACTAGACCTGAGTTTCTTTTTATACTCCTGCTGCGGAGTTTCCTCTAACAGGGGAGGCTTGGATTCAAAGTCAATTTTTAGGCAGTCCTTAGAAATAGAACAGTCCAATGTTTTTTTTCGAACTCCATGGAATTTCTTGACGTGGGACAGGTGGACCCACCCCTTGCGGCCTTCCAACTTCACGGCCGTGCGGGTGGTCAGGAGGACAAGTTGCGGCTGTTTCCAACGAGGCTCCAGCGGACTTGAACGATCAAAGTTCCTTACAAGGACAAGGTTTCCTGGAACGATTTCATGCGGTTTCACCTCGGTATTGTCTGGAAATGCAGCGGCAACCTGCGAACGACAAGAGTGTAGGGCAGACATCAAGGAAGCTAGGTAATCTGTCAGCATATTACTGGAAACATCTGTAATACTTCGGGGTCTAGGTGTACCCCACATATTTGGGGGGCGGCCGAATACGACCTCATAAGGGGACAGACCTGATCTGGAGTGTGCAACCATCCGCATATAAAACAGAGCGACTGGCAGGGCTACTAGCCAGTCTACACCTTTCTCTTTACAAACTTTGGCAATGCGGATTTTCAGAGTCTGGTTATGTCTCTCTACGAGACCTGCTGCTTCAGGATGGCGTACACAATGGAACTTCCACTGGTACCCTAACAAAAGGGAAACATGCTTCATTAACTCAGATGAGAATGGCTGGCCGTTATCAGAATACACGACCCTAGGGAGTCCATAACGGGGGAAGAATTCACGAACCAACTGCTTGGCAGTGGTCGCGGCTGTGTAATCTGGGACTGGATATGCCTCTGTCCACCTGGACAAAGCGCATACAACTACAAGGACATACTTGAAACCTCGACATCGCTCCATCTGGATATAATCCATTTGGAGGACTTCAAAAGGGTGGTCAGGAGGTTGGAATCCCCCTTGTTCCACCGGGACACTTTTACCTGGATTGAACTGACAACATATCATACAGGTACGGACTTTCTGCTTGGCTGCAGCTCGTAAATGCTTGTTGAACCAAATGTTCTGGATACTGTCTAACATAGCTTTTTCTCCTAAATGTGCAGGACTATGTGCGGTATTGATAATGACTTGAACCATTGAGTCGGGGAGAAACCATGTGGCTTTTCCCTTCGTCAACCATCCCTGATCTGTCTGGACCCCTCCTTGTTCGGACCATTTCTTGATTTCATCGGGAGTAGCATGTTACTGTATATCTATGACATCTTGTGTAGGGTCCTTAACTGTCATACATGTAGTCGGATCTGGAGTGGATGTCTGTGTCGTGTTAACTGGAATGTCTGGGGTCTGGGCTGTAAGCTTGGCTGTTCGATCTGCTAGATCGTTACCTTGGGAGATGATATCAGTAACTTTCGTATGTGCTTTGCACTTCATAATAGCGATAGCTGTCGGTAAATGTATTGCATCTAACAGAGCTTGAATAAGGAGACCATGCTGAATCTTGGTTCCATGAGAAGTCATGAAACCTCTTTCTTGCCAGAGTACTCCGAAGTCGTGTACAACTCCGAATGGGTAACGTGAATCTGTGTATATGTTAACCTTCAGGTTCTTGGCACGTATGCAGGCTTGAGTCAGAGCAACTAGCTCTGCTGCTTGGGCGGACAGGATGTCAATACGGTGTGTCTCTATAACTACAGTTTCAGTAGTCACTGCATACGCGGCTACTAGTTCTCCTGTACTTGTTCTCATACATGAACCATCCACATAAAGTGTCAGGTCAGGGTCGGGTAATGGAATATCTGTCAGGTCTTGTCTTGGCTTTGTCATGGTGTTAACAACTTCCACACAGTCATGTGTGGCAGGATTTGAAGTAACTGACGGTAACAGTGTGGCAGGATTTAGAACGTTGCAGCGTCTGATTTCTATATGTGGCTGGAACAGTGTCAGTTCATAACCTGTTAAACGTGCAATTGTCAAGTGCTGAGTCTGTGTTCGGTTTAAAAGAACTTCCACGGAGTGTGGAACTTGTACTGTCAGGGAGTGTCCTAACACTATGGAATCACTTTGTCTGATAGCTAGAGCTGTGGCTGCAACTGACTTGAGGCACGCAGGCAGAGCCTGGGCTACTGGATCTAGTGTGCTTGAAAAATAAGCACAGGGCTTGTATTGTCCTGCTTGATCTTGTGTGAGAACAGATAATGCTGTACCATCACGTTCAGTAACAAAAAGTGTAAAAGGCTTACTGTAGTTCGGTGTTGCTAGAACAGGAGCTTGGCATAAGGCTTTCTTTAATTCATTAAAAGCAAGTGTATGTTCAGATGTCCAAGGGAGGACAGTCGATACGGCTGCCTCCTGTGTCGTTAACTGTATCAGTGGCTTGGCTAGAAATGCATACTGAGGAATCCATTGTCTGCAGTAAGAAGTGAGGCCGATAAAAGCTCGTACCTCTTTCTGGGTCTTGGGCTGAGGAAGACTCGCTATTAACTGGATACGGTCTGGTGTCAATTGCCTACCCCACTTGGACAGTAAGTGGCCTAAGTAGATCACTTGCTGGACACAGAATTGAAGCTTCGAAGGGGACACCTTGTGCCCCATCTCGGCTAGGAAATACAGAACTGTAAGTGACGCACGCTCGCAGTCATGTTCAGAACGGGCTGTGATCAGTAGATCATCGACATACTGGAGCAGGGCAGTGTCAGTTGGCATGTGAATATTGTCTAGTTGTCTCTTAAGTGCTTGACTGTAAATACTAGGACTTTCTGTGAAACCTTGAGGAGCTCGTGTGAATTTATAGCTCCTTCCATTTAAACAGAATCCGAAAAGGTACTGGCTGTCTGGATGAATCGGGACACTGAAAAATGCATTCTTGAGGTCGATGACAGTAAAGAACGTGGCTTCAGAATCAATGGCTGTCAACAGGGATGAGATATCTGGGACTACTGGATACTGGGGTATTGATACATTTATTAAGCTCTCGAAGATCAATCACTAATCGATATACTGGAGGTGCATTTGGATCAGTACGTTTCATGACTGGAATGATAGGAGAATTACATACATTGGAGTCAGTTTCTACAACCACTCCTTGAGCAATGAGCTCGTCAATAATTTTGGATAAGGCTGCTACAGCCTCAGGTGGCAATCTGTACTGTCTGATTCGTGGCAAGACTATACCTGGTTTGAGAGTCACACGGTGAGGTGTGATTTCCATAAAACCTACATCAGTTGGACCTTGCGCCCATAGATGCTGCGGGACATTCAGTAATCTTGGATCAAAGTCGCGTAATACATAGTGACCTTTAAAGTCTCTTAAAAACAAACGGATTCCTTCTGGGGAACAGCAAATAACTGCACCTAATTCTTTTAATGTCTTGATACCTAACACATTTTCTGGACATGACTTCGTAAGTAATAAGTCAGTAGTTCGGGACAATGGACCAACTTCTAGAGTAACTGGCTTTGATATCTCGTTAACAATAGGCTTTCCTGAAAATCCAAGGGAAACATTTCTAGAGCCTGAGAGCGGAGCCCCTGGAACCTCGTCATGACTGATAGTAGTCCTACTTGCCCCTGTATCAATCAGAAACTTTCTGTCTTTCCCTAATACTTGACTGTGTACATAGGGACCCTCTTGATCTACAGGTATCTCGATGAGAGGCAAGCCTACCTCCCTCTCTAGGCTGTGTCATGAATACTGTTGATACTCTGGATACTCTGACTGGGCATACTGGTACATCTGCTGTGTAACATGCTGTGTTGCAGCGATGGGCTGCGGTGCTGGAACTATCTGTTGTGCATTCTGTGGTGGCTGAGAAGTCTGTGGTACTTGTTCTGGTCTAGGCGGACGTGGTCTTTCTTTAGTCTTACCAGTGGCTATGTTGTGTTTCAGAACTGCACACTCGTTTATAAAATGACCTGGCTGTTTACAATAATTGCAGGTCCCTTTAACGGGAACTGCAGGATGACTGGCTTGATTCGTACCCCTCTTCTGACTGTCTTGAGGAACAGATTGTGCAACTAATACTTTCATTTTTGTGTCTTTCATACGTTTCCTTTCGTGTTCTTGCTCTTCCCTGATTCTGTTCTGGTGGTACTGGAGCATTTGAAGCATTTGTGACGGAGTATTAGCTTGCCAGGTACTTTCGACTTTCAAAACTCGAGTTTTAACTTGTGGACTTGAATTCTCGACTAGTTTAGTAACAAAAAGATGAGGGTATGACTCGCTACTAGTTTTCAAACCACTGTTAATAATAAAACATTTTTCAAATCTAGAATAAAAATCACTAGTATCTTCGTCTGGTTTCTGTTTACAGGCTGAGATTGCATCCCAATCTTCCTTTTTAGTGGCTAGTAATCTTGGCAAAACTTGTATTAACAGTTCAGGCAATTCTTTACATCTATCTCCTAGACCGGTACCTGGTACTCGTATATTATCTTCAGCTTCTAGAGCTGTCCAATCTATCTTTTTCTCTCCCACCTCCCATTCTTTTTCCTTGAGTTTTTCATATACCCCTGCGGGCAACAGGACCTTTAACATTTTAATGATATCTGGATATGTGTATTCTCCCATACGGAGCATGTCTTTTAATTCTCGATGGAACCCTGCTGGATCTTTGTCGTGACAGGGAATTAACTTCTTCATCTCTAAGAGTTCCATCTTTGTAATCGGGGTGTAAACAAATACTCGTTGCATTTCACCACCCGCTGTCCTAACTGGGTGCACTTCTCGTAACGGATGCTGTCTGTCTATGTAGAATGGTTTACTTTCGGGGGGTGAGACATGAACAAAATGCGGATTCAGGAACATTCGGTATTTGTGGCGCTGTTCTAGAATGACACTAATTAAATCGGTACCTAGACCTTTCCATCTATACTGTAGTAACTCGTTAATACATCATGTAACGGACCTGGATCAGAATGCTGACCCTCATACAGAGTGATGAGGTGCTGGATCATATACATACCCGCCAGTCGCTGCTCGGCTGGGGGCAGTTTCAGAAACATTTGTGCCACTATTTCGTCTGGAAAAGTGGTAGATTCAGTAGCCCATCGGACTGCTGATCGGGCTAGTTCTTGTTCATGCATGGTACTAAGTTTACTATAACCTATTCGTGATTTCAGAATGTGATCGGTAGCTTGAAATACTTGTTCTAGAGAACCTTGTTCTGGTGCTGGAAGAGAGAAGACTTTCTTGTGTTCTAGGCGTGAATGTCGGTCGGAAAGTCTAGTTCTACCTACATACGCTATTCTGGAAGGATTCTCGTCGTCTACCTCTTCGGTAGGAGAGTCGTCTTCTTTCTCGTTTACTTGTGCTGCTTTGCGTTTCTCGTGTAACCTTATTATTTCCTTACGAATTTTCTTGTACATACTCTCTATACTACTGAGTGTCTTGTGTCTTCCCTCGGCTATATGATCACTCCATTTTGTCAGAACTCTCATTTCGGTCGGGTCTTTAGTCGAATAATCTTGTTCCCTTATTAAACAATTAATTAGAAACTTTAAAATCATGAGCTGAATCTCGACTTTTCTTTGAGACATGGCTTCGCCAATACTTTCTGGGTCTGTTCCTGTACGGATGAAACGATATATTCTGTCTAGATCTTCTTTCATATTCAGTAGGGTGTCCAAATACTCGGCCACCCGTCTTACGCGTAATGAATATATAACCATATTATCATCGCCTGGGACTGGATCATAACGGCATTCGGTAAGAGCTCGCTTGATATCTGCAACGGACTGATGTTTGGGCGTACGCTGTAACGCACGTTCATGTAACTCGACTAACATAACACGTTTGTGTGGCGGCGGGGTACCAGGAGGACCTCCCCCCACGGCCCCTAAACTGGAATCGTCGACTGATACTCTTCGTGCTGGCAGAGTGACCGATGTAGCGGGTACTTGTACTGTAGGCTGGACCGGGGGTACCGTAACAGGTGCTGTAACAGGTGCCCCGGTGGCTGGAGGAACAGAAATTACATTATTTACAGGAGCTAGCGGAGCAGGATTTGCATATTCTGGAACTGTGTCGTCCAAATAGGACGAGAGAAAAATATCAGCTGCGGTCGGTTTATGACGTAGCTTGGTCGGAACTAATGGTGGCGGGAAACTACTGGATGCCTCCGGGGTTGCTTTTGGCAAGCCCTCGGCAAGAAGAGGGTACATACCCTTAATAAGGGCATTCCTCTGTCTGTCTGACTGTTCGGCTTTAACTCGTTCACCTATTTCGATTAATTCCCTTTCTTGGGCTCTTTCTGAGGATTCCTTACTTAATTCTGCTTTTCTGATTTCTTTTTCGGTTCTTTTATGAGATTCTTTGCGCCATAACTCGATGGCATCTTTCTGTGACTGTCTGGCTTTCTTTTTCCATAATGCTTCTTCTACTCGCATGATGCACTCGGCATCCCATGTGCCTGATACAGGCCATCTATATTTCTCTTCTAATTCCTTGGTGTACTCGACCCATAAGTCTAGATATAATATGGCACTTATGCCATGCTTAAGATACATAAAATGACCTGGACTGTCCCTAGGCGGGACAGGAACTGCTTCCTCGAGCAGACCTTTTCTAGTTCTTAACTGACGTAACTTTGAGAACAGAGGCATGACTTAGACTGGAATCTGGACACAATACAATACACGATAAATACTTAAAAACGAATCACTCATACCACGACATGGAAAACACATGAAATAACATTTAAAATAACAGTTCGGACAAAGATACTACCTGGAATACTGAGAACAGAAACACATGAATTTCTCGAGAACAGAACTTACTGGAACAGAAACTTACTGGAATGACTAGATGTACTGCTAAAACAGTACGAAACATACCGGTCCCATAAAGAGACACGTCAGGACCCGCATCCACCTAGGTGGACACTTCGTGTTGGATTTGCGTACCCAAACCCACGGACCAGAGACAAATTAATTGACCCTGTCTAGATACTACCCCAGCAACGGTACTCACCGGGCAGCAAGAACGGAAGGCCTCGGACTGGACTGGACTGCTACGACGACGGACGGACGAACTTCGGACTTCAGTTACGGGTGGGCCTCCGGATACCTCGGACCTTGGACTCTCGGCTTGGGCTCTGGTCGGGACTCGCCGCATTCCTCCACCGCCTCGTCTGGATGCTGGACCGCAACCTCCGTCTCCTCCGTGGGCCTGAGGGATACTTGAAGCAGAAATATCTGCCACTGCGCAGGATGGTTCCGTCACGACTGCAGAGGGTCAGGGGGCTTGCGTGGCTTCTCCGGCGCGTGGGGAAAGGGCAAGTCCCTATTCGGGCGCCATTATGTGGTAAATAAATAATTAAATACCTGTTCTATTTTTCGGAATAATTAATAAACAGATAGCTCAATAAATAAGAGTCAAGATTCGAGGTAGCTGGAGTTTTGCAGGTTTTAATAAAGCATAAAGGACAGGAACAGGACAACCTGCACGGGAATGGGATGGCAGCTGCCGGGGGCAGGATCGGGACAACAGCTCACTTTAATAACAGTGCATAACATATATATACTAAAACAATTGCATTACAGTTAATACAGTAGGCGTAGCAGTAGGCGTGGTTTGTAGCAGTCGCGAAAGATAAGGCAGAAAGTAGGTGTAACAAGAGGCTTGTACAGGGCGTATACATAGACATGTGATGTAAACTTAACAGAATATGTCATAAACGGGGCGGAAACATGGAGGGGGCTACCTGAGCAGCTGGGACCTCTAACCTAGTGGTGCGCGCAAACTGACAATGACGTGTTACTAGGGAGAACTGGGGGCTATTGACTTCGCTAGAAGAGGAGACTAAAGTCTGGAGTGTCAGAGCGACATGTACCTAAAGCCTATCTAGTATCTAGTGTTTAGAGAACATGTTGATAGAATCCAAAAGTTATCAGGGCAAAGGCTAACAGACTCTAAGACTGGTGCATGCATTATTCTACATGTAGTGCGTGTTGAGGAATATTAAATGACCATTAATACAGTATTTCTCTTACATGGAGACATAAAGGCTAGACTATGACTGCAACTATTGATGCGATTCAGTAGCTTAGGAATGCAGAGAAGGAGAGCTGGACTGATAACTAGAATCATAACATACTCTTGGCAGACTGGGAGGCAGAGCCAGGCCGAGCCGGGCACTGTGAGGCATGAAGTAAGTGAAGGGTCAGGGATGCAGGTGGGGGCTGTATCGCTCCTCAGCGAGGGTTCAGGAGACAGGAGTTGAATCTGAGTCCGGGCCCTTTTGAGGCCTAGAAACGGGGACTTTTACTGAATTAACGTGCACACTGGGAAACGTGGCAACA
This sequence comes from Lissotriton helveticus, assembly GCF_964261635.1. Lineage (NCBI taxonomy): Eukaryota > Metazoa > Chordata > Amphibia > Caudata > Salamandridae > Lissotriton > Lissotriton helveticus. The sequence continues at coordinate 141,091,154 of NC_136073.1, read as the reverse complement.
TAGCTTTACATAGGCCTAATATTCGTTGTATTCACGAAGACTGGAAACTGGCATACTAGAGATGGACACAACTGGAATTGCGTCTTTAATTGATCATAAGGGAATACATATGCATATTAATCATGCACATATAACATAGGATGGGGAACACGTAGGGACACAGAACATGGCAAAATTTACTTTTCCACAAAACGGCGTCAAAGTTATTGACAAATCAGAAATGCTCTTTCTATGGAAACTAGGCCCTAACTATTACTACCTACTGGTGACTGCCAGGACCCAGTAGAAGGAGATGGCAGAAACTTGTAGGTCTGTCTATGGTTCAAGGTTCAAAGACACTTTATTCGGATAACATCGTATCCATAAAAGCACAAAAACATAGCAACAGACAAGTTAAAAAAAAATGTGCAAATTAGAGAGTCATGATAAAACCATAACAGCATACAATATACAGTAATCATAAAATTCATGAAAATTCATTAGAGGGTAATAGAAAAGCTCAAGGGTTAGACATCGTTTGACGTGCTTGAACTGCAATTCATCAGTGATGTCATCAGTTATGTCATCATTGATGTCACTGACCATCTCATGAGTGATGTAATATGTGATGTCTTCAGCAGTGAATTGCAGGGGCACAAGTTATAGTTAGCTCAACTAACTATAACGGACGAATTTCTCTGGTTTTGTACAAGTAAAATGTCCAACTAACTATAACGTGCCTGAAACCTATGTTTTTTTCAGTGAATTTCAAAGGTTTTTTAAATGCTAATTTCTAACTATAACGACCCTGAAACCTATGGGTTTTTTCAGTGAATTTCAAAGGCTTTTAAAATTCTAATTTCAAACTATCCCTACATAGGTAGGACATATGCAGAAAGAGGAAGAAAGTTGCAAAAATAAGCAAGAGAAATGCAGAAATAGGCAACAGAAGTCCGGAAAGACAAAGAAAGGTGCAGAAAGAAGCAAGAGATATGCAGAAAGAACCAACAGAGGGGGAGAAAGAGGCCTTGTTGCAAAGTCATGCTTTGCCCCCAAATTTTTGCTGATGGGTACTGGTGGTAACTGAGTCTGAGTAACCAGGCCTAGAGCCAGTGCTATGCTAAAAGACACTCAGAATACAGTGAAAACACCTACATACACTAGAGTACACTAGGGGTTGGTTTACCCCTGTGATTGGCATGACCTCCCCTGTAAGGCCCTAGTACATAATAGGGTAGGGCCAGGGGATTAAAACTACCTCTTAGTCAGAGGTGCAGAAAGATGCTCCTTTAACTAGTAGTCGCATTTGCAGAGTGGTAGAGAAAGAGTGCTGGGCCTCTGACCACGTTTCAGAAATTCCGCTGTGTATGACTTACAGGTAAGCATGGGCGGATTTTGCGGATCCACGATTCACGAATTTGCGGATTCACGGATCGTGGATCCGCAAAATCCGCGGATCGGCGGATTTGGGGGCGGGGCTTCCTCGAGTGTGTGGGCGGGGCCAAACGGACGGGGCTTCCATGCGAGCGCACATGCCGCTTGTGTGTATAAAAGGTCAGAGACCGATCAGAGAAGCAGATTAAGAGACAGAAGCCCCTGGTCACAGGAACAGCACGGGGATTGCGCTCGTGAAAGTCAAAGATGCAAATGCCTCTGGCCAGCATCACAGCGGATTTTCGATGGTATATTTGGGAAGAAGGCACACCTGCCCAGCCTCCACAACGCTCACGATTATTTTTGGGCTGATGAATGAGTCACTGAATTTAAGCTTCAACTAGGGCACATGCGTTATTGATATCTGCAAGTGTTTCCTGTTGAGGTTTATTTTTTGTGCCAGGACCGTCGTGCCAGAATGAACCCTGCCCTTCATATTTATTCAAGAAGACACCACCGTTTTTCCCCATGTAAATAATTTACGATGGCGCCGGCAAGCTGCCAGCGCCATCCTGCAAAAGTTACTTAATTAGCTTCAACAGGAAGCTCCAACTGATAAAATAAAGCAGGCGCTCGAGCCCCTGCTTTATCTTATCTGTTAGAGCTTCCTGTTAAAGCTAATTAAGTAACCATTTGAGGATGGCGCTGGCAGCTTGCCGGCGCCATCGTAAATTAGGCATTAGGCTTGAACTTTTGACCGCAAAATCCGCTCCGATCGCGGATTGCGGATTTTCGGTGAATTCGCGAGAGTTCGCGGACCGCGGATTTACCGAAAATCCGCAAAATCCGCGATCGGAGCGGATTTTGCGCTCATGCTTACTTACAGGAGGTACCAGGAGGGCTTCTTGGCCTCCGAAGTTCCTCAGGAGTAAAGTGGACTTTGTCTCCCATCCTGTAGTCTGCCAGACGGCGCGATTGCAGAGTGTTGGGGGGAAAAGGGGCGTGGCCTCCGAAGGCGTCTTATCAATCCTACTGTGTGGGACTAACTGGAGGTAACAAGAGGGTTAGTTGGCCCACAAGGACATCCCTGGGGGCCAACTGCCCCTCCTATTACCTCCAGTAAGTACCACGCAGCAGGATTGCTAAGTTCTCATACCAGGCCATGCCCCCTTTGCCCACCACTCTGCAAGCGTGCTCCCTGGTGAGCTCTTGGATGGGGATTGACGTCCGCTTTACTGCTGATGGTCCTTAAGGGCCAACTAGCCTACCACTTACCTCCAGTAGGCCACACATAGTGGGATTGCTGAGAGGTGGACACAGCCCACACACCCTTTTCCACCACGCTGCAAACAAGCCTAATGGTGCACTCTTGGTTGGGATATGAAGTCCCTGTTCCTCATGAGGGTCCCTATGGGTCAAGTAGACCACCAGGTAACTCCAGTAAACCCCACACAGCTGGATTGTGGAGAGTGGAATGAGGCCACGCCCCCTTTTTACACCACTCTGCAAACGCGCCTCCTGGTGTACAGCTGCTTGGGGGATGAAATCCACTTGTGTCCTGAGGTCCTCAGGACCCAAGAGGACCTCATCGCCCCACCAGCAGTGCACCAAGAGGCACGTTTGCAGAGTGTTGTAAAAAGGGGCATGGCCTCGGACCACCTCTCAGCAATTCAGCTGTGTGGCGCTTACTGGAGTTACCTGGTGGGCTAGTTGACCCCCAGGGTCCCTCAGTATTCAAGGGAAATTAATTCCCCATCTTATAACGCACCTAGGGGTGTGTTTTGCAGAGTGGTGCAGGGAGGGGGCGGGGCCTCCTGCAAGATGTTAGTTTTTTTTATTTTTTAGAAGGGGGTTGTAAGTCCCCCATTCTTTCAATGGTTTTTGGGCCCTGACGACCCCATCCCCCCGGGCCTGCCACATTTATTTAAAAAAATGGGAAGTGGGCCGTGCGGCCCCCCCTCTTGAGGCCAATTTTGGCCCCTCGGACCCCACCCCCAGGGGCAGAGCCAGCCTTCCTATTTTTGAAAAAATTATTTTGGAGGGAGCACCCTATCTAAGGCTCCTACTGGCCCCAGGGACCCCATACCCCCGGGACCGGCCTTCCGATGTTTATTTAAAAAAACATAATTTTCACGGGAGGGGGGGCCGCGTGGCCCCCCTCCCCTGGGCCACTCTGGCCCATCGGAGGGCAATTAGCCATCAGCATGCAGAGGAGGGTTAGAGAGGGTATGTCACTGCTTCTGTGGACTATCAGCAAGCCTATGATGCAGTAGCTCCCAAACACGCCAGTCCATGAAGATATCTGGAAAGGAAATGCCTATTTTGACAAATAAAAGGTTCTGAAGAATCATCCAATCACGAGTGTGTCTTCACATAAGGGGAACTTGGAAACACACACATAAATAGATACATATATATTTCCTCTCCGTTCCTCTGTGCCCAGCAGAGACAAATGAAGTCGCACTCTTTCAGTTACGTTTCTCAGCAGCAGTGTTAATTTATTCTTAAATCAATTTTTCAAGTACAGGCGAACAACCTACGCGTTTCGTTATACATGTCACGGTTGGTTTGCTCTCGAAATACAAAGTTTTTTGTAATTGTAAAGTCATTACATCATTTCTTGTCTCTTCACATTGAATGACATAGTGCATTCTGGGACATTTAAATATATTTATATTTGTGATTTGGTGTAAATTCATTCAGTAGTTTGAGAGAAAAATTGAGAGATATTTAAGTTTTAAAAATATAGATATCTGGGAGCCCAAAATCCGATTGAAAACCTACTGAAATTTGATTTGGATGCCAACACTTCAAACCCGACAGCCATCTTCTGACTCGGTTGAATGGAGTCACAGAAAAAAAAGTTAAAAAAAGAAAAGGGGCAGGGTGGAAACCCCCTGGTCCCCTAGGCCTCTTTGGAGGGGCCCACGTGGAACTCCCTGAGCCAAAAAAGCATTAAAAAAAAATTCAGCGGGAGTTGCGTTCGATCCACAAATCCCGGTGAAAGGTTTTTAAAAAAACAAGGTTCGGGCTCCCATGCTTGGTTAATTATCAGCCCCTGGGTAGGCTAGGTCCTGGGGGCATTATGCAAAAACAGGAGGGGGCGCATGGGCACCCCTCCTGGGGAATATTTTGCTCTGGGGACAACCCTTTCCCTGGGGCTTCTTTAAACATTAATGCAAGGGAGGCCCATATGGCCTCCCTGCTGCCCCACGAACCACCTCTCGAGGGTTTATTTCTTTAAATGGGGGGCTCTTCCAACCCCCCATCCCTGAGTCTGCCACCTCCCTAGGACTTTATGCTAAAAGAATGTAGGGGGGCCTCATGGACCCCCAATCAGCACGGGGGCCTCCAGTTTCCCGGTTCTTTAATTTTAAGAAAATGCGGGGCCGCACAGACCCCTGCAGCTCGGGGTCTGCCACCTCGCTAGAGTTTAATTTACATTGAGTGCATGAGCACCATGTTGCCCCCCCCCCCCCCGCAGCCCTGGGGGCCACCACCTCCCTGGGGCAAAATCAAGAAGGAGAGGTGGAGCCATAAACTGCCTTGGGGACCACCACCCTCCACGGCCGGCTCCTGCTACCTCCAGAGGGGCCCACCCTCAAGCGGTAGCTGTGTAATGTGGCTTGGCAGGAGCTGTACGGCTCCTGCTAAGCCATTGCAAACTCTAATCTGCTTCTAGCAAGTGAGAGCATTAAAAATTCTCTCACTTACTAGAAGCAGAGCAGAGTTGCTTTTGGACAGAGGGAGCTGCATGTTTAGCAACTCCCTCTATCCAAAAGCAATGCAAGCTATTGAGGATGTGGGGAGCCAGCAGGGACCACGGGGGCCTTCAGTCTCCACACGTGGTCCCTAGTGTGAGAAACTGGGTGGCCTCAGTGGGACCAGGTTACCCAGTATTGTGGCAAGGCCCCGGGGAATGGGATCCCCCTCCAATGTTTATAAAAAATAGAAAGAGCAGGCAACAAGGGCTGGGATCCCTGGGTCCAAAATGCTCTTACTTACTAGAACCAGAAGAGAATTGCTTTTGGACAGAGGAAGCCGCATTTTTAAAAACTCCCTCTGTCCAAAAGCAATGCCAGCTCCTGCAGGGCAGGGACCACGGGGGCCTTCAGGCTCCCCCCGTGGTCCCCAACATGAGAAACTGGATGCCCTCAGTGGGGCCTGGGCACCCAGTATTTTGGCAAGACCCCAGAGAATGGGAGTCCCAGAGCCAGTATCGGCCCTGGAAGGTGACCGCACAGCCCTCTCCCATGTTTTATAATTTAAAAAAAGGGCAGGCAACAGGGGATGGGGACCGTGGGGCCATAATCGTCCCAGGGAAGTGGGCACATGGGCCCCCTTTCTTTATAATTAAAAAAAAAGAAAAAGCTACCGGAACGATGCCAGAGGCTCTGCCCCCTTTCTGCACCACTCTGTTTTCGCGCCTCCTGCTTCACTGCTGGTTGGGGGAGGATGTCCCCTTGGCTGCTGAGGGTCCTTGGGGGCCAACAATACCTTCTATTACCTCCAGTAAGTCCCACACAGCAGGATTGCTGAGAGGTGGTCAGAGGCCATGCCCTCCTTCTCCACCACTCTGCAAATGCACCTCTTAGCTCACTGTTGGTAGGAGAATGAAGTCCCTTTGGCTCTAGAGTATCCTTAGGGGCCAACCAACCTTCTGTTATATAGAAATTCACTTAAAAAAACTTAAGGTTACAGGGATGTTATAGGTAGGAAATTGATTTTGAAAAACCTTAGAAATTCACTTAAAAACAAAGGTTACAGGGTCATTATAGTTAGCAAACAGAATTAAACAGACCTTGGAAATTCACTGAGAAAAATCAAAGGCTACAGGGATGTTATAGTTAGGCTCAGATTTCACTTGTTCAAAGTCAGTGAAATTCATAAGTAATAGTTACCTGAGCTAACTATAACTTATGCCCTATCAATTCACTGCTTATGACCTCGCAAATTGCAACACTCATGACATGGTTAGTGACATCACTGATGACATCACTAATAACATCTCAAATGACATCACTGTTAACATCACTGATGACATCATCCACGGAACCATTCACACACTGACTCACACCCATACAACCAGGCCCGGACTGGCGCTTCCGGGCACCGGGCAATCCCCCGGTCGGCTGGAGGGTTTTGGGGGCCGGTTTTTCAGAAAAGGGGGCCGGTTTTGTGTCTGGGGGCCGGTTTTGCCCCCGCGGCGCGCCGGCGGCACAAAGCCCGGCACGCACTTGTTTTGCATTGCAGGCAGCAGGCCTGCACGAACGGACCCCCCCCCCCTCCCGCAGCCTGGGCCTGATTGTATGTGTGCAGTCAGTGTCAGTGCTGTGCACTCTGGTGCACTCTGACTCACTAAGTCGACTCGGGTCCAGGGGGTCCGCAAAACAAATAGAGAATAGAGGAGGGCAGGGGGAGGTGCCTGTGCGCAGCGCGCAGAATTATGCCTGCCCCCTCTCTCCTCTGCCGCGTCTGCGCGCGGCGCGCCTCACTAGGGTGCGGCTGGTGTCATTTCTCCTCCTCCCGCATGCGCATTGGCAATTTAGTGCGCGTGACTGACGAGAGGAGCGAGCAGCCTGCAGCCAGTCGGTGCGCACGTCCCACCAGGCCCATAAATTAATTTTATTCCCCTGGCTACTAGCCCGGCGCCGCCTAGGCCTAGCCCGACCCCCCTGTGTGTCGCCCCCACCGTCCGACCCCTGCCGTGAGTGACCTCACCTGCTGACCGTCCGACCCCAGCAGCAGTGGCACAGCAGACACTGGACAGCAGGGCCGCCGGCGCCGCCTGAGTGAGGTGAGTGACGATGATCATGACGCAGTTTTAATTTCTGCCCGCCCAGCCCCCCGAAAGTAAAGAGCAAGCAGCTTGCTTCTCCAGCGCTAACTTGACCAGGCAGGCCCTGGTGGCAGTGGACGACGGAGGGGGACAGGAGAGTCACAGGACTTGTTTGTTGCATGATGCAGGCCTGGTTGCATGGTATGGATGGTGGCAGCGTGTGACGCCAGTCGCCAACTAGTCGCATAGCTGCCAAGGTTTCAGATTGCTATGTGTGACATTTTCATAATTCCAGTGAAATTATGAGTGACATTTCAATGACTGTCTGTGAGTCAGGGAGGGCAAAGGACCAGGCGAGTAAGTGTGAGGATCATGTATGCAAGAAGAGGAAGGAGGGTGATTGATAGAATTCTAGAGAGCAGATCCCAGAAGAGAGGATGGTGTGAGACAGCAGACAGGGCAATTTTTAGGGATGGGAATTCCACGCATTCTACCTAGGCCGTTTCCAGCAGAGGGCCGCGTCACGTTATCAGTAGAAGCAGCAAATGTGGCATCATTGCTAGCGTGGGTGACACAAAAAATATACCAAGAGCTAGGAAAGTAAATATGCTTGAGCTGACCCTAGGTGGTGCAGAGGGAGGAAGAAACAGTAGAAAGTATAATGTAACAGGAGGTAAAATATGATAAGCATAAAGCATGACAGAAAGAATGTATAATAGATTAAGTTGCGATAGAAGAGGGCGGATGAAGCATGTGTGAATTAAGAGTGTGAAGAAAGTGAGGGTAAGAGAAACTGGTGTAAAGACAAATGAAGGTGAAATGAAAATGAGAAGAGACTCAAAGGAGGGATAATAGCCAAGAAGGTGAACATTAGGGACAGTGCTTAATTTGTAAAATATGAAGTGCAGGTGCTCAAATGTTTGTTGGAGGCTACACCTACTCTTCACTAGCTCCACCCACTTCCTCCACAGGCTCCACCCACTTACACTATTAGCTCCGAGTCCGCGCCCATCTCTTGCTCTGTCATCTCTCTCTCTGTATCTGACCTCGTCCTCACCCCTCTTTACCTCTGTCTCTCTCTGCTTCCTTCCTACCCTTACTCCCTACCCTCTTCTAAGTTATTCTTCACCTCACCTCCTTCTTGCTGCCATACTTCTGTACATCCAACATGTCAGCTGACTCACCCAGCCGCACCGCAAATTTTTGCACATTAATAACGAACCCAACATGTGAATCGGATCTACAGAGTCTAAATATTTGATAGAATCGAGCACAGCTTGTATTTGACTGATCTGATTTCTGAAAAATTATAAAACAGTGATTTAGTAGTGCCTGTTTACATTCCACATGTTTTACTAAATCTTGCATTCCTTAAGCGTGTTAGCTATTTCCAGCATGTTCTGTTTCTTTTCGTGTAGCCTATTACTCTTTTATAGTGCATACTTTAAACTGAGTCGCCGCCAGTATTTGTAAAAGGCCATGACAGAGTACTGAAGTTGAGGCTGAAGACAGTGCGAGTTTCCTACAGTTCCTGGCATTGTGTCAAAAAGGGGTGCAGAATACATGCTCATTCAATCCTTGGCCTCTCTGCTGAGAGCACAGAGCAGTGGCCATGTATTCCAGTTGCAGTTGTGATATGCAAGTATGTATGATGAATGTACTCAGCAGTTGAAGTATTGGCAGGGCGGAAGTAGCAGAGTTCTATAATACAGGGCAGGGAATGTGCTGGGATTATCATTATGCCACATGTTTATAAACAGTTTATTTGAAACAGGGCTTAGGGTATATCACGGCCGTCCCTGCTCAGCTTTATCTATTTTTTAGATCATGATCATTTGGCTGCCGGGCCTGCCTACCCCAGGCCATCATGACCAGACCAATAAACAGAATGATAAAAAAAACGTCACGGCGCCTGCCAGGCCCTGCCCTGGCTGCCTCACTTGCGCACTGCACCCCAGTGGCTCCCTCTAACCCCACAATCAGGGTAGGATGTGTCCCCTGCTGCTGAGGGCTGTAGACTGTACCCCTCAGAGGCTGTCCCTAAATCCACACTCTGGATACGTGCCCTCTGCTGCTGAGGGCCTATAGACTGTAGCCCTCACTCAGAGGCTGTCCCCACCTCCACATCCAGGGTAATACATGCCCCCTGCTGCTGAGGGCGGCAGACTGCACCCTAGCAGACTCCCCGTCATTCACAGCAACACAGTAGTTAGTGAGGCCAAGATCTCGGGGTCATGTGTGCATGCTTCGGTGGGGAGGGGCGGGGGAGAGGGGTGTGTGGGTTGTAACAGCAGGTGGGGCTGCTGTTGAAACCGCCCTCACCCAGCAGGCAGCTTGTTACTTAGGCGCTGCTGCTTGTTTACCACCCTGCTGCCGGGGAGGTCTTGACATCCACATTTTCGCTGCTGAACTTGAAGACGGGTCCCTCAGTTGCAGAGTGGTCATATCAAGAGATAAGGTCGCAGAATGGCCGCCAGCGCGCGCTTTGCTTGGTGTCACCCCAGCCCCCCCACCCAGGCCTTCGGCCACTTCTGGGCCGTGAGACGAGGTGAGTATAACCAAGGCCACGTCTCCCGGGGTGCTTTCATGATGCACATGGGCTGTTTCAGTTCACGCCGGGTGGCTCTGCAGTCACTGACTCTGCCCCAGCCCCACCCCCAATTGGCTTCTCTCTCGCACCGTCCTGTTAGGGTTGGACTGACTGGGCCAAAATACAGGCTCGATCACCAAAGAAATCGCCCGTTTGTTGTAAGCGATCTGTTTTAAAGAACAACAAACCAGTAACAGTGTGTAAACTGCATAGGATTTTACATTTCTCCTCATAAATTATAAAGATTATCCCATAAAAAAATCGAGGGAAATAATGGTCACAAATAAAGCAGTTTAAGACACGTTATTGAGCTCCTCCAGTCTAAGGGCCTTGGTAGTGTGAGGTGTATGGGGGGAGGCTTGTTTTGAGCCGGCCCTTCTGACATGGCAGTAATGTCTGATTAACCTATCCGAGCCTGTATTTTTATATGTGACTGATGGATTATCCGGACAGTCAGTGGACTGTTCCTTGCCCCATCAGCCTCCCAAAGTCACCAACCTGACAGACGACTGACTCTGTTCGAGTCCTACCGGCCTCTCGTGTCACTTAGACTGGCCTGTCTGTCCCCACCTTTCAGTCACAGTCTCGAAATGTGTTTTATTCAGATGGGGCCTGCTGTCATTTCAGGGGACTAAGCTTCATATTTGACTGATTCTTCCCCAGCCCTACCGGCCTCTCATGTTACTTATACTGGCCTGTCTCTGCTCTCCTTTCACATGCTCCATTCTAACGTGTACAACAAGACGTCCAGGGAAAGGCTGAAATGGTATGGACCGTCTCTGTGGGTATCCACAGGCACCTGCCAGCTAGACACGTGACTGACCGCACGCCGCCGCCACCACCATCCTTTAAAGGGAGCTGTCCTGGGATCTGACTGACTCCGCCTCAGCCTTACCCAGCTTTTAATGTACCGTCCTGTCCATAAGATGCCCCGTTCTATCGCCTCACTAATACTTTCCCCTTCATGCTGCCTGGCATTACTGCTGAACCCTGCTCCCGCTGCACTTTGTGGCATCCTCAGGCACGCCACTTGAGAGCTTCAGCCTTTAAATGAGAGTCGGAATTCCCAGCGCCCTTGAGGTTTTCAGAGAGGCCTCACTCGGGATGGGCAGGAAACAGCAGGGACTCAGGAACTGAGTAGGCACTTGCTTGTGGGCGGTGTCCGTCCTGCTGCTTGCAATGCTGAACAGTCGTATGAGGGGGGGGGAGGGGAAGCCTGAGTGGAGGTAGGAGCGACGGACAGAACCACGGACTGCCATCACCACCCTTTTGTTAGTATGTCCTTCATGGCTGCCCTTCCCTTGGCTCTGCAAGGACTGACTGTGGTTCATTCAAGTGCACAGCATTATTTATAGGTCGCCGCCGGCCTTCCCCCAGGCCATGCCTCGCTCGCCCTCACCTGGTGAGTCTGTCTAGTCGTCAAACGTCCTACGGACTACCGCTACTTTGAACGGCGGCATTGAAGTAGTTGTTGTTGTTCATCAACCACCAGTAGATACGGTGCTGGCGGTCCGTGCGGGTATGCTGGGGCGGGCATGCCATGGCAAAATGAAAGCAGCGAATGCGCGCGCATTCAACTGCAAAATCTGCGCACGCGTCGCTGCCTCTGCCGCGCACAGCCCCAACCCCCACAGAAGACCAGCCCAGGCAAAGCCTGATCCGCGCCGGAAGTCTTAAAGTGAAAGAGTGAGGAGAAATTGAGAGTCATTCACCTGACGTCGTCACCATTTAAAATGCAGAGTAAGTGTTTTACATGATCAATCAACAACGCGGCAACTTAAAATAAGTGACACCGAATCAGCAGCACTTACACTACTACACAGCAGCAGCACACGCTCTCTGTGCCAGTGACTCATTTTAAATAAATCAATTACTGACGGTGACGGTGCACTTCATCTTAATGCGTGACTCACTGTAGACCCGGCCCTGATAATTAGGTGCCGGTGCTAAGCACCGGCAAGCTCCGGCTCAAATTAAGCCCTGATTAGGGAGAGAGAGGGAAAAAGGGAACGAGAGAAAGGGGATCAGAGGAGGAAATTAATAGAAGTAGAGACTGGATAGTGAGCGAGAGAGAAAGTGGGAGAGGAATATATATTGGAAGAAGGGGAATATAGAGACATGAGGGGCAGTAGAGGTGTAAGAACAAAGAGTAGGCTAGAGGTGCGTTTATATTTGTGCTCGACTCGATGAACTGGACACGTGACTCTATAGCAATCCCCTTTGGGACCACAAGAAGGGCAGTTTTAGTATTTGTGTAGGAAGGGCCGATCTTTTCAGATGTAAGATTCTTTGACAAATGTGAATGTGTGTAGCAGCAGTTGGACTCAGGGCTTACTTTGCAACAAAATAAGTGTCAGGGCCCTCGACAGGAGGCCCCTGCAGCGTGTACCACACAGTGCCCTTGCCAGCGTCGCCAATGATAGTAACAACGCATGTACTAAAATTCACACTCCTACAAGTGTGACAGTTTGGACTATTTGTACCCTAGTGAAAGCCTGTGAGCATTATGTCTACTGTCTAGCATAGGCTTTGCACTGAAACAACAAGTAATATCCATCCAATACAAAACTGTATTTATGCAGTACTTTACAGCATACATGCATTCTTGGAAAACCTCAAGAAGGCGTCAGCTTTTGTTTTAAATCCAGGTCTACCTTTGTTAGTAGGTAGGACTTTACATCAAAATCCCATGGGTGGTTGCTTGGGGACTTGCTCCGACATCTCATCTGCGAAACACCCTCTTGACACAAATGAATGCAAAGTGCAATTGAATATAACACTTGTTTGAGAAGAAGTATGTTGTTATGTTTTATAGTATATAAAATCATATTAAGGATTTGCTACTACAAGCAGGTCATGTTAGCTGTTTACAATGTCAATATACCTAGTCATAATGTTGTGCACTGTTTCACTTTACATGAGATCCTTTATTTAAGCACTGTTTACAAAACTCAGGATATAAAAATCATTTAATGTTTGCACATTGTCTTGTACACTTTTTACTCTGAACCTTTGCACACTTGTTTGAAGTTCAGTGTGTTTTTAAATGTCTTTATCCTATTTTATATGAAGAATAAATTGGTTATATTTAAATTCATGTTCAATGCTTGACATTTCATTTTTTAGTGTTCACTGTAGCAATGTCTGTGATTTACGATTGGGTATCCTGGTGCTCTATAAGGTAATCATTTACTATGCTTTAAAAGTTAATACAATCTAATATGTAATGAAAAATGTGTTGAACAATGCTTTGTTTTGGCCTTTGTGTCTCCCAAATTTTCTTGGAGGGGTTGAAGCTCCCCCTGGTCGTTGCTCACAGCGCTTGCTCCCTACACACCATGTGGGGGTTGGTCTCACTTTTACTTTGTTCTCTCTGATTCACTACTTGTGTCTATTTTTGGTGCTCTCTGAAAGAATGCCTATGAATACATATGACTGGGTGGGTAACCTGATGTTCTTTAAGGTCATCATCTACTGTTTACTGTGCTTTGAAAGTTGATACAATTTGAATATGTAATGAAAAATATGCTGTAAAATTCACCATTTTGGTCTGTCGTTTTTCAAAATTTTCTTGGGGGGAGAACCCCCCCAAACCCCCCTAGTGGCCGTCGGCCTCGCTCGCTGCGCTCGCTCGCTATGCGCTGGACGGGGGCTGGTCTTCTACGCGCCGGACGGGGGTTGGTCTTGCAAAATTTGGCAGGGCTGCTTTCAGTTCCCAGTCCGGCCCTGCATACTACCTCTCGTATGCCCTCTCACACTCCCACACAACCACTGACATACCCATTCACAGATGTATACCAGTACTCACACACCCACTCACTTCTCCATAAAGCCCCTCACACACCCACTCACCCACTCATACATTGGCTCATGCAACCATTCACTCATGCATACAGCCGCTCATGCAATCATTTACTCACCCAAATAGCCAGTCACATAACCACACACTCATACATACAGCTACTCACACACCCACTTATTTACCTACAAAGTCACTCACACACCCACTCACTTACCCAATCAGCCTCTCAACACAGCCAGTCACTCAACCATGCAAGATCTCACACACTGACTTACTTACTCACACAACCACTTACATTCCCAATCAAATATCCATACAAGCACTCAAACATCCCTGTACCCACCCATACAGTCATACACACAGACACTCATTTTTCACTACAGCCACTCACACACCAACACACTTAAGGAAACACCCACTCACATAGTCACTCACTCAACCATACAGCCACTTATACACCCAGTCAATCACTCATACAGCCATTAAGACAGCCACTCACTTAACCATACAGTCACTACACACCCACTTACCCACCCATAGAGCTACTCACACCACCACTCACCCACCCATACAGCCACTGACACACCCACTCACTAACCGATACAGCCACTCACACAGCATCTCACTCACCCAAACAGCTACTCACACACGTACTTAAACACACATGACCCAATACCCTTACCCACCCCTAAATCTTGAAAACACCCCTTATCACCCTATAATCCTACCCACCTCTAAACCCTAGAGACACCCTTATCACTTTATAATCCTGCCCACCCTAATCCCTAAAAACAGAATAGCCACCCAATAACCTTACCCACCCCTAAACCCTAAAAAAACCTTTACCATCCTAAACCCCTATCAGCCCAAACCATAAAAACACCCTTACCACTTAACCAGTACTCTTACCCACTCCTACACCAATTATACACATACATACACACAAATATATATACACACAGACACATATATATATATACATGTGCACGCACACACCTTAAATATACTTACCTTCGTTATAAAGGTATGTATGGTTAAGACATTTTCGTGTTGGAATCATGCATGATAAAAGTTTTGGAAACGTATTGAATGGTAAATGATGCGTGTTAAAGGCATCCTGCTATAAAGACAGTGTTGTCGAGGCTGTTTCCCCCAGAGCCAGCTGACTGGCACATTAGGATGATGTAAGAATCGTAACAAAAAAAACACATATGAGTGTTGTATGTAAGTAAACATGTAGGGTCAGAAAATTGCAGGTACAAATAAAACATAATTACACAAGGTTTCCAGATGATGGAAGCCGACGTCTGTAATTAGGATGTGTCCGTCATTATTTAGGTAATAACACAGAATGTATCTTTCGTATATTGTACCAACTATATATTTTTTAATATAATAGAGAGTGGTTTAGTTGCTTGGAGTAATACATGATTAATGTCACTAGTAGACATGCCAGGAGAGTACAACTGATTTCAAAAGGCAGTGGCAGAAAGGCTATTTTAGCTTAGACAAACTGGTGCAAGGCTGTGAAAGTTAAAAATAGAAATGTCAGAAATATTTAGCTGAAATGCAGGAAAGGCTTACGAATGTGCCATCTTTTGTACTAACTTGTTCGACTGAGCTGAATTTTGTGAAAATCACATAATTCTGAGCTCTACTTCTAAATTAATGGCTTGACTTTTTGTGTAGGGCTGTGTTTTTAGCTAATACTGGCCTTTCCTATTTTTTTGCAAAATGTGCCACAAATGGCTTTTTCTGGCATTTTTCGTATCCATAATAATTGCGAAATTTCAACGTGTTTAGAGGGGATCCATAGGAACTCTCACAGGAGTGAGAAGGGCTTAAACATCATGAGCAACATGAAATTGCGCCTCCTTCCTCACAGCCATTTATCCTGGAACAGCCTCATCAGTTATGTGAATTTATTTACAGCCTTATCTGATTCAGGAAATTCTTGCTAATTTGCTCGGGTGAGCAGAATTTTGTGAATTTCATAGAATTTCATGTTCGTGGAGTTGTGGCCCTTCCCATGAGAAAAGATGAACCACCACGAACCAAGTTGAAGTTTCACAATTTTGAAAATACAGAAATTATTGAAAAATTATTTAAAAAACAAGAGACGTCTTAGATTTCTTGGATTTTAATAGGAGACATATCATCACCTTTTGTAAAATCCAACTCTCGTACCAAACCAGCAACCATTCATATTTACAACACTGCCTAGGCTCACCTTTGTGGATATCAATACATCCAAAGGAAACAGTGGCGTTTGACCATTGAAGATCTCGGCAAGTCTGAAAGGGCAGACCATGGACTGCCATTACCCACGGAGAGTATGAAAGCATGTTGCCATACACGTAGCAGGCATTGACAGAGCCAATTGTTCCCCTTTTGACAATCTAGCTAGGTTTATCTATTTTTTATTTTTTATACCATATGCAATAGAAATTAAAGGTGTCAAAATAATACGAAATAAAAATACATCCGTCTACTGGTGGCGTCCATATGTTTGAAAAATAAGTAATAAAAAGACCGGGCTGTAAAAATAAATTAAAAAACACGTGAAAATAAACCAGGAATGCGCCTGCCCGAGGCCACCCGGTGGCCATCAGGAGGGCGGGCCCTTAGTCACGTCGGGCTGCCCCCGACCCCCAGCTAATGGTTGCCACCCCTCAGGGCAGGTTGCCCGGTGGAGGTGGGCGGAACTATGACGCACGTCCGGGGCTGGCAGGGAGAGGGTATATCTCCCCCTCTGGCCGTTGTGGTGGCCTCTTTGCCGCACTGGACGTTGCGTCGAACACGTCGGGACACTCTTTCTTCGGGACACTTTCCGCGGTGAGTGTGGCCTTCGGGCTTACCCCCCCCCCTCCGCCTACTCCCTCCCTGCGGAGGTATGAGCTATGGCCAGGCGGCCCGCTTAGCGACGGGCCGCTGTGGAGGTGGGGTTTGCGACTCGCCATCGAGGAATTTCCCGGAAGCGGTCCGAGGCTTTCTAGAGCGTGGCCCCCCCTTAGGCCCCCGCTGTCCCCCATGTGGTTGAGTCCTGGGTGCGGGCAGGCCGATCAGCCCACGTAGCCGCTGGGCAGCTTTCGGAGTTTGTGCCCCTGGGAGCTGCCCCCGCCTCGCCACTTACTGTCTCCCATGTCACCGATCCGTGCTTTTCGTGCGGCTTCCTGCAGGCCGTCGTGGGTGTTGAGCGCTAGCGCTGGCCCGGCGGGTCTCTCTCCGACGGTTCGAGCTTGGGGGAGGGGTCCAGGTGCAGGTAGCCTAAATGCCAGGGTGCCGCTTTGATCTCGGCTTGGGCCCGGAAGGTAGACGTGTGTTGCCTCGTGCGGTCTTTCGCCCACGTCCCCTTGGTCTCCGCGTGTGCACAGGTGCGGCTCACTGTGCGGGACGTTCGGGGGGCGTATGGCATGAATCGTAGTCAATTTCCTGTTTTTAATTGTAAAGTAATTGGAGGCGGCTCTTATCCAATGAGTAGATTCGCTTCATTCTACCTTTCCGCCCTGTATTTACCGAGTTTGACATACTGAGACACTGTATGGAGCCGACCTATTGGATGGTACTTTTGTCCAATGAGAGGGCGTCGTTCGTCAACATCATGGCCGTTTCAGGAAGTATGGATAATACTGGAGGCTTGCTATTGGAAGATTTCTTGATCCAATGAGTACACTGTCAATCTGTTTCCTCTCTGGTCGGTGTCTCCCGCTAGTAGAGAATATTGTGGGTTATAAACAGACGAGTGAGGTTTTCTCCCCGGTCCGCACCACTCCTGTACGTTCACAACTTTGATTAGAAATAAATGTTCGTGATTGGAGGCGGCTCATCGCTAATGAGCGGGCTAGCTTCGTGTACTTTTCGTGGTGAAAATAACGAGTTTTTTCACACTTAGACACCTTTCCAAAGGCATGCTACTTCATGACATTTTTAGGTCGAGCCTAGATAGCGCATCATGCGCTGTTGCTCTGCATAGGAGATAATGGGGCACATGCATCAAGGTAGGCAATTTCGATTATTAACGAATCGGAATTATAGAATCACAATGAGTCCAATGTTGTTTGCAGGGTGGGTTTGAGACAGACATCCTGTCGAGCGGAGTGTTACTAGCACTCGCATTGGCCATGCATATGCCTATTTGTGAATTGTTTTACAGATGTGGTCAGCCTTATTTGAAATGGGGTCGCCATTTTGTATTGTCGAAGGCCATTTATCGGCGAGTTAGGGTTCTTGGTCAGGTCATGCCACCCTTGGGGATTTGTAATTGTCCCCCATGGCCCCATGTGAGGTCAGGTCGCCCGCATCGCACCCCTGTGTTACCGTGCACTCGTAAAGAGTATGCAGCCGTATCCGTCATTCGGATTGTCCCGGATGGCCGGTTGCGTGTGGGGGTTGCTATGTTCTAAGCCGCGGGCTGATAAGCGGGGAATTAATTGTCTTCCTGCGCTGGGCGACCTCAGGGCTTCATATTGGTCGGTTTGTGGGGCTTCGAGGACTGCACTCACTCGCCCCCGGTATGTCCGCCCCTCCCCCGGGAGCAACGGCGCTACTCAGCGATCCGGCTGCTTGTAGCAATTCGTCCTGAGTAGCTCAGGTGATTCTACTGCCGGGCCGCGTCGCAGTGGGTGGGCTTCCCGGTGCCCCCTCACACAGGCCGATTGTGTGGCTCCAGTTCCTCCGTGCTGTTCCTGGTTGGCCCTCGGCGGCAGTTGGGGGTGGAGTGCGGGACCAGGTGAATTGGCAGAGGGTGGTGGCCCCATCGGTCTCACCATGCTGTGTCTTGCGTCGCCCCCCGGTGGGGTGGGCCGGTGAGGGATAATTCGGTGTACGCCGAGGGGTCGGCAGCCGGGGTCCGGTCTCCGGTTGTGTACGGGGCCTTGGACTCTGAAGACCGGGCTGCAGCCCCCCCGTCCGAGCCGTTTGTAGGGGAAAGCTTTACCCCAGCATCGGACATGTGGCGCCCAAGTGTTGTTTAGGGTACAGTAGACACTCGGTCGAGTGAGATTAGGATGGTCATCCCGTCTGTACCCTGTGCAGCAACGGTGGTTCGACGGGGTGGTGATCAGGCTTCGTCTGCTTCACTGTTCCCCTACACGGTAATGCTGTTATACCTAATTTCCTCGCATGCCGGGCCCCTTCTCGCACGTCGGCCGTGTGCCTTGTCATTGCGGTGGCCTAACTTAATAACCATGTTGTGGCACAGGGGATTCAGACGTCCTTTGCAGGGTCATGTGGTCGTTCCTATTGGTCACACGCCCGAATACCGGTGGGGACACTCAGCCTTCATCCTTCGGAGGTCGATAAAATGAGTACCAAGAGCTGGGTAACAATGAACATATGTTATCAGTGCCGCGAGATCTCTGGGTGAAGAGTGCTTTCCAAATCCGCGTGTATTAGGTAGAGCCTACCAAGCTTGGTAGTGCAGGGGCTTGTTTGTTGGTGCCTGTGCGGCCATCCGCTTCGCCTTTAATTATCGTCCATGCTATTGTGTTGAGCGGTTCCTCACGGAGGTTTTTCAGAGCGCTACATAACATGTTAGATAGGCACGCGTGGCGGGGAATTGGGAAAGTATACAAGTTACAAAGCATACGCTAATGACACGAGGCAGTAGTGACTCTTGTAGCAACGATTGACAAGAGGTAACTAAGACTTGGCTGGGCTGCATGTATCATTGCGAGACTGCGGCATCCTCTGTTCGCTCGCTTAGGAACACAACACTTTTGTAAGCTGCGTATACTTTCCCAGTCTTCGTTATCGCAAGTGTTCATGTTCAGTGACGGAATAATATTGTTATTTTTGTACACAACACTTTATTGTAAGCTGCGGATTCTTTCCCAGTCTTCGTTTATATCGCAAGTGGTCATGTTCAGTGACTGAATAATATTGTTATTTTATGAAAGGGGCCAGGCTAGGAGGTTGGCGAGATGTTTTCCTCCTTCATTTTGGCATCCAGATGTCCCCGTACGGGCCCGGTGAGAGTCCCTTCTGGTCTGGCTGCTGCAATCTGTTTCGCCCCACCAGCCCAGGTCTTAATCCGGGAAGATATAGAGACGTTTTAAGGCATGGGCTTTGTGGGCACTGGCCCAGGGTGTCAGACGGTATATGGAGACGGGTACAGGTTCTAAGGCGGTCACGCTCCATGTAGTGGTATCTTGCGGGCTAGGGGGCTCGACCTGGAGTCCCGGTCAAGTCCACGTGGAGGTCGCGATATATGGATGCGGCAACCCCTGATTGATGTGGGGGACTCACCATTAGGGAAGCGGTGAACCTAGGTCTCTGTTTTCCTTTGGAGATCGCCAGGTGTTCATGAGCAGGAATTCTGGTTCTCTAGCCTTGCCCCATTTCGTGGGGGCTGAGTTCTCGCGGGCCGTGCAGTGTTCTCTTGCCCCTAGGCCACGTCTCAGGGACGGATTCCTGGCCTACCACTGCTTGCGTGGAGTGCAGGCTTGTTCACTTGGGGGCGGCTTGAATAGGGTTCCCTTGTTCTGGTTTGTATTCACACGCTGTGAGGTTAGTCAATTCATAAGGTGGGCTGAGTTAGCGCGGTTTAGTGGTTTCATGTCGTTTATCGCGTCGCATGCATGCTATCGGTCTCACCGTTTAGTTTGTGCGGCTTCGCGCTACCTAATTATGCTTCCTTTGCAGGATCGCGTCACGAGGTGATTACGGTTATGCAGTTCTTGCTGAGTTTGCGCCGCTTTACCAGTATCGTGGGATCGAGTGCACATGCTGGGAATGTTACCCCCCCCTACCTTACATGTGCCTTTGTTTGTGAATTCTGCGCATAAGCGCCTCCTCTCGGGGACGAGAGCTCGCATTACCGTCGCGGGCGCTAGAACCAGGTTTGGTGCCAAGGTGTTGCGTCACATTAGGTGATCCTGGCCAAAGCGCGTCCCAGGCAGGGTTTCGGTCAAGTCAGTTAGTCGTGCTTGTTTGCACTGCCCGTGCCGGGCCATTTCCTGGTCCTTGTAGGTGCCTGATTAGGGTAGAAATTAGGCGCATACATGCGCTCCCCCCTCCAGGGCCGTGCTTGCGCGCTGTCATGCACGCGAGACCTGGTTTCAGGACTTTGGGACGTGCCCAATGGGTTGATTATGCACAGTCGCAGGTGCCGGTATGTGCAATGTTATACTGCGCTCGTGCCCCTTAGAACAGAGTTCTCTGCTGTTGATGGTTCTGGTCAGCATACCTTAGGGTGGGGACGTTTCGTGCCCGGGTAAATAGTGGCCCGTTTCCTTGCAGTACCTACCCCGGGCCACTCATCCATGTCTACTAGGCACGCTCGCGTTGACAGGCTACAGACATATTGCATTCCCCTGGGTGAAGACTCGCTCAGTGACAGCCTCCCCTGTACCAGAGGTACTGGTATTTGCATGTCATGTTCCACGCGACAAATACAGGCAAGGTTGGGTGTACATACATGTCGCAGGGATGCCGGTTAGGATATCATCCTTAGTTTTATACATAGCAGTGTTTAGTCTTTAGGTCTCCCTGAGGCAGCACTTGTGCTGTCTCATCGAGGCATGATGCAGGCACGTAAGGGCAGGATGCCCCGCCTGCTTTCTGCCCACTATAAGCTTATAACCCTACTCTAGTGTAGCCCTGGTACTCTCTGTTCAAGCTACAGATCTGCATTGCAGGGAGCTATCTACAATGGTGTGGGTGGGAATATGTCATCAGCATAGCATGTGATAGGTTCTGCTCCAATATATTATAGCTGGATGCTGGACAAGAAGTTGAGAATAACACCCTGCTCCTGTCTTGACATGAAGATTCCACCTCATTGAGACAGGCATAATAGAAGCGTAGCTGCAGCGGGTGCAGTGGCACCTAAGATACTTCAACCCTCCTCATTGCTTTAGTTGTCAGGGGTGCAATTTCATCAGCTATCTCCATCACAGGGCCCATATCCTTTCTGTTAGCAGTGCCTATGACACACTAACTACTCTATTAGGCATGCATACCGCACCCTATCCTTGCGATTCCTGCTCAGAGTACAAGGCAAAATGCAGCCATAGATAATGCTGCACCCCGGGCCATGTACGGACAGTATCCTGACGTCCTGGCAACGCACGACTACTTAAATGTAATAGTTCAGCCTTGGATATTACCTGACTGCACTGTCTTGGAATGGTTGTAATCTATGGAAGTCCACCTTGGAAGTGCCAAAATTAGAATAGTAGCTAATCCTAGGTCTAGCCCTAAGGTAATAGGACTTATATACCCATGCACATATCAATCCTGGGGCCTGTCCAAGTGGTAGAGTTAGTCTTGCTTATGTACATTCCCGGGACCTGCACTGTTTAATTTAACCTATGTAGTAAGGTCAAATGACAATAGCATTTGCTCTTCCTTAATTCGGCTATCGTCTGTCTGTTCTTCAAGGCTCTGGAATCTGGAAGGCAGCCTACCCGCTGTGCCTTCAGTTCGGGAGCTCCTGCTGCCTCCCAGTAGTATGAAGGGTCTACAGCCTTCAGTGCTCACTCAGTTCAGTACTAGTGGAGCAACTGCAACCACTGCCGCGCCTGGACTGCCAACACTACTGATAAGAGTGGGCCCCCAGAAGTCTCTCAATCTAGAATTGCTCAGGAATTAAGTAACAGCTGGATGAAGTCTCAGAATGTCTATCTGGTTTTCCAGCCCCCTGTTGTCCGTTTCACTATTAGGGGTGGTGGCTTGCGCGATGGGTTCCTAGCAGGAATTGGACTCACGGTTTCTCGCTCAGGGTTAGCATGGTTGGGCTCCCCTGGCTTGCGTCCTAACAGCCTTGTGATGAATCTGAGTATCCGTTGGTTTCCTTGTGCTCCTCCTTAGGTGAGGAGATGGCCTGTGGTTGATATTGCCAATATGGTGAGCACCTGGTTCAGAAATCCCTTCGCGGGGGTCGTAAGTCAACGTTATAGACAAGCTAGTCATGAGTTAGCATGGGGAGCTTTCTCCAGGTCTTGGGGGCTTGTGATACCAGCTGTTTACCTTTGCCATCCTGTATAAATGAAAGTCCACCTCGCAAGTTACCAAATTTCACGTAGCGCACTGACATTCCCCTCTGTACTTTGCTTGAGTATAGTTGCATAAGCATTCACAAACACAGTTACAGTTGAATCGGGGAACTGCGCGTCGGCAGAAGTTATACTTCTGGGTGTAGTCTGCTGATGCTTTGTGTGAATGCGTGTGGTGGGGTTTTAGTGGTATGCGCTGGCTCGCCTATAGTTAGATCAGTGAGCGTCAGCAGGAGAGGCCCCCTCATCTTGGGGCTCTTTCCAGGGGTATGACCCCTCCAACCTGGGATAGTCTACACCAGGGTTCCCAAACTTTTGACTCCTGAGGACCACCATTGAGTCACCACTGGAAGTCGGGGACCCCAAAGCAATTTGTATGAGTTAAATTTCAAATATTAAAACAGTCATTTAAAAAAACACGTGAGCACACAAAAAAAATATTCAAAGTACTAAGGATTTTGGGGCCAGATGTAGGACCATTTCATTTAGTGCCTCACAATTGGCGACACATTGCGACTGGCTAATTGAGAGTCGCTAAATGAAATTTACAAGTGTGTTTAACACTGCTTGGGATTCCCAATGGGGTCGCAATTTGCGAGCCCATTGGGAATGCCAGCCCTCCCAGGGATGGTGGCCTGCTAGGCTCAGCAGACCACCAAGTCTGGGACTGCTTTTAAATAAAGCAGTTTTCATTTTTAAAAATGCAGCTCGTTTACCATGCATTTAAAAGAAAAGAAAATGAAACGTTTTGTTTCATTTTTTAAGGGAAGGCAGTGGTCCCTGGGACCACTGCCTAAAAATATTTTGCATGCATTTGCAAAGGGGAAGGGGGTCCCGGGGGACACCTTCCCATTTGTGAATGCATTACCATATACTTGAAGTCGGTGGTAATTGCAAGTGTTTTGCGTCCGCAATTGCAGTCGCAAAAAATGTGTACATGGTTTTGAGACTCGCTATTTGGAAGTAATGCCCCTTCCAAATATCAAGTTGCAAAACCTATTTAGCGAGTAGCAAAAAAATTGCGACTCGCGAAATAGGCTATGTACATGGCCCAATAGGTTTTTCCATGCTCAAGCGGGTTTGCGAATCCGTTTGCAGATATAGAAACGGGTCGTACATCTGGCCCTTACTATTTTATATTGAAGGACTAGCCCCTCTGTCACATGTATTTCATTTGTTTTATAGCATCTCTCATACGATTGTAGGATGTCAGAGCACTTTATATCACACTTACATAGAGACAATGAATCATACATGTAAATCAGTGTATAGAAAATGTTACAGAAGGTAAAGGGGACTACGAGGTGTAGTATTCACATGTTATTCATACTGGTAGGCATTTTTAAATAGTGCTTGGTCTGAAAAAGCGCAATCTCAGGATTCAGAACATAACACAGTGGCTAGCACGGACTTTAGCATTAACAATGTATTTCCACCCAAATAAATCTTTTTAGCAGCATCAGGATAATGAATGACTGGGAAAAAACATAAGTTACTAACTAGTACCATGCAGTTTGCAAGCATCTCTTTGATGACAGTTTATAGATCCCTCTGCTAGATTGCGATTGTCACTTGTGAAGTGCACAGTAACAAAATAATCTCTGTGACAAAAGCAGTAACCACAGACTTATGCACATATAATACTGCTTTTTAAAATGCAGGTTACACTTTCTTTGCAGTAGGCACATTAACCCTCTGTGCTACATTTGTTAAGTCAGAGCTGCCACTGAAAAAAACTCTCATCTCTCTCCAGCAGTTACATAAATAACTGGCATTATCTTGACACTTTTATTGTTGCTCGAAAGCTGCTAATTATACAAAAAACGTTTCTGTGTTTTTAAAACTATTTCCTACGGACCCCCTGGGAATGTGTCACGGACCCCTGGGGGTCCACGGACCCCAGTTTGGGAAACACTGGTCTACACGATTGCTGTAGAGGGTTTGTTCCCGGGGGTATATGCTCAATAGTGTCAGAGGGGCGGTTGGTCAGCAGGCATGTCATGTATGCAGGTCGGGATCTTGGGGGCACTTGGTTCAGTCCCGGCAATCCCTGTGTGGTGGTCGTAAGTCAATCTTACAGACAAGCTATCTTCGAGGTAGCATGGCCTAAGCTGTTCTAGACTATAGCCGGAGAGGGCAGGTGATGCCTGCTGTTAATACCTTTCAAATCTGTATTGGCACATGCAAGGACTTTGTCCTAGTTATATAGTATGATGTTAATACTTCTATGCCTCGGTGCTCTGAGTATAGCAGCACATGCGTTATCATGAGCACACCGCCTTTCGGTTATGCGGAGAGCGGCGTTACAGCAGTGTTGTAACTTAGCTGGGTGTAGCCTGCTGGCGATTGTCGTGAAGGGTTAGTTTCATGGCTTGTGCTGAAACTCCTATCAATTGATATGAAGCGCCTTCAGCAGTAGGGGCCACTCCTCTTCTCTTTGTCACTTACCTGGTAGTATGACTACACGACCCGGGGATGGTTACACTAATGTTGTAAAGGAGTAAGACCCGGGGTAGTGGCAGAAGGGCCTGGTTTTCTTCAGGCATGTATTTGTCATGTCAGGATCAGGTTTCTGGTGGGGCGCTAAGTTGTGCCAAGCAATTGTCAGGTCTAGGAAGTAAAGCACAGCGCCATGAAGAAATCTTCCCATACAAGGGCGGGGTTTCTTTAAACTTGAAACGATTTAGGACAAGTCTAAGGCTACTTTGAGGCGGATAGGGTTCATCTCACGTCTGCGGGCATTGACCTATTCCTCCTCTATTAAAAGAGGCTCTTTTGAGCAAATGTTGCAGGTAAAGGTAGTAGCGTTGGTGGGGGGCCCGTGCGGCGGCGGGGACCATCGCACGTGCTGTGGCGGAGTTACAGGGCAATCCGGAAACAGAGAGGTGCAACACAGTACTTCAGCGGGCACATAGGGGTGCCAGAGCCTAACCTAGAACCTCATGTGAGGCTAGGAATCCGAGACGGCGCCCCAGTAGTCCTTCGGGCGGTTGTGGGCCTGTGCAACCGGGGGTTGCTTAGATACGCCCCGCAAGGGGCGTGAGTAGTTTATTACCATAATGATCAGCAGCGGGGTGGTTCGCCACTGTGCTGATTGGCTCATCAGGCGGGCAGGTGGCGAGAATGTGGCCTGCCCTTGGATTGCCCGTAAGATAACCCAACGTGATTACATAATGTTGTATGTAACAATAAACCTGCAGCAATTTTTCCCAATCTTAACACTTGTGTCTGTGTGTTATTTGCGGGATGTTGTTATATGGGGGCGGGGGGTTCCTGAGGCCCTGAAGTGACTATGCGCCTGCCCGAGGCCACCCGGTGGCCATCAGGAGGGCGGGCCCTTAGTCACGTAGGGCTGCCCCCGACCCCCAGCTAATGGTTGCCACCCCTCAGGGCAGGTTGCCCGGTGGAGGTGGGCGGAACTATGACGCACGTCCGGGGCTGGCAGGGAGAGGGTATATCTCCCCCTCTGGCCGTTGTGGTGGCCTCTTTGCCGCTCCGGACGTTGCGTCGAACACGTCGGGACACTCTTTCCCTCCCTACCTCTAACCCTGAGTGTCAGCTATGGGGGGGCTCCTGAGGGAGTTTTTATGTGTTTCCTTTTTCGTTGCAGGCGGAGTTACAGGGCAATCCGGAAACAGAGAGCTGCAACACAGTACTTCAGCGGGCACATAGGGGTGCCAGAGCCTAACCTAGAACCTCATGTGAGGCTAGGAATCCGAGACGGCGCCCCAGTAGTCCTTCGGGCGGTTGTGGGCCTGTGCAACCGGGGGTTGCTTAGATACGCCCCGCAAGGGGCGTGAGTAGTTTATTACCATAATGATCAGCAGCGGGGTGGTTCGCCACTGTGCTGATTGGCTCATCAGGCGGGCAGGTGGCGAGAATGCGGCCTGCCCTTGGATTGCCCGTAAGATAACCCAACGTGATTACATAATGTTGTATGTAACAATAAACCTGCAGCAATTTTTCCCAATCTTAACACTTGTGTCTGTGTGTTATTTGCGGGATGTTGTTATATGGGGGCGGGGGGTTCCTGTGGCCCTGAAGTGACTATTGAAGTAGACATTGACCTACCAGCCCTGACATTGAAGTGCATTTCTTTTTATGTAGGTAAACCCACGTGTAGAGCAAATTGCCGTCACTCACAGTCATTGACTTTGAAAAAGCCCTTTCTTTCTGCCTCCACTTGCTAATCCCTTCTTCCTAGCCCTTAGTTGGCATAAAGTCCAGCCACACACGTTCTATATCCGAATATTACCAATGTTTTCCTATTTCATACATTTTGTGTTTTTTAATCCAACTGTATGTAATGATATACACAAAGTTAGCAGACCAATGAGTTAATTGCTTAAACAAAATGAGTTCACACAGTTGTCAAACTTTCCATTTCTGTTCCTTCACCTTCTGTAAACCTCGCCAAAACATATCTTTAAAAAATTCAATGCTGTCAGTGAACACCAGCTTGGAATTCATTGATAGAAATTAATATCTGAGACAAAAGTATCAGGTGGACGCGCAGATTCCGTTGCTTGGCAACAAGTTCTACAGGCAGAGCACGCAGAGATAAAGAATTAAATAGAATGAATAGTTTTCACCGAGCAGCAGAGTGGCGCAGCGGAAGCGTGCTGGGCCCATAACCCAGAGGTCGATGGATCGAAACCATCCTCTGCTATAGTTTTTGTTGAAGAGAATGCTTAATTATAATTTTTCATCCTATAGTGCCTGTTTTTATTAATATACTTGTGCCTGCAACCACCTCCAGTGTTTATTATACTCAGCAAAGCTTTGGATCCTGTTAGATCATGTGAGTTGCATCATTAAATAATCCTCAATATTTACCAAAATACCACGTGCAGACTGGCGTCTAATGCAGAGGATGCAGGTCAATTCTGGGCAGCATTTCAGACGTATGTGGTGCCCAGTACGCACAGTACACGGGAAGAGAGAGACCTTCCTCATCTTCACCAGATGATGTAGAAGACACTAAAATTCTGGGGGAACAGGGACATCCTTCTGGACTTTCCAGTGACCCTATACAAATCGCCTGTTGTGTGAGACCATTTGCCTGTTAAACAAATACAATTGCATAGTTATGAAGTGAAATATTGAGAAAGGCAGGCATTTACTCACAGTTTGCACGTATGCTTTATTGTTATTTACATTCACATAGTAATTAGACCAAATGTAAAAAAACATGCATATGAATCTTGCATCTTCATGCACTAAGCAAACAAAGGTCCCTGACTTCGGGTGGGGGCGTCATGTTTGCAAGTGCATTATGGTTTGAAAAAGTACCTGCTGCTGCATTCTGTGTCTCCAGCGATTTTCAGGCAACATTAAAAAGTCAAGATAATGGGGCGTGGCTTGGACGCTGTGGCAAGATGGCGGACCTGGCGTGAGCTCCGCAAATCGGTGGGGCTCTCTTTCAATTTACTGCCATTTCCGCACCGCGTTTTGCTCCACAACCGACGATATCCACAACTGGACCATGCGGTGAGTCGAGGGACAGCTCTTTCATCACCTATTTACCCCTGGAGCGCTAGTTCTTGACTGTGACGCGCCCTCCTCAGAACGGGTGTGAGCGGCTGCCATTTTAGGCTGCCTCGCCTTGCGGTAAGCCCGTTACCTGATGCACAACTTTGCTAGCAAAATGCTTTACTCCACTTGGATTCGTATGCCCCTCTAACAGCGCTATTTTATTGATGTTCAATTTTATTTTCATGCTATTGTTTTCCTGAGAGGTGCGCTTTTACCGCTACTCCTATTGCAGTCTATTGCTTTTCGCGCCCTTTTCTCGCCTCACCTCCGGTTTGCAGCCACAATCTTCATGGACTCTTTTACCTATATTTTGAAGCCTCCTGCTTCCTTCTACATTATCTCCAATCGGCCATGCTCATTGCTCTTTCCTCCTATTGTGCTGCTTGTATTACAGGCTCTTCTCCTCATTTGATGGATTGTGCTGGATTATTTCCGTCTTCCTTTCTTCTGATGCCCACTCCTCTCCGATTGGGAATGTGTGCGACCGCTTCTTTTTTAAGCCGCTGAGCACATGTTTCCCTTTCTTTTGGCAGTGCAACCCTTTTAAATATTACTCTATTTTGGATACTCTTGTGTTGCTACACCTTCTTCTCTGCTTTTGGTGTATTTTTCCTCACCATTTACGATGGCTAATGGTTCTCACTCCGTTCGTGCATCTGTTACCGGCACCAAGCCAAAGAGACTAAAAAATGATCCTCCTTCCCCAATCCATGCTTCTCCCAACCCAGGCTTGGATTCAATTCTGGATGAAGTACCAGGTCTTCAACCTTTTATGTCTTCAACAAATGAGAAATTGAAGCAAATGGAGGAGAGATGGATCACTATGGAGAGTAAGGTGCTGGAACTAGAACAAACGCGTCAGTACTATTCAGGATGTCTCTACTAAAATACCGATGCTAGAGCAGGAAATTCACAGACTGAAATTACACACAGAGGACCTTGAAAATAGAAATCGTAGAAATAACCTACGCCTTTATGGTCTGCCGGAGAACGTTGAGGGGCCTAACATGGTTGTTTTCCTACAAAAACTTCTGCCAGAGCTCCTAAGTCTATCGCCGTCTTCTACTCCTCTAAATATTCAAAGAGCACACCGATTGGGTCGACCTGCTACTAATTCTGCTAGACCTAGAGGCATCATCATGCTCTTCCTGGAATTCACCGAACTCATGTCTGTCCTGAAAGCTGCAAAGCTTAAACGTCACCTTACTTGGTCGGGACATAACATCTTCATCTCACAGGATGTGTCCAATGCAACGAATGCTCGACGTAAGGAGTTCCTGGAGTTACGACCTCAAATGAGACATCTTCATCTTCAGTATGGCATCCTACATCCTTGCCTCTGCAAGGTTACTCATGATGGGCGCTCACATACTTTTGATGATCCTGTAAAACTAAAGTTATTCTTACAAAGCTTTCCTTCTACCGGAATGGATACAAGCGTTTAAGTGTTTTCTTTTTCTCTCTCTCTTGTGTTTTTTCTTTCCCCATATCTACTTAGACATCTTCCTAATATATCACTAACCATTCCTTCTTTTCAATTATGTTGTTTCTGTCTTCTGTCGTATATAACTTTCAATCCTGGCTTATTTCTACTTGAGTTGCTCTTTCCTTCTTTTTCTGTATATTATACTGCTTCTCTCTCTTTTTACAATGCCAGTGGTCTGCCTTGCCGTCTGTCACCATGCTCCGTCTTCATTGTATTTTCGTTCTTTTACAGCTCTGGCTTTGCTGCCCTGATCTGTTTCTTCCTCTATCCTTTCCTACTTCCTCCATGCTCTTTTCATCTCTTATTCTCTTTCCTTCTCCCTTTATTCTCTCTTCTTGGTCACTCTGGTCTTCTTTTTCTTCTTTATTGATATTGATGCTTTTGTCGAAGTTCACATGTCATACTTATGTAGTTCCTTATGTGGATTTGCCCTTTTCCAACATTTTTGTTTGCTGTGTTTTATTTTGTAGTCTCCCGCCTGCAGTGTCTCCCCTTCATTTGTTTTGCGTCTCTCCAACCCTTCATCATGTGTAATCTTGTCTCGTGGTCTTGGAAACCCTGTCAAACGTCAAAAGGTATTGTCCCATTTGTCTAAACTTCAATCTCAAATTGCATTTCTACAAGAGACTCATTGTACTGATGTGGAGTCGTTAAAGTTAAAACGACATTGGGTGGGGCAAGTTGTTTTTTCACCTGCTTCTAATAAGAAAGGTGGTGTCGCTATATTATTCCACAAAGCTTTGTCAGTTCAAATTATTTCTACTGAACATGATGACGATGGACGATGGGTGATGGCTAAGATTGTAGTCCAGAACAAGACGTTAGTCTTATTGAATATTTATGGCCCTGTTCGCCCTGATCCCAAATTTTGGCCGGACATTAAAAATCTCCTATCCTCTACTGATTGCCCTAACCTCGTTGTGGCCGGGGATTTCAACCAATGGTTGGATCCTTACTCCGATAGACTATCCAAATGTAAATTCCAACCTGACAAAACTCACAAATCATTCCAATCGGCCATTGCCTCTCGTCCATTTTATGATGTATGGAGAACGTGTAACCCTGATTCCTTTGAATATACCTTTTTTCTCCAACATGCATCATACCAGATCTAGAATAGATTACATTTTGGTCAGTAAATCCTTGCTCCCCTCTATTCAGAAATCGGAAATTGGCTCCATTTTTATATCAGATCACGCTCCTGTTTTTGCCACACTTGATTTTTCACTTACCTCCTTGAAATTTAGTCGTTGGAAATTCAATACATTCCTTTTATCTGACCCACTTTTTATCAAAAATGTCACTACCTTCATTACTGAATTTTTTATTTTAATGTTCCCTCGGATACATCTATTCCCAACACATGGGATGCTTTCAAAGCTGCCTACGTGCCTTTGTCAAATCTTTTGTCTCAAAGAAGAAAAGAGTTGCTAAAGCTAAAAATGAGGCTCAATTACAAACTATTAAACAACTAGAACACACTTATTTTACCTCTAAAGATCCCACTGCCCTTCATACCCTCATTGCTGCAAAAACAGAACTTAATAAACTGGCAACTATTGAAGCCTGTAACATTTTACTTAAAATCAAATCTAAGTATCACGGGGGTCAAAACAAGGCAGGCAAGATGTTGGCTAATTATCTGAAAATTAAATCTGAACGTAAAACCATTGGCCCTATTCTTAATGAATCCACCAACAAATTAGTATCATCTGATGAAGATATTGCTGATGTCTTTCATGACTATTATCGATCCCTTTACACAGATGACACTTTCCCCTCTACCCAGAACCTTGATTCTTTTTTTTCAGGTCTCCCTTCCCCTCCAACCCTTCCTGACGCATGTGCTTCCTTAGAAAAATATATTACTCTTCAAGAAGTAATTTCTGCCATTCATGCTTTGAAAAGATCTAAAGCCCCTGGTCCTGATGGCCTTCCTGTCGAATTTTATTCTACTTTCTCCTCGATTTTTGCCCCTAAACTTTTACAACTCTTCAATACCTTTATTGCTCAAGCTAAGGCTTCAGGGTCCTTCATGGACGCGTTAATCATTATTATCCCCAAACCAGATAAGGACCACTCTCATTGTAAAAATGTCTGCCCTATCTCCCTAATTAACTATGATTGTAAAATTTTTGCAAAGATCCTCGCCTCCCGCCTTGATAACATCATCCCCCTTTTGATTAAAACAGATCAAGTTGGCTTTGTAAACGGTAGGCTTGCATCGGACAATACATGTATGTTTGCTAACATTATTTCCCTTAGTAAGAAATATAAAGACCCCCTTGCCGCTCTTTCTTTTGATGCAGAAAAGGCATTTGACCGAATCAATTGGCAATTTATGTTTCAGACCCTCCAATGGTTTGGTTTTGGGCCCTCCTTTATTTCCTATATTAAATTATTATATTCCTGTCCCCGTGCCAGTATTTTTGTCAATAATCCGTTTTCTAAATACTTTTCTTTATCCCGTGGTACAAGGCAAGGGTGCCCCCTCTCTCCCTTATTATTTATTCTATGCCTTGAACCTTTCCTAGAGCGTATCCGCAATAATAACATGATTACTGGCTTTAAATTCTCCTCTGTTGACACAAAAATGTCTGCATATGCGGATGATATCTTAGTTTACATGTCCAATCCTGTTGATTCGTTGCCACATTTTATGAATGAAGTCCAACTTTACTCCTCTATCTCTGGCTATAAACTCAATTTATCCAAAACTGAAGTTCTGCCCTTAAACTCTGATTGCTCCCAATTCATGTTTAGTGATACTGAATTTACTTGGTGCCATCCAAAATTAAATATTTGGGTATTTGGTTTTCTTCAACCCTTACTGATACTCTCAAATTTACCTTTAATAATTTGATTCAGAAACTTCTTCTCCTGTGGTCCCTGCTTTTTCTTTCCAGGTGGGACAGGCTGGACACTATTAAAATGATGATTACCCCCCATGTGTTGTATACAGTCTCTATGCTTCCCATCAAAATTCCCAATGTATATTTTTCCCGCATAAACTCTATATGTACAAAATTCCTTTGGAATAATAAACACCCTCGTATTGCCTTGCTTAAACTTACTCGTCCTAAAACTGAAGGTGGTGTCCGATTCCCTCTTTTTAAAGCTTACCATTCAGCTTTTCTGCCTAAACAATCGTTTTCATTAGCTTATGATTTTCTAACCATGCCAGTCCCCAAATGGGTTCTTTTTGAACGTTCACTTTTGAAGGATTTTCCTTTTAAACATGTTGCTTTTATGTCCAACTGTTCCTTTATATCTCAATACCCCATTTTGAAATATTCGCAAACCCTCATTTCTAATACCTTTTCTAAAGATGTAAACCCCTTGCAATGTTTTTTATCTTCCATTATTTGGTATAATAAATTTCTCAAATATAAGGGTAAATCTTTTTACTACAAATATTGGAAGGAGAAGAAATTATCTTTTGTTTATCAATTCCTCCATAATTTCAATATTGTTCCCTTCCAAGATTTGCAACTAAGTTACCAACTTCCTGATGCTCTTTTTGGTGAATACACTATTATTGCTACAGCTATCCAATCCTACTTAGCTACGTTCTCACTTCCAACTGAATTTCCGGCTGTAACACCTCCGTCCCCTTTATATCCTTTATTCTCTACCCACACACCTAAGGCTGCTCTTGTTTATAACATATTTATTTATTTATTTATTTATTTTTACTATTTATACAGCGCAAACATATGCCCGTAGGCGTCTCGGCGCTAGATACTGTGCATGGAGTTCCCAAGAGGCTGAATTGGTAGCTATTTTTGACCAAATAGCCATCATCATCATATTGCTATCTGATGCTCAAATTCGTCCTAAATCTAATGTTGAAGTTACTTGGGGAAATGATTTATATGTTTCTTTTTCTATTAATATGTGGGCGAAAATTTGGTCCAAGTTATTTAAAGTTTCTGCAGCTGCACATGTGACTCAATCTCTATATTTTGTATATTATAGAGCGGTTATTACTCCCATTAGCATTTGTAAATTTTCTCCTAATTCCTCTCCCTTATGTTGGTCTTGTTCTAATGCTTCAGGAACATTAATCCATTTACTATATGAATGTGCTGCGGTTTCTTCCTTTTGGAATTCAGTTTGGAAGTTTTGCATGTCAATTTTTAAGTTTCACAATGCTATATCTTTTATACATGTTTTTCTAGGATCCCTATCGCCTGATATAGATATAGCCTCATCTGAATCTAGATTGTTTGACCTTTTTATTGCTCTAGCTCTTAAGGTCATTCTATCGTCATGGAAAGATAATTACAAATTATCATTATCCATGTGGTGGAACTTTATTTGTGATGAACATAGGATTGCTACTGTCTCCTCTTCCTCCATTCCTCAAAAAATTAAATCTGATCTTCTATGGCTCCCCTTTGCTTCCTATCTTTCCTCTACTACTCTAGCCCACTGAGTCTTATCCGCCTTTTCCTCTTCTCTTCTCTCTTCTTCCTCTTTTCTCCTTTCTCTTCTTTCTTTCCTTTCTTTCCTTCTTCTTTTCTCTCCTTCTATCTTATCCTTCCCCACCCCCTGCATATCCCTTTTTGATATATTTAATCGCATAATATTATGCCTGATTGTATCTCCCTATTCTTGTTCATAATGTTTCCATTTCATGGCATGTACTCTGTTTTATTTGCAAAAAAAATTCAATAAAACTTTATTAAACATAAAAAAGTCAAGATAACTCTGGTGATTAATGTTCTTCATTAAGAGAGATAGGAGTTTGTCTAGTGGAAGTTTTGACTCATGGTAAGGAAGCCACAGTGGGTTAATAAGCCTGCTGCCAAGACATGTACCATGAAGATCACAAATTGCATATGATGTAAATTGGTCAGTGCGTTACTGCTTTTGTCTGAGAGATTCTTTTGTTACTTGAAGTTTATAAATTAAAATCCTAACATAGAACAGTGAGCTATTAACTATAATTTAAGAGCTACATGAAATCCTAATGTTGGGAAATGGGTTCATTAGGCTAGAAATCAATTCTGATTATTAAAGAAACCCCCCTTCACATTTTAAATTCTGAGTTTGTACTTCTCCAGACCAAGCACTCCTAAACTATACTTTCTGCAAGTATGGATGACGTGTGACTCCTACAGCTTGTAGTCCTCCGTCTTATGTAACATTTCATATACACTGATTTACACACCTATGATTGATTGCCTCTGTGTAGTGTGTGTGATGTAAAGTGCTCTGATACCCTACACTGGTATGAGTGGTACTATGTAACTAATTAAATGCATCTGAGAGAGTGGTTATGGAGACTTGAGGGGCACTGTAAAAGGGTCATAGTGAGGGAATCCAAGGCTGAGCTAGGTTGTTGAGTGGCAAGTCTTGGCTCTTTCATCCACCAACATATTCTCCATTCGCATTATCTCACTCTTGCAGGTTCTTTCTCATCTTTGCTTTAAGAGCCACAGGGTCAGCCTCATCTCAGAGTCCCTGCCCCTTTCTACCCATAACAGTCTCCCAGTTAACTCTTTTTACTCAGCACAACTGAGTCTGGCATTAATCCGAGCCCAATTTAATATATCTTCTCCTATCCTTGTTACTTCTGCTGGTGTGTTTACATTACTATTTCTATTAGAGTGAGTGTCACTTAAGAGCATCACCATCTACCAGTCCCTCGTTTGTAATTGTTGGAGGGTTCCACTACTAAAGAATGCTTGCCAACTGCACTGTGTAAAGCTTCTGTTGTTTCTCATTCATGCCTCCCCCATGTACCCTCCCCCGGTATGCAAGAATATAGAGACTCCACAAGCAGGAGTTTTCGCTTGAAACCTGTGCCATTATTTTTGCATTGACGGTATTTGTAAAGTGCGCACAAAGTTGAAAGGCAACGGAGTGCTGGACATGGTCAAAGGCAGAACTCCAACCAGAAAGTGAATCTGGGCGGGAGATCCTGCGTTCTGCAATGGGAGGTGGACTCTTCACTGTGTTGTGATGTAGCATTGTTTAAAGACATGCATCTTCAGCTCCTTCCTAACTTGTAGCATCCTTGGGGTTGTCCTGATGGATACAGGGATGTAATTACAGATCCCGAGTGTGCGGATGGGGAAGGCCTATCTCCTTGTTGTTTTATTGGTTCTTGCACGTCTTTGTCCCTCTGAATGAAGGTGTCTGAATATGTCCCTGACTGGCCCATTGATCATTTTGCATTGTTTTTTTTAGATATGAACTGCATGACTGGTTCCAATACTGCAGATGAGGCCTCACCAGTGATGTGTACAGAACTTACAACTGTCTGCTGAGTTTGCTCCCTGATATGCAATCCAGCATTTACTCTGGCGGCACTGGTTGACAAGTGAATTTCACAGAATACATTCTTTGAGAGCCATTATCCTTCTGTCATCCCGAACGCATGTCAAGCTCCTAGCTGCTAATTAGCGAGCATGCCAGATGTAGGACCTTCAGGCCATTCTGGATTTTTGGACCGCTGTACTTTGCATGCCTGGATTTCAAAGTCCATGCCTCTAGTAGAAAACAAAAAACGACAAGTACCAGAATGCAAAGGGATGCTGTCTAAAGCGCCATGACTGGCTATTGACCTCATCTATGATTCTTGTCCACTTGGAGCTTTAAAATTTAAAGTAATTCTGCTGATAATCTAATTTGTACAGTCTTCAAAAGCATAATTGTTTTTGAATAGCCCACTTGAATGTCCCTAATTCAAGAAGACCCACAACTGCCACAGACAAACACAAAGAGACAGCACAGAGGGCATCTGGTGCTAAAGCACCTGGCACACGGTTTATTAGGAAGATGCCCTAGCAGATCTGGTATTTCTAAAGGATAACGGGGTGCCAACTGGTGCTTTGAGGTCATAAGCACTACTCACATTTCAAACGTTGGTGCAATACTGTGAGTAAATCTCTTGTACTCTTTGTGAAACACAAACACAAGCACAAAAGGCCTCAGTGCGAAAATTACGTTTTAAATGGGGAACATTGTCAGGCCTTTAATGGTACAGACTTGATAATAGGGCCACTTGGTGTAAACTTGGCATGCCTGCAAAAAGGGCCCTCATATTTCTATCTGGGTTCAGAGTGGTACTGCCTGAAAAACCATGGCTTACTATTGATGACATTATGGAGTCCTCTGGTAACATTAGAGACCCAGCACTCAAGTCATGGGCTTTACCTTTTCCTGACATTGCTCTCAGATGCATTATTCTACTTGGTTAAGGTCATGAAATGCAAGACTACATATCCCAGAATGCATTATTGTACTTAAGGAAAGTCGGTGACTGCAAAACAGCATTTTTCCTGTTACAGTGTCATCTGGTACCTTTACTAGGTTTTATTAGTGAAGTGGGAAGGCACTGGGAAAGTGCCCTATGCAGTCTGTGATTCCTAATTTCAAGCCCCATCTCCCACCTGAGCCAACTGTGATCTGCAACTGCTGCACTTAACCCCACAGCCAGGGTCCGATAATACTTCAGTTCATGAGACCTCGACATTCAAAACACAATATGCAGGAAGCAGTTGTCGAAGTGGGGAAATAAGTAGAAGAACTGTGGGCGGATTATCAGAGGGCGAGAATAACCTGAGATTTGGGTTAGTGGGCGGAGTCAGAGGTGTGGCCAGAAACAGCAAAACTTCCCTATTTTTAGTATTTGTTTGGCATTTAAATGACCAGTTCCAGCGTTTTACTTTATTTTATTCAACCAATAGATATACATGTGTATTTAAGGTTTATTATGAGTTATTAAGTTATTGACATTAAAGTACATTCACAAAGTGGGATATGTTTACAACACCGAATATGCCAAATATGCTTAAAAGTGGAATCACAAGCCATTTGTCTCTAAGCCATGCAGTTTCTGTCATCAGCACTTCTCCTTTTTCCACAAGAGCAGTTCAAACATGAATGGCAACATAGCCTAGTTTTAAATGTTTTCCACTTATTTATGGCTTTACCATATTTGCTATACAAAAACAGAGGAGGGAGGTAGAGCAATGGGGAATGGATTCTTGCTCCACAAGAATACTAAATAAACAAGGAGAATCCAACCCGCAGGTGGAGTGAAGTGTTCAACGAGTGTTGGAGCACTTAGTGTTGTGTTTAATACCCCTCACACACCAACAGGCCCCTTGGTGTCATGCTTCATCATCGGGGTCTTCGCACCCCTCTATCGGGATGCAGCGTGCTGCGACCTACGACTACGCTGGAGCACTTATAGTTGCTGACTATGTGTGGTGCATGTGTGTGGGATGTATTTATAAGTGAGTGGTGGGACGTGGTGAAGGATTAAAAAGTACCTGGCACATGAGTATTATTGAAAAAATGTTATTCTAACTCTGGCTGGTACTATTAAAAAGGGTGCAGTGTGAGGTCAAATCTGTATTATTAATGAACAGGACCTCTGGTGTGCGTCGACATGTTTCGGAGTCAAGCTCCTTCTTCAGGACGGGGGCACAACTTCCCACCTTACTCACGTATTTCTAGATGAATATCAAGAATTATTAATAAAAAGTGAAATATAAAGCTAAATGTGCCTACAGCGGTCTCCTACAAGCACAATGACCTGTAGAGAGACAAAAAGGTAATAACAATTAATGGTTACCCATGTACCGGGTAGTTCAAGCAGGTGCAGTCACCTGGAACCTCACCATTTGCTTATAATTAGCCATGTAAAAGAAAAAGTACTAACAACACATACAACATAGAAACATAAAAACACTAGGGGTTACTGGCTTCAGTGGTCATACTTATAAAGCTTGCTTGCTTGCTTCATGAGCAAATAGGAACGTCTGGGGTGTTTGTTGCTTAATTTGCAATCTGTAGTGAGAAGTAATAAAGGTGTAAAAATACATTCTCACTTACTAAAGAGGTCTTCTCATATGGTCGTTTTTAGGTTCTATACTCACTGGCTCGGGACATAGTAATCACCGTCTTTCCCCATACGCTGCTCTGCTGAAATGAGGAGATCACAGGGCTTACGCTATTTATACCTTGTATTTAATTGGGCGGAACTGATTACATGTCCAAACATGGTTGTTCCGATGTCAGAAGTTAATTGGATGCCCATGTTTGGAAGGTCCGATCGTAAGCCATACATACGATAGCCTGATATGTCAGCAGGGGCTTGCAATAGGTGAGCGTCGCTACACGCGAGCTTGTGTTTTGAGCGCATGTGCTAGGATCTAGTGATAATCCTTCGCGCATGCGCGTTGAATTGGCATTCATTGTCCGGGCTTGCGATAGATGAGCGTCGCAACACACGAGCGTGTGTTCTGTGCGCATGCGCGTTGGTTTGGCTTTCATAGTCAGGCGGCAGTGCTTGTTAACGCATGCGTCCTGATGCCGAGCTCATGTACCAACGTGTAGTATTACATTCTGTGTTAGATATCAAAGATGTTATGGGCCTCAGTTGGGGCAGTACTAGAGGGTTATTAAATATCATAACAAGGGTTTTTATGGGCCTCAGTTAAGGCGGTACTGGAGGGTCAAAAAGATGTATGGTAAAATGTATTCAGGCATCAGGTTGAAGTTACTGGAGGTGGTATATTAGTTGGATAATTGCCCCAAGGCACCTCATCATTTAACCCTGTAAGCTGTGTGCCAAGGCGGAATACCCATCTTTGTTCCTTCAAAAAGAGACCGTCCTCTGAAGGTAGTTGCTCAATGACGGTCCATTTAAGGTCATTGACACAGTGTTGTGCCGTCAGGTAATGTGTCGCCATTTTTGTGGTGCTTTTCTTACAGCGCACGTTGCTTTTGTGCTCATTCAACCGCGTGGTCCTGTGCGGGTAACTAAAAAAGGCTGTTGGTTATAGCCTACAAAAGGTTGTGGATCGTAGAATCCGCCATCGAAATCTGGGTTCCATTGTGGGTAACCTTGTACATTCGAGGGTTGTCCGTACTGAAATGGGGGAAATGGTGAAGGCCCCATGTATTGTGGAAATTGGGGCGGGTATCCTCTCCATCCTCTCTGTCTCGGGAACCTCCAGTAACTTCAACCTGATGCCTGAATACATTTTACCATACATCTTTTTGACCCTCCAGTACCGCCTTAACTGAGGCCCATAAACACCCTCGTTATGATATTTAATAACCCTCTAGTACTGCCCCAACTGAGGCCCATAACATCTTTGATATCTAACACAGAATGTAATACTACACGTTGGTACATGAGCTCGGCATCAGGACGCATGCGTTAACAAGCACTGCCGCCTGACTATGAAAGCCAAACCAACGCGCATGCGCACAGAACACACGCTCGTGTGTTGCGACGCTCATCTATCGCAAGCCCGGACAATGAATGCCAATTCAACGCGCATGCGCGAAGGATTGTCACTAGATCCTAGCACATGCGCTCAAAACACAAGCTCGCGTGTAGCGACGCTCACCTATCGCAAGCCCCTGCTGACACATCAGGCTATCGTATGTATGGCTTACGATCGGACCTTCCAAACATGGGCAACCAATTAACTTCTGACATCGGAACAACCATGTTTGGACATGTAATCAGTTCCGCCCAATTAAATACAAGGTATAAATAGCGTAAGCCCTGTGATCTCCTCATTTCAGCGGAGCAGCGTATGGGGAAAGACGGTGATTACTATGTCCCGAGCCAGTGAGTATAGAACCTAAAAACGACCATATGAGAAGACCTCTTTAGTAAGTGAGAATGTATTTTTACACCTTTATTACTTCTCACTACAGATTGCAAATTAAGCAACAAACACCCCAGACGTTCCTATTTGCTCATGAAGCAAGCAAGCAAGCTTTATAAGTATGACCACTGAAGCCAGTAACCCCTAGTGTTTTTATGTTTCTATGTTGTATGTGTTGTTAGTACTTTTTCTTTTACATGGCTTATTATAAGCAAATGGTGAGGTTCCAGGTGACTGCACCTGCTTGAACTACCCGGTACATGGGTAACCATTAATTGTTATTACCTTTTTGTCTCTCTACAGGTCATTGTGCTTGTAGGAGACCGCTGTAGGCACATTTAGCTTTATATTTCACTTTTTATTAATAATTCTTGATATTCATCTAGAAATACGTGAGTAAGGTGGGAAGTTGTGCCCCCGTCCTGAAGAAGGAGCTTGACTCCAAAACATGTCGACGCACACCAGAGGTCCTGTTCATTAATAATACAGATTTGACCTCACACTGCACCCTTTTTAATAGTACCAGCCAGAGTTAGAATAAAATTTTTCAATAATACTCATGTGCCAGGTACTTTTTAATCCTTCACCACGTCCCACCACTCACTTATAAATACACCCCACACACATGCACCACACATAGTCAGCAACTATAAGTGCTCCCGCGTAGTCGTAGGTCGCAGCACGCCGCATCCCGATAGAGGAGTGCGAAGACCCCGATGATGAAGCATGACACCAAGGGGCCTGTTGGTGTGTGAGGGGTATTAAACACAACACTAAGTGCTCCAACACTCGTTGAACACTTCACTCCACCTGCGGGTTGGATTCTCCTTGTTTATTTACCATATTTGCAACATCATACATCATCTGCTGCATAATCTAACATTTTCAACAAAAAATTGTTTGTAACTCAAACAGATAAAAAATTACTAAATAAATGTGACATGTTGCTGCGAAGTAGAGGGCCATTCGGAAAGGTTGACTGGTCACCTTTCTCACTGCTGCATTTGTATATTACACAGGTACTAATGAGGCAAAATCTTTGTAGAGGCTGTTAGTATGTATATAATTGTCAAAATAATAAAGTATCATGAAAAGTACCGTATTATGCTGCAGCCTTTTTTTACCTGCATAATTTAGTCAGCACCGCAACATAATTTTGTCCTCCATTGCTGCATAATTCCAGTGGCCCGAAAGTGGGCAGCACATGTTAAAAGTGCTTGTGCATGAAGCAGAGTTAGTTTGCGTACTTAGTTTGGAGTGCATGTAAATCCTGCATTGCCAATCCCTAGTGAGTTGCACTACTACTGCTGAAAAAGGCCAATGGAGGTACCAATGGGTGAGGAGGACTGACCTCAAGGGTCCTGTGATCTGTGACAGAGTCACTGTTGCTCTACTATGTGCTGCTTTGTAGTCCTGCCTGTAAGACTGGAGGTGAACTTAAGTATGGATTGTGGTGGACAGGCCTTCAGGGTTTACCCACACTTGCCATTTCTAAGGTCCACCTGCTGGTGCTAAGACACATGAGCTTCTAAGGTCTATCGGGACCTTCTAATGTGTAGCATGGGAATGTACTTCATCAGGAGAGTGATCTGGTGGACTGGTCATGAAGACTGAACCTGGTTCTCCTGTTCCGAATTCGGCAGCTCTGGCCAGAGTGCCACATCCTCTCCCCCACCACCAACACTGAGAGAAACTCGCTCCTCCTTCAGTTACAACTCAATTGTGCTGTGACTCAATTCAAATTTTGCACTAGACAAGAGTAATATCCTGCCTGAAAAAAAAGTAATAACATCCTTGAAAAAGCAAACACCCATAGGGAATGCAAGGATAAGTAAAGCGTGTGTAACAACATATTAATGCTTTTAAACTCATTATTCAGAAATCAGTGAGTAATTTTGCATGAACATGACCACAGGGCCCAGAAGGGACCCGTTTCAATGTCCATTGCTT
The DNA here is from genome assembly GCF_964261635.1 of Lissotriton helveticus. Taxonomy (NCBI): domain Eukaryota; kingdom Metazoa; phylum Chordata; class Amphibia; order Caudata; family Salamandridae; genus Lissotriton; species Lissotriton helveticus. Next base: position 141,049,017 of record NC_136073.1, on the reverse strand, counting down.
ACATCCTAACAAAACGTAAGCAGTTTGGTTTAAAAAGATCACATCCCTGAACACAGAGCCTCAGTACACATTTTATGAGCTAAAATAATTAAAACTGTTGAAAATGATCACCTTAAACGTTTTCCACTCCACCCATCAAGCAGGTATTGTATTCCATCCAGGAATGGTTCACGTCCCCACTCTGGGAAAACAATTTTCAAAGAAAGAAGATACAAAGAAAGTAGCGCTCTGAATTCTTTATTTAGTTATTTAATTATTTTCCGTATTTTGATCCTTTTTTTCTCTCCATCCCAAGGTTGCACTTAGGAATTGAAAAAGGTAATTTCCGACCAAAGTGTTTCATTAATTTTGGATTCATTTCACAGTGGAACAAACAAAGGAGAGGCAAGACAGAGTAAGAGCTGTCTCTTGAGATCAAGGGCGAGACAGAGACAGAAAGAGGAAGAAAGAGAGAGAGAGAGAGAGGGAGGAGGGCAGCTACCAGCAGCAGTAAAGGAGAAGTGGACACTGTCCTTGCCTTCTCTGGGCAGGAAGGAAAAGAGACTACGTTTTAGTCTCTTTTCCTTCTCTGCCTGTCCCAGATGGCTGAGCATTATCTGTAGGCCTTGGCTATTTCTGCCGTCCTTGAACACATTAATTTAGGAGAACAGATTATCTTTAATTAAAAAAGTAAGGGCATGCTGTGCTCTGCTGATCCTGCCTCCTTTGATCACTGGCGGGATGAGGTGGATAAAGTGGAGGATCAGCAAAGAGCCAGCTCTTAGATGATGAAAAACAACCATTACCATAAGGGAGAGTTCTTCAAACTGTGGGGCGCGCCCCCCCCCCCAAGGGGGGCGTGCACTCCACTCTAATTTTACCTTTGTTCCCTGTTGCAAGTCTTCTTAGAGAACTCCGGAATGGATGGGGGGAGGAGGGAGGAGAGAGGGGAAATCAACGGGGCACAAAGTGCCCATGCTTTTATTATGTTCACCGTCCCAGGAGGGGGTTAATTCATTCAGCTTCAGCCGCAGTGAGGAGACAGGAAGTCTCCTCTGCTAAAACTGAAGGTACATGACCTGAAGACAGCCTTCGCATTTAATATTATTATAAAGAAGACTCCTAGCCACGCACTGCAGCTGAAATGCCTGTCTGTTCCTTTGCTTTCAGTTTAAGCAGTGGAGACATCCTGCCTCTCACTGCAGCTGTAGCATTTCAGCTATATGAATTAACCCCCTCATTGGAGGGTTAGCGCTTCCCAGAAAGGAGACCGTTTCTTTTAAAACTACACAGGCAGTCCCGCAAAATGCCAGCCAGCCATGTGTTCTTTTGCAGACTGCATGTTCTCTTTTATTATCACCAGTATACCGGATGCACAGCTAAAAAATACTGTATGTTATCTTCACATTGGTAATCAGCAAATATCATAATATCTTCTGTTAGTTTAAACATTGTTTGTAAAATCATTGCATTACTCGCAATTCATGTAATGATTTTCATGTTGCCAGTTGTTTGACTTGAAAAATACTAGAAAAACGATTTTGGTACATTATAAAAAATCATGTTTAAACTAACAGAAGATATTGTGATCTTTTGCTGATTACTAATGTGAAGATAACATACAGTGGGCCTCATTTATGAGGCCGTGCGTCATTTTTACGCCGCCGGTGCGTCACTTTTTGTGACGCACCAGCAGCGTAAATAATGTGCCTTGTTGCACCCTATTTACAAAGTGACGCATCTAGGTAGATGCGTCACTTTGTAAACCCCTGCGCTACGTTATACCTGTGTCAGGTATAAAGTATGCAGAGGGGGCGTTCACCCGCAAAAAGCCTCGTAATAGTGACGCCGTGAAATCTATGAGATTTCACTGCGTCACTTTTAGGACGCTGTTGCGTCAAAATCTTGCGCCTGCCTCACAGCAGGCTTAAGACTGACGCAAGCCCTTTCACATGGGGCTTTCTCCATGTGAAAGGAAGCATTGCTGGAGTTGCGTCACTTTTGTGACACCTCCAGCAATACGTCACTTTTGCGCCTACAGATACGTCAGAAATACTGACTTATTTGTAACTCCTTGCGACATGATGCGTCATATTATAAATATGACGCATCAATCATGTTGCAGGGAGAGCGCAGTGAAAAGTGACGCATCGCTGTTTTCACGCAGCGATGCGTCACTTTTCATAAATGAGGCCCAGTATTTTTTAGCTGTGCATCTGGTATACTGGTGGTTTTCCACCATAGGTATTGTGGTATCTCAATAGGTTGGCTACCTTATAACTGGGTTGCACGGCATTCACTAAGTGAATCTTGATTATTCTTTGTTTACTGTGTTCAAATAGGGTGTGTGCAGACTCTCCACAAAAACCCTTTTATTATCAGCCATAGATTATTCAGGCAGCTCTAGAACAGAAATAAAAGTTTTTTCTATTTCTATTTGATGTTCAAAGTATGCATGGGCAAATACTGACAAAACAGCTTTTAGGTGACTGCTTAATTTTGTACCCAATGGGACATCAAAATAATAAGCTGGCAACCCTAATCACAAGACTGGGAGTTTGTTGCAGGATCACCACATTATTTATTTCCTCCACCCTGATCCCTTGTTACTGCCATATTAGCAATAGTTTAACACATTTGAAACCCTAAGCTGCCCTCAATAACATTCTGAGTTACTTGAAGGGTCTGGGAATGCACCTTGCATTCAGACAACTCGCTTCTCATTCTTACCTTTCACTTCCACGCTCACCCTGCACTTACACTGATCCCCATGCACTCACACCAGTCACCCACATACCCTGCACTCACAGTGATCACTCTGCACTCACAATGCACTTGCAGTGTTCACCCTGTACCTCACCCTGCAATCACACAAGCACACTACTCAACCTGGGCTGAAGTGACAATTCACTCACCTGTCCCCCTCACTGCTCAATCTGCAATCTCACTCAAATAAGCCCACCACTAACTATACATTCATTCGTCCCACTCTGCACTTATATCTGCAGCCAAATTCATATGGTCACCTCGCTCACCTTGAGGTCACTCCTCTTACCTTACTCGCAAACTGTCGCATGGCTCACCGTGCACTCACATGAGCACTCCTGCCACCCACACAGCACAGAGGGTTAATGTGCCTGCTCCATAGAATGTGTACCATGCAGATCACAGAACTGAGTGTGAGTAAACAATGAGTAGCGCTATAACAAAATAAAGGGAGATGAGGTGCATCGTTGGTGAGTGGTAGTGAGGGAATTCATGGAGAAGGGGGACATGTGGGATGGGGCACGGCTGCAGTTTGTGCGCCAGCGCAGGGGGAAGCACAGAGATGTGTCATATTCTTGTAAATATGTCGCATCCCTGTGCTTCTGAAGTGCCGCAGCTTGGCGTAGCCAAAGGGCTTACGGTGCCACGCTGCGGCACTTCCTTGTAAATCTGCCCCTGAATGTAGAGCACTACCTGAGGATGGCAGTAGCAAAAATCCATCCACAGATTGACCGTCTGTGGCGAAAAATAGGCACACCCGTCAAATTTATGTTGGTGGTGTTATCAATCAATGTCATGTGTAAAACAAAGCATCCTAGTAAAAACAATTTGCACACATTTTCTCTGGGAAAATGGTGGCTTGAGCTATGTCATAACCTGTCATTTCAGCACACCCATTTACAAACCTGCACTTTATTATTAAACACTCTTATTATGTTGAACATTATCAGCTGGATATGGTCCAGGATATACGCGCGGCGGTCAATTATGTAGTGTACCAGATTCCAGAAATTTCTGTCAGGTGTTGGGGGGCCCTACAGCTAAACAAATTGAGCTGGGGGGGCTCAACCTACAAAAGTTTGAAGACCTCTGCCATAAGGACATTAACATCACACAATGCTGGAAAACATCAACAGATGAAGGAGAAAGAAAAATGCTAGGGAAGCGGTAGGTTGCCAGTCAAAGGGCTTGGAAGGCAACCAGTACTCGCTGCATGAGTAGGAAAGGAGGGCCTAGGCCAATAATGTATTCACAATCTCCAAACCTTGCTTCTTATTTAAATCTTCCTGCTACCCTGAAGGGCTCATTATTCAAGCTGGCAGATAGGGTAGCGCTGAGGTGGGACGGGGTCAAACAGCAATCAACAGTTTAGTGCAGACTGCTGGCAGCTGTGGTGGTGAGGTGAGAAGGAATTCCTGCAGGGGTGCAGCAAAACAAAGGGCAGAGGGCGGGTGGCCTCTGTGACTGGAGGCAGGTCACAGGTCAAGTGCAGGGCCAATATAGGCAGCCCTTCCGTGTGCTAATGCCCTGCAACTCACAAAAGGGTGAGGGGAAATTATTTTGTCCCCTTGCCCCCCCACCCTTGTCCCCAGTGTCCCTCCACTCCAAAATCTGGGGGGTATATATCCCCCGTGCCCCTCAAATTTCCTATGCCATAACTGTGAATTAGGTGTCGGTGGACCCATGTCTTCAATTTAGGGCCACTGGAAGTATGGCATGGGACGAGTAAACTAGGTAGCAAGACAAATCTATCAAGCGGCGTAATGAGGAACAGTTTGAAGTAGCATAACCTCACTATTTTGTCACTTTTACATGTTACTATATGGAAAAAGGTGTCGCTTTCTTGATATCAGTTTGACACCTAAGTGCAGCAACAGACACTGAAACATAACCTGTCTCTGCTCCACAAAAAGCCTACCCTTCATATCAGCCTGCCTGGTAGCGTTATTAGTAACTTTTGATTCAGTCGAGCTAGAAATATGTTTCTTGTTAAAGTCTGCAAGTTATGCACACAACGATGGAATATGTGGAAAATATCACACATTTTCAATTATGCAGCAAATGTCACAGGACAGCATTCTTCCATTGGTTCTGCTTTTATGACATGTTTATGCAATTCCAGCTATACAGCTATCATCACCTTGCACATTGGTCACCCACACCCCGATGGAAAAGAGAAATTACAAGTTGCAGCATACAAAGACATGTTGGCTAAAATGCCAGAACTGCCTGTATGTGTGTGTCATATGGCATGGAATCACGTAGGGTCCGATTCCGATCTCGCTCGGAAGGGTTCTGAATGTGATCCGGCCCAAAAACATATGAGCCGTAGGTTTTTTTTCCGACCGACTCGTACAGCTGTATGAGCGAGTAAATTACGAGGCGAGAAACACGAAATCGCTGACCGAATCGTTTCCGGGTCTGAACTGCTCCGTACGTCTCGTCCGTAAGCAAATCGCACTGTGCAATGGAGGTGATTTCCGACTGAGCCAGTACAATGCACGATTCGCACAGCCGGATTGAGTCGGAGCCTCCGACACGTAGACGCTCTGGGAAGCGGAATTTGGGGGTCCCCCTTCACCCAAAGTCATACGAGTCGATCACGGGGGGAGCCAAGGGTCCCCCCTACACATGAAAGTACGGTGCGGGTGGCACAGACGCTTCCCCACTACAGGGGACACCCTTGTGCGCAACATACCTTTTTCGTCAATGGGAGACTATGTACGCATCGTACAACAGGCTCGAATTGACTTCAAAGGGGATCCGAGCAACCCGTATCCGTCAGCGCTTGTCGGCATAGTACTAGGGCGCTCGGAGCACGAGTCGGTTGGAAAGCCCTCCAGATCCGAGTCGGACAGAGTCTTCTCCCAGCGAGATCAGAATCGGCTCCTAAGTAGTTTAATAATTTCAATTTGGGAACATGGGTGAAAGTTTCAAGTTCTGAATTTGTGAACTTGGTACAACTTTGCTGCAAACTGTTTTTTTAGAGCAGTGTTTCCCCAAAACAGAGCAATTTTGTTTCCTTCAAGTATTGGGAATGTGATATCCGTAGACAGTTAAAGATGTCCGTAGAAAGACCTAAAAAAACATTGAGGAAGCCAATTGATCTATCCTATTTTAAATGAAGACCTATTGGGTTTCTAATGCTTTTTGTTGATGCTGTTCCCTGTCAATAAAACACATTCTCATTCGTCAGTGTTGGCCAACATTAATAAAACAAGCAAATATAAATTGCTATTGGGACCTATTGGCATTAACAATGATTTCAGCCATGCTGTACAGAATTCCCAATGCTGTCCATCGTGCCTAAAAATGGAGCATATGTACGAAATGACGAGAATGCTTTTTTCTTCTTGTTTACCAATCCAAGTTGGATCACTAAGCAAAAATAAAAATAAAGCACATTAAGGTGGGGGGCCAATTCAGTAGGGGTAAGCAACACAGTGGGGGTTAGAATCATGGAGCATGGGGGTTGTGAAGCAACACGAGGACGAATCTTGAAAGCAAATGGAGAGAGAGTAATGTGATGGGGAGGAGAGTGGGAGAGAGAGAGAGAGAGAGAGAGAGAGAAAGAGAGAGAGAGAGAGGGGAACATGGAGCTTGGGGTAGCAGTACATGAGAGTACATGCATCAGAGTGCGGGGTGGGAAGAAACACATGGGCAGAGAAAAAGCAACACAAGCAAGGCAGAGGAGGAAGTACATGAGGGAGGCTGCTGGAAAACACAAATGCCTAAACAAAAAGAAAAAAGTTGTGCAAGAAAAATTGACTAGTACAAGGACAAAAGTAATACATCCATGCTCCAGTGGAGGGACTAACGTATGAAGAGGAAGCTAAGCCCACACAAGTTAATGATAAGCAGGAAGCAGATGAAAGTGATAATGAAACCAGTCAATGGTAATCAATGGGCAGCAGCCGCGGCCCGTGGAGGGAATTGTGGTGGGGCAGAGAGGCAGGGCGGGGGAGGGGCAGGGTGGGGGGTGCTAAAAACCGGCATATGGATAATTGGAGGTAAGTAAGCAACTTAATTAATAAAAGGAATTTCGTAGCACGCGCTGCAAAAATGTGATGCAGCGCGCGCTACGAAATTCGTTTTATTAATTAAATTGTTTACCTACCTCCAATTATCCATATGCCGGTTTTTAGCACTCCCCACCCTGCTCCTCCCCCGCCCCGCCTCTCTGCCCCACCGCAACTCCCTCAACGGGCCGCGGCTGATGGGCAGGCTTCTGAGTCCACTATAAGCTGACAATACATCTCACAGGCGGGGCAAGTGCTGTCTAAAAGGCAAGACCTAAAAAGAGAATAATGCGTTATATTTATGTCTGCAAACATTAGAACCATATGCATACTTTTGTATCTTCATGCATGTGGGCACTTAGCATAACAGATCTATCATATTGTTTTGTTTTTTCACCATTATAAAATTGCTGATGCCCATCTTCGATCTACAAATTTTAAAGAAAGGAATACATTGTGTACCAAAGGAGTAACCTGCCAGCAAATTACAAATGCAAGGCTCTCAAAAAAAAAAGTTAGACAACAATGCAATGGGATGGTATGGAGGAGCGGGTGGATGGGGCAGAATGCAACAGGAAACAGATGAGGGATCACAGACGTAATGGAGAAGCTTTACGGCATATTTGGGAAAGGCAGAAAAATAATTTTAGAAACAGGCAGACTGGGAGGGGTAGGAGGAGCTACCAACAAGCTGGAGGGGTGGATGAGCAATGAGCAACACAGAAAGAGCAGCAGAGGTCCCTTGAGTGGGAAGCAAAACATAAGAAAGTAGGGGGCTGATTTCAATGCAGTCGGAAACTGCTCCAACCATAGGTCCTAGCCGTTCCGACTGCATTGAAATGTCTTGTTCGGATTCCTTTCCAATTAACCCATTTTGATGGGGTTGGTCGGAAAGGAATCTGAACCTGATGTCTGAATGGCCTCAGACGGGCTCAGAGAGCCCAGCTGCCATTCGGAAATCCTCCATCAATCCCTCGGGTGGCTCTTTCTGGCTGAGGAATGACAATGGAAGATTCCCACAGCCTTTCTGTGCCGGCCTTTCTGCCTACGGATGGCGGCCTAGGGGGCACCTATGGTGCCCCCCCTGGAGACTTCGAGGTGCCTGCTACAGGGTGCAGGGGTGAACTGCACTTCTGCTCTTTACAATGAGAGCATGCATTCAGTTCCGAATGCATGCTCCCATTGTAAAGAACAGGATTATGACCAAACAGTGTTTGGTCGCATCTTACTTGCTGGGCTGGAAGCAACGACAGGAGGTCATTCGTTTCCAGTTGCCAAACGATGTCAGATGGATTCTGTTCCATCCGACATCGTAATCTGGCTCTAAGTAAGAAAGCACATCCATTCCTATGAACTTCTAAAAGCACTAGAGAAATTTTTTTTACTGAATGTAAGAAGGACACAAATCATACAACCAAAGGGATGGTAAAGAAGCTTACTCCAAGCGAGGAAAAAACACAAGAAGAGGTAGGATAATCATTGAATAATAAGCAAGCAAAAGAGAGTGACAGAAAAACCAGGCAATGGTAGGCAATGAGCTCTCACAAAACCTACTGTAAGTATTGTTTTTGTAAACATAAGTCTTTGACAACAGACAGCTGCTTGCTGCCTATAGATCAGACCTAAAAACTATCAGTGGATAAGTCACTAACACATTGAATCAGGAAACTTGAGGGCCCTGTCAGCAGCTCAGTTTAATGCTGGCAATGAGGATATGTTCTACAAGTGCTAGTACATTCTGGAGCATGCAAGTTGCCTGAACACCCTGTGGCAGATACCACTATAGGTTGGCAAACCAGTGAATTTGCAGAAATATCAGAGCCAGAGTGCTAGTGGGAGTCTGACTTAGCTTTAAGAGCCAAAGCATGAGCCAAGCCAACAACAAAATCGTGATGTGAATCTTTTAAATTCACCGAACTGATATATGTTAAGTGAAATAGATGTTTAAATATGCCAAGACACTGTAAAAATGTATCTGCCACATTTGTGATGTGACTTTAAATCAGAAAATAAGATTAATGGGTGGCTATATAAATCCTCTGTTTTTTTGTAGCGTAGGACTGTTACAATCATTTGTGAATATATTGTCTTAGCAGGACCCGAATGATGATAACATCATGCTTTCATAAAACAATGTTTTGCATCTGACTCACCCTCCACCGCGGTCGGGCCTTAAAACATGCCTAGGCACCTGTCTAGCACAACCATATGACTGTGGTTGGCGATTAATGCCTATGTGCATCTCTGGAATCCCTTATTCGATTCTGTCATTTTGGTGTCATTCTGTTCATGAAATTATGGTCTATTTTTATAAATTGGAGTGGGATTTTTATTGTGTTGTGTTTTTGACTATTTAACTATTTTAGTACTTTTGAATGCTTTGCACATACTATTAGAAAATAACAAACAGTAGTAAGTCCATCACTGCACCTGACCAACCACTGATACAGCAACACCCTGCATTAGAAAATAATGGGGGTTGGGAGTTAAAATAAATCCACACAGGAAATAATGTTAAAAGAAGTGAGTTTATTTAAGATAGTAAAAAAACTATTTTTTTTATATATTAACATTAAGTAATATATGAAAATAATACATATTTATTATTTTATTATAAAATATTTTAATTTGTAGTAACCTTTTAAATTCAATCATTAATGTAACAGTATGATGTATTAATTAATGGTAATTAATGCTTTACATCACTTTTAATAATGATTAATACATATTAATCAAGATTTAATAATCAAATAATTATTAATGAAATTAATAGTGCGGTGACATTTTTGTCATTTGTTCTTCATCTAAAATAAATATACATAATTAGTTGACATGATTATTTAACATAAAATATTTGTTATATTTTTTTTCAAGTTAAATAAACTTTTTTTTTAAATCTCGTTATACTTTACCGTGTGGATATCTCCCCCCCCCCCCCCTCCAACTTTGGAGTCTTCCCATGGTAAGGAACAGGGACATTTCAAAAAATGTATTCAACTAAAAAAAAAAATATTAAACATATCTTTATATTAATTATGAATATAAATTCCTTTTATATAATTATTTTAAATGTAGAGCAAAAATTGCTAAAGTACTATTAATAAGTACATAATTAACTGATTTCACTGGTTTAATTCAAATAAATCGAGTGGTTCTCGATAATAGTGGAAACGATCAACAACTTAGGCGATACTCCAACGAATAATATTCATGCATGGTCAATCTTTTTAGAGAGACTAAAACTGAAAATGAAAACACCAGTTACTAAGGCCAAAGGTATCAGCCCAATTAATAGATTGCCGAAAGATTTGGAAGATCTAAGAAGGACACTGAGAAAAACACATAAAAAGTTGCAACCAAATGCCAAAGACTCTTATCAAATGGATGCGTTTTGGCCCTACGGAAGAGCTATAAAAAGAAAGTCTGGGAGTACAAAAAAGACATGAAGGAAAAATTCTGGTCCAAATTGCTTTATAGTTCCCAAACTCGGATACAATTACGTTCTGGAAAATTATAAATCAACTAACCAGACCGTTGAACACTCTTGTATCAAATGTGCAGGAAAATGCATGGGTTACTTTCCTCCAGTTAAAATTTAAAGGAAATGCAATAAAAACCCCAGGGAATTACCCAATCCGCAAAATGACAATAAAAACACAAATGAGGGGGAACATAGCATACAACAATTACCAATTAATCCAAGTAAAGTACTAACAACGACCTTAACACTCGGATCTTATTCTAAGGAGGAGATAATACAAGTAATTAAAAAGGGCAAGAGTAACGGGGCCCCAGGTCCAAATGGCATACCGCAAGCAGTATACAAACATGCACCTGAATACTGGAGTCCACTTTTTGGGAATCTCTTTGCTGATGTTCAAAATCTTAATCAAATACCTGAAAGCTGGCAAGGATCCATGCTAATGCCTATATACAAAGGTGGTGACAGAACCAACCCATGTAACTACCGACTAATAGCACAACAGGATGTGGAAGCTAAATACTTTGCATCACTTCTACTAAAAGATCTGGTTACCTGGTCTGTCGAGAGAGATCTGATCCCAATTAACCAAACGGGGTTTAGAGCGGGGATCGGAACTATTTCAAATATTCTATCAATAACTATGATAGCTGATAAATGCCAGAGTACCAAAAAGGAGTTGAACTTATGTTTTATCGATCTGCAAGCCGCATTTGATAGTGTGGATCGGGCCTTATTATGGGTAAAATTAAGATCATTGGACATACCTGAGAGAATACTAAGGGGCTTGTTGCTATTCTATACGAACACTTGGACACAAGTAAAACTAGGGGATGGTACCCGATTGTCAAGAAAAGTGCATACTGAAACCGACCTAAAACAAGGCTGTGTCCTTGCCCCTCATTTATTCAACCTATTCCTTTCGGATCTCTCTGGCAAACTAAACACCTGCAATGCTCACCCACCGAGACTAGGCACCATGCAACTCTCACATCTCGCATACTCGGATGATATTGTACTTATGAGCCTAACAAAAGTCGGTATGATCAGGCTACTAACCAAACTTTCACTTTTCTTGTCCGCGAATAAGCTGACTCTGAACTTTTCCAAGACCAAAACAATGTTAATTTCCAACCGGCGCTCAAAAGATTACAATGTTGGTATTGAAGGAAAAAGGCTTGAAAGGGTCTCAAGTTATAAATACCTGGGATTTTTTATTGATGATAAACTAACTTTAAAACCCCAGAAAAATTATCTTACAGAACGAGCTGGTGCCCTGATTTTTGCATTTAGCTCCCTGTTCAAAAAACTAGAGGGCCTCTCATTAAAACCTTTACTAACAGTAATTGCTAGCAAAGCTCTTCCTACGTTAGCATACGCAAGTGCAGCACTGCACGGCAAGGATTGTGCCCTGTTAAATAACTTGATTATCAAAATCTATAAGAAAGTCCTTCAACTTACCCGCACGGCTTCACCAGCGCAAATGTGCCTAGAATTTGGTCTTAAGAATGAGTCAGTGGGAAGATTATATACGTGCATCAAAACATGGTACCGGATTAAAATGAACGCCTCTGACAATAATCTAAATACATTTTTGTGGCAAGAACTTGAAACACAAAGCAGATCTGAGGCAAATAAATTCCTGACCAGTGCACTGGAATTAACATGCACCGCCCGGCTATGGGACAAAAAATTGCCATTTAATTCATTTAAACAGGCTCTAAACAAAGCTGCTAAATTTCATTCATTGCTTATTGACAAGGAAATCTTCTCCCATCGCTCCCACTCTTGGGTTGTGATTAACCGCTATAAATTACTTATTCCGGTGCTTTATCTGGATTCTACATACTCAGTTTTCATCAAAAAAAGGTTGATGGCTCTAAGATTCGGAAAATATCCAACGATGGCCAACGCACCAGCCTGGAAACATTTGGGGACCGCTGCCTGTCGGCTTTGTGGTTACAACAAAGAGGACTTAATTCATATTATCTGTCATTGTACAAAGTTGAAACAGGAGCGATCGCTCCTTTTAAAGAATTATTTTCTGATTAAGGGATTGCGCACCTGTAGGTCAGCGATCATTGGTTGCTTGGACTCTATGGACTCACAAATTCACTGCAAGATTGTAAGGTTTCTGCTCGCTTTTGAAAAACATCTGAAAGCAAACTAATATTTTAATCCGTATTGTGTTATGATATTTATATTCTTTTTGTCGGTTTTAACTTTATTTCTAAGTATTGAATTTTTTCTTGATGCAAATCTTGAATATTATTTAATCGATTGTATATTTAAACACTGTATCTGAAGTGCAAAGGAAATTTGTTATGGTTTTAATTAACTAAACAATAAAAATAAAAAAATAATCATATTAAATTAAAAAATGTTGTTTACATTCAAAAGTAAGTGCTCAACTTAAGAAAAATCATTAGTGATTAATAATTATTTAAAGTGTTGTTTGGAATTAATGAAAATAAATGTAATTATTTTATAACAAACATTATTGTTTCATTAATTAAACATTATTTCTTCAGGCGTTTTATTTTAACCCCTTTGGTGCTTATGACGAGCTCAGCTCATCATGAGGCACAGTGGACCTGTGCTCATGATGAGCTGAGCTTTTCATAACGGCCGCGGATCGCCCACTCGGGGCTAATTCCCCTCCTGTGCGGGCATTCCACAGGAGTGGGCAGAGTCGTGATGAGCTCAGCTCGTCATGAGCACAGCTGGGCTCGTCACGAGCACCGTGGCGCTGACTCGCCCCCCCCTCCTACTTGCCCCACGGGGGAATTAGCCCTGTGTGGAAAGGGTCAATTAGCTATCTCCATAATTCTATATGGAATGTGTTACAGTACCGGTTGTTGCCTAAGTGGGATGCTGGACTTACTACTGCTTTTTATTTTTTTTTATTTATTCATTTATTTATTTTATTTTTGGAGTTTTATATAGCGCTTGCAAGACCCGGGGGTATCAGAGCGCTTTACAGCAAACATAACAGTGAAAACATAAGCAATAAAGTACAGTTGGACTCAACAAGGATATTGGGTAACCAAGAGTAACAAAGTCATTGTCCGGAGGCATGGAGGTGGCGTTTGAGGAGAAATTCTTTTAGTTGCCTCTTGAAGTTTGTGAAAGATGGATTCGTCCTGATGTGAGTAGGGAGAGAGTTCCAGATTTTTGGGGCATTCCCAGAGAAAGAGCAGGACAGGGCTTTTTGTTTATGTCTTTTTGGGGGGATTAAGAGGAGTGAGTTGGAACTTCTGAGGTTTCTTGTTTGTCCAGCTTTTGTGAGTTTGGCTGCGAGGTAATCCGGTTTGCCTGTGTGCAAGGCTTTATGTGTGAGGTAGGCCGTTTTGTAGGCGCAGCGTGCTTCGATGGGTAGCCATTTTAGGGCCTGTAGAGTAGGGGTGATGTGGTCAAATTTCCTGGTCCCTGAGATTATTCTTGTTGCAGCATTTAGGGTGGCTCTCAAGGGGGCGGTATGTGTTCTAGCTGACCCGGTTAGAGTGGAATTGCCATAGTCAAGTCTGGAAAGAACTAGAGATTGTGTTGCAGTGTTTAGGTCCTTGGGGGGTATGAAGGGTTTGATTTTGTTGAGGAGTTTTAGGTTGTAGAGGGCGCCTTTAGCAGGGATTTGATGTGGGAACCCATGTTGAGGCTTGGGTCTAGAGAGTCAGAGTCAAAATTACTTTATTCGATTAATTAAAAGTCATAAAAGTATACTACACATAGACATATACACAATCATCAATTCAATTCATTATAGAACAATTGCTGGGAAGTAATTATTTAAAAACAAGTAAGAAACAGTTAAATAAGAAACAGTTAAATAAGCAACAGTTAAAAATCATTAAAAAACTTCATTAAAAAACTTCATTTTTTCATAACATCTCATATTAACAGAAGTTATCTATAATTTAATTTTACAGGGTTACTTAATTCCTTATGATACAAAATCGGCTACTCTTGAAAAATAAAATTATACTAAACTTGTATACATTCCATCATTGTGGTTCTCATCAGTCTATTCCGTCTAGCACGTATAGATGTTACCAAAAAATTTGCAACCCCAAACATCACTATAGGGGACACCATAAGTTGTAAGAACATCAAAGCAGGTTTCACCTGCTTAAATTCCTTGTCCCTCAGAAGTGGTATAATATATTTCTTTCTACCCTCTACAAAAAAAGGGCAAAAAAATACTAGATGTATCAAGTCTTGATCCGAGAAGCTGTCACATTTACATGGATCATTTTCACTTGGTTTACACCATTTTGTATATTCACCCAGTAAAAAATGCACCTGATTAAAACGAAATTTTGTTAAAAGCCATCGGTGGTAAGGTCTGTTTACGATTGTCAGGTATGGTTGTATAGTCATAGTTGATACCAATGAATAATGTGCCCTTACTGTTGATTTCTCAATTTCATGGGCTTCCCGGTAAAGGTTTCTACTATCCGTAAAGTGTACTTTTACCCAGGAGATATCATCTTTACTCAGGCTTTCGGGATTATAATAAAGTTCAGGCCGGCCTAATTGTGTTACAGTATCTTTAATGTGTGTCAGCCATTGTATATCTTTTACTCTGTCTTGCCCCATACAATCGCTAATAATTTTATGGTTTAATGTTAAACTTGGGTTCAGCCATATTTTCATCCAGAGGAGTAATGGGGCCATTTTAAGTGTGTCCTCAATATAGCCTATCCCAAGTTCCGTATGTACTGCGAAGGTTGGGGTAGAGTGTGGTAAGCCCAATAGTAGACGCAGAAATTTGTTCTCCTCTTTCTGTATTAGGGTAGAGTCTTTAAAACCCCATATCGCAGCACCATACCTTGCTAGAGCCAATGTTTTAGCTCTATGCAAGGTCAGTATGGCTTCTATGGGTTTCCCTCCCAACCTTTTCGCAAAACCCAGTATGGCAGCCGACGATCTTCGCACTGCCGTCGCTTTGTTTGCAATCTGGGGGGTCCAGGAGCCCATGTCATCGAATATTACTCCCAAATAGGTGAATATTTTGACTTTTGACAACACTACGCCATTACAGCGTAGGGTTTTCGTATCTTTCTTCCCTTTTCCCAATGACATGACATGTGATTTTTCCATGTTCACTACCAGATCTAGCTTCTGCATAAAGGCCCCAAAAGAATCAAGGAGCTGCTGTAAACCATTTGGGGTTCTAGAAATTAGGACCGTGTCATCGGCATATAACAGGACAGGTAGTGGAATCCCTCCCATGCTGGGTATATCTGGAGTGACTGAAGATAGAGTTTTATTCAGTGAATTGATATACAAGGAGAACAGCATGGGGGCCAGAATGCACCCCTGGCGCACACCTCTGGCTGATCTAAACCCAGCAGTACATTTCCCGTCCAATGTCATTCGCACTGATGCCTTCAGGTCTCTATGTAAGTATGCCAAGAAGTTTACAAGTGCCCGGTCCATACCCAATTCCAGAAGCATTGTCCACAGCTTCGACCTATTAACTAGGTCGAAGGCTGTGGACTGGTCCATAAAAGCCAAATGGATCGACCCCCTGGAGGCAACAGTATATTTGTTGACGGTCAGGTAAAATTAAGGCACTGGTCTTCCGTGCCTCTCCCAGTTCTAAATCCATATTGGGCGTTGCACAAGATTTCATTATCTTTTTCCCACTTACTGATTTTATCTAAGATGACCTTGCCTAATATCTTGAAAGACGAGTCAATCAATGATATCGGTCTGTAACACCTTGGGTCTCCCCTTTGGCCTTTTTTTAAAATGGGGATTATAATGGAGTGGGACCAGGAGGAAGGTATACTAAGAGAGATCCCTAGTGATTTGACTGAGTTTGCTGGAGTGAGTTTGCAGTTTAGAGCGGTAAGGTGGTTTAGCCATTCTTGGATCTGAGCGAGTTGCTCGTGATTTGAGAAGACAAGGATTTCGGTTTTTTCTTGGTTGAGTTTGAGGTGGTTGAGGGTTAGCCAATGTTCTATTTTAGAGAGAGTGGAGTTTAGGCGGAGGATGTCATTGATGGAAGAGACTTCGAGGTACAACTGGGTGTCGTCAGCATAGAGATGATAGTCGATGTTTGCTTGTTTTATAATGGCGGTGAGTGGTTTCATGTAAATGTTGAAGAGTGTGGGGGAGAGGACTGAGCCTTGAGGAACACCTCGAGTTGAGGGAGAGGTGTCGGACATTGAATTTTTGATTTAGTAACTTACACTCAGATTTTGTGAATAGCCTAAAGTAGCAAACTTACTCAAAAGTGTAAATTACTCAAATGTGTAGGTTACCTTTGTGAATCAGACCCAGAGACTCTTTATCAAGATTTCCTTCCTGGATATGACCTGCCGGTGTTAAAATGTATGATCAAGTACTTCAAAGCTCACACTGATGAATGTGCTAGATGCACTTTGAAGGCTCCAATAGTTCTCCTTTTGTTGGCATTTAATGCTTGCTTACATTACAATGAGAGGAACTTTTAACATAAACATGGGTTTTGTCTTCTCACTCTTCATTCAGAGTACTAGGCTTTCTTTTTATATGGTATTTAGACAACATTTCAGGAAAATAATAATGTGTGAACTAAATATTTTGTCATGAATATCGAGAACAAAAACATCATTATGGTAAATTTCAATCAGTAAGCAAAGTTTTAATATATGTAACTCTACATATATGTACTTTGACAATATAAATATCTTCAAGGTATGTAGATGTGAAGTTAAGAACAGTAAATCTATACTTACCTCTTTGCACTTACCTTCTCTATATTTTGGGCCTCGATATTTTTGACATGATATTCTGTCCACATGAAATTTCTGTTACTGATAATCTGTCACTGATACTTTTTTTTATGAAGTAGAAGGAGAGTTATTTACAAATTGTCTCTGCCTAAAGGGATTTCACTTATTTGCAATGCATCATTAAGTTGAGAAATAATATATACTTTTAAATTATAATAAAGCCTCTTAAATGCTTTTTCAGGAAAAGGCCTTTTTGCTAGATAATATTGCTGGTTTTGGACTCTACACACTGGTACACTGCTGTCCAGTGACCAGTCTATGTGATCTGACCTATGTATGTTCTGTATCACTCAAAGCCAAACGATATTGGCTCTAGTCAATATTGGGGCATGTATAACCAGTGATAGCCTCCTCGTGCTGCACAAAGAGTTCCTACAAGGGATAAGGCCACACTGGTCCTCATGTACAGTTGAGTGATGGAAAAACGTATGCCTCAACAAAGCATGCCTTAACTACACGGTCTAAACACCGACAGTGCCTTTTCCAAGCATTGCCTTTACCACATAATTTTGTGGTAAAGACATGTTTGGTAAATGGGCATGTGCGGTAAAGATCACACTCCTGCCCCTCTGCCCTAAACCCTAAAAACAATCTAAACCTAAAATCCCTACCCCCCTTACCCCAGCCCAACTGCCCCCTCGACCCTAAAACATGCCCCTATCCTGTCCCCTACCCTGAGCCCTACAACTCAGCCCCCTTAAAACTATCCTGACTCCAGCACCCTCCCTGAGCCCTAAAACAAGCCCCACCCCCTAAAAACTAACCCCACCTATCCCTGGCCCAGCCCAGCTGCCCCCTCAGCTTTAAAACTGCCCCTTTCCCATTACCCTGCCTGAGACCTAAACCTCCCGACCCCCCAACCCTGACAACTACCCTGACCCCCTCGAGCCCAACACTACCCCAACCCCAAAAATCTACCCTCACCTCTGTTCCCAGCCCTGGATCCTAAAACTCCCAACTGCCACCTCCACCTGAAAACTGCCCTTATCCTGTCCCCTGCCCTGAGCCCTACAATTCAGCCCCCTGAAAACTACTCCAACCCCAGCCCCATCCCTGAGCACTAAAACCAGCACCCCATCCTCATTAAACTAACCCCACCTACTCCAGCCCCAGCCCACTGCCACCTCAGCCATAAACACTGCCATTTCCTGTCCCCTTCCCTGAGCCCTAAAACGTTTGACTGCCCAGCCATGAGAACTTACCCGATCCCCCATCCCCAAAACTACCCCAACCCAAATAATCTACCCCCACCTCTGGCCCCATCCTGCCCTTAGCCCTAAAACTCCTGCCCTCTTTTTGTCCCTGTAAACACCCTGAGCACCTCCCAGCCCTGAAAACGACCCTACAACCGCTACAAACTACCCTCCACCCCCTTAAAACCTGACTTTCCTCTCTGCCTCTTCCCGATCCGCAC
Source organism: Lissotriton helveticus (assembly GCF_964261635.1). NCBI lineage: Eukaryota > Metazoa > Chordata > Amphibia > Caudata > Salamandridae > Lissotriton > Lissotriton helveticus. Next base: position 141,030,576 of record NC_136073.1, on the reverse strand, counting down.
AGGGCAGAGAACTGATTGACCCACAGCACTGTGGCTGAGCTGACTGACTCACAGCTGCAGGCTGAAGAAGAATAGGATTTCAGTACAAGAACGGAGGCTACATTATGCATAGTCTTTTAATGCAGTCTCCAAGCAGCCATATATATCACAATACCAAAGGTTCCAGAATAGAACATAACAAGTACATAAATGCCATGAGCTGACAACAATATGCCTCTTTTAAATGCGGCTCCGAGCAGATAAGTAACTCCTTCTTCTCATCTCTTTACAAGCCTTGTTTAATCCTTATTTAGCAATTGGCTTTATAATGGTGAACTAACCCCTTCCCCCCTGCCCTTCCCCTCCACACCGATATCCAATTTATGGAGATCACCCTCTCCCCTCCTTTTCCTTCACCTTATGGTAAGGTAGGCTTATTAAAATTGAACTGTTTCGCATTTTTCATGTTTAACCTTTTTCCTTTACAACTTTCACATGAGTATTATTTACTTTCCTGCCAATTCTAGCGCATACTGTAGTGCTGTAGGGCATACTCCCAACTCACCGCATTCACATAACTGTACTCCCGCTGCTCTCGCATTTACCCCATAACCTCCGTCGATCTCAGGCACCCTCGCTATGCACGCCTTTCTCAGGCACCTTCGCTTCCCGATACAGGCCGCTTCTCCTTATTGCGCCTCCGTGCATCATGGTAGGCCTTTTCAGGAAAATACCTTGGCAAGCGGGACGTCGCGTCCTTCGGTTGCCAGGGTTCATTCATCTCCCTACCTTTTACTTGAGCTCTAGGCGATCACTTGCGCTTAAGACTTGTCTCCAGGACAACGAGCCCTCACGATCGTCAGTTGACAATCAGCTGTTCAAGCAAACCAGGCTGGTTATCTTTTATTCGCTCTCTCCCTTAGAAGTAAGGATTTATTTTTCTAAAAGCCATGACAAAAAAAAAGGGGGAATTTAATTGTCCTTATATATTATCCTTTTGGGCACTTTAAGCTGTTTGATCCCTCTGGCTAAACTATAACCCTTACGAGCCATACCTCTACTTTTGGCACATTACTTTAAGTGGCAACTCGTCACTTTTAGAAACATTAAAGAGCACAATGTCTGATTCTGATTCAGATGATGCTTCCGCCCCCACTCCCAACATGGATAAAGAATCCTTTTGGAAAATGCTCCAAAGAGAAATGAGGTCATGCATGTTTCAGACCTTAAACCAGGTCATTCCAGCCAAGAGACCATCCCCTGCTCAAAGGGACGAGTCTACCGAAATCCTCATTGACGAGACCTGTGAGACAAGGGGGAAAATAATTTAAAAAAGTAAGAATATTGAGCAAACTACCCCTAAGAGCATCTGATCCAAACTGGGAGTTCTTATCACCTCAATACTGAATGTCCACCGTGGCACAAATTATCTGGTTGTCCCTAGCGGCATAAATCATCAAAGTGCTCATAATGACATGGGTGATAACCTGATAACCTTTTTAATAAGTTTGACTCATCTGATATCCCCAATGAGTATATTTTATATATAGATGAAGAGGATGACGACTTCTATCTGTAATTAATGTATTCAACGTATGCTTTGTACTGTACCATTGTCTTTTTATGATATTGATTTATCAAATTAAAGTATTCTGCCTGACTGACTGACTTCTATAATATTGAGGAAGACCCTCCTTCATCCTCGAAGGACAACAACCAACCAACTCGGCCAATAACGGTCCGTGGAATGGACCGTTATTGACCGAGTTGGTTGGTTGCGTCTTGAACAAGCGTACATTGAAGAGATGTCCTTCATTTTTCTGGACTCTATCAAGGAACTGCAGTCCGGATATTGAGGTCCTATTGGTTGAGAACAGTTCCAAGTCAAGAAGAGATTTTGAGACAATTCTTTCTTCACAACCCCGTAGATCCTCTCACCCCAATAACCCTGTAAGGGGCACCCTTTTTGCAATAAAACATTTTTCCTGATAATGGTCTTAGAGACTACAGCTACAAAGACCGAAACGTTGACCTGCACACCATCTCATTAGAAATTCATGTCTGGAAGAGCAATAATGATCTATGCTTTTTAGTTGCACTCACCTGATTAATAGGAGTGGTTGTTATGTTATGAACTGTTTTGTTGAATTCATTTATACACTCTTTCATGAAATTTTGCTTTAGATTCAAGACTTGATGTATCCCCATTAATGTATTCGTAATCCATTAATTAAATACAGAATATATATTTTTTCATATAAATAGGCATTCCCGTGTGTTACTTTTGCTTGAAGAGATTCATAAGTGTTGTTCTGTGGACAACTGTGAGATAGTTCATGTACGACAATCTCACTGATTAAGGTTTCAACAAGTAATGTGAATGATAGTGGTCAAATAAATCCCTTGTAGACGACTTTACCTTGTACTGAACATTGCCCAAGCCTACAAGGGTTGATTGGGTTACCCTTTTTAGAACAAATCAGGACAAGCACTCACTTCCAGTTTGCCACTGTGGGTTACTGCTCTAGTGGTTTGATCACGGAAGAGTACTTTAACTCATGCCACACTGGACGCGCAGCGGATGCGCACAGTGGGCGCCAAAGGCAAACCTGTGTGCGCCCATCCTCATGCGGAATGAGGCCAGAGATGCTGCCAGTTTCAATCCAGTACTCCGATACACAAAAAAGGTGTTAATGGAGCACAACAGAAATGGTAAGATCTGTAAATCCAAGTTTTGTGCTGACAACATGAAAGGCCCTCTAATGTGCAGCACATGCAGAGCGACCCTGGGTGACATTAGTAGTAATACCGGGCAGGTGTTCTCTGTAAAACCCAAAAACCCTCCCAAACAACTACATTGTGAGCTTATTAATGCGAGGTCAGCAGCTAAGAATGCTTTACACATTCAGGACCTACTCAATAACCTATACTTAGATTGCCTCTTTGTCACAGAAACATGGCTGAATGAATGTTCAAACCCGGATATTGTGCAAGCTCTCCCTCCGGGCTACATCCTGACCAAACAAGATAGAATCGGCAAGAGAGGAGGGGGGCTAGCAATAATTTACAAACAACATCTGAAATTCTTGCCAAGCAATTCCATAGAACCCATAGAAGCCAAAAGTGTGTCCTTTTGCTTCCAGCTTGACTGTAGAACTACATTTGTAGACCACCAGGTCCTATCATTAAATTCCTGGATACCTTAGGGGATAGCATCGGCTCCCTAGTGATCAAATACTCCAACTTTACCATTCTAGGAGATTTTAACATTTACTTAGAAGCTAAGGATATTCCCAATACCCGACTTTTTTTGGAAACTATCAGCACCATGGGCTTAAAACAACTAGTAGAGGACCCTATGCATGATGCAGGACATACCCTAGATGGGACCAGCACAAACTTGATAACTTTTCCGCGGAGCTTCCTATTACGCTGTCTTGGTCAGACCATAAGGTCATCCCATTCAAATTGGATTATAAAAAAATTCAGTTGAGAAATCCCAGGGACACGCTGGTCCCATGGGAAAACAATATGGAACAGTATGCTTAACAACCCAGAGTTACTATCTAAGGCAAAAGCAAGCAAACCCATTCTCACAGGCAACCCTTCAGTAGATAATGATAGGTTTAATGAATGCATGTCATCCCTAGTGGACAACCTAGCGCCAATTGCTTGCCCTATGAAGAGTCCCACCTACCTAGAGTCTGCACCCTGGTTCACCCCCTGACTAAAGGATTGATAGAGCCAATGCAGAAAATTAAGAATCATTCCTCTCAGACAATACCACCATCAAATAAAGCTGGAAAAGAAGGCCTGTTACTCCAAACTAATTTATCACGCAATCAGAAACTAATTTTTAATATCGTGAAATCCTACACGAACTCAAAAACTATTAGACCAGGAAATTCAACCTTTGCAAGGTCTGTGCGATCAAATCGCAGAATGTTTTCAACAAAAAATCCCTGACCTGACGAAAGATTTCAATGAACCTATTTCCCTGACTAACAATCCTTCATCTTTAGGGACCACAGGAGAATTCTCATGTTTTCAAGGAATCAGTATGGAACAGTCCAGACAAGCCATTCTTTCCTACAAATCAGGTTCGCCATTTGACCTATGCCCTTCAAGAGTACTTCATGCACTGTGGACATTATAAACCCGATGGTAAACCATTTGATTAACTCTTCATTTGAATCCGCTTGTCTACCAGACACCTGGAAGATTGCAGTGGTAAAACCCCTGAAAAAAAGAAAATTGCAGACCCCACCACTTTATCCAACCTCAAACCCATATCACTGCTACCTTGGATGAGTAAAATAGTGGAGAAGCTGGCTTATAATCAACTAAACAACTTCCTCCAGAAAGAAAATATCTTACATCCCAAACAATCTGGTTTCAGACCAGGTCATTCAACAGAGTCAGTGCTGCTTCATACCACATAAACCATAAAGTTTGCCCTAGATCAAGGCAGAGATGCAGTAATAATTCTGTTGGATTTATCGGCCGCTTTTGATACGGTCTCTCATGATATTTTGAGAGACAGTCTCAAAACGAGTGGCGTTACTAACAAGGTGTTTGCCTGGTTTTCATCATTTTTAGACAACAGAAGTCATATTATGAACCTTGGTTGCCACAAATCCTCAGAAAAAAAGCTATCAGCAGGTGTACCGCAGGGTTCCTCTTTGAGCCCGACGTTGTTTAATCTTTACATGACCCCACTGCTTACTTTAATTGATTCTTTCGGTGTTGGAGCTATCACATATGCAGACGACACCTAGATCATTCTTACCTTAGACAAAAACTCCACCACTGCAGAAGAGAAATTCCACCACTGCCTAACTGCAGCCATGAATTGGATGAAACTCAACCATCTGAAGTGTAACAGCCAGAAAACAAAAATCATGCTGATCGGGAAGGCCAATCCCTTCACACCTAGTCAGTGGTGGCCCGCAAACACAGTTCCACCGCTGAACACTGTGGATACAGCACAAAATCTAGGAATCAAGTTTGATCCAACCTTATTTTTCCATAGCCAAGCACTTGCAGTGGCAGGTATGTGCTTTCATACCATAAAAATACTGAGAAAGTTCTTAGATCTACTCCGGTGAATGCTAGGAAGACAGTGGCTGTTGCATTGGTTTTGTCTTGCTTAGACTACTGCAACAGCCTTTATGCAGGTACAAACAAGGCCGTTCTTTTTTTTTTTTTTTTTTTTTTGAAGACCTTTATTTGCATCATTAGGATAAACATGTGTGGGCCTACAACCAATCCGGCCGGCCACAAGTCAAAGACGATCAAGAATCAAAATAAGCGACACAAGGCCAGTTGGCAGGCAAGCATACACAATTGAACAATGCCAAAGATGGGATAAGCGGCAATAACGGCCCAATATCAGGATCAATGAGGTCTATTTTATAATAAGGGGACAAGGCTCATGGCTGACTCACAAATACAGAAAAACCCCAAAAACAGGATTACACCCATGCCAAAACTAAAGGAGGGGGGGGTGTGGGGGAGAAAGATGTAAGGGCACGATACGACCGTAGCACAAAACAAACGCAAAATATAGTGGAGAAGCATACAAGTGCTACCAAGATCTCATGACTCCCACCCAATAACACGCTAACGGAGGCAATGGGAGCAGAGAACTGTACGAATCGAGCCCACGTCTCTCAATACGAGCCTGGGAAAAAGGGGGAGGGGGGGAAAGGGGGGGAGGGAAGAAGGGAAGGGGGGAAAAAATAGGAAGGAAACAAGGGGGAGGAAACCAAAAAGGGACAGAAAGGGGGGGAAAGGAAGGGAGAAGAACAAAATAAAATTAAAATAAAAGGAGAAACACAATCGTGCAAGATGGGCGCCACCCCGGGCCAGGCAACCCGCGGCTGATAGTACAGAAGAAAGTGGAAGCTGGCGAAAAGAAGGGTATGGCAGTCGCGACAAAGCATCGAAACCGAGAAAAGTGGCATAGCAACAGACCCCAACCCACCCATGCCTGAGAAGCGAGGACAGAAGCGGCACCGCTATAAAGGGATAGAAAAGGGCCATAGAACCAAAAGAAAACAACTGAAAGACCCCACCCACCTGTCCCACCCCGCACCCCTGCAGAAGGCTACGGCCTACCCTCCAAACAGCGTGCCTGTCGCCCTAATCTGAAACCCGAAATATAGTGAAAAAAGAAAAGTAGAGGAAGAAGACAAAAAGAGGAGGAGAGGAAATACAAAACAAAAAGAAAATATGAGGGAGGAGCCAGAAGATATAAGCAAACACATTCGGCCACGACCCTCCCCCGACCAACAAATGAATAAGTATCAAATCAGTACTACACCTTCACATACAACAAGAACCACAGGGAGGGGGAGGAGGGAGAGATTGTAACGTTTCACCGTGTCGGGAGTACAAACATCAATGCAACGGGCAGGTAGATCAGCAAACTATCATGTCGTGCAACTCACCCCCAACCCTTCCTGACCACGAAACCAACCCAATAAAGGATAATGTGGAGCGGACCACCCAGCACAAAATAATCGTAACGTAGTCCAGAGTCACGGCAGTGATATAAATCAGGTAGAGCCTTCGTACGGAGGGAATACAAAAAGTCAATTAAGCAAGTCAATTGTAGCAGTAACGACAGGGCAAGCAAAGGCAAGCCGGAGTCCAGGTGCGCAATTCGACAACACAAAGGTACCCCTCCAGAACAAAAGTTCGAATCCAACGAAGCGGGAGCAAACAGCGGCCCACCATGAGTCCCAGGTACCCGGGAAGGAGCAGATCTCCGCGTCGTGTGGAAGTCCTCGAAATCCAGGCGGCGAGGAAGCAGAGGGTCAAAAGTCACCGGCCCATCAAGCGGCCGAAGAACAACAACAGCAACTCCTGGCGCAGCCGAAGGGGGCGAAGCAATGGCGGCAGCAGGGCGACAGGGGTGCATGAAAGAGCGGCGACCCAAAATGGCGGCGAGCCGCATGGGGTCGGTAGAGGCACCGGGGGCCAAGACAGCGTACAATGACATCAAGGCGTCCAGGACATCTCCGGGCATGGGCGCTCGAGTACACACCCAGGCCTCCGCACAATCCGGCCGGTAAGGAGCGTCGGTGCAGAGCGGAGCACCCCCCACGTCGTCGGTAGCCATCTTGTGAGTTTCGCCGCCCCACACTCCACCGTGGGCCCCCAAACAGTTCCCAAATGTAGGACTTTACAGACCTCCGGAGGCTCCCAACAACGGCCTCACCGGCACAGGATGGGCGAGCGCCCGATGGGGGAGGGTTCCCCTCCGAACAGTGGCAGGCCCCACAGGCGAGAGCCAGGCGCGGGGTTCAGGACCGCCAGACAGGACAAAGGCGATGGGACCCCTTCACACGGTCAGCCCCCAACACATCTCGTCCCCCTCCAGCCGCACGGCCCAGTCATCGGGGCCGGTTCAGGATCTCCGGGGCACACGCACAATGGTTCCCACCAGTGGCTCACTTTCGCGGCCGGTGCCGGCAATCTCTCCTCCGCCGGTCGGGTCCCGCAGGAATCTCTTCTCTGCCGGTCGGGTCCCGCAGGCGAGGTCCCGGTCTTGAATGCCCGGAGGCCCCAATCTCACCGAGGGCACAGCTGCGGATCCACAGCACACAGGAACCTCCGGACCAGACGGTGAGTAAGAGTGGGTCTTTAAAGTTCAAATTCTGTATGGAAGTAGCGTCGCAGTGCAGGATATATGGCAGGATAGTCGAGTTAGCCGGAGGGCCGACGGAGCCGAGCTAAAAGGCGGCCATTCCGTCCTCGAGCTAGGCTCCTCCAACAAGGCCGTTCTTAAAAAACTACAGGTGGTCCAGAACGCCGCAGCCAGGTTGGTACTCCGGCTTCCGAGGGGATCCCCATCAGTGGCAGCACTCCAATGGCTGCACTGGTTGCCAATCTACAAAAGGATTTGATTTAAAGTCCTAGTAATCATGTACAAAGCCTTAAAGGCAACAGGGCCGGCATACCTTAGGTCTAGAATACACCCCTATACTACGCAGCGTCTGCTGCAGTCAACCTCAGGTAACTTCCTAGCAGCCCCCAGTTATCGTTTGAAAATAAAAGGGGGAAAAACCATTGCTATACTAGGAACTAAGGCCTGGGATTTGTTGCCACAACAGTTGAGATTTATATATATGTTTTAAGACAACAAGGGAACCCAAAAAAGTCGACCAGGGACCTTGGGAGTTAATTCTTTTAAACAACAGTGGCCCCTGGAGAAGGGAGAATATTAGACCAATGAATATAGACCCAGTTGTTACTATTTTAAATCGACATGTCCAGCCAGACAGAGGTCTGATATTTGCTTTTAAGAAATACAGAAATTTTCTCACACAACAATACAAGAAGTGGGACACAAGCCTGTGCCCTACTTAACACATGGAAAACAATATAAGGCAGGGGAGAACGACAAACAAGGGGCTTTAGGCAAAGATTGACGGTTTGTTGTACTTGAGAAATAAGCAATGTCAAAAGGCAACAAATCTCATTATACACCTTTACAATTTCAGTGCACACAAGGTTTGAGTGTATAAGGTGTTTCAAAGTGTCGACTGCATTTCGATCCAGCAAGGAATTTCGCTGATCATCATCAGGACATAGATATTATGCTTAATAATTAATAGTCTCGTATGCCTGGGGAAGGAATTTGGGTGGAAAATACAAGAATGCTGAAATTAGAAGCATAGCATAAAAGTTAAGGAATAAGGGTGACAACGCAGCATGCACCTCCAGATGAGGACATAGGTGGCTCTAAGCGATACAATAGCAGGTTGGTGTGCAGGTGAGCGAGGTCGAATATGGCATACTGTATGTGGAGATAACTAGAGTTCTAGATTCTACATCAAAGGCGGAGGGCGCAGGAGTCAGGATGGTTAAACGGTTAAACTGCATTTGGTTTGTTAAGACGGTGAATAATGCTTTGTGCCGTGTTTAGGGAAGAAGGAGGTAAGATGCATTGAGCAGGTAATTTGTGAGGACCGTCGTTGGGAACGAGTGGTGCGATAATGATAGGTACGGTCGTAGGGTCGGCGCCGTGTGCGTTAAAAGAAATGGCATGCAGGTTGCGAAAATCCAAAAGCACATTTCAACTAGCGGTACAGGCAGTAATTTGCACTACATTATTATCAGATAAACGGACGAACAATTCTGTACCATCGTATGGGTAGGAAGGAATGGCATGCAGGTTGTGTAAAAACCAAAAAGCACATTTCAACGAGCGGTACAGGTAGTAATTCGCAATACATTATTATCAGATAAACAGACGAACAATTATGCATAATGCGAGCCGCATGACTTTTTATGCCAGAACCATGGCGGTGGCAGCATTAGTGGCGAGGTTACCTACAAGCTACTATTCACAACGTTCATTATACACGTAATTTAACAGTTCTGTGATGTACTGATAACTAGTCGTAATTACAAACTAAAGATGGTGAAAAGAACCTTGTGAACAAAGTCACGCTGCAGTAATTATCAACGTGAATAACCATTTTTATGACTTGATGAAGTGACGGTGAGCCGCGCGAGAGGTGTTGATCTCATGCAGGCTTACAGGGGGGGGCTTGGAGGTAGAAATGTAATCAATGCGGAGCGCCGTGTTAATAGTAGGCGGCTTGTGGAGAGGTCTGGCGAATGTGGTGTGCCGGAGGGGGGGTTTCGGGTGCACAAGGCTATCCCTTTGGAAGAGGAAAAGGGTTAAGCCTTAGTGTTAAGCATTGCGTGATGTGACCGTTGCAGGAGGGGTTTCGGCGGACTCACCAGAGGTTGCAAGTATCCTGGTATTACTCAGGAGTAGTTGTGCCGGCGCGGTGGCATAAGGGAGAGAAGGAAGGAGGAGAGGGGAGTAAGCAGAGGGTGTACGGTGGAACGGGCAGAGTCATGTGCGTGGGGGGTGAAATCTCTTACTGGTCTCTTGTATACAGCAGCGGCACAATCGCGGAGTCTGCTAGGAGATGTTTCTAGGACAACCAAGGAAGTAACTAATAAGAGGTGGGGCATATGTTCTGAGAGTAGGGAGGGTGAAGTGAGAACCCAAATCTCGAAAATGGCCAAAGGAAAAGCTGCCGGTCCTGATGGGCTTCCTGTAGAGCTGTACAGGATAGTCCTCGATCAATTAATTTCTGATTTAACACTACTGTTTAAGGAAATTCTTATAGGGGGAGAGCAGGCTCCAAATTCGTGGTCGGAAGGTACTGTCACACTAATATTAAAGCCAAACAAAGACCCAGTAAAGATTGAGTCCTATCGACCAATTTCCTTATTAAATGCAGACTACAAGATCTTTGCAGGAATATTAGCGGCGAGACTTGCCAGGGTGGTTAAAACTATCGTCCATAGTGATCAGAGGGGCTTCATCCCCGATAGACAACTAAACGAGCTAACTTTTCAAGTTATTGCTGCAATAGATGTAGCCGTAGTAAAAAAATTGCCTCTGACCCTGGTAGCGGTTGATGCCGCTAAGGCATTCGATCAAGTTGAATGGTCATATCTATGGATAGCACTTGCCGGATTCGGGGTCCCAAACATCTTTATAACAGCTATAAAATCTCTCTACAGTACACCGTGTGTTAAAATTTTAGTGAATGGGTTTCTCACGGAGCGGATATCTATCGCCCGTGGAACTATGCAGGGCTGTCCTCTGTCGCCTCTTTTGTTTAATTTATATATTGAGCCTTTTATTTGTTTGTTGAGGTCTGAGCCAATAATTAAGCCCTTTATGATTTCTAACTTAGAGTTAAAATTTCGACGATCTATTGATGTATACTTCTAACCCGGTAGAAGCTCTGCCAAGATTGATAGAGCTGGCAGAAAACTTTGGAGAGATTTCAGGGTATACAATAAATAAAGAAAAGACCGAGGTCATGGATTGGAATCAAGAGGTAGAGACATTAGGATCAAAAACACGAATGAGATATCTAGGTGTACATCTTAAAAAAATATGAGGATATTTCAAAACTTAACCTAAATAGAGTCACCAAGGATGTCTGTACCCTGCTCCAGAGAAGGTCGTCTCTCCCCTTAAACATCTTCGGGAGAGTCAACCTAATCAAGATGATTATCCTTCCAAAGATAACGTTTCTATTTAACTCTATCCCTTTATCCTTTCATATATTGGCTATTAGAAAATTACAGGGAAACTAGTATCTTTTATTTGGAATTCAAAGTCTCCACGAATTGCGTGGAAAAAGCTCAGGAGAAGCTTCAAAACGGGGGGGGTGGCTTTTCCTGACTTATTCATCTATTGCCATGCATTTCACTTTAAAAACTTCAGAGTATTGGCAGGTAGAACTGATCAATCTTCTATAGGTTTACTTTTCTCAGCATTGTTACAGGACATCCCACAGGGACAAGACTCTTTTCTGTTTAAATTTGGAGACACTAAATTCTTTAAAAAAGTGAGACTCAAGACTCTGGGGACAGCCTTAAGAAACTGGGCATTCATTAGGAAAAGGCTTAATGTTCCATATTACGCTTTGCAGGCCCCGATATGGGACTGTCCGGGGACCCCAACTTGTTGGACGATCAGTTATCCCGGCCTCTGAGGTTGGCTGGGTTAGAACGGGGGGAGACCTACAGGTGGATGTCCAGCTCTTGAGCTGGGAAGTTTTCTCTAATTTGACTAGGGGTACTCTTACCAGATATAAATATTACCAACTAGCTGGATGGTGGTCAACCAGAGCTTGGAATTTTAACAACTCAAATCCAAAGTTTGATTTAGTAACCAGAAGTGGGAGGTGGAAAAATCAAATCTCATATTGGTACTCAGCCATGCTTGATGTCGAAAAAATGACAGAGTCAGAGATACAAAAACTTTCGGGTAATACTTTAGACCCGGATAGTGGGAACGCTGTGGATTTGTGGTAAGATTCCTTTTCCATCCTGCAAGCAGTAGTTAAGCCTGCTACATTAAAAAGAAACCATTTGTATACTATGTATAGGGCGTACATAACTCCCAAAAAACTAGCAAAATTTTCCATCTTAGAATACAACTGCCCGAGATGCAGGCACCCCGGGGCGGACGATGTCCATATGTTCGCAGATTACCCAGAAATAAAAGACTACTGGGCTAAGATTCAAGGTTTTTTGGAAGACATCCTTCAAAGACCCCTGGAGGTTACCACAAAAAACTATTTTATCCGGGTTGTGTTTAGAATATAATACAAATGACCCCCATACTAGATTTGTTTTTTATGTTATGCTCCTTGCAAGACGCAAAATCTGCAGAGCCTGGAAGGACCCAATCCCCCCTACTTTTTCAAACTGTTTAAAACATATTATTTTTACGAGCAAATCTGATATGGTATGTGATCACACAACTTTGGTTAGAACCTGGGCTGCACTAGTGGCATGGCAAGATGAATGACTGGTATCCAATGATTTATCTGGGGCCCTGCGGGTTCCCTTGACTCCAAAGTAACACGGGGCGCCAACTATTGTGTGAAACGGAGTAGGGATGGGAAGGCAGTGGCTACTTGAGGGATCAGACTTACCAACCCGCTACTGGCCAATAGAATCAGGGCTGGACCAGGATGGCCAACAGCGTAGAGGCTGCCAGTTTCCCATCAAGATTTCCAATTACTGTATATGAGGAATACCAAAAAAAAAAAAAAAATTTAAAAACCCTTTTTCTCTTCCATAGGGATAGCCTTGGGCACCCGAAACGCCCCCTCCGGCACACCAAATTCGCCAGACCTCTCCACGAGCCGCCTACTATTAACACGGCACTCCGCCTTGATTACATTTCTACCTCCAAGCCCCCCCCGGTAAGCCTGCATGAGATAAACACCCCTCTTGGGCTCACCGTCACTTCATCAAGTCATATAAATGGTTATTCACGTTGATAATAACTGCGGTGTGAGTTTGTTTGCAAGGTTCTTCTTACCATCTTTGGTTTGCAATTACGACTAATTTTCAGTACATCACAGAACTGTTAAATTACGTGTATAATGACCATTGTGAATATTAGCTTGTAGGTAACTCCGCCACTAATGCTGCCACCGCCATGGTTCTGGCATAAAACGTCACGCGGCGCGCATTATGCAGAAATGTTCGTCCGTTTATCTGATAATAATGTATTGCGAATTACTGCCTGTACCGCTCGTTGAAATGTGATTTTTGTTTTTTCCACAACCTGCATGCCAGTCCTTCCTACCCACACGGAGGTGCAGAATTGTTCGTTCATTTATATGATAATAATGTAGTACAAATTACTGCCTATAACGCTCGTTGAAATGTGCTTTTGGGTTTTCGCAACCTCGATTCGATTCGATTCAATGAACTTTATTTCGATTCATACACAGAATCATAAAAGTATAAACAGATTTAAAGAGAACATTACACAAATAATTAAAAAAGACCATACAATTATATTGACATCCATAATACATATTATATATCCAGATTACATTTGCAATACATTTAGAATAAAAGGGTCACATATATGAACAAAAAATATTGTAAAGTGCTTGTGTGTTCCATGTGGATACCAATCTATACAATGATCTACTACATGTATGTCAAATAATAATAGTAGGTTTCCAATAATACTGTTCTATATCGATTTCTAATAGTGAGCGCCAGTCTAATAAAACTAAGCACAGCACTACATATGGCTGGAGTTGGACAATAATACTCATAGCCCTCTTTGTAATAACAGGATCCAAGATTTAACAAGACAGGCTTAATGAACCAATTTCTTGGATCTTTATAGAGGGTACAAAAAAGAATGAGGTGCACAGTATTTTGTGAAACTTTATTATTACAGGGGCAAGGGGGTAATCTCTCACACCACCCCCCTTGATTTGGAAAAGCAAAAAAAAAGTGCAGTGTACTAAGACGAAACCTTGTCAAGTAAAAACGCCATTGGGTATGCATAATATATGATAGGCAAAGCTGCTGCTGCAGCTTACCCCTATTATATATTGCATGCTCACTATTTCTTAACATACCTAACCTGGTATGATAGGCGTTTTTAATTGTTAACTTGGACTCCTTACCAACAATTTCGGGATTTAGATATATATGTCCCAACCCAATCTTGTGAAAGGTTTCCCTTACATATAGCAGCCATGGGATCTCCATAAAATAATCAAGCTTAAGGCAGTCTTGCAAAATTTCCTTTGTGAGTTTCAGTTCTTCAGACCTCAAAACCTTGCTCCATAGCAGCAAAAGAGAGACATGGATATTATCACTCACGAATTCAAGACCCACCTCAGTATGACAGAAACTATTTGAAGTACCAGATGGGACAGATAAAAGGCGCTTTATAAATTTATTTTCCATAACTTGGATCTTATTACAATTTTGTATCCCCCACACTCCGGCACCATATGTTGCAACAGGGAGGCATTTTGCTTTATATAAAGTTTTTAGTTTTGCAACCGGCTTTTGACCCAATTTACTTGAAAAACGGAAAAGGGCCTCTATAGATTGCGTAGCCTTTTGAACGCGAGCTGATATTAGAGGATCCCAACTCAAAGTTTTGTTGAATAAATTCCCCAGATTATTAAAGTTATTGACTTTCGCAATAATTGAGTCTTTCACCATAAACCTGCGAGATTTTACCCCTTTGGGACCACAGACCATGGCAAAAGACTTTGTGAAGTTGACCCTTAGATCTAATCCTTGCATAAAAGTGTCAAAAGCATTCAAAGAAGTTTGCATGCTGTTAGTGGTTAGGGTCATTAACACCATGTCATCTGCATAAGATAACATCGGTATCCGTTTACCATTAACCTGGGGGAAGTCTGCACAGCTATCCAACAGAAAACTTTCCAAACCGTTGGTATGCACCAGAAACAAAAACGGAGCCAAGATACATCCATGGCGAACACCTTCAGTAGATGGGATGGGTTTTGTCTTCTCCCCACCTGGGCCAAATCTAATCCTCACTGTTGTCGCGGCATGCAGGGTGACCTATGGTTCTTCAAACCCCGTGGTCTCCATCATTTGCCACAATTTGCCTCTACAAACAATGTCAAAGGCACTGGATAAGTCCATGAAGGCCAAGTGAATACAACCACGCTTGGCCCTCATGTACTTACCCATAATTAAAGCCAAATTAAGACACTGATCTGTGGTTCCTTTACCTCTCCTAAACCCATACTGGGAATCCACGAAAATACCTGATGACTCGGCCCAGGTTTCCAGGCGTGCCAGTATCACCCTTCCCATCAACTTAAAAGACGCATCTATTAACAATATTGGTCTGTAACAGCACGGATCACCTTTATCAGCCTTTTTAAATATCGGTACCACGACTGCCTCTTGCCAGGAAGTCGGAATACGCCCTACCACAACTGCTCTAAATAGATTTAATAAGACTGGTGCCCACACCTCAATGTTGTATTTAAAAAGATCCAAAGGGACTGAATCAGGCCCTGGGGCCTTTAGTGTGGTGCCCTTCCTTAAAGCGGCCTCTACCTCTGGGAGAGTAGTGAGTGAAAGGCTAAGCGTTAGGGCTGACTCCAAATGGAAATCACTAGCCCCCTCATTAGCAGTTGAGAGCATCACCCCTTTTGGATTAAAAATTCTTCCATAATTTGCTTCCCAGGTATCCCCTGGTATATACACCAACATGTTGCCCTTTTCTTCACTCTTTAGGAATGGGCGGTTTCTTACCTCCCAAAAAAGCCTACTATCCCTCAGTTCTGACGCTTTTCCTAAATCATCCCATGCCTTTTTCCTTAAGTCTGATTTTCGCCTATTGATAACATTTCTGTACGTTTTCCTTGACTTTCTAACCAGCTCCCTATCCCGTGGTACTTGATGTAGTGCCTTCGTTAATCTAGTTTGTGCTGTGGAACATTCAGCATCAAACCATTTGCATCCATTTTCTTTCCCCCCCCCCCACAGTTTTTAAAAGGTGAGATGCCACATTGCCTAGAAGAGCCTCAAAGTTCTTAATTATTACATCTGGCTCAATGGTGGGTGTTAAGCAAGCATCTATCCTTACCTTGTTTGCTTTAAAAATCTCCACCTCCAGTTGCCTTGCGTCTACCTTATCCCACTTTAAGGTGACCCCTTGATTCTGGCTATATTTTATTGGCTGTTCCGGGGTCTGAACTCTTTCAAGAACAGGGCTCAAACTTAAGATTAAGGGGTTATGGTCGCTAGCAGGGTTCACTTCAATCTGAAAATCATTAACAAGATGAGTGTACCTGCTAGAGACCATAGCAAAATCAATTACGCACATCTGGCCCCCTGTGCCTTGAAAGGTGGGTATACCCAATGGTCTAGAGAAACTAGGCATGTCCAGGACACAAAGTTAATTAATCATAATGATATTATTCAAAGCATCCCCTTGTTTTGAGTGCTTGAAATGTGCCAATGGCTAGTCACTTCAGTCTACCAAGCCACAGACTCTGGTTCCGCTAAATTTGCACAAAGTACAATTAAAATCACCTACCCACATGATAAAAAGAGGAAATACAATATTAGTCACTTTAACAATCTCATCCTGTAATTTTTCAATGACCGATGTTGCATGGGCATCAAATATATTGTAGTACCAATTAATTAGAAGCAAAGGCACTGGAAATAAGTCCTTGAGCATAAGCATTTGGTACCAGGGAGATTCCACCAATGCGACAGTTTTTATCATGTAATACTTCGCAGAGATAGCTGTCATAAGACCACCCTTAGCTCTTCCAGCATATGAGGGCTCAGCGTGAACATTAAACATTTGGTATCCATCCAAGCTATGGTCCCCTCTACTCCAGGTTTCTTGGAGGCAAATTATATGAAAGGATTCAATTGTATATCTATGGTTACGATGAATAACGATTCAAATTGACCTTTTCATTCATATACACCTTTTGTTGTGGGTTTAATTACCCTTTGTATAACTATGGTTACGCTGTAACCACTCCAAGATGGCGCGCATAAATTATTACTTAGATATTGTAGTAGATATAGCTATGAGCTTTTGATATGGTGGTGGTTGAGAGATAATGTGGCTCTTTATAATTTTCTATACCATTACATGTCGGTATGTTTACTATACGTAATAACTGCGGGAGAATGCGTAAATAAAATCTTTTGTGTTTTAAGTCTGGTTCTGATAAATTAATAGACTTTTGCTCGCGTTAATTTTATTTTGACACTGTCATTACATTTATGACCGAGTTTTGTTATTTGTGGTTCTTTAACATGAAACGGTAGTTCGCCTACTCTAAGATGGCGCCCGCGGTTTCTGATATAAATTGCTACTCAAAGATGGCGACGGTGTAGCACGCGAAGGAATTGACTCTGTTCATGCAGATTTGCGGTGAGTCTATAAATGAAAATATTCATGCTTACATGATATGTTGATTCATTTGGATAATAGTTTTATACTAAATGGAGCTATTTACTTGTGATTGTAGATACGACGATAGCTTGGATATATTAATTTGAATTTATGAAGATTTGGACCCTTTTTACGCTGATATGCGTTTATTGATTTGATGGCGCCCTGGATTTATGATCTCTTAAAATTTCAGGTACAGCATGATTTCGGATTTCTGACGTAATATAGCGTCTTTGTCACAGTATGAGTGTACAGGTAGTGGTACTTTGGGTGTTAGTAATATACAGGGATAAAATGATATGCACTTTGCTTACAGAAGTGGTTGACTATAATTTCGGTTGCTTTGGATTGATGAGATTATACAAGAAGCTGATTTACACGTGCTACACGGATCTTGTTCTTTAAATTGGTGAGTTGATAAGGATTTAGCTGTTAATTTGATGTTGACTTTGTCCAAAAGGTGTTGTTTTTGATTAGGTCTAATTTTTTGGTATTTTAGGTTACTTGCTAAATAGCTCACCGTGTTACACATTTGAACTAGAAGTTCTTTAGGTACGTCATTCCAGTTTTAACTGTTTCTTTCTTTGTTGTATGGGACTTTTATGGGACTGTTACATTGGTATCAAGCATATGCATCGCTTTACAAATCGGGTGTTTCAGGCTTTTCTCTTGGTGATTGGTACTTCCCTGTTTACTCTTTTCTCAACACAGCATTCAGTGAATTTATGCTGGTTGTTCATATTTAATACAGAATTGTGATATATATATTGGTTATTATATTATTTACAGCCCTGAAGAAGTCTGTTTTGTCAGAGACTGACTAGACGAAACACGTGTTGGCTGGTGTTATGAAATACATTATATTGGATGATGGAATCTAATGACGTGAAGATGGAATAAAAACAACACAAGAACATTTGAAGATATTGACTTTATTTGAAGACGAGTGCTTGGTGGATAATTTATCTTTGTTTAAGTCGCTTGTTGGCTTCTTTTAGAGTAGTGGTAACCTACTCCTTCCGCTTAGAGCACCAATTTGACTAGAAACCCATATACTTTACTTACACACACTGTGCGCTCCTTTGTAACTGGTACCTTCATATTGTGGTAATGAATTTTAACCACACCGGATCCTCTAGCCTCCGGGAAAAACCAGCTATGTTCCATGAGATCAGGCGGAAAGGGCAACCCTCAGCCAGACTATCTACTTCCCCCAGGAATATTGTTACTTTCGGCTGGGTCGCATCACTCTCACCCTGAATTACTACTACAGGACTAATATCTGCATCCAAGGGTGCCAATTCTACCTGTCTGGTGTTATCTCTCCCACCCTGATTTACTGCTATATGAGTATTTTCTGGGTCCAAAGGTACCATTGCTATTTGTTCGGCCTCATCTCTCCCTCCCTTGGCCGCTACTATGGGAACAATCACCGGATTAGAACATAAATGTATATTACTAACCGTCTCTACCCAAATTCCAACTACTTCATCTGAGTTTTGCCTCATTGGGCTGACAGCCCTATCCCTCTCCGTATTTTCAACCCCCTATTAGAGATGCAGGCGTTCCGGAGTCAATCCACCCCCTCCAGTCCCATGAGTGGGTCAAACCTATTTCTTAGTGGTAGATACTGTGCTACCTGCATGTCATTCCTTCCAACCCACACGGCGCCGACCCTACGGCCGTACATATCGTTATCGCACCACTCGTTCCCAACAACCGTCCTTACAAACTACCTGCTCAATGCACCTTACCTCCTTCTTTCCTAAACACAGCACAAAGCATTATACACCATCTTAACAAACCAAATGCAGTTTATAGGAAGGTGGATACCTGACTATGGTTACCCCAGATTTTTTTGCCTTGTGTTTAGCTGGTTTTCGACTTAGTTGGCCAGGGATCCTGCTAATCAGGGTCCCAGGCTATCTGCTCTCTCTTTAAAATGGACTCCATGTACCCTAGGTGCAAAACTAATTGGATCTTGGGTCACCTTATCAGCCCCTGTCCAGTGTACTATAGGTTCCCAGGGCATAGGTGCATCCAAGGCCTACCAGGGGCTGCAGCATATCTTTTGCCACCCCTGGCTGGCAATCCAAAATGACACAACTGGCTGATCACTCAGCTGGGGCAAGGTTGTGTAATCATCCCTTGCTTGGATATAGTATACCTATACCTAAACCTATATCTGGACACATATATACCTATAAGTCACTCCTATGGCAGGCCTTAACAATCCTGGAGGCAGAGTGCTTGGTTTTATGTGAGATGGTGCTCTAGCATGAGGTAGGCCTGTCTGCAGCTTTCGGAACCATTTCCTTATAGCTGTTCCAGGGTATTGCCATACCATATACTCTTAAGTGCATTATAATCCTCGCGGTTATTGCTAACTTTGGTTTGGCTTTATCAAAACATGTCGTGTAAGGTGTCATACACTTTGGAATACTACCCCCTCGCCAGTTCTGGCGACGGGGGTAGCATTCCATCCTTCTAGAGGGAGAAGACATGTTACTTTACTTAAACGCGGTTAAATCTAACCAGAGCCTCAGCATCACAAAATGGATGCTGCTACCATAGACACAAGTCTGGCCTCCTGCTGCTGACCGAAACCTGGCAGGGGAGGCTGGGACAAAGAGTTTCCTGTCACAGGGAGGTGCTACACCTCCCCAGACAGGAGATAGTGGATCTGGTTAGGTAGGGCTGAATAGAATCAGACATGCCGGGGGCACACAAGGTGTCCCCGTGCATAGGCCAGTTCAAACCGGTGTTGGGGCACTGCAGCCCCAGCTCTGGCGCGAAACTGGACAAAGGAAAGGGGGTGTAACCACCCCCCTTCCTGGTCCCACCCATAGGAGGGACCTAGTAGGTAGTCCAGCCCCTAGAATTGGTTTAAAAGTAGGAGCTGAGTCCCAAGACTTTAGATTACCCTGAAATTCGACTAAAGAAGAAGAAACTCTGGACCTTCGACGTTCTGCTGCTCAGAAGACTGAAGAATCTCCCTTGTGGCCAAGGAGTGGCCACCTTGTGAATACAGGCACCATCCAGCGATCAACGACTGCTTTGCCGCCGCCTCCTGCAGGAGCCCGAGCCCATAGCCTGACAAGACCCAGACTCCCAGACATCTAACAGCCCGGTCCACAGTCCCTGCACAGCTGAGACCAGTGGAGGCGACCTGAGACGTGGGACCGGACCTCTTGGAAAGTCCACGAGAAGCTGACTGCGCAGCACCTGAGGCACCCTCACCGCTGTGCTTGGGGTATTAAGAAGCCCCACCACCGAGCTACAATTGCACCAAGGACCAGCCCTCCAACTCTCAGGAGATCTGCGTGGGGCCCTTTTTGCTTTGTTCCACTCGAAGCGCCTTCCGGTTCCTAGTCTGTTTGCTAGTGGCCATTTTGGCAACTAAACAACATCTTTCTACCACTGGTCTGATTGCTCCAGACTGGCCCTTGCTGCTAACAAAAGCAGCAACCCCTCTGACCTTGCTGGTTAGAGTGAGAAGCCTTCTTTGTCTCCTGCGTGGCTTGCATTAGCCAAGGCCTGTTTGCTCCGATCAAGAAGCCGACACCGCCATCAACTAGAGCCTACATGACACAGCTCGTGAGTGAATCCTGGTTGTCGTCATCATCGCCTGGTCCACGTGGCTGAAGAGACAAGATTCACAACATCACCTGTTGGCACCCGACAACGCCTGGTTCCTTCCTGGTTCCCCGCCGGCCACTGGCTAGTGACTGTGAACATTGTCCCCTCTGCTATCAGGTCTTCATCACTTCAGATCCACCCTTGGATCCACCGGAACTCTTCACATCAGGTCGCCTGCAGCATCAACACTCCAAGGCTCCATTTGAACTCCTGCAGAATCCCGACAAACTTTGGCACCACTGCACCCACTTCCTGTGGGTGAGGTAACGCTGGCACTCTGGTGCCCCTGAGTAGTTTAACACTCCTAGTGTCCAGATTCCAAAGGGTTAAGTTCTAGACTGACCGGAAGACTTCCTACCTTCACCTTTTTAACTTTTACGCATCCATTGACTTCAATGTAAATTGCTCCTAACTTTGCGCACTGCAAACCAGATCCCGTGGGCTTCCTAGTTCCTAACTTGCATTAGTACAGCATAGCCCCAGCGATTCCCAAGGCCCTAGGCCTTACTTCCTTTCGACTCGTGGTACTTATACCACTTCTTTAGTATATGGTTTTAGGGGCCACCAGGGCCTATCCATATTTGTGCAAGTTTTGAATACTTATCAATTGAATTGTTTTAACGTGTTTGCTCTAGTGCTCATAAAGAGTTCAGGGGACTATTTGTAGTAATAAATACATATATATTTTGAATATATATCCTGTGTGGTGTTCTTTCACTTGGTGTTCAAGGGGTTACATATGGTAATACAGCCGGCTTCACATGCCAAAAGAGTTAAGCCTAAGACTGCTTTATCCACGCTACCATTAGGATAGCTGGTCTATAAGGTTGACTTACAACCAATCACCATAAGGGTTGCTTGGACTGATACAAGGTGGTCACTAGAACTAGAGAACATCATATATCAGGCCAACTTCTCACACAGTTGAACCGTTTAACCATCCTGACTCCTGCGCCCTCCGCCTTTGATGTAGAATCTAGAACTCTAGTTATCTCCACATACAGTATGCCCTTATTCGACCTCGCTCACCTGCACGCCCACCTGCCATTGTATCACTTAGAGCCACCTATGTCCTCATCTGGAGGTGCATGCTGCGTTGTCACCCTTATTCCTTGACTTTTAGGGTATGCTTCCTAATTTCTGCATTCTTGTATTTTCCTCTCCAATTCCTTCCCCAGGCATATGAGGCTTCTAATTATTAAGCATAATATCTATGTCCTGATTGTGATCTGCGTAATTTCATACTGGATCGAAACGCCGTCGACACTTTAAAACACCTTATACACTCAAACCTTGTGTGCACTGAAATTGTAAAGGTGTATAATGATATTTGTTGCCTTTTGACATTGCTTATTTCTCAAGTACAACAAACCGTCAAGATTTGCCTAAAGCCCCGTGTTTGTCGTTCTCCGCTGCCTTGTATTGTTTTCCAAGTGTTAAGTAGGGCACAGGCTGCTTGTGTCCCACTTCTTTTATGGTTGTGTGAAAAAATTTCTGTATTTCGTAAAAGTAAATATCAGACCTCTGTCCGGCTGGACATGTTGATTCAATATAGTAACGACTGAGTCTATATTCATTGGTCTAATATTCTCCCTTCTCCAGGGGCCACTGTTGTTTAACACCTTTAATGCGGGCGGAATTGCGCCCGTACGCTGGGATATACTTATTCCCATGTTTCATGACGAGCTGGGCTCGTCATGAGCGTGCGAGGAGGCTACCTCATGACGAGCCCAGCTCGTCATGAGCGTCGAAGGGGTTAAAAGGACTACAGTTGAGATTGACACAATCAGAACTTCTCTTAAAAAATCTCCTAAAAACATGGATGTTTTCTGCATCTGACAATTTGGTACTCTCTCTCATCTGAGCTTCCCCTTTACCATGACCCTCTATTTGTTCCTCACCACACCCCTCCTGCAGGTGCCAAGATACTCCCTGGAGTGAACGTTGCGCTTTATAAATACACCCATTCATTTATTCATTCTACAATGTTACCTTGTGGGCTCTCCTGCCCACCCTATGTGAGATCAGCAAGGGGGAATGATTGACTGAATAGCTCTCCAAGCAGGAACCATCAACTACATCCTGGACCTTGTTACTAGACACCAGGCAATAGTCCAAGTGGCTATGGGTTCCTGTTACTGTTGTAAAACAGGAGTAGGGAAGCACACTCTTCACAAATCTTGTAAACCAAGCCCTTCCATAATTTCACTGAGAGCACTAGTCATGGTGGGTTTTGTATCCATCTTCAGGGGAAATCGGTCCAAATTACCGCCCAGCACACAATTCATAGCACCAACCAGCATTATATCAGGAGGAGCATGATCCGCAACCGCACTCAATACCGTTCCAAAATATCCAGCATTATCCACATTTGAAGCATTAATGTTCACCAAACATATGTCCCTAGCATCCAGGGTAGCAGACTCTATCATATCACTCCCTTCAAAGCCTGTTTTCACACATTTTGCCACAAAAGGAGTTTTAGGCACCAACCAAATCAATGCCCTTCTAGCATAGCTAGAGTAGGAGGCTGCAAGGACCGTTCCATTCCACTTTTGATCAGCTGACCAATACAGTCCCCCAGATATGCGTTTCCTGTTTCCTGTAAAGTAATCCACTGAATTCCATAGTGCCTCAAATATGAATGTACTTTATTTATCTTGGTAGTTTGGCCCAGTTCACAAATGTTCCAAGTTAGGCACTGCTAAACAGTGTCCATCCCTCTGGACAAGGGCCTACTCTTACGTTCCACAGTGCTACCCATGCTCTCCGCTATCTCACAGCCACTATCAAGTGATGTACCGCTTGCCATTACTTTTACCAACTTTTATATAGTGCAAACTTGACCCGAAGGTATTGGGTATCAGAGCCCTTTAAACAAGCACTAGTTACGTTACATGATAACACATTCATTTTTCTTAGGCAAGGGGAGATTAAGTGATTTGCCCAGAATCACAGGATGTTGCACGTCCTCGCCGAGACTCGAACCTGGTTCCCCAGATTTGAGGTTGACCACTCTAGCCGTAAGGCCAACTCCTCTCTCCAATTGAACAGTATTCCCAAACCCCCAACTCTCATCTCAACCATCAATGAAAGCTCCCCAAGAAAGCCCCCACCCTCAGACAGTGAGTCCAAACAACCTTGGCCCTGAACTAACAGGCCAACATGCAGCACCAACCATCCCATCCACCCCATGGAAGCCAAAGCCTTAACCCCCCCGCCCCCAGCTGCATCAAGTTGAGGGCCTGGCATCCCATTGGGCAGCATGGCTGTAGTTCTCAACCACCCCTATGGGTCCGCAGCCCCCCTGGTGACCCATTGGCACATAATGGAAGGACCACAAACATGAAAATTGAAGAAAAGAAATTAAATAACAACTACTTGCCCTCTTCCTGTACACATGCAATGAATGTCACAGTGACTCACCACAGGTCCACACACATTAGTTCAAATTATCAGAGCTGCAAATATAATGTGCTGTTAGAAACAGGCCAGTGGCATTATGTCATCCCAACTCTGTGGTTTCATTCAAGGAAGCCCAATCACCCCTATGATCCAAGAATGATCCAAGAATGAATCTCTAGTATCCTGTGCACAGCTGGAGTCCTTCAAAGTCCCTTCTGGATAAACTAGGATCGTCTCCATCTGTTGCAACCCAGCACTCTTCTCCGTGCCAGCTAAATGCCTCCATAGTTGGGCTGAAAATGACTCATGTGTTGCTTTTGAGGCCCTTAATCAAGGGTGTCCAACCATCTGTGTTCTTCACCTAGTGAGGTGAAGAAGTATGCCTTATGATTGTACGAGGGTTGGATTCAAATTAAATATCGGCCGGGGCACGCTAAAAAAAAAGTGGCCCACGTTTACATATTGCCGTTCGCAAAACCGTGCTTCGTCGAAGTTTTATGAAAACAAGTGAGGCCACTTTTGCTCAGCCCCCCTGCTCAGAATGCATACATTATTGGGCTGGCCCAGCAAGAGAAAGGGAGAGACTCCTCTGCCCGTTGATAAAAGAGATGTAATGGACGTCCATCTGCCTCCAAAAAGGCCACTCAGGGACCCACTGGGCCACTGGCTGGATCCGAACAACACAGACACTTCCCAAATCAGCCCCCATGCTGCCCAAAAAAGCAGTCCAGAGCTGAAAATCAGATACCGGTCCCTCAGCTACTTACCAATCCGACCCTGCATTGGGCTGTACCCGGAGTTTTGCAGGGAACATGAGGATGTATCGAAATGTGGATCATCCAGTTTCTTTTTGGCTGTCAAATAATCTCTACGGAGTTCCTGCACGTTATCGGTGTAGTACAGAAAAGCCATAATATTCCTATCTTCATTTTGCGGTAATCCATGGACCAAAACATGATGAAAGAGTGCGTCCCAATCCCTGAAATTAAAGAGGTGGGCAATAAGGGCACGAAGGGGCGCCCTCGACGGTGGCACTGGGCCTGCACTTGATGAGCCCTCTCGATGAAGAAGAACTTTGAGAGCTTGAAATTTAGAGTGTTCAAAATCCAGTCCTCTGGGAACAATTGGTCGGATTGTCCCTCTGCTCATTGAGGAAAACCCATAAAGCACAGGGTATTTCGGCAGGTGCATCTTTCTGAGTCCCCAAGCCGTTCTTCCATTCATACTGATAGGGACTGAAGCACAGCCACAGTCGTCTGCAGGGCATCCACCTCCTGTTAAAGCTCTTTAACGTTGACTTCAGCATCCGTGACCCTCTCCGATATTTCCTGTACATCAGCATGGAAGAGGTTTACCTCTATGGTCACAGTGTCGATCTTACTCAATCTGGCTTCATGAATAGGCCTGGGCAGTGAAATCAACTCCGTGGAGCTCGCAGTGTGCAGAAAACTCTGGTTTGCATAGTGCAGCAGAGTTTTTTCCCGCACCCACACAATTGTTCGCCATAAGTTGGCAGGGTATGCTCAGACGTGAGTCCCTTGCTCACTTTGCCACTGGATTCAAGCAATCAGGGCTGAAGACGACTGAAATACCAGAAACTGGTCCTCGGAAGCTGGTTTCCGGTCCAGGGAAGGCATGGCTTGGCAGTTCGGGCTGGACTGTTCCCAGAGGCACAGGGTCAGACTGATTTGCATATGGCCATGTCTGAACTGGGGTGGCAGAGTGGGCTAAAGAACGGGGATGGATTAAACCCAGATCTGTTGACTGGGTGTGAGAGTTTGATTGGTTCGGATGCTCCATCCATCACCACCCCCTTTTGTCTCCATGTTGCGGGCAGGCCCTGCCCTCCACTCATCACAGAATCCTGCCCAAGTGCTGCAATGTGTATATTTAGGCAGACTACCTCCCATGCACCACAGCTCCTCTGCAGGGATGGAGTGCTGCAGCACCTATTAGAATATAGGAATAACAGGGCCTTGCCATTCCTCACAGTAGCTCCGGCCCCTTGAAAATGTCATCTGCCCTGCCTGGCACACCCTCATGTTTCTGGGCAAGCCCAGGCACCAGCCCCATGCTACAGCTGTCCCAGACACAGCGCTTCACTTCCTGGGAGGGCTGCCACTCCTCATATGTGCCCCCACCCTATGTAGCTCTCCACCACTGTCACTCCACTCTTCCCTGCCTGACCCAGGCCACTGGCAGCTTTCTACTCCAAAGCTTGGCCCTCAATGGGCCAGCAGACAACATCCTCAGGCTTCCATCATCCCCTGGGTCCCCCGCTCACAGCAATTCCCATAGCCACTGCTGCTCGCCTCCCATGACGCTTAGAAGCCGCAGCACTTTGAGCACTGCCCCAACCCTCGTGCTGCCATTATGGCTGTGGACCATGAATTCTTGCCTGCAGGGGCCTCCAAGCTACAATTATCTTCCAGCAGTCGAGGCAAGTCCCCACACCTTGCCCATGCAGTCAGATGGGTTCAAGAGTCGTCCGAGCCCTAGGATAATTCAGGATTTCTTTGGTTCTGACAGGAGCCATCGGAAACACGGCTAGTCGACAAACTTGCAGGACCACACACCCAAGAATAGTGTCATTATTACTTGTGGTGGACTACCATCTTCCCTGTACGGTAATGGGGCCCAAGGCTTCAATGCATATATAGTAAAGACACAGACACTGTATTATACTTTGTAGAACTGGCCCAAGGCATGTGCGCCTGGACCCTTTTATTAACAGAGTCACTTGTCCTGTGATGCCTGTGTTGGATGGGTGTGGGGTGGGGTGTAAGCCAGCCCTCAGGGAATGGCTAGCACAACAACAACTAGACTAGTGACTAGCAGGTCCCTACATCCCTCCCAAACGTTATTCAAACTGGGACAACAAAACCAAAACCTGTGGGAGAGAATAACAGAAACTTCCACTGAGTCTATTCTGCTGCCTGCAGAACAAGACAATGGTACAACTGCAGCTAGGATCACCAGTTCTACTTAGCACAGTTCAGTGGTGCACTATTGATCCATTCCTCCCTGGACTCAGGACATGGATGTTGACAATCAAAGTCTATATGTACAGTTCTCCGTAACTGTGGAGGTGGAGTGATAGTGAATCTGGTAGATGTTCTATTTTCACAGATCAGTCCTGGTTGTTGTTGCGTCTACAGAATATTTTAACAAAACAAGAGGGTCCCAGTATTCAGACCAGGGGCAGTCTATATTATAGCGAAGAACAATGGTACTAAAAAAGGCTACATGGGTACCTGGGTAGCCGAGGCTAGCACTACTTAGAAAAGTATTAATCAAAAAGAACTGACAAAATTAAATATGTCCAAAAGGGACTTGCTGCGCAGTATATGCAGGGACACAAGGTTGAAATGATCTCACATTCATTAACGCCATAAATGGAGTATCACTTATTTCCAGGGTGTAGTTCCATTGCTCATACAAAATAGTGAAGGTGCGTGAAGTGAAGGGTTGGTGACATTTAAAATTACATCACATTGACAACAAAACATCAAAACTCCAAATAATTCAATGCAATGAAGGAGTTTTGGTTGAGAAAGAAGTTGACGGCGTTTCGATCTCATTTGTTAGAGATCATCATCTGGACAACAAGAGTGTGAGCAAGAAGAATCAAGGTCCATGTGGGGTAAACATGCCTGGAAACCTGTAAGGAAGGAATAAAGCCTTAAGGTACGGAGAAGTTGCAGCAAGCCGAGCAAGGCATAGGAACGTGGTGCCAGTGGAGTTACTTCCAGTAAAGGATTACGTAAGATCGATCTGATTCGGGTCAGGATATGGAGCAGGAGGAGCATTGGATAAGTCGAAGCACGTCCTCAGCGTACGGAGGCGTGGGGTTAGTCCAAAAAAGTGGTCATCTTCTGTCTGACATCTGGCAGGTTATCTTCTCTCTGACCTCAGGCAGGTCATCTTCTCCCTGACCTCTGGCAGGTCATCTTCTTTCTGCCCTCTGGCAGGTCATCTTCTCCCTGACCTCTGGCAGGTCCTCTTCGCTGACCTCTCACAGATTACCTTCGCTGACCTCTTGCAGGTCATCTTCGCTGACCTCTCGTAGGTCATCTCCTCTTTCTCGGACTCTGGCCCTTGCAGTCAGTGTCTTGGGTACGATCTTCGGCGCTCTTCTCTCCCTGTGCTCTCAGTCATTCATCTGAGTATACTCCTACTTCTGGCGCCTTGCACGCTCAAGACCTCCCCTTGCGGTGGTGTCCTTTAGCCTTTGGGTGTGTATGCTGTGCACTTTCTTCAGTCCTCCGGAAACTTGCTACCTGGGGTTGTTGCCCTGTACTACATCTGCCATCCAGGTGCAATAATCACTGGTGTCCTTACTGCTGCAGTGACCACCCATGGCCACAAGGTGTCACTGCATTCTTCCTCAGCAACCCCCGCAGCCTTTCCTCTTGAGGTTCCCTTCATGGCTCGCTTGACACCACCATGTGTCTCCAGCTGCTTCACATGCCAGCCACATCAGACTTGCACACTGCAGACCGTGCCATCTCTCCCAGGTGCCATAGTCTTTTTGTTTGCCCTTCTCCTTTGAGCACTGAGGAGTAAGGGTCATCTTCCCTGCACACATGGCCTGTTGACATGGCCTCACCTGGGCTGGCCCTTCACTTCATGCCGAAGCACCTTCCCACTGCACCTGTGGGTCTTTGCCGTCTTTCCACTATTGCGGCCGTGCCCATGTTCACAATAAAAAAAATATATCTTTTTCTAGTGCTGTTATTGAATACCAGCCGCGGTGCGTCCATTGGGGCGTAGGCAGGGCCGGACTGACAATGCCGGGCACCGGGCAATCCCCCGGTAGGCTGGATGGTTTGGGGGCCGGTTTTGTGATAGGGGGCCGGTTTTGTTGCAGAGGCCGATTTGGATGGTGAGGGTGACGTGACCGACGAGCAAACAAGCACATTTCTCTGCATAAAATGCAGCAGCTGCTGGTGCCGTCCGTGTCCATGATGCTGCATGTTATGTCACCAAAATGTTATTTCTAGCCACTGCCAGGAGGACTACACATTTATTATTTAAAAAAATCCACCGGCACGCATTGCCACTGGCTGATTGGCTGCCTGCACGCAGCGCGCAGTGATGTCATTTCGCCGCAGCGGTAAACATTCACCTTTAGGGTGAGGTCTGGTCCGCGTGACTGCGAGGCAGAGAGAGGAGGCCACGGCCACTACTCCAGAGAAAGAGAGGCTGGAGCAGAACCTGGAGGCACTTCTTTAATTATTTCCCAGTGTGTCTGCCGCCCAGCACCCGCAGGTGAGGCACTGTCTGGGTCTTTGGATTGGGTTGGAGGCGTCGCGACCCGGACCGGTATTAGGAAAAAAGTAAAAGCCTGATTGATGGTGGTTACTTAGGCCCCGGCCCGGTTCCGCGACCGCAGTGCAGTGCAGTGGATTTCCTGAGTGAGAGCAGTGCAGTGCTCACAAAATAAATCCTGAATAAATCCACTGCGCTGCGATCGCGAAACCGGGCCGAGCCTAAAAAGTAGTAATGGAATCTGAGAGTCAGCCAGCCAAAACTCATTAAGAAAGCCGGTAACCTGGACCAAAGTCTAAGGTGGATTGAATGAGTTACTGATGCGCCGGTCACACTGGCTTTAAAGATCATTCAATAGTAAGTAGACAGTTGTTTACGAGCCATTTGCTACCCAGACTGTTAGTGTTAACTCAAATTAAATCACCAATGCCTAAGAGCACGCGATTAGGGCGCTGCTGCAGCTGCCTGTACTACTTAGTGTTCCATCACCGAGATACAGGTGGGTGGATCCGTGACTAACTATTGTGCTGAGGCCTATCACATGATCCCTGCTGTTGGGCCGGGTGACGTCAGTCGTGTCACAGAGAGTGGCCCGAGTCCTGAGATGGTGTTCTCCAGATTGATTTGGCTGTCAATCTCAGTGCTCTGTTTTTTGTCTGCCGG
This sequence comes from Lissotriton helveticus, assembly GCF_964261635.1. Classification (NCBI taxonomy): domain Eukaryota; kingdom Metazoa; phylum Chordata; class Amphibia; order Caudata; family Salamandridae; genus Lissotriton; species Lissotriton helveticus. Next base: position 141,000,329 of record NC_136073.1, on the reverse strand, counting down.
CCCGACTGCGACAACACTAGGCACCAGTGTATTGGGGGCTCACACATCCTGTTTGGGCCAGGTCTCAGACCCACGAGTGAGTGCTGGTATACACATTTGCAGAATTACTGCTAATCCGAAGCACTGTTACATGGCTTAATGTACTGGACTGTCCAGTAAAACAAGATTTCCAGTCATAACTCTTTCCGCCTCTATTTGTGTGAATGTTTAAAAACTGCTTGTTTCTGTAGTTCAGTCAGTCTCGTATCTCTCAAAAGACAGACGCTACCTTTCTCTACCACAATGGCATTGGATGTTTCGACCTTGCGCCAGTACTCAAACATCCGATCCATAAGCTTAACATTGATGAAAGAAACGAGCATGTAACCCACAGAGCCAGGTTATCTATCGTATTCAAAAACATTTCTTTGTTTCAGTTACTACTTTAACAGAAGAATTGGCTGGGTGATGGAAACGACTGAAGATGTAAAACATAGCAAGATTACTGCGTGGAAGGTGGCTATCTTCGGCGCTTGCTACTCTTGGGTGCTTGTGTATGCAGAATGCTACAGGGAAAAAACGTGAGGTAGACTGCATGTTGGATGGGAGGGTACATTGAAATTAGAGTTAAGCGTGTTTCGGTACACATTTGTGACAACCATAGAGAAGAGCTTAAATGCAGCCCCAGTCTCCCCGAGCAAAAAACAATTCTTTGTAGGCCCTGGGCTCTTGCATGTGGCCTGTCATTTGCTGCTGGGCCAATGTGCTCAGCATTTAATTAAAATGATTGTTGTGCTGCTCAAATGAAAGATTGGGAGCCCGGTTAACACTGCTAGTAGCATTTCTGTTTCTACAATAACTAAACCTCCCAGTGCTCGCATTCCTGTTTTGAACTGATTCACAAATATATTCACCAGCAAACAGAGGAAATTAGGTTTCTTACTTCTTGTGACTGGGCAAACATAAATTATCTCCTGTGTAAGATATGTACCGCACACTCCAACACCTTTATTTGTTTCAAACTCTTTCGTACTGCTATATATTATACCAGGGCTAATTGTTTGCTTTTGAATGAAATATATCCAGTGTATATCTATTTGCAGAACTATTTTGCTCCTTGATGGTGTTGGAAGGCGCAATTGTGGAATGATTTTTGCCAGCTGATGCAAAGTGGTGTCTCACATGCATCACCATTTGGGCCACGTTTGATGCTTTCAGTAACAACCTGACACTTCATAATACTGACAATATTCAGAGAATGCATATATGCTTGTAGGTGTAACTACCTGGCTCCATCAAAAGACAATATGCCGGCCTACTGTAAACTCAGCAGCTGATATGGTCTCTGTTCCTAAAATAGTCGTTTTTGGCTTGAAAAATCAGGGTTGCCCCTCCCGAATCAGGTTTATTGGCACGTATGAGTTAGCCGTGACCCCGAGTCCTGCTGCTGCTGCTGAATCGTCTCACCACTTTCAAATGTCACCAGCCACCACTGACTAGGATAGTGCCCTTCCATACCAGGCACTTTGCAGTAATATTAAGGTCTTCTTAAAGTTTCTCTTTGGTGAAATGGGTGTATTTTTTGATATTTATATGCTTCCATCATCTTTATTACTTGACTTAAGCTTGCGAGAAAGTGTCACACATAGTCGTTGAAATGTCACTCATAGTTACACTGAAATGATGAAAATGTCACACATAGCAATCTAAAACCTTGGCAGCTATGGTAACCATGCTTAGGGCGGACAGCGGAGGCTCGGTAATACCTACATGACCGGACATGCAATATTTTAAATTCTTTTGGTTCAAGCTCAGGCCAATCTCTGTCAAGTTAAACAGAAATCATGCATCAGGCACTTTTTACAGTGCTTAGAAACACAGTGAGCATTATCGGTACTGTTGAGATGCTCTTTGAGGATTGACCACCCGCATGTATATTTCCTGACTTTGCCCACATAGCAGGCCAGTTCGATTCTTGTTTTTCTACATTTTCTTGTGCGTATTGCTTTGAACATACCAATAGATACCAACATTTATAGGCACACACCAGATCATACGGATGAGTTATCTTGTTTTTGCCATTTTTGTTTTTCACATGTTTGCTTGGAGGGAACTGTCTCCTCTAATAAGATATTGTATCCCTTTAAAAGTGTGATTTCTAACCGTGTGTTCTATTCTGCGTTTTTGTTGGGGTAAACATTAGCTTGAAAAATGGCTCAGCTCTTTCCGGTGTATAAATGTTTGTAATACATTCCCAATATTGCGACTGAGCTCTGCTAAGAGCTGGGAAAATCTGCTGCCACAGTTCAGTGATCCAGATTAATGCATGGTCTTGCATTGCTACCGACCAGTTTGCGAACAAATTTTATAAGTATCAGGGTACAGAGTCTACTTTGGTCTGGTTTCTATGCCATAGTTTTTCCACCCGTTGTGCTCAATGAAAACCTGTTCCAGTAACTTTAGCGTCTCTGGCAGAAACCCTCAGGTTTTGTTATTACCAATTGTACAGTCCGGTGATACCATAGTGTCCTCTTAGAATATAGTGGTATGCTCTCCAAAGAGCGTTGAGAATATAAACTATTCTTTGTTGGTAAAATTGAAGATTAATGCGGTCAGGGTCTTGTTTCACATGAAGTCATTGCTTTCTATTACCCATTCTCTGAACAGAGCCATGCCCATTGGAACTCTTTAGAGTTGGTCAAATTAATCTCTACTGAAACACCTTAAAATAAAGTAATCTAAACCGGAATCAGAGGGAACTTGTCCCCACATGCTCAAACAACATGCTCTGATTTGTTTTTTAATCAGTCTGTCTGTGAGGCCAGTGACATGATCTTTATAAAGGTTTGCAACAGGATGAACTTGGACAACGCAGCGCAGAAGCTCATTTTGGGCAAATGAAGGCCGGCCTCGTTGGAAATCCGCAGCTTAAACACAGATTTCTGCCGCAGACGCTCAACACACTGAGCTATCTCACTTTACTAGTAAAATGATGGGACGCGTTTTACAGCATGTTTATGTCTGTAATATGATGACAGTTCACAGCAGAGGGGTGTGGGGCCCATTGGCTGAGACCGGACTGTCTGCATATCGGGGTTGTGAAGATGGTCGTAGAGACTGTGTCTTCAAGATAGCACTAGACATGCCACTTGACTCCTAACCCCCCCCCCCCCCACCACCCCCCTAGCCCCCATACCCTCACTGGACAAACACGGGCACTCTGCAAATTGAACCACAAACAACGGCAAATTAGCATTTTTTTCTCCCAAATAAACAACATTATGGTTTCCTTTGAATTAAACTTCCATTGGGAGTCTATAGTAAAAGGTGTTGTACATGTTTCAGAGCGCCCTGCACCTTACACGGCCTTACTGTGCGGTTTTAGTAAGGCATTTCAGTCCAAAATCCTCATCCTTTTCACCGAAGAGTGCCTCTTTTCATCTCTTGTGGACTCCAGGCACATCCACAGATGCATGCTACCCTCTGAGTTCGAGGCTGCCAATAGGAAGCTACCGGCGACTGTTCGGGGAAGTGGTGGCTGCACTGGCTGGCCTGGCCTCCTGGTTCTAGGGTATGAGGTTGGACTTGGAGAAGGACACAGCGTCGTATTCGCGCATTCTAATGAGGCTTGGATTGTTGCCATACTGTACTCACTACTAATTGAAAACTGGCAACTAGCTTGGACTCCATTAGGGTCATTTGGGGATGCTTTCCTGCTGAGTCAGTACTGTGTTTCTCTCCAGGTGTTCACATTCACACTATTTGCATGTCTAAATGTAGAATCACCAACTAAAGCTGCCATAGCTATACATATATGCTGTAGCTTACCCCTCTGGTCACATCCCTACACACAAACGATCCCTAGCAGCCACTTCTCTATTTCTACAATCAACTATGTAGGCCTTGTGCACTACTTAGCTGAAAAAAAAAATACACTATCAGATTTTTTTTATCACCGCTCTGCACTACATAGGGGCTAATGAAGTAATTTATGGCTGTCAGTCAGAGCATCCAGTGTGGTTTGCGCTTCCCCAGGCTCACTGCGCAGATTAAAAGCACAGTATAGGCGACCACTCACACCCTCAGATTACAGGGAACTGACTGGGCTCATAAGTACACTCGGCCTGTAGGATAACATTCTGAGCCCGGGCTGAGCTGAACACAGAACCACTCTGTCATTTTCCAAATAGACTATAGGCTAGATGGCTGCTTTCAGAGCAGGATGGGCTCCCATGACCTGCACATAGCCGCATATCCCAATTACAGTTGTGACCCCCTGTAGTTTGGAGCAGATTTAAACATCTTCCAGTCCAGCCCTGCCTGAGCTCTAAATCTATATCTGTGCATAACCAAGAGCCAAAGCACTTCATTTTTATGATGAGAATTGTAGGTTTGAGTTGAGTTGTAGTTGGAATGTTGCCTAACTGGAAAAGGGAAAGTGAGAATGAGTATGTGTTGATTTTTGGAATTTAGAATGGGGAGGGAATTTGGAGTGAGTGGCAATTGGAAGTCAGTTGGAAGATAGCCTCTTATCCTGCACCAATTTCTTCCTGTTTTAAAAAGGGATAAAACGGAGCAAAATGCCAATAACACCATTTTTTATCGCGTTACCAAAACATAGCGCGTTAAAACCTTGGGAGTGGTGCGGGTGCTCAAGGCACGTGCGTTCACGCCAAGCAGGCCACAAGGAGAACTGCTCTAGTTGTAGTTTTAAGGGCATATGTTTGATGACCTTAATTAAATGTGATGATGTGTCTTGCTTGAGTCACACTCACGGCTTTGAAGATGTGCTCAGGGTAAACACCAGTTAGTCTGATTTTAAACACAGGGGTCTGACTGTTTAGGAGCACATATTTTTCCAGTTACCTCCATAAAGACGTCCTGCGTGCCTCCCTCTTTGTGTTAGAGGCTGGTCTGTTCGTGTGATCTGTGTTGTCTCTCTAGTAACATACAATGCATTGATTTGTCAAGACCTGATTTTACTACGTTTAACTTCGTTTACTCCCTGTTTTTTAAATTCTTCCTTAATATTGATTTCACACGTTCTTTCTTCGATAAACTCTGTTGTATGCATAAAAGGTCATTTCCATGCTATGTTTTCTACGGAGTCAGTCAGCCTGTCTTTCTGTCTCTCTGTCCTGTCTGTCTATCTACATTTAAATGTAAATGTTAGTGTCTATCCACATGTTAAGTTAAATTTTATTGGTGGTGCTGATGTCTCTTCATCTGTTTGTCTATCTTCCTACATGACTACCTACCTAATCCATCTATCCATCAAGCCACCCATCCATACCTCAATACATCCACCCATCCGTCCCTTGCACCGTTGCGTCTACCCTTCCATCTATCCCTCTGTCTATCTCCTCCTCTCTAGGCCACATTGGTGGGCAGACAATGGCCTCCCCATGTGGTCTTGTGAGCCCTCTCACTCACTGTGGGTGTGACCCCTGACGTGGAATTAGCCTCTGGCTGGTAGGTGTCTGTCAGCCACAGTGCGGCCGGCCCGCCGGGAGCTGGCCCATTGCTCATGGTGCTAAAGGCTTTGTGGGGCATCACTGGTGGAGCGCATGGACGTTGGGAAATCCCGGGCTGTCGCTGCAGCTCCTCTGTGAGGGGGGACCCGGCTCAAATTTACCCAGTGACATTGTGGCTAATTTTCAGAGCAGGCAAGTTGTGCACAATGTCAGCAATCAGAGCCCCTGCTAAATAGGGCATCAAATTGGCGCGACTCATACAGGGTGTACACAACACTAAACACATCAATCCATTGTAATTGGTAAATCAGTTGTGAAGTCACTTCACAACTGATTTACCAATTACCATGGATGGATCGATGTGTAAAGTCTCATGCAGCCTGGTGTGTGTGAAATTAAATTCATGTTTGATCTGCTTTATTACAGCAAAATAGGCCATTTTTGTTGGCTCTTGGGGCTCAGTGAACTTTACCACCACTAACCAGTGCTAAAGTGCTTGTGCTCTTTCCTTTAAGTATAGTAAAATTGGCTAACACCCAATGGGCAAAATTAATTTACTTGTAAGTCCCTAGAAATGTGGCTCTACATGTACCCAGGGATTGTAAATTAAATGCTGCTAGTGGGCGTGCAACACTTAATGTGCTACCCACGTAAGTAGCCTATTTAAACATGTGTCAAGGCCAGGGCCTGTCATTGCAGTCTGCCTGTACAGTTGTAAAACTGCCATTTTGACCTGGCAAAAGGAACCTTTTGCCAGGTCTAAAAATATTCCCTTTCACTACATACGTCACCAGGACGTCACCACTAGTGCAAACCCTTTCCATAAGGCAGAGTGCTGCGTGCAGTGTATTTAAATGGTTTGGCAGATACTTTTAAGTTGTATATGTCCCGGAATAGGCATGGCTGACTTGCTACCCTTGTTATTTGTGTCATTCTTGAATTTTTCACAATCCCATGACTTCATTGATGTACAGGCAACATTGATGGCAGCACCCACACTCTGAAAAGTGTTCCAGTGCCACTGGCCTGGGTGCCTTTGTGTGAATTGTTCATGCTTTCAGGCTAGGGTGCCATGTGAGACATTTCCATGCCTTCTGGCAACCTGGGTGCTTATGTATGCCGTTTCCATGCTCTCTGGGCTTGGTGCTTATCTGTGCTATTTCCGTAGTTTCTGGCCTCAGTGACCTGGAGGCTCTGTAGGAATGTCTGTGATTTATAACTGGGTATCCTGGTGCTCCATAAGGTATTCCTTTACTATGCTTTAAAAGTTAATACAATCTAATATGTAATGAAAAAAATGTGTTGAAAAATGCTTTGTTTTGGCCTTTCTGTCTCCAAAATTTTCTTGGGGGGACAACCCACCAAACTCCCCCTAGTAGTGGTTGCGCACTGCGCTTGCTTGCTACACACCATGTGGGCGCTGGTCTCACTTTTACTTTGTTCTCTCCGATTCACTACTTGCGTCTATTTTTGGTGCTCTATGAAAGAATGACTACGGGTACATATGACTGGGTGGGTAACCTGGTGCTCTTTAAGGTCATTGTGTACTATTTACTGTGCTTTGAAAGTTGATACTGCTGTAAAATTCACCATTTTGGTCTGTGTATTTCCAAAATTTTCGTGGGGGGAGAACCCCCCAAACCACCCTAGTAGTGGTCGGGCTCGCTCGCTACGCTCGCTCGCTGCGCGCCGGACGGGGGCTGGGCTGTCAAAATTTGCCAGGGCTGCTTTCAGTTCCCAGTCCGGCCCTGGGCGTAGGGGCGTAGTCCCACTAAGCCTGGTGGACGCACCAGCGGCTGCAGCAGAGAGAGAGCACCTAAATAAAAATGCAGCGCTTCAATCGGGTGTTCCGACCGGGACAGACCCGATGGAATAGGGAGTGCGCAGGGGGTGGGGCTGGGTTAGTGTCTGACTCGTGACTCCTCGACTGACTCTGCTGCGCATGAGGAATTCAGGAGGAAACTTGCCCGCGCATGCGCTTTAGCAGCCAACTTCGTCACATTGACTGAGAGGGACCGAAGGGGCCAGGGGGGTGTGTCTTTGGCTGGGCCCCGTCCTTGAGAAGGCGCCAGGGCGAGTACACTGTGTGCCCCCCTAGCCAATCCTGGCGCTTATGCAGCGCCGGGATTGGCTGGTCCACCGCGCCGAAATCCATTATTGGATGCTGCGCGTGGGTGGGTGGCACACTGGGGCAGGCTCAGCAGCATTGGGCATGATGGCCAATCACTGTGACTTCAGCAGCATGTGAAACCCTTCAGTGATTGGCCATGATTCGGGGACGTGCGGCTGTACTTAAGTTTCTGTAGGGGGCGGGGGCTCCCTCTCTGTCTCGTGCGCCAGGCAGCAGCCAGCAGAGCAGACCGTCGTCACTACTTGACTTCAATCACTGGACTCTCTCTCAGTCTCTAATAGTCTACCTGCTCTCTACTACTACACTACTCTGAGCACTGAGACTGAGTTTGTTGTTGTTGTTGTTGTCCGGACCGTCGTCACTGAGTCAGACCGTCACGTCACACTCGAGCTGGTGCCAGGCAGCCTGGTTAGTAGTGGTTTTCAGGGTTTATTAAAATTGTTGGTTGGCGCCGTCAGTCATTGTCGCTACCGCGGTGCTGCTCGGTCAGTTAGTTACGAGAAACCGGACTTCTAGCCGCCTGGATCTTGGAGTACCGTCCTCCTTGGACCGAAGGCCTGGTCCAGGCCTTCGGTCCAAGCAGGTCTTCTAAGTTCAGAGATTCTTACCTGATAAAGTAAAGGTTGCAATGCTTTGATTATTTTTCATTGCACACTCTGTGAGGTCTGCACGGGTTTTAAATTCAACATGTGAAAGCATGCCGGCTTCTGGGACTCCAATGATTTCCACACACACATGCGTACACATAATTGCTCATCATTCACACTTCAAATAACAGCAAATACAAATTTTTATTTTAAGGTGAAGTCGGTATGACAACACGCAGGCTTTAAATGATCACTTAACAGAACGTTTGTGATAAGACAGAGCAATGAACATAATGAAAAATGTCATGCAGCGGAAAGTCAAACGATTATCATTCACATTAAAGGCCCTGCCTCCCCACATATTCAAGAAAAATGTAACGCAGGCATTCAGCTGATGAAATACTAACGTCTTTTCGTTTCCCCCCTCGGGACGGGGTGCCATCTTAGTGGCTTTGACTTTGAGCTATGCCCGGCTTCCAAGAGACCTATTTCAAAAGGTGCTTTATGGTTCGTAGTGGTTACACTGGTAGGAACGGCAAACCCTATGTCGTCTTTCTTTTGTTGAAACCTTGTAATGTATTGTAATTCTATTAATATAGCGCTTACTACCTCTGGGCATTCGAGCTGTTTACTGCTCAGATTATGCGGGAAACGGCCACTACAACGAGGCCGTTTCCACGCACACCATAACCACGCATGCATTACAACGCATGCGTGGTTACAACGAGAAACCTTTACCACGCATACCTTTACTACGAAAAACTTAGTAAAGGCATGTGTGGTAAAGTAAAAAAACAAACAAAGGGGGGGCTTGGGGGGTCTCCCCCCAACAAAATAAAAGTGTGGTTTTAAAAAGAAAAAGACGCACCTGTTTGAAAAAAAAGATGTGACGGAGATCGGCGTCTTAAGAGGAAACGGAAAAACACTTCCGCTTCCTCTTAATGACGTACAACGTCACCACGGAAAAACGAGGAGAGGTAAGGAGGAATCATCGAGTGTTCTAGTAGAGAGTTAAATTAAAAAAGTAGATTTATAGGGTGAAAATCCGTTAACATGAAAATACTATTTACATGCATACTTTTACAACGATTTTCGTTGTAAAAGTATGCGTGTAAAAGGTATTTTCGTGGTAAAGGACGTGCGTGGTGACTGCATTCCATTGTAACGCATGCGTGGTAAAGGCATGCGTTACAACGGAATGCGTTGTAAAATCATACAACCATATTATGCTACTACACCCAATCCAAGTTTGGTGGCTTATTTGGCGTATTTTTTGTTAGTGCTTTAGGCTTGTGTTCTCCGAAGAAACTCTTCCATGCTTTACCCCAGTGCGTTTATGGTGGAAATCAAGGCGACATTAGATGGGATTGCTTCCTGGGGGTGAGGGAGGGAGGGGAGGGGGGTGTTAGTGAGGTAGGGGTCGGGTGTGTCACTTCATGCGAGTCATGTAGAGGCGGACAGACAGACAGCCAGGCCCCTCGGACCGCGGCCGGCTGGGAGGAGTACGAGGCACCCTCGACTGTCTGTCAGGAGAAGAGAGGGACCGACAGCAGCCTTTACCCCATATCATGTGTGACAGCCAGTGGTACAGCTTAGGACAGGCCCCTGGAGCCCAGCTGTCAGGGCGGAGGGGAAGAGACGCCTTTACTGTCTGTCAGAAAGAGTGCAACCGACAGCAGCCTTTACCGCATATTATGGGTGACAGCTTAAGACACATCCCTTCATCCCAACTGTCAGGGAGGAGTGGAAGAGACAGCTTCGACTGTCTGTCAGGAGAAGAGAGGGGCCGACAGCAGCCTTTACCGCATATTATGGGTGACAGCCGCAGTTACAGCTTAAGACACATGCCTTCATCCCAGCTGTCAGGGAGGAGGGAAAGAAACAGCCCTCTTTACTGTGCTCCCTGTGTGACAGCCAGACCTTCAGAGAGACACCTACAGCCCAGCTGTCAGGAAGGAGTGCAAGAGACAGCACTCTTTAGTGTCAATGCTGTGACCTGTAGGACAGCTTCAGAGACACCTACAGTGCAGCTGTCACAGGAGAAGTGGAAGAGACAGCAGTTTTTATGTCGTGTGTGAGACACACAGATTCAGACAGGCCCCTAAAGTCTACCTGTCAGGGAACGATAGGAAGAGACAGCACTCTTCTGTGATGTATGGGACAGTTACAGCTTCACAGAGACACCCACAGTGCAGCTGCCACAGGAGAAGTCGAAGAGACAGCAGTCTTTAATGAATAGATAGGGCAGACAATGATAAGGTTATCGATTTGGGGAATACAGAGGATTAGTGTATGGATAAAATCACAGGCTATTGATTAGCAGTGTGGGAGTAGAAGGAGGTTGTAGGCTATATAGGTGCGGTAGTGGGTAATTCGCAAAAACACATATAGAAACGTAGTTCAGAGGGCATGCAGTTTTGAATAGGAGGGGATTAAGGGGAACAAGGCTTGCATAATCAAAATAATTTTTGTTTTGGGTAGAGTTAATGCAATTTTGTGGATGCAGAGGGGTTAATGACAGATTTAGCGGCTATCAGGGTTTGCCCAGTTCATATGGCCACCAGCTAGGTGGCCAAGTATGGGAACATTTGCTGAACGTAAGTACCTCAGTTTTGTCTTTATTTTGTGTGGTCGGGAGCTGGCGCCTGGCAGGGCAGAGGGCAGGTATTGGTAAGTGCCCTCGCTTGAGGGAGTGGTCCTTTCAGGAGGAGGCAGCCTGAGTCTTGGGTAGGGAAGGGTACGGACGGAGGGGATGGGGTCACTAGCTTTTGAATATGTGAGCTAGGATTAGTGTGCACTGCTTTTGATTTTCTTTTAATAATAGTTGCCTTTAGTCATTTCAGGTCCATGATGGGCGTCAGTCTTCAAAGTGCTTAGTAAAGCATGCATGATTGTGGAAACATTTGTGGTTGTGTCTAGTTCAATGTAACACTAATTTATCTATTTATTTAAGGATTGTTGTAAAGCAGTAAAATAAGTCACTGAGTTGTCACTTTTGAGCGCTCATCTTGCTCCATATCACAATGCACACTCATCTTCTTTCTGCAGCCGCGGTGCGTCCATTGGGGCGTAGGGGCGAAGCCCCACTAAGCCACATGGACGCACCGTGCTATTTTTGGCAATAATAATGACCTCTGTGTTATTATTAGCGCTACCGGCAGGGAATCCGCCGGGAGTGGGACACACCCGACTCAATAGGGAGTGCGCAGGGGGGGGGGCTGGCTGGGCTGCTGCAGCTTGAGTGACATTCCACTCAGCTGCAGCAGTACTGCGCATGACAAGTTTAGGTGCCACCTTGCCCGAACATGCGCGCTAGACTTTCCCCATAGAGAGGGGTGCTGCTTCTTACAGCAGCGCCGCCGCTGAAAACAGGTTGAAAAAGGGCGAGTACTAAATGTGCCCCCCTAGCTAATCCTGGCGCTGCATGCAGCGCCAGGATTGGCTAGTCCACCGCTCGGAAGGTGTCAGGAGTAAAGGCGGGCATTTACTTGCTTCCCCCGAAGGCAGGTGTGACAGCTTCCCTCTTTCTCTCCTGCAGGGTTGGTCGGTGCGCGGACAAAACTGTGTCTAAAATATGTTCTTAATAAGCTCTGCCTTCTTGTGGTCAGAAGGCCACTGGTATGCTGGAGTGCAGCCTCAGGACATTTCCGAGTGTGCCTCCTTTTTGAGGAGTTTTGCTAACATTGGACTTCACGAAGGACCTTGTCTGCAGCACCATGACGCTTCCCAGGCATGGGCCCTTCATGGACCCTACCAAGTGAAGGGGCCCCCAGTTCCCAGCCCGGTGCATGCACCCCCTGCTCCTCCTCGCCAAGGACTGGACATGACCGTGAACTCAGCCTACATTACCATAGAAGTCATCATCGCCGTCCTCTCCATCGCGGGCAACGTGCAGGTCTGCTGGGCCGTGGCCATCAACAGCACCCTGAAGAATGCCACCAACTACTTCCTGGTGTCGCTGGCGGTGGCGGACATCGTCGTGGGGCTGCTGGCCATCCCCTTCGCCATCACCATCAGTATCGGCTTCGAGACGGACTTCCACGCCTGCCTCTTCTTCACCTGCTTCGTGCTGGTCCTGACCCAGAGCTCCATCTTCAGCCTCCTGGCCGTGGCCGTGGACCGCTACCTGGCCATCAAGATCCCGCTCCGGTATGTAGGGCTGGGGGCTGTGGAGGGGACGATGCGTTCGATGTGTAGAGGGAGTGTCGCAAAGTCCACTGCTGGCCTCTGAGATGAATGCTCAGGACCTTTACGCGGTACTGCTGATCACATTAGGAATTTGTGCCCAGTTAAAATATTGCTATGTGGGCGATCAGTTTTGTCCAAAGCTGCTCCATGTGCTTTGTATGTATGTATGTATGTATGTGTGTGTGTGTGTGTGTATATATATATATATATCAAACACCCCGTCACTTTTCTCGCGCTCTGGACAAACTCCAGCCAGGAAGAAAGCCAACGGACACGGACCAGTTGTAGTGCTCCAAATTTTTATTTCAGGTGCAGTAGAAGTCTCATGACGTTTCGGCTCGTAAGAGCCTTGTTCACATGACAATGTTCCTTTTAAAAAAACACCATTTTATACTGCCAGTGATTGGATGAATTTCGTCACATGAGAGGGTAGTGTTGTGTCATAGTGAACATAGAGGAAATACTAATCTGTCCTTAAATTACATATTAGAAGAACAAATAAAGACCAAGGTTTGGGATGCAAAATTACGGTAAAATACCAGTTTGTTACCTTAAAATCCCCTTTCATAGAAACAGAGGTATTTAAATAATATGTACGAAAATCTCATCGCTTACTTTCTTTGAGCCAATAGGACTACAGTTATCTGATATTGGTAAAATACCCAAGTTCATAATACAATATATACAATAAGTTCCTATATAATAAAGTGCAAATGCATACTGTTTTCATATGTGCAAAACCTGCAGTTGTGCAAATATAAATGTGCAAAAACTAGCAAAGGTGCAAACACTTGCAATGTGCAACATATCGCTTAATAGTGCAAATATTTGTTGCTGTCAACTAAAGAGGGACCCATTTTACTCGGGGATCATCTTATTGAAATACTGTATATTGTACAATAAAATTCATACATATCAATAACCATAGTAGTATAAAATATGGTTAAAATATTTACAAAAAATAAATTTTTCGTCCTATATAGATACAGCCGATGAAAGAAATCACACAAAAGCGTTGGATTACTAAGAACCCTTTGTTTCATGAGTTCTCTATCCTATGTCACTATGTTAAAAAATTATTATCACCGTGAATTGAGTGCATAGTAGACTGGATGAATGTGACTGTCCGGGAATAAGGACCCGTCAAGTCCACCAACATCCAGCCATACCCATCATATGTAAAATCAGATATATAATCAAATAGCAGCAAGTACAGATAAATGTCAGATTCATAGTCAAGGCCTTGAGTTCCTTATGCTAAACTATATGTCTCCCAGCCGGGCTAAAATTACATCAGTACATTAGATGACATATTGACATTCTGTTAGTGTAAGATTGTTCAAGGTAAACACGTATACAGGTCCTCCGTTACATTCAATCCTCCCGGGCTTTTAGTGTTAAGCAGGAGGATGTATTTGGTTTCAAGTCTCCTCAACTTACTTTCTCTGTCTCCACCCCTTCTGCTGGCTAGTATAGAATCAATTACCCAGTACTTCAGTAGGCTGTTATTGCTCTGGTGTATTTCCCTGAAATGCCGGGCCACTGGGTATGTATTATCACCATTGGTGATTGCACGTAAGTGCTGCAGGATGCGCTTATGTACAGCAAGCTTCGTGCTGCCTACATATCTTAGTGGGCAGGGGCATTGGAGAACATAAACCGCAAATTCGGTTTTGCAGGTTAAAACCTGTGTTATAGGGTGAGGATAATTAGTGAAACCATCCAGGTATGTTTTGGTGTTTTCCCCATGAGTACACGCCTTACAGGTCTTACAGCGGTAAAATCCTTTGTTCTGTTGCAACCAAGACGTATTATTGAATGGCTCTGGGCTGGTGTCAACTATTTTGTCCCGAAGGGAGGGTGCCCTGCTGAAGGTGAGGGAGGCTTTTTTAGGGAGGGTAGTTCCAATGATCGGGTCACGGGTAACTAAAGGCCAATGTTTGTTCATGATTTTATATAACTCATTATGTTGCCTACTATACCCTGTTATAATACGGAACTCATTCTTCTCCAAATTCAATTTTTTCTCAGTTTCCCCAGTTTCAATTGCTGACTGTTTCACAGTCTTAGCCAGGAGCTCCTCTCTAGTTAACATCATAGATTTTACTATAGCTTTATGAATCACCTGTCCAGAGTATCCCCGTTCCAAAAAACGTTTCTTACTGTCTTCCTGAGCTAATTCAAGGTCTATGGGGTTACTGCACACTCGGCGTAAACGAAGCATCTCCCCATAGGGGATGCTCGAGATCAGATGCGCCGGGTGAGCACTAGTCGCATGTAGTATGCTGTTTCCTGCAGTGAGTTTCCGAAAAATTCTACTCTCAAGATGTCCATTGTGAATATACAATTCAGTATCCAAGAAAGTGATAGATTCCTGACTGAGGGTAGCAGTGAATATGAGGTTGAGATTATTGCAGTTCAGGGTCTCAATAAAACTCAAAGCTTCCTCCTTGCTACCTATCCAAATAATCATCAAATCGTCGATAAAACGATACCATTTAATCAGGTTGTTCTTAACAATGTTATGGTAGTCTGGCCTAAGGACCAACTCCTCCCAAGCCCCCATATGCAGACATGCAAAGCTCGGGGAGAAGCTGGCCCCCATTGCTACCCCCTGAAGTTGGCGATATAGTTGATGATTAAACAAAAACAAATTGTTAGTCAGACAAAATCGAAGCATGCTCAACAACATCCTGTTATGCTCTTCAAATTCAGGACCTCTTTTCAGTAGATAGTGTTTTACTGCTGCAAGACCATCAGGATGTGAAATGCTGATGCTATGCTTGTACATCCAACGAGATTAGCCAATCACCCACTACCCAGTCAATATCCATAATTTTGGTCAACAAGTCCCCCGTATCCTTAATGTACGAGTCTAGGTTCCGCACATAACCCTGTAAAAAGTAATCAATATACCCAGAGGTGTGCTCCAGAAGACTGCCTCTAGCAGATATTATAGGTCTGCCCGGTGGATGTTGGGGGTCTTTATGCACTTTAGGCAAACAGTACAATATCGGTGTGATTGGGTGATCAGTTCTTAGGTATTTGTATTCTGCTTCACTGATGAGTTTCGAAGTCTTCCACTTGGCCAATTTCTGATGGTAATCTGTTTTAACCGATGTTAATATCTGCATCTGGACACGTTCATAACATGTTCGATCATTGAGTTGGGCATAAGCTTCTTGGTCATAGTTGGTTTTGGACATGAGGACCACATTGCCCCCTTTGTCACTTCCCCTCACAATTACATCCTTATCATTTGACAGTCTTTTGGTTAACGCTTCAAATTGCTGAATGCGATCATTAAATTGCCATTTCTTTATCTTTTTGTTAATAGTTTCACCATGTAGTTGTTTTAAGTCCTCCACCACATTTTCATGGAAGACATCTATGTTGTCTCTCGGTAAAACTGGTACAAATGCGGAGGGTGGCTTGAATTGGGTTTCTGTCAAGATCCTGTTACCCCTTTCATCAAATATGTTTTCCTCATTCAAACAGCTTTCCTCATAGCCTACCCCTTCAGTTTCCCAAAGTTCCGTGATGATTTTGGTGCCTTGCGTGGCAATCATTGTATCGCTATTCATGTTCATAGTTTGAGCTGGATTGTTTTTAGCTCTGTCCTTTAAAGTGTAGAATTTCCATAATTTTAATTTGCGTACACATACACACACACACAATTGAGCAGCACTTTCTCCTTCGTTATGGTTAAATCATTTAGTCCATATTCAAAACAGTTTGTTAATGACTGTTCAGCGAGTAGGTGAATGTCCCTGTTAACGATATCACGTACCTTAAAGAAATGAGGTGTCTGGAGTGAATCAGAAAATGTAGTGCTCTCCCCCCTCAAACCTTTACATCCATTTTAGCTTATAAGTTATTGTCTTGTGCATTGTTTTGTTAATATTCGCCTTGAAGCTAGGCTTCCTCCTGCACTTTGTGTGTTATAAATAAATACAAGTGTTTACTCTGGGTACGGATCCTGAGACCTCGCATCCCACAAGGAGTGGTCTACTTACTTTTCTAGGGTTATGTGCAGTGCTTAATTTGAACCGGTGGCTGCAGGTGGGTCCCACCGGCAGTTGTTTTTGGGGACCACCACTTAATAAATCTCTCCGCGCCTATCAAAAATGAATTTGTTTGTCTGTAATGTAAAACTCTCCAATACCTTCGGGAATAGTTCACTTTGTACAGAACTGCAAAAGTAATCTGTCTTGCCCGTTTTTTGTTTTTTTTTAGAACAAAAGCTCTATTGTACAACCTTAATCTATAGACACATCCCAGTGCTAGCAGTATGTAGACACTGGGTGTGATATGTCATGTGTGCCACATGTCGCTATCCTGATGAATAACACAGACACACTAATGTGTGGCCTTGTCACCAGGACTGAGGGCACACCCGATCTGTTTTTCTCCAGCTGCCTGATTCGACGTGACACGCGTTCCGTTTACTAACATGAACTGCTGCTCAATAGGAATAGGGAACTTGGTGCCTGGGGGTCTGTTCTGTTGGTCTGTGTGCCTGGGGGTCTGTTTTTCTGTGTGCATAGGGGGTCTGTTGTTCTGTGTGCATGGGGGTCTGTTGTTCTGTCGGCCTGGGGGTCTGCTGTTCTGTGTGTATGGGGGTGTGTTGTTCTGTGTGTGTGGGGGGGGGTCTGTTGTTCTGTGTGTGGGGGGTCTGTTCTGTGTTCCTGGGGGTCTCTTGTTCTGTGTTCCTGGGGTCTCTTGTTCTGTGTGCCTGGGGCGGTCTGTTGTTCTGTGTGCCTGGGGGCCAGTTGTTCTGTGTGCCTGGGGTGGTCTGTTGTTCTGTGTGCCAGGGGGCCAGTTGTTCTGTGTGCCAGGGGGCTGGTTGTTCTGTGTCCCTGGGGTGGTCTGTTGTTCTGTGTGCATGGGGGTCTGTTGTTCTGTGTGCATGGGGGTCTGTTGTTCTGTGTGCCTGGGGGTCTGTTGTTCTGTGTGCCTGGGGGTCTGTTGTTCTGTGTGCCTGGGGCGGTCTATTGTTCTGTGTGCCTGGGGGTCTGTTGTTCTGTGTGCCGGGGGGGGGGGTCTGTTGTTCTGTGTGCATGGGGGTCTGTTGTTCTGTGTGCATGGGGGTCTGTTGTTCTGTGTGCCTGGGGGTCTGTTGTTCTGTGTGCCTGGGGGTCTGTTGTTCTGTGTGCCTGGGGCGGTCTATTGTTCTGTGTGCCTGGGGGTCTGTTGTTCTGTGTGCCTGGGGGGGGGCTGTTGTTCTGTGTGCATGGGGGCCTGTTGTTCTGTGTGTTGGGGGGTCTCTTGTTCTGTTTGCCTGGGGTCTGTTGTTCTGTTTGCCTGGGGTCTGTTGTTCTGTTGGCATGGGGGTCTGCCCGATGGTATGTATGCATGTTGTACTGTAGGTGTGTTAGTCTGAGAGTGCATGGATGTTTACATGCCTGTATCATCTATGTCGAGTCAACATGTGCTTGGATGGTGTGTATCTGTATTTACTATAAATGTCAAACACATTCGCTTTGCCAATATTTGGATTTCATCTCACTTCAAAAGCAAATTTAAAGTCTAATTTTACGCCCACTTTACCTCTCAGCCTTGGTCATGGTTCCTCTAGAGAGATAACGGATGCAGAAATTTGACATTAATAGAAACAGAGTGGCTGGCTTTTATCTGGTATAAATGCTATCCCCAAGGCCTGTAAGTATGAGTTTTTATGAAATTGCATTTCTGCATGTTGCCTAGCTGCAGGGAGGAGGTTAATATTGTTGTGTAGATATCTCAGTGCACATGAGGCTGTGGCAAATTACTCAGGACATAAATACAGTGGGGAGTTCATTGCATTGATTGTAATTCTTTTCCCAAACACATGTAAACTCAAACATACTCACACATGCAAACAGCCAAAAACACTAGCACATGTAAACGCAAACCTGCTCACACATGCAAACAGCCACAAACACCAGCACATGTAAACTCAACCATACTCACACATGCACACAGCCACAAACACTAGAGACCAACAAGCAGACAACCACATCCACTCACTTATTCTGATAATGGGAAGTTCCAGGCTCAAGCATGCGTACCGGAGGGCCCTAGAACAGGTGAGGTGCCAAAGATATAAAGACAACACTCCTAGCATTACAGAGTAAAGCTCATTCTCTTTCCGGTTTTTCAAAGCTGTTCCGCTTAGAAAAGGGTCAGTTCCTCTTGAGCATTCCACAAGAGTGACTCGCAGAGTAGCTACAGCAAGAGTCACGTGCTGCTTCCTGGGTGTATAGGCCTATGGGGAAGGCATATGAGTCATCAGTCATTGCTTCATAGGTTCCTCGCAGTGACCGTGTGTAGGACCTGTATAATTTGATCATTGAATAGTCATATTGTATGGCTAAGCAGACCTTGAAGTTCAGATTTTTTCTTTTTTGAGTTTTATATAGCGCGAACTAGACCTGAGACATCGGGTATCAGAGCGCTTTACATGAGCACCAGTTTCGTTATAGATGAACACCTTCATTTTTTTATTGGTAGGCACGGGGAGATTAAGTGATTTGCCCCGAATCACAGGATGTAGAGTGTTGTTGCTGAGACTCTAACCAGGTTACCCAGCTTCGAAGCCGACCGCTCTAGCCGTAAGGCTACATCCTCTCCCCTTGATTGTTGATTGTAGTCAATTGGTCACAATTATGCAGCTCTCCTGTACGGATCGCTCATAGTGTTCTATTTACTTAATAAAAAATGTTTGAGGAAAACAACAAAAATTTTTGCCCTTATAACGTTATTTTATATTGCACATTCTTTAAATGCCATTGTCGACATCCGCCATGCCGCTGTGCTTTTTCCTTGAAACACATGTCTTTTCAATGCCATCTGAAATTCCTGCAGAGATTGGATGGGCCACATATTCGGTGATGTGGAGTTTCAGTGTAGAAGGACAGAGATGTAAAAGTCCCAGAACTAGGAGGCAAACATGGTGGCTTTGGTGTTGTTTGAAGGTTGTGATTGGTGGATCTAAGGTTCTGATCTGGTGTGTAGTATGGTAGAGTGTCAGAGAGGGTGTTGGGAGCCATGTCATTTGCTGATTTGAAAGTTGTGATTGGTGAATCTAAAGTTCCGAGTTGGTGTGTAGCATGGTAGGGTGTCAGAGAGTAGGTTGAATGCCATGTCATTTGCTGATTTGTATGTCCATGTAAGTGGTTTGAATACGGTCCTGTTCTTGAAAGTGAGCCAGTTGGCCTGGTGACAGGATTCAGTCTGAGCATAATAGGACGGAATGTATGAAGCTCTGTGGTTATACTGAATAAGCAGCTACCTATGTTATGCCATCTATTAATGTAATAACTGCACTTTCACAATTGCTTTATGAACCTTCCTGCTTTCTCAAATTTGCTTGAAAATGCACGATTTTTCTTCTTTTTTTTCAAAATTTTCTTGGGGGGGTTATCCCCCCAAATCCCCTTTTTGGGGTTCAGGCGAGCTCGCTGCGCTCGCTCGCTACGGTGCTGTATGCAAATCACTTTGCGCCCCACCACTTTCAAATGTCACCCACCGCCCCTGTTGAATACTGCCACTTGTTGACAGTGCTGCACTATTCCCAGAGCAGGTCACTGCAGCTTTCCTGATGCTGCTACCTCGCATTGGAAACACTGATGATACTGAGCACCGTCATTCTCAATCCCCAACTGGGTGCCCTTGCACTACACTCTTCACTCCCCCATGGAGTGGATTGCAGGACCGGCACATGGTCGATGTTTGTGGCCTCCTGTGTCATTAAAACAGCTTCCCATGATGCCACCACTCCCTCGCATGCCTGGCGTGGTCTCACTCAGTGCCTCTTCAGGGTAAGAACTTTCCTTCTTTGTTTTATGTACTTTTTCTTTGCAGTTACTCACTGTCTTTGCGGGCCCTTTACACTGTGCTGGTACAGCCTCAGTCACCACTCTTCCTGCAGAAGGCGGGATGCCTCTCCACCTTCTCTCACCCACGGGCAGCCCCTTCCTCAGCTATTCCTCTCACTGATGGCTGCTGGGGCTGGCATATCCGGCACAGTGTCTCCTGCTGCTGCAAGGTACGTCTATTCTTTGGTATGGGCCACGCAGGAGGGCACACCAGGCCTTAACAGTGTCTCAGGGATGGACGCCACTTCCACCTCCAGACTTTTATGTTTATTTTTTGTTGTTGAAATTTCTTTTATTAATTTCTAAGGCAAAGGAAACAACGAACAAACCAATTTGCTCTCTGGTCATCGGGATGCAACCCGGCAATTGTGTCATCATGGTTGTCCAAGAAATAACAAACATAGCAAAAAGAGAACACCGCTCCACCCACCCCACACTCCTCCCTCCAGATAAAAACTGTGCCTCCAATAAGTGGTAACAATAAGGTCGAGCCAGGGAAGACCAATAGGGAAAAACACACTAGGTAGCAGAGGTGTTTGAGGCTGGCAATCTGGGAGAGTCTGCAAGTCGCAGGAGTCGCAGATATTTGGGGCAAGTAAGCTCTGTGAACTCGGAAGTTAGTAGTGCAAGAAAAAGGTGCCCATAGATCATGAAAGAAGGCCCCAGGATGAGTCAGAGAAAGGGAAATCCTCTCCATTCCCAAGATACCCCATATCCTATGAAGCCATCCCAGCCGGTTTGGAACTGACTTAGTGCCCCAGTGAGCGAGAATATTTTGAACCACGGCCCCCAATGCAAGTGCCATTTGTATGCCCCTGTGAGATTTAAGGGGAAAGGTAATAGCGTTAGGGAGGCCCAGAAGAACATACACTGGAATTCCAGGGACCTGTGTGTCGAAGTGGGAGTCAACGTCGTCAAGGATCTGTTGCTAATA
Organism: Lissotriton helveticus; assembly: GCF_964261635.1. Lineage (NCBI taxonomy): Eukaryota > Metazoa > Chordata > Amphibia > Caudata > Salamandridae > Lissotriton > Lissotriton helveticus. The sequence goes on along the minus strand of NC_136073.1, from coordinate 140,979,177 downwards.
TGTCTCAAAGGAAGGGCAGTCCCACAATAGGTGAGTTAGGGTACCAACTGGCCAAAGGTATGCCAACATTGTGGGCTACGTGAGGGGTTACCTCTATGAAGTCATACAGGAGTAAGGTACCAATAAGTAGCCACTTTAGTGGCTGTCTCAATGGAGGACACATTGCTTGCTGTGCAACGGGCCCTAAAATAGATGTCATTCCACTCTTTCTGCGTCAAGATTCTACCTAGCTCCCCTTCCCAATGCAACTGGCCAGGAGTCTTCACGAAATCTGAGGTGTGTCTAGTAAACCTATATAAGTCTGAGGTCAGGTGTGCATCATTATGACGTGTAAGCAGCCACTTCTCAAACGGAGTGAGGCATCCCTCCGCACCCCGTACTTCCCCATGTAACAGCCAATGACGAACCTGTAAATATCGGTAGTGCTCCATTTCTGGTAAAACCTGCTCCTAGCAAAGATCGGTAAAGGAGCGGAGTCCAGAGAGATCGAAAAGGTGCCCTACCGAGCAACATGAATCTTTGGTCCAGTGATGGAAATTCTCAGAGTCAAGGCCCGGTGTAAATTCGGGGTTGTGGATTATAGGCATGATCAGTGACCGGAAGGTCGTGAGCCCTTGAGGGGCAGCAACCTTGTCCCTCGCCAGCAGAGTAGGTCTAGTCACTTCAGAGAGGTATAGATTTTGGGGCCGACCTGCACACGCAAGAAAGGGGACACCCCACAGGGGCTGGCCAGCAAACGATCGATCCATAAATAGTCTATGCTTCTCAGACTCCTGACAAGACCACTCCACCAAAGCTCTCATTTGGGCTGCCCGCAGGAAGCTTTGAGATCAGGGATCCTTTGGTCGCCCTCAACAGGGTCTCTGTAAGTGAGCTCCCGATGTAATCGAGCCCTTTGGTCACGCCAGAGAAAGCGTTCTATGTCTCTCTGCAATGAACGTATGACCAAAGATGGAGGTACAAGTGGCAATGTGTGGAATAAATAAAGAAGCTGGCGGCTATATCACCATTTTCACTGCAGCTATACGGCCCAGCCAGGAAATAGAATGTGGCCTCCACTTGAGGGGAGAATCTCTGACCTGTCGGGAGATTGCCACATTGTTTGTTACTCTGGTGGCTTGTATAGTAGTGGAGACTTCCAGTCCTAGATAAGGAATTGAGTCACAGGCCCACTGGACCGGACATGAACGCTGTAGGAACTACAACATCTCAGGCTGCAAGGAAAGGTCTAAGGCCCGATATTTATGTACATTGATTTTAAACCCAGAGGCCAGGGCAAACCTGTCGAGCTCAGCCAGTAAAGCGGGCAAAGATTTCCGAGGGTGTTCCAGCGTGGCTACCACGGGATCCACATATAAACAAAGTTTGTGCTCTGACCCCCGTGCGCGCCCCTCTGATGTTCGGATCATCCCAAACCCTTTGGGCCATAGGTTCCATATACAGGGCCAGCAGAAGCGGCAACAGGCTACAGCCCTGCCTCATCCCCCTGAATATCAGAAAGGCCGACGAAGCTATCCCATTCACCCGTACTGTGGCCGTGGGCCTAGCGTAGCTACTAAATACACAGTCAATGAAGCAGCATGGGAGACCAAAGTGAGTCAGAGTTGCCCTGAGATATGCCCAATGAACCCTGTTGAATGCTTTTTCAGCATCAAGAGAAAATCATGCGTTCTGCTGGGAAGCGTTCAGATCTGATAACCAAATGCAGCAGCCGGTTAGTGTTGTCAGAACACTGACGTCCGGGAACAAACCCGGATTGGTCCGGGTCTATTAACCCGGGCAGGTGACGAGAGAACCTACTCACTAGGATCCCAGTGAATATCTTTAGATCCACATTGACATTGTTTATTTTGAGGTGGTGCCAGCCGCACTCAGTTTCTTTAACCGCTCCCTTCCTGGATGTGCAGCCCTTCCCTTATCTCCCTGCACTGCAGAGCTTCGGGGCAAGCTCCACTCTCGCCGCAGGCTCCTCTGACAGCTCAGCCTGGTGCCTGTCATGGTTTTGGGTTCAACTCACGCCCAGCGGTTGACCGGACACTCCTCCTCCTCATGCCACAAATCCTGCAGCGGGACGGCACCTCGTCAGTCCAGCACCACTTGCTGGGGTCTCTGCAGACTGTCAGTCGAGCCACTACCACTGACTCCTGTACGCTCCACGCGGGAATCTCGCCTTCCCCACGCAGTTCTTACTGCTGTCTGGTGCCGCCATACATTTACTGGCAAATCAGGTGCGGGTGGGCTCCTGATCACCTCCTTCTCTCCACAGGCACCTCACATGCGCCACGGACCATCAGGTGCTTCCTACGCCCGCTGGCAGGGGGTGCCCTCAACCCGAGCTACACTCTCCCCCTCTACCACCACCAAGGCAGCTACACAAACGGGTTCCCCTTCCGTCGCCAATGTAAGGTAGTGGGGCCCTAGGCCCCCATGTATATATAGTAACAACACAAACACTGGATTATACTTCGTAGAACTGGCCCAGGGCATAAGCGCCCAACCCTTTTTATTAACAGGGTCACATGTCCTGAGACGCCCGTGTTGGATGGGTGTGGGGTGGGGTGTAAGACAGCCCTCAGGGAGTGGCTGGCACAACAAAAACTAGACCAGTGTCTGACAGGTCACTACACTCCCCAACTCATATTCCACTTTATCACAGTCTTCAATAAATCATGTTATTTTAAAAATATTTATATCAATTAGGGATGTGATTGTAAAATGTCAGTGGCATCACTATACACTTTCATTACATGATTTGCTGTAAACAATTTATAAAATTATTTTATCTTTTACTTTGTTTTTTTTTTGCTTTACTAATTAGTGTTCCTGCTGCTGTTTATTTACATAACACAAATTCAACTAAGGTGGCACAGTAAAGTAAGAATATGTAAAACAGGATTAGGTGGCTTTGTGAACCTTTGTATGGAATCGAGAAATCTGTTTTTGACCTCATGGACCATGGTACAGGTTTGAATTCCTTAGGTTCGCCTCGTCCTCAGCCTTAAGTGCTTGTTGTGTCCCACACATCCCTCTGTGGATGCTGTAGCAGCCAAGATGATGTGCTGCATAGATACATACTTACGAGGTCCCACAGGGGAGATACTGACTATGCCAATGCTTGTTTCCATTTACTTGTGCTGTTGATTTATTTTCCAGTTTCCTCTTGTTTGCTACATTGTTACAGTTTCCTCTTCCTTGTGGGTTTGTTTCAGCTTCATCTTGTCCGAGGCTCAGTTGGAGTTTAAATCCTACCTTGTTACAGTTTCATTTCGCTGAGACTTTGTTGCGTGATTTCACCGTGTGGCTTTTGGTGCAGTTTCCCGTCGCTGCTGCTTTTATCTTGTTCCGAGCTTTGCTGCAACTTGCAGTGTTTAAGATTTTTCCATCGTCCTTCCCCCTTCAGTTCTGACTTTGTCTCAGAATCCTCTGGTGTTGACAACCTTATCAGATATTGGTCAGCTGTATTATATGTACTGTAGAAATTCGTCAAAAACTCATCATCACACAGTACATGGCATCTGTAGTAGTTTACACGCACGTGATTTAGGGCAACCAGTCTCTGTGGCGCAATCGGTTAGCGCGTTCGGCTGTTAACCGAAAGGTTGGTGGTTCAAGCCCACCCAGGGACGTTTTATTTATTTACTTTACATGATATCTGCAAGTAAACCGAATTTGGCTTGAGTAACAAAACTGTGTGTTTACCCAGGGACGTTTCGTTTATTTACTTTACATGATATTTGCATGTAAACTGAACTTGGCTTGAATACCAAAACTGTGTGATTACCCAGGGACGTTTCGTTTATTTACTTTACATGATATTTGCAAGTAAAGTTAACGTGGCTTGAATAACAAAACTGTGTGTTTACCCAGGGACGTTTCGTTTATTTACTTTACATGATATTTGCATGTAAACTGAACTTGGCTTGAATACCAAAACTGTGTGATTACCCAGGGACGTTTCGTTTATTTACTTTACATGATATTTGCAAGTAAAGTTAACGTGGCTTGAATAACAAAACTGTGTGTTTACCCAGGGACGTTTCGTTTATTTACTTTACATGATATTTGCAAGTAAAGTTAACGTGGCTTGAATAACAAAACTGTGTGCTTATACTCCAACACGGGAATGATAAAAAAAAACACGTTCCCACACAGAGAAGACATTTTCTTTTCCTTCGTGCTTGTTCCTGCTATGCGCCTGCCCGAGGCCACGCAGTGGCCATAGAGAGGGCGGGCCACTAGTCTCGGAGGGCTGTCCCGCCCCCAGCAGGATGTAGCTTCTCCTCCTCCTGGTTGGAGGAGGCGGCTGGACGTGATTCTCGTCCGGGGCGGCGGGGAGGGGCCTCCGTGGGTACTTAGGTTTCTGCACCACGTTGGAGGGCCTCTTTGCCGCCCCGGACGCCGTCTGTTCTCGTCGGGACACTCTTTTACTATGCGGTGAGTGTGGCCTTACCCCCCCCCCCCCTCCGCCTACTCCTTCCTTGCTGAAGTTTGAGTTATGGCTCGGCGGCCCGCTTAGTGTCGGGCCGCCGTGGAGGTGAGGGTTGCGACGCGGCGACGAGATTTCTCCCCTCCCGCACTTTCTCTTTGGGGTGCGGGCGAGACCGGTTAGCCCACGAGGTTGTTTGGCCGGCCATTGGGGGTGATGTCCCTTCCCCCCCCCCTATCATGCCTCAAATCCTTTGTGAGCCGGGCGGCTCGAGTGGCCCTCAGTTGGGCCCCCCAAGGAGGGAAAAGCTCTCGCGCTGGCGGGTTCCTGTCTGTGACCGAGTGTGAGGGGACTAGGTGTCAGCACATGTGCTGTGCGCTTACTATTGTCTTGGCCCGGGCCCTGAGCCTGACGCTTGCCGCCTCGTCACTCAGGCCGGGCAGGGACCGTGAGATGGTTTCGGATGGTCCCTAGCAATTCCCGCCCCCCCCCCCTTGTCCCCGTGCGGGCCTCAATTGAACGCTACGCTTCGTAGAGTTGAAATCACATCATCGACAGTGTCGTGTACCTTTGGTGCATTGCTATTGTGTCTATTTTGTTAGGAGACGGTTGGTAAAGGGGGTTACCGAGCATAATCTTGGCGCGCTTGCAATCATGCAATGCTAAAACACTTCCTGGAACAGTATTGCTCTGTGTATGTGGGGGATATGTGTGCCGACAGCCATACTTAATGTGAAACTTGCTGGACATTGTATGCATGCTATCGTTTTATTTCATTGATGGTTTCGTTTACATGCGATTGCTTATTCTATTGTTATATACCACGTGTGTTGAGCGGTATTCATGTGTGGGGCAGGTATGCTGTGATGTTCTCATCATGTCCTGTTATGCTTGGTGATTCCGAGCATTTTGCTGCTTAACCTAGCACCCCCCCACCCCCCCCTTCCCTATTGCTTGCCATGTGGTGGGCGGTCTCGGTGTGTGTGTGATGCCGCCATGTCCGGGTTGAGTGCCGTTTAAGACTTGTTTCGGCAGGGGATTTGTTTATCACGCTTTGCACGTGGCGGACAGCCATGGGGGTCAGTAGTGTATGTTGTCTCCCGTGCTGAGGTCACAGGCCAGATATCGGCAATTCCTTTGGTACCTGTGCGACTACTATGCCCCGCTTTATTTTCACGTCCACAGCCATATTTCTACACCCCCATGCTTCGGTGCCACTACGGGATCCGGTGGCATTGAGCATCGGTCCTGCGGAATCGGTGGGAGTCGCGGCTAGGGCGCCACTATTTATGTTCTAGTGAATACATAAATGAATGTCTCTAATTATGTAGTGTGCGGCGCGATGGGCTAAGCCTGGTTCTCCTGCCGGGTGCGGCTGGGTGTTCGGCGTCTGGTTGCACGGGCAGCCGGGTGTCGGTAATATCGGTAGCTGGTCGTGAGGGTTGGCTACACTGCAGGTGGTCGCTGCTTCAGGCCTCATGCAGCAGTATCTGTTTGTGGGGACGCTTTCCTATTGTGCCATTTCTTCACGATTGCAGGCTCAGATCGCTTCCTTCAAGCAGCTTCAACCCCCCTTCAGGGAGGTTTGTATACTGGCGAAGCAGGAGGGGCAGGTTCAGGAGGGAGCCCTGTGCATGGGATTGGAGTGCATTGATGCAATCGCTCGGTGGCCACAAAAAGATGTGTTTTATGCTGATTTACAAGTGTCATGGCGTTGGCAGCAGGAGGGATATGCCTTTCCGTGCGCTATGGTCTTAATGGGGCCCATATTTGCTTCAGTGCGATGGATAGCCTTACGTGCGCAAATTTGTTCATTGCAGGTCTGATTGAATTCACACGTGACATTAGATATGTGAGCGCGAGGGTTCAGCACATTACGCGCGTAAATGTGTGGGAGCATAGTATCATTGGCCTCGCGGCCTATTTGTTTTAAATCTTCTTGTAACGCGTTGCGTGGCATTTTTCAGCGCGATGGGTAAGCATATTCTGTGCACAGTTTAGTTTGTGTCGTTCATATTTACAAGGAGGTATGGTATGATTGGGCCTTAGTACATCGAGGCCCAATTGTGTGACTGATTCAATTTGCACGTGGCATTAGATATTTGAGCGCGAGGGCTCAGCCGATTACGTGCAAATTTGTGGTTTTGGCTGTATTTACAATTGGAGTACAGTATTATGGGTCATAGTACCTCGAGGCCCAATCGAGTGACTTATCCAAAAAATTTAACGTGACATTGTGTATTGCTGCGAGATCGGTAAGATTATTGCGGGCGCGAATTCGTTGCTTGAGTCCATTCATAAGGAGTAGCATTGGGCCATATTACCTCAAGGCCCATCTGAGTGACTCTTTCATCTTTTACACTTGGTATTGCTTTTGCAGTGTGTTGACTTAGCCTAATCCGTGCGCAGTGGTGTTGAGGGTGTCCGTAGTTACAAAGTATATAATACCTTGGGACATTAGTATCTCGAAGCACTATCGAGGGACTCATTCAGTTCGAACACGTGGCGACGCATATTTCAGGGCGAGAGGTAAGCCATTACGGCTGCAACTTTGTTTTGTGTTCGTATCTCCAATTGTTGTGTACAGCATCATGGGGCCATGGTATCTCTAAGTCCAATCGGTGATTTATTAATTTTATTTGTGGCCTTACATATCTCAGCGAGTAGGGTAGGCCGATCACGTGCACTAGTTGCTTATTCATTCCCCCGACATCTCATCTACTAAGGGTCATTATTATAGTGCAGATGAGGAACTATACCACTAATGCACCTACGTCCAGTTGCGAACGAATACTTGCCTAAATCTATAAACTTTATACCTAAGTTAGGTAATACTGGTTGGCTGTAATATCTTTCCTGGTTATTGTTCCTTTGTACGTGTGTTACGAAATTGTCAAGCTATTTATAAGGAAGGCCCATTACGATTTCGAATGAGTGTCAGCCGTGACGGTGCTAACCCTCAATACCTGTTACTGCGTTACAACACCATCCCACATCGGTGGTACCTTCCTTTCAAATCCCTAGGAACAGGTGCGAGTGCACAAGCCTAATGTCACCAGGATTGTTTATTGGTAGGATGTGCCGTTATGAAACTTTTTCAAATTTTTGTCTTCTGTACGCCAATTTGCTCCTGTTTGGGAGCCCGACATAGTGGGAATTTGACGTTAAAGTGCAACATCCTGCCACAAGGGTATCTTGCTATAAGTTGTCCTACCATACCACTACATGTGAGGCATTTAGGGGACAAATGACATGCCCACGATCATTTACCCAAGATAAATATTGGATATGCTGCCAGCGTCATCAGGAGTGTTATCTTGCCATAAGTTGTCCTACCATACCACTACAATGTGAGGCATTTAGGGGACAAATGACATGCCCACGATCATTTATCCAAGATAAATATTGGATATGCTGCCAGCGTCATCAGGAGTTTAACAGGACAGTTACACTGACGATGGAGGGTGCGAGGGGTTCACTAAAGACTTACGGAAGCAATCCTTTCTTCGATCCCTGCTCTATGTCTCCACATCCTATCATGCACCCTGTTTAGTAGTGTCATACCCTCCAGCTTTACAGAGTATTAGTTTGATCCCCTGATTACGAGCCCGCAAGTTAAGGGTGCACTAGCACGGCTCACTTGCATACTATTGCTATAGTCTTCCAATGTTGTACCACATAGGTCTGTCGTAGGCATCATATTCTTTCTGCAAGTTTTCGCATCTGCAGCATAGTGTCAATTTAGATGGGGGTAATATAATCCTGGTTGGTATCCTCAGCTTCACTACACACCAGTAACTCCTCGTTCTAAGTGTTTGAGGTCACTGACAGGCATGATGGGCCCTGCGATTTGAAGTATAGATGCTTGGTGACCATCAGTATACAGGATTGTCCGCAGCCCAACAAGAGAATTATTTCTGTGTTCTCTTCCAGCTGTTGAATCACTTCTTGACTAATTTCATATTGGGAGTCCTCTAGGGACCGTCTTCGTCAAGTATGTCGTTGGCAGTACAGGCTCAGGCTGAGGTTGCAACAGTTACCTCCTCTCTTCAGCGATATGAGTGGAACATGGCAGGCTGGTGACCCTACATCCCACGGAGCAGCAGGTGCTCCTAAATGATGGCACAGTATTTGCTGCCTGTCAGGTTCCGGAGCCGTGGATAAGCAGACAGATAACAGCAGTAGTGTGGAAGAGCATAGACTAGTGGCATGGGACCTTTTCTTCCCATGGGTTAAATTAACATCACAGGTCCCGGGCATGCCCATATAACGAGTTTCTGCACCTATTGTTTAGGCCCCAGGAGATCGACATGCGTATGGGGGTTAAGTTTGGATACTATTAGCAAAAGGTAAGACCTAGAATTTGCCTATTTATCCTAATTTAGCACAGCCTAAGACTGATACCCACACAGTCTATCCTTCCATGACAGCACAGTCAAGCTAATACCCTATAGAAATGAGTTCATACAGAATAGTTACCTTTGCTTCCTGGGCCAGGCTGCACCTGCACCTGCTTGCGCACTGTGTGCCAGCGGCATGCCCCCCCCCCCCAATTTTTTCTAGACTAAGAGTAGTCTTTGCATACAAGTCGCTAACTTTCTTAAGCACTTGCCCTGGTAGGCTCCACTAGTGCATCCACGGCGTTTGGCCACTTGTCTCCCTCACTTCTCCAGCCGGTAAGCAGCGCTCTGGCCTTTTCCAGTGTCGGCACCTATGAGCTTTATCATCGGAAAGGCACCGAACATTTGCGATTGTTGTGCCCAGTGTGATCAGCCTTTGGATGTTTAATTTTGTTGGTGGCTGTGTATGTGGGCCACTTCTGAGTTGCCCCGGGGCCTTGTGGAGGTCGCAACCCTCCCTGCTGGTAGACAGGCCTACCCAGGAGTGTATGGTTACGCAGGCGTTAGTGCATCTGGTGCGTGTCAGGTAACCAATCTTTTCTGAAGTAGCACTTAGGGGCTACAAGAGGTTAGATAAGTGTATGTTGTTACAAGTTTTCCTGGTAGAAGATCACTTGACAGTTGTCCGGTTGCTGGGAAGATACCTCCACACTCTGGGCAAGTAGAATTACTGGAAGTGTAGGTCCGCCTCCATTGTTGGGAAAGGGCAGGTAGTGTCTGTGGAAGTGTCCCTTGCTGGGAAACCTTGTTTGTCAGTTTGAAGACACACACGTTCACCTTTCTCATGCAGTAGGCGGCGTAGTCACTCTATGCTCTCGTCCACTGTGACTTAGAGTTATTGTGACGCATGCTTAGGGTAGAGAGAGTGTATTCTCTGTACCTGGCAGACTCTTTCCTTGGGTTAACAATGGGATGCCCCCCCCCTGAGTTTAGGAGACCTCCTCCATTTTGAGTTCCTCCTCAGATATGAGAGGGCCCGTAGTTCGGGGAGGTGTCTTTAAGAGGAGAACCTTTTGTGCCTCACCCTATGCCTTCTTCTGGTGGGGGCGTCCTAGTGCTCGGGGCGTACACCTAATCTGACCTCTGTCGTGTGGGGGCGGTATCGGCGGCCGGTGCCCCCCCCCCTTGTGTTAGTAGACAGGGTGGCCTGTCACCGTGGCACCCTTCCCGGGCTGTCCCCCCCCCCTGTCTGCACTACAGCAGGTCGGTGCGGGCTTATACAGTGATTGGGCACTTGTATCCTTGGCATCCTGTTGGCCAGCTAGGACACTAAGTATATTTTAGTATAGCGTCATCCCATTACTCCGGGAATCACGCACAGCGTTGTTTAACACCTTGGCTGCCAGAGGACTATAAATTCCTTTATGCCCCTCCCAAAGTGGGAAGCTGGCCTGACATTCCATGTCACCAACCTGGTACCCCCCCCCCCTCCTTGGTTCAGTTTTTCATATCCCTCATGAGGGTCGTAAGTCATCCTTATCGACAAGCTATCCTCGAGGTAGCATGGACTTGCAGCCGTCTGGCTGAACTAGGGGGCATGTGATACTGGCTGTTTCCTTGGCAATCCTATATATCACATGTAAGTCTACCTCACAAGTTGTATCCCAATTGATGCTATGCGCACTGCAGTAGACTTATGTATCCTTCGTGAGTTTAGTTGCACAGCGTATACTTAGCATTTTCCAGTTGAAGTTTTGAGAACTACGCTGCGGCAGTAGTCGTACATCATTGGGTATAGTTTACTGATGCTTTGTACGAATGTTATCAGCGGGGGAGGTCCCCTTATCCCTTGGGCTCTTTCCAGGGGTATTCCTCCTGACCCTGGCTTAGTCTACACTATTGCTGTAGTGGAATTGGTTCCCTGGGGTCTTTGCTGACTAATTTCAGTGGGCTTGTGGTGTCAGCGGCCGTGTCATGTTGCAGGTCGGGATCTTACGGGGGCACTTGGTTTCTGTCCCAGCAATCCCTTGGTGGGGATCTTAAGTCATCTTTCAGACATGCTATCTACGGGTAGCGGGGCCTAAGCTGCTTCCAGACTAAATCCGAGAGGGCAGGTGATGCCTGCGGTTAATACCTGTGTATATATGTATTTATCCTTTCTATGCCCCTGTGCTCTTCCGAGTATAGCTGCACAGGCGTCATTTTAAGCACACTTTCTCCATGTTCTGCGGAGAACGGCGTACAGCAGGAGTTGTAACTTGCGGGGTATAGCCTGCTGTCACTTGTGGTGAAAGGATGTGGTTGAGTTGCTGGGCATGTGCTGGAACGCCTATTGTCGATTCAAAGCACCTTCTGTAGTAGGGGCCCCTCCTCATCCTTTGTCATTCACCTGGTAGTATGAATTCAGGTAACCGGGTTTGGTTATACCTTGGTTGCAAAGCATTAAGACCCAGGGTATCTGCAGATTAGGGGCAGAGGAGCCTGGGTACTTCAGGCATGTAATGGTCATGTCTGGATCAGGTCGCTTCGAGGTGGAAAGGGTCCACCGCTCACCTGTCCTTTTGTCTTGTTCCTTGGACCGTCAAAATGCCCTGCAGAGCAAGGGTTGCAGGTTTCCCAATAAAGCATAGTGGTGGGGGGCCGTGAAAAAATTCACTCAGCGGAGGGGCCTGGGTTTCATCAAACACAAGATGATTCAGGACAAAGTCATGGGGTACTTTGAAGCTGATGGGGTTCATCTCACGCCAGTAGGCTTTGACCTCTTCCTCCTAGATCTTAAAGAAGCATGGATGAGCGAAGGTTGCAGGTAATGTGGAGTAGCAGTGGAGGGGGGGCCCGTGCGGCAGCGGGTACCACCGCACGGGCTGTGGCGGAGTTACTGGGTGATCCGGAAGAAGAGAGGTGCAAACGATGTACTTCAGCGGGCACATGGGGGTGCCAGAGCCTAACCTGTATCCTCATGGGAGGTGCAGGAATTCGTGTCGGCGCCCCAGTAGTCCTTCGGGCGGTTGTGGGCCTGTGCAACCGGGGGTTTGCCTAGTCACGCCCACAGGGGGCGTGTCAGTATTTATAATTTTATTATACAGCAGTTGGGTGCTTTGCCACTGTGCTGTTTGGCTCAACAGGCGGGCAGGTGGCGAGAATGCAGCCTGCCCGGGATCGCCCGTAATGTTTACCCACCATCATTACATATGTTGTATGTAAATAAACCTGCAGCAATTGTTTCCCAAACTAATACGTTGTCTGTGTATTATTTGGCATGTTTGGGGAACTAGGGGGCGGGAGACTTCCTGTGGCCCTGATGTGACTATGCGCCTGCCCGAGGCCACGCAGTGGCCATAGAGAGGGCGGGCCACTAGTCTCGGAGGGCTGTCCCGCCCCCAGCAGGATGTAGCTTCTCCTCCTCCTGGTTGGAGGAGGCGGCTGGACGTGATTCTCGTCCGGGGCGGCGGGGAGGGGCCTCCGTGGGTACTTAGGTTTCTGCACCACGTTGGAGGGCCTCTTTGCCGCCCCGGACGCCGTCTGTTCTCGTCGGGACACTCTTTTCCCTCCCTTGCCTCTAACCCAGAGTGTTGGTATGGGGGATTGGTGGAGGTTTTTAATGTGTCCATTTATCGTTGCAGGTTGGAGTTAAGCGGAGTTACTGGGCGATCCGGAAGAAGAGAGGTGCAAACGATGTACTTCAGCGGGCACATGGGGGTGCCAGAGCCTAACCTGTATCCTCATGGGAGGTGCAGGAATTCGTGTCGGCGCCCCAGTAGTCCTTCGGGCGGTTGTGGGCCTGTGCAACCGGGGGTTTGCCTAGTCACGCCCACAGGGGGCGTGTCAGTATTTATAATTTTATTATACAGCAGTTGGGTGCTTTGCCACTGTGCTGTTTGGCTCAACAGGCGGGCAGGTGGCGAGAATGCAGCCTGCCCGGGATCGCCCGTAATGTTTACCCACCATCATTACATATGTTGTATGTAAATAAACCTGCAGCAATTGTTTCCCAAACTAATACGTTGTGTGTGTATTATTTGGCATGTTTGGGGAACTAGGGGGCGGGAGACTTCCTGTGGCCCTGATGTGACTATTGCTCGCAGCATCCTGGTATGCCTTTTCATCTCCGATACTAGAAATGCCGATGGCTGCTCTAGTTATTTGACCACACTGCTACACTCAGGCCTGCAAGGGCGGCCATTTTGTTTCTACTTCCCTGCCCAATTCATATCCCTGAGTCTCCGAAGGTCCCTACTGGAGACCCCATGAGAAAGCGTGGCTGCTTTTCTCGCTCTCGTAATGGGAGTGTTAGTGGAAAAGGGAAGGTGCCCTAATACAAGACAGAGGGGTGCCTTGGGAAAGTGGGGTACTATTATTTTAGGTCTCACCTCTCAATGCGCATGCGCATTGAGCAGAGCGAGACTATAGCGACTTAAACAGACTTTACCCAACTGGGCGATTTGGTACTGTGCTCGTTCGCTTTTAGGTCAATGCGCAAGCGCATTGACCTAAAATGTGCGTGCACATCATCAAATCGCCATCTGTTCCCTCAGCCGCACTCCTCCCACACCTTTGAAGTGAAGCTTAGCTTCACTTCAAAGGCCCCTGCTGCTTCACACCCTCATCGCCGCTCTCCCCGCTCCGCCCCCTCCCCTGCCCGCCGTGTCGCATTTCTCCTCCCCCTCCCCTTCTCTGCCTTCTGTCGTAGTTTGGTCTCCTTTATTTTCTTGTTGATTGACTAAAAATAATTAAGTGTGAGCCTCTTTGCTTTTCAGTAAAGGTTGTGCACCTTTTATCCATCTTACTATCGCATCGTTTATGCATTGTCTTGTGAGTGCTAGTTTCATACCGTTTTAAGTTTGCTTTTGTGTAAGACTTGTCTTAAAATTATGTTTTCGAACCGCAGCTGGCCGCAACGTCGGTACTCCGTGTTGCATTTCTCCTCCCCCCTCCCCTTCTCTGCCTTCGTAGTTTGGTCTCCTTTATTATCTTGTTGATTTACCGCTCTCCCCGCTCCGCCCCCTCCCCTGCCCGCCATGTCGCATTTCTCCTCCCCCCTCCCCTTCTCTGCCTTCTGTCGTAGTTTGGTCTCCTTTATTTTCTTGTTGATTTACTAAAAATAATTAAGTGTAAGCCTATTTGCTTTTCAGTAAAGGTTGTGCACCTTTTATCCATCTTACTATCGCATCGTTTATGCATTGTCTTGTGAGTGCTAGTTTCATACCGTTTTAAGTTTGCTTTTGTCTAAGACTTGTCTTAAAATTATGTTTTGGAACCACTGCTGACCGCAACGTCGGTACTCCGTGTCGCATTTCTCCTCCCCCCTCCCCTTCTCTGCCTTCGTAGTTTGGTCTCCTTTATTTTCTTGTTGATTTACTAAAAATAATTAAGTGTAAGCCTATTTGCTTTTCAGTAAAGGTTGTGCACCTTTTCTCCATCTTACTATCGCATCGTTTATGCATTGTCTTGTGAGTGCTAGTTTCATACCGTTTTAAGTTTGCTTTTGTGTAAGACTTGTCTTAAAATTATGTTTTGGAACCACTGCTGGCCGCAACGTCGGTACTACCCCAAATAAAACAGCTTGACACTTCACTTCGCTTTGTTTTGCTTGCGTTTAGCTGCTCCATTGCTGAAAAATGTTCATTTGCTGCGTAAAAAAGCTGTTTTTAGACTGCACTGTTCTAAACTTTCACTCCATAAAAGCATGGTTATACAAGAGTGGCCAGACTCCACCAATGTATTAAACACAATTTATGTATATTAGACGCAATGTCTCGCATAAAATAATAGAATTTCGCCCTATTTTTTTCAAATTCAAAAAAAGTCTTTAATCGATATTTTTCAATCATAAAAAGACATTTTACAAATTAACCCCCCCCCCCCCCCACCCAGCAAAATACAAGATCCACAATAAGTCATTTCGGCATTATCCCAAAAAAAAAGAAATATAATTTTTTTTTTAAAAATAGCAAACTAGCTCATCCATATTTACAAGTTTAAATATATTATATTAGAATGAATAAAACAGTTATTAAAAAAACGAAATTCATTCAGTGCAAAATATATCAGTTACTTAATACAATGTACAAAATCGTATAGCAGCATGTAACAACTAGCCTTAGGATTATTCCAAACTCATTTTACGGGCCCGAATTATCCACATCCAATGTAGAAATTTCGACATGGCTATGACAACTGGCTGAGAGGTATCAGTTCTTAAAATCCTGGCGGCCTCACTAGCCGTTTTAAAGCCTAACTGAACACAAATCGGTTTTAGCCACGATCCTCTGGGTGCGTTATATTCTGGACAGGCAAACAACACATGCCCAATGTTTTCCCTTTGATCAGGACAGAAAGGGCACCCCGAAATTTGGTTCCCATGCCATTTTACAGTTAAGGCATTTAGTGGTAGTGTCCCCACCCTCAATTGATGGTACTTCTTCCGGTCCCCTGGGCTGGTAATCCAATCCCAATAAGGTTCTAGGGCCGGTGCATGCTTGAGTCTAAGAAATCAGTAGTAAAGGACGGTTCAATGCGACCTCCAAAGTTCTTAGCCTCAACCATGTTCCAATACAATTCACAAAGTACTTTCTTAGGTGGGAAAACATTCCTCACAGGGTCATCCCATAGTGGAGATAGACCCATAGCCATATAAATTGTTTTCACCTCTCTCATCCATAAAATTATATGAGCTTTATCCGAGGCTCTAACCTCGAGGAAACCCTGGGCATACTGGGAGAGTTCCGGGGTTACCCATAATCTCCTCCAGTAGGCAACCAATCTGTATTTGGCCATATCCTCGAAGCTATGAGTTCCCAGGTCATAGTGGAGAGGTATCAAGGGAGTGGATATTGGTAAACCAGTGATGTTGCGGAAAAATATTTTGGGCAACCGTCAACTTTGTAAGGTTACTGGGCCCCCAGAGTTCAGCCCCATAAAGGACCGCTGCTCCAACCTTTGCATTGTAGATCTTTAGGACCGGAGTGATAGGTCTTGTGCGTGAGGAATAAAATTCCTTGGTGAGTGCTCCTGTCAATTGTGCATGCCTCGTAACCAGCTGGTTGGTGTGCTGTTTCCAATCTAGTTTGTATGACAGGGTAATGCCCAAATAATTAAAAACTTGGGTCTGTTCTAACTGGACCCCGTCCATGGTCACCTTCCCTCTCACATGTTTCTGTTTGTGCAGAACCATGAATTTTGTTTTGGTTGTGTTAATAACAAGACCATGGTCTGCACAAAACACTTCAAAGACTCCAATGGCCTTCTGGAGTCCCTGTTGGGTCTTTGATATTAGTAAGGTGTCATCCGCAAACATCAACAGGGGGATCAGTCTTTTCGCCAGCTTAGGTGCGTCGGTCGGTTGTTGTTCGAAATACCTGATCACCCTGTTGATGTATAACGAGAAGAGGGTTGGGGCTAGCACACATCCTTGGCGTACTCCCCTTGCAATGGGGAATTTATCAGTTACGCTACCCTGCTGATTCCATCGAACTTGTGCAAAATTATTCTCGTGCAATCTGATTAATAAAGACAAAATTTCATTTGGGATGCCCTGTTCTTGTAGAGCTTTCCACAGCTTAGCACGGGGTACCAAGTCGAATGCTGATTTTAAATCAACAAAGGCTGCAAAAAGCATACCCCCCCCAAGTAGCACTACACGCCAGTATAATAAAACAAATCTAAAAACTTGATCAATGGTACTGGTATGACTGCGAAACCCTGCCTGTAGAGGTGACAAAATGTCCTGTTCATCTATCCAGCCGTGGATACGCTGCAATACAAGCCTCGCAAATACTTTTTGTATACATGCGATAAGGCCGATAGGCCTATAGTTGCCTGGGTCCGAGCATGCCCCCTTTTTAAAGATTGGGATAATCTCGACTCCCTTCCAAGTCTCCGGAATAGGCGAGCCCTTCGCAATACCATTTGCAAGCAACTGAATGTAGGAAGCCCAAAGATCCTTGTCATGCATAAACAAATCTGCAGGAACAGAATCCAAACCTGGGGCCCTCGCTTTTGGGATGTTATTTAAGATTTTTAGAACATCAGCTTTAGTGAAGAATAGGTAACTGGCACTCGTGATTGTATTCAAAAATGCCTCGCACCCATCTTCATCTCCATCCTCAGAAGCGAACTGGGACGCATAATGGGAGACCCATGCGTCTGGTGTCACATGATTCGTGGGTTCTCCTCTTTTGCCCCCCCTTCCCCATTTAACGATGTTCCAGAAGGAGGACATAGATCTTTCTATGCTGGCTTTTAAGAGATCCTTCCAATAGCCATCATCCCATTCCCCTTTGGCCCTGGTTTGTGTTTTTTTATACATGACCCGGGCATCCTTTATCTTAACTATGTCTTTTGTTTTTACTGCATCAGACAAGGCCCTGTAGGCAACCCTGCAGGATTTGTCGTACCATTGATCCTCCTTCCTTGCTGGCCTACACTGTCTTTTAGTAACTTTTTTGACAAAGAAGAATTTCAATTTATTAAAAAACACATCATGGATCCTACTAACATTAGATACCGGAGTCTCCATAGTGGAGTTACTCCTTAATTCTATGATAGCCTGGGTTGTTAATTCCCTCATCGCTATTACACTTTCTTCGTTGGTTACACAGTTGGACCATCTAATACGTCTATTGTCATTTGAGAGGGCTATTTGAACATTATCCCTCAATTCATCACTTTTCAGTAGATCGAACAACTTAAATGACAAAATTAGTGGGTCATGATCACTTTCGGCCCTTGGCTCTATCCGCATATCATTGACGCTAGACCAATTCTCCTTATTAATGAGAATATAGTCAATACGACTGTGTGATATGCCATTGTTAAAAGTAAGGGCACCCTGTTTATCAGAACCCGTTCTTCCGTTGGTGGCCCGTAGCCCATGCTCCACACAATACTTTTAATTGCAATGCGGCCTCTGTCCACTTTTTAATAGGTGTTAGAGATAATTGAGGGATTTCCCAGATATAGTCCTCTTCCACCGTAAGATCTATATCATGGTTATCTAGGGGTTCGAAACAACAATTAAAATCACCGCCAACAATAACATTGGCATTCAAAGAATATTGCTTTAAAAGAGAATCTAATTGGTCAACTACCTCAGTGGATTTACCACCTGGTAGCCCCCTTGAATAAATGTTAAGAATGTAAAGATCCTTACAGTGAGGTCGCTGGAGTTTAACTAGCAGAATATCGGGGCTATTAGTAGCCAATTGGAGAGCAGAGTACCCACTATTTTGTTTGACCCATGTCACCAAGCCCCCCATTGGCCTTCCCCTTAAACTCGGTGTAGCCGGGATAAAAATTTGTAAATATCCTTGTATTGGTTCTGGGGCTACCTGCCAAGTTTCCTGGAGAAGGATTATATCCTTTGTACCCAGGAAAGCTAGCCAGTCCAACGATATCATTTTACTTTTTAGACCTGCAACATTCCATGACAGCAGGGTAAATTGGACAGAGACATTAGCGTTAGGAGGTTCCGTGCTAGTGGGTTGATTAACCCTATGATCTTGAAATGGAATACTTTCGCTCTTGCTTTTCTCAGTTACCACCAAGTTTGATGATGTATTTACAATTACGCTGTTATTAATAATACAAACAGGTCGGCTAATGGGGTCATAGACCTCCTCTAGTACCACCAAGGTGTCTAGTCTACTCATCACTTTTGTCTGGGGCGTGTGAATATCAGCTATCATGGCATTTATCTGAGCCGTTGGATCTCCCACTTGGTAATCTCCGGATGGGATGGGGCTAGCAATGTTACATCCCCTACCAAGTCAATCACAATCATTTAACCCCGATAGAACCTCATATCTATTTCCCAAAGCCATTCCCCAATCGTTAGCTGGTGCCTTTGTTCCTCTACTATTTCTCACAGTGTCCCACACTGGTCCCGGAGTCTTAGGGAATGTTACATTTTGTTGTTCACCATAAAAGAATTTGAAAGTAAGGGGAACAACAGTCCCAGATCTTCTTTGTGGCGGTAAGATATTAGATAGGACATTGGGTAGAACAGCCGGGTGAGAAAAAGTCACTGTTACACAGTCTCCTGTAAACCTTTTTGGTTGATTCCCAATCCAAGCGACCCTTTTCACTGTCTTAATTACACCCGCTAACTGTTGCTTTCCTCCTGGCGCCATCTGCATGTTTCCTGTTAGCCAATGCAGTGCTTTACTGGACAGTGATACTGGAGATTCCGATTGACCATTCGTTAATGGTGGTACATTGGCCAACACCAATACCACTGGAGATGCTTCTTCTATGAATTGAAGGGGATCTATTTCTTGGCATGTTACAGGCGGTATATTTAATATTACTGAGCCACCATCTATAGCTACGGGGTGATTATTAGTACTTGTTGGGGCCTGAACCGGGCAAATAGGTAGCGTCAAGGCGCTCCCCTTCTGTATTATACTCCCAACATTGTCCTCTTTTGTTTGAACCACTTGAGTCACTAATGTAGCTAATTTGTCAACCTCATCCACAACCTTGCTCTGAAATCCGCTCATTCTTTTTAGCTCCGCATTAAGTTTGTCAATTTTGGCAACCAAAGGCCTAATGATAGATTTAATTTTAGAGTCTATCATATCAGCTGTCCTGCGGAGCATCTCGTCGTCCCTGTTGCATTTGTCGCTATTATCCCCATGCTCCATAGTTCTGACCTTAGTTTTCCCAGGGGATGTTGCCCTTTTTTTACTCATTCCTGATCGTAGGCCTGTCCGTCTTTGCTGAGTTTTTCTGCGTGTTTTCGCAGGTCGACTTTCCTGTTCAGAAGAGGAAGAGAGATCTTGATCTAAATTTTGGACACATATCTCATGATCAGAGTCAATGTTGTTTTCTGTGTCAATTAGAACTAGAGCTTCTGAATCAACTGCCGGGAGACTATTTTGATCGTGATTATGACTTGGATGTGTAGTAATGTCTGTCAAGTCAATAGAAGTATCCAACAGTGGGATTTCTATCTGTGAGGATGGTTGGATTGGGCTCAGGGGTTGAAGATTGGGAGACTGGCTTAATCCCAGTGACTGTCTCCTTTCACTGTTTATTTTCGTAACCACCTGAACCAAGTAGTTATCTAGTGTATTCGAAACGATTGGAGCCAATTTTTTTGGCATGTTGTACACTAGGTAAATATCTTAACTTAGGAATAATATATCAAGTAACAAATGCAAACAGGACAGAAGATGAGGGAGGAAGATGCTCATCTTAGCGTCCCATTAACAGTAATGTAATAAATAGATTCCTTACTTGGAATGCAAGGGGTATGGCCCAGTCCAGTCACGGACAGTCTCGGACTGTCTAAGACTGTCCGCCCTTTGTCCAGGCTTCGTCCGGGCGTCCCGCGACGCGGGGAGAGCGCGCAATTTCTAGCGCCTCCGGTGTCGGGCGATGACGTGGGGCTCCGCTATGCCCCCTGGGAATTGTAGTTTTTGCCGTTTCCTCCACTCGGCGGCCAGGTGTAATTTTCGGCGGCGGGAGGCACTATCAATGCAGTGTCATGGGCGTCTCGCAGGAAGAACACTGTGACCCCTTGCACCCTCAGCAACAGCAGTTCAGGTATGAAAGACCTGCTCCACCGGGAGAGCGCGCAATTTCTAGCGCCTCCGGTGTCGGGCGATGACGTGGGGCTCCGCTATGCCCCCTGGGAATTGTAGTTTTTGCCGTTTCCTCCACTCGGCGGCCAGGTGTAATTTTCGGCGGCGGGAGGCACTATCAATGCAGTGTCATGGGCGTCTCGCAGGAAGAACACTGTGACCCCTTGCACCCTCAGCAACAGCAGTTCAGGTATTTTTTGCTTTCTTGCGAGTGTGTTACTGAAGCACTGTCCGCCCGATTCACGCAACCACGTGCGCACCAAAATGCTACTTGGTGCACCGAGGGCGCGGATCTCGTTTCCCTTTCATAGAGTGCCCTTTCACGCTCCTAAAACGGCATAGTGTAGTACATGGGAGTATAACAGCTCTTATAATATCGGATTCCCTCTACACTAAACTGTGATTCTGGGCATGTCACTTCCTACCCATGCACCCTTATCTTGCAAAAGCAGCACCGTTCAACAGACCCGAGTCAGACAGGTTATTCCCGAGTTTCAAAGCAAACAATGGCTTTATTTATGCTCTCTCCCGCCTAAAATTAACTGTTTTAATAGGAGTCAGTGGGGAAATATATACCCCTATTTTTATCCGCGCAGCTCTTACATCATCTGGAAGGTTCCAGATGGCTGCCTTTTTTGCTTCTACAGCCCCTCACCCTCACACACCCCGTCACCCTCACACCATCTCACCTACACTCACCCTCACACCATCTTACCCTCACTCACCCTCACTCACCCTCACACCCTCACACCTCCTCACCCTCATCCCCCTCACACACCCTCACACACCCTCACTCATCCTCACCCCCTCATCCTCACACACCCTCACTCACCCTCACACCCCCTCACAACCCTCTCACCCTCACTCAGCCTCACACCCTCACCCTCACACACCCTCACCCTCACACACCCTCACACACCCTCACCCTCGCACCCTCTCACCATCACCCCCCCTCACCCTCACACACCCTCACCCTCATCCACTCACCCTCACACACCCTCAGTCACCCTCACACCCTTACCCTCACACCCCCTAACCCTCACTCACCCTCACACACCCTCACTCACCCTCACACACCCTCTTACACCCTCACTCACCCTCACACACCCTCACCCTCACACACCCTCACCCTCACATCCCCTCACTCACCCTCACACCCTCACACCCTCACACACCCACTCACCCTCACACCCCCTCACCCTCACACCCCCTCACCCTCACACCACTCAGTGCCACAACACATATTGTGTTACAATAGGTGTCACATTTGCAAAAGATAAAACTATTAGCATTGTAAATAACAAAGCTATTAATTTCGCTATTTTCAAAACAAGCACACAAATAAAAAATGTGTCCTTTACAATACCAATAGCTCAAAATTTCCTAACGCGAGACCTATTGCATTGCTGTGCTTCTCTCCCCTGCTGCACTCTCCTGCTCTCTAGAGATGTGGCCTAACGACCAGAGCTGCCATCTAAGTCACGTAAATACAAAACATGTTGCATTCGAAATGCTATAGGTGTCACATTCGCAAAAATTATAACTATTGGCGTTGTAAATGACAAAGCTATCAATTTAGCTATTTTAAAAACCAACAAATAAATAAAATATTTGTCATTTACAAGACCAATAGCTCCAACTTTTCTAATGCGAGACCTATTGCATTTCCAATGCTTGTTTTATTTGTCCTCATTTAGCAATAGTATTAGTAAAGGAGTTGTCGGGGTCCCATTTCTTCTTAAGTCCTCATCCGTCTCAGCCTTTGGATCTGGGTTTACGCAGTTTCCCTGCGATTTTAAAGAAGACGGACGCCCCTTATTTCCAATACTTTTCTGAAGGTGTTATCGAAGTAGGATTGAGCTAGCCATCCTGGCTACTCTAACAAAACCTTCAATAGATTTCTTATTGCTATCGCATAATCATTGGACTGAAAGAGAGTTATACCGACCATTCTTATTTTAGATTAGCCAAATGTTTAAACAATATTAATTTATTTGATAGTTTTCCCATATCTCCCAAAATTTTTTACTTTTTACTAGGCAATTTCCTCTTATCCAATTTGTAAATTTGTAATATTGAAGCCAGTCATTCTCCTTGAAGGGGAGGGGCTGGACTTACCCATTTCATAATATTGGGGAAATTACGTCATAGTGAGCATGGTTACAGGTCAAACCAACTCGTTTAAAATGTCACGCTGGCAGCGATCTAACACTACAGTCTGAACGTACTTCGAAGCCTCTTTACGTTAGTGCTGATTAGAAGGAGCTTTGAGTTGTCATCCTTTTACAAAGATCTAAAGTTTACCAGTACTCCACCTAAGTAGATCATTCAGTCATAGATTCTTCTTTGTATTCTGAGATTTGGAGCTCTGTTGATTCCATTATGCAATCTGGACTACAATTCCCAGAAAGCAATGAGAACAACATGACTGGATCAGCTACTTTTATTACACGTTGGTGTTGGGACTTTCAATCTCTTGTTTTAATAGGGCAGTATAAATTCTTACAAGAATGTCAGAATTTTTAAGTAATGTTGCGACACGTACGTAGGCCTCTGTCTTAATTTACTCTATAGGTGTAGGAGCTGGACAGAAGCTCGTTTTATTCTGAGGAACTTCTGTCTCTCCCTCTCTGTCCGACCATTGTCAACTTTCTAAGGTCCATGTGTGACTACTTGCCAAAGGCAATGTCTTTTCTTTTATTTTTGGGACTTGTAGTTTTCTTTTTAAATTATGAAACCAGGATTAAAAACCCCAGAACTCAAAAAACCTGGACTGGAAAAACTAATAACACATGGACCTGGGACAGTGGCAGCCATGCGTTTCTATGGTTTAATGCACACTGGATATGTGGTGCAGCAGGACAGGGACCTTTGCAGGGTTGGAGGGAGGGGCTTGGCGAACCTCCAGGACCTCTACCCTGGGAATCCACTCATCACTCAGCTGGATAACAAGCAATGGTAAATACAATAGATTTTGCTGATGTGATTAATAATAATTTGTTGTTGTTGCAAGTTTTAGCTTTGTGAGCAGTTGTGTAATATACCTTAGTGAAACTCCATAAAAGTGTTATGACTTGTTTATTGCGAAAGCATATATATTGTGCAGTAACTGTGGGACTTGCCTATGCCGTGGCACTGAGACAGTGTAAGCAGAGGATGGGTATACTAAACCCAAAGAATTTCAAAACAGTTTTACTGAAGAGCAAAGTTCTTTCAAACAGAACCCCGCTGCTAGAGAAGCCCAGAAAATTATTGACATAGAGCCCCTTTGACGTACAGAGAAAACCAGTTACACAGAAGTACACATTCTCTTGCATAGAACAGTGCTGGCACAAAATTTGCATCAGCAGTGCAAGCACCCCTCGTGTACATACAATGAATGGTACAGAAACAGAAGCAGTGCATGCTTTGATTAATAACGCTGTGGAATTGCATGTGTGTGTGAGAGAGAGATAGCTTTATTCACTGGTAATGGTTTGTATGTGACTATTATTTGTGCTTCTATGCACTGGTAGGACGGTACATGTGCTCCCATGTTTGTGTTTGTGTTCGTGTAGTCATTTGTTTGATGTGTACGTAATGGTGAGCATGTTAACATGATGGTGCTCTAGGGTGCCTTATGATGGGTGATGCTGTCATGCTGTCATGGAATATACTGGTGGGATGGGATTTTGTTGTGTACCCACGTCATGCATTGACGTGTATGTGTGAAAGACAGAGAGATGTGTGTGGGTCTATGTGTTTAACATGTGTGGGCGTATCTGGATGTGAAAGTGTGACTTTGATCCAATAGCAGTACTGGAGTGGTCAGTACGATTCCAGAGGATCTTCCCACTCAGTATTAAAATATATTCTGGACAAATATATTCTACAAAGACAGCAGGAGGCCCCTTCAAATTATTTTAAAATAAATCATGCAAAACAAATAGCTGAATATTTCCAAGAACCTTTTATGCGAAGCAAAGCATTTATAAGGCCAATTCATAAAATTTAAGAGCAAATCAGTGCACCAAGGATTCGAACAATGCAACCAGAAGTTACATTTGTTTACTGAATGCAAGGGAAGCTTTTTAATTATGTTGCTGTGCACTAAGCTTTGCTTTCCAGGCATTTTAAACATCATAAACGCAATTTGACACCTGGTTTATGTAGTGCTTGCTGGCTCAGTTATGTTGCCTTGCAGCAAAAGAAATAATCTATTATGACCTACTTCAATGGTGACAATGATATCATCCCTAGAAGGATACAAGTCTAAGGCAGCCCCATTAAGATGTGAACCTTTATCCAACAGATGTTGGCTGGTAAACCTATAGTATGTATCTTCACCATTCACTTGTATGCACCACCTGCTCATTAGAATCAAAACTAAGCACACAGTCTCTTCTGAGACACACATATTCTTCCCTGAAGCCTGACAGACTGGGGGTGATGAACAGAACTCCTGCAGGGGCTGGTGAACTGCACACTGGAATGTGGGGTGGGGGTACTTAACAGGATACAGGCAAGGGGGCAGGGTGTGAGACAGGCTCAGTGGGCAGGAGGGGGGTGTGGGGAGAGAAGAGCCAGGAACCAATGAAATGAGAGTCTAGAACCGGTGACATTTTGGTGGTCCTGTCCTGCATGGAACACAGGGTGAGCGATGAATGACATACATGACCAGATAGAGGCCAAACAACACAGGCGAGAGGTAAGTAAAAAGTGAGAAGGACAGATAACCATTAGCTGAAGTAGACAGAATAACAGAGAGACTGGATAATGCACAATGGAACCCTGACAGGTGAGGGGTACAGGAGGGAAGAGGCCAGGCATTATGGGCTAAGATGACAGAATTAAATGCAGGCGAGAAGATGGGGGAGGGTTAGGACAGGGCAGTAGCGAGCACTGAGGGATCAAGCGAGGCTTGGAGAATGATGTGTTCCAAGCCTTGTGGAATAAATGAAAGTTACAGAAACAAGAGAACGAGGCATACACTGCAGAGAATGCACACTAGATCACTGACCTTTTTCGGCAACAAGACAGCCACAAGGAGATGACATAAAGAGCAAAAGACAAACAAAACCTTGCGCTGTGAAGCCAAAACATACAAAAAAGTTCCACAAAAGTAGATGAAAACAGTACTTGGGTCCCAGGACACAGATAAGAGAAACATACGAGTAACAACGGGAAATAATATGCTACAGCCATTAGAAACAGAGGAAAAGTAGGTGGCAAGCTCAGGAACCAGTGGAAAGCAAGGTAGGGATGTAAGCCCCTGTTAACATTTATATTAAATACACTAGATTTCACAAGCATCGTGCATTCACTGTACAGGCGATACCTATTAATGGAGGAAGGCTAGGTGATTATTGTGGCCAGTCCTTGTATATTGCCCTGGAAAGTGTACAAGTTTCCATTATCCTTCTGAGCTGTTTATTTTAGGTCCAGCTGAATTTAACATGCCCCTAGGAGCATAGCCGCCAAATTTCCCAGTTCCAGGTGCGACTAGTTAGGCCAATTCAATTTTTTTCTTCAAATGCTGGAATTCCTATTTATCCAATTATAAATCCAGGAGTCAAGTCCTAGAATTCTAAGACAAAACAGTACTGACTTAACTAGTCACACCTGGAACTGGGAAACTTGGCATCTATGTCAAGAGTAAATTATCATTAGGGCATTCGCCTCACAGGCCAAGTTAACATGGCATGCATGCTTTTGTGTCCATGGGTTTTGACAGAGCCTGGGTTCTGGCTAGTGTGACTGAGGCGAGGGCAGGTAGGATGTAGTCCATAGTGAATAGCTGAAATTCTCTTGACTCTAATAGGGCAGATGATTCTTGTTTGTGCCCTTTTTAGTTAGTTCAGTCTCTGCCTGCACTGCTGCTCCTTATCTATTGCTTGTTGTTGGCTGCCTTGTTTCGACTAGACTATGTGCCCCTCTAGCCCTGCCACTGGGTGTTATTGGAAGGGGGTAGCAAGTGCTCTCTCTTCCTGTTGTACAGTGACATAGGGATTATTGCACCACCCATCCTGTACAGTTTCTTCTTTGTAGAGGGCCATGTCTACTGGTGCCTAAAAGCCGCACAGTCCATACCTTTGTTTAAAGGTCGAGGTCCACATGGGCATCTCTGTCTCTGGGTTTCCTGCCTCACTCACCCTTTATGCCTCTCTGTCTCATGGAAGGTCTTCCATTGCCAGTTTTTTTTTTAACATTGCTACCAACAGCTTTTGCTCTCTTCTGCAAGTGTTAGGGTGCCAACGCTGGAGTTGTCCTCAAATACTCGTTATGTGTATGTACAAATTGCTCCCTAATAAAATACATGTGCTCTGATGAACTCCTAATTAATTATGAGTATCCATACATACCCATTTATGTTCAGTTGTCCTCATACACTACTAGTTATGTATATATACCTATTGCTACCTAATAAAATACATGTACCCTCATATACCCCTTATTATTTATGTGTACCCATACATACCCAGTTATGCATAGTTGTCTTCATACACCTCTGCTTAGGTATATGTTCCCCAGTCACTCCCAGTACTGTACATGTGCCATTGTATACTCCCAGTTATTTATCTATTCTGTACTCATATACACCCAGTTGTGTATTATTGTCCTCATACCCATTGCTACCTAATAACGTACATGTGCCCCTGTATACTACCAATTATATACATGTATCCATATATACCAAATATTATGTACATGTGTCCTCATATACTTCTAATTATTTATGTGTAGCTTTATCTATCTAGTGATGTACGGTGCCCTCATGACCCTTAGTTATGCACACATGCTCTTGTGCACTCTCCAGTGTTCATGTGATGTACCCTCACCTGAGCACTGCTTCTAGCTGTTAAGCAAATAAGATTTACGTTGATGTCCTGAACATTCAGATACTTTAAGCGCCTTACCTCTACGCAATGCGAAATAAGTAAATTAATGTACGGAATGAAGAAACATAGTGCATCACACGCCCTAAAACACGCTAGCAAATACCTCACATGTTCTGAAAGGTGGTGTGCAGAGCTCTCTGAGCAAATTAGTCTGGCGACAGAAAACCCCGAAGAGATAGAGAGCATTGAAATAGTGATATCTCGCTCACGTGACCTTTTGGCTTTAATTGAAGAGAGAGGGTTCGAATGAAAGCTATGTAAACATATGTAGTTTCTGTCTACATGTTCTTGGCACCAATGTGTAAAGATGCCATGTGTTCTGTTAACTTGACCGTACGGTGTCAGTCTTCATAACAGTGGCATAGCCGGAAGCATGGGCCCAGGGTAAGCAGGGAAAAAGTCCCTCCTTCAAAACACAGAAATGCTACTTGGATAAAAATGCAGCAGCAATCGGGACTCAATTGGCCCATCAGACATCTGGGCCCTGGTGCCCTGCACCAGCTGCACCACTGTTACCAAGGCCCCTTCTCTATAACCAATCAGGTGTGTTGAAAAGTAAGCGCACAACTGTTGTGGTGTGGGAGGGGTAAGGAGGAAAGGGGAGGGCAGTAGCTATTCTTTCTCTATGCTTACCCCAATGAGTGATGAGTGAGAGCCCCCTGTTGTTCATAAGGTAGTGACAGGAGATTAAACTTCCTCGTTTAATCTCTTGTGAGCGAAATAAGAGGAGCACTTTTCACTCTAATCGATAAGATACACCTTTGGAATTGTGATATTTCAAATCTGTATTTAAAAACTATGCAGTCATTTTTATACCATGGGTAGAGCGAAAACTAGTGAGTGACGCGTCTGCTTCCGAACACAGTAATTCACAAATACCTAGATTTCTAGATGTGACTGTAGCTGCTCAACACTTTTGTGTCAGAACACAAGCGGTGGTGAACAGAGCTCCTAAATGTGCTTTTACAGTCTTCATAATGTGACGCAGTAGTGCCACATTACTACTTACAAGCATTGCGCGTATAAATGACATGCGGCGTTGCGATGTTATCTTGGACTGTCGAATCTATAGCTCTTTAGTTTATGTGTTAAATAGCTGTAATGGAAGCTGTGAGAATAAAAACACTGCATGCATTGGCCGGGAATAGAGCCAGGGCATCCTGTGTGGCAGGCGAGAATCCTATTCGGGCCTCCCGCGGCAGGCGAGAATTCTATAACTGAACCACCAATGCATTACATGAATACATATGGGCACGTATATCATATAAAGTACATCATGTATGGTCAGAAGTTGAGATTGAAGGACAGAAAGGCCAGGTCCATAATGTAGAAAGTAGCAAAAAGTCACTCCTTCCACTGCAGATAAGTGCCTCACATCAACACAATGAACCCATTAAACACAGCACAAATGTTGGTGAAGCCGTACTTCCTACCTCTTAATGTGGTGAAAACAGGCACAGAACTTAGATATCATTTGCTGCGAATCACAGAACAGTCACTGCGCTCACTATACAGTGATTCTTATGATTAGAGAAAACAAGGAGTTCACATGTAGCAGACACTGTTGCACCAACACAACTGACTCACATCGTGAGAAAAGATACAAAACTCACATGTAGAAGGTGCCAAGCCATGTGATGAGAGCCCTGACATTTTCAAAAAGTTTAGAAGTGAGTACTAATTAGAATAATTGATGATATCACAGGATGTAACAGCATCAACTCTGGCATTTACTTGAACAGTGTGTATAATGCATGTAAGTTTCCAATTCAAATATGAAAAATACATCTTCCAGAGGAAGCGAGTTCTGCTGCTTGCAGATTGACTACTCCTGTCGAAAGAAGGGGCTGCACGTGGTACAACGACCACATGGACGAAAAGTGTTCCAAGACCTCTAGTTTGCTGGGCGGAGATCTGTGGCGGCAGGTACTTAAGGATTCTGGGGCAAAGCCCCAACAGAGGCATCAGCTTTTATTCTGACGATCTAGGGTTCTTCAGTTCTGGTTCCTACACACTGGAACACATGGTTGGACTAGGAAAAAAAATAGACCCAGGCACCAATATAAAAGAGACCCCACTCACAAATTAGATTGTTAAAGCAGTGGCCCACATTTGCACATCAGGACAATTTTGAACGTATTAAGAAATACTGTGTGCATGTTTTGCAAGGTATGGGAGACTGCATGCATTTATGCTAGCTGCAGGCAAGGTTTCCTTGTCAGTACTAGGATTGGAAAATCTTTACTATAAATTGGGGATCAAGGTGTGGCAGAGGAAAGGGAGGTGGAGTCACAAGGGGCGAAACTTGAAACAGAGAAAAATTGTACAGTAATTACAAAAAGAGATCTGCTGCAAATAAATTGACATGGACAAATGTGACAGCAAAACCGTTCTAGCTTACTTAAATAGTCACAAAGAAGCTGCATTTTGAAATATCTTACAGAGTTAAGGCACCTGCTGCAGAGATCTTTGGATGCCCAGCAATTTTGTGGGGACTATAATAGTAGGAAGAAAACTCTGATGCTTAATGCAGTTCTGCGAGAGTTCTATGTTTTGTCCATCATAGTATGGCAGGTTAATGCTCTTTGCTAACAAGCATTTGCAATGCAATAGGTCTCGTAGCATTAAAGTTTGAGTTACTGGCATTGTAAATGACAATGCTTTGCATTAATTTTTTTTTAATTTGCAATTGGTATATAAACATGATTTGTGAATGGTTACCTGTTGCTTATGCTAATTTGGCAGTAGCATAATCTCCTCTCATCCTACACTTAACACCTGATAGCACCACATATAATTAAGCCAGCACATGATGGCCAATTAAAAGGCAGTAGATCAGAGCAACAACGAAGGCAATGAATGTTAACCAATAGGTGGGCTGCAAGCCTCTTGTTGCATACAATAATATATTTTGCAAGCAAGAGAACACGAGTTGTCGCAGGCGAGACCTGAAAAGGAGGATCAGGGAAATCAAATAGTCACCTAGGCTCACAAAAACAAGCAGGGAAGCTGGGTCATGTTTTCTAGTTGTGTATTTCAGCCACTAGCTGGGTATCTTGTGATACTGTTTTACATCAATGATGGACTGTCTCATTCTTGCCACTTGAGGTTAGAGTGTGTGTGGCAGACAAAAGCCACATGAAAGCATGTTTCGAGGGTGCAAGAGGACATCGAGCAGAGTCTGGCTTGAGCTTCCAGCGGAACATACATACTTTATGATCTCCCGTTATAGCTTGAATGCAAGTTTTATATGTGCCTCCTCGTATGACTCCCTATAAAAACACAAGCAACACAACACGGAAAGGGATGGCAGGGGGCAAGCAACAACACGGAGTGTGGAGGGGCACGCTGTATTTTTTTCTACAAACAGCAAGTAGCTTACTAAGACGTGTAGTTTCACTTTTTCTTACAAAATGGGCATGCAAGTCACAGAATGCCTGCTGTAAAACAAAAGCGACCTCACGACAGCTTTGCCTCTGACCCTGGAGCCCGAGCAAGTGGTCAGTTACCAACGCCGTGGTGTTCCAGTCCAGAAATTTCTTTTTTCAAACTAATGCATTCTGGGAGTTGTAGTCCGGGGTCACTTTACTCGCTCCAGATGTACTAACAACGTTGAAAACAATATTTGTAAAGGGAAAGCCCAGAACAGAAGCACCGAGTCGTGAAATCTTCTGCGGCCTCTGTATCCAGACCGCTTCCACGGTGACTATAATTGGAACCTGCTATGAATGAATGATTGCTTCACTAGAGCGCCCTGGGGAATCAGCCTCGAAGCGCTGGGTGGCGTGAACGCGCACCGCGTCGTGCACAGTGGAGATCTGGTCCTCAGGGACCCAAGGCGTGAGGAATCCGAGGGCGGGGCGTCGGGGGGGGGGCTGCAGATGGCCCTAATTATATGATTAAAGACAGGAATTCTCAAGGCGACGAAATCAGTGCTGGGAAAATCAGGACGCCAGGCAGCTCTGGAGAGGAGGCTGCAGCGCCTGAGAGTTACTGGAACAAGCAGCCTGAGGCTGGGCAAATGCCAAATTATGCTAATGAGGCACTTGCAACCCCCAAATTATGCTAATGAGGCGCTTGCAAACCCCAGAACCGCCAGTGAGGCCCACGTAAGAGGTGACCACGTCACGAGGGACACCCTTTCCCTGACTTTCTATTTAAAAACGATTGCATTCTGGGAGTTGTAGTCTTGGTCTGCTTCTACTGTATCAAATGGGCTAATTAATACACCTGAACACGATGACGTGACAGAGGACATGGAGTAATCTGCTAGTCCTACCTCTATGTCAATGGATTGTACCTGGTTAGAAATATCTTTCATACACCAAGGTTTCCTTGCTAAGCGGAAGTGCGGCCATGTTTTCGAGGCGCACCGGTTGCCTTGGAACAGCCGTAGGAAAGTGGACCAAGAGATTCTTAGCTCCTGCCAGACTGTCTAAGAGTTGCCATGTTTGTTACTTAGTGCTTAGAGGACTGGAGAAGCTTCAAGCAGAGCTGTGACGTCTCACAGGTCCAGGCTCCGTGGGTAGGGAATCACTTCTTGTTTATACGACTCCTTTCATCTGCGGGTCTGACGACAAAATGCTCATAAATCACACTGTTATGAAATAACAGAAAAGTGGGTGTGAGGCTGTGAGTGGCATGCACTATGAAGGAAGTGGCGAGAGAGGAATAAGTAAAATAGTGGAAACAGAGAGCAATACATCGAAAAAACAATGAGAGGGAGAGAAGGGAAAGAAAGAAAAAATATCGATGAGAGAAAAAAAGATGGGTGTATAGAAAATTAAATGGGGAAATGTGAAAAAAAGAACAGGAAGAAAGTGGAAGGGTGACCGGATGGAAAGGTGAAGCAAACAAGCATTACCCCTTCCTCCAGCGCTTCCGCCGCCTCCGTTGCTGCTCGTTGTGGTTCCTCCACAGGCGCCGACGCTCGTCACCAACTCCCCGCTACCCTGCTCCTCTTCACAACGAAACCGAAACGTAGGCAGCTCACGCGACACGCGCGACCAAACATAAAGCGCGCGTCGTAATCCGACTCCGCCGTGCTGTTTTAATGCTGTGCGTGGTGCGCCTGGTCAGCTCCTGTCTCCTCCTTGTCGGCTGAGCCGACTCACATCGAGGAGGTGCTGGTGAGCGACGAGTGCCCTCCTGCCATGATGCCGCCGCTCCCTCCTGCCATGATGCCGCCGCTCCCTCCTGCCATGATGCCGCCGCTCCCTCCTGCCATGATGACGGATGACAGGCTGCTCTTCAACCCCCGGCTGCTGAGCCTGAACACGGTGTCCTTCCGGCGCATCGAGGAGGTGGTGGTGAGCGACGAGTGCTACGGCCGCCAGCTGGGCAAGGGTGTGTGTGTATGCGCGGTGGCGGCGGGGGGTAGGTTGTTCTCTATGTGTGTGTGTGCGTGTGCGCGGCAGCGGGGGGGTGTCTGTCTGTGTGCCTGCACTTGTTTCTAAATCAGCGCGTTAACTGAAAACGAAAGTGCGCCCACACAGCAAGCAGCCAGCAGCAAAAGCAGATACATTTGCATCCTTACAAGTGCATCAGCCCCACGACTATGTGCACTCTATGAGATTACCTCAGGACTCACGGACTACCTCAATGCTGCTTAGCAGACTTGGATTTCTGAACCTATTATGTAGAGTCCTGCTTTATTGTATAAACCCCAAGATAACGTGCACTCTAAGTGATTATCTCAGGACTCACGTACTACCTCAATGCTGCTCAGCACACTTGGACTGCCAAACTTATATGTAGAATACTGCTTATTGTATGAATCTTGCTCAAAAACTGTTGTGAAGCACTCTGATACCCTCGGGTCAGGCTATCGCTATATAAAACTCCTTAATAAATAAATAAATAATAAGTGCATGCACATCTCTTACATGGATTCAGTAAACAATAGGGTGACCCTGTGTCCCTCAGAAACCGGGTATGGATATGTAAGCAAAAACAATGGTTCTGTCTGGTGTAGGCAACTATTTCTTATCCTGGTCATTTAATTATTTAAGTTATTTAATGCTATTCTCACATTTCGATGCTAGAGAAATTCTAGACATAAGGAACACACTTACAACACAAAGACAATACTGAGTGATGGGTATTATGTTATTTTATATAAATTCCATCATTTATATATACCCACAAATTGGTAAAAATGCTGTGAACACACTGTGACATTTAAAGTGCTGTGTGATCAAGTGACATATTGTGCTCAGTGATAAAATTAGGTGTGTATTATATACAGAGTGATACGAATATGTACATGGGAGTGTCTAACAGGAAAAGCAATGGCTCTGCTGCTATATCCAAATTAATCTTTTGTACGCAGAGTCTTGATCTGGACCAAGAGGTGCCATCGATGTTTCAACCCAATATATGTGTTATTGAGTGGTCAATGCGGGTCTTCATCAGGACAATGGTGGAGGAAGAAGGTTGACAGCCTATAGGTAACCAGAGTAATTCCTGGTTAGCTAGTCAACACTGGAAAGTAGGGGTCTAGTCTGTGTTGTTACGGCCCCATCATGTTAAATGAAGTTGTATCAACGTGGTAGCAGGATTATTTACTGAAACCGCTTTCAGGAATTTTTGAAACGCACAGTGGCGTGCATGAATTCTAATTTGGTTTTCAAATGAGGCGAGTTCGGTAATTCAACAGCTGGAGGCGCTTGCAGGCGTGAGTCCTGTCAAGGCACTGCCATCAGTCTTTTTTTGCATTTGTCTACCAAGAACCTGGTCACTCCCAGTGACTCAAACTTTGTCCCCTCTGCTTTCAGGTACCTCTCAACAAGAATCTACATTTGGATTCCAATGGACACTTTTCTCCCTTCCAGCAGCGGCATTTCTTCTAAGTAATCCATTGGGTTCGACAGTGGTTTCCGACACCACTTCAGACTTATGCACCTTGCTTCTCTGGGATAGGTAACTCAGGTACTTCGGTATCCACGGGTGGGGTGGCTTGCCAACCTCTGTCCTCCACGGGTTTTCTTCTAAGTCCACTGGGAAGGGTCCTTCAACTCTAAGATTCCAACTGTGACTTTCACATAGAGGAGCACGCAGTCGTGTTCCCACACTGCACATGCACTCTGTAGGATCCGTATCTACTCACCTTGGGTGGTGTCCTGGGGTCCCAGCAATTCTATGTCCCCTCAACACTGTCTTGACTCGAGTCATGGTTCTTATGCCACTTTCTCAGTATATTTTTTTAAACAAACTTTATTCGTTATTTCTGGTATAGTTTACATATTTAAGCAATTCTTCATACACGTTCTTTTTGTAAGGAAAAGATCTACATTTTGCATGTGGCGTATTTCACACATACATGTCGCAAGTTGTACATATGCACTTGTTCATTATCATTTTGTTCAAACCAAGGAGAAATTCACACATATTTCCATTACAATATTTCAACATATACTTGGTGCTTGAGGTATATTATGACTAGAACCCAACGTATCCCACCCTCACTAACCCACCCCTATAACTAAACCCACAACAAGAAAACAATTGATGCTGTAAAATTAGTACATCATATCATGGTAAAACCGTACCAGGTGATAAGTTCAACCGATAGTGTTAGGGAGGACAAGAAGGGGAGACAAGATCAATACAAGGGGCCAGGGAGAGAAGAGAGGGAGTGGAATGACAATCTACACAGAGGACATCCGCTACAGGTCTGATGACTGCGTGAGGGAGGATCGAATAGCCACATCACTAGTAGTTTGTGGAGTTTGGGATTCTGCTGTGACATCCTCCGTGTAAATGTATTAGTTATGTTATGTTATATGTTTTGCTATAAAATTTATAGAGCGCTCAGCTGCCACAGCAAAGTGGCGTCCCGGCGCTATAATGGACAAAATAACACAACCAGAGGAGGGAATTTAGCTGGAACCAAGATTAGGGTAATGGAAACAGAATAGTTTAGATAGCTCTTCGGAAAGACAAAATGTTAGATATAGCACGGATGTCAACAGGTAGTGTGTTCCAAAGATTCGCTGCCAGAACGCCAAAGGAGCGACCGCCCACTCTGGCCTTCCTGAAGCGAGGAACACAGGCCAGAAATTGACCCGTTGAACGTAGTACTCTAGCAGGGACGTAGTAGGTAATTGCCTGTGCAAGAATAGGAGGTGAAGAGGCCTTTAGAATCTTAAAGGTCAGGCACAGAGCTTTGAACTTGATCCTCTGTCCGACAGGCAACCAGTGAAGATCATGGATGGTGCGACTGACGGAAGCCTACTAGCATTCTGGCGGCTGCATTTTGCATACGCTGAAGGCCTGTTAATTCAGCTTGGTTAACGCCCAAAAGAAGCGAACTGGCGTAATCCAGCCTAGAGAGTACTGTAGCTTGGACAATGAGTTGTCTAGTTGGGGCATCGAAAAATTTGAAAATAGGTCTGAGGCTCTGCAAGACCCCGAAACAGGTGCCAGCAACTCTTTTGGTATGGGGGATGAAAGTAAGGTTGGAGTCAATCCAGACCCCGAGGTTCTTAGCCTCTGTCACAGGAGTGGGGGCTTGGCCCAGCTCCGGTGGCCACCAGTGGTCTCCCCAAAGATGAGCCTGTTTACCCAGAACTAGGACCTCTGTTTTTGACGCGTTAAGTTGGAGACAGTTCTTCGTCATCCAACAGGCCACCTCCTTTAGGGTTTTCTGAAATTTCGGGGCTTCAACCGCAGGGTCCCCATTTAGTGCAACCGCTAGCTGGGTGTCGTCGGCGTACGACACCATGGTTAAACCACAGTTTTTTGCAATAGTGGCTAGCGACTGCACGTATAAATTAAAAAGAGTCGGGCTGAGTGCCGAGCCCTGCGGGACCCCTTGGGAGATGTTGCGTGAGGCAGATTCAAATGGGGGGGTGGATACTTTGAAGGTGGGTCCAGATAAAAAGGAACGAAACCATTCTAGTGCGGTATTCTCTACACCGGCCTCTTGTAGTCGTTGAAGAAGGATGGGATGCGAGACAGTGTCGAAAGCGGCACTGAGATCCAACAGGATCAGTGCCGCCGTCTGTCCTGCATCTATCAACTTCCGCAAATGCTCCACCATGGCCAACAAAGCAGATTCCGTGCTATGGCCTGTACGGAAACCATTCTGGGATGGATCTAGAATGCCTGAGTTTTGAAGATGGTTAGACAGGATTTTGTTGGCATGTGCCTCCGCAAGTTTGGATACCCACGGGAGGAGGGAGATGGGTCGGTAATGTTCAGGCTTTGAAGGGTCCAAGGTGGGCTTTTTTAAAATAGGGATAACCGTAGCTTGTTTCCATTTACTGGGAACAGTCCCGGACTCAAAGGCTAGCCCAATTAGATTGAGCAAAGGAGGCAAACAAATCTCGGCAAATTCATTGAATTGTGCAGGTCTTAGGGGGTCAGCGGGTGAGCCTGATTTAACTTTTATAGTAAGGGCTTTAAACTCTTCCTGAGATGGCTTAGGTATAAGCGAGAGAGATCTGGTGATCGTGGGATTGCTTCCTAAGTTAGTTATAGGTACAGTTTGTGGGGGGAATGATCGATAGATCGCCTCGACTTTCTCTACAAAGAAGGCCGCCAGCGTTTCGCAGTGATTTAAAGAGCGTTTTTCTATTGCCGCCATTTTCTTGCTGATGAGATCTTTACAGACCTTAAAGATGAGTTTTGTCGGATTAGGGCTATTCTTAAACTCCTCGGAGTAGAACGTGGC
Organism: Lissotriton helveticus; assembly: GCF_964261635.1. Taxonomy (NCBI): domain Eukaryota; kingdom Metazoa; phylum Chordata; class Amphibia; order Caudata; family Salamandridae; genus Lissotriton; species Lissotriton helveticus. Next base: position 140,942,272 of record NC_136073.1, on the reverse strand, counting down.
ACGGGCTTTACATCTGGCTCGATGGTATGCTTTAATACTAGTCAAGTAAGTCTGCTTGAGGTTGGGATCATAAGACTTACGCCAGGTTCTTTCTGCTCGTTTGCAGGCAGTCTTAAGAAGCCTAAGGGAGTCATCGTACCACGGACTAGAAGGACCAGGTCGAACTTTACTCCACCTAGCGGGGATTAGGGAGTCCAAGGCTAGGGTCAGCCACTCACAGAAGTGGTCATATCCCTGCGAGGCATCTTTAGGAGTGTCAAGAGGATGCGATGACAGAAGCTGATAGAAGTCGGCCAATCTCAATTTTCTCCAAGGCCGCTTAAAGATCGGTGGAGTGGAGTTCTTAAAAGGAGAGATGTTGAATATTAGCTGAACTTCTATTAGGTGGGGATCTGTCCAGGCCATGGGTCTGGGTGGGAGAGTGGTAACATTGTGAAGATTCGTCAGAAAGGGACCGAGGATATGCCCGCCCACATGAGTCTGACGATTAATAAGCTGATACAGCTGTAGGGCCTCAAGATCTGCAAGGAAGCTACTAGTGGTAGTGGAGAGTGGAGTATCTAGGTGAAGGTTGAGATCACCTATGATGCTAAAGTTGGCTGATCTGAGGGCCAACGAGGAGACCACCTCGGGAAGGGCGAGACGGAAGGCGGCGTCCGGGCCGGGGGGTCTGTAGATGAGTAATCCAGAGATGGTAAATTGGGGATGTATGGAAATTGCAAAATGGGCACTTTCACAACCAGCTATGGGAATGGTATTCCATGAGCATGGGTAGCATGATCTAGTTACAGCCGCAATTCCGCCACCTCGTGAGTTGCGGTTCAAAGTATACATGACATATTCATCAGGAAGCGCAAGGTTAATAGCTGCTGTGGCATCGTCGTGAAGCCATGTTTCTGTTAAAAAGAAAATATCAGGCTGTTCGTCTGTAAGTATAGTAAAGACATCTAAGTGGTGGCAGACCAAGGATCTAACATTAAGATGTAGTATTTTAAGTGTAGTCTGTTGGCTAGTAACAATAGGGGGGTTCACACTTAGGGATGACTGTATAGGCTGTAAGTCCGCAATGGGTAGGGGCAGCGTAAGTTCAAAAGAGCACGTAGGGCATTGGACCGGCCCACAGAGAGGATCAAGAGCACCATGAACACAAGAGCTTACCTTGGGACGGAGACCAGTGAGGACATCACTGGATAACATAGTGGGGAATGTCCAGGGTGCCCTGCCCTAGCCCTGCCTAAGCGCTGACGAGCGCAGACGGGCAGGACTCTGGCTTGACTCCGGCGCGACTATGGCGCGCCCGCTGTACGCGTCCGCTGCGCGGAGCAGTGGCCGTTTATTTTTATACTCAACCCTATCAAAGATGGCCGCCGCCGTCTCTTCGACCGTGCCCCCGATGAGTCAGCCCTGAATCGGCTGGTCACCCAGGGGAGGAGGCAGAGGAGCGAAAATGCAGCGCTCAATCCTGTGAGTTTTGTCAAGATTTAAAATTAGGCTAAAAGCGGTAGTGCCTCCACCCTTAGTCGGTGGAGACAAGCAGCGCGATAATTCCGCGCGTGCAGGCGGGGGGGGGGTAGGACACAGAGGATAAACACAGGAACAAAGTAAAATCAGCTTAAAAGAGTTAAAAGAAGTAGCAGCCCTGCTCAAGCCTCAGGCATCAATGGAAGTGTTTCCTAGCGAGCAAGTTCTACTGTGCTATTCACTGTTATTTCTTTGCTGAAGTATTGTGTGTTATGTGTCTATCTCCGTGTAGGAGATACTTGAACACACTAGATATGTGTTATATAATAAATACATATTTTTATAACTACTGTGTGGTTCTCTTTTCATTTAATCTATACTATAAGATTGCATTCTGGTAAAACATGGTGCTGTCAAGACTAAGCCTAAAGGCTGCTGCTCTCCACAGCTCCCACTTGGATAGCTTTCTACGGTTTTCTGAAACCTGTTAAATCACCATAAGGGTTGTTTTAACTGTTGCAAGGTGCCCACTTTAATTAGTGGACATCATATACCAGGCCAAATTCTCACAGCCACATTTTTTACATATGCATTTTGATTGTGGTTCTTTCTTTCCTGACTCTTTACAAAAATAGATGCTCATTTGTGAGACTAACCAGACAGTGAGTAAACCTGAAAAACTTGCTATTCCCTGGGGTTTCATTACAAATTCATATCCTCCTTGTACTTCCCGTCTTTTATTCCTGAATCCCCATTTATTAATGGCATTTGATGCTATACGCTCTTTAGTTTAGGTTACAAGCCTTCAACCTCAACACTTCTTTTTTGTTTGGGTTAAAATAGTATTCACTATCTGGAGTAACAGTTCGGAAGCTTCGTATTCTCCAGTCACAAGTATTGAGCCATCAATAAACAAATCAATGATGTCACTTCCCTAATTTGGGGTAAAGCTTTTTATCAAGTGGCTTATTTCTCTCACCCCTTTCTCACAATTAATCCAAACTGGCAATGGCAACAGAATTATTTTCAAGCAAAGAGAAAACTATTTCTACATGGGAATACAACCACATTGTCATAGAAATCAAAAATAAAAGAAATGGACCAAATATGATCCAAGAATGTAAACATTCTCCCAGATGCTACTTTGCTAAATCTCTAGGGTTGCGTTGTAGCCACGTCAGAATCAGGCAGGGAGAAAATCTGAATTAATTTATTGTTAGCAATGATAGTGTTGTGTCATGAATATTATGCCTCTTTTCTTCAAGGTATTCCCCTTTTTGAGATGCATGCGCTAATCAAACGACAATGAAATAATGTTATAAAAGCTGAGCACAAAGAATTAGAGGTTAAAGGTGAATCTTCACGACATGGACAATAGGTCAGGCTGTGGAGAATCATATCACTGATTCTAACTGAAATCTATCAGGAAGTAAGACACTTAGCCTTTGCTAACTGAAATTATCAGCACAGCTGGCATCAAACGACAAGAATTGCAGTCTTTGCTATTACATTGAAATAAGCCATATTGTTATGAGGATTTGAACAATCTCTGAAATTCAAAGTATTTTTTTCTATTCTGCTGTTTTATAATTAGCTTAATACTTAGAAGTAACAACATGGGGGTAGAATTGCTATAAGTCCATAGCAGCAAATATATTGGAAATGTTCCCTTTATTCACAGTTTTGGCAAACATTGTTACTGCCATTTTATTTTCCTTAACCATAGTTAGAATTCACATTGTTTTCACCAGAATAGGGATTTGATTGAAAAATCAAATTTCTAACATGTGTTCTTCATTCCATAGGGTTCTTGAGTGCATTATTTCTTGTTGAAAGAGGGCTCGCGGTCCACTTACTATTCCTAAAATGCCTCATGGGATTGATCATTACCTGAAACACCTCACTCAATTTTTACTCAGCAGGATATTGTGTGATTGCAGTCCAACTGTTTTTCTGTCTCAGGTTGGCACATTGATATTGTCCTTAGTGCCAGGGGGCCTACAAAAATTAACTCTGTGAATTAAGAACAACCTAGAAAACATATCAAATATAAATGTGGTTCAGGGAGGTCTTTTCCATCATCACATGATGATCACACTTTGGTAATGATGAAATTATCCCTCCCAATAAAGGTCCTTAATAAAATTTATTTTTAAACACATTATTAACATCTAATATTAGTTCTATCTATCTGTAGTACGCTAAGGGCCCAATTCAAAAACTGCATTTTGTAGTGCACAAAGTACAACAGTTGCAGCAGCCACTTCAAAATGTAAAGTAAAGTTCCAACTCTCTTGTCTTTTCTAAGAGGTGGTCTCCACACATGTAAGTTTACTATCTATTAGTAATTGCAGGAGTTACCGATAGAATGGAGAGGAATTGTAAATATATACTATATATATCTATAGTTTTGTTTTAAAAAAGTATTTTAAAGTATATATAGTATTTAAACAATTATTGTATTAGTCTTAAAACATAACAATAAACTCAATGTAAAAATAACATTAAATACAACACTTGACCATTTATTACAAATAAAATTAAAATAATTTAAATTAATTCAACAAATAATTTTCAAGAAATTGTAATACATTTTAAATAAAAATAAAACGTTACTATCAGTGGGATATATTTTAATTATTCTTTAAGAAATATTTATAAATGTAATAAATATATGTTGATTCCTTACTTAATACACATTTCATTTCATGAGTCAATTGCTATGACATGCTATTTTATAAGATCTACATTAATAATACATATTAATTATTTTATCGTTAATAAATATGCTTAATAATGTTATTAAATATAAACAAACTTTACTAATTTTCCCAACATTTTTACCATATGGAGATTTCCACCACAGAACTGGAGATCTACACCTACATGTGAAACGCTACAAGAAATAGCTTTATACTCATGATTCTACTCTGAAATGCCTCAACCCCAGTTTCAAGAAGTTGAGATATGTAAGTCTATAGTTCGTAGTAAGTCTACATTCCGAAATGGTGAATAGCACAAAACTGGAGATTTACATCCAAGTGCACTTTAACATGAGTAAATCTTTGTATGTGTAAATGTATCTTTCTGAATACAGCTCATTATATGTAACTTCTCTTGATGTCCCATTAATTACAACTGTATTTTCTTTTAAAATGGGAAATGTGTTTATTGAGGTCTACTTTTGATTTCCAAAATTGTAAAAAATAAAACAACAAGCATTTGCAATGCAATAGGTCTCGCATTAGGAAAGTTTGAGCTATTGGTATTGTAAATGACACATGTTTTATATGTGTTGGTTTTGAAAATAGCGAAATTAATAGCTTTGTCATTTACAATACCAATAGTTTTACCTTTCGCAAACGTGACACCTATAGCATTTGTAATGCAATATGTGTTGTATTTACGTGACGTACATGTATTGATATTACAAATAACAATGGCTTTTAATTTGTTTTAATAATTAATACTTAAATAAGTTATTGTAATTTATGGCAATAGCTTAAACTTTTGTAAATAACTTTTATGAAGATTATGTTCAGTGTATTTTATTGTGATGAAAATCCAAGAACAAAAGTGAAATATTAACATCTTTTTGTGACATTTGTAATAAAGCTTGAAACATTGAGAGAACATATTTGAACCAGTTGTTGTTGAATGGTTGCACAGAGTGATGGTGTGGCGTTCAGTGGTGCTGAGTGATGCTGTGCGTTCAGTGGTGCTGAGTGATGCTGTGCGTTCAGTGGTGCTGAGTGATGCTGTGGCGTTGAGTGGTGCTGAGTGATGCTGTGGCGTTGAGTGGTGCTGAGTGATGCTGTGGCCTTGAGTGATGCTGTGGCGTTGAGCGATGCTGAGTGATGCTGTGGCATTGAGTGGTGCTGTGGCGTTGAGTGGTGCTGTGGCAATGTAAAATGTAGCAAGGCGAGAGCTGGAGGGGCCTTGTGAGGAACCAGAAACATTTGAAGCTAACGAGGATGGCAGAGAGCTGATGAAAGGGACGCTTGTGGATGCCTGACGCTTGTGGATGTCTGATGTTTGTTGATGTCTGATGCCTGATGCTTGTGGATGTCTGACGCTTGTGGATGCCTGACGCTTGTGGATGCCTGACGCTTGTGGATGCCTGATGCCTGTGGATGCCTGACGCCTGTGGATGCCTGACGCCTGTGGATGCCTGACGCCTGTGGATGCCTGACGCCTGTGGATGCCTGACGCCTGTGGATGCCTGACGCCTGTGGATGCCTGACGCCTGTGGATGCCTGACGCCTGTGGATGTCTGACGCCTGTGGATGTCTGACGCCTGTGGATGTCTGACGCCTGTGGATGCCTGATGCTTGTGGATGCCTGACGCTTGTGCATGTCTGATGTCTGATGCTTGTGAATGTCTGATGCTTGTGAATGTCTGATGCTTGTGGATGCCAGACACTTGTGGATGCCTGACGCTTGTGCATGCCTGACACTTGTGCATGCCTGACGCTTGTGCATGCCAGACCCTTTTTGGATGCCTGACGCTTGTGGATGTCTGATGGGTGATGCTTTTGGATGTCTGATGCTTGTGGATGTCTGATGGGTGATGCCTGTGGATGTCTTATGCCTGTGGATGTCTTATGCCTGTGGATGTGTGATGCCTGTGGATGTCTGACGCTTGTGGATGTCTGACGCTTGTGGATGTCTGACGCTTGTGGATGTCTGACGCTTGTGGATGTCTGACGCTTGTGGATGTCTGATGCTTGTGGATGTCTGACGCTTGTGGATGTCTGACGCTTGTGGATGTCTGACGCTTGTGGATGTCTGACGCTTGTGGATGTCTGACGCTTGTGGATGTCTGACGCTTGTGGATGTCTGACGCTTGTGGATGTCTGACGCTTGTGGATGTCTGATGCTTGTGGATGTCTGACGCTTGTGGATGTCTGACGCTTTTGGATTTTTGACGCTTGTGGATGCCTGAAGCTTGTGAATGCCTGGCGCTAATGGTGTGTGCCTATAAAGCGTGCACTGACGGCTGTTTGTGTCTGCCTGGTGGAAGCGTGCACTGACGGCTAGTAATGTGTGTGCATGGTGGAAGCGTGCACTGACGACTGGTGATGATGGCAGGTGGTGTGTGTGCCTAGTGGAAGCGTGCACTGACAACTGGTGGTGTGTATGCCTGGTGAAAGCATGCAGTGACGGATGGTGGTGTGTGCCTGGTGGAAGCGTGCACTGACAACTGGTGGTGTATGCCTGGTGGAAGCATGCAATTACAGCTGGTGGTGTATTTGCCTAGTGAAAGCGTGCATAGACGGCTGGAGTGTGCCTGTTAAAACGTGCACTGACAGTTGGTGGTGTGCGTGTGCCTAGTGAAAGCGTGCACTAACGGATGGTGGTGTGTGCCTGGTGAAAGTGTGCACTGATGGCTGGTGGTGTGTATACCTGGTGGAAGCGTGCACTGATGGCTGGTGGTGTGTGTGCTTGGTGGAAGCATGCAATTATAGCTGGGGGTGTGTATGTTTGGTGAATATGTGCACTGTTGGCGGGAGGAGTGTGCCTGTTAAAACGTGCAATGACAGCTGGCGTTGTGTGTCTGTCTGGTGAAAGCGTGCACTAACGGATGGTGATGTGTGTCTGATGGAAGCGTGCACTAACGGCTAGTGGTGTGTGTGCATGATGGAAGTATGCACTGACTGGTGATGATAGCTGGTGGTGTGTGTCTATAGGAAGCGTGCACTAATGGCTAGTGTTGTGTGTGCCTGGTGGAAGCGTGCACTGATGGCTGGTGAACACCAATGTGTCCACCTATTTTCTAAGGTGCACCTTCAGCTGCAGAAGGATGACCCGGTTTTCGATTTAAAAGATGTGGTGGTGTAACGAGGAAAGATTTTCCCCTGTTTTCTATCACCAACATTCTGGTTATCGTACTTTTCTGCTTGCTTCGGGGCTGGTGCAACAAATTACTTTTTACACACAGCACAGAAACAAACAAAGACAAAAGTTACGACACAAGTAACACTTATGACTGACAGGGAGGTCAATGCCGTGGTCTCAAGCTTAGTATTCTGTGGTACGACCATGAAATAGGAGTCCTAATTCAATTGTGTCACCAGTGACGTAGCCAATGTATCATGGGCCCGAGTGCAAGGAAGCAAATGGGCACCTTGGCTGCTGTTTACATTCTGAAATTCAGCAATAACGAGGGTTCAGTGGAACCCGGTGCCACTGTACCTGCTATCAATATGGTAGTTACACCCCTGTGCAAATCAATGCGTATGCTGTTGAAATCAATGAACACCACGTGCTCCCTAAAAATGTCCACAAAACTTTCAGGGGTGCGCGTGTGCACTGTCAGTTTTACAATGCATGCCAGGCGAAGCTAAACTGTGAATTCCAAATGTAGTTCGAGTGCTCCTTACGTTTTCACAACACTTGGAAACTTGAACCCTGCTTCTAAACTCGTTCCATGGACATGTTTCAGCAGCCAGGCCTCGGAAATGTACCGCAGAGCTGAAATCACACTTGGCGCAGTAACAATTTCCCCGAAAATATTTTAAAGACACATTACATATAGGCACTCTCAGTGTGTCAAGGTAACATATTTCACCAAAGAAGACACCAGTGGGAGAACCTTGGGTTCTCAAACTTCCAAAGTTGATGCGTGACAAACTAACCCAGTAAAGGTTTTTGCTTTTCATTCTGGGATTTGAAGTGCTGTTGGTCCCAAGTTTAGATCAGGGCTGCAAGTGCCACAATAGAAAAAAAGCATGACTGCATCACCTGTTTATGCAAACAAATGGAAAACCTCAGGGCTCTGTATAGATACAATGAAGTCTGTATTTGACACCTTAAAAGAATCTGATTTTCGCTCCAGAAAGTGGAATTCTATGTATGTATGTAATCTCCCGAATGCCTTCAGGCGGCAGGGAGAAGGTAATCAGCAAGGGTTTGCACCACATCTGGGTGCACAGCCTGGGCGCATGCACAAGCAGCACTTAAGAAAAGTCTGGCAGGGAAAGTATTTCTGGGTTATACACTTTCTCCCTCGCTCTGCGGGGAACCCGGACTCAGCCAACAAAGTCATGCATGACAACTAAGACAAGTCCAAAACAAACCCGCAAAGCACATTTCGAGGAACCAAACAAAAGTACAAACACATGTTAAAAGTAAAACAATGACGAATCGTTGCCTTCAAAGTGCCTCACTGAATATTTCCGTCACATTTCATAGGACATTAATTTGAAAACACAGTTCATGGCATTTTGTCATGTTCAGTGAATGCATGCTTTTTGGTGTGGAACGCTTTTGTTTTGGTAAGTGAAGGTATGGTTTGAGCTCCCTGTCACGCTTGCTGCGCTGCAATCGCTGGTCAGGATGCTCTCGGAAATAACTTCTGTGACGTATATATACACATCACTGTGTACATATGCTCGATGTGGCGAAGTAAATACAAACAAAACAAAATCGGCTCAGCTGTTTGAACTGAGTATGAGAGCAGCCCGGATCAATTAGTAGCCTAAAAATAAAGTTCCAGTCTGATAAAGGCTCGCGCATCCATTCATCCTTCCGATGTCGGAAAAACGTGAGTACCAGTTTTTGTGGGTGGCAACTACTGTGCCACTATCAAACAAAGCAATAAAGAACAGTACGATGTTGCATCATGTCGGTGTGTGTAGGGATGCCTCTCAGTCCTTTTTGCCCCCTCCCGGTACTTATAATTTTATTTAATTTAAAAAGCATTTGTAAAGCGCAGCGTTCACCCTACGGTTTCATGGCGCTATATAGAAGAGCCCAGCAACTCCAGGCAGGACAACCTGGTGCAGAGAAAGTGGGGATAGGATTACAGTGAAAAAGCCTGCTTAAACAAAAAAGTTTTTAGGTCTTTGCGGAAGGAAGAATAGTGGGTAGCAGATCGTAGATGGTCGGGTAGTGAGTTCCAAAAGGTGGGAGCCAGAGTTGAAAAGTTGGCTCCTCCCCACTTTTTCCGCTTGTAACGTGGGATTTGCAGAAGGGACTTGGAAGAAGAGCGGAGCTCTCTGACCGGAACATATTCGTTGATCAGAGAGGAAATGAAGGCGGGGGCAGTGCCCTGGCGTGCCTGGAAAACCATACAGCCGGTTTTAAAAAGAGAGCGTTCCTTGATAGGGAGCCAATGAAGCTCTTTAAGGAGAGGTGTGGAGTGATGGAAGCGTGGGAGACCATACACCAAACGGGCCGCTTGGTTCTGAACCATCTGGAGTTTCCGCAGGCTGTATGCAGGAATGCCGTTGTATAGGGCATTGGCATAATCTAGCCGCGAAATCACCAGTGCGGACAAGATCAATTTAAGTGCTTGGGGGGAAAAAAAACGAGAAATAGTGCGAATAGTGTGGAGAGTGAGGAAACGACAGAACTAATTTGTGAGTGCAAAGTGAGCTGATTGTTCAATTTGACACCCAAAGTTTTAATTGTGGAGAAGGGAGTGGGGGGGGGACCAAAAGAAGGGGGCCAAAAGAAAGAGTTCCAGGGACTGGACGAACCACCTGTAAGGACCAACTCGGTTTTGTCCGGGTTCAGCTTAAGATGGTTGTGGTTCATCCAGTCCCTGATGAAAATCATAGTACAGTGAAAACTTGAAACAGAGAGAGAAGAGGAGGAGAGGTTAAAGATGAGCTGGAGGTCATCCGCATAGTTATATACGGTGACCTCCAGCTGCTGGAGTGTAAAGATTAAAGGAAAAATATAAAGATTGAATAGTAAGGGAGAAAGAGAGGAGCCCTGGGGGACACCACAAGTGACTTGGAGTGGGGTAGTTGTGAAATCCCCCAACCGAACCGCCTGGGTGCGGTCCCTCAGGAAAGAGGATAACCAGACCAGGGCTGAGCCCTCGATTCCCGCCGCCCTGACACGTGAAAGCAAGATGGTATGGTCCACCGTGTCAAAGGCGGCTGAGAGGTCGAGGAGCACCAGAGCCTGATGTTTGTTGTAATCCATGCCCTCCCTGAGATTATCCAGGACCGACACCACTACGGATTCGGTAGAATGCCTGGGACGGAAGCCGGCCTGACGAGCTGCTAGACCCCCGTTTGCTTCTACATGGGTGCTGAGTACCGAGGTGACATGGCGCTCAAGCACCTTACCCAAATAGGGCAACAGAGAGATGGGGCGGTAGTTGGCTGAGATGGATGGGTCAGCGCCGGACTTCTTCAAGATGGGCACTATTGAGGCTGATTTAAGAGCGGGGATCACCACTCCTTGTGTGAGGGAACTATTAAGAAAGGTGATAGGGGGCTGAGGGCAAGTAGAATAGATATGTTGTAGGATTCGTGGTGGGAAAATGTCTGCCGGTGAACCGGACTTGACCTTGGGAAGAATCTCCAGAAATACTTCCTCAGTAAGGGGAGGGATTGAGGTAAGATGACACTGGACCGTGGGGGGGGAAGGGTCAAAAAAAGTAGAGGAAGGAGGGGGGATGTTGGCCTTGATGGTTGCAATCTTGTCCAGAAAATAAGAGTTTAGTTGGTCACACAAGGACTGGGTCGGAGGGATTTGAGGTGAGGCCCTATCAGAATAAGCAAGGTTGTTAACTATACCGAAAACCTCCCGGGATTTATTTTCTGCTGTCAGAATTTTAGTGGAGAAATAGATGGTTTTGGCAGCTAGGATGGCTTTTTTATACTCAGTTAATTATGCTGAGTAGTGAACTTTTAATAAGGGGCAGTAATTTCTTCTCCACTGCCTCTCTGCTTGCCGTACGGCTAGTTTATGCTTCTTTAGGTCGTCGTTGAACCACCTATTAGAATCTTTAGGTCGTCGAGTGGAGATTCGATGCAGTGGAGCAACCGAATCGCAACCTCCAGCCAGCCAGGTGTTAATCCCAATGGCTTGTGAGTTGGATGATAGGCCGGTAAGGGACGGAGATGAATTCTGAAGCAGGGAGGTCAGAGAGGGAAGATCAACTCGACTCCAGTTCCGCGCCCAGGTATTCTTGGCAAGCGGAGCCTTGGAGACGGAGTTGAGAATAAGAGAAAAAGAAATAAGGGCATGGTCAGACCAGGGACAGGGGGAAACAGACACCGGGGAAACAGAAAGGTTAAGGGACCAGACCTGGTCAAGTATATGACCATGAGAATGGGTGGGGACAGATATGTGAGGGACAAAGTTCAGGGAGAGGAGTGATTCAGTAAATTGTTTGGAGGAGGTGCACTCTAAAGGGTCCGAGGGCCAGTAATTAAAGTCACCTAGCACCAGGACCGAGGCATAGTTAACTGCCAAGGTAGCCAGTAGGTCTTGAAATGCTGGCAAGAACGACGATGAAGGCTGGGGTGGGCGATACATTAAAAGGCATGTGATTGGAGGGGAAAAGGAAAGGGAGCGGACTACAATAAATTCGGTAGGGGGAATGGAAGGGAAGGAAAGGAGTTGAAAGTTAAAATCAGACCGAGCGAATAAAGCTACTCCACCACCCATCCTACCCGCAGGGCGATCGGCGCGTAGAGCGACGTAGGAAGGGGGGAGGGCAGCTAAAAGAGCGGGTAAAGAAGAGTCACAAAACCAGGTTTCGGTCAAGAGCAGTAAGTCGGGCTTCTCGGAATCAAGCAGGACAAACAGCTCATGATGGTGTTTGACCGCTGACCTGGTGTTGAGCAGAAGGACGGATAATGAAGGAGTGGGAAGGGGGGGGTCAGGCAAGGAGGAGGGCAACGGCGACCGCATCGGCGGGAGGGCCGATGCTGGCGAGGATGAAGGGGCGAGCCCTAGAAAATCAATGTGGGAGCGGGCTGACTCTGGGAGTGGCCAATGGCCCTGAAGAGTAGTAAGCTCCTCAGCAGAGTATGAAATCAATTTTGCATGGAGACGTGCCCCTAGCCCCGTCCGGCCGCGGACGGGCGCAGACGGGCTTGCCTTAGGCGCGCCTTCGGCGGGCAAACGGCGCTCCCGCTGCGCTCGTCCACTGCGCTTCCGGTGGCAACACATATTATGGGTGGTGTAGGGGGGCGTGGCCTAAGAGGTGGGCGTGGCCAAAGATCTCGCCGGAATGGCGTCCAAGGAATCGTTGCAGCCGGCGTTCAGAACGCTGTCAGCTGTTTGTGTGTGGCCCAGATAACAGGTATGCAATTTAGACAGAGAAAACAAAGTCGTTTTTTTAAAAATGTGGCATAAAATGCTCCCGGCGTCTGCCTGCGGAGTTTAGGTCAATTCTGAAGAGGCGCTCGATTTCAGCGCTTATATATGATGCCTGCGGGGGGCGTGGCCTCAGAGGTGGGCGTGGCCAAAGATCTCGCAGGAATGGCGTCCAAGGAATCGTTGCAGCCGGCGTTCAGAACGCTGTCAGCTGTTTGTGTGTGGCCCAGATAACACAGGTATGCAATTTAGACAGAGAAAACAAAGTCGTTTTTTTAAAAATGTGGCATAAAATGCTCCCGGCGTCTGCCTGCGGAGTTTAGGTCAATTCTGAAGAGGCGCTCGATTTCAGCGCTTATATATGATGCCTGGGGGGGCGTGGCCTAAGAGGTGGGCGTGGCCAAAGATCTCGCCGGAATGGCGTCCAAGGAATCGTTGCAGCCGGCGTTCAGAACGCTGTCAGCTGTTTGTGTGTGGCCCAGATAACACAGGTATGCAATTTAGACAGAGAAAACAAAGTCGTTTTTTTAAAAATGTGGCATAAAATGCTCCCGGCGTCTGCCTGCGGAGTTTAGGTCAATTCTCAATTCAGTTATAGATTTACTTTCTTCGCTGCACAAGCAGGACTACAGCATCCAGTATGCACCTTCACAAATATGACTGGATGATCTCTTCACTGTCCCGCAAGCTCCCCAGCGCTCTCCCCTCCCCCGACCCTCTCACCGGCTGCACACAAACACTCACCAGCATCCCCATCACATCGGTCCAGAGCCTGGAAAAGCCATCGGACATGCCAGTCTCCTCCTTGGGCTCTGGACAAGCCGCTTGTTCCTCCTCTTCCATGGCTGCTCCCCCACCTCAGCAGTGTTTCAGCCCGGCAGTGTCAACAACCCTTGGCCCCGGGCTGTACCAAGGGGTGCTGCGTTTTTCAAATACTTCTCCGCGGTCCCGGGGCAGCTTCACCATGCTCTTCGATCTCTGCTTAATCCATCTCACAAGGGAGCCGCTGAATTGTCCCTTGGAACAGCGGGCAATGGGCAGGTCAAGTTCCGCACCCTCATTGCGAATCCCCCCAGGGTCTCCAGGTTCCAGCCGGCTGCCGAGCGCTGGAAGGTGGAGTTGACATTCCTTCGAAAACTTCCTAGCTAGACGAGGCTGCTACAGGCACACTCCAGCTGAAGGCTGGACTGCACCACAGAGGGGCGCACCAGAGGAGTCTTTAATGTTGAGCACATGACTCATTCTCCTGGAAGGCTTTGCAAAACGTAACACCCCCTACAAAAATATATATTTCAAAATAGTCGGGTTTGCGCAAGGAGTTCTAGCGAGGTGAAAGCTAAGAGGTAGCAAGAAGCATGGAGGATCACTTACAGACTCCCCTTATTCCTGAAATGGACTCTCCCGACTTCACATAACTGCTCACACTGTCTGTGGGGGCTGCCTGCGCATGCGCGCCATCCCTAAGTTTCGTTTTAGTAGCGAGCCCCGGAGCGAAAACGAAGTGCCGCAGCTGAAGTCCCGGGTCCCAGGAGGGGGCCCAGGTGAAGACCAACAGGGAGACTGCGGGGCTCCCATGCCTAAGGGGAGAGCCCCGCTTCGTGCTGGCCTGGCAGAGGAGCTCGAGTGCTCTGCGGGGCTCCCATGAGAAGCCCGACGTGTTCCAGATGGTGCGAGCCCGGTAAGGGAGGATTAGGGGTGTGTGCCTGCGTGTGTGTGCATGCGTGCGTGTGTGAATGTGTGTGTGAGTGTGTGTGTTTGTGTGTGTGTGTGCATGCGTGCGTGCGACCGCGACTGAGAGAGGCATGGCTGACTTCCTGGCAATCTGAGGCAGGGGATGTGCACGGCGCCGGGCTGGGTGTGCGCTCCCACGAGGTGAAGTCGACGCTCGTGCCCATCCCCTGTCTCAGATTCCCAGGAGACCGTCAACTATAGTTGTCGAGCTAGACACATGCTTCGCATGCGTACTCTAGCTCGACCTAAAAATATAACGAGCAAATATTCAAATGAAGACTTTTTGTGTCACTCAACCCCAGTAATGGTAAGTCTCCAAAGCTCTTACACTTTGCCGTTTGTATTTATTCATTCTGGATGCAAGGTTGTCCTGCCACTTCCTGCATAATTTTGAACATTCTCGCAGCCTACAGGCAAATAGCATAACCACCACTAAAGAAGGGTTGCCGCAATTTGTATGAATCGCACAAAGGTGATGCAACACCTCAACAGTGGTTCTTTTTATGACAGAATGAGCAAGCTGCAAAGCAATGATCTGTTGCAAATCAGAGACCCACATCCGAGGGCAGCTTTATCAAAAAGTCACACAAAGCAGCAAGACAACTTGCTGCACTGCATTGTTTGACAGAGAGAGCTGAAATGTGCCATATCTACTACGATATGACACATTTGTGCTCTGTCCCTGGGCAGGTGCACTTTGTGGTGCCTAGCGTCAACGCAGGCACCGTTGCACCATGGTGCAAGGGTCTCTATATTACAGGCAGGATTATTTTTGTGCAGGAAGGGACACTTCCTGTGCAAAAACAATTCCTAGAGAGGTTTTCCTCATTATACATGCAGCACACGTAGAAAGAAGAAATAATGAGGGGAAATAAATATATTTCTCCACATTACGCCTCTGTTGGGAAGGTGTACCCTTTTGACGCTATCCCAGGTTTACTGACCTTAGTAAATCTGGGATTGTGTAAAAATCCATAGGTGGAGGCATGGAACGCACACTCGGTGCTTAATTTGTAAATAAAAATGTGCCAGGGCTCTCATCACGAGCTTGTGTATCGCGGCTGCCACCGCAACGATCGAAACACAGTGAAGCCGCTTGTGCACCGCGGCCCCCGCAGCCAGGGTTCTAACGCGGTTGAAGCCGCTTGTGCATCGCGGCCCCCGCCGCCAGGATTCTGATGCGGCTGAAGCCGCTTGTGCATCGCGGCCCCCGCCGCCAGGATTCTGACGCGGTTGTGCTTGTGCATCGCGGCCCCTGCCGCTGGGATTCCAACGTGGCTGCAGCCGCTTGTGCATCGCGGCAACGCAGCTGAAACCAGAAACCACTGGTGTATCGCGGCACACGCCACAAGAACTGAGACGCGGCTGAAGCCGCTTGTGTACCTCAGCTCCCGCCATAAGAACTTGAAGGCGGTTGATGCCGTTTAGGATACACGGCAACCGCCGTTAGGAATTCCGCGGCCAACACCACCAGGGAAATGAAATGAAATGAAATGATTACGCTCTTGTATAGCGCACGACTACCCGTAGGCATCTCGGCGCTTGCTTAGGGAACCCGTCCTGGTATTCCCCTGTGAGATACCCCAGCAGGGTGTCCACAAGGTGAAAGCCAGGCATCCCGCCGCGAGGGGCCGTAGTGGAGATTAAGCAAGCTATTGCCCAGAGTCGCAGAGTGTGACCCCGTGAGTTGAGTAGGTACCGGAACGAGAATTATCGAGTCCGTGGAATTTATGAGCCCGAGACCCGCCGAGGCGGGGAATCGAACCCTGGTCCACGGCTGATCTCAGCTTCCGGGTCTGCCGCCTCTAACCACTGAGCCACGCTTCTCCACTAAATATTTAGCTGCATTGGCCGGGAATCGAACCCGGGCCTCCCGCGTGGCAGGCGAGAATTCTACCACTGAACCACCAATGCCTCATTCAGGCCACCGCTGATGGTGGAAGAAAACGGCCCGAGCTGCCGATTATTTTCAGTAAGACACGCGGAATGAGACGTGACGGTTCACAGTGAAGGAACCGTAATTGCTGGATGAACTTGGCCTGGGAGCAGTTACTCAAATGACTTCTTCACACAAACGTGCTGTGCATGAATCCTCCACCAGAGAGCGCCAGAGAGCACCGAGCTGTGCGAGCAGTGAGATCAAGGGCGGTGTGCAGGTCGGCAATCGAGTCCCCGGCTCCCCGTGTCTCACTGGAACTGCTCATCAAGAAGCTCCTGAAGCAGCACAGCGCGTGGAGGTAAGCTGTGGAGGCAAGCGCGGCCGCCGATAGAGGCGGCTGCGAAGTAAGAGCCCGGGGTGCGGACCGAGGGGCTGCCCGACTAGGTCTCTCAGCCTGCGGTTCCCCCGTGCGCCCCGCTTGCCTGCCCCCCCGCCCCTCAAGACACGCAAAACAACCACATACCACAGTCCCACAGTGAAACTCTTTGCTATTCTGGTGACCCACCAGCATTGTCAAACGGAGCCTCTGCCGCCCATGCAGACATCCCTTTCAGGTCTGGTTACTGCTGTCCTTAAAAGTGACCCCTGAAGACTCTTGAAGCATCCGAACTTCCTCTGTCAAGTGAATAGTTGGGTGTTCACATTGAGCAAAGCACAAAGTCTGTGCAACCACCCCAGCCTCTAGAGACAGGTGACGAGGTGTCATCAGAAAGATATAAAGACCCAGCGCTGAAGCCCCCTCGTTATTCGTGTGTGTGTGCAGACTTAGACACATTCACATACACAAGTCACACAAGTCAAGTACAGGTGACATAATCAAATAAAGAGGCTCACTGGCTCGAACTACATCGCGCTGACCCCCAGTTAACGGCACCCAAGGATGTCGCTCAAAAAGACTCAGTCTAGCACGGAGGAGGCGTAGGTGAACCTTGAATGCCCAACACAAAGAAGGAAAACAAGGAGCATAAGCTCTAAAAAAAACCAGGAAACAGTTAATGGCAACTCCCTTCCCCAAGGACTCATCACACATTTCTTTCAGGCTTCTAGTGGCTTAACTTCCTGGGACGATAGTCAACGAGAGAGCGCCTCCACACCGGGGCCACTAAAGACCTATCAGGACCAGAGGGGCCTTAATTCTTGCGAGTTTGCCATCACGGAGAAAATCGGGAGTCCCGAAGCATGTCTCCAGCCCGCCGTCAGGGCGAAGAGCCCGATCAGGATTACAGCCGATATTCACGTGAGACCCACAGTGGGGGCAAAAGCGGAGGAAGACACCGAGGAACAAAACGAGGCACTTGCAGCCACTTCTCCAAAGAGCATAGGCAAGCAATCGCACACATTGGAGATACCTCGGGTAAAACAGAAGACCACCTCACCTGAAATGGCTACACTAACAACATCATTTCTGCCTAAATTAGAGCAGTCAATTGAACGAACACTCGAAGCAACACCAATAAATCCAGGAAAAATTGACGTCCTGAGAACACCACAATCCGAGGGATGGAGTCCGTTGGGCCGAACACCTCAGCAAAATGCAGCCGAAGAAGCCATCCTCAAAGAATTAAACCTGTCTGCCATAAGAGAAGTTCAGGATGCAATGGCCAGAGCGCTGTTATGGCAGTCCACGAAGATGGAAGTACAAATCGATCTGCTGTAGTCAATTGCCCAGCATCTGGCGCGCCAAGACGACAAGTTGGCAAAACTAGAGGCCCTATTTGATGCCCACAACACCAACGGGGCTAACACCAACTCCTGTGCTGCCATAATAGAAAAATGGGCAAGCTTACCTGACGTTCTAAAGGATATGCTGGCTTTAGCCAAGGGACAAGGAAAGATGACTCCTCAAGTACACGACCGACATGCCCTGAAGACAGTGCATGTCAAAATGACCAACCATTGCATTGCGGTTAGTAGCCCAACAAAAGAGCGACTGGCAGAGCCCTGCAATAACACCACACCGGCAGATCAAGGGAATGGGGACCGTGAGGCCTTGGACCTTGATACTACAAGTGACGACTCATTTGTCGTTGCTCCTCTGGTGTCAAGGGCTGAAGGTGCTTCGGTAAGCGAAAAAGCTACGCTGTCAAGGAGGGCCAAAAAAAGACTAAAGAAACAACTGAAGAAAGCCAAGAATTCCAAAGCCAAAAGCAGACATATACCACCAGTAACACAAACCTCCGGAGTCACAGAAACCAAAAGCAGCCCTAAACCACTCTTTCCCATCTTCCTTCCCAAACATGACACCAAGGCCAGGAAGACCAGAGAGGCAACCCCCGTCCTAGGTGAGGCCCAAAGACATCCGTTCTTCCTCCTGGAGGGTCAAACCAATGAGGAGGCCCAACTGAGGACATCACAGAAGGAAGCCGGTGCACAACCTAGCGCCTCAGGCCCAGTGCGACAACAAAGGACAGATACAAACCCTAATTTAAACCAGGGCGAACAGCAAGGACTGCCAAGAGCGGAAGGAACATCAAACGAGGTGTCAGGCAGACAGCAGCTAGGAGATACATACAACAATCTTCTAAATTTAAACTCAACCCAGGGCGAGCGGCAAGTACCACAAACTGAGGAAGGATCACCGAAAGAGGCACCAGTTAGACAGCAGCAGGGAGTCACCCACTTAAACCCTCTAAACTCAAACTATCAGAGGCACATCTTCTTGGGAGAAGAGCAGACTCAACGTTCCGCTCAATATAAAAACCAACTAGAAACTTACGAGGTGCTGCTTACTCCCAGATACCTAGCAAAAGGCTCCTATGACATTCTAAATAGGTCTAACATTGTCCGTCTTGATGGTCACATTGACTCCCTGGCACAAATTACCTCTGAGAAGATCGAGTGGGTGATGTTCAAGAGCCTGGAGACAGACACCCACGGTGACTCCACTTTAGTTGGGTTTGTAAAACAGCAAGTCCAACAGGCTGTCCTCAAGGAAGCAACACAACTCGCAGAATGGGGTATTGAAGTCACCGCCCTCAGGGCACCAACATATCCACACGTCCTGACGCCCACTCACTGTCCTCAAGAACCTAAATCTGTCCTCAAAGGCACAAGATCCACCAGCCCAGATGAGGGGACGAAAGCAGGGAGACGAAGAACCCCGCTAAAAATTAACATCCTGCTAAATGATAGGCAGCGGAGAGTGCAGTGGTCTCAGCAAGGACTGGCCCACAGGATGGACACATGGAGACAGGGTCCCTAACCAAAGAGACATACATGGAAACAGAGCACGCCTAAACCAACCTAGGGGTCAAGATTGCAACTTAACCATCATTTCATGGAATATAGCTGGGCTAAGTAACATTTTTAGGGACATGGCCACCCGCGACTACCTCGCACAGGGGGACATATTGTGCATTCAGGAGACCTGGGCGAAGACTACCACCCCAATTGGCGGCTTTTACGAACATTTTAAATCAGCAACCAAAAGGACGATCTTTGGGCGCCCGTCAGGGGGCCTTTCGATCTTCGTAAGCCATGCCTGCAAATTTAAGACCACTGAACTAAACTTGGTGACTCCTGACCTCCAGGCCATCACTATAGAGGGGTTGAAATCGGGTCAAAAGCCCCGCCCTCTTTTATTAATCAATTGCTACGTCAACCCAACTAAATATCAAACACCCCAGGCTATGGAACCATTCACCACCATCTTGGAAGATCTACTCATAAATCACGTGTACCACGATGTATTAATTGCAGGCGACTTCAACATAAGAGGCCTGGGTCTGACCACCATTACACCTCCCAGCAAGAAGTTAGCCCCCCTGATTGAATTTCTCTCAAACTTCAATTTGCAATCAACGCACGGAACACAAAAAATTAGCAATCCCGCATGGACTGCTAAACCCACTTTCAGGAATGTTGCCACTATAGACTATGTCTTCACGAATGAAGAGGTGGCCCACAAACTTTGTGACTTTACTGTAGATGACAGAGATGAAAGCGACCACAGGCCCCTCCGAGCCACATTTAACCTGGCACGGGAACAGGTGGACTCTCAGGTAACAATTGGAGCAACCACAGGCGAAGAACATCATCTAGTTCTCAAAAGAATCAAATGGACGTCCAATCTTGGCCACAGACTGACTGATTTTGTAGCCAGTAGGGAGGCTGAATTCAGGTCACAAGATATAGAGAACATCACACACTTCTGGGAAACACTGACCAAGGATCTAATGAAGTGCTTGGGTAACACCAACCAACTAAGACACCGCCAAAATAACACCAGGCCAAGACAATTACAATCGCGCAGTTTAACACAGAGCAAGCGCTCACTTAACATGGCAATCAGGGCAACAAAAAAGAAGGGCGAATATCTGCAAGGGAGGGTTTCCACCTCCGCCCTACGAGCCAACTATAAAAAGAAAGTCTGGGAGCTGAAAAGGCAGCGCGCAGAACAAAACTGGCTCACAGTGTTTTCTTTAATTAAAGAAAAAGATAACCGCAAGCTATGGCGCTTCATCAACAGCCTGACTTCTAGCGGAGGGCATAAGGAAAACAGTGTCGCAGGGAATGTCTGGGAACAGTATGCCAAGCGGCTCTACACCTGTGAGCCAAACCGGGCTAACCCTGGAAGCCTAGAGTGGTCCAAGGCGGCTGCCGCAACCATCAAAACTCAAAGCTTGCCGTCTGTAACCCCAAGACAGAGTCGACATGCAAAGTACACAGAGGAGGAGGTTTTAAAGTACATTAAGGCAACCAGAACGGATGGAGCTCCTGGCCCAAATGGAATCCCTGCCCAGGTTTTTAAAACTGCCTCAGCCTTTTTTGCAACAACACTTACTCCTCTATTTAATCATTCATTCGCTACTGCGATTCTGCCAACTTCCTGGAAAGGCTCAGTCCTAATTCCCATTTACAAGAAGGGTGATCACTCGAACCCGGCCAACTACAGGCTTATAGCCCTTTTAGATATAGAAGCCAAGGTTTACGCCCGTCTTCTTTTAAGGGACCTGGAGGCCTGGGTGGACAAAAATGGCATTCTCCCGCCCACACAGACTGGCTTCAGGGCCAACAGTTCCACTCTAGACAACATCATAGCGCTCTCCTACCTGGCGAAGAAGGCCAATACAAGGGATAAGCTGCCACTGTTTTGTTGTTTTATAGACTATTCTACGGCCTTCGATCGAGTGATCAGAAGCCGACTATGGGCAAAACTTGAGACCTGGGGGCTCCCACAAGTCCTGCTAAAAGCTATAAAAGCACTCTATGAGGGGACATGGGTCCAGGTGAAATTAAGTCCAACAATTACAACAGCAAGAATCGAGACCAACTCTGGACTTAAGCAGGGGTGCGTTCTGGCCCCTCTACTTTTTAACCTGTATACAGCTGACATGGGGCAAGCCCTGAAAGACGCCAACTTAGTACCGCCAAGATTGGGGAAGCTGGTCCTGGGATCGCTCCAGTACGCTGATGACACGGTGGTCATGGACCACACCAGGGTGGGACTTCAAAGAGCTTTAAACAGCCTGGCGACGTACAACAAAGAAAATGACCTACGGATAAACGTTAGCAAGACCAAGATAGTAATCTTTGGCAAATATCGGCGAAAAAAAGAAGCAACATGGATTCTGGGGGAGAACTTAATCGCTACTGCCCCATCCTATAACTATCTGGGAGTTTGGGTGTCAGAGAGGGCCACCACAGCTAAACATCTAAAGGAGCTAAAACCAAGAATAGATAAAACAATTCTGTTCTTAAGACGCCTAAGCTATCGCTTGGTCAGCCCCTCAGCAGAACCAATGTTGACAGTACTCAGGGCAAAACTGATTCCCTCCATTACGTATGGCCACATTGCCTACCCAGGTGCATTCGAGAAAGTGGTCAAAGCGGCCCAGGCGAAAGCGTACAAGTTGGTGCTACAGGCCCCTAGACAGGCTAGGAATAACAGGCTAAGGCTAGAAATAGGCCTGAATCGACCGGAGTTGGCATTACTGGGGGACCTGATAAAATACTACATCAGAGTACTGAAAGCGCCCGAAAACACCCTAAAGCACTTCTTAAAATCTACATTGGGTGAAGTGGGCTCTCCATGGCACTCGAAGCTGGCACAAGGAATTGATCTATTGAAAATTGAGGGCAAAAGCTTACACCTCAATGAAATACCATACTCAGCCTGGGCACAAGCCGTAAAGCGTCAAGTCCAGTCCATCTCGTTCGAGCTTGATCTTCTATCGCTACTGCACAACCCATTAACGTTGGCCCTGGATAAGTCTTATACTCTCGGGAAACCCCAACCATACCTGCGAGACCCACTTACAACTCATGCGAGAAAGAAAATCCTGTATCTGCGCCTCCTGGCTCTCATGATCACGGACTTTAACCCAAAATGGGCACGAACGGACGGTGCCACCGCCTGTCGATTATGCAACTACCGCAGAGAGTCATGGTTACACCTACTATGTTGCTGTCCAAAGTTGGCCAGCGATCGTCATCGTTTGCTGCGCCCGGCCTTACGGAATCTAGGCCATAGAACCTGCAGAGAGGCCTCGGACTGGTGCTTCTCAGAAACTACGACCTGCCTATTAGCCAGGGTCGGTAAGTTTACCCACCAAGTCAAAATGGCACTCGACCTCCATCAAAAGGCCATGGATCCTAAGAGTCTTGACAATGTGCAAGGAGTACCATCTGGAGCACAAACGAGTGTCAGTCTACAGCTAACTTAGGGAACTCCCGCTAAGTAACTGGAACAACTGGACCCAGAAACTATACCAGGGTCGGACAAGGGTCCAATGAAGAACCCATCCTTGGTGATGCGCAGTGAAAACGTTCATGTCAAACCTCCACACTTTCCCAAGACTCTAATTGGCGTGAAGCTAAGGAACAGACAAAAACTTTCCTTCTTCTAATAGAACTTTGATTGGACAAAAAAGGGGCAAAATTAGCCATTATTCTATTTTAAAGTTGTACATATGGTTTTACTGGCCGACGGGCACATGGGGGGGGGGGGGGGGGATTGTTGTTCTTTGTGTTTTATACTGTAAAGATTTTAAGTAATCGCACAGTTTAATAAATACTGCTTTATTTACTTTATTTACTCTCAAAGGCTCTCATCACGAGGCCACTGCAGTTTGCATCAAACATTGCCCCAGCCACACTGCCAGTGATAGTAACAACACAACTACTAACCATCATACTTCTACAAGTGTGACAATGCGGACTATTCCAGGCCCCCAAAGCTATAAGAATGGCTTGGGTGGCAGGTAATAGTTATATTAATGTGTATTGAATTAATAATTGACTGTTGGCTAATCTCGAATTCGAACAGACAGCGCCACCATGTAGCAGACTTTCGCAAGGGCGATGTTGGCAATTAAGTACCGAACACCGGAACGACAGGCTCAAATTAAGGCGATTCGATTATCAAACCACTCAGAAGAACTTAAAAGTGCTAATTGGAGCACTCTCTGGATGTATTCGCACAGGTGATCACGCAACCATGGTCTTAGTGTCCCATATGCACATGACAGTAATGATTAAATTTTATGTTTTCCATATTTTAGTTCTTACTATGAGAGTATCTTATGCAATGGTTTTTATTAACTAAGCATATAATAAAAATGTACTTGCTTCATTTACTTACAGGCTCAAATTAAGCACTGACGCCATTCTCCGCCTCATGAAACGTCTACCCAACCCAACTCAGAGTAGCTCAATGCAGCGATTTGCACTAACTCGCTTTACTATGGATTTACTAAGTCACACAGAGCCACGCCAGGTGGCTTTGCTTCACTTAGTAAATCTCACTTAAGGTCTTGGCAGTGACGCAAGGGCAGCACAAGCCATTTCTAAATCTGGGTCCAGTTTTCACAGACCACCTGTTCTCTGGGTCAGGCTCCCTTGAAGGCATAGGTCTTTAAATAGCACACTTGCTTCCTTTGTATGTCAGAAAAGAGCAAGTGCTGTGCAGAGAATTATCCTGATGGTGTCTGTCATGTTGTGGCCATCGTTAGCTTTAGAAATCATATCGACAATTGTGGTCATGGCTAAATAGAGGTCATTCTTGGAATATGGAGGGCATTCTTGGCAGTTTCACATAAATAATGTATTTCTCTGATGTAAACAGAATGATGGTAATAAAAAGTTGTTTCTTTGCTTCAGTGTAAGACGAAATCATTAAATAATGAACTATCAATTATACAGTGTGGTTTAAAGGCGCAAATTCGAGCATTTACTATAACAACCACCACGCGAAATGACAGAAATTACTCACGTTTGTGCAGGTGTAAGAAAAGAGTTTCCTGGGGCATGGTTACCATTACTAGGGCAGACCTGCATGAAAGTGTCAAGTCAAGTCAAGTCAAATGATCTTTATTCGGATTAACAACATCCATAAAAGTACATACAAATAAAATGCAATTTAAAACAGTTTACAAGCGAATAAGTTGATAAAAACTAATTTATCAAAGTGGGGTTAAGCAGCATGTATCATAAAGTGCGAAATGCCTAATGTACAGTACAAAATAGATAATAGGGGAGAAACATGTTCAATTGGCAACTCAGACATAAAATTCATGTTATGTTCTCCCAGGGATCATTTGTCTCAATATTAATAATCAGCTAAATCAATGGTCAATTTACAAAAATAAATAAGTGCAAATAGTGCAAAAAATGCCAAAGTACTAATATCTATTATCCAAACTCCAAGCATGACCTCGATTTCACACATCTTTTTATAAAGCAACTTACAATGTATATCACTTCATCGGTGTGCAACATTTGGAGAAATTTTAATGCGAGCTTAAAGTCTCTAAGGTTATATTTACAAAGGGTCGGCCTTAAATATTGACAGGTATACAATTTATAGAAGCCACAAAAAAAGAAGAAGTGCAATAAACTTTGTTTCCCGCCCTGAGAACAGGGACAGTCCAAATCTTCCAATTTTTTATTGTAGCCGAGCGGGAAGCTGAGCAGATTTACTATGCTTCCATCCCGAAACCTGAATAAAAGGCTCCGATTCCACTTTCCTATTGGTTTTGACAAGTATCCATAAAAATTATTCAAATCAGTTAAATTATCACAACTTGAATCAATAATGAGCTGATAGTTGATAACACCAGGTTTAGTAGACTCAGATCGTCGTCGATCCTCTTTATATAAGTCAAGTAAAGCCCGTTTAATACTACTCTTATGGGCGGGTACAATAGAATTCGGGGAACTAAACAAAGAACCCTGACCCACGCTCTGCAGGCTATTCTTAACTGCATTTAACCAAGGTATGTGGTGGGCGTTATCACTTGACAGACAGTCAGATATTATACTGCGCGTCAAGGACGCTGCTGGATTTAACCATACCTTGATCCAAAAAAGAGCAGGCCTAGACCTAATGAAATCAACAATGTAAGACAATCTTAGTTCATTATGACAAATAAGTGTGGAGGCGCATGGGACTCCCCCCAGCACCCTCCTACAAAATCTATTTTCCTCCGACTGCAGACCGTTGCTATTACAGTATCCCCATACTTCAGCTCCATATGTCCCAGTTGGACGGCATTGCGTGCGGTATATACTAAGTAGGGGTGTTATCACATCTGCCATTTTCGGTTGTCGGAGGGATAGAATTGAATTAATTGACTTGCCAATTTTATTCCTCGCATAAGCAGCATGTGGCTGCCATGAGCTAGAGTTGGAAAAAAGCAACCCTAAATAGGGAAAAGTGCTAGTGCAGTTTAAAATATTATTACCAGATTTAATTGATGTGACATTGTACTTTTTTGGTCCGCAGTTCATGATAAATGATTTTTTAAAATTAGTACTTAAACCAAGGTCGGACATAAACGCAACAAACCCCGAAATTAGAATACGTAACGCATTCGGGGTTCGCCCCATTAATACTGCGTCATCCGCATAAAGTAAGGTAGTAATGGGGGAGCCGTTTATAATTGGAACGTCCTTGGTAATTTTACTCAGAGTGCTACTCAACCCATTAATATATAAAATAAAAAGCAGGGGGGCGAGTACACAGCCCTGTCTAACTCCTCTGCTAATAAAAACATTATTGGACAGATCGCCATCATTATTAATCCGTACTCTAGCTTTTAAGTCCCTATGTAACTCAGACAGAAAATAAACCAAGGAGTCATCCAAACCATAATCGAGCAAAAGTGACCACAACCTAGAACGATTAACAAAATCAAATGCAGAACTCAGGTCCATGAAGCCTAAATAAAGAGGGGATTTTTTAACAATAATATATTTGGCCATGATCAAATTTAGATTTAAACACTGTTCAACTGTGCCCACTTGGCTTCTAAATCCAAGTTGACTACAGTGCAGAACGTTATTATCTTCAGCCCAGTCCCTAATTCGCTTAAAGATCACCCTACCAAGGACCTTTAACGTATTATCGATCAGTGAAATCGGCCGGTAACAGGCGGGATCCAACCTGTCACCTTTTTTAAATATTGGCACGATTACACTGTTAGACCAGGATTTGGGAAAAGAAGTTTCATGCAAGTTGTTAAATAAATTGCATAAAAGAGGTGCCCAAAAATTAATTATTGATTTAATCTGATCGATAGAAAGACCATCGGGACCCGGTGCTTTGTTACTTGCGCTATCGATTATAGCTTCCTCGACCTCCAATAATGAAAAGGTCAAGGGTTCAGCACTGTTAGGTCGGGGGGCATTAACTAGAGAAGTGGCCGATATAGCATAGATTTGAGTAAAGTGCTCAACCCAAGCCTCACCAGTTATGTTGCAATTAATAGGGTTGAGGCTAGAGCCAAAAGATCTTAAGGACTTCACTTCTCTCCAAAAGCCTGCTGTGTCCTTTAACGTAGCGGTTCGCGTAAGAGATTCCCAGTGGTTAATCACCAAAGCCTCAGATCTATTGTATAGGGCAATTTTATATTTTGATCTTAAATCTCTTACCAATGACACATCCCTAGGGTTGGTTTTTAAAGCAGCCCTCAGATCCCGATTGGCCTTGGAGCAGGAAGAGTCAAACCAGCGTGGGCCTTGGACTATATTCTGCCTAGCTGGTTGTGAAGATTCTATTTTAATGGCCCCACAAAGGTTACCAAAAGCTTCAACAACAGCATCACTGGGACTCGAGTATGACAAACAAGTCTCTACGACCACAGGATATTTTTGAATTACTCTAGCTAAAATGTCTTTATTGTCTACCCCTTTCCACACTAGTCTTAATCTATCGGTGGATAATGCCAGATTTTTTGGCCCACTCTCTAAATTTAGTGCCGCTTTCATGGCCTGCGGATTATGTAAATATATTCTAAGGGGGTAGTGGTCACTATAAGCAGAACAGATGACTTCAGCTTTTAAGATTATGTCACTTAATGATGGGCATGTGAATATGTAGTCTATCGTGGATGCACATCCATGACCCACAAAAGTAGGTGTGGTTATATTATTGACACTTGAGCCCACAATTTCCATTACATTTAATAAGTCACGGGAGGCTAGGAGATTTTTCAGCTCCTCACCGTTTTTACACGGGGGGCTACTACGATATATATGAGCATTGAAGTCACCTCCAATACAAATACCATCAAAGGACCCATACTTATGCCCTTCCATAATGTCATCAATAAATGAGAACAGAGAAATAAAATTATTATTAGGATGAGTTACAAAATCATTGTTATAAAAATTAATAATGCACAGTTTCATTCTATTAAAATACTTAATGGCCATAAAACAGCTACCCAAAGTAGGGATCAATTTAATTTGGACCCCAGGTTTTATTTTGGACCAGATGGATAGACCCCCACTAGGCCTACCCATGTGAGAGGGGGAAGCTTTCAAATTAAGACAACAGAAGCCCTCCATTAATGGAGACGTAATACACCAAGTTTCTTGTAGCATCAGTATGTCACAATTGTTGTCAACCCAGTTTAACCATTCAGGAATTTTTAATTTCGGTTTTAGACCTGCAATATTCCAGCTTACAATCAATAAGTTGGAGTCCAGGGTCTTATTATTATAAACCAGATTTTTTGCACTCGTAACCAATCGAGGCAAATGTGAGGGTAAATCTTCGGGAACAACCTGAGATTCAAGAATTGGTGACAGAAATGATGCAACAGAGCTAGGCAAAGATGGTCAATCTTGCAAATCTAGGTCTGACAGAGGTGCAAATCTGTTGAACGTACTAAAAGGAAATGGGGCCGGTTGAAATTGCATGGGCAGTGGCTGGAAATACATAGATGAGGGATGAGGATGCATTGGTTGAGGTAGTGGTTGTGGAAAAAATTGCCTAGAGAGAGGCCGAGGATGTCTTGCCATTTGTCTATAAAAATAGCTTAGAGGTAACAGGGTTGCAACAGTGGAAATGGTAGAACAATTACTGTGTCTATTAAGAAGGTTCCTCACAGTCCCGGGGTTCTGAAAATTAAGGACTATGCAGTCGCCTTCTTTATCCTTAGTTAGAGGTCCAACCCATGACACCCTACGTACCGATAAAATTTCTCTAGAGATATCATAACCAACGCCTTTATGTTTAGACAACCAGTCTATGCATTTGTTTCTCAGTTGCACCCATGACTCCCCCTGACCCTCCCTCAACTGTGGTACACCTGCAAGAACCAAAACAAAGGGACAGGCGTCAGGAGGCAGATGTAAGGCGGGCCCCTGATGCTTAAACAATTTGTTTAACAATTTGTTTGACCCTTGTTTATCAATACCTTCAGTATTATTTGCAACAGATGATCTAGGCGCAGTCGTTGATGGAATAAGACCATTCTTACTGGTTGAGGCAGTATTGGTATGGTTTATATTAGAAAGAGATGTCGTTTTTCTGGGAGCAGGTGTGGGGGTAGGCCTAGTGGTCAAATCAGATTGTGTCAAATGAGGCCCTCCATCAATAGATCTAGGTGGAATTGTAGAAGACACAGTATGCACTGATAAAATTCCGGGATTACTCACAGCCCTGACCAAGGGAATAGAAGAATCCAGTTTCGTTGCTGACAGTGTGTGATTTACAGATTCCAGTTCTTTTATAAGACGATCGGCCCTAATTTGATCCAAAACAACAGACCCCCTCTTTTTGGTTTCTCCGTTTTTGACCAAGTTGTCTAATCTATCAAGTCTTTTAAAAACATTATTAAACTGACTGATCATTTGCTTTTCTATTCGATTAAAAATGGTGTCCACTATAGTTTCTATAAGGTTTACATTCTGCCTTGAAAGATTATAATTATCTCCCATTAGTGCTGTTTGGGTCCAGACAGAATTAGAATTCTCACTCGAGTGAATAGTAGATGCGACGGTAGTGCTGCCCATGTCTGCTTGATCTTTATCCTCCATAGAAACGGATTGCACCCTTGTAGATTTCTGTTTGTTCCACAAACTTTGGGGTGTAGGCTGATTACTCTGGATCGACAGTTGTTTCCTTTTATTGGCACTTTGCTTAGTAGTGCCTCGTTTGCGTTTTTCACCTCCCTGTTTATTGCTACTAGATTCCACACTGTCCAGGGTAAGTACCTCATCTGGTGAAGGTATTATAATAGTTGGAACATTTCCATTTAGCGAGGCTACAGGAGGTGTTAATATGAGTGCCGGTTCTAAGTCAAAAGCTGCCGGTGGCGTCGGTGCCAGATCTAGTGCGATATAATTGGCAGTATCTTCGTCATCTACGACAGTAGGAACATCAACAGGAGGATATGAGGGCTTGGCAATAATAACAGTAGGGGTTATATGCAAGTTACCGTTAGTACTACTTAAACTATTTGTGGTTGCACTCGAAATAACATTAGAGGTAAAAGGACCCATAGAAAACCTCCTCTCTGTCTCCACAATCTCGTTAAAGGCTGTGTCTATCAATGTCTCAAAAGATGTGATGAGGGACGCAGCGGTATCAACAGCCTGGGTAGATACATCAGTGTTAATAACGGTAGGCGTATAATCGCCCATTTTCGTATCCAAGTGCAGTGCTCACCTTAAAGGATTAAAATTAGGGACGTGGCCCGCCCGGCCACAGCTGACCACTGAGGGCCACAGAGGGCCCGCCCTTTGCCCGGGCTTAGCCCGGCGTCCCGCTCGCGTCCCGCGACGCGGGGGTGCTCCTCCTTTTCTGCGCCGCTGTTGGCGCTCCCTCGACGCAGCCGCGTCACTCAAACGCGCCGCCGCGGTACCTGCCGGGATTTGGAGTCTCCCGGAGCGGCGGCGCGGAGTTGGATAGCCCTGGACTCTTGGCGGTGGCGTGGGCAATGGCTACAGCCTTCCTCGGGCTCCAGGTAGGTAGGTCTGACTCTCGGCAGTGGCGGCGGTTACAAAATGCATGAAAGTGTCACTATTTCATGAGTGCCTTTCACACTGTACTTTCAAGGTCCACAGTCACCGACACCATTGTTTTGTTAACTGTGCGTTTACAATTACCAAACCGACCTCCATGAAGCTTTCTTTGCACACATCCACGGGTGCAGTTGAAAGTTGAGAGACTATGGTGAGGAGAAGCGCATGGTTTCAAACTCACGGCTCTCCCCGCGCCGCAATGTGCAAGAGATGGGTCCACAGATCTTACGTCACTAATTCGGAGAAATAAAAAATAGTGTTTCACTAACAGGTCTAGAAACGTGGCAGGAGCTGTTGCGCGCTTCCACTTTTAGACATTTGAAGGAGGCACTTCCGTTGAAATACATAGAAAATATATATTTTAACGCTACTTAGAATTTAATGTTCTTCACGTGTTGATGCTTGGAAATATAAAGAAAAAGAAAAAATACATTTTATGTAAGTAAAAATCTAGATGCATTGGCCGGGAATCGAACCCGGGCCTCCCGCGTGGCAGGCGAGAATTCTACCACTGAACCACCAATGCTTGATGGAAGGAGTGAGCCCTGAACTATTTATGTGTGTTCTCTATGAAAATATTGGAGCGGATGTATTCTTTTGTAAGTATTTTTTAATTTAAGGCAGGCAATGAACCACGATGCCTCATTAGTTTAAAGAGAGTGCATGGCTCCTACCTGTCAGTTAAAATAAAGGTCACATATTCAGAGGACGCACAAAACTCTCATACAATATGCAAAAACGCCTCAAAACTACATAAACTAAGAGCACACAGATGCCGCAGGTAAACAGAGCACAGACTAGAGGGTGCGGGCGGATGACTCATTTAAAGTATCTTTGGGTCGGGTTTAACTCCTAGTAATTCATCCGTTTCGGGCAAACCCACCTGGCTCCTTTTCCCCACGAAGTGAATTAAAACTATTATACAGACAGAGAGGCGTTTGAAAGTTGTAGGAAATCCAAATGACGAAGCAGACTTTTCCCGCAAAAAATGTTCCATTAAAAATCGTTCGAGTGTTTAGCACATGCTCGAATCCAGAAACGGAATGAACATTTTTTCAC
This sequence comes from Lissotriton helveticus, assembly GCF_964261635.1. Taxonomy (NCBI): domain Eukaryota; kingdom Metazoa; phylum Chordata; class Amphibia; order Caudata; family Salamandridae; genus Lissotriton; species Lissotriton helveticus. The sequence continues at coordinate 140,910,762 of NC_136073.1, read as the reverse complement.
TATTCTACCACTTGCAGTCACCCGTACATTAAATAAACATGGTGGTTCTTTACTCCATCTTATGTCTCACAAAACCCTTTTTAAGTCTCTAAAACCTTTTTAAGTCCCGCCACACTGGTCTTGGAGTAGGATTCTCCTTGTGACTTTGCTAGCGGCATCCTGCAACCTGCAAATCTTTTCATACAAATCGGCGCACAAGAGCGCTAAATTGAGGCAACGCGTGATGCGATTTAGAAAGAAGTGACCCACCTACGGTTATTAAAATATAAATGTATAGTAACATCGCTTGTAGGTTCAATTTGTCACAAATGCAGCACTATGGATTAACATCGTATTGTGCCGTAGCCCTTTCCGGTAAAATAAGCATGGTTCCAAATAACAGTTATATGAATGGTTGAAGCAGGCGTTTTGCACGCTGTTCGAATTAATACAGAATGTTAATGGTAGCAACAAAAAGCATAGGCACTGCTGAGATTCGAACTCAGGATCTCCTGTTTACTAGACAGGCGCTTTAACCAACTAAGCCACAGCGCCACATGCGCCCTTCAGCTATAGAATGCTTATCACTGCGAAGAACAGGCACTTTCCTAGTGTTTGGTATTGTGATGTTTATGTTGGTCTTATGAGATTGTCTAGAAGATTAGCTACAGCATATGATAAAGATACCCCAGCACAGACCGCCTTACAAAACTCTGTGACAAGGTTGAGCAGACTCAAACTACTGCACTTAATGACCCGTCCTTCGCCTGGATGCAGAGGTCGAAGTTGGTGGGACCTATGGGGAACGGCGTTCCCATACTTTGGGAATTTTACAAAACCTTTACCCATATTTTGGTTAAAAAAAAACCCAAAGGGACGATTAAAGCTGATCTTTGTAATGTTGGTGCGTGTAAAGAATTGCCCCAAAGCTTTATAGGTAAGTTAGGTACTTTTATTATAAAAGCAAACAGGTTTACTGAGGAGCGCCGGCCGGCGCTTCCGATCAATGCTGAGTCTCCGCGCGCAATGAAAGCTGCGCGCGCAGCTGGCCAACATGGCCGACGCACGTCACGCCTACGTGACGTGCAACAACTAGAATGCGTCCGCTACATATCTCCCCCTTTTTATCAAACATTAAAGAGTCACTTACAGTTCATTGTCCATTTCAAAATCTCGATATCTGGAAGGTCTTACCACCTGCCTTCCGCTCCTTGTAACCCTGACTGGGTTCTCCATTGTCTCTTGACTCTGCGTCTCGTGGCTTACTGTCCCTTCATTCTCAACTCTTCCTTCATGCGTGCTTCTCTCCAGCCTGTCCCATTCCAATCCTTGACTTCCATTTTCTCCTTCCTCTTCACTTTCCGTTCCAGCTCTCACTACACCTTGCTGTTCCACGGCTTCTTGATTCCTCTCCACTTCCGAGCCTTCCTTGTCTTCCCAGTCGGCGCTCTGTTGCTCCCAGCCCAAAACTTTATTGCACCTGGCCATGCGGTCTTGGGACCACACGTTCCCGTCGCTTAGTAAGGCTGCCCGATCGTACACTTCTACCACTTGTAACGGCTTGTTGTACTTGCTGTCTCCCTTCTTCTGCAGGGTGGCCAATCTTACTCTTACCCACTCTCCTTGCTCCAGACCTGTGCCTTTGACATTCCTACGTTTGTTGTAGTGGTTGCTGTAAATTGTCTGTGCTTTTTCCAGGTTGGCCCGCACCACTGCAGGGGACCATTCACTGGTGATGAGCTTTTCCTTCCAAATTCTATTATCGTGGGTAAAGGGTTCACGTCCTCTCAGTATTTGGAATGGACTATACCCCGTGCCAGTGGGGGTTATTCTATAGGCCCATACCATGTTCTCTAGCGCCTTCTCCCAGTTCTGTTCACTTGATATGGCCGCTTGTATGGCTCCCATCACTACCCTGTTAAATCTCTCCACTAAACCGTTTCCGGCCGGATGGTAGATTGCGGTGTGTTTGACAGTGATGCCATTTCTTTGCATGAACTTGTTCCACTTTTCTGACGTGAACTGGGGTCCATTGTCACTCAAGATCGATTTAGGTATTCCTTCCCTCGTGAAAGTCTCAGACAGAAACTTAAGGATATTCTCCGTGTCCATGGATTCATCTACTCTCAACTCTGGCCACTTCGAATATCGATCCATGAGCACACACACGTATTTCTGTGTGCCTTGGTCGTCTAGGATCGGTCCCAAAATGTCTATGGATAGTTCTTCCCACGGATTTGAAGGGGGATCAAACTTTCCTATCGCTGGCCTCAATGGTTTTAATGTCTTGTCCACCCGTTGACATTGGGGACACTCTCTGACATGCCTTTCAGCCCTTATGTCCATGCCTGGCCACCAGTAATTTTGTTTGGCACGTGCCTTGAGTTTCCCTATGCCCAGGTGTCCCTCATGTAGCAAGTCCATCAGTTTTGAGGTGAGGGTCCTTGGGGGAATCACCTTATCTCCTCTGTATATGAAGATCCCTCTGTCTCCTATCGACAGTTCTTCCCGCACTTCGAAGTACGACTTGAGGCATGCTCTCACGTTTCTTTTGTCCGGCCATCCATGTACGATGTACCCCTTCACTTCCTTTATGTCAGTGTCCTCTTCATATGACTCTGTCCATTCTTGTAGACTGATTAGTTTTTCTTGGTCCTCTATTAGAGCTACCAAATCCCCACTGCCGACAGGGTCTTCCTCTCCTGGCTCCATGGCAGCTGCCCTGCTCAGATAATCCGCTACTCGGTTCCGGCTCCCGGGAATGTACTCGACATCATACCTGAACTCGAGCAACTTTAGAGACATCTTGGATATCCGGGGGGTGGCACTGGCATGTCCACTCGACGTCAGCACCTTCACCAACGGTTTGTGGTCTGTTCTGAGTAGAAAGCGTGTTCCCCACAGAAATTGCCGGAATCTCATCATGGCCCATACGACCGCCAGCATTTCTTTCTCGATCACGCTGTATTTGCTCTCCGTATCTGTCAATGCTCGGGATGCAAAGCTGATGGTCTCCATTTCCCCCCGACCTCTGTCTTGCATGAGTACAGCGCCCAGGCCTTTGTCGCTGGCATCTGTCGTCAGTACCGTGGTGCCTTGTGGGTCGTACCCTTTGAGGTGAACAGCTCCAGTAACATCCCTTTTGATCAATTCGAACTCTGCTTGGGCTTCCGGTGTCCATTGGAACACTGTGCTGTCTCTGGTCAACAGCCTCAAATTGTGGGTCTTGGAGGCGAAGTGTACCACAAACTTGCTGTAGTACTCCGCCATCCCCAGGAACGACCTGACCTCTTCCTTGTTCCTGGGCGGCGGTGCTTCAGCGATGGCTTTGACATTTTCCGATTTGGGGGTAACGCCTTGTCGTCCGATCTCGTGACCTAGGTACTGCAGTCCCAACCGACACTTCGACCACTCCGCCGTGAGGCCTTTGTTCTCCAGTGTTTTCAACACTTTTCCCAGCTTCTGATCATGATCCTGCTGGTCTCGCCCCATAACCAAGATGTCATCCTGGAAATACTGGACATCCTTGCAGTCTCTGAACAGTTGGTGCATCATTTTCTGGAAAACAGCGGCTGCTGAAGCCAGCCCAAAAGGCATCCGACAAAATTGGTAACATCCAAACGGGGTGATGAAGGATGTGAGCCGTTTGCTGTCCGGGTGAAGTGCAATTTGGTGATAGGCCGAGGTCAAGTCGATAGTGGAGTACCACTGTACCCCCCTGGTCTTGGTCAACATTTCCTCGATTCTGGGGAGGGGAAATTTCTCCACAACAATATTCTTATTCAGTTCTCTCAGATCCACGCAGAGCCGGACCTTCCCATTTGGCTTCATTACGACCACCAAGGGCGCCAACCATTCTGCACAGGTTATCGGCTCTATTATTCCTTTCTTTTCCAGCTCCTGGAGTTCAGTTTGGACTGCTTCTCTCACCGCAATCGGCACGTTCCTCACCTTGTGGGCTACTGGAATGGCCCCTTCCTTGAGCACAATCCTGTGTTGGAAGTTTTCCATCCGTCCCACTGTGCCACCAAACACTTTCGGGTAGTTCTCCTTCCATTTGGTCATGTCCGGCCATTCTTCTTGCTCTGTGAGTAATATTTGCTCTTTCCCTCCTGGATCCAGTTTTATTCCTAGGTCCCCCTGGTCTAGCCATCCCAAGACCGAGGGTCCTTTTTCTGCAATGTACAGCTTGCACCATGCTGACCGGCCCCTGAATTCGAACAGTAGGCGGCGGAACCCCAACATTGGAATGCGGTCCCCATTGTAAGTGACCGGTCTGATGTCTAGCTTTTCCAACTCCGGTCCCAACTTGGGTCTGAATGTTTCTTCCCATACTGCCTGTTGGATGATGGTGAAGGGGGATCCTGTGTCCGCCACCACGGTGATGGTGATTCCTCCCATTGACATGTCCAGGATGGGTTTTGTGGATTTCCTCCCTTCTATGCTCATTACCTGGTCATATATGCACAGGACAGTGATCACCTCTTCCTCTGCTACCTCTTCCAGATCTTCTTCACCTTGCTCAACGCATTTCACTGTTTCCTTCGAATGTTTCTTCCTACACACCTTTTCGTAGTGGCCCAGGATACCGCAGTGTAGGCACTTGGCTCTGAATGCGGGACATCTTCTGTCGCGTGCATCGTGGGACCAACTGCCACATCTGTAGCACGATTTCTTGCTGTCGCTCCCTGTTTGTTTCCCTTGCCACCTACTAGTTCCTTTGGCTGCTGAGTCTCTTCCTCTTTGATCCTTCCGGTGGTCTCCCTCTTGTATCCTGTTCACCATCGTTGGGGTGACCACATCTTTCTTGGTTGCTGCCGCACACCTCCTAGCAAGCTCAGCCCTTTTTACGATGACCATTACTTCTTTGAGCGTGGTGTCGCCGCTCGCCCACAACTTGTCTTGGACCTGTGTACTCGTAGTGTGCATCACGATCTGGTCTTTTATGAATTCATCCTCCCACAGTGCGTATTTACACGGGGCCACCAGTTTCCTCAAGGCCCCTACATATTCCTCTATGGTTTCTCCAGCCCGTTGTTTCCTTTGCTGGAAGTTGAACCTATCCACAGACACACATATGGTGGGGCGGTACCTCTCATCCAGGTCTTCTACTGCATGGGCATAGACATCCGTATCAGTGTCCTCTCTCTTCTTGGGCACCAGACTCTTGTAAATCCTGAGACCCTCCGGTCCCAGGTTCAGCAGCAGGATACGTTTCTTTCTTTGGGGGGTGAACTTCTCTTCATTTTCGTCCTCTAGGACCCCTATGAAATTATCAATATATTCCTTCCAATCCTCCCACTTCATCAGGGGTTCGCCCGGTTTCGGTAGGAACTGCACCGGCGCAATTGCATATCCTGCCGGTGTGCTCATCCTCACCTCCTTGACCTCCGTCGCCTTGCTGGTGGGGCTCCCTGGGTTACTGTCCTTCACTTCTGTATGGGCGTCCTCCCGGGGACTCCTAGTTCTGGTCCCCTCTTCCTCCCCTTTAGTAGCCAGCGCTGTTCCTACCTTCCACGGTGTGATGGGAAGGTATTTGCGGTGATTTGTCTTCTGTGGGTTGCAGTGCTGCCTCTCTGGCCACTGCGCCGCCCCTCCGGTTGTTGTGGCACTGCCACGCTCCTCAGCCTGTCTTCCTTGGTGGGCTCAGCCTTGCCCCCTTGTGCTCTCCACTCTCTGGCCTGGTAGCGCTGCTCTGCGCTGTGTCCCAGTGGCCAGGGGGTCGCCTGCTTTGCTGCTGCCCACGTGGTGGTGGGTTCCATTTTTTTTTCCTTGCTGGGTGCCAGTTGGATCGTCCCGTCCTCGTCGCCACTGTAATGTTGGTGCGTGTAAAGAATTGCCCCAAAGCTTTATAGGTAAGTTAGGTACTTTTATTATAAATGCAAACAGGTTTACTGAGGAGCGCCGGCCGGCGCTTCCGATCAATGCTGAGTCTCCGCGCGCAATGAAAGCTGCGCGCGCAGCTGGCCAACATGGCCGACGCACGTCACGCCTACGTGACGTGCAACAACTAGAATGCGTCCGCTACAATCTTCAGGTGTCTCCAACTGAAAGGGAAGGAGAGGTATGCCCTGTACTGTGAGGCAAGATTGGTACAGACAGCAACAGAAGAAATACACTCTCGTCAGGAAGCCTGTTACTTGGAAGAAATGTAAATGTGTTTTTAAGCCCGGCCGTACATTTGGCCATATTGTGTGCTCTTGGGCAATCACTTTTTCGTCCGCTCTGTTTTGTCTAGTTTGCGAGTATCTACTATTACTATTAAAAAGACAGCTACTAGTGTGTGGTTAGACAAAAAAACACATGGACTGAGTGTAACCAGGAGGAGTGAAGAAGTGCCCAGGCATGTAGTATATTCACCAAATTGCACTATTGTAATGAATGCATAACCTTTGCAGCAAATTGCATCCTGCTACAGTCTAGTGACTGCTTTCTATTTCACCCTCTTGGCCTCCACCCACTGTTGGCACCAGGCGCGCAATGCCCATAGGGCTCAAAGGGCTTCAGCCCCCTGTCGTGTGTGTCAGCCCGGGCTGAGACAGCTTCCCGGGCACACACACAGACAGTTTTTGAGCTACTGTAGGCTGGCTGGTCTAGCATCTGTATTATTGCAGCCACACCCAAGGACTTCACAGGTCTTTAAAAGACCATTTACATGTTAACAAGGCTTTGTTGTTTTTCACCCTTTCTTAGAGCGCCTGCTTCTCTACTCTGCCTATTGCTGGAAGAATTAGCCCCCACCCCGAAATTTTCATTACCCCCCCCCCGAAATGTGGCTCTAGTTGCGCCTCTGGTTGGCACACATCAGCACTTTGAAACAGACTTAACGGAGGAAATAAAAACCAAAGCCCCCAATGTGGTAGTCATTAACACATTCAAGCAGTTTCTTGGCAGTATTGGGGCTGCTGTCGGTGCCATGAAAGATGCGATTGTGTAGGTGGCGGGACATTGGTTGAATCAAGCCTCGTGGAAATATAGACTGATGCACATTTTTGACAAGAGGGCTAAGAAATAAAGACCACATTTAATGTTACTGCTCTATATCTGCATTTATTGCTGGTACCAGTGGGAGGCTATTCAGCCACCACTTCTTTTTGATTGTGGACCATTAAAATAAAGCTTAATTTTATCCACATCACGCTTGAAGGGTCATTCATCTCTATACTAAATGTCCTGAAGATGGTCTAGCGGATATATACAATATTAGACCGAAACGTCGACCTTCACACCTATTTCTTCCATTACTGGATTGAAGGACATGCTGTCTGTTTAGTCGGTCACATTTTCCTATGACTGTATTTGAAATGATGTTCACAATTGTAACAAAGAGGTGTTTGTAATATTGAATCATTGTAAACTCATGGTTTCATTTTGTTTTTTTATGGAACAGATTTTATAATTGTCTCTGTATCCTTTGCAAATTTTTTTGCTAATATAAATCTAATTTTTCGAATCCATATCACCGTGTTTAAGAATTCTTTTGAAGATTTGTTTATATGGAATTAATTGAAATTATATCTGTGAAAATTACATTCTAAGCTACTGGGCATAGCTTGTTAACAGTGATTGCAGAAACTATTATGAATTTGTAGTTTAAAAAATCCCTTGTCAGCACACGTACCTGACAATATATGAAAGACATGCAGCATGCTGCATTACAACAGGTGAGCACGTGCTGGAGCCCTGTTGTGCTGGGGCCCTCCTTACCTGCATCCCTTCCCTCCAGATTGACAACAAGATTCTCCCCTGAGGCGGAAGCCGGGGGTATAGCCTGTCAACTTTTAAAAGTGTGCATTATACTTTAGTTTGATGCTTGGTATTTTACTTTGACTATTTTAAATAAAACCTGCTCAATTTGCTTCCATTGCCTTGCACGCCGCATTCTCAACCCTGCCCCCCGCGCAGCCGATTAGGTGCTGACGCGGTGGGAGAGAGGGTTTAGCCGCCATATTGGGTGGAGGGAAAGGGTTGCGCTCCAGCTGCTGGCTGCCTCCCGCCCACCCAGGATACTTAAATCGCAGTAGTGCACCCGCGCGTAGATTGACAACAAGATTCTCATCTGAGGCGGAAGCCGGGGGTATAGCCTGTTAACTTTTAAAAGTGTGCATTATACTTTAGTTTGATGCTTGGTATTTTACTTTGACTATTTTAAATAAATCCTGCTCATTCTGCTGTCATTGCCTTGCACGCCGCATTTTCAACCCTGCCCCCCGCGCAGCCGATTGGGTGCTGACGCGGTGGGAGAGAGGGTTTAGCCGCCATATTGGGTGGAGGGAAAGGGTTGTGCTCCAGCTGCTGACTGCCTCCCACCCTCCTCCATGTTCTATATAATGGCTATGATCTCCCGTCCGAGCAGCGGGTGCGCCGGTGGCGCGCCAAAGGCGTGCCAAAGGCAAGCCCGCCTGCGCTAGTCCGCGCCGGGACCGGGCCATGGGCCACTATCCCTGGTCCAAGCAGAATAGGAGCCCCGACCCTCTATTCTAAAAGCGCACTAATTGAGCTTCGCCCAGTCTTTTGTAGCAATTGTATCAGGTCAGACCCGGAGAAGATTCTAAAAAAAACAGTTATAAGCTGCCCACATTGTAAGTCCTCACTACCTTTTATCAATAATCTCAGAAGCATAAAGATCAATAAAAACACAAAAATAATTACTGCACTAGTCCACGCACGATCCCTATATAAACATAGACAAGATATAGCGGATCTGATTACAGATAGAAACATAGATATATTGTTCGTCACTGAGACTTGGATGGACAAGGTGTCCGATCCCGATCTTGTGGTCCCTGTACCCGAGGGATACAGGGTTTACCGTCAGGACAGACAGGGAAAGAAGGGAGGTGGTCTGGCAATAATGTCCCGTAACAAATTCACAGCAAGGACCTCACCAGTCCCTTCGCTAAAATGCGAAGCTGTCCAATTCTCAATCATGATGACTCCCTCACATAATTTTAAAGGAGTACTCCTCTACAGACCTCCAGGGGCGCACTCGGAATTTCTTCTTAATCTGAACACTATGCTTGAATCCTTAGTGACTGAGGATTCCTTCACGATCTTAGGTGACTTCAATTTCCATTTGGAAAAAAACAATAATAATGAAACACAGGCCCTACTGACCGATATGGAAACATTGGGACTCTCCCAGCTGGTCACCTCACCCACGCATGAGGTTGGCCATATACTGGATGGTATTTTTACTAATTCAGATGAGATTCACATACAAGAGATACTCCCGCTCACATGGTCTGATCATTATGCTATTTTCTGCACGGATCACTGACATAATATCGAGGGACATAATATCGACTACCAAAAATATCGGCGAAAAAATATCGACAGACAGAATATCGACTTTGTATCTACAAACAGGTAAGTACAAAAATATCGAGTAAAAAATATCGTTTACAAAAATATAGTTTATAAAAATATCGACTTTATTAAAAACAATGTTAAATTAAATTAATATTAAAAATTAATTACTAAAATATACTTAAGAATGCTTAAATTACCTTATAATAATTAAATAATTAATTAAAGTAAAAAAAAATTACAATCATATTTGTTGAAACATATATATAGAGTAACATAATATAATTAAAAAATATCCAATATTATTACCGTATGATAGCGGAAGTGTAAAAATGACTATTCCCACTCCAGAGAGTGCAACAGTAGGTAAGGCGTTGGATAGCGTAGAGGTAAAGATTACTAGTCCCACTCCAGAGAGTGCAACAGTAGGGAAAGCGTTGGATAGCGTAGGGGTAAAAATTACTATTCCCACTCCAGAGAGTGCAACAGTAGAGAAAGGGTTGGATAGCGTAGGGGTAAAAATTACTATTCCCACTCCAAAGAGTGCAACAGTAGGGAAAGCGTTGGATAGCGTAGAGTTAAAATTACTATTCCCACTCCAGAGAGTGCAACATTAGGGCAAGCGTTGGATAGCGTAGGGGTAAAAATTACTATTCCCACTCCAGAGAGTGTAACAGTAGGGAAAGCGTTGGATAGCGTAGGGGTAAAAATTACTATTCCCACTCCAAAGAGTGCAACAGTAGGGAAAGCGTTGGATAGCGTAGGGGTAAAAATTACTATTCCCACACCAGAGAGTGCAACAGTAGGGAAAGCGTTGGATAGCGTAGGGGTAAAAATTACTATTCCCACTCCAGAGAGTTCAACAGTAGAGAAAGGGTTGGATAGCGTAGGGATAAAAATTACTATTCCCACTCCAAAGAGTGCAACAGTAGGGAAAGCGTTGGATAGCGTAGAGTTAAAATTACTATTCCCACTCCAGAGAGTGCAACATTAGGGCAAGCGTTGGATAGCGTAGGGGTAAAAATTACTATTCTCACTCCAGAGAGTGCAACAGTAGGGAAAGCGTTGGATAGCGTAGGGGTAAAAATTACTATTCCCACACCAGAGAGTGCAACAGTAGGGAAAGCGTTGGATAGCGTAGGGGTAAAAATTACTATTCCCACTCCAGAGAGTGCAACAGTAGGGAAAGGGTTGGATAGCGTAGGGGTAAAAATTAATATTCCCACTCCAGAGAGTGCAACAGTAGGGAAAACGTTGGATAGCGTAGGGGTAAAAATTACTATTCCCACTCCAGAGAGTGCAACAGTAGGGAAAACGTTGGATAGCGTAGGGGTAAAAATTACTATTCCCACTCCAGAGAGTGCAACAGTAGAGAAAGGGTTGGATAGCGTAGGGGTAAAAATTACTATTCCCACTCCAAAGAGTGCAACAGTAGGGAAAGCGTTGGATAGCGTAGAGTTAAAATTACTATTCCCACTCCAGAGAGTGCAACAGTAGGAAAAGCGTTGGATAGCGTAGGGGTAAACATTACTATTCCCACTCCAGAGAGTGCAACAGTAGGGAAAGGGTTGGATAGCGTAGGGGTAAAAATTACTATTCCCACTCCAGTGAGTGAAACAGTAGGGAAAGTAGATACTTCATATATTATGTAAAAAAATATATATATTAATATCTATAAAAAAATTAATTAAAAGTAATTACAAATGTAATATAATATAGTAATTAATTATTACAAATACTAATTTAAATTAATCCTTACAATTAGTTATCTATTAATACTAATTAATTACAAATTAACAATTAATTAATTAGTAATTAAAAAGTTACTTAACAATTAAAATCTAATAAATACCCCCAAAAATTAACATATGTAATTAGTTATAATTAAATGACTTCCCACCCTATTCCCCTATAAACCCACAACCCGCTACAGAAAATAAATTAGTTAAATTAACATAATTATCAATTAATCAATTAAATAAAATTGATTGGCAATTAACATTTAATTAATTACAAAATAAAAATTAATTACCAATTAATTATAAACAAATACCAATAAATACATTTACATATTTAATTAATTATAATTAAATTACTTCCCACCCTATTTCCCTATAAACCCACAACCCGCTACAGAAAATAAATTAGTTAAATTAACATAATTATCAATTAATCAATTAAATAAAATTAATTGGCAATTAACATTTAATTAATTACAAAATAAAAATTAATTAACAATTAATTATAAACAAATACTAATAAATACATTTACATATTTAATTAATTATAATTAAATTACTTCCCACCCTATTCCCCTATAAACCCACAACCCGCTACAGAATTAAATTACGCAAAATTTAAATAACATTAAATTAATTAATTAAATTACATTATAACATAAATAAACACTTTTAACACATAAAATACACTATAAAAAATTCGATAATATTAAATTTTTGATATTTTCAACTCACCTGCCTTAGCTGTTTCCAGTAGTCTGCTGTTGTGATAAGGACAGAGCAACTCCTCCTCCGTGATCCCTGGCTGTCGCCTCCCCGAGGACTCGCTGATGTGAGCGAGACCTGCAGTCGGCAGGCCCAGCACAGTGCTCCCAGCTGGAGTCCTCAGGGTAAGAGGCGTGGGCGAAATTCCATCAGCAACCCGGGGGACTGCGAGGACCAGCAACCCCTACGCTGACCAGCTGGTTCCTCTTCCCCCAGGCGCCACGCCCATGGACACGCCCACCGGCGAGTTGCACAAAAACTTTGTGACACCCGCTTCGCGGGCGCCACTCACCTGCCTTAGCTGTTTCCAGTAGTCTGCTGTTGTGATAAGGACAGAGCAACTCCTCCTCCGTGATCCCTGGCTGTCACCTCCCTGAGGACTCGCTGGTGTGAGCGAGACCTGCAGTCGGCAGGCCCAGCACAGTGCTCCCAGCTGGAGTCCTCAGGGTAAGAGGCGTGGGCGAAATTCCATCAGCAACCCGGGAGACTGCGAGGACCAGCAACCCCTACGCTGACCAGCTGGTTCCTCTTCCCCCAGGCGCCACGCCCACGGACACGCCCACCGGCGTTACGTTTATACATACCATCAATCCCTCCGCGACGCGGGACGCGCGCGGGACGGCGTACGGGGCGAAGCCCGGGCCAAGGGCGGGCCCGTTGTTGCCCGTTAGTGCCCGGTAGAGACCGGTCCGGGCCACCCCCCTTAATTTCAGTAATTCCAGACACCTCAGTCAGTAGACCAAAATTATGCCGCCGAAAACCAGGAGTACTATAAAGACAAAATCTAAGAACGCCCAGGAGGTAGCACGAATAACCGGGCCCATTGACTTATTCATCTCACGAACTCACGAGGTAATCAACCAGAGTATCTCGCTTCTTGAAAAAAGAGTGTCATTGGACCTCATGAATGCGAAACGATCATCTCTAGGTTCCATAGCAACCGCCACTTCTCCCATTCACCTTAACTCCCATAATAGTTCCCTTCCCGTGTCCGCGTCTGTTCCCGACATTAATACAGTCCCATCCATAGTAGACCTTTCCGTAACTCAGTCTGAGTCTGACCTATCATTAACTTTAGACGACCTAGAGGCAACCCCTGATTTGGCGGCCTGTCAAACTCAGGAAGAATCCCAGACCAACTCAAATTTGCACCTCCAAGGAGAAAGGGAAGGAGCCATCCCAAAACAAGGCAGCACAAAACCCATTGACGATGCAGCAGCCACGGCTCCTTGTTCAGGTCATGTTATAGACTATCTAAACCTCACAACACAATCCCTGCAACAAAACACACTATTCCCTCCCGTAGCCAATCCTCCTCATTTCACAACCCCCAATGAGGCTACCGACAACCTCTGCAGAACATGCAAAGTTACCTCACAAGTTTTGACCACAATAAAAGATCTCATGTTTCAGTATCTGAAACCTATCCAACTCAGCATCAGAAACCTGGAAGCTCAGCTGAACATACTTTCTGCAACAATTCTTGATACTAATACACGCATAGAAATAAAGGGCCAGCGAAATGCCCCGCAGTCCTCAAAAACCTATCCTCAACCACAACCACCTAAAGCAACAAAACGATCAAATCCGACTGCCTTACCCCCAAAAAATCAAAATCAAAATACTACGAACCAAAATCCACAAATCACAACGCCCCGATTGCAGCAGAGTAAAACCACCGTGGTGCCGAACCAACAAACATCTAACATAGGCCCGGCTAGCCTAGACACTCCAGGACTTGTGACAAATAATCTCAGAAATCTGCACTCTATAAAAAAGCCAGCACCTCTTCCACCAAAATCAGCGGTCCCCCAGCCTTCTACCAAAAATTTCCCCAAAAAAACCCCAGCAATCAGACGTCCAGCTCACTTGCCTCCAGAAGCCACTCCGTATACAATAATACTTACCGGTGTACCAGAACTAACCCATGATACACCTGAAACTGCATGGTCACTCAAGAACAAGGTCATGCAATGGCTAAGCATTAACAGGCCTTTAGAACCCCATCACTCGGGAGGGATCTCCTCAACCCGCAGGGTAGTATGGGTAGGTAAAACAACAAAAACGACCCGCGGGGACTGCATTATAGTAACTTGCAGAGACCCCTCCGTAGTGGATCACATCTGCGCGTGGCCCTCGCTGGAAAAAAAGGGGGGAATTGATGCCCGGCATCTTTCTTTCTTTTATCCTCCAGCGAGACAACATCGCTATACTCCACCCTGGAACTGGCACCAGACTCCTAAAGAACCATGGAACCAGTTGGAGTATACCTACGACCACGGTAGCAGCAAGATAGGCCCCTTCAATCCAACGAAGGCTGGCAGGGCTTTCCAACGCAAAACCGCTTCGACTGCCTTGAGATGGTCGATTGACCACTCAGGGTTGAACCCAGGAACATAAACACCATTATCACCCCACAACTAACAAACCCAATTCAGCTCCGAGTACCCTCGGACCCCATTCCCTGCAATCATAAAAACCTACTTCCGGAAACGTCAATTGTTTCCTTTAACACTTTTAACAATGCTACCCGCACAACCTCCATTGAACGAGACAGAATCACTACTGGCTTGTACCACCAGCAAATCAGAACTCCTAAAGCTTCTTCTAACCCTTCACAGGTCCAAATACTTCAACCGTCAGAAATCCAGACCGCGAATACTATGTTAGTTACACCCCACGTCTCTCTTGACTCCACAAACCTGAGTTTTTCCACTGCATACTGGAACATTGCAGGCTTGTCCTCAAAAATAACACTGGGGCTATGGCTAGATACGGCCAGGGAACATCAGATACTGTGCCTACAAGAAACTTGGTGCACAACCCCATTACACCTTGCTGGATATAAAACCCTGTTTACCTCAGCGGTGCAGGGAAATATGGGTAGACCAAAGGGGGGGCTAACGACCTATGTTGCTAATACCCTCCCCCTCAGAGTGAAATTACTAAAGGAGTCTCCAACATTCCAAATCATGCAAATTATGCAGATAACAGCACCCAAAGACAACAACTATATATTCATAAATTACTATAAGAACTCTGGTACCGCGGATTGCTGGTCAAACCTAGAAGAGATCGCCACATTTCTATCTTCGTCCCAAAACGATAATAATACATCTATAACACATATCATCTGGGGTGGCGATTTCAACTCCCCTTTGTGCCCGAACCATAAAAAGGGAATCTGTGGTCTCCAAAATGAACTTGGTAACCCAATACCTCACTTCGCCCACTCGATATGTGGAAATAAACTTAACGATATCCTATTCTCCTTAGATATGGATCACGTGAACGAACTGGTTGACCCGCAGCAGGATTTCTTACCTACCTTTCATGGGCGAGGTCACTCCACAACCATAGATTACATAATAGCCTCCAACTCACTCAAAGGGCAATTAGCGAACTTTGAAATCGGGTCAAACCCAATAAGTGACCACTACCCGCTCAGTATAAAAATTAACATCAAACGGGCAAGAGCTCACCCTGTAAAGCTGAGCTCCCTTAACCAGCAAACACTGTCCATGAACAAACTGAATGGGTACACAGTTAAATGGGCCAAGATCGACCCGGAAGAGGTGACACAGAGGGTCCTTGGAAAAACTGATCAATGGCTATCCAAATGTATGTCTCTGGAGGCACCACCGCAAATAATCGTCAGTTGTTTCCAAAGAATTCAGGAAACAATAAGGGATGAGCTATTTGTCAATTTGAAAAATAAGATTAAGTCCCCTACCACGAGATGGTTCGACACTGCCTGTCGGAAGGCACTCTCATCTCTTAAAGAAGCCCTGCGTAAACCTACGAGAGATCCCCATGAAATCTCTTACCTGAGGAAAATATACAACTCTGCAAGGCAAGACCGCAAAAAACAAATCAAAAATGATCTTTGTCTACGATTACATGATAGTGCCCGAAGAAAAGACAGTACCGCATTCTGGCAAATCATAAGATCTCCTTTCTTGGCCAACAGCACAGACACCGAACATCTTGATGTGGCAATAACCGAGGAAGACTGGGTTTCCCACTTCGCAAAATTTTTTGGAACACCCTCAGATTCCGCAGCAGATAATCCAACATACGAGGGCCAGCAAATGAGAAATGCCATCTATCCGATTAAAATATACTTTCATCTTAATGAAATTACAAAAGCAATCAGGGCTTCCAAAACAGGCAAGGCCCCCGGCCCTGACGGCGTTCCAATGGACTTGTTTCTCCACGATGTAGACTTTTGGTCGCAGATAATCACCCGGGTTATGTCAGCAGTAGCGTCGATCGGTATTTTCCACTCATGGTCAACTTCAATCCTCCTACCCATTTTTAAAAAAGGCGACCGCAACGATCCCGCTTGCTACAGACCAATCTCCCTTCTGGACTCCATGGGTAAGATTGCAGGTCGAGTACTCCTGGACCGATTACAATCTTGGGCCCGGGAGAATAACATCATAACCGACCTGCAATATGGTTTCCAGAGGGGGCTCGGGACCGTGGAGCAGGCCCTCAATCTTGTTCTCCTGGCTGGTAAATACGTTCATGCCAAAGGAGGAAACATCTTCCTCGTCTATGTCGACCTAAGTGCGGCATTTGACTGCGTCCAGCACGCGAAACTCTGGCAAATACTAAGCGACCTCGGCGTGGATCCCCCGATAATAACTTTTCTACGAGAACTCTACTCAAATGCTGAAGGCCGAGTAAGATTCGGTACCAGCGGCGAACTGTCCCGTCCATTCCAAATAATGAAGGGAGTAAGACAGGGATGTGTACTGGCTCCCTTCCTGTTCAACCTTTATACAAATGGGCTTGAACAGGCTATGTTGGAAGGGAGCCAGGACCTCCCCCTGATAAATCATCGCCCGATACCCACATTGTTGTATGCTGACGATTCAGTCATTTTAGCACGGACTTTAAACCAACTTCAGACACAAACCAATAAATACGCAGCATTCATGGACTCACTTGGTCTCAAAATAAACATCAAGAAAACTTTCACAATGCATATCGGTCCCAGGATCAAAAACCCCAAACCAATAATGGTTGATAACAACAAATTGGAAAAAACTCCAGTTTACCCATACCTGGGAATCCTAGTGGACGACGCAATGAATTGGCGAAAGGCAATTGAAGCCAGGAATCTCCACTTCCGTCGTGCAACATCGGCACTAACCTCTTTCTCGAGGAAATTGGGGAAACCAGCTCCACCCGAACTCCTGACCATATACTATGCAAAATGCCATAGTGTGGCCACCTACGGAGCTGGAATCTGGGGCCATGGACGTATCGACCAGTTACAGGTCACTGAAAATGCTTTTATAAAATACATCTTAGCCCTCCCCCAAAGTTCCCCGATACTAGCCTCACATCGAGAGCTTGGCATGGAATATATTATTGACACCGTCCGATGCCAGCCTATCTTACTGTGGCATCGAATATGGAGCAACCCCGAATGCCACCTAACTCGCTCCCTCATCACTGACTGTCTAGCGCTTACAAACTGGCGAAAAATCCCGTGGCTAACCTATATATGTAACTTTTTTAAAGACCTGGACTGCGAGTCCTACTTTGAAGACCCTCCCTCAGTGGAAGACATCTCTAGGAAACAGTTAAAGACATTGTGTATGGGCCATTTGAGGGATCTACGGAACCAGGCAGAGATCACTAAACCACTAAACGAAAAAATCTGTACCCAACAATCTGAAAAATGCATACAGCCCTATCTGACGTATTTTTTATCCAATCATGAAAAGTTTTTATTAACAAGAATACGCTTTAATATTTTCTTTCGCTTAGTTTCATTTCCGGAAATGCACAACTGGTCGCGCAACTTGATGAAATGTCCCTGCGACGGAATCTCCCCACAATCTACGATCCACGTTGTCCTTTTTTGCAAATATTATAAACTACCAAGGAAAACGTGGATTATCCCGATTCTCCGAACCAGTGGATATAGACAATCCTTTCCAGCATTTCTTTACTTGCAATCTCTAAAAACATTACACGAAGCTAAACTTATAGCGACATTCCTTAAAGCAGTCTTAACAATACGTTGTAAGGTCTCTAGTCAAACCAGTATTATATAGAACTGTAAAACCTATTTTTCTACTTAAATGTCTCTTCTATTTTTACTCATTTTATCTTACTCATGTGTTCAAATTTTTAATATGTACTTTTCATGATTATTCAAACTGATAATCGAATAAAAGTTGATGAAATGAAATGATATTTTCATTAACCTATATTATGTACTTCGATATTTTGACTATCTATATTTTAAAATTTGATATTACATTACTTACCTTCCAAACGATATTTTTGATGTCTATATTCTGTTCATTCGATATTTTGTCCAGCCTATATTTTGGACTCGATATTATGTCCATTCGATATTTTTTAGTCGATGGTTTGTCTGTTTACCCTATTGCACAATACCAATTAATTACGCCCTTGAAAAGAAAGTGGTTGAACCTAGTCAAGGGCCTTTTAAGGTCTGGAAAGACATAAACAACACACAATTAAGAATGCTCTTAAATAGCACTTGTCCAGTCATTTCTACAGATCCAAATATAGCAATGTATTAATATACAGCATGGATAAGTAATGCTATGAATTTATTGGTACCGAAAAAAACTATCTCCAAAAACCAATCTTCGCCATCTGCCTTCTGGTTTACGGAAGCCCACAGACAACAAAAACAAAAATGCAGGAATTGCGAAAGACACTGGCAGAGAACATATGCTATGGAAACTAAATTGCGGTATAAGGAGGAACTTACAATATATAAAAAGATGATCATCGAAGCAAAAAGAAAGTTCTATAGTGAACGAATAGAAACCGCAAAGAACTCCAATAAACAACTTTACGAAGCAGTGAAGCACCTGGCAGAGAAAGCCCCCAATGTTGCCCCCCTCTCACAGGCTTTTTGTGATGCTTTGGCCAACTACTTTTTGCAAAAGTGAATGATATTTACTCCGAGTTTTCATCTAAGGATATTCCTGTTATTCAGTCTATTAACACCACACCCCCCGAACACAGTTTAGAGCAATTTGAAGAAATTAATGAGCCGCAAACAATTGATATCATTAAACGGATAAAGTCCGGATCAGCTTCGGACCCTTGTCCCCCCAAAGTGTTGCTCCTCGTAATCGACTCAATAACATCTGTGATCACGCACATATGTAATGCCATGTTTCAATCAGGTATTTATCCTGATATGTTAATAAACACCCTTCTCAAACCTCTCTTAAAAAAACCACAGCTGGACACAAGGAACAACTGAAGAACTATAGACCTATAGCTAGTCTGCCCTTTCTGGCTAAAGTGGCAGAGAGAGCAATGAATTCTCAGCTCTCGGAATTCATTGAAGAACATCACTTGCTGGATGACACACAGTTCGGTTTCCGTAAGCTTCATGGTACAGAAACTGCCCTCATTAACCCTTTCGATGCTCATGACGAGCTCAGCTCGTCACGCAGTACACTGATCGTGTGCTCATGACGAGCTGACCTTGTCTTGAACAATGGGAATCCTAAAATATCAGCACAGCAGGAAAATCTCCCTAGCAGCCAAGGTGTTAAAGCCACTGAAGATATCAGACTTATTAGAGATCAGGGAGGGACAGTGGTGCTCATATTGTTGGATTTGTCTGCGGCCTATGACACGGTCGATCATTCCATCTTGATCGACCGTGTCACAAGTATGGGCATTCAACGCAGAGCTAAAGATCTGCTTGCCTCCTTCCTGTCCGGAAGGACACAGGCAGTCACCTTAGGACCCTTTCAGGTGGCTGTACTGTCGCTTCCATGCGGGGTTCTCCAGGGCTCATCCCTCAGTCCGACACTTTTTAATATTTACGTGTCGGACCTAGCTAGAGTTATAAAATCATATGGGTTGAGCCTTACCTCTTACGCCGACGATACACAGTTGGTGCTGGCCATAAATAATGATGGTAAAGAAGCGGCTGAACGCTTCCAAGAAGGCATGCTGGCCATCAAGGATTGGATGGCCAGTAACTGCCTTAAACTTAATTCCGAGAAGACGGAGGTTGTCATCTTTGGAAAGCTCTCCCCGGGTTGGTCCTCCGCCTGGTGGCCATCATCTCTGGGATCTCTACCTATCCCAGTCCCAATAGTCAGGAATTTGGGAATCATCTTTGAGGACAACATAAACTTTGTTTCCCATGCAAATCAGGTTGCATCAACTGCTTTTTATAAGCTAAGGCTAATTAAAAAAATAATCCTTTATTTACCAGAAAGTGTAGGAAAAACACTGGTCAGTACTCTGGTACTTTCCTCACTGGATTATTGCAATGGCCTATTTGCTAACGCACAAACTAGGGTCATTAATAAAATGCAGACGGTACAAAATACAAGCAAGAATGCTCGCTAGGATCCCCAAATTTAAATCAGTCTCGCAAACCATCCGTAATTATCATTGGTTGACGATAAAGAATCGTATAAAATTCAAAGCATTATGCCTGTCATATAAGGCGGTAGATAAACAGGGTCCTCAATTTCTCATGCAACAGCTTACCGCCTACCGTCCTTCAAGACAACTGAGATCCGCGGCAGCGTATCAATTAGTGGTACCACGCACTAAGACTGTCTCCTGGGGAGATATACGATTTGTGGTCACAGCAGCCAAACTTTGGAATGCCCTTCCACTTCAGATTCGATCAAGCCATGCCCTCTTTCAATTCCGAAAAATGTTAAAAACATGGTTGTTTAACCAATAATCTGCTCGAATCTTGTTCTGAATCCATAGCGCCGAGACGCCTACGGGCATTTGTTTTCGCTCTATAAATGTCAAAATTAATAAATAAATAAATAGTCACACACAGGCACCGGGTTCATGGCTTATAGAGATTTGAATAAGTGATGCTCTTCCTTTGAGAGTGTTTGAATGAGCGGGAAAACAAAATGCAAGACAGTGGGGGTCCTGCGGCACTTCAGTGTGGGTAGGAGGTACAATTACAGGGCAAGTCTACAAAATGATGGAAAGATGGCCACCAAACTCTTTTGTTACTGCCTCACACAGCTACAGTTATCGCAGTAAACCAACTGAGCTGTCTCCAGGGTAAAAGTGTATTTCTAGTTTACTTTGCAGTATTTAAAATTTTTGGTGTTCAAGAAATATTTTATAAGCAGTCACCTTAGTTATAGAACAATTTTGCTCCTTTCAGACATTTCTCTAACCCCACCCCCACTGCACTCATTCTTTTTTCGGTCGAGCCTGATCTAGCGAGCAAGCGCTGCTATAGCGATATGTTGTTGGTAGAGTACAGAGAAGAAGCCCTGCCCATATTTTTCATTGGCTTATGTTTTTGTGCTTCTTAAATGCTGGCGTTTGATTCCTTAATGGGCTTGTTAGTCCCTCCTTAGT
This sequence comes from Lissotriton helveticus, assembly GCF_964261635.1. Classification (NCBI taxonomy): domain Eukaryota; kingdom Metazoa; phylum Chordata; class Amphibia; order Caudata; family Salamandridae; genus Lissotriton; species Lissotriton helveticus. Next base: position 140,889,598 of record NC_136073.1, on the reverse strand, counting down.
ACGGCCATGTCGTCATCTGTATGTTCCCATGGCTACAGGCCCCTTTACTTGGTTGTTATATGTTACGTGTACTATTTGTTTTTTGAGCCAGGACAAAGGCGGCCACATGTTGGCAATACCATAGGTCTTGCATTTAAATGTCAGACCTATGGCATTGCAAATATTTTTGTATTTTACTTTCTCTGTCTTAAACAAACTCTTGTTTTCCAGGCAAGTGGATGGGTACATAAAACCACAGTTCCCTTTAAGGTACGTGCGCATGCACCTCTGTTGACATCAGGGTGCACTGCCGTGTGTGGAGTGCGCACACATCCAGGTTGTCGCACCGCTGCTTTAAAAAAGTGAGCAGCGCAAAAAGCAGGAACTTTTTGAATGCTGTGTGCCGGAAGAGTTGGACGGAGTTCAGGTAAGGCTGCCTTGGGGGCTTGGGTGCACGTGGTTGTTGATGAACCGCGGACAGATTGTTGGCTTTTGTTTAAGTATTGATGGTAATCAGAGCCCCTTCATGGGCTGTGATTAACATGAATACTTTAATAAAAGCCCACAAACTCCCCCGCACCGCACATTACTAACAAAAGAGTACAGCAAGTTTAAAAACATAGCATGTACTTTCTGAAAGTACACGCTGTGTTTTTAAACTGCCTCTACTCTTTTGTTAGTAATGCGCGGCTGCGAGAGCAATTGTGGGCTTTTGTTTAAGTACTGATGTTAATCACAGCCTGTGAAGGGGATCTGATTAACATCAATACTTAAACAAAAGGCCACAATCGTCCCCGGACCGTGCTTTAATAAGAGTAGAGCAAGTTTAAAAACACAGCGTGTACTTTCTGAAAGTACACGCTGTGTTTTTAAACTGGCTTTACTCTTTTATTAGTTATGCACGGCTGCGAGAGCAATTGTGGTCTTTTTGTCACAAAAAAAAATCCATGACTGCCCACTGTGCCTACATTCAAGGTCACTTCGCATACCATTACACCCACTGCTGTGGGCTTGTAACATGCCTGCGCATTCACGGGCCATTTCTCTCTCTCTTACTCTCTTTTTCCTCCTTCCTTTTCCAACTCCTGTTCCCCTCCTTTCCATACTCTCTTGACACCCCCTGCCAAATTTCCAAGCACGAAATCCCAATAAAAATAAAAAGGCTAGCCTTTATTTCCTCCGGGCTGCGTTCATGATGACAGAGACACAGGGGCTGCAGGCTCTGAGCGGCACAAGTCAGGTGACATGATTAATAATGGCCAATGTAATCTCTGATTTAATACATATTCATGAGCGCTGCCGTAGAGATGGGTTGAAGAGCTGTGCAGGGAAACAAGAAGAAAAAAAAGCTTCCCTTCCTCTGCCTGCAGTGAGGCTTCTCAAAGTAGACGTCAGCAGGTGGGTCAAACTGTGGCAGATTTCTTCACTGTTTGAGGTTAAATGGGTTCGCCTGTGTCAAAAAGCAAACTGAATGATGAACACTTTATGTGAAAATGTTGATCTTATTTCTGCTTCGAAAGTATGGCTAAAGCCTGTATCTGCTTACAACGCTCCGTCCATCATTTCCTTTGGTTTTTCTTGGTTCGCTATAACTTGGCAGGGTATGCTCAGACGTGAGTCCCTTGCTCACTTTGCCACTGGATTCAAGCAAGCCGGGCTGAAGACGGCTGAAATGCCAGAAACCGGTCCTCGGTAGCTTGTTTCCGGTCCAGGGAAGGCATGGCTTGGCAGTTCGGGCTGGACTGTTCCCATGAGGCACAGGGTCAGACTGATTTGCATATGGCCATGTCTGAACTGGGGTGGCAGAGTGGGCTAAAGAACGGTGATGGATTAAACCCAGATCAGTTAACTGGGCGTGAGTGCTTGTATTGTCAACGCTCCGTCCATCATTTCCTTTGGTTTTCCTTTGTTCGGCATAATATAGTTACCCATGATTCCTTCTATTGCAGGTTTCGCAGGCAGAACCCCATAGATTTAAACGGGCGTACGTGAGTACAAGCAGAACAGGTAATTGTTTGGGAGAGTTAAACTGTAGTGCATCTAGTACATTGTAGTATAATATACTTAGCCATGTTTTATTCTGTCGCAGGTTTCGCAGCCAGAACCCGATACATTTAAACAGGTGTACGTGAGTTCAAGCAGAAGAGGTAATTGTTTGGTAGAATTAAACTGTGGTGCATCTTGCACATTGTAGTATAATATACTTACCCATGTTTCATTCTGTTGCAGGTTTCACAGCCAGAACCCCATACATTTAAACGGGTGTACATGAGTTCAAGCAGAAGAGGTAATTGTTTGGTAGAGTTAAACTGTGGTGCATCTAGTGCATTGTAGTATAACAGATTGCATTCATGAGCTAGGCGTCAGCGTAAGCCATGTTCCCTTATTTTGCAGGCTTTGTGGCACAGCAGTTTCAAACCAGCGGGCACGGAAATGTTCAAGCGCAAAGCTGTAATTTTAGGAGAGAGCGATGCTTCACCACAAAGGAAGAAATGTTGCCTTGTGTTCAAGGGAGCGTGTATGAAAGAAATTGTGGAGGCTGAGACACAGAAATCACAAATCAGGTTTTGTGTGCAACTCGGGGAACTATTTCAATACAGTTCAGACGTGGGCTTGATTTGCAAAGCATGTGCACAAGCCAAGATTGTTGGGGACTTTTTTACAGGGAAGAAATGGAGTGATGGCTGGAAACTGGATTAAATGAAATGCCATCTACTTAGCAAAGTACACGAGTCTGCCATGGTGATATTGAGAAACAAGAAGTGCTGCTGCCAGGTTTGGTTATGGAGTGCGGGCAATGCTGACAGAAACTGCCACTGACAAAGCAAATAAAATGGAAGTAGTTGAACGCCCAAGATCTATGCCCAAGAAGATAAAGATTCTCATCAACAATGTGTTGCTGGCAGTCAGGATGAATACTTCAATGTTATCTGTACAAGACATCTATTACCAACTAGCTTTCTATGTGAAGATACCAGACAGCTGGAGGAGCAAGAACTATGCCTTTGAGTTCCTTGAGGCCATCAATAGCGTGATACACTGTGAAGCTATGGCAGAACTTCGGCACGCTTTGTATCACACATTGATAATTGATGAGAGCACAAATATTTCTGTTACAAAAATGCTCATCCTGTACTTCAAGTTCCGACCTGTACCATCAACAGAGCACAAAACACAGTTTGGGGGCAAAGTGAAGCTGACTAGTTGTAATGCTGAGGCTATCACTACTGCAGTGAAAGAATTCTACACTGCCAATGAACTGGACCTCATGAAAATAGTCATGTTCATATCCGAAGGTGCGTCTGTGATGCTGGGTAAGAATAATGGTGTTGCTACACGCCTTAAACAATCCATTCCTCATCTAGTTGAGCAGCATTGTGTCGCCCATCATGAAGATTTGGGAGTGGATGATGCCTGGAAAAGGGTTCCAATGATTAAAGAGATGGAAACATTATTGAGGACTGTCTACACTGTGTTCTCCAGATCTTCTGCAAGGAAGTCCAAGCTGGATGAAATTGCATCGGCCACTGAATGTGAAGTGGTCTCTTTTCGACCACTGAATGAAATCCGGTGGCTTTCAGGCATTTTGCTGTTGGTTCACTAATTCGTAATTACGAGGCTGTTCTTAAGTACTTTGAGCATGAGAAAGTTGAGGAGAATGATCCAGTTGCTAAATATTGTTACACAAAGCTATCGGACTCCAACCACCATATTTCCCTTGCAGTAGTTAATGACATTCTGGGTGAATTTGCATATTTGTGCAAACTATTCCAAACAAGTTCTTTGACTGCTGTTGAAGCTGTACAGTATGCAAGAGCAAAGATTGGCCAAATTAAGCAACAGTATTTGGGGGACACTGTCTTTTGGAGCAGCAATGTAAGAGATCTGATGGTGTTGTACAAGGAAGGCAAGAGTTTGACAGTGGGCCTATTTTGTCTTTTGTTTCCCTCCTTTGTGAGCACATGCAAAAAAGGTACCTGAAGATGAACTGAAATAATGGGCAAATTTTGAAATCCAGGCAATAAAAACACAATCATATTTTGATTTTGGGACTGGGAATATACAAAGACTTGTGGAAAAGTATAGAAATGTCTTGGTCCTGGGTGATTGTGAAACACCAGAAGATGTTGTTCGACAATACAGAGACTATAAATATATGGCGGCAGAACATGTAAAGGGTGGGTTATTTACCACCTTTCAAGACATGGAGAATTTCACTGTATGCAATGCTTCTCAGTATAGTGTGGTGTTTCAGCTTGTTGATGTCTGCGCAACGTTTCAAGCATCTAATGCAGATTTTGAACGAGGATTCAGTCTCATGAATACTATCAAGAGTAAATTGAGGAATAGACTAGAGCAGAAGCATTTGGATATGCTGACGAGGACAAATGCCTACCTCTTGAATGGGAAAGTTGACATAGATAGAGTTTATCAGCACTGGAAAAATGGCAAAGATCCCCGTGAGAAACAACCCAGTCACCCATCTAGTGATGTCACTTGACGTGTCTGAACGGACCACTCCCTTATTGTGTAAATGTGAAATTGTATAGGCTCTCAACAATTCCCCACCCAATGAACAGTGCTCCAATTAAGAATATTTATTAAAATCTTATGATGGTACCACCGTTGAAGTCTTGTGCTTTTCTAAATCTGAAATGTACTTGCCTGTGTGACCAATTCATGTCATAGCGTGTTTATCCGATTTGCAAACTGGCCATAAGACCCTTAACGTGGCGCTGTATGTGTAAAAATACTTTAGAAAGAAGTAAATAATCTTTGGTTTTAAACCTCGTCCGTCCTGAGGAAGGTGCCATAATTGTAAACCAACGCACCGAAACGCGTCGACAGTGGGACTTTTTAATATGAATTGTATGTATTTTGTATTAAATTTGTGAATATAAGTGTATATGATGTCTGTTTAGGAGTGACTCTGAGATAGACACCGTAAATCGGAATTGTTAGACAGTATATACAAGATTGTACCAGAGCACCCAATCATAATACTAATGGAATGCAATTTTTACAATGACTTTTATAATTTTATTTAGTATAAATGTTTGCATATGATAAATACATTTTTGAGAGTAACAAAAAAAAGGATTTTCTGGTGTGGAGTATTGATATTTATCCAATGGTTTTGATGCTAAAGCTATAAAGTAAAAGGTAGCAATCCAAATGTGTAGGCCGCATGGTCACCAACCAAAAGAATAATACACAGAAAGGAATTATTTTTGATAAGTAGTTGATACCCAGTCCTATCTGGTCCCGGGGAAACTCTCTTCTTTTGGAGATTGTGTAAAAATGCAACATCTTTTCACTTTTCTAAGTAAACTATTGGAGTGACATTTGGAGCTGCACACACACGCTGTCTGGGTCATGGTGCACAAAGCCATGAATGCAGCGCACTGAGACCCTCCACTGCTGCACACAGAGTGAAAAAATTAGAGGGAACATTGCATACAACAGCCCTTACTTTGTTGCAAGCTCTTTCCTACAGGTGTTCCCAGGTGTGGGCATGTTTGTGCATGCCAGAGGCAACCATGGGCCCCTGCCCCCTTTCACCGGGACTGTAAATACACATCACAATGGTGAATGTGATCCCCGCGGGAAGCGCTGGCCTCAAGGAATATGCAGACTATGCGGAGGCAACATGGCCACAGTGGGCGACTTTATGAGCAGTGCATGGCCACGCAATCCAGTTGTCACAGAAAAGGAATGTGCCCGTACTTACCGCTCAGGGCTATGAGAACATTGGCAGTGAAATAGCCCGTTCTCTTCAGCCACCCCGTTCTTTAGAATAGGAGTGCTGTTAGGATTTAGCAGCCTTGACTTGTGTGATTGATATGGTCTGACACTTTTTTCCGACCCCTTAACTTGGGAGCAGGAACATTTGTAGACATTCCCTAATGAGAATAAGGAGGAGCGGCAGACTGTAGCCGTTGCTTGGCTTACTTCATCGTGACCACGCCCCCTCTCCACTTCCTGGTTCCTGCTCGTGTGTTTGCTGGCGTCTTGTGGACCCTCTGGTGATTCTTGGAGGCTCCCTTCGCTCCTATCCTGTTGCTGCCCCCTTGTCCTGTGTGAATTCAGCCCTGTAGTGTTGTGTATGAAGGTCTGCCGGACCTCGGCATTTCTTCGTCTTTCCGCGAGCTAGTGAATGCGACGCCCCTACCAAAGCTCACGCATTTTGTGGGCATCTGCAGCTCGTTGCCTTCCTTTACTTCCCTCCTGGTGGCTGAATTCCATCCTTTTCTTTTTTCGTTCTTTTGGTTACTCCTGTGAGAGTGAGCGCTCCGCCCTGGTTCTCCATAAGGGCCGGGTGTCTCACCTCCTGAGTGTGTACTGCTCCGCTGTACTTGCCCCCTTGCAGCCGGTCGGTGCACCTCACTCCCTTCATTCAATTTGGGTTGTGTTTGTTGTGTGGTTGTACTGCTCCGCTGTGTTTGCCCCCTTGCAGCCGGTCGGTACACCACACTCCCTTCATTCCTTTGGTTTATGTCTGAGGTGTGGTGAGTCCTTCGTGAGTTCTACTTATCCTAGCCCGTTCAGGGGCCTCCCGCAGTCCCCTGTTTCCTGAACTCATTGTTGAAGCTCGCCCGACCTACAGTTGGGGTAAGATCAATTGGAGTTAATCACACATGTCAATGTTTTATTCTTTATACTCAGAATAACGGAGGGGATTGTTACTGTTTATGACTTGGTTTTGTTTCCTAGCCTGGACCATCCCCTGAGACGCCTTCTGTTATTCGTTGCCCCTCATATGAGGAGAGTGGTGGACACTCCTTGGGTAAATTCCCTCATACTTTTAGGGGACAGTAGACAGGAGTGTGTTATATATATCGCATTCTTGCTTCTGTGTCCTGGAGGTGGAGGGATTCTTCTTCGCTCCCGTGGAAGCTGGTCCTTCTCCTAACAGAAAGCCAAGCCCACGAATTATCCTTCCCCTGAGCGAGGATGAATCCTGACCCTTCTATAGAGGCTACGGGCCTTGAACCCCAGACCCCTACTATGGAGGACTTAACTGCTGCTTTAGTGGCCCTTTAGACAGAAGTAGGCAGATTAGGAACAGAAAATCAGAGATTAGTGGCAGAAGTACATTAGTTGAGAACAGGTGATAGAGATACAGGTACGATCCCTAAATCACGCAAAAGTTATATACAGCCTGCCAGATTTACACTAGCTCCAACAGAAAAAGACACAAGAGCTAGTACTGATCCCAATGTTTCTCCTGTTCAAGTCACGGTACACACCCCTAACCCTGTTCCCTTAGCGATGCCCGAAAGATTCACAGGGGATAGCACCAAATTCAATGTCTTTATGAATCAATGCCAACTCCAGTTCCTATGCAAAGCGGCCTCATTTGCAGATGATTCGGCCAAAGTAGCTTTTATCATTTCCTATCTTGCAGGGAATGCAGCAGAATGGGCAGTACCTCTAGTGCAGAATAACGATCCCTTGTTATATGATCTTGATCAGTTTAAGGAAAAGATGAGGAGTCTTTTCGCTAAGCATTCATATATGCAAGCTAGCGACACCGAGCTACTCAATCTCAAACAAGGTTCCAAGGACCTCCTTTCCTACATAACTAATTTCAACCGCTTGGTGGCAGAAACCCACTGGCCCGAAGACAAACGAACCTCCTTGTTTTACCGTGGGTTATGTGATGAAATAAAGGACCTACTCTCCCAGATAGTGAACCCCCCAGAAGACTGTGCCTCCTTTATTGACCTGGTAGTGAAGTTAGACCATCGATTGCATGAGAGAAAAGGAGAACGGAATCGTAATGTTGTTCCCAGAATGCTGTTTCATAGAACTGAGAAACCCCTACTTAAAGATGCCCCAGAACCCATGCAAATAGGGGGAATCCGCGGGCCTCTGTCCACAGAAGAAAAAGAGAAGAGAAGGAGATTGAATCTTTGCCTTTATTGTGGAAAAGGAGGGCATTTTGCTAGAGATTGTCCAGTGCGCCCTAAAACACCAAAGCAATCAGTCAGCAGTCTTTCCAGTTCGGAAAACTTGAAAGCTTGAGGAACAGAGAGGTCGATTCCCCAAGCTCTACACCTCCACAGATCTCCTCCAGTCAGGTACTAGTGGTAAAACACTTTACTGTGCCAATTACCCTCACTTATTTGAGCAAAAGACAATACACCATGCCTGTTCTTTTAGACTCCGGAGCTACTGGGAATCTTTTTGACATACAACTCGCTAAACAATTGGGTCTTACTTTTATCACTAAACCCCAGCCTGAATCCATCTGGGCTGTGGATGGATCTGAATTATCTTCAGGAATGATCAGTTATCAAACCCCGCCCTTGGTTATCGTTTTCAATAACGGTCACTCAGAGAGCCTTGTATTTGATCTAATTGATGCTCCCAATTTTGGTGTTATCTTGGGAGTACCATGGTTACAGATACACAATCCCGCTATAGACTGGGTGAAGAGAACCGTCACCTTGAGTTCCCCCTTCTGTAAAACTCACTGTTACCAGGAAGCCAGAGAACCAGATCTACCGTTATTTTGTGCAGTTCAATCAGGGGTAGACTTGTGTTTGCCTGATCAGTATTCAGAGTTTGCCAATGTCTTTAGTGAACAGGAAGCTACCAAATTACCTCCGCATAGGAGTTATGATTGCAGGATTGACCTAATACCCGGCGCAGATTTACCCTGCAGTCGTATTTATGCATTGACTCCCTCAGAAAATGACTACCTGAAAGACTAGCTAGATGAGATGCTTGCCAAAGGATTCATCAGACACTCTACTTCACCTGTGTCTTCCCCTTTGTTTTTTATTGATAAAAAAGAAGGAGGGCTCAGGGCTTGCCTGGACTATAGAGCCTTGAATAAAATCACGATAAAGAATAAATACCCTCTTCCCCTGATTCCTGTCCTCCTCGACCAGATTAAAGGAGCAAAGATTTTTACGAAAATAGATCTAAGGGGTGCTTACCATTTGATCCGTATAAAGCAGGGAGACGAATGGAAAACTGCCTTTCGCACCAAATTTGGACTCTATGAGTATTGCGTCATGCCGTTCGGTTTATGCAATGCCCCGGCGGCGTTTCAATACTTCATTAATGATATCTTGAGAGAATATATCGATATCTTTGTCATCGTCTATATTGATGATATTCTTATATTCTCACAAAATGAAACCGATCATGTTGAGCATGTCCAAAAAATTCTACACAAGTTACAGGAGAATCAGTTATATGCCAAATTGGATAAAAGCATGTTTCACACTTCAGAAGTGGACTTCTTGGGTTTCACCATTAAACCTAGTGGCCTTCAGATGGATCCCAAGAAAGTAGAGGCTTTGGTTAAATGGAAAAGTCCCACTTCAGTCAAGGAAATACAATCTTTTCTAGGATTTGCCAATTTTTATCGGCGATTCATTGACCGTTTTTCTGAAACTATTTCCCCAATCACAAAGCTTCTGAAAAAAGGGGTGCCTTTTTTATGGACACTCGAGGCAGAACAAGCTTTTTGTGACTTAAAAAACAAGTTCAATTCAGCCCCTATTCTTCGGCACGCTGACAATACTCAACCGTTTTATGTGGAGGCGGATGCCTCTCAATATGCGGTAGGGGGTATACTTTCTCAACGAGATACTGAGACAGGTCAAATGCATCCCATAGCATATTATTCAAAAACATTACTACCTGCGGAAAGAAATTACACCATCGGGGAAAGAGAACTGTTGGCCATCAAGTTGTCCTTTCAAGAATGGAGACATCATTTGTTAGGGTCTCCCCATGTGGTTACCATTTATTCTGACCATAAAAACCTTCAGTTCTTCAAGTCTGCTAGATCTCTTATGCCAAGACAAATGAGGTGGTTGTTGTTCTTTAGCGAATACGACTTTCTGATTACATATCGGCCTGGTACACAACAGGGAAAAGCTGATGCCTTGTCACGTCTCGGACAGGAAAAAAGCTCAACCAACGAACAACCACTACCTATCATTCCTGAGAACAAGATCCTTGGGGTGGGGGAAAAGGACCACAATCTTCTTGAGGAAATCAAGGAACTACTCTTAGATATGTCACCAGATGAGTGGTTGCACAATCCCCTACACACCATCAAAGAAGGGTTGTATTACCACGACAACAAGATGTTTGTCCCTGCCTCTACCCTGAGACAAAAGATCATAGGATGGTGTCATAGTAGCACCTTGGCAGGACATCCAGGCGGTCGTAAGACTATTGACCTATGCCACAGATGGTTTTGGTGGGAATCTCTGTCCCAAGACGTATTGGACTATGTACAATCTTGTGCGATTTGTGCCCGCCAAAAGGCTTCGCATTGTGCACCCACAGGGCTCTTAAAGCATATAGCCATACCCCCCGCACCCTGGCATACTATCAGTATGGATTTTATGACGGATTTGCCCCCTTGTCAGGGCTATACCGCTGTTTATGTAGTAGTGGACCTGTTGTCCAAGATGGGACATTTCATTCCTGTAAATAAAGTACCTTCCTCTAAAGAACTAGCGTCTGTATTTTTGGACACGGTGGTGAAATTACATGGGTTACCTACAGTTATTATCTCTGACAGAGGTCCCCAGTTTGTCTCTAAGTTCTGGAGAGGAATGTGTGCTGTTTTGGGTATTGATCACAGGCTTTCCACCGCTTATCACCCCCAAACTGATGGGCAAACAGAAAGAACTAACCAAACTTTGGAACAATTCCTTCGTTGTTTATTAACATCTATTCCTTCTACTTGGGTTCAAGCGCTTCCTTTGGCTGAATTCGCATACAACAACTCTAGCCACTCAGCCACAAAGGTCTCTCCCTTTTTCTTTTTACATGCCCAACACCCTAGAATGCTTCCCATTGTGTTACCCCCAGATAACATTTCAGTGCCCGCACTAGAGGAACACCATGCCCACATCCAGGACATATGGGAATCAGCAAAGACAGAGCTAGGGAAGGCTAAAGAAGCAATGAAGAAACAAGCTGATAAACACCGTAGAACAGAGCCTGTGTACACGATAGGAGAGAAAGTGTGGCTGTCCACTAGAAACCTCAGAATGGAAGGGTCGAAAAAATTCCAACCTAGATTCATAGGGCCTTTCCCAATAGAGAAAATCCTAACCCCTGTCACCTTGAAACTTCCCCCGTGCATGAAAATACATCCTGTGTCCCACAGCTCATTGATAAAAAAATACATACCTTCCAATGTCCCTGAAATCCCTCCCCCTCCAGTACAGATAGACGGGGAAGCAGAATATGAAGTACGCAAAATTTTGGATTCCAGAAAATTCAGAGGTAAACTCCAGTACTTCATAGATTGGGTGCGATATCCCCCAGAACAGAGATCATGGGAACCTGCTGAAAATATACATGCAGTTCGACTGATCCGACAGTTTCACAGACTCCACCCCTCGAAACCTGGTCCTGGCAATAGGCCTTTAAGGAGGGGTACTGTTAGGATTTAGCAGCCTTGACTTGTGTGATTGATATGGTCTGATACTTTTTTCCGACCCCTTAACTTGGGAGCTGGAACATTTGTAGACATTCCCTAATGAGAATAAGGAGGAGCGGCAGACTGTAGCCATTGCTTGGCTTACTTCATCGTGACCACGCCCCCTCTCCACTTCCTGGTTCCTGCTCGTGTGTTTGCTGGCGTCTTGTGGACCCTCTGGTGATTCTTGGAGGCTCCCTTCGCTCCTATCCTGTTGCTGCCCCCTTGTCCCGTGTGAATTCAGCCCTGTAGTGTTGTGTATGAATGTCTGCCGGACCTCGGCATTTCTTCGTCTTTCCGCGAGCTAGTGAATGCGACGCCCCTACCAAAGCTCACGCATTTTGCGGGCGTCTGCAGCTCGTTGCCTTCCTTTACTTCCCTCTTGGTGGCTGAATTCCATCCTTTTCTTTTTTCGTTCTTTTGGTTACTCCTGTGAGAGTGAGCGCTCCGCCAGGGTTCTCCATAAGGGCCGGGTGTCTCACCTCCTGAGTGTGTACTGCTCCGCTGTACTTGCCCCCTTGCAGCCGGTCGGTGCACCTCACTCCCTTCATTCAATTTGGGTTGCGTTTGTTGTGTGGTTGTACTGCTCCGCTGTGTTTGCCCCCTTGCAGCCGGTCGGTACACCCCACTCCCTTCATTCCTTTGGTTTATGTCTGAGGTGTGGTGAGTCCTTCGTGAGTTCTACTTATCCTAGCCCGTTCAGGGGCCTCCCGCAGTCCCCTGTTTCCTGAACTCATCGTTGAAGCTCGCCCGACCTACAGTTGGGGTAAGATCAATTGGAGTTAATCACACATGTCAATGTTTTATTCTTTATACTCAGAGTAACGGAGGGGATTGTTACTGTTTATGACTTGGTTTTGTTTCCTAGCCTGGACCATCCCCTGAGACGCCTTCTGTTATTCGTTGCCCCTCGTATGAGGAGAGTGGTGGACACTCCTTGGGTAAATTCCCTCATACTTTTAGGGGACAGTAGACAGGAGTGTGTTATATATATCGCATTCTTGCTTCTGTGTCCTGGAGGTGGAGGGATTCTTCTTCGCTTCCGTGGAAGCTGGTCCTTCTCCTAACAGAGTGCTATACCCCCATATCACTTTAGATTTCATTTGAATATTTTTTTTTCTGATTCAGGATGTGGCTGTAACCGCCTCGCAGAGCCACAGTGTAGCATATTAACGCCCATCTGCTCCCGCAAGTGAGTGCATAACTGTAGGACCCGGGTTTGTCGCTAATTTATGTATGTATTTCTTTCACTTTTATTTAGGAAAAACTATCTTTGTCTGCATTTTAATTTAGGTGTAAGTATTTCCATCTTCCTGGCCATAATGCTTCTCGTTTAACTTTTCAGTGTAAGAGGTAGAAGAAGGGGAGGAGAATGATCTGCATAGATCCATAGTTGCTCTAATCAAGGTTACAGTTAACTACGGTTGACTTATGCCAGTCATCATTGAACTATTGGTCGATATTTGGGGTAAGTAGTCTGAGGGTCACTTAATATGGGGTTCATGTTTACAGGTGTAGGGGCTACTATTGTGCCGTCTTTAATGTTGCAGGGCTAAGGTTCAATTTACTAAGAAGTATACATGGGTGGTATGTGATGCTGGAGGACATACTACAGTTTTTGACTCGCCAGGACCTTGGCATGGTGAGTAAGAATTGATGTTTGACTAAGTCTTCTCCCCAGTCACACGTAGTCTGAACCACAAGGGTATTTTGAGCTCAATACGGGATATGGGATTGTTCTGTTGTTGACTTAAGAGTGTTCCATTTGGCCCATGTTAGGGACATTCTTGGCGGGACCATCATGCAGATAGGGTCATATAAAGCTCGGTTTTGTGACTCATCTGACCTAATAGTTACGGTCAGTATTTCTTGGATCGGTTACAGGATATTGGATATATATTATAATGGTAGTAACAGATTATGTTCATAGCCCTATGCTATAGTGATATTACTGATCTGGCCATTTGTACAAGATGTTTCATACTCACTGCTAGATTTTTTCTGTTTTTTTATATTATTATGTCTCGGACACTTATTTTTTTCTATTAGAGCTGTGACTGGTCGCTAAGAACTAAGAAGTGCATACCATAGACTACACTTACCGATGACTCTTTGCATCATGGACCTTTGGCTGACATCTTAGCTAACTTGGTGAATGTCTATTATGACAAATTAATAAATTGTTTGAGCTCTATCTATTTGAGTTGTGTCATCCACATGTGGTCACTAGAATTACTGAGCACGTCGCATATTAATCCTTGGTGATTTATAACATTCATTTGTCTTCCTGATATTGGTGGTCACTTTGACGGGTATGGTCTAATCTTTCTCTACTGTTCTACCCTCAGTTGTTCAATTCCTCCTTTTTCACTGGGGTCTGCACTCTCATCTTTGATGTATTATTACACAGCATGGTGTCTTGAAATATGACACTTGTGCTATTGTGTTTGTTCATGAGGTCTCACCATCTCTGTCTTTCTTTTGAAATTCATTGCCATGATCAATTAGATCAAAGCGATACCAAAGGGGATGATGGATGGAGTGCTTGAGCAAATCAAACACTCACCCCCAGTCAACTGATCTGGGTTTAATCCATCATCATTCTGTAGCTCACTCCACCACCCCAGTTCAGACATAGCCATAAGCAAAACAATCTGACCCTGTGCCTCATGGGAACAGTCCAACCCGAACTACCAAGCCATGTCCTCCCTGGACCGGACACAAGCATCTTGGGACCGGTTTCGGGTTAATAAACCTCATCAGCCAGGCTAACTTGATTCCAGTGGCAAAGTGAGCAAGGGTCCCATGTCTGGGCATGCCCTGCCAACTTAGGACGAACAAAGCTATACCAAAGGGGATGATGGACGGAGAGCATGAGCAAATCAAACCCTCACCCCTAGTCAACTGATCTGGGTTTAATCCATCATCATTCTTTAGCTCACTCCACCACCCCAGTTCAGACATGGCCATGTGCAAATCAGTCTGACCCTGTGCCTCATGGGAACAGTCCAGCCGAACTGCCAAGCCATGTCTTCCCTGGACCGGAAACAAGCATCCTGGGACCGGTTTCTGGCTAATCAGCCGTCATCAGCCAGGCTATCTTGAATCCAGTGGCAAAGGGAACAAGGGACTCACCTCTGGGCATACCATGCCAACTTAGGGCGAACAAAGCAATACCAAAGGGGATGATGGACAGAGCGCTTGAGCAAATCAAACACTCACCCCCAATCAACTGATCTGGTTTTAATCCAAAATCATCCTTAAGCTCACTCCTCCACCCCAGTTCAGACATGAACATATGCAAATCAGTCTGACCCTGTGCCTCACGGGAACAGTCCAACCCGAACTGCCAAACCATGTCTTCCCTGGACCGGAAACAAGCATCCTGGGACCGGTTTCGGGTTCATAACCCTCATCAGCCAGGCTATCTTGAATCCAGTGGCAAAGTGGGCAAGGGAACCACTTCTGGGCATACCCTACAAACTTATGGCGAACATAGCGATACCAAAGGGGATGATGGACGGAGCGTATGAGCAAATCAAACACTCACCCCAGTCAACTGATCTGGGTTTAATCCATCATCATTCTTTAGCTCACTCCACCACCCCAGTTCAGACATGGCCATATGCAAATGTAAAGTAATGTAAAGACATACTTGTATAGCACTACTATCACTCGAGGGAACATCTTGGTGCTAATACGGAAACCTAAGATTGCAGAAAGAGTGGTTTACTGCTCATAACCAAAGGAGGTAAGTTGTCCAGGTCAGAGTTTTGCACAGGGTAGCTGGTGCGCTATTGATCCACATTTTGAGGGCCTTCCTGAATACCGACTCAGAAGCAATCTGGCAGAGCTGAGGTGGAAGTTGATTACATGCCTTTGAGCCCATTACTGGCAGCGATTTTCCACCGTTTGACACTGATCTAAAAGTTGGAATAGTCAACAGATTAGCGTTGGATGATCTTAAGCTGCGGGCGGGAACGTAGTGCTTAAAGCTAGTTTGAAGATATTGTGGGCCACGTGAGTGAAAGGACCTAAAGGTAATAATAAGGACCTTAAACAGAACCGTTTGTAAACCGGTAGCCAATGCAAGATGTCTAATGCAGTGGAGGCAGATGATTTCCTAGGCCACTTCAATACCAACCGAGCAGCCGCATGTTTGACCATCTGAAGCTTGTGCATGACTGATTTTTTGCTTCCTGCATACAGGCTGTTACAGTAATCCAGTCTGGATGTAATAAGTGCAACAGCAACAGTTTGCCTAGCTGAGTAGGGAAGCAAAGCGATACCAAAAGGATGATGGACGGAGCGTTTGAGCAAATCAAACACTCACCCCCAGTCAACTGATCTGGGTTTAACCCATCATCATTCTTTAGCTCACTCCACCATCCCAGTTCAAACATGGCCATATGCAAATCAGCCTGACCCTGTGTCTCATGGGAACAATCTAGCCCGAACTGCCAGGCCATGTCTTCCCTGGACCGGAAACAAGCATCCTGGGACCAGTTTCTCGCTAATCAGACGTCATCAGCCAGGCTAGCTTGAATCCAGTGGCAAAGTGAGCAAGGGACCCCCGTATGGGCATACCCTGCCAACTTAGGGCGAACAAAGCGATACCAAAGGGATGATGGACGGAGCGTTTGAGCAGATCAAAAACTCACCTCCAGTCAACTGATCTGGGTTTAATCCATCATCATTCTTTAGCTCACTCCACCACCCCAGTACAGACATGGCCATATGCAAATCAGTCTGACCCTGCACCTCATGGGAACAATCCAGCCCGAACTGCCAAGCCATGTCTTCCCTGGACCGGAAACAAGCATCCTGGGACCGGTTTCTGGCTAATCAGCCATCATCAGCCAGGCTAGCTTGAATCCAGTGGCAAAGTGAGCAAGGGACCCACGTCTGGGCATACTCTGCCAACTTAGCGCGAACAAAGCGATACCAAAGGGTTGATGGACTGAGCGTTTAAGCAAATCAAACACACCCCCAGTGAAGAACTGGGGTTTAACCCAGCGGCGTCAGGGGCACGGCTAAGATCTTCGAGTTCACCTGTCTTGGTATTCAAAGACACAGAATACTTCTGGATGGCGTCAGAGACCAAGTTTATTAGCTGCAGCTAGTAACAGTGATCCTAGAAATACATCACAGTGTAAATTCTCAGGAGACTGCTCATTTTACTGAGGCGAGACGTCTCCTTTTATACCCAATATTCACATTATAAATGTACACCCACTGCGCAAGATTCCAGCCAATAAGATACATTTTCAAACAAAGTATCACATAGCAAAAACTCAATTTACAGTATCCCAACCCAAAAGTTAATTATTAGGAATGTCCCAAATTCAATCTCCACAAGCCGGACAAACCTATAATTTTAACGTTAACGATGTCCTGAACATTGATTGGCAATCTCAGACAAAGATCGATCAGGGAAATTGGCTTTGCGAGGTCAGTTTCAGGTGAAGAGGTCAGTTTCTTACAGTTCTTTTCAGAGTCAAAAAGAAACCTAGGTAATGTATACATGAACTAAGAAGGCCAGGCCACTTTGTTCGCCAGGTTACCTTTATAGGCCTACGTGAGGGCAACACAAAATGGTGGCACAGAACTAAATGGAGTCAGACTTGAGAATTACAGAACCTCACCAGTCAACTGATCTGGGTTTAATCCATCATCATTCTTTAGCTCACTCCACCACCCCAGTTCAGACATGGCCATATGCAAATCAGTCTGACCCTGTGCCTCATGGGAACAGTCCAGCCCGAACTGCCAAGCCATGTCTTCCCTGGACCATAAACAAGCATCTTGGGACCGGTTTCGGGTTCATACCCCTCATCAGCCAGGCTATCTTGAATCCAGCTGCAAAGTGAGCAAGGGACCAACGTCTGGGCATACCCTGCCAACCTAGGGTGATCAAAGTGATACCACAGGGGATGATGGTGCAAAGGTGCCTGCGTTGGCGCACAGCAGCCAATTGTACGCCAGCACAGGGAAAAAGGACAGGAATGTGCTGTATCATATAGATAGAGTGCATTCCTTCCCTTTCCTTTTGCCGTAGGGCAGCACAGCAGGGAGGCCTGATGCGCTGCCCTACGGCAAGGACCTTCGCTTTTTCTGTGGAGTAAGAGGCTATTGATTTTTTTTGTTTATTTAAACATAAAACACAAAAACACATAAACAATACAAACCGTAAATAGAAAAATATTTCAGAATATCATTTCCTTTTATTCTTTGAAGTGTTTGCATCAAAGCTCTAACTGACCTTTCACATGAATCAAAAACAAGGAGTCTTCATTACCCAATCACCTTTTATGTGTTACTTTACAGCCCCAGCTATATTCGACCAGTCAGATATGACTCACAGCCACCTTAAAAGTAGTATTGGGGACTGAATATCAAAGCTCCAGGGTTAGACCTGTCGGCCCTTTGGGTGGTCCCTCCTTTTTATTTATCTATTTTGTCCCCTTTTTGCCTCCTACTCCTTGTCATTTTTAAGTCCACTGGAATGTTTCGTGTTGTCCTTGGGGTTAGGTGCCTCCTTGACCCCATTCCTCTTGTTTTATACTTTAGGCCTTAATGCCCTTATAAAATGGTGGATACAACATCACAAAATGGTGGCTTGCAACTGTCACATTTTTTACCTCAAGAGCTAGGTCCATAGTGTTGAATGGAAAAGCTCTAGAACCTTCTGACTGGTTCTGGTAGCCTGAGGCTAACCTATAAAAGGTCAGAACCAGGGCGGCTATTTTGAGTGGGGTCGAGTGACCAGAGAGAGTCTGGTGAGAACTTGGTGAGGAGTGAGGCAGTGGTTTAGGGAGGTAGGCGCACTAAAAGTGGTTAGATCGTCCCATAAGTCGGCAGCCCCTTCTCTGAGGACGTCACCCCCTGGCTTTTGTCCGAGACCTGCCACTGTTCTAATGACATTATTTGACCAAAACTTCTGAAAAGGTCCCTGAGGGAAGCGTCATTGAACCCCGTGATGGGAGCAGTTGATCGTTGGCAGGCGAGTAGCTGATTTGGCAGAGACTGTCCCGCTATACCCCTCCCCCCCTCTTCCGGGTTCTCTGTGCCCCTCCGGTGATAGGAGAAACCTCACCTTGTGGACGCTGGCCACGGTTGCCCCATCATTGTGTGCCTGCCTTGTGGACTCGGGCCCCCGGTAGGAAGATCTAGCGGGAGAGGACCCGGTTCTAGACGCCAGTGCAGCAGTTTGGGTGGAGCGGCAGCGCAGGGACCGGAACAAGTTGTCAGGCAAGCGCTGAGAGGTAGGGGCGGGAACCAGAGCAGGCCAGCCCCCATCCGCTCCCTTCCTCTCTGTCAGCTGAGGAGAGGGCGGGTCACGAATCCAGTGGAGTCATCGAGGGAGTCTCGGAGAAGTTCAGACTTCGCCGGCTACGAGGAATCTGCAGCATCGAGGCTGAGAACGGAGCAGAGCCGCGAGTGCGTGACTAGAAGAGGTGGCGCAATCGGACCATCTGACCGGGAGGAGGCTACAAGAGCCCGGTAAGACTGTCGGAGTACGCGGGACCCCCCTGGAGCTGAGGAGGATCTCGCTTCTGCCCTAGACGTTGCGCTGGGTGGGGGGAAAGGAAGAGATTACCCAAGTATCGGCCTGATAACAACAGTTAGACATTACCAGAAGCCCAGGGAAAGTCGGGCGATTGAGGCAAATAGAGAAGCTGGAATCGTACAGAACCCCTGTGGGCCCTGGAGAAATTAGCATACTGCCTGGCATAAAGTAAATAGGTGGAGGACAGAAGGGAAATATAAGATCTACAAAACTGTATCAGAATCAGCAGAGAAGAGAGCCTGAACCCTCTAGGGTGCAAACGATCACATAAACTTCATTGGCTCAGTGGGAGTGAACTGATAATGGTGGTAGAACAGGACTGAGGCAGGGGTTTACACAAGCCTTAGGAGCTAATCTGCCTCCGAGTGAAACCATCGGTACAATAGAAACTGCACCAGGAGAGGGGGTAGAACAAGTGTGAAATGCTATTTACAACTGTGATATACTATTGAAGTTAAAATGCCTTCTTTTGCAGGATGATATCGAGTTAGTCAACTCAGGGTGCTTGGTGTAGAAATTCCCTTTTTGATCCAGATTGATGTAAAATAACATAAATGAATTGAAGGGATCTAATGTGCTAAATGAAACGTTGGAACTGAATAAGATTCGCCAAGGGAGCTATGTAACTATGAAAGTGATAAAGCCTACATGAGTGAGTAGATTTATTGCACTGTGATAAATGTATATGGGCAACTGTCTTTGAAACTAAGAGGGAAACAAGAAACTAACTGAAACAGAATATAAAGAATTTTCTACTTTTCTAAACAAGGTGTGCTGTGTCCTTTTTGGTGGATGGGCATTGGGTTACTGTATTAGGTGCGATGCAAGTATAACACAATTGCCTCGGATTAGGTCCTTCCACTCTGTGCCAGGCTACCCTATGTGGACTGGTAATCCCAGGTCCAACATCCAGAAACCCAGGTGACTTTTGGATGAGCTCTGAATACTCTCGTCTTTCCATAGGGCCGCTGCAAGTTCTTCTCATATTTACAGCGCTTTTCTTCCACCAGGAAACCTTCGGTGTCAGTGCGCTTGATAAATAAAACCAATATTAATAACTACTGGTGCACTATGTTTTCTGATCACACTTGGTAATGTTTACTTCACTGAAGAGCTCCCTCCTCTACTCATCGTTACTTTGACTTTACATTATTGGAGGGTAACATTAGGGGGCACTTTGCTTTGTTTGAATGAGGTGCAGAGTTTCTTATTTTTTTTTATTTATTTTTTTTATTTAAAAACTTTTATTGGCATATAAAAAACCATACAAAAATATATATATATAGGTGGAGCGTACAATAGCGTTTTTTTCTATAACAGTCCATTTGTGGATGCGCGCTCTTATCGTTTGTTTTCCCTCAATTACAAGAAGGGAAGGAAGAGAAAAAGAGAGAGGGGGAGAGAGGGGGGGGGGGGTTTACAGGGGTTTCCTCAGGTGGTCATCGAGTGGGCGCCACATGTGTAGTTTGGCGTTGTGTTCTTTCGAGAAGTTGCCTGTGATGTTGTCTGCTCCTCTCAGGAAAGTTACCCAGTTAATCCATGTTTTAAAGTTCGCTTTGGCTGTGTTCTTCCAGTTCGTTAGGATTATTTTAAGGGCTGCTGTGAGGAGTAGGTCTAGGAGTTCTCTCTCTTCTCTACTTTTTAGCTTCGCGGTTAGGTGTTCTGTCGCCAGGCTTACGAAGCTGATTGTTAGGTCGGTTTTGAGCATATCGTTCAAGAAGGTGTTGATCTGTGTCCAGAACCTCTTGACTTTCACGCAGGTGAAAATGAGGTGTTCAAGGGTGCCTTCTTCTTTCTGGCAGTTCCAGCATTCGCCTGATTCTGCGATGCCGACCTTGTGGAGCTTGGATGGCGTCCAGTAGGCCCTGTGGAGTAGCCAATACTTTGTTTGCGCTAGTTGTGGGGTGACTTTGTTTGTTGTCGCTGAGCTCCACATTTTTGCCCGTTCTATTTCATTCAGTTGCCTGCCCAGGAGCGTCTCCCATGCGTTAGTGGCTTTCTTGTTTTGCGCCAGCGTGGAGGGGCTTAGGAGCTTGTAGATCTTTGCAGTTTGGTGACCTGCTGAGTTGAGGAGTTGCAGGTACTTGATGATGCCTGGCTCCCCTCTGCGTAAGTTCGCTTTCGTTATTGCTGTCTTGATCTTTAGGAAGTTGTAGAGCTCTTGGTTTGGGAGGTCGTGTAGCTGCTGTAGGTTCTGGAACGTCAGCGGTCCTTGCTTGGTTTCTGTCTGGTTGGGGAGGCTAATGCCTTTCTCGATCCATATGTCATTGTGCAATGTCGCTCCATGATAGGTTACTTTTGTGTTGAACCAGATAGATTCCCATGCTGTGCTTTTCAGCTTCTGCGCCATGCGTCTGTCTACTTTCATCAGTGCCTCCCTCGTGTGTTTCAGTATGGCGCAGAGTTTCTTATAAACCCTTCTCCTGTCTAAGGACGGACATTGAACAGGCTTCAGCTGGTAACACGAGCTACCTAGAACACTTCACAGAGCCTCTCTGTAAATGTAACGCGCGGTTATTTGTGCTTTACAACACCTTTCTGCTTTGTCTATGCATTGTATTTGCAAGGCTCTACTCTCCCCCCAGACAATGGTACTCTGGAGGGACACAGGCTCATTTAGAAATGGCGCTTCGTTCAGGAAAATATAAAAACCATTGCATGTATACACAAAGAATAAAAACAACCAAAGAGCGTAAGTACTTAATTATATTATAAACACCAGTAATTAAAAGATAGCAGAGGGTGGTTTCGATCCATCGACCTCTGGGTTATGGGCCCAGCACGCTTCCGCTGCGCCACTCTGCTGCTCTGTCATGGTGAGGTATGGCTTCTATATGGCGCTACACTGAAGCGCAGACGTCAGCAATTCTTCAGAGATCAGCCAATGAGGAGCGTGAGTTTCATTGCTGGCTCCGAACAGACGGAAGGCGGAGTTGTGAGTCTGAATCTTCCGGCCCGACTTTTCTGCAGGCTTCATCCTCTCATGAAATATGAGGAACACATGAGTGTGAAAGATGGAAAGGCGACTCACACTCACTTTCATTTCTCCACTTTAACAAATGCTCTCCGCCTCCCGCTACCCCTCGCCTCTGACACATTCAGGATACGAATAACTCTTTTATTTTCTTCCTCTCTTTTCGGAACCCGTTTGTCATTTGTCAGTCTGTACTCTGCTGCTTCCCTCTGCTAAGAAATCCACAGCATTTGTCTATAGTAAAACAAGTCAAGGGTTAGGGGCACGCACCCAGCATTTTGCTGGTTGTCCTGAGACCTCCTCTGCGCAGGCGCTGTCGCGCGGAGACACTGTGGGGGCCCCACTGTCCCACACTCTGGTTCCTTCTTGTTCAAACCTCTCAGAGGACAAGCAGCGGTCACTCGTTCGGTTCTGTATGATCAGTGATGGAGGCGCCCGTCGGCGCTGCAGCAGGTGTCGAGATTGCTTCAAAAAACCACCGGCACCAATGACAATTCCCTCGTCTCCCATAAGCCCCTCCCCACCTCAATGAGGGACGTCAAATCCAAGGGGTGAAGCCTTCATCAAATTCCACATCATGAAAAATAAATGATACAATATTCAATTAAATGCAATAATCAGTACTTTAGAAAAAAAAGAAGCGTGATCAGTAAAAGCAGCTGTTTGGAAAGTGGGATTGTTCTGCCAGGGTAATCTTCGGAAAGTGCTGAACTAGAATGTGAGGCTTCTAGGCGGGGTGTGTCTGTTGTGGGTGGGAATTTTTAAAGGCTTTATTGCATTTTTCAGTCTGCCCGATGCTGTCCTTTACACTTTCTCACCGGGTCTCTTTATTTTTTCCTAACTGGTCTCAGATGCGTGGTCAGCATTAGCATTGTACACAATGTTGGAATTGGTAGGGACACACATTGCCCCTTGCACAGTCACAAGACCCCCCCCCCCCACTACGGAGTGACAGTGAGTTGGTGACAGTAGTATTTGATTAGCTGAGGGATTCAATCTTTTTAAAGAAGTTTACTAAACCACCTGAGTACAGTCTGCACATCATTAGCCGTCTTCACGTCCAAACACACACACACAATTCCTTCTGTGTGCATATGTCAGAGCATATGTATGTCCTTGTGTCAGGGATCATGTATGTGTGTGTGTCTATGTGTCTAAGTACATATGAATGTATCCTTATAGTGCATATTTGGCCTTTTGTCAGAGCGTGGGCGTGTGTGTGTATTTGTGTCAGAGTATGATTGTCAGGGCGTGTGTATTTGTGTCAGAGCATGTGTGTCACAGCGCATGTGTGTTTAATTCTCTCTATAGCTGCATGGATCTAGTGCTTACGCCCTCTTGTTGCTTCACTTGTTTATTAGGTGAAAGGGGTGAACAATGCTTTTATGCCCCACTACTTCTAGACTTCACCAGCCACCACTGCAGGAGCGCAGACCAACTCACCAATGCGTGACTGATTGGCCTCACTCGGGTTTGAAAGGAGGCCCCCTCAAGAGCGGGCTCTGGGTCCCTGCTCATCTTTTTGAAAGCCGAATAAATGCGTGACTTGTGGGACCAGAACATCACTAAGCGCATCATACGTTGGTGAGTTATGGCGTACTCCGGAGGATGCAGCTATTTAGCTACCCATCTCCACCCCAGCTGGGACCTCACTAGCCTCCTACCACCTGTCTGCTGAGGAATCACCAGCAGGAATAGACGAGCAGCCCACTCCAAGCAAATGAAGGAAGCAAGAGTAAGAGGGGTACCCTGGTTACCTAAGACTTTAATACTCACTGGTTCCTTTCAGTGGCTCCCAGTTCATTAGTCCATGAAGGTTTCTTACCATCCCATATAGATTCTGGGGATTGTAAGGACCCGGTTATTAAAGGATTCTTAGATTGTGCTTCTGTGAAGCATCAGTAACCTGAGGCACCAAAATAATTAATTGCAACCAAGATCACACAGGTCAGAGAGTGTGTCCTGGTCGCCCACTGTTATTGCCAAGAGCCAAAGAAACCTCCTTGGCACTGAGAAGAGTCATAGATTCATTCTTCAGCAGACATTGCAAAGAACACACTCCCCACGCTTCTAGTAAAATTCCCAGCCAACAAAACTAACTGGACTGTTAACTTGTGCTTGTGAGTTGGAGCCTAAACCCATTGAGTTGCCTGACCTAAAGAACCACTCAGACTGTAGTGTCGGAGTTTGCTCGTCTTGTGCTATATTGTAGTTATTCATTCCCTGGATGAGAGGAGGTTTACTGTTGGTTGAAGCCCTAGGATGGGTGACATTGCGGATTCTGAGGACAGCTGACACTTTCAAAACATGTTAGCAACGTTCCACTGGGTAACATTTCCCTCTTTCAGGAGTTATAGCCCAGCTAAGGAAGTGCTAGCTCCTTCATTATCAGTCTTCAACTTCATTCGATCTAACTAAATTAGACCATAAAAGTACATCATAAAAGATACATATAAAATACAATGCAATTAAATCCCATTTCATTTTCAAAAATACATAATTTAAAACGATTCATTTCATATCAGCTTAAATATTCATCTGTAGCTCATTTAGCTCACCCCCACAAAAATTCTATACATGCAATCAAAGATATGTGTACAGGAGTGTAAATACCACTGATCTGGCTCCCCCACACATTCCTATTCTATTCTTTTATTGATTCATGTTAGTATTATGATATTTTGCGTTTAAAGAGCGAATTGATTTATTAACGCATACCATTTGATCACTTGTCCATTGGCATACAAGGTTATTCATGTTGTCTATTAAAATGTTCTTCCTGGCATAAAAAAGACACCCCATAAAAGCATGACATTCTTATACAAATATCAATGGTTGAGAGATGATATTTCGTTCGAAAACAATAAATCTAATTTATGACTAAATTCATTTAATTTATCTCCATATCAATTGTGAATGAAATGTGTTTGATCCACACTGTCTAAATAATTCATACCACACATTTTATCAGAGGGAGCACTATATAATTGGATGTTAAAATCCCCTCCCCACAAGATAGAGAGCTTCTTCCTACTACTGTTATCCAAATGTTCCAAAAACCTTTGCACAAATGTGTGATCATGTCACACCTTGGAGAATTTTTGTACAGATTAATCACTGCTAACCTGGCTAGGCTTGAGCCTTCACACGTGATTACTTGGTAGTAAGGGTTAATTAATTCTTTAACCTTTCTTACAGATAGTAGGTTATGAGAAACAAAGATACATAGGCCTCCTTTGGATCTGTCATGTGAAGTTAAGACAGCAGGGACATGGTATGTTCTAAGCCCATTCATGTGGACAGGTTCCTTAAGCCAGGTCTCTTGAAGACAGATACAATTAAAGCCCTCAACAAATTCTAACCATTCTGGGTTCAAGTCAAGTCAAAGGTGCTTTATTCGGTATGTAAAAATACAACCATATAGCAACAGACATAATAAACATTAATAAAAAATTACACCATTGTAGAACATTCTTCCACTAAAAATGTATACACAATATTTCGGGATAAATCACAAAAACATGTACAAATATTTCTGTATGTAATATACAATAGCAGCATTTATAGGGTGTAGGCACTATGCCATTCAAAGAATGTATAAGTTATAATAGCAGCAATTGTACAGACTTCATAAATGTGCAAAAATGCCGATAAAGTGCAAAATGTCGGTACCGTATTGATATATGTGCAAATACGCTTGATTGGAGCAAAGATTAAATATGATCCTTACTAAAGTGCAATATGCATCTAGCAGCACTGAGTTTGACTAAAGTAAAGCAAAGTGCAAGTGCTATACCATTCTAACAGTACACATGATAAAATAGCAGCAATTTATACAGCATTCATGTAGGTGCAAATTAGCAAAATAAAGTGCAAAAATGTCAATAACATCATTCCCAAAGTGCACAGTACATTTAGCAGCTAAAGAAAATTATACAATAATTGATTTTCTTGCAGAGATACATTTTAAAATATAAGTGGCCACATAAAAACACACATCTGGAGTCTCTAGATTAAAAATCAGTTGCATCGCTGTTTGTGTACCACGCGTATTGTATTTTAAAAAGATGGGTTTCAAATAAAATTTTCTAAAAGAGGTATAAAAGTTACAGGATAGCATAAAATGGCACGTGGTCTGTTTGGATTTATTATCACAAGGACACAAACAAGTGCCGGGTTTTTTGACCACAGGGAATGCCACTAGGTGATGCACAATTCCTAGGCGGAGACGGGTCAATACAAATCGATGGGAATTAATACTAACTACAGCAAGATAAGATTGAAAGCCTTCATTGATGTTATATTGATGATAGAGATTGAATGTACTTTGTTTTGCATATCTTTCCATTCTAATCTCAGCTGTATATTTAAGGAATGAGACTTTTAACTCCCGCTTCGATAATGTGGAACCTATTATAGGATCTTTAAAAATGTTCAAGCCATACAATATTTTGTACCAGTGTTGTATATGGCTCAGCCAAGGAATATTCGATCGGTGGTCAAGTTTAATGCAATCAGTAATTACATCCTGTGTAAACTTTGTCTCCTCTTTTGCCCAAATTGAGCGCCATAAGGACAAAGGACGGAGGGCAATTAAATCATTAACATGGTTCTTATCTAGTTCCCTGTGTATTAACTCAGTTGAAGCCGTAGCCGGGGCACTGATTAATTGTTTTAAGAACTCATTCTCCTTGCCCTGAACCAGTTTGGCACTCTGTGCATCATACCCCCAAACCCCGGCCCCATATATGGCTGAAGAAATACATCTTGCATTAAATATAGATAACATTTCGTAAATTCTACGACCACCTAATTTGGCTGCAAATCTAAAGATACAACTAATGTTCCTGAGCATTTTAAAAAGGACGCTTTTTTGTTCATTAACCCATCTCCCGTCTCCTGAAAAGGTAATACCCAAGTAGCAAAAACTACTAACAGATTCTAACCTTTCCCCTTCCAGAAAAAAGGGCTTACATTTTCTTGGTCTCTTACCACACACCATTGTAACCGTCTTCCCTTTATTAATTTTCAATTTCCTACTTTCAATAAAAGCGTGGAATTGATTAATTAAATGTTGTAGTCCATTGTGGGTCCTAGAAAGGAGTACCGCGTTGTCCGCGTATAAGAGGACTGGGATCGGGTTACCATTGATGATAGGAGCATCTGCATTAGTCTGTCTTAAAATTTCATCAACCTGATTGATAAAAAGCGAAAACAGTAGGGGGGCAAGTAGACATCCTTGTCGGATACCTCTCCTAACACTGAAGAAAGGAGTGCACTCTCCGTCTGTACCAAACCTAACTTTACATGACAAATTGCTGTACAGGCGGGCAAGCAGATGGATAATTTCAATGGGGGCACCCAATGCCAATAGAGTAGGCCAGAGCAGTGCGTGTTCCACCAGATCGAATGCTAAACTCAGGTCGGCAAAGCACAGGTAAAGATTACCGGGTTTAGCTTTAGTGTACTTGCCGACTATGAGTTCCAGGTTCACGCACTGCTCCATTGTACCCATTCCCCTACGGAACCCATACTGGACTGGGGACAAGATGTTTTTTTCCTCAGCCCAAACTTCCAATCTCACTAAAAGGGCTCGACTAAGGATTTTAACTGTCGAGTCCAAAAGTGAGATTGGACTGTAATTTCGGGCCTTCGACCTAGATCCTTTTTTATAGAGGGGTACAATAATTGACTGTCCCCATGTCAGTGGTAAACTATCTTCCACCGCAGCATTAAAATAACGTGTTAAAATTGGGGCCCATAGGGTCGATTCGTGTTTATAAAAATCCATGGGTACCCCATCGGGCCCAGGTGCTTTACCCCCCTTACTGTTTCTTATCGCCTCTGTAACTTCATCCAAGGTTAAAAACAGTTGTATTTTCTGCCATTTAAAACATGATACTGTGTCTGTATTAAAAATAGACCCATCTAAATTAAAATCAGGGTTAAAAATCTCTGAAAAATGGGTGATCCATGCAAGGCAGCTAACATGAGAACTGACTTCAGGAGTATTATCATTCTTTAAGAAAGGGCCGTTAATAGTTTCCCAAAATAGTTTATGATTTTTTGTTACAGCGGCCATATCAAGTTTATTCCAGGCATCATTTTGCAACTCCTTTTTCCTGGTTGCTAGGGCCAACTTATAATTAGTACGTTCTTCTCTAACTCTTTCTTTGTCTCTTGGCTTATCATCAAGCACTCTTTTTAACTTTTTTAGGGTCTGAGCACAATGTTTATCAAACCACACAGTTTTATTTCTTTTGGGCTTTCTATTTCTTGATGCCAAAGAGTTCTCAACAGTACAAGTTATTTTCAGAAAGTTAGAGAGCACCGTGGGCGCTGTCACTTTTGGTGCTAAACAATAATCGACCTCTCTGATACATTTACAAATTATATCCTTTGTTAGCTTGTTAGGATCTATCTTAATCCATTTAATTCTCATGCCATTTGGTCTCACTGCTGCAATCCCTTGGATAGACCTGCCATGCACAATTGTTTTTAAGTCCCAACCCATTAGCTCCACTGAAATGCTATTGTGGTCACTCACAGGCTGCTCTATTACCCAAACGTTGGAGTAAACGGAGCCATTAGACATCAAAATATGGTCAATGTTCGAGTGAGCATCTCTCCCTCTGAATGTCGGGCATTTTTCGTTGTTTTTATTCTTAGTGCATTCAAGCAGCTCCAGATTTAGTTTGGCTATCAAATTATTCAGTGCGCTACCATAATTACTGTGCGGAAAATGATTGACAAAGGCACTGTCACCCCCCACATGTCCTTCATGATGTCCACAAATCCCCTTCCGGGCATGACTACAAGCTTGGATGTTAAAATCTCCTGTCCAGAGTATTGTGAAACTATTTTTTGAATGTGCAATTGCCGCTTCAATTGCACACTCGACATCTGGCACAATCTTATCCATGTTGGGGCCCACAATATTATTGTAAAAATTCACTATAATTAAATCCCTGCCATGGCTATGTGTTAGACGCAGGACTGACGCATGCTGACATACTACTGCATATCCCCCAACATTAAATTCTGTTAATTTTGTGGATACCAGGGTCAATAGGCCGCCCTTTGCTCTACCCGCCTTAGATGCTACTGCTGCCACACTGTAGGAGGTATAACCTTCAACTTGTACTTGTTCTATATGCCACGTTTCCTGTAAACATATTATGTCATAGCCACATGTAATAAAATTATCCCAAAACGGGGTACATAATTTTGTAGCAATTCCCGCTACGTTCCAGGTGGTAATTATAAGAGAATCAGCATGACTGCCTCCTGTACCCTCAGAATGGTTAGGCAAGAATGATGCTTCTAGATTTACTGTCATATTAGTCTCATACATAGCATTAACACTTGTTACAGTTACATCATTTTCTATATGGGACACATTGTTTGACAAAATTAAATGTGGCTCAATTACAACTTTTACACAGCTTTGGTCCCCCAACTCTTTTTCCATAGTTACTGTATCACCCACTACAGCACTATCGAAGTGAGGGGCCATAGGTAAAACATCCAGTCAGTCGTTCTCCTCTAGTGAGTTAACAACTGAAATCTGTTGGTAGTTGGGATCAAAAAGTTGTCATAGATGTTAGATAATGAAGGAGGTGGAATGGGGACAGCTTTAGGATGATTAACAGGAGTAGCCCTTGGATGCTGGAAGGGGTGTATAGTGATTTGTCTTCCTGACTGATTCCTGTAAAAATAATCAAGTGGGAACAGAGTAGTGTTGTATTCATGATTCGATGACATGGGTGCATGTAAAATCGAATCTCTCGCCCATTCAGTAGTCCTAAAATGTATAACTATACAGTCCCCATTTATCTCCTTTTTATTTGGTCCCACCCAACCTACCCTCTGTGTAGTAATAATCTCACTAGCCCCTCGTATTGGGAAACCACAGTTTTTCACCAACCAATGCAGGGTTTTGTTTTTTAAGGTTTCCTGGTTTTCAAATTGGGTGGGTAGCAATTTAGGAACATTAGCGAGAATCGCTACATATGGTCTGCATTCTGGGGTTAAATTGATTGTGGCTGGAATGATGTTATTAGTGTGACGCTTTGATACTAGCAAACTCTTATTGTTATGGGCACGGTCGCTGATATTCCTCTGACCCCCAACTACTTTCTGCCCATCTGTTGTATAGGAGGCAGTGGTTGCTGGCCTATGTGTTCCACTTTTGGTTGTTACCAAATTTGCCACCATGGTTGGCATACTTGGGGTTCGAATTACTGTACTTGATGTATTTTTACTCGGTCTCTCAGAAAGTACATTAGTTAAAAGGGGTCTGGCTTGTGTGCCCAGATGTTCTAGGACATCCAAGTTAGCTATACCCAATTTTTCTAGGTTCTCTACTTTTTTATTTAAAATTTCTAGAGATTCCATCACTGGTGCAATGTAGGATTTGATCGTTTTATCCAGATATGTTACGAGTACATCAACATTAGTTGGAATTAATATTTCCTTTAAGTGTGCATCCTTTAGATGTATACTTCTGCTACACTGGTGTATCTCACCCTCTCTCTCATATGTTACTGGGGTTTGTACTAATCTCTTCTTTTTCCTTCTATATGTTTTACCCTGCCTATTAATTATCAACCTTTTCCTATTTTGGGTACATTTACTTTTAGGCGGGGCAGAACCACAATCGATTTCACTACTTAACACACTGATGTCACTAGTTTGTTCAATTGAAATAATACCATTAGTGTCACAACCATCCAAGTCCCCTATATCAGTAGGCACATCAATCTGCGTTAGGGGCTGAGGTGTTACACTAGCTGACAGGTCTGGTGTTATTGACAGTCTGCTCTCCCTAACGCAGAACACAGCGGGTTCTAAAGGCTGTGGTACAACAGGATTGATTGGGTCATAACTTGGTAAACCTGCAAAAGATTCTAACAAGAGGGAATCATGTGATATTGTTGTTTCGTTTGTAATGCTAACATGTGTGTTGGTAACTTTTGGTGATTGAGTAATTAAACACATACTAGCTGGTAGAGAGAGTCTCCTTTCTGTGTTTTCGATAGCGTTAACAACAACCCCAATTGTTTGCTGCAGCAATCTATCAATTGCGGTTAGGGTAGGTAAAGGAGTTGGCACCAGAGTTTGTTTTCTTGAAGCGGAACGTGTATGCATAGGCGTTTTTCTTACCACCGCTCTACTTTTACTTTTGCCCTCCATTAGGAATAGTACAAGCTATTGGACTTTTAAGATAGGCTCAATATGGGGTTACCTTAATAGTACAAAAAAATGGCAATGCCAAGAGAGGTGGCCCAGTCCAGTCTCCTGCGGTCTCTGAGGGCCTCAGAGGGCCCGCCCTTTGCCCGGGCTTGGCCCGGCGCGTCCCGCGTGCGTCCTCGCGGGACGAGGGAGGAGTTGCTGCCTTATGCGCCTCCTGGCGCTGCGTGCTGATGATGTGGGAGGTGACCTGGCCACAGGGCTGCTGGGGGCTGTAGTCTGGCGAGCTCTCGACGGGCGGAGCCAAGCCCGGCCAGCCGGAAGTGCAGGGTGGGACACTGCAGCGGCGGAGCAAAGCCCGGCCGCCCCTCAGTCCTGGAAGACAACCAACACGCCTTAGGGGAGCCTCGACAAGCTGGAGGTAGGCTCTACCGGCGTCATACACTCTGGGGCTGCCACTTGGTCCTCGGCAGTAGTTGCTGCCTTATGCGCCTCCTGGCGCTGCGTGCTGACGATGTGGGAGGTGACCTGGCCACAGGTCTGCTGGGGGCTGTAGTCTGGCGAGCTCCCGACCGGCGGAGCCAAGCCCGGCCAGCCGGAAGTGCAGGGTGGGACGCTGCAGCAGCGGAGCAAAGCCCGGCCGCCCCTCAGTCCTGGAAGACAACCAACACGCCTTAGGGGAGCCTCGACAAGCTGGAGGTAGGCTCTACCGGCGTCATACACTCTGGGGCTGCCACTCGGTCCTCGGCAGTAGTTGCTGCCTTATGCGCCTCCTGGCGCTGCGTGCTGACGATGTGGGAGGTGACCTGGCCACAGGGCTGCTGGGGGCTGTAGTCTGGCGAGCTCCCGACCGGCGGAGCCAAGCCCGGCCAGCCGGAAGTGCAGGGTGGGACGCTGCAGCGGCGGAGCAAAGCCCGGCCGCCCCTCAGTCCTGGAAGACAACCAACACGCCTTAGTGGAGCCTCGTCAAGCTGGAGGTAGGCTCTACCGGCGTCATACACTCTGGGGCTGCCACTCGGTCCTCGGCAGTAGTTGCTGCCTTATGCGCCTCCTGGCGCTGCGTGCTGACGATGTGGGAGGTGACCTGGCCACAGGGCTGCTGGGGGCTGTAGTCTGGCGAGCTCCCGACCGGCGGAGCCAAGCCCGGCCAGCCGGAAGTGCAGGGTGGGATGCTGCAGCGGCGGAGCAAAGCCCGGCCGCCCCTCAGTCCTGGAAGACAACCAACACGCCTTAGGGGAGCCTCGACAAGCTGGAGGTAGGCTCTACCGGCGTCATACACTCTGGGGCTGCCACTCTGGGTTATTCATTTTGTTCTGGGGACCTGCCATGTGCCAGAACAGGAAAACAATATTTTCAGCAGAAAAGTGGGAACAATTCCCTGCACTGTTAATTAACGTTGGATCTGTAATGGGGCCAGGTGGTTTCTGTAAGGAAACAACAATGGATGAAGTGCTTGGACCAGTTGATTTTTGAATCGATGCCCCCCTCCCAGGGTTACATAATACATTTAACCTCTCCTGTCTCCCCTCAGTTCCCTCCCAGTTCTCCACGACGGGTCGATCTATCCCATCAAGGTATTCTAATCTGAAACCTATTAAAGGTTGGGACATTGTAAGGTTGATTGGTCCATGGTATTAGAATACTAGAGGGCACTGATTGATTAATGGCACCAAGTGAGCTTGATTGATAAAAATAACCTAATGGGAGAGCAGAGATCATGTTTATGGTAACATGTGTGGGTCTAGTTCTGTTTCGGACAGTCTTCACCAGTCTAGGTGTTTTAAAGGACAGACCAACGCAGTCTCCTGGTAGAGATTTCTGAGACCTACCTACCCATTTAATTTGCCTTACCTTCTTTATATCACCAAACAAATGCTCAGTGAGGCCTGATCTAACCCCTAGCCAATTTAATGCCTTATTCCTGAGGGAAGTCCAAGCTTCCGTGTTCTGAGGTGGTAGAGGTGGAACATTTGAGAGGACGATTACATATGGGGTGGCAGCCGGGGCAAGATCTAGGAATTCA
Source organism: Lissotriton helveticus (assembly GCF_964261635.1). Lineage (NCBI taxonomy): Eukaryota > Metazoa > Chordata > Amphibia > Caudata > Salamandridae > Lissotriton > Lissotriton helveticus. The sequence continues at coordinate 140,856,396 of NC_136073.1, read as the reverse complement.
GTAGATTGTGGTCGTGAAACTTGTATGGGTTTATTGTTGACGAATGGAGACAAGGCGTTATCTGATTTCTTCCCTATAGCGGGGCCTAATCCAACATAAAATCAAGATATTATATCCTGGGAGCTCTGGGTACATGGTCGATTTATTGCCTCACTATACTAGTTGTGTGCAAGTTGTGGCCAGGAATTGCATTAATTGTAGTATCACCTTTTGTACGAGTGTTCTGTCAGTCCAAACATATCGTACATTTAGTTTCCATTTGTTGTAGGCAAGTATTAATTAATTCTAAGGTGGTGTTCACAAATTGCTCTAAAGATTTAACTGTCATGCATAGTAAATCGAGTTTTTGTTTGTTTAAGTCCCTGAACAGTTGAGTGGGTTCAACATTTACTGCCATTGGTCTACATGGAACCTTATTTTGAGATTTAGTTCTTTTGTTCCTTGCTGCCTCTTTATTTAGGGAGCTAGCTGTTGTGCACATACAGTTTTTTAATCCATTTAGAAGGTGGTAGTTAATCAAAATTGGATGAATTAATAGTTTAGATATATTCTGGATGCATCCATCCCTTCCCTTGTCTATTGCAGCGGGCCTACCTCTATTATAAGTTTTAGGGTTTTCATCATAGTTAGCTGGGCACCATACCGCAGTCGTGGGGGACGTAATTTGGTCGCCACAAACTAACAATGACTCCTCAACAGAGGAAATCTGCTTCTCTTTGGCCCTCACAGCTCCTGATCTAAACTTTAGTAGCAGGGCCGGACTGGGAACCCAAACCAACCATGGCAATTCTGCTGGTCCAGCCCGAGGGGAGGAGTGGGTTAGCACTGCTGCCACTTTAGTTACATGGGTCGATACTGCAGTGCCTAGTAACAAAACCGGCCCCCATCGCTGGACAACCGGTCTCCACCCTTCCGGCCCACCAGGAAAACGCCTGGTGCCTGCTATGACCAGTCCGGTCCTGTTTAGTAATGAGGTCTGTTTCTGAGTCTGTGGCTTATCTGGCGTTTAGACCTTCCTGATTCACGTATGAGTTTCCTTTTTCCCATACTGAATCTAAATAAAAATCAACAAGCTGAGAAACAATATAAAATATGTATACAATGTGTACAGAAATGGGCTTTTAAAATGTTTAGGATTAGGAGGTAAAATAAATATTATGAATATAAGATGGTTACAGAACAACTTAGACAACACCAAGTTAAAAACCTGTTTCCATTAGATAATAAGTACGTTTCCAGATGACTGGGCGACCTCTTTTACTGCGCAAAGTTTTTCTTTTTGTTTTGCCCATCACACTTTATTTATCTGAAGTAACCTTCCGTCGCTACCGGCCCGGCAATAAACCTTGGGTTGCTTAGTGTGCGGCTTATCTTCGTCCAAGGATGGAGGAAATAGTGAGCGCGTAGATGCCAGTCCAGCCCAGCCCGACTCAATCGAGCTACAGAGGGATCTTATTAAAAGGAGGGGTATAACTTGCAAAGTACCTGTGGTCCAGCGATGGCGAGTCCGATTACTTACTGAAGTTTCTTATGTTACAACAAAACCCTCCTAACTGGAGTTACTTCACCTCCTCCCAGCTTTCTACCAGCGGCTAATTGCAGAATATGCCTTAAGCCAGAGAACCAAGAGGGGTGTCCCAGACCAATCTCCTCCAGTCTCTGACGGGCGCAGACTTCATTCTTAATTTTGTTGGGTGTATTTTTCATTGCACTGGTCTACACCTCCAACTTTATAATTACTTTTGGTAATTTGGTTTATAAGAGTTATCAATGTCTGGATGCTGATCCTCAGTGCATGTGAATACTCCTGACTGGCTGTACCTGGACTAAAACCTGTGCTCACCTCATAGAAACAGCCTTTGTTTCTTGACCACAGATACGAGTCACTGTAGATTTATTTTACATCATAAAATCTTGGTCCAGAGGAGCCACAATTATGAAGTTCTGGGTGTGAGAAAGGTAGAGTGGCAGAAGGGGATTGGCTTGACCTTTGACCCTTCTGTATTCTCAGTAAATGGCACCATGAGAAACAGCACCACTGGAAGTGACACAACAAAAAGCAACACATTATATGTATCACTTAGGTAGCCACTGAACACATAGAAAACAAGTTTTTAAGATTGATGCAACTTGGGAGGTGTGGCTTGGTCGGCTGCAAGATGGCCACACTCTAAGTGGGCTCTGCTGGCCAAGATAACAATCCTATTGCCACACTACTTATATCATGGATCACGCTTGATCACTCGAATTACTGACCTAAACAGTAACTCTCAGGAGATATATTTATCCGGAATCAATCCAACAATTTTTATTAATTTTGCATCAACAATATCATGTAAATGAACAATTTTTCTTTTTTGAATACGAACAACACATATATCAGCTCCACGTCATATATTAAAGTACAATTATTTACAATACAAAGAGACAATTTGAGACAAGCTACAAACTTTCAATCAAACACTCATACATACGGTGGATTGTCCGGCATACAGGTGAACTGGAGCAAGTCAGTGTTGTTCCCTCTTACGGATGCCACAAAACCATTCACGCCAGATTTTCCCTTTGTTTGGGCCTCTGGCCCCACCTCCTACCTAGGTATCTGGTTGAGTAGGGATTTGGACGACCTCTGTAGGGCCAACTTAGGGCGCACGGTGGATTGGCTAGAGTCTAAAATACCGCAGTGGAACCGGCTTCTACTGTCCCTTGCTGGCCGTATAGCCATTGCCAAGATGGTGGTCCTCCCGAAATTCCTTTACCTTTATTAAATAACCCCATTCTCCTAACCACCCATTTCTTTCGTAAACTTTGCTCCTTGATCTTCTATTTGTCTGGGATGGCAAGCAGCCTAAGATTGCGTACGATATTCTTACTCTCCCATGTTGGTAGGTGGTATGGGCGTTCCTAATTTTAAGCTTTAAGCATTAAGTGCCCAGGCCAGCTTTCTACATTTCTGGACTCACCACTCTCCTTATCAACCACACGTGGCGGTGGAGGCTGACATCGCATCTCCCTGGCCGCTGACTACTGCCCTGTTTGCCCCGGCGAGTCGCCTATGTGCTGATGTAGACACGGTTGCAACCCTGCGCTGGGCCTGGTCCGGACTGCGCCAACTCTCTAACACCCCCATGTTATCGGCTAACGCCATGCTGATTGTACGGCATCCTGCTTTTCCCCCTCTCCAACCCACTGGTATGTCTAAACAAGCCTCCCGCTTGGGTCTGAAGACACTGGCGGATCTTTACCATTGTGACACATTCTACTCTCTTCCTAACCCTTCTTGTCCGTTGGACACTTTACTCTTTTATCTGTTGCAAGCTATATGTAGGGAGTTACATCCAACGTTCCCCCAACCTCCACCTTCGATGCCTGCTCTAGACTTTATATATACATCCCCCACTCCTCGTACAATAGTTGCCAAATGATATGCCCTCACGTTATCGTCCACCTCCATCTCCACAGATTGCGCACACATGGAATGGGGCGAGGATTTGGCTATAGATATCACTCAGGCTGACTGGCTTTATTGATGCAATCAGACGAAGAAACTGTCACCCAACTACCGGCTACGTCTTATACATTTCAAATATTTGCATAGACTATACTGCACTCCTGCTCAGCTCCACAAACTGGGACTCATACCTAATGATAGATGCATGCGTTGCGCTGCCCTTCCGCGGATTTTTCTCATCCAGCGTGGTTGTGACCTAAGGTGTCAGATTTCTGGCTGGTGGTATGCACCTCCATCTCCGAGATTACCTCTGCACAGGTACAGCCCGACCCACCATTTTGTCTGCTGGGCTTTGTTAAATTTTGCCAAGATTGTTATCGCCGCCTGATCGCAATGCTGCTCATCCTGGCTAGTCATGTATGTATGTATGTATGGTCACAGGTTGGCCATGTGCTGGGGTCGCACACCGGCGCCCCAGTTTGGTCATTGGCTTGAAGATGCCTCGAGATACCAGACCTTGCTTTCTGAATTCTGTGACTTACTTCCTGTGAGATCTCGCCCAATTGACAAATGGGCAACATATCTTCATTCCCGACCTCATTTGAGCCATGCTGCCTACCCCGTTCTCCCTGCCAGCACTCCGCCCCAGGGGCAGCCGAGCTGGTCATGAACTGCCTACCTCTATCCCCCTGCTGCCCCTTCTGATCATGTTTGCCCCCATCACTACAGTGGTGTACCCCCTCCTTTAGCAATGTGTTAATTATGGTGCCATAGCAGTGCCTCACAGAATTAAACACTTGCATGATGGTATTGTCATTCCATCTATGATTTTCAGCTAATACCCTACTGTGTACGATGCTCTGATCTGATGCAAAAGTGTATTTTGATTAGGATGTATGTCATTACGATGCGGTGTTTACACCGCGCTACCATTACATTGCAGTCATCACAACGCAAGTCGTTACAACGACTTGCGTTGGAGGGCGCTGGATTGTGGATTATTTTAATTTTCTATTCCAACTCCAGCCCACGTAACAGTAGGGAAGGTGTTGGAATAGAAAATTAAACTATTCCTTGAGCAAGAGCGCCATCCAGCGCAAGTCGTAGTAATGAATTGCGTTGTGATGGCTGCGACGTAAAGGCCCCATTGTGTAACCACCGCGTTGTAAAGGATGTTTCCATTTTGATTATATTGAATTTGTCAATAAAGGTTTTGAAAAAAAAATAGATTGATGAAACTTTACCCAAGAATGTACATTTCTCATATACATGCATGCGTGGCTCATCCAGTACAGTTTTATATCCATTCTGGGGTGTTTTTATTATTTAATTTTAAATTCAGGATTACAGCACCAGATTTCTAAGTTAAAATGTGACTGTAACAAAGGCGGTATGTAATTGCAAGAAAGAGTATCTATGTCCCTGGTGCATCAAGAGAAAAACAGAAGCAATCATTAGTGCTGCTTTGTATGTTCTATTTATGCCTGGCTGTGTTGAGGTAGAAAATGACACCAACCGTCAAGTGTGTGTTTCACTTCTAGGGCAAGGAGGGTAGAATTTGAGGGAAAGTTAGTGAGGTTTGGAAAGCGTGTTCTTGGACTTCAGTTGAAAAGGCAAAATGTTAAAAAAAGTGCATCAAGTAAATGAAGAGATATATGATAATGGTGACCCTCCAGCGATAAAATTACGAATTTGTGAAATTGTAGCAATTTGTAGCTGTGTTTTGTTGAATGACCTGTTCATATAAAGTACTTGATTTTAGGGTCATATTACCAAGGGCATTATCGCCGCTTTAGCGGGAATTTTTCCCGCTAAAGCGGCGATAATTTTATCGCCCTATTACCTAGCTGTCGCTAACACCAGTTAGCGACAGCTAATAGGCGATAGCGGGCATTTAGGGGCCCACTCTGCATGTCAACAATGATTATCGCTAATAACATGCAAAGTGGGCGTGCCAAGATGTTAGCGACTGGAAACAGTCGCTAACATCGCTATCCCCTATTACCAACTTTTGGAAATAATCGCGGTAAGCGCGATTATCTCCAAAAGCTAACGCCTGCCCAGAGCAGTTCTTAGCCATGTTATCCAATGAAAGGTGGATAACATGGCTAAGAGCATTGCCACGACAATGCATGAATATCGCTGATTTTACAGTGATATTCATGCATTTCCCACCATTTCTACCGCTTTTGAGATAATCCTTGATAATATCAAGGTAACTCAGCGGTAAAAATCGTCGGAGCGCGGCGATATTTTAATGCCCACTAACCAAGCTTAGCGATAATTATCGCTATAGCTTGGTAATATGCCCCTTAGTTTCTTACGCTGCTTGGAAATAAGACACCTTTCTGCTCTAAGAACTACAACTACATTATGGGAAAGAAAGAAACTTCCCTGCAGTGCATTGGCTGCCCAGGGCCACACATGGAGACTGCTTCCATATGTGGAGGCTTTTTTAAAGGTTGACATGAATCCTTTATCTTCAAATATATATCCTTTGTGTTATTATCCCTTACTAACACTTTGTGAAGCATTATCCTCTGCCCACAGGCCTCTGTTACACTTTCCCGCTGTCTGAGATTCGCTGCAGTTTCCTCGTGGGAGCCTATTGAAGAAATCTGAACTCCTTCTCAGGGGTCTCACTGATACTTAGTCCATTCAAACCAATAATAAAGAATTTGGGCATGAAGCTGAAATATAAAAGAACATTTTTATTAACCTTAAATGAGGTGAGACTACATCACACAGAAGCCTTAGCAACTGAATGAGGCAGTCTGCTAGAATGGTCTTACTTCACGTCTTATATACTCTTTATCCTGCCCCAGGCATGTAAGGGAGTTGTACCAATTACATTCCTAAACAAATGGAAAATCTGGAGGGTCAGCAGGTGAGTAGTCTTTGGGGTTTTAGCAGGATATGGGCAAAACATTATAATTACATAGTTCACAAAGGTTAATCTGATTTAGATGGCACTGCAGGGCATGGCATGATTACATGTACAGTATCCCAACCCAAAAGTTAATCATTAGGAATGTCCCAAATTCAATCTCCAAAAGCCGGACAAACCTATAATTGAAAGCATAATCCATGTAATGAAGAAACATAAAAAAGAAACAGTAACAGGTGATGAACAAGATAAGGCATATGCAAGGAAACTAAAAGTTAACGATGTCGTGAACATTGATTGGCAATCTCAGACAAAGATCGGTCAGGGAAATTGGCTTTGCGAGGTCAGTTTCTTACAGTTCATTCCAGAGTCAGAAAGAAACCTAGTTAATGTATACATGGACTAAGAAGGCCAGGCCACTTTGTTCGCCAGGCTACCTTCACAGGCCTATGTGAGGACAACACAAAATGGTGGCACAATATAGAATGGAGTCAGTCTCGAGAATTACAGAACCTCAGACCCTCCTTTTGCCATTACGTAGGCAATAACCTAAGACTCATGTTAATCTGAATCTAGGTCTATATCGATATTTATTAGGTCGTCAAGGTGTTGCTGTAAAATCATCTTATTATTCTCTACTTCTCTCGGGACAGGTCTCCGAACACACATAGTAGCACAAAGACGCACTTCTGGTGGACCATTTTTGCATGCTAGAAGCGGAGCCACTTCCTCTTCCATGACAATTCAGTCAAATGAGAACTTATTTAACATTTACTTTATACAATTGCACTGGAACCGCTTGTGCAACTGTGCCCAAAGTCCGTTCAAAGCCTCTCTGGCAGGCTTCTATCCCCCATCAAATCTGCTTCCATTGTCTTCTTCCACATTGGGCCTCTCGATTCAGGTCTCTTCATGAAAATAGTACTGCTTAGTTGGAGTGCCCTCCTGGAAAACAGCCACAGCTCACTCGAAAGTCTCAATGTCTCAAGGCAGTGCACCAATATCTTTCCTCTGCGGCAGGCACTACAGATACCATGCTCTTTGGTGGTCATGGGTGCAGATCACATCGTGCAGACCCAAGTACTATTAATTGAGACAGAGCAACAGACTTTCACGCTCAGCAACACTTTCAGGCTCCAACACTCACTATTCAGTGTCAGAGAACGCTCAGGCCGCTGTTTCATGGGTACCACAAATGTAGTGCCTTTTGCCAATCGTAGAACCTCCGGTGCACTGCCATTCCGTTGGAGCAAAGGAAAAGGGGGGTGGCCAAAACTCAGGCCAAGGGGCTCAAGGGACTGCACACTGTCAGAGGTTACCAGCACATGACAGGTAGAAAACTGAAGCCTCAAAACAACAGGGATCCTTCTCTTTCGCTCTTTTGCACTGAAACTCATGTTCTGCGTTGAACAGGCCTCCTTCTTCTCTGGAGTCCACCGCCGTCTAATGAAGCAAGCACGATGCTCTGGAGATGCAGTTGATGAAGCACCGGCAATCGCTGTCCAGCTCTGTTACTTTCTGGGTGTTGAGACTGTAGGGCCAAGACGTCCGCCTCTCATCTGTAGCTATCATTGATGGGAGTTAGGATTCGTCTTGATCACCGTTCTGCAGGGTATCATTCTTCCTTTGACTCTGGAAGATCCCGCAGAACCTAATGATGTAGGAAATGTGACACAGTTGTTAGTTTTCTTCCAAGTAAAGAAAAACAATTCCTAGTATTTAACAAGGTGACTGCAAGCAGGTGGCCTGCAATCTTTGAGGGAGAGGCCATACGCCATGGGATTACTCTAGAATGCACTGTTACTCTCATAGGATACAAAGGCCAAGACAGTGCTTTTGGCTTTTTAAATTGGGTACTTTCTATTATCTTCTGTCATCTAAGGCTAGATAGCTACAGGGGAATTCTATCTGCATGTATGTCTTCACACACAATAGCATTGTATAATGGGATAAACATTTCTTGAAATACTACATCTATGTGCTCCTACAATTCTTATCTAAAACATATCAAAAAGGGAAACGTATGAAACAACTTATCAGAGGCATACAGATACCTCCCTTTAACAAAGGTGTATTAGGTGCATGATGCAATAATGGCTAATGATCAAAATGTGGGAACAAAAGACAAGAACTAGAGAGTCCTAGTATTTCCATGATTAGAAAACATCTGATCCCACCAAAAATTAAAGCAGCAGGAACAAAAGGGAACTGAAAACCAAATTAAAATAGGCATTGAATTTATCATGTTCAAAAAATAAACGTAAGGTATCTCCTATTGAGGTGGAAAACTTGTCTTACTATAGTATCAAGTCAGTTAACCAGTCCATCACTACCCTGACAGTCAGACTGGAAAACATCAAAGTAGGCCTGAAGAAAATTCTTGAAAACCAGTCTGGTCATACAAAAGGGAATTATACATAATATGGGGGTCCCTGGCACATTACTGCAGTCTGGAAGTGTGAACCTGAACAATACACCAACAATAATAAATGGGCTGACTGGTGAAAGGAATACGGAAAAGGGAAATGGGACTAGGACACAGCTAAAATCCCCAATAACTAGGCACAATGCGACATCGATCAAGGGGAGAAGCGGCAAAAGAAAAATCTATAGGAAGAACAAGAAATTACTCAGGTGATAGTCAAGTTTGTGACACAACACAAAGAGTATGGGTGATACATAAAAGTCAAAATAGTACACAAGTTTTAACTCTACCGCTGGCCGCTACACCATATACGGTAATCTCAGCTAATGTTCCAGTTCCTTCTTCAGGGAAAAATGAAACCTGGTTTCCTTTGAGGAACAAAGCCATACACTACTTAGGACGCAGACTAATGCAATATAGAAATTAGGTCACCTTGTACAAGAGTCATAGATCTATAATTTCATCCTTAGGTCCAATCAAGGAAACATAAATCTAGGGCTGCCTGTTCCTTGAGGGAAGGGGCAGTAACGTGTAAGCATGGGCTGAAAATTCGTTGAGCTCGTGGAATTTGCGGATTTTCCGCGATTTCGCGATCCGCGAATCTCACGAAATCGCGGTAAAATCCGCGAATCAGCGGGGACGAATTTTCAGCCAAGCACTTACAGGGTTACAGCAGCAGGTGCAAAAGTTGAAGCTAATTTTTTGTAACCTTTTACAAAAGGGTTACAAAGAAATTAACTTCAACTAGGGCACCTGCTGCTGTAAGCCTGTAAGTGCTTCCTGGCGCCTCGTTGCCTACTTGCAACTATTCTCTGACCCTGCTCTGACCCTTGAAGCAGGGTCAGAGAATAGTTACAATTAGGCAATGAGGCACCTGTCACGAAAATAAAACCTCAACAGGAAGCACTGACAAATATAAAAACAAGCATTTGCAATGCAATAGGTCTCGCATTAGGAAAGTTTGAGCTATTGGTCTTGTAAATGACAATTCTTTTTATTTATGTGTTGGTTTTGAAAATAGCTAAATTAATAGCTTTGTCATTTACAATGCCAATAGTTATAACTTTCGCAAATGTGACACCTATAGCATTTGTAATGCAACATGTTTTGTATTTACGTGACTTAGCTGTATTGATATTACAAATTACAATGGCTTTTAATTTTTTTAAATAATTAATACTTAAATAAAAGTGATTTTAATTTATAATGGCAATAGCTTAAACTTTTGTAAATAACTTTTGTGAAGATTATGTTCAGTGTATTTTATTGTGAAGAAAATCCAAGAACAGAAGTGAAATATTAACATCTTTTTGTGACATTTGTAATAAAGTTTGAAACATTGAGAGAACATATTTGAACCAGTTGTTGTTGAATGGTTGCGCAGATTGATGCTGGGGTGGCGCTGAGTGGTGCTGTGGTGGTGCTGAGTGGTGCTGTGGTGATGCTGAGTGGTGCTGTGGTGGTGCTGAGTGATACTGGGATGGTGCTGAGTGATGCTGGGGTGGTGCTGAGTGGTGCTGTGGTGGTGCTGAGTGATGCTGTGGTGGTGCTGAGTGGTCCTGTGGTGGTGCTGAGTGATAATGTGGTGGTGCTGAGTGATGCTGTGGTGGTGCTGAGTGATGCTGTTGTGGCGCTGAGTGGTGATGTGGTGGTGCTGATTGGTGCTGTGGTGGTGCTGAGTGATGCTGAGTGACGCTGTGGTGGTTCTGAGTGGTGCTGTGGTGGTGCTGAGTGATAATGTGGTGGCGCTGAGTGATGCTGTGGTGGCGCTGAGTGATGCTGTGGTGGCGCTGAGTGGTGCTGTGGTGGTGCTGAGTGGTGCTGTGGTGGTGCTGAGTGATGCTGTGGTGGTGCTGAGTGGTGCTGTGGTGGTGCTGAGTGGTGCTGTGGTGGTGCTGAGTGATGCTGTGGTGGTGCTGAGTGGTGCTGTGGTGGTGCTGAGTGATGCTGTGGTGGTGCTGAGTGATGCTGTGGTGGTGCTGAGTGGTGCTGTGGTGATGCTGAGTGATAATGTGGTGGTGCTGAGTGATGCTGTGGTGGTGCTGAGTGATGCTGTGGTGGCACTGAGTGGTGCTGTGATGGTGCTGAGTGGTGCTGTGGTGGTGCTGAGTGATGCTGTGGTGGTGCTGAGTGATGCTGTGGTGGTACTGAGTGGTGCTGTGGTGGTGCTGAGTGATAATGTGGTGGTGCTGAGTGATAATGTGGTGGTGCTGAGTGATGCTGGGGTAGCGCTGAGTGATGATGTGGTGATGCAGAGGGCAGAAAGACACAAAAAACAGTCTAACAGAGGGCAGAAGGTCACAAAAACGAGTCTAACAGAGGGCAGAGGGGCACAAAAAATTAGTCTAACAGAGGGCAGAAGGGCAGAAAAACAAGGGAAAACTGAGTCTAAAGGGGGCAGAAGGGCACAAAAAACGAGTCTAACAGGGGGCAGAAGGGCAGAAAAACAAGGGAAAAACGAGTCTAACAGAGGGCAGAAGGGCAGAAAAACAAGGGGAAACAAGTCTAAAAGAGGGCAGAAGGGCACAAAAAACGAGTCTAACAGGGGGCAGAATGAATCCTGCCCTGTGTGTTTGTCCACAAAGATGCCACCTTTTTGTGCAATACCTATACTCAACTCGAGTACTTTCTAGTGTCTTATCAGTAAGTGCTCCCTCGTTGGCTAAATGTATAGGGGCATATTTACAATAACTGGCACATCCCCAGGTATGCGCCAGTTATTGTGCGCCGCAGCTCCGCCACCCATGGTGCGCCGCATTTACAATGCGGCGCACCATGTGGCAAAAATGGCACAGATGCGTCACACATCTGTGCCATAAAAGCAGCGCATTGCTGGAGCTGCGTCGCGCTTGCGACGCAGCTCCAGAAATGCTCTGGGGGGCCCTATCTCCTCAATGCTGCATCAAGCCTTGCGCCTGCTTCTAGCAGGCGCAGGGTTTTGACGCAACATTGGCCTAAAAGTGACTTAGTGAAATCTTGTAGATTTCACTCAGCCACTTTTAGGAGGCGTTACTGGGCAGGAATGCCCTCCCCTGCGCCGAAACGCCTCCTGATGGTGCAGGGCTTTACAACGTGACGCATCTCTCAGATGTGTCACGTTGTTAATACCCAGCTCCATGGCACATCTTTTGTGCTGCCGCTGCGTCACAAAAGGTCTCGGTAGAGGGTGGCAGTGGTGAACCAGAGGGTGGCAGTGATGAACCAGAGGGTGGCAGGGGTGAACCAGAGGGTGACAGTGCTGAACTAGAGGGTGGCAGTGCTGAACCAGAAGGTGGCAGGGGTGAACCAGAGGGTGGCAGGGGTTAACCAGAGGGTGGCAGTGATGAACCAGATGGTGGCAGGGGTGAACCAGAGAGTGGCAGTGCTGAACCGGAGGGTGGCAGTGCTGAACCAGAGGGTGGCAGGGGTGAACCAGAGGGTGGCAGTGGTGAACCAGAGGGTGCTGTGCCCATACACGACCGCATGGGTAACTTCACCATGCAAGCGGCCCGCGAACACGCAAAAAGCCCCGCGAACACACAAAAAACCCCGCGAACACGCAAAAACCCCGCGAACACGCAAAAAAACAAAAATCCGCAAATTCGCACGAATTGGCGGATTTTGCGGATTGCGAATTCTATTCCGCGCAAATTCGCGGAATGCGGATTCACAAATTTCGCCCATACTTAGTAACGTGACTAACTGCAGGTGACACACTTTGATCCTCTATATCTCTTTTATTTTTCTTCAATACTTTTATAGCCAAATTGACATACACTGGTGAAGTGTTGTCTGTCTTGTTCACAGCATGAAAACATCACATCTGTGAAATTTAGAATCAGAGCAAATCCACCCAACTGTTGCGCAGCGATACGCATTGTCATGCAAATCACTTCACAACACAGGGGAACTTGTAATAGTATAAAAAGCAGCAACATAAAACAAAAACATACATAAAATAAAAAACACACATGTCAAGCCATCAGATATACGTGCTGTATACCAAGCACAAAAAACATAGACAAATTACAATGGCACATGTAAATGAGCGTTGACGCACACACTTCATGCAGCCTAAAACCCAATATTCGGACCTGCTTAATTTGTCAGGCTTAAAATTAAAATTACACTTTGTTTTACTTTACACACCCTCCTTTTGACAGCAGATCACCAGTTAGTGGAGATCGGCTGTCAAATACGACTTACTGTGTCGCTTCTGACACACAGGACCAACAGGAACAATTCATAGAAGGACAAAATGCAAAAAAACGTGAAAAACACACGAAGATTTCTTTTCAAAGGAGTCATACAAAAACCACATCTTGCTTCAACATACTGCTGACACTTCACATAACACACAAAATATCAACTGTAACCAACCATCTTCTAAAACTAATGCAACATTTCTTGTTCTGTTAAATGAAAGCAACTTACATGGACATAATTTTTCAAAAACAGAAATACAAATGTATCACCCCCTCCTTTTAGGCCCTGCTTTGAGCGGGACCCCTCAGGAATGCACTTCTCGGAGACAAGGCCCTGATTTAATAGGCTGCAGATGTCGACATACATGAAAGCCTAGCACAGTCCTCCAAGGACTAGAGAAACACCTCAGCAGAACATCTGTTTTCACTTACTCGTAACCCCCACCTCACAGACCTTAAGGTCAAAATCTTCCTCGCGCACTCTGCGGCTCCTCACTTTGAAGCTGTCTAAGAAAAAAAAACCTTCCCAACTCTTTCTAACCTGCAATAACCAACCCTATCCAAAACCACATACCATATATATTATCCCCTTTAGGTGCCACAATCCACTCCTATTCCCAGACTCAAAAACATCTACTATGAATAATTTGCATAACACAACAACACAACAGCCCAGCTTTAGAACAAATGCTTGTTACCACCCTATGCAATGGTACTCATTTCATCAACCTAAATGGATGAACTTCTCAGTAGGTCCAGCTAGAGTTAAAACCTTCAACCCTGATATTAAACTCAAACCCCTGCACCGGGCACATTGGCTCAGTTAGCCATTAAGAGCAACCCCAAATGAGAACAACCTGCAAATTTGTATCATACCTAAATGTATGCATTTACTGAAGCCTAAGGCACTTTAAAAGCTACTCTAAATGAAAAAAAATGCTGTTTAAATAGTCTATTTACCCAAATTTGACTTTGATATTTGTGGCACTTATAAATAAATATCCTATAATTGTGCTACATATTAATCATCCTCAGAATGTTCTTTACAGATTGTAGAGATTGGACATTAGACATATCTCATGTAAATCCTTAGAAAAATGAGTTTTTTACGCCTGCGCCAAGTGAAATTCCATATGCAAATGTTCTCATTTTTGCGGTTCAACACAACTTAAATTACATTAGTAATTTTTCTTTTAATAAAACCATTTTTAATAATTCCACATATAATAGCAAGCTGCATCCCTTGCCTATCATATTTAGATGCATTCATTCACAAGCCTAAGCACATAAGCCTAACTTGAAACATGACAAATGTTTGCGCCACTTTCATTTAAAAGGACAGTTATTTTAATATTAGAACCAAAAATGTGCTTACAAAAAATGCTTAAAGAAAGGAAACCCTTAATTGAAATGTTTTCCTGTAAAACAAAATAATGAACCTTATTTTTGTAACCTTTTTAAAACACTATTCTGAAATGCAAAGGTTCACCTGTGTTTAACTGGGAAAGTCCTGACTGAGTAAACATTCCTGTCTATTCGTGATTGCTTCGTTTGCTTGCTTATTGGCAGAAACAGCTATTTCTTAGTGTTGAAAACGTTGGCACAGTGGCTGTCTATTTAAAACTAAAACTAAGACATTTCAAGTTTCAAAATGCGTGTGCAATACAGGAAAATCCAATGTATTCAGATGATGTGTTTGCCTGTTAATATCTAATACAATGTATCTAAGGAAAATGCTGTAAGTTTATTTTTTGCAAAACACACAATTTCGTTTTTGAGGGCTTTTTTATTCCAAGTGAATGTGAATTTTAATTTTATCTTTAAAGCCTTGTACATGTGCATAATTGCTTACTCTATAAATTAAATAGCAACATATAGCTATTTTAGCATATCACATGGTTCATTTCTGGATTTTTATTTCATTCCTGATTAATATTAATTAACTAACATTTTGCATAACAGACTGAAAACATCAAGAAAAAACCACAAACACACATTGAGCTCATTTCAGACATAAACAGAAAGGGGTAAAACACTCAGGACACACAATACAGCACGCTTTTAGTAATTTATTTCATAAATAGCGCCATCGCTATTTACTTACAGAAGTTGCACTAGTGGGAAAACCACATAGACATTAAAACACACATTTAACCCACAGATCAATACTCAAGACAGAAACAAAGGACAGCCCACAGACTGTACTTAAACCAAACCATTTGTAAACACTAGTTGTAAGTCATATTTACAATAAGCGCTTCTCAATAGTATTCCAAAAAACTGCAAAAACAGCCCCACAGACCTTTATTTCCAAGAAGCTAAGATGCACTCAATTCACTAACTTTGGCTGGCAGAACACAAAAGAATCGCTCTGCATATCTCCATTCATAAAATTGCACAGAACAGTGGACCCTTGTATGTATTATGTCCCTATTTTAATTCCCTGGGGATACAGAATCACCAAGGAAGAAATATGTTTTTATACCTAAACCTATTTAGGTTTTCCCTCTAGGGGAGCCGGCTAATTTACTTCACATCACACTATGGTACCTTCCAAAAAGCAACACATTCTCTGATGTGAGCTTGAAAACAGGTATGCCAAAAATACTGCAGAATATGCAAATATTATAATCAAAATAGTGCTTAAGGTACTCTCCGTATGTTGCACTGTTCAAATCTTATACAAAGTAGAGAAACGTCTCCTCATTACCTGCCTACATGAATTGTAATTCGCATATACAAACCTATACAAATCCAAAGTTGGCCAACACAAATTCCAAAATTCCAAAGCTATACCAAACAAACAGTTGTCCAAATTCTAACTGCCAAGTTCTAAATGACCTAACGGTCTTATTTTTTTAAATACTCACGCCAAGAAGGTTCTGAGTCAGGAGTGACATCATGTGGAGGATCAAAATCAGGAAGATCAGAAATATACTGGGCTGCAGAGACAAAGAATCCCCAGAACCTCCGTGCACAGAGTACCTCCTTAATAGAGTCCTGTCCTGTCCTCCTCAGTAGATTTCTGTCTTCTGAAAAGATCACTACCTCAGATGGCCACTTCTCTGATGAGGCCCGCGTTGGCCGCGCCATTTGAAGAAATCTGAACTCCTTCTCAGGGGTCTCACTAATACTTAGTCCATTCAAACCAATAATAAAGAATTTGGGCATGAAGCTGAAATATAAAAGAACATTTTTATTAACCTTAAATGAGGTGAGACTACGTCACACAGAAGCCTTAGCAACTGAATGAGGCAGTCTGCTAGAATGGTCTTACTTCATGTCTTATATACTCTTTATCCTGCCCCAGGCATGTAAGGGAGTTGTACCAATTACATTCCTAAACAAATGGAAAATCTGGAGGGTCAGCAAGTGAGTAGCCTTTGGGGTTTTAGCAGGATATGGGCAAAACATTATAATTACATAGTTCACAAAGGTTAATCTGGTTTAGATGGCACTGCAGGGCATGGCATGATTACATGTACAGTATCCCAACCCAAAAGTTAATCATTAGGAATGTCCCAAATTCAATCTCCAAAAGCCGGACAAACCTATAATTGAAAGCATAACCCATGTAATGAAGAAACATACAAAAGAAACAGTAACAGATGATGAACAAGATAAGGCATATGCAAGGAAACTAAAAGTTAACGATGTCCTGAACATTGATTGGTAATCTCAGACAAAGATCGATCAGGGAAATTGGCTTTGCGAGGTCAGTTTCTTACAGTTCATTCCAGAGTCAGAAAGAAACCTAGTTAATGTATACATGGACTAAGAAGGCCAGGCCACTTTTTTCGCCAGGCTACCTTCACAGGCCTACGTGAGGGCAACACAAAATGGTGGCACAATATAAAATGGAGTCAGTCTCGAGAATTACAGAACCTCACTTTGTTATTATTTAGTCCTGTCAAGAAGATGCTGTTGCAGTTTCTTGTTGTGTGAGCCTTTCTACAAGTTCCTCTTATCTGAGATGTTGTTTCTTGTTGTGTAAGCCTTTGTTGCAGTTTCCTCTTGTCTGAGATGTTTTTTCTTGTAGTGGGAGCCTTTGTTACAGTTTCCTCTTATCTGAGATGTTGTTTCTTGTTGTGTAACTCTTTACTACAGTTGCTTCTTGTCTAAGATGTTGATGTAGTTCCTTGTTGTGTGAGCCTATGTTACAGTTTCCTCTTGCCTGTGATGTTGTTTCTTGTTGTGTGCGCCTTTTGTTACAGCTTCCTCTTGTCTGAGATGTTGAATCTTGTCCCGGGAGACTTTGTTACAGTTTCCTCTTGTCTGAGATGTTGCTTCTTGTCCGGGGAGCCTTTGTTACAGTTTGCTATTGTCTGAGATGTTGTTTCTCATCCCTTTAGCTTTTGCTACAGTTTTCTCGTCGTCTGAGGTGTTGTTTCTTGTCCTGTGAGCCTTTGTTACAGTTTCTTCTTGTCTGAGATGATGTTGATGCCACTTCCTCTAGCTGAATCTTTGTTGCAGTTTTCCATTTTTCGACACTTTGTTGCAGTTTCCTCATATCTGAGGCTCGGTGAAGTTTCCTGTTGTGTGAGCCTTTGTTACAGTTTCCTCTTGCCTGCGATGTTGTTTCTTGTCATGTGAGCCTTTGTTACAGTTTCCTTTAGCCGAAATGCTGTTGCAGTGTTCCACTCTCTGACACTGTTGCATTTTCCTCTTGTCTGACATGCTGTTGCAGTCCCCTTTAGCCTGACACATTCTTGATTTTTTTCTCTTGAGTGTGACACTGTTGCAGGGCTCCTTCTCCACCTCTGGTCCTTGAATGATCAATAGACTTTGGCAGAAAACTAAGCACAAATTAAAACCCTGTACTGCTGAAAAGAGTGAATGCAGTGACTTCGCCAGTGATGTCACCAGTTCTAGTGCAAGGAAGGAAATGTCCCACTGGCAGAAGTTTGAACTATGTAATCCAGCAATAATGAGGCTCCAGTGGGCTGCTCAGGCCTCTGGCCCTAGTGCCACTGCACCTGCCACACCACTAAGACAGCAAAAAACACTCCGTCCATGATCCCCTTTGGTTTTGCTTTGTTTGCCCTAAGTTGGAAGGGTATGCCCACACATGGGTCCCTTGCTCACTTTGCCACTGGATTCAAGCTAGCCTGGCTGATGACGGCGTATTAGCTGTTCACAGGATGCTTGTTTCCAGTCCAGAGAAGACATGGGACGACTCATGGTGGCCTACGGATCTGGGCTCAGCACCCATACCCACAGACCACGCACGTAACCTTGGCTTCATCCTAGACTCCTCACTCTCGATGACCAAACAAGTCAACGCCGTCTCATCCTCCTGCTTCAACATACTTCGTATGCTCAAAAAAATCTTCCATTGGATCCCTACCGAAACAAGAAAGACTGTCACCCACGCTCTGGTTACGAGTCGACTAGACTACGGAAACACCCTCTACGCCGGAATTACAGCCAAATTACAGAAAAAACTCCAACGCATCCAAAACGCATCAGCGAGACTCATTCTAAACATCCCTCGCCAAGATCACATCACCGGCCACCTGAAAGACCTCCACTGGCTTCCCGTCAACAAGAGAATAACATTCCGTCTCCTCACCCACGCACACAAGGCCCTCTACAAACTAGGACCCGAATGCCTCAACACTCGACTATCCTTCTACACACCCACCCGCCAACTAAGATCCTCCAATCAAGGCCTCGCCGCAGTTCCGCGTATCCAAAGATCCACCATGGGAGGTAGATCCTTCTCCTATTTGGCAGCCAAGAACTGGAACTCACTCCCCACTTACCTCCGCCTTACACAGAACCACATCCCCTTCAGAAAAGAACTCAAAACCTGGCTATTCGATAAATAATAATCCTCCTCCCCAAGCGCCTTGAGACCCTCTGGGTGAGTAGTGCGCTATACAAATCCTTGAACTTGAACTTGAACAGTTGGGGCTGGACTGTTCCCATGAGGCACAGGGTCAGACTGATTTGCATATGGCCATGTCTGAACTGAGGTGGCGGAGTGAGCTAAAGAATGATGATGGATTAAACCCAGATCAGTTGACTGGGGGTGAGTACATGCATTGTTCAACACTCCGTCCATAATCCCCTTTGATTTTGCATTGTTTGCCCTAAGTTGGCAGGGTATGCCCAGATGTGGGTCCTTTGGTCACTTTGCCACTGGATTCAAGCCAGCTTTGCTGATGCAGGCTGATTATCCAGAAACCAGTCCCAGGATGTTTGTTTCTGGTCCAGGGAAGACATGGCTTGGCAGTTCAGGCTGGACTGTTCCCATGAGGCACAGGGTCGGACTGATTTTCATATGGCCTTGTCTGAATTGGGGTGGCGGAGTGAGCTAAAGAATGTTGATGGATTAAACCCAGATCAGTTGACTGGGGTGAATGTTTGCATTGTTCAACACCCCGTCCATCATCCCCTTTGGTTTTGCACCAGTGGGAGTCATGGCCCGAGGGAGTGAAATGTGCGACGCGAAGTGTGAGAGGGAGCTAATGAACAGCACATCAACAAGCCCGAGAGGCAGGGGGGAGCGACTCGGAGAATGGAAGAAAGATAATACTTCCCTGTTCTTACTTTGTTTAACAAACAGAGTACTCGAAATCCCCGTTTAAGGAACCACCCCAGCTATGAAAAACTACATTTACATAGAGGTTTCTTTATGGAAGATGTTCATGGGACATGAATGCTTGCCTCTGTGGCGCAATTGGTTAGTGCGTTCAACAGTTAACCGAAAGGTTGGTGGTTCGATCTGCGCAAAAGGCACATTTTGCTTAAGCAAGTACGTTTCCTACTCATATTAACTGCTAGCCTTATAAACTCCGTTGGTCATGTGAAACCCTTTAAGGATGCTGCACTCACCCACGTAGGGATCCCCATACGAGGGCAGACTCCTTAGTGCCACATGAGGGCACAAACCTGCCAGGGCTAGTGTTTGGACCACCCCGGGGTCCGATGTTACTGCATCATTTCCGGCGCACCAGTGGGCAGGGGATATATCTGCCTCCCCTGCCCAGCTGGTGATCCTTTTTGCAACGAGGCATCACGCTGTCTCCCTCCCTACCGCTTACCCAGCATGTCGGCTGGATGGGTAGCTAGGGTAGGAAGGCTGTTAACTTGTTATTTTGTGTTGCAGGTGGCGTTACAGTGGGATCCAGAGTTGGATTGGTACATAGGGGTACCCTCTTCAGGACCAGAAGAATGGTGCAAATGCCAAATAGCCCCCGGAAGTCGTTACGGCAGGACCCTGGAGGTACGACGGTGCCCCGTTAGTCCTTCGGGCGATTGTAAACCTGAGAAACAGGGGGCTTGCCTGGATACGCTCCACCCACGCAAGGGGCATGAGTAAATAGGTGGACTGGTGGTCCATAGGATATAAGGGGTAATCCCCCCAAATGGTTAGCACTGATTGGTTATGCCACAGTACAATTTGGCACATCAGGTGGGCAGGCAGTATAGGGGCTGCCTGCTCTTGGATCACCCATAACTTGATCTACCATGTTGGCATATTTCTTATGCAAAATAAACCTGCAGCAATGTTTTCTCCAACAACCAATGTGTCATGTGTGTTTTTTATTATGATATTGCTGTGTTTGCGGGATTGGTGTGTTGACAATAGTGGCACTATGCTTTCTGTGCTCAGGCTTGAGATCAGAGACGCGGTCTCAGATGCGGGTGGCCATGTGGCCTGCACACAGCTGCAGAAAGATGATTTATGCATTATTACTGTGTTAGGAGCGCCTCCACCCTAGGGTCTGGCATGTCAACTTTCTATTTGGGCTGGTTTTGGAGGGCTGGGCCATAATAGTACACAAGCTTTCACCCCAATGATATCACAGTAAATGACTTTAACATTGTGATTTGAGCCTAAATTTTGATTAGATTGGAGCATAGGAGGCCTTTGGATAGATTGAACAGAGACACGTAAAACCTTTTGCCCTCATCACAAGTGGGCTGTAATACCCTATTGTTACAGTCACAAGAGGTGCAGCAATGCCTCAGTCCTGGTGTTGCCCACCCACAGAATGCCTCACTCCTGTTGTTTCCTACCCACAGCAATGCCACAGTCCTAGGGTTTCCCACCCATGCAGATTGTCTGCTGAAAGCTCGAGACTGAGGGCTCTGTGAATCATTCATGTCTTTAAGCTCCATCGCATATTTGCAAAGCTTCAAAATGACCAGTCAACCTTCGTGAAGGGTCTCCCACTGCGTGGCACACATCTTGAAGCTCATTTAATAACTTCTGATCTGTTTGAGTTAGAATATTTGTTTTGGTAAAACCCACAAATTATGCAGCAAATGATGGAATATGTGGCCCGTACAGCAAATCCATAGTTATGCGGAAAACAACGTGGCTTCAGAATTGCATAATTCCACTGGTCCCATAAATAATCGAGGGAAGGAGTCCCACACATGTTACAGTGCTTAAAGGCCACAACTGTCCCCATTCCATTGCCCGGCAAAGAAAAGCATAAAGTTAGTCATGAGTATTGCAATTAAATACAGGATAGATAGTCAGGAAAAGGCCCCCCCCTTCGGGAAAAGGATCCCCTCTGCTATCCCCCATCAAAAAATGAACAAAATGCCGGGGCACGAAGAGGGAAGGTGACTGATGAAGGAAGAAACTAAGAGAACTCGGGGGAGGGTTGGAAGAAAAGGAGAGGGGAGGCAGAAAGTCCAATCAACCAAGAACCAGACCCAGCTCTTGTGCCCCCACTCTGTCCTTGGTGCCCTATATGTAATCCAGATGTTGAGAAAAAGTGCCTCCCAGGAGCAGTGGATCTAAAACAAACATTTGCAATGCAATAGGTCTCGCATTTACGAGATTTTGAGCTATTGGAATTGTGTAAATGACTATAGCTTAACTCCATGCGCGCTGCGGGTTTTCCCGCTGTGCGCTGACTTTTGCGAAAACCCGTGGGTCATGAGCGTACGACAGGCGTAACTCATGACGAGCTGAGCTCGTCATGAGCGTCGAAGGGGTTAAATCCTCACAAATGCGAGTGTTATTGCATTGCAAATATTTTTTGTTTACAAGTGCCCCTTGCAGTGTTTTCATGTTAATAGAGGCTGCAACCCTTTCTTTAGACGAGCCACATCTAAAGAAAGGGGCGCCTCCGCCATTTAAGTGAAAGCTTACAAAAAAAGCATTTGTCAAGTTGACAAACAAATACTTTTTTTTTGTTTAAAGCACCCAATACCATGCTTTCACTTTAATGGCGCCTGTGACCTTTCCTTAGACGCGGCTCGTCTAAAGAAAGGAACATGGCCTTTATTAATGTAGATGCGTGGCATGGGGCACTTGTAAACAACAATAAAATAAAGTGAATAAATAGTTCTACAAAAATCATGCAGCCGGGTTCGGCGTCGCAAATAAATCAAAGGTGGGCCTCCACTGTGGCATTGTATCAAATAAATGAAGTGTTAGGAAAGAGCGTATCTTGCCTACAACAACAGGCATGTGAAAACAATTTAAGGAAATAGTGCTCAGAGGCTGTAATTAAAGCCTGCCGAGTAACAACACACCTAAGAGTGCCAGACCATATGCGAGGTTTCAAGATGACACAAGGCGTTACTAAGGAGGGACTACTAAGCCTATTGACCAATGAAAAGCCACAGTTTACAAAGGAAAAATGACACAATCCAATGAAAAATATGGGCGGAGCTTCAAGTCCATACCTGAATACAGCATGTCTCGACCTAAAAAGGGCATAAGAGGAGGGAGAAACAGGTGTTGCTTCAGAGATCAGGCAGATCAAGAAAGCACACGGGGCAAATAAATGGAGTAAGTGCCCTCGTGAAGCACCTTAATGTGCGTTTTAGAAAAGAAAAGAGTGTTTTCTTTCCCCTGTGAAATGATTTCATTGGCACAATGTAGAAGTTCTTTCTCCTCTTCCAGTTAACGTCCACATACACAAGTACGAGTTTTCCTGATTAATTAATTCAGAAACTACCGTCTTCCTTTATGCATGAAGGTGGGGGCAGGACTCTCCACAAGGGTACACAGACAGGCATGAACGGCTCCAAAGGAGAGGCATATGGATCATGGCACATGGTCATTATGTTGGTGAAGGACAGCAGGTCCTCCTACTCCGGTGCAGGGAAAACCAACACCCCATTTACAGGTGGCAAGGATTTTCAACAGTCTCTAAATGAATATTCACAGACATTCTCGATGAGCCGTGTCTGTGTAAAGAAGTTGTGAGTGACCACAGTGATTTGTAAGGGACTGTCTTGGAAGACAAAAGACGTTATGCCTGAGTTTGGGCCCACCCACCTGAAGGACAGGAGAGCTGGCTGCTAGAGTTTCATATCCCACAGATCTTCTCACTAAGGGCCCCTCAAACAAAGCATTCTCAATGGAGCTAGGATCTTAAAATGGGGAAACCTGCGTTACCCTCTGCCCAATGCCACAACTGCCATGACAAATAATTCTTATTTACAAAACACCCATCAAAACACCCATCAATGCATTCCTATCACAATTCTACACTTTCTCTACTCAATGAGATTCATGTTTCCAACCTAATGTTTGGAACACTATTAGTTCTTCAGTAAGCCAAATAAAAAAAAAGAAATGGACTAAAAGGACAATACATCAGCAGTGCAGAGCAGGGACCATCCCCATAACTCATGGTCTGAAAGCATCTGCCATTTGTAATGACAAGCATTTAATTAAAGAAATTAAAACCTTGATCTGTCAATTCATAGTCCATTCCTCTTGTAAATAAACAGAAGAGTCTGGAGCCATTCAGGGATGTGACAAGAGCATTGATGACCACTAATGATGCAGACAACTGTGCAGCTCGGTACTAAATGAAAACCCTCCCAGCACAAGACAGTGCCTGCTGATCAACTTTGACAATAATGAGATCCAATGTTTCAAGAAAAGGTCACCTTTCCAGCCACACGCAGAGGGTAGCTTTTACCATCACACGGCTCGCTTCTCACAACTACCTACAAAGCTACTTAGCTCCCGGAGTACGTCTGTTTTCCCTGCAGGAATATAAGTCTTTATTTTGGAAGATAGCAGACAAATATCTTCTCTGTTGATTTTAACTTTGAGCAGTATTATGAAGGAAATGTTTAGAGGTTAGTAGCATCTTATATTTTGGGAAAATGGTAAATGGATGAGCAAAGTTTCCACTACATTTCTATAGGATGGTGCAAATAGACAAAGGAAGAATAAAGCGGAGTTTGGGAAATAAATCCCTAAGTACTACATTTGGACTCTCAATGATTTTCGGACATACAGCAGTGAGCCTCATTTACTGGACACCTGTGAATGAATAATATTGTTAATGCAATATCAGTAAGTGCTAACACATGCATTATAGTCACTATTGTGAAAAACACATCTCTTTATAAGTATTTGATATCCATCCACCATTTGCTGAACACTACCAATCTTTGCTTGTATGTACCCCCATTTTGATCTCGGCTAGAATCTGGCCCTATGCCTTCTGCCCCCCAGCACTTCTATGCAAAGAACAAGTTGTGTTATGTACTTATAAGAAAAGGGAATGTTCCAAAAACACAAACCATACTAATATATTTTTAAGGAGGAAATGTTGCAGTGCTGCTCTCCAGCAGTATCAATACTACACAGTAGCATGGTCAGCAGTCCCCAACTTTTTTAATATTAATTTCAATATAGCAGAAAGGAAACAGCAACACATTTGATTAACAGTTTGATTCTGAATAGCACTCATCATTCTATACTGAGTTGCTCAAACGTAGATGATAAAAACAAGACTGTGTGCCTTAAAGCATACACCATTTTCAGATAGCTCAAGAAAAAGCCTCAAGATGAGAGTGGTTGGATTAAATGAATATTCAAGTGAGGTGATGAAATTAAACAAAGTCTCTGAATAAATTTCACTCTAAAAAAAAAGACAAATAAATTATTGCCCTGTCCCCTGGCCTGCTTTTATGGATTCCTTTTGGGATGTAGTTGTGCTGTTGTTTGCTACATTAAAATACAAGGTGGATACATGTGTAACTGTAGCTGATGTTTACTTTCAGCTGTTAGTGTTTATAAGGCAACCTCTAAATGGATGATTGTCTTAAAGTGGAAGTGATGTTCATGTCCGAGACCAGTGCACAGAGAGATGCACTGAACAGCAATTATAAGTAGGGCTGGGCGTAGTTTGCGAAGTAGCGCTTCACGAAGCTACACAAAGTGCACTTCGCGAGCTACGCGTAGCACTAGGCGAACTGTGTAGTAGCATGTTTGCACTGTGCAAGATGCCGTTTTCAATGATTGCACAGTGCGGACAAGCGTCCGGCACTGTGCAATCATTGAAAGCGGCATCTTGCACAGTGCGAGCTGTAGTTTTCTGCCGCTCGAGTAGATTTTTACTCGAGCAGCAGATTTCTCAAAGCGGACTGGTAGTTTCTCATCGCGAGCGGTTGCGAGCATACGCGACCACTCGCAATGAGAAACCTGACCTCCCCGCTTTGAGAATCTCACCGGGAGGTTTATTTTCCACGCTCGTGTCGGAGGGGATGATTAATTAGGGGCAGGAGGGGGCAGGGGACTCAGAGCAGCCGCTCAGAAGCCGCGCTGGGGAGACCGTGAGAGAGAACTAAGGGAAATGGCACACCTTAATTTGTAACCGGTGCTCCTGGAACGCTTGCTCTAAAAACAGGAAAAAACATATATATGAGCTCTTGGAGACTGAAGCTTGAGAGTTGTACAATTTATTTGAAGACACAGCTTCTAGAAATAATCAATGATAGCATAAAAACCACGTAGTACTTGGCCCTGTACCCAGCATTCTCTTGAAAGTCACATGGGCCAGTTTGAGTTTTACAAAGTACAGTTTAGAGCTGCTATGAGAGAGGCTTTGCTTTAAGTACACTTTTGAGCTGAGGCAGATTGCATAGAAAAGGTTAAGCACATATTATTGGGCAAACTCACTCACCACTGCATGTATGATATCCCAAAAGTACAAGTACAAGTTTAAACACCCTAAATGCAGTGGAGATAAAACAATGTCAGAGAAAACATAACATTTCAAATAGCGTATATAACTTTAAATGTAAAGAGGAAAAAGCATTTCATAACAGCAGAATATACAATGGAGGAGCAGAATCTAAGTACATGAAACCTAAGTACATAAAACAAGGGCTATCTCGAGTAACCCCTGGGAAAAACTCCTGTCAGACACTCAAGTGCAGACGCGGAGTAGTTCAACGATACTCTGGCGGACCAGCCTTTTATATTGTTCAGGGGTGAGGGGCCTATGGTCACGCTATATCACGTCACCTCGAACCACATATCCTTCTGTCGCCTCTCACGCCCCTGTCTGGTGACTTTCCCATCATTGGTGTAAATGTGACTACCTTCTCGTAATTGTGTGGCACGTACGTTAGCCTAGACTGAGTTCCTGCCATTCTGACTGGAAGTTTGTCATTAATCAGAAATGTGTTATTGTTGCTTCGAAAAGGGTTCTATTCATGTGTCAATCAGGCAGTTTGCGATAATATTTCGCCACAATTATCCTCAGTTTATCGGATATCTTGCTTGACGTAGTTGTTGTGCGAGCTTCCCTTATTCTATTCATGGCTTAGGTGGGGGACGTGGGGTATGTTGCAAGATTTATTGAGGAACTTGACTTCTACAGCTTGTGGGAAATGTACAATGAGGTGGGGGCCTGGTAGGGGTGCGGGTCCTTGCAGACAAGAGCAGCAGGGTGAAGCTTGGGTCAGACCTGCTTTCTGCTTCTGCTTAAGCTAAGAGAAAATGGCAGTGCTCAGGGCAACGTAACTGAGGCCTGTAACTTCTAAACAGCAGGGCCTACACAGGGGTCATGTTGTGCAGGTGATAGGTGTGTCCTTGGATAGCTATGCAGGTAAAAATTCACCCTCCAACATTCCCCCCTCTGGTTCAAATTATTGAACCAATCAACATCTCGAACATCATACGAACTGCATACTTAGCTGGAGATGGGGGAAGTGGCCAGGGCGAGTTATAAAGAAGTAGCTCCTAAATCCTCACCTGGTCCTCCTAGTCTCTTACACATTGTCTCATAGGGACGTACCAAGTCTCTCCCTGAGAGAAGTGGTGGGCCACCATGTACTGGGGACTGCTACTGACTTTCAGAAGGAACCTGCTCTAAGTGAGGGTCGGGGACAGTACGCTCTATGTTCAACACTGCTATCTCTACATCTTCCCCTTGTCCCCTGTGCATACCTGTGTTCACATCTGTGTAGTTCATCTCAACTCTTTTAGACCTTATTTTTCTAACATAATGCAACATAATCCGTGTTCCGAAATACACAACTACAAGCACACATAATATAGGCATTATAAATTTTAGTACTGCAGATAGCCATAAAGGCGTCCAGTCCAAATTGGACCAATTACTTAAAACATCTGCTTTTTTACACTTCCATCCTCAGGCATCTGTTGTCCCAAATTGTCCAAATCCCCAATGGCCTTTGTAAGTGTTCTGTTATCCGCATCATCGGCCAATATCAAGGCACAGCAGAACGACTTTCCCCATACTGGCGCATCCACCACTAGTCATCGCAATTAACTGGTCTAAAACATAGCGTTTTTCCAGGACCACGAGTCTCAAAGGTCGTAGTTCTTCTTTCACGGCGTTGAACCCATCACGGGTGTTGTTAACAAGTTGCATCAGTTCATATCTCGTTATTTGGAGCCATCAGGCATTGTTTTTGGTCTGGAACATGGGGATAACTCCCCCAAGGTAAAGTTCTGCATCGTTGAAGAGTCTGTAATCCTGAGGTATTTTGTGAAAAGGGCCATCAGAGAAGTATTTCATTATTTCTCTTTTTCGGTGGTGGGGCAGGGTGACATCACCTGCCATTGGGTGTGTATGGATGTGGGAAATGTTCGTTGCTGGGACGA
Organism: Lissotriton helveticus; assembly: GCF_964261635.1. Taxonomy (NCBI): domain Eukaryota; kingdom Metazoa; phylum Chordata; class Amphibia; order Caudata; family Salamandridae; genus Lissotriton; species Lissotriton helveticus. The sequence continues at coordinate 140,828,592 of NC_136073.1, read as the reverse complement.
CGAGATGCCATTATCCGCATCGTCACGATAGAACAAAGTCCTTGCCATTGGGGAGGCAACTGCAGATACATTTTTTCTCCGCAGATCCGTAGATACCAATGAGGATGGATGTGCCGTACTTCAGGTTCGAATTAAATCTAGTGCTCTTGCAATTGGCATTCCTGCTCACAGGTACCGTCCCATTACCTAGGAAGCAAAGGAGAGGAGACTTTTAGTTTGTATGCTCTTTTCTGTGTGTATGGTGTACCTTCGCTGGATGTGTATCCTCTAGTTTCCCTACCCCATATCTCAGCACACTCCCTCTCTATCTCCTCATTTAAATTATATTTGTGCTCTTGTCCTACAGTTGTGCTACCTAAGGAGGCTGCTTTACATATCAAGTCATGTGGACCATTCCATTTGATATTGAAATAAATGCTGGCCTTCAGGTGTAGAATAGGTCTCCACTGACAAGGGCATGTGTCATGGGTGTTGTTACATTGGTGATGTTCAGGTGAGTGGCATTTGGATGTGGGTGTTGGGAAGGTGAAGTACCCTAGTTTCTTATAGTGATGTTCACAAATCTGCATTATGTCGGCAGGTACTTTCATATCACGGTAAACCTCCATTCTCCTTTCAATTTCCAATGTATTAGTGATCACCCTAAATGTTACATACTAGTCATCCCACTCTGTGGTATTTACAAATGCATCATCCACTTTGGCTGAGTGGAGCTCTGACCATGTATGCGGCATGGGTACAGGTGTAAAAGACATTTGGCTGCGGGTGGTGAGACTACTTTAGGTAAAGTACAATTCATCTGCGCCTACAGCGTGTGGAATGTGAGAACATACAAGGCAGGACTCATTTGTGACCTTTCTTCCAACCTCCCTCATGTGTCTATACCACATGTTATCTAATAGAACATTGTGAATCTCATTATCCTCTGCTCTATCACTAGGGCGCTGGGAGTGGGAATCAGGCATAGAGTGCTGGTCGAAGGTGTAAACAACTGTCTCTTGGAAATTACTGATCCAGTCTGGAATTTGCAAAGCCTGTTCTTCCTTAGGTTGGGTACACGATGTATATCTAACTGGCACTATCTCGCCACTCAGTCTATGTCTAAGACTTCTTTTATTTTGACGGGATCGTCTTGGTGTACCTGGCACAGTGGGGGTCAAGATGATATCGAGTGCCAAGTCCCTTCCTGTAGGGTCAGCATGGGGTACAGAAGGTGTCAAGACAGGCACAGAGATGTCATAGCTACTACTGGTGCTTTTCCCAGTTTGCTTGTTATCAGGAAGTGTCTTAGGCATGGGTAGCTCTGTGGTCGTGACAAATTTAATATTACTAGTAGCTCCTCTCTCTCTCTCTGATCGCACTGCTAACCAGTGAAATGCTGTTACTGCAGCTACAAACATAAAAAAAGAAAATAATAGCTGTACATATCTTTTTAATTGAAAGCTTGACATGGAGGGTTGTTCTGTTGCTGCGTCTCAGTCCGTAGGCCATCATACGATCTCCACTTCCTTGATCTTGGATCGTTAATTGGCACATGATGTCTTCTTTGCTGTCAAGGCTCAGATCTTGGACGGTGACGGGTGGAACCTCAAAAAGTTCATTTGCAAGTGTTCATTGAATTGAAGTTTTTCCACTTCCGAACTGCTTCATAAAAAGATGTGTGTCCCAAAGCAGATAGGCGGAAGTTCATCAGAGATGGGACGCTTGTCTTTGTCTTTGATATCTGAATGAAAGAGAACTTTGGAGCACGCATTAGTGCACATAAATGAACAATTCATCGCTTACAATATCAGAAGAGGGCCCAGTGACTTCTTTTTAAGTCTTGCGGAGAGAATAACCACATCTATTGATCTGTTAATGACAAGCCGGTGAGACTTGAACAAACGAAAAATGAAAATAAAATGACTGTCACTGTCACTGCGGGTCACTGCAACAGCATCCAGTAATCCCCAGTGACATATGACCTCATGAAGTAGGAATGTAGTTGCGGCCTTTGTGTCACAATGGACACACGGTCCAACTCAAATCCACCATGAAAAAGGGCACACCACTAACATGATGTGTCTTTATCTTAGGCATCTGTCTCTCCAAAAAGGACTCTAAAAGGACACAAAGAGTGGTACCTGTTCATGTGCATTGGGAATGAACCACTCTGTCTGCAAAGTAGTGGACATGAAGAGGGACATGTGTAGGAAGGTGTAACTGAGTGAGTGCTATTTGTAAAAATCCTTCCTATCCTTGTGTGCCTGAAAATTTAAACAAATAAAATCTTATTCCTGTGTACTCCCCTCTTCTTCCACAGCTCTTTTCCTTCAGGTGGGGCACTTCCCTGTATTTCTCTAAGGTGCAGCTGTGCAATGAAATCATAGTGCTGTGTATTATCAATGGTGTACAGGCATGATGGATCTTGCACTGTTGAGGGTGCATTTTGGCAAGCAGAATAGGGGAGCATTGCTTATTCCCTGTATTCGTACTTTTAACATTGAAATCTACTGTGTTTCTGCATTAATTTGCTTTTCCCTAGCACTGGGCATGTGTTAAGTAATAGCTGTACACGGCGGTGCATATCTGGAAACGTATTCCTTATCTCCTCTTATCCATCCTAACGTACATTTTTACCATACATATTCCTTACTATTTATTTTACCAAACTGTGTGGTCTTTTAGCCCACTCTTTTCTATTGCTTATTTTCATAGACCAACGTATCTTTATACATATATATATTTCCCTTTCTCATCAATCTCTTTGTTCATTTCCAAACTTCCAACTACAGGAAGCCTGTTTCCTGTTTTGGCTCTACGCCCAGAATATGCACTCGGCCAAGAAAGATACTTATGAACATTGCCCGAAAATAAAAAGAAACTCTATTAATTTGTCTGTATTTTATAATATCTGAAAACATGTGTTGTCTCTATTTGAAATATGCAAAATATACGTGTTGTATTATAAAATAAAGATGGCTTATTTGTAATGCACATGTTCACTCACAATGGTGCATTTGTAATAAACAGCAGATCTTTATTGTATTCCAACTCAAGGTATTCTTTGAATCCACCTTAGAAGGATGAAATGCTCTAGCAGCACATGATCTCGTGACTCATGATATTTATTTATCTGAAAAGAAGTGTGATGCAACTCGTGTGCATTCCATTCCATCGTTTTATCTCTGGCTTGTGCCTGTGTCAGCTGCTGCTGAATTTTGGGACGTGGGAGTGAATCATTCTATTTAGTTGCTCAGTCTTGCATTATTAGGTGAAATTTACAGTGTGTGTGTGAATTATATGTGACCATTCACATAACATAACTATCTATTTCTATATAGAAAATGCAAACATAAAATTGACAGTCTGCGTGCATTTGGGAACCGTAAAGGGCATTGTGCCATTTTCATTGAAACATATTCTCATATTTAATTTGGCCATCAGACCATGTGGACTGTGGCGTATAAAGTAGACACTGTTGAATACTTCTATTTGTACTAACTCTGTGAAAGGGACCCTTAATATCGCCCCAGAGAAATCTAGTGTGTTTGCGCTCTGGTTGGAGATGGGCAGTGCCCCCTCCTTGATACAGGAGAATGTGGCACCTGTGTCAATCACAATGGGGTCCTCTCTAATGTCAATAAGGGAAACACTAGAGTTGGCTGTGGGCTCATCCTAACTTGAATTGCCTCCAGCCTTGTGCTGCTGGATGGTGCCCTGTGAAACCGAATTGATGGGGGGCAGTACTGTAGCTCCCTGTGGTATCGGGGCTGGTGTCTGGGACACCATTTTGTACACAGGCATGTGTTGCTGAGGTAGCTGTTGTTGTATGTGATCATTTGTTACCTGTGCGTTACCTACTAGCACATTTAAGGCACTTTGTGAAACATTAGTGACAGTAGTCACTTGACTCACTGGTGAAGCTAGCCTAACTGCATCATCAAGAGTCTTTCTTTTCTTTACTTTCTGCTGTTCTAATTCCGCAGCTGTGTTCTCAATAGCTGATTGCCTTGTTTGTGACATTAGATATCCAATGTCTGAGACATCTGGAAACTTCTGGCGCAGTTCGTTCCATAGCGCTGATCTTATTTTATTGAAAGGATCACCTTCTAATTCTGAATTAGTGGTGGATAGCTTTGCGCCGATGCGTGAAAACATATCCTCTGCATCCTTTCCAATCAGGGATGTGAGTAGGCTTCTCATGTCCCAAATAGCCAATGACACACCTGAAGTGTCATTTTCAAAGGCTTGTATCCACTTTTCCGCACCCTCTGTGAGGGGTGGGAGTTCTCTCTTCATTTTTTCTTTGTCTGTTAGGGACCAAGTGACTGAGATAGGGAGGTCATTGACCTCTTTGGACGGCAGGGGCAGCTGGTGTGTTACCCCTGTCGGTCTTGTGTTCTCATACCTGCGTGCGTATTTCTTCCAGACCCTTAGGCCTTGGCGCATGTAGGTGTAGTTCCAATCATCATCTCCTTCTTCCTGCAAGATACATTCTTCAGCAGTGGCCATTTGCTCTGGCTCAAAAGATCCTTCTCGGGGCCAGACATTCTCTTGAAATGCATTAGCCTTTGTCCAGTCTGCCAAGTTATCTGAGAATGGAATGACATAAAGGTCACTCCCTTCTCCAAGTATTACTATCTCATTTGGCGTCAGGCCATTGGTCAATGGCTGTCTTGGCCTGTAAAGGGCAATGTTGTTCAATTCTCTAGATCTTGCTGAACGCAGGCGTGTTGTACCTGATACATCATATTCCTGTGGGATGTTCTCAGGTCGCCCTTCGTTACCTAACATAGTAACACATTCTATCTCTCTTCTTTTCTGCCTTCTCCTCTTTTCTGCCTGTTCAAACAATTTTGGCAGATCCAAATAGTCTTGCTCTAGCTGTGGTGTCATTGGTCTATGTGGTGTAACTACTAGAGGTGATGCCTGAGGCATAGGCGTATGTTGTCGTGTCACCTGAGTGTTATAATTAATGATTGCAGACGGAGCTTGGGGTACACTTAAGTTGGCTGCGAGAGAGACTGCCATGTTGATCTGTGGTGGGGCTGCATTTTGTGCTTCCTGATGCAAGTCTATCCATGGCCCTTGCTGTGGCATGATAGTTGGGACTCCACCACTGTGTGGCTCTACCTCCTTCACACTGCTAGCTACTTCATTTGGTGCTGGTCGTTTCTTTGCACCCATATGCTCAGTCATTCTATCCCCTATACTGGCTAGGTATAATGCAAGTTGCTGGAGTGCTGCTGTATTTTCTATGGGGCTTCTCGAGTACTGTTTGTGTGACATGTCCTCTTCTTCTTTACCTGTTCTTTGGCATATGTCACTTTCTGCCCTAGTCCTGCTAATGTCTCCCTCAGTTACTACCTCAGAGGGATACTGTTCGCTGTCTCTCTTTACATCATTGAACTGTAGCAGGTTCTGTTCCTCTCTATTAGGACCTGTGTTAAGGGGCTGCCACTCATTATACTGACTCTGTGTATTGCAATGCTGGTGGCTCGGGAATCGGAATGGGCCATAATGTCTAGTTCTTGTTCTTGGAGTATCGTCATTTTCAGTGAGGGGTGTAGGTGCTGGGCGGTCAGGTCTGGGGAGTGACATGTGGGAGCTGTGCTGCGAACCACCCGAGGCCTCATGGCTCTCTTTGTTTTCTTCCTGCTGGGGGCTGCAGAGTTGGATACGTCTCATTTTTACTATCAATAGTGTGTCAATTTGACCTGGCATTCCTGATGCTGCATCCTGCAGTACTGGGCTTTGGGAGCTTAGGGATAGCTGACCCGATGTACTCTCTGGTGTACTATCTCGTGAATTGTCTGGGATGTCTGGGGCTAAGGCATCGTCATGGGCTACGGCTGCCTGGACATCTGATAAGAGTTCTATGTCAGTCTTTATATCTCGTCCTAAATTAATGTCATCTGCGTCATAGGCTGGTGGATGTGCTGTGGGTGTTGACATTATTCTCCTGTATTGAGTGTAAGCAGGGGTAAGAGTGTAACGCCACCGGGTGTTATTGTCAGCCTTACCTGCTGCAAGGATGTTACGTCAATTCCTAGGGCTGAGATTAGTGTCAAAATGACTGTACATGTCAGGGGTGAGACAGACTCAGGGGATGTTGCTGTACCTTCAGAAAGGGCAACAATACAGCCGTTCACTATGTGTACTGTGATCTGTAGTCTTGGGTTTTGTCTGGGCTGTCTGCTCATCTCCTAGAGTCGAGTTTTCTTTGAGGTGGGCTATCTGTGGCAGTGAATGTGGCGAAACTAATCTCCTTTTAAAATGCTGTTTTGTGAATATGCCCACATTTCTGGATAATGCGTCGTGGAAGGGTGTCTTTGTAACAGTCCTGTGAGTCTTGGTGATGGCTGCTCTGCAGCTGGTCATGTAACTCGTGGGTGTGATGCTCACAACCTAGTAGAGTGAGGGTATCCTGTGAATCTCCCTGCCCCTCCGGGCAGCTGGTGCTTGGAGAAGGCGGTGTGAGTGAACACTGGTGAGCAGTATCAGGGCTTTTCGCTACTTACTACACTACCTACTGACTGAAGTGTAAGTTGTGTGTTATCAGTGGGGGATGTATACGTTGGCACTGGGAGGCACACTTTCACTAGATGCAATGTAGATGCCCTTATCTCAGTACCCTGTGTGAGTGGTATTCCCAATAAGTCCCACGCTCTAGATATTAGGGAAATTTCGCTTCTGTTATATTTTCTATGAGTTTGTTCACCCACGTTCTGCACTGATACAATTTTATTGTCTAATATGTGTAGAACTACCTCAACTATTTGTTGTCCACTATAGCTCATGTATGTACCGGACATCTGGCTGACCTCCTGTCAGTTGTTTTCGGGAGTGGGGCAGTTTACCACAAGCACGATGCTTCTGTGATGACTGATTACCTCCTACACTCATGTAACCTATTCATTAGCGTGGAATGCAGTTAAAAAAAGAAACATTCTTATTTAGTCTAAACGATCTGTAGTAAAAATAACGCAGAGCACTTCCCTGAGACTTCCCTCGTAAAGCCTGCAGTGCTTTGTGGAGGGAAGGGGAAATCCTGTATTGCCAGGTGGGCACAGGGGACCAACAGCAAAAAGAAAAACGATATGTCTGTGTGACAGCCGTGGCGCTTGAAATGCTGTAGCTTATAAACTTTCTTCAGTTAGTCAGTGGCAGATCAACATACATGGGATACACAAAAATACATTTACAATCTCCCTAGTTATTGGATCTCGCTAAAAACATAACCCAGTTTTCAAACGATGGCCACAAAATATATTAGCAGCATATATATATATCAATAGTATACTTTTGCTATGGTCAGCCCCTGTGCCAGCCAGTGACTCCTAACAAAAAAGACCATGAAAATAGTAAGGATCACACAAGAGTTCTTGTTCTATGAACCTAAATACATTCACCATTAAACACTAGGTGCTAACATGCAGGTCTGTGTTTAAACAAGTATCTTATAAGAGCATAAGTATAATGCAAACATTTCAACAATTATTTTACAAAAAATCACGCTCTATGGTCACTAGAGTGTGCTAGAGTATTCTTTATACATATGGGGTGCACCAACAATAATTAACAAACCACGTTTAGCTTGGCAAAAATATAATGCCTACAATATGAGTAAATAAACTTGCTAGTCCCGCACAGAACTCTTCCCTGGACATACAGCAGGGGATATCACCGCTAAGCTAAGGAAAGATCAAAGGTCACGGTAGCTAATCGGACCTGCTGAAATTCCTTCTTTCTCATGGACTACTGACATGAGAGATTTCCTCGTCTCTGTCGCTCCTAACAGAGGATCACTTGCACGAATATATCGAAAAGATGCCAGACGCAACTCTTCCTTCCCTGTAACTTCAGAGGTTCCCTTTAAGCAGTAAGATGTATAATTCACCTTCACTCTTCCTTGACACCCTATTGTAGGTGTATCAAAGGCCCTCCTCCTGTGAGAGGAGGCTCCACCATAAGCTGAGAGACCTGCCACGTGCGGCTCTCCTTCCCTGTAACTTCAGAGGTTCCCTTTAAGCAGAAGGATGTATACTTCACCTTCTCTTCCTTGATACCCTATTGTAGGTGTATCAAAGGCCCTCCCCCTGTGAGAGGAGGCTCCACCATAAGCTGAGAGACCTACCACGTGCGGCTCTCCTTCCCTGTATTCTATATGCAACAGGGGCTCCCTTTAACCGCTAAATAAATGCTGAATAAAAAGCTAAAAATAAGGATGACAAACACAATCCTACTTTGTATTTACACGAGGCTTAGCAATAACATGCGACTATTCACAAAGCAAAAGAGGAAATTCATGAATTTTCACTAATCACCTAACCGTCAAGTTCAGTCTCCACATGGCACACAATCCCTTCCTCTGCGTGGAATCATATAACAAGGCTAACAGACAGGAAGCCTGGACCATTGGCAGAAGCACTGCTGCACTACAACACTGAATACCATTCGGCCGCACCCAAAAGAGAGAGAGACAGCGCAGCGGCGGGCAGACACAATAATATGTATGCTTACCCGTCAGCGCTGAGGTCTCCTCACAATGGTTCGGCAGGACGGTTGCGCAGGATCGTCTAGCAGTTTAGTACTTCCTCCTTAGGACCCAGCTGCATCCTGTCAGTCAAACTCCTTATTATCGCGTCCGAGGTCACCAAAATGTCGGAGGGGATGATTAATTAGGGGCAGGAGGGGGCAGGGGACTCAGAGCAGCCGCTCAGAAGCCGCGCTGGGGAGACCGTGAGAGAGAACTAAGGGAAATGGCACACCTTAATTTGTAACCGGTGCTCCTGGAACGCTTGCTCTAAAAACAGGAAAAAACATATATATGAGCTCTTGGAGACTGAAGCTTGAGAGTTGTACAATTTATTTGAAGACACAGCTTCTAGAAATAATCAATGATAGCATAAAAACCACGTAGTACTTGGCCCTGTACCCAGCATTCTCTTGAAAGTCACATGGGCCAGTTTGAGTTTTACAAAGTACAGTTTAGAGCTGCTATGAGAGAGGCTTTGCTTTAAGTACACTTTTGAGCTGAGGCAGATTGCATAGAAAAGGTTAAGCACATATTATTGGGCAAACTCACTCACCACTGCATGTATGATATCCCAAAAGTACAAGTACAAGTTTAAACACCCTAAATGCAGTGGAGATAAAACAATGTCAGAGAAAACATAACATTTCAAATAGCGTATATAACTTTAAATGTAAAGAGGAAAAAGCATTTCATAACAGCAGAATATACAATGGAGGAGCAGAATCTAAGTACATGAAACCTAAGTACATAAAACAAGGGCTATCTCGAGTAACCCCTGGGAAAAACTCCTGTCAGACACTCAAGTGCAGACGCGGAGTAGTTCAACGATACTCTGGCGGACCAGCCTTTTATATTGTTCAGGGGTGAGGGGCCTATGGTCACGCTATATCACGTCACCTCGAACCACATATCCTTCTGTCGCCTCTCACGCCCCTGTCTGGTGACTTTCCCATCATTGGTGTAAATGTGACTACCTTCTCGTAATTGTGTGGCACGTACGTTAGCCTAGACTGAGTTCCTGCCATTCTGACTGGAAGTTTGTCATTAATCAGAAATGTGTTATTGTTGCTTCGAAAAGGGTTCTATTCATGTGTCAATCAGGCAGTTTGCGATAATATTTCGCCACAATTATCCTCAGTTTATCGGATATCTTGCTTGACGTAGTTGTTGTGCGAGCTTCCCTTATTCTATTCATGGCTTAGGTGGGGGACGTGGGGTATGTTGCAAGATTTATTGAGGAACTTGACTTCTACAGCTTGTGGGAAATGTACAATGAGGTGGGGGCCTGGTAGGGGTGCGGGTCCTTGCAGACAAGAGCAGCAGGGTGAAGCTTGGGTCAGACCTGCTTTCTGCTTCTGCTTAAGCTAAGAGAAAATGGCAGTGCTCAGGGCAACGTAACTGAGGCCTGTAACTTCTAAACAGCAGGGCCTACACAGGGGTCATGTTGTGCAGGTGATAGGTGTGTCCTTGGATAGCTATGCAGGTAAAAATTCACCCTCCAACACTCGCGATCAGCAACTTGATGTTGCTGATCGCGAACGAGGAAAAAGTTTCGCCGGGATGTCATTTTGCTTGCTCGCGGTCGCCAACTTGACATTGAGGACCGAGAGCAAGCAAAAAATGACCACTGTACTACACTACGCATGTTTGCACTGTGCTATGTGCAGTTCGCGTAGTGTGAAGTAGCGCAAACTTCGCAAACTACGCGAGCGTAGCATAGTGCTTTGCCCAGGCCTAAATCTATGATACTCAATCTTACTACTAACAGCCACACAGCAAAGATGCCTCTCAATTAAAATATACTAATACAACAAATACATGCTGAAGCTTTTGTTATACAATAGCTGTGGGTCTGGAAGATACTGAACAGTACAGTGGCATTATGTGACACTAGTTTCAATATGGAAGAACGTAAAATACAACAGGACAATGTACAATTGGCGCCTCAGTTTTAAACAATTCTTCCTCACTTGTAATTGCATTTGCAACCACTGAAATACAGAAAATCAATGTTGCAGGTAATACCAAGTGTGTATTCGGCAATGAAAATACATATGTATGAGCCATTAAAACTAGTTAAAAACCATGTCATACTAAAGGGTTTAAGATCTGCCCCAGCTGGCCTGATGTCCTTACCTTTTTCTTGATGAGCACCTCCTTCAGAGTGTCTCTCTCCACAGGGTTCATATGCTATTGTGTCTCTGCAACCTCTTTTCAAACATCAGTGGATGTATTCTCCATGCTGGTTGTACCCATGATGCTAGAATGTATTGTGGTCTGCTGCATTTCAACAGGATCTGGGTACAATTCCCATAACATGCACGCGCTTTACTCACAAGGTGTTATAACTATGTCACCTGAGTAGACAATTTAGACACTAGAAGATTAAGAACACTCTATATTGTGTGGACTATTACAAACTCACATCTATGTTTAGGAAAAGGTAAGAGGTTCAAAATAGACTTGGCAATCGAAATGAGCCTGGGTTTTTGGAGTACTTGCAGATTGCTAATTTTATAAATAAATATAATTTACTGTCAAGTGGTGTGCCAACTAATCAGGTAAATGCTTTATATAAAACAAAATTAAAGGGGGTGGGAAAGTGGTATTCTCTGCTGAGAAAATGCAAGGTGCTCCCCCTAGTTGAAGAATGTTTGGGAAAAGTAACCTGGGAAACCAATTGTTCTTTCTCTCACCAGGAATGGCAGTCGATAGCCCAGTTAGGAATTAAGGCCCTAAGAGCAGCCAATTTTAAAAGGATGGCCTTTTTGTCTCGGTGGTTGGCTTACTACACCCCCAAAACTCTAAATAAACGTTATTCGGAAGTGGACAATAAATGTTTTCTATGAGATGCTCAAGGTGAGGGAGATTGGCTCCACATATTTTTTACGTGTCCAAAGCTGAAAGTTGTTTGGTACAAAATCTTCTCGTCAATAAGCCATGCAATTAAAACGAAGCATGACCCCGAGGTAGAGGTAGCCCTCTTTGACATTTCCAAAGTGAGGTCTGATTTGACCAAAGCCGAAGAGACTTATATGGCAATTTGCTCCTCAGTTGCTCGCTATTTAATTCTCCAAAATTGGAGATCTGAAGAGGTACCATCCTACTTTAAAAGGGTAAATAAAATGCAAAGGACAAGGAGGTTCGACGAAGCATATGCCAAGAGGGTCAGTGCAATAAAAGAGTTCACAACTGTTTGGAAGTTTTTAAATCATTGGGAAACAATGATAGAAACTTAGCACTTTAGCACATTGCATTTTACGTTTCTATATTTAAGGGAAGGCCCGGTTGCACTATAATGTCGCCACTTTTTCCATAGTTATAATGTTTTCACCACTTATTCAGGGATCTATATGGTTGTTTGTTTGCTAGCTCCCTATAATCAAAGTTAGAAGCGATCAAAGGTCAACAATTACTGGTGATCCTGAGGTTATGTAATAATGTAAATAATGTTTGCAACAATATCCACCCGGAGATAATTTTTGCACTTAGCACTTTAGACAAAATCTAGGTAGTAAGATGATGTTTTATTTTTTAAATCATTGTATGGTCCAGCCAGACTCCGGTTGTCTTTTTAAGTATTTTGATGAATAATTATGGTTATTTAATATATATATAGGTTCCATCTGACAAATGAATAAGAATGTGTTTTATTGTAAATAGTCGATTTTTACTCCTGACGATCAATTATACTATAATGTATGTATTGCCATTCTGCTCTGCTCAAATAAAAAATTGAAAAGAAAATATGTTTAGAAACAGAAAACAGCACATTGAAAAAATGGCACAATAACATATGTTGCCAATGACCATTTTAAAACATTTTTTTAATAGATTTATATAGTTCTAACTTGAACTGAAGGTACTGGCAATGCTTTTTAGGACATGTACATAGGCAGGGAGATAAAGTGATTTGCCCATAATCACAGGATTTTGAGCCAACGCCGAGACTCAAAACTGGTTCTCCAGCTCCAAAGTTGGCAGCTCTGCCTGTTACACCACATCCTCTACCCAGCATGCCCCTGGAGTAGGTCAGAAAATCATAAATATTTTTGTGGGTGTCATTTGGTGACGAGCGAGCCTCTTAACTTCGAGAACTGAATCAGGGACAATCTTGGTTGCCGGTTCCTGGACTCCTGGCCATTTCCCAAGTTCTACAAACATACTCTAAGCTATATTTACGCACAAAATAAAGGGCTGCACAACTCTTGCTTTTGTCTATTGGCAGACATGTTTTTCCTTTAACTGCGACTTATTATTTCTGATTGTTTACAATTTTTATTGAACATGATTTTATTGTTATGGAAGATGGCATTGGGTTACTTTTTTATGGTGTTAATTTCATGAAGTTTATTATTTCTATTTGCTTCATGGACGCCTGCCTTGCTGTAAAACTATATCCAGTGAGAAAATGAAGGCCAAAGAATGTTGATAGTGACTAATTTACAGCTTGTTTTTTTAATATTTATAAGCGAGAAGAAGCTATTTAAACTTTCCTTCAGCTTCAAACCACCCAGAGTAAGCTCAATTTGTGTCCATATTGTATTTGTTTAAATCAGGAACTGGTGAAACCCTAATCTCGTATTTTTTGATCTCTTACAATTAGGCAGTAACCTAGTAAATCCGACCAGTGTGCCCAGAGCCATCATTGTTGGTGGAAGTATGGGTGCTTTGTGACTGCAGCCGGTTGTTGACTCAGTGCTGGCTAAGTGCTGGCTAACTATGTTTCTGAGACTGGCTAGTTTAGCACAGATACAGGATGTTTTTAGTTTGGCACAGATACAAGATGTTATGTCGGTACTGTTGCTCATTGTAATGTGTGCAGATTGAAGTACCCTGGTGACAAGTGTTGTGTGATAGCTGTGATGCCACTGTCTGACTAGTGAATATTGATCTCTTGTGTTTTCCTAGGTGCCTTCAGCCTCTCCTTGCCTACACACAATCCGTACTCTAGGTACATTGTAATCATGGTGAAGACTGCGCATCCTGTAATCAACACGGCTCAGACACAATGACATAAGTGTGTAAGGAGTATTTATTTTACAGTTAGGTACATGTGACAGAGGAGTGAATATTTACAAACAGGTGAATAGTGAGCTGTCAGTGATGGTAGATGAGGCAATTGAGTAGTCACCACATTGATGTGGTGGCCCAGTCTAACAGACGGATGTCATTAACAAAGCAGTGTGGGAAAGCACAGTCAACAAAGTCAATGGTAAGGTGACTGGCTCCTTGACTGGCAGGGATCCTCCTGGGATTTCTTTGGACGGCCCCTTGGTCGTTTTGTAAGGGGGGCCTCTGCTGCGGGCCAGTGGGGTCTGAGGAGTCCCCCCTCCCCTTGGCTGCAGGGGAGGATGCGTCACTGTCATCCTGCGGCCAACCAGAGGGAGGTCGAGGTGTTGTTTGTGCCACAGGCCTGTCTCTCACAACCGCCACTAGCTGGCCCAAGAGGTCCATGATTTGGCTCATACAGGTGTCGATGGACCTTAGAAGCAGGCAAAGCTCACATGAATCTTCCTCTGCCTGGCCCGTTCATCCCCGGGCCCGTTCATAGGCCCCAAGGACTCTGTTGATGTTGTCCAGGGCAACGGTCCCAGTGTCCTTTTGGCTTTGACTTCCCCTTGCCCTCCCACCTGTCCTGCTGTCAGGGATCTGTTGCCTCACCACTGTAGGCACCCACCACCCCTCCCTGCACTCCTCAGTTGGTGGGGTGGGGTGGTCATCCTCTGGAGCAGGGAGAGTGTTGAAGGCGGCACTGGTGGTGGTGGTGGTAGAGGCCGCACAAGTCGTTCCAGCAGGGGTCAGCCTAGTTGTTGTTGTTGCTGCAGATGTGGTGGTGGGGACAGTGGGGTCCTGGGACCTGTTGCACCCTGGTACACCAGATGTGCCGGCTTCAAGCTCCGCGCCCTTGAAATCAAGGGAGTTCTCATCCGAGAGTCTATGTTCCGGGGTGGAGACTGGCTCTGCAGATTGATGTTGTCGTCCTCTGTGGTCAGTTGTTGGTCACCTGTAGGACAGAGGGGAAATGGTCACTGATGTATACCCCTCAAGCTTTTTGTTCGATGTATCTTATTTACTGGTTATGCAACACACAGTTAACTATTTCACACATTGTATGTCTGCACAGTAATGTGCATCATGACATGATTTGGAGGTACATGAATCAAATTTCCTTGGTGTGACATGTCAATGGATACCATGACCCATGTGTAGATTCTGTGATTATGAGGAAAGGTTGTCTTCTGACAACTGGCGGTAATACAACTTGATGTGAATCATCTTTGCTGATTACTCTGCCTGTCAGGTTACATCTGCGCATGTACTATGCATTGTCATCTAATGTATACCTTCTCCGTGTCCTGGGCTTAGATTTATTTGTTCGACAAACCATGCTTGTTTTGTTTACATATGGTCCTTCAAGCTCAGCCCCATGTAACTTACAGATAGCATTCATTGCTGTGCATGTTTGCGCTCTGATTTTCTTTAACATGGGATTTTGTGAGTCACACTTCTGTTTCTGTGACAGTTACATACGCTTAGCTGTCTGCACATTGTAATTTGATATTTAATCTGTGTGAATTTTGGTGGGATGTGAGGGCTGGTGTTGTCGTATGGCTCCATGCTTTTTGAGAGGAATGGTGGCGTGCATGCACTCTCTACTTACCTGTTCTGTAGGCACATTGGTGTGGACTTTCGGACACATCTCTCTGGGTGTGTTTAAATTCTCCATCCTGCTCAGGGGTGCCACAAGGGTGCCTGGTGGGAGTTGAAATGGCTACCAGCCTGTTAGATGAAGATGAGCAATGTAATTTCTGACACATGCTTCTGGGGGGAGTGAGTGTACCATCCTCCTTAGGGGTGGAACAGGGGTGCCTGGTGGGAGTTGTAGTGCAGGCCTCCCACCCCAGACAGCCCTCCCAGGAAAGATGGCTACTTACCTGTAAGTTTGTTTGTTGCAATCCAATGGCTGACACATGATTCTGGGTGGGGGGTGGAGGGGGTGGGTTCTCCATCTTGCTCAGCTGAGAAACAAGGGTGCCTGGTGAGAGTAGCAGTGCAGGCCTCACACCCCCAAACAGCCCTCCATGTGAAGACGGCTACCTACCTGTGGAATGAAGGTGAACAATGCAATGGCTGACACATGCTTCTGGGTCGGTGGGGGGTGTGCCCCATTCAGCACAGGGGTGCGACAGGAATTCCTGGTGGGAGTAGTAGTGCAGGCCTCCGACTCCCAAACAGCCCTCCCTGTAAAGATGGCTACCTGTAAGTTTGTTTGAATAATCCAATGGCTGAGACATGCTTCTGGGTGGGGGGGGGGAGTGTTCTATCTTGCTCAGCTGAGGGACAAGGGGCATGGTGTGAGTAGTAGTGCTGGCCTCCCACCCCCAAACTGTCCTCCCTGGGAAAACGTTTATTATGCATAGTTAATTAAAACCAGTGCAAAACCTGTTAAAAAAAATAAAAAATATGTAAGACATCATTAATTAAAACCGTTAAGATAAGCATAAGATTAAAAGTACAATATGGCTGCCCAAGCACGTTTATACTTAAGGTGGAACAGTGAATTGCCCTGCGTCCTTCTGTCCGTCTACTTATTGGCCTGTATCTGAGATATTGGTCCCCGGTTTTAGCAGTCTTGGCTTTCTTTGCTCGACCGTTGCGAGAAATTTCACGCATCTGCAATTTTATTTAATGGTTGATGGATTCAGGCAGGCGAGCACCGCTTGCCTTCTGGTGGTGATCCCTTTTTGTTTGAACTGATCTTTGAGTAGCAGTTGGCGTGCTTGTTGTAATTCTTCACAGAGACAGGTAACGTGGAGAATATCACCCTTCTTTGAATTGCACAGCTTGCAGGCCTCATTACCGTCTATCCTAAGCCATGGTGGAAGGTACTCTGTGCTTGGTAGAATCCCAAGTCTGTATTTGAAGAACTTAATTTTTATGGCTTTTGGGTAACCCTGGTTGAAATATATTTGTGGTGTTAGAGATTTATAAGAATTAAGGGTCATCCATGCATGCGATCGTTTGGAGAATTGGGCCTTATCCTCTAGTAAGGAAAGTTATTTAACATTTTTCTAGACTCATTTTTTAAAAGTACTATGCCCAAGTTGTGTGTCCCAGATCACTGAGAGTTTGGTCGCTTCCAACGCTGCCTGCAAGTAAGTTCTTGCCTGACAAGCATCCCTGCCTTGTATGTCCTGCCATAGCAGAGAGTTTAATGTGTCTGTAGTGGCGGTTCTAAGTTTGTGCCAACAAATTATATAGGCTCCGTACCTGGCTAGATCTTGCTTTTGCAGGCCGAACTCCAGTCTTATTTGAGCCGGGGAAGTATGGAGCGGAAGCGAGAACATTATTCTATAAGCTTTAACCTGCATGTTATCCAAGTTTTTGGAGTCTCTTCCCCGCAAAGCCTCGCTGCCATAGGTGATCGAGGGAAGTAGCTTCGCCAGGATGACTTTCAGAAAGTGGGTCATGGTCGGACCTGTCAATTGGGTTGCTAGATTTTTCATCGTCAAAGCAATGAGTGCTCCTCTCCTTCTTATTTCCTGCTTCTGCTGCGCAAATGAACCTTCTCTATCAAAGATGACTCCCAGATATTTATACTCACAGGCTGGCTCAATCTTTAAACCGCCAAGAGACCAGTTCTTCCGTTGTTTTTTATTGATGTTAATTGACATTGTGCGAGTCTTACTAAGGTTTACTTTTAGGGCGTTTTCCATTGCGTATTTATGCATTTCCGTCAGAAGACGTTGGAGACCAATGTAAGTGTGGCTGAGTAGTACGACGTCATCTGCATACAGAAGATTGCTCAGAGTTTTCCCTCTCAACCTCGGGGAGTGGGAGTTGCAGGCCTCGAATAGTCTTGGTAAATCCGCCATAAAGAGGTTGAACAATGTTGGTGCAAGCACGCACCCTTGTTTGAGTCTTTTGGTGGTGCGAACTTTTGAGGACAGATGGGAGCCGCTTCCTAGTTTAAACTGCACCCAGGTGTCAGTATGAAGAAGCTTCAGCATGTTTAGAGTCGGCTGCGGTATGCCCCATTGTGCCAATTTCCCCCCATAGACTGCCTCTCTCGATATTATCAAATGCAGGACTGAAGTCGATGTAACACAAATGCAGCGGGAGCTTTATAGATTTCGCTGCATCGATCATTAAAGAGATGGCAAGGATGTTTGTTGCTGTACCGGTCTTTTTTCGAAAGCCGGTCTGGTTCAGCGGTATGATCTGGTTTAACTCAGCCCAAAGTGTAATCTTCTCTAGTATGATACCGGCAAAATATTTCACCTCGTTGTCAAGGAGAGCTACTAAGCGATAGTTGTTTGGGTCGGTCTTGTCTCCTTTTTTATAAATAGGATTGATCGTCGACCCCCTCCAGGATTCTGGGATTCTGTTTAGTAGCCTGATTTCCGTGAATAGAGTTTGCAAGATGTCCGCCCACTCTGTGTTTTTTGCTTTAAAGAGGGCAGGTGGGATGCCATTTGGTCCTGGGGCGCCTTCTTTCCTGCCTTTGGCTATCTGCTTTTTGATTAAGGTTATCTGCTGGATCCTTGAGTTATCTTGGGAGCAGGTGATTGTGCCTTGAGTGGCCTGACCCAATGTCTCAAGCGTTTGCGTTTCACAATTTGGTTCTGTGTTCTTATTGAACCTCTTTTGCGCTCCTGCATTCTCTATGTGGTCATTGAAATGGCTGGAGAGGTATTTGATCCAAATCTCTTCAGTGATATGAGATCCTAATTCTTTGTGCTGCGGGCGCATGATCCTGTTTACTGATTGCCAGAAGCGTGCGCTGTTGTTAGACTTTATGTCGTGTAGGAGTTTTGCCCAGGTCTCATTTTCAACCTCTTTTTTGAAGTTCCATTTTGTTTGTTTAAGCACAGCCCTTTGATGTTTCAGCTCTGCCCGTAGCCTGATATTATAGGGAGCTAATCTCAGATTCTGTAGTGTGAGGTTTACTGATCTTTTTAGTTTCTTTAGTTGTGCTCTCTGTTCTTTCTTTAGATTGTTTTTGCTGCACTCTTTGTGAGGGTTAACTTTTGGGGTAGCATTCACTGCAAGTTCTATTAGCAGTGTTCCCATAAAGTACTCCCAGTAGATAGTGTGCCCGGCATCCGTTGATTTTTGGATGTTGAAGAGATGGAGTGCAGCTTCGGCCAGAAGGGTCGAGTTAACTGACGTACATTTAATCCTTTTTTGATTCGTGGAGTAGGTTTGCCCCAGCGTTGTGTCTGGCCTGATTACAGTTGGCGTCTTTGATATTATCTGGCATTCCTGGGGGCGGTGATCGCTTTCACCCTTATCTCCCATTCTAAACCCCAAGATGTATGGAAATAACGCAAGACTAACAAAAGTGTAGTCCAAGATGGAGCTAGTTGTGATCGAGTAGAAGGATTCTACTGGAGGAGAGTCTGTCAAAAATCTTCCATTCAATGCCCGAAGATTTTGATGTTCTAAGTCGTAGAGAAAGCGGTTGTTTGGATGTTTTTTCCTATTTGGTGGGGCGGTTTGCAATGGTATATTGTAAATTCTGTTTAGAACCAATGCCTCCTCTCCTTCTGACGAGCCAAGTAGATCTTGATTCAGGTCCCCTGTCAGAAGTAAGAGTGGCTTTTCCATCTGGGTGACATACTCAGTCAATTTATTGGTAATTTTGGATGAATCTTTTGCTCTGTTTTTTGGGTGGACGTATGAGTTTATTATGCTTACCTCTTCTTCTTTGTTCCCAAGGACTAA
This sequence comes from Lissotriton helveticus, assembly GCF_964261635.1. Lineage (NCBI taxonomy): Eukaryota > Metazoa > Chordata > Amphibia > Caudata > Salamandridae > Lissotriton > Lissotriton helveticus. Next base: position 140,809,340 of record NC_136073.1, on the reverse strand, counting down.
TTTTATCGTAACTGCTAGTATTGTAGATGAAGATGAATCCATAAGGATTGCTGAAGTAATTGATGTAGTGGAAACATAGGTGGCCAAACCTCCTGAATGATGGCCGAAACTACTAGTCCTTACTGCTGATGAGGCAAAGCAAGTATAGCCCGTGATGTGCTGAGGGGCTATAAGCCAAGTTTCTTGCAGCATTATTATATCAAATAGGGTGATGTAGTGCTGGAAATCTGGGTCGTCCATTTTTGATATTAGGCCATTGATATTCCAAGAGCAGATGCCTAGGGTTGGTGCCCCTACCCCGCTACCTTCTCTGACTTGTGCGTAGCGTCAATCCTCCTCAGGGCATATAAAGATGGTACGGGACAGTGTTTCCCTTGTTGGAGCTTGGTTTTGCTCCGATACCACCGTTGAGCGTGCTTCCGATCGAACCCAGGTGCTACTTATGCTCCTTTTTGGTGAGCTTCCTCGTGTAGCCCTAAGTGCACTAAAAGTGTGGATCTGATGTTTCTTTGGTGCTCGGCTCGTTCAACTCATGGATGATGCTAAATGAGGGTTCGCTGCCACCATTGAGCGTGCTTCTGATCGATGCCAGGGGCTGCTTTTTCTTCTTTTGGGTGAACTTCCCAGTGCGTCCCTGAGTACACTGAAGGTGTGAGCCTGATATGTCTTTGGCGCCAGACTCATCCTACTCAGAAATGGTGAAGGGTAAGCTGGTTTTTGTAAGGGGACCAACTTGATTCCCCAGTTTTTAAATAGCTCTTGTTCCGCTAAGGTCAAGTCTGCAACATTGCTTGAGGTCCAAGTTGTCTTGGTTGCCTTCGGGCTTTGCGGGTAGAAATTCTACAGAGACTAGATCCTTTGAGCTTATACCCTTCAGTTTGGGGATGGATTCTATTAGTCTGAGGATATTGCCACGATTTAGCAGGTCCTGCTGCCCTTTTGACATGTATTCAGGGTAGAAGACCAGGACCTCTGTCGGCTGTCGGCTGATTCCTTGTCTCTGTTGTTTTGATGATGATTGGTATGTTGTGGCCGTTGTTCCATTGCCTAATTGTGCTTCATGAATTGCCGGGTGTTTGCTATCCCCGGCTGTTGCAGGGGGATGTGTTATTGTTTGGATTGAAGAAGTTTGCTTTGGTTTTGCCCTGTTGTCGTGTGGCCATTTTACCGATGAGTGCCCTGTTAGACTAAGCGAGGTATGAGCAATCTTAATTCCTATGTCCCTTGTTAGATCTTCGTGATTTGAGCTTGGAGTTGGACCAGTGATTCTTTTTCTGTCCCCATCATGGGGGTTTGAAGTAGATAATTGCTTAATTTCAAATGATCTTAGAGTCTCTGAGATGCCCATCTGCCCTGGTACTTGCCCTAGAGAAGCAGATTCCTTATTTAGGAGTCCTAGTTCTCCCGGTTGTCCTTGATTGTCACACTCTTGTCTGGTCTTTACACTGCGTATTTTTGGAGATAGTTGAATCTTCGTTGTCTCTTTTTTTTGTTCTTCATTTTGTTTGATTCGGTCTCTTGTTGATGAGTCTTGATTCTGTATTCCATCATGATCCGACGTGCTGCTATTTAGTTTTTACTGTTGATTGAAACTATTTGATGCATGGTTAGCCCAATCTGTTGGGCCGACTTTGATTGCATTAACTGTACATTTTCCCTGTGTGCCAGCAAAGATGGAGAAGTATTTTGTTGTGTCTGTTTGTGGTTTTTGATTGCGCACTTTCCTTTTTTGTTGTCGACGTTGTTTAGCATTGAGTTTTTGCGGGATCCCTGTTCCAGTCAGTGTTATCTCCTCATTTTGAACATCAAGATGGTCCTTTGGGCTTATGCCAGGTATTTCCCTCCTAGGTGGTCCCTCTTCGGTTTTCATGGTACCCAGATCTTTTGTTATGTTTTCTGCATGTAGGTTCTTTATGTCTCCTATAAGATCAGTTAGCATTGAGGGCAAAGTAACTAATTTGTCAACTACCTGATTGCAGTTACAGCTGAGGTAGGTGTTTGTTTGTGCTCTCATTATCAATTTATTCAGGTTGTCCAGATTATCATCAATGCCTGCTGTGAAAACTGCTAGTGTGTTCAAAAGAGTTAGTTGTAGCTCAATTTTTTCTGATTGGTATTGCAAGGCCTCAACGGCTAACTGAATTGTGTTTAAGAGAAAATTCCAGGTGCCGGTGTTTTGTTCTTTCCTGAGCTCTTTCTCGTTTTTGCTGTTGTTAGTATTATGAGCAGCTTGAGGGGAATTATGGTGGAGGTGCTCCTTCTGGTCTGGATTGTAGGTTGCAAGCATGTCTTCCCATTCGGGTGTGTTGAGGTAAGACACCATTGCCCTGCCATCTTCTTTCTGGCTAGGGTCCCGAGAGCTTACCCCCAACCCTACCGGGTTGGTCGATACGTTATATGGGGCATAATCATACAAACCTGAAAGTGGTAAAGCACTTGCCATCGTTGTTGGAATTTCTGTCTTGATCGGTGTGCTGTGGCTCGTGGATTGCATGCTCGTTATAGGACTAAAGATTGTTACCTTAGATAGTTCTGCTGCTTTTGTATGGGGGAGCCGCAGGTACCCTTTTTTTTTTTTTTTTTTGAAGACCTTTATTTGCATCAATAGGATAAACATGCGTGGGCCTACAACCAATCCGGCCGGCCACAAGTCAAAGACGATCAAAAGTCAAAATAAGCGACACAAGGCCTGCTGGCAGGCAGGCAAACATATTTAAACAATGCTAAGAATGGGATAAGCGACATTAACGGCCCAATATCAGGATCAATGAGGTCCATTTTATAATAAGGGGACAAGGCTCATGGCAGACTCATGAATACGGGAAAAACCAATAAACAGGAATACACCCATGCCAAAACGGGAAGAGGGGGGGGGAGGATGTAAAGACACGAGTCGATCGTAGCACAAAACAAACGCAAAATATAGTGGATAAGCATACAAGTACTACCAGCATCTCATGCCCCCCACCCAATAACACGCTAACAAAGGCAAGGGGAGCGAATAGACTGTACGAACGGAACCTATTTCTCTCCATACGAGCCTGGGAAAAAAGGAGGGGGGGAGGGGGGGAGGGGGAAGGGGAAGGGGGAGGGAAAGGGGAAAAAATAGGGGGGAAACAGAGGGGAGGAAACCAAGAAGGGCAAGAACAGGGGAAAGGAAAGGAGGAACAAAGAAAAAGAAATATAAAAGGAGAAACACAATCGTGCAAGATGGGCGCCACCCCGGGCCAGGCATCCCGCGGCTAATAGTACAGAAGAAAGTGGAGAGCTGGCGAGAAGAGGGTATGGCAGTCGCGACGGAGCATCGAAACTGATAAAAGTGGCATAGCAACAGACCCCAACCCACTCATGCCAGAGAAGCGAGGACAGAAGCGGCACCTCTATAAAGGGATAGAAAAGGGCCATAGAACCAAAAAGAAAACATCTGAAAGACCCCGCCCACCCGTCCCACCCCGCACCCCTGCAGAAGGCTACGGCCTACCCTCCAAACAGCGTGCCTGTCGCCCTAATCCGAAACCCGAAATATAGTAAAGAAAGAAAGTAGAATAAGGAGACAAAAAGAGGAGGAGAGGGAATATGAAACAAAAATAAAATGTGAGGGAGGAGCCAGAGGATATGAACAAACACATTCGGCTGCGACCCTCCCCCGACCAACAAATGAATAAGTATCAAATCAGTACTACACCTTCACATACAGCAAAAACCCGCAGGGAGGGGGAGGAGGGGGAAATTTTAACGTTTCACAATGTCGGGAATACAAGCATCAGTGCAACGGGCAGGTAAACCAGCAAACTATCATGTTGTGCAACTTACCCCCAACCCTTCCTAACCACGAAACCAACCCAATAAAGGATAATATGGAGCGGACCACCCAGCACAGAATAATCGTAATGTTGACCAGAGTTACGGCAGTGATGTAGGTTAGGGAGAGCCACCATACGGAGGGAATACAAAAAGTCAATAAAGCAAGTCAATTGTAGCAGCAACGACAGGGCAGGCAAAAGCAAGCCGGAGTCCAGGTGCGCAGTTCGACAATACAAAGGTAACCCTCCAGGACAATAGTTCGAATCCATCGAAGCGGGAGCAAACTGCGGCCCACCATAATTCCCAGTTGTCCGGGAAGGAGCAGATCTCCGCGTCGTGTGGAAGTCCTCGAAGTCCGGGCGGTGAGAAAGCAGAGGTTCAAAAGCCACCGGCCCATCAAGCGGCCGAAGAACAACAGCAGCAACTCCTGGCGCAGCCGAAGGGGGCGAAGCAATGGAGGCATCAGGACGATAGGGGTGCATGAAAGAGCGGCGACCCAAAATGGCGGCGGGCCGCATGGGGTCGGTAGAAGCACCGGGGGCCAAGACAGCGTACAAGGACATCAAGGCGTCCAGGACATCTCCGGGCGTGGGCGCTCGAGTACACGCCCAGGCCTCCGCACAATCCGGCCAGCTAGGAGCGTCGGTGCAGAGCGGATCACCCCCCACGTTGTTGGTAGCCATCTTGTGAGTTTCGCCGCCCCACACTCCACCGTGGGCCCCAAAACAGTTCCCAAATGTAGGACTTTACAGACCTCTGGAGGCTCCCAACAACGGCCTCACCGGCACAGAACGGGCAGGCGGTCGATTGGGGGGGGGCCCCCTCCGAACAGTGGCAGGCACCACAGGCGAGAGCCAGGCGCGGGGTCCAGGGCTGCCGGACAGGACAAAGGCGAAGGGACCCCTTCACACAGTCAGCCCCCAACACATCTCGTCCCCCTCCAGCCGCACGGTCCATAAATCGGGGCCGGTTCAGGATCGCCGGGGCATACACACAACGGTTCCCACCAGTGGCTCACTCTCGCGGCCAGGGCCGGCAATCTCTGCACCGCCGGTCGGGTCCCACAGGCGAGGTCCCGGTCTCGAGCGCCCGGAGGCCCCAATCTCACCGAGGGCACAGCTGCGGACCCACAGCACGCAGGAGCCTCCGGACCAGACGGTGAGTAAGAGTGGGTCTTTAAATTCCAAAATCTGTAGTGAAGTATCGTCGCAGTACAGGATATATTGCAGGATATTCGAGGTTGGCTGGAGGGCCGACGGAGCCGAGCTAAAAGGCGGCCATTACGCTCTCGAGCTAGGCTCCTCCCCCCGCAGGTACCCTTTTGATGGGCCAATTGCCTGGTATGTCACCTGATTGTAATACTGTGATAGTTGTTTTGTTTATTTTAGGTTCAATCAGTGACGTCCTCTGGATATTGCTCAGGCTGCCTATTTCCTGTCTACCTAGACGGTGTGGAGGACGTGATTGCGGAGCGGCGATGGATTCATGGGGCTCCTCGCTTTTAGTCGGGGTCCTCCTAACAGTGCAGTTATTTCCGTGCATCAAGATCCCGCCTTGATGCAGTTGTACCATGGGTTTTACTGGAAATTAAGGGCTTGTGATGACTGCTAGCGTTGGTGATGGCGGAGCCTTTGGTAATGGTGGCGATGGTAACAAAGGAGTTTGCAAGCCTTGCAAGGATTTGTTGCTCGAAAAAATGGCTACACCCCCGTCCTTTAAAAAGTTAAACTTTGTATAAATCTTTGGTTGGTAACACATGCTTGTGGCTTGCGATTTTGTTACTGCCGTGCCATGAGCCTTGGCCGATTCCTGCTCTGTTGTAATGAGGATTGGCTCTATGCTGTGGGTTGAGCCTGGGTTTATTTTTTTTTTCCTTTTTTTGTCATCAGTTTCGACACCTGGGACCCCCTAGTCCTGCCTGACCTCATGAGTTCGACTTAAGTCGCCTTGAATCTCCTGGAGTTGCCTACAGAGCGCCGAGGTGCTATGGACGTGGTTCAGTTAGAAAACTCCTACAAACCCTTTGGCAGGTCCTCTAGCATGTTCCTTTGATACCTAAGCGTTCTCCAGCCCTTCACCAGACATTCCGGTGCTTCATCAACGTGTGGTTGTGATCAGTTTGCTGTTTAATACACTTGTGGCAGGTTGGGTCTGGGTCTTGCTGCTTGCCCCTCTTGTGAAATTAAAAAGGGCAGTGTGCAATAACGAGTAATCAAATAGAGAGTACAATGGAGACAATGAGTACAGAAAAGTGCAGAAATTACAGGGAGTTCGATGTTCCGAGTTTCATTTGCAAACTGCTGTATGCAATCAGCAGTATGCAGTACGCGGTAGGTCAAAGATTAGTGGCCCTACTCCCTGCTCCCTTATGCCTCTGTTGAGAGTCTGTTTTAGAGTCTGTTTAGCGTCCTTAGAGTCCTTAACTGGCCTTTAAACCTAAAGCTGAAGTTTTATAGGACTCTGAGGACTTTAGTGGCTTTTTAAGGGCTTTTGGGCATTGAAACCATGTAACTGTGAGCCTTTGGGGCCTTCGGTATTGACCCAAGTTTAAAAAAAAAATCAAAATCAAAATCAAAATTCGTGGGATCGTGGAGCTTGCAGGCCGCAGCATAAACAAATTCCCTGCCGTTGCGGAGGTTAAAGTATTGTAAAATTGGTGGCTCATGTGTAGCTAGCTTGCGGGTACTCACGGTGCTTGAGAAAAGGCTTGTGGAGGGCTTGTGGAGGGCTGACCCCACAGCTCCCTCCGCCTAGTGCATGGAACTGCTGGTGTGCTGTGAACCGCAGGTCGCTACTGATGACCGGAGTTTGCACGCCACTCCCCCCACTCCAGGTCCTTGTCAGGTCGCGGTCAGGTGCAGGTACAGCAACTGCAACCCCCCTGAATACCAGCCGTCAGCCCGTGATCCGATCCTTCTATCTGGCGTCCCCGTGCCTGTTTGCGCTCCACCTTCCTCTGCTTACTCGCTGGTCTATGCCTGCCGCTCACGTGCACAGAGGAGAGAGCCTGGTGAGTCCGACGAAGGAGAACTGATGCAGCGCTATGGAGAAGGAAAGAGGGCACCAGAGCAACGTCAACAGGACAGGTCCGCCACAGCTGCTTGCCTTTGCTTTACCGTCGTGTGGAGAAGCTCTCAATCAGTCGCTCTCGAATCAGCCGCCACGGCCGCTGCCCCGACTTTCACTCCCAGCTGCTCCCAACACAGTGCAGCGCGGCTCGGCTCTCAGGCTCGGAGGTATCTCCGCTAAGGGTGGGCGTAGTGGGCGTAGTGGGGCTCCGCGGAGCTACGCGGAGAGGGCGAGAAGCTACGCCCACTCCCGCACTCCGCGTAGCCCCACTACGCACCTCCCTCCCGCTCTCCCCCGCATACATTATTTAAGCAATTAGCCTTATTAAAACAATATTAAAGCACCTACCTTGTCCGGGGCTCGTCCGGGGCTCCCTCTTGAATAGCGTCCTTTTCCTGGATAGCAATGCGCATGTGCGGGCGGCCGCGCATGCGCATTTCTCCCGAGAAATGCGCATGCGCGGCCGCCCGCGCATGCGCATTGGTATCCAGGAAAAGGACGCTATTCAAGAGGGAGCCCCGGACGAGCCCCGGACAAGGTAAGTGCTTTAATATTGTTTTAATAAGGCTAATTGCTCAAATAATGTATCTGGGGAGGGCGGGAGGGAGGCGGGTGGCGGCCGACTCGGCTACGCACACGGAGTGGGCGTAGTGTTGCCGGCTACGCTGTCTACGCAAAATGCGTAGAAGGCAACACTACGCCTACTCCGTGGGCATAGCCGAATCGGGCGCCCAGGGTTAATCTCCGCACCATTTCCTTAGTTTTCCTCAGCTTTCACAATGTCGGGTCCCGGAGGCTCTCGGGTCGGCTCTCGATACTCAATGCCGCCGCTGCCTTCCCCTCCTGCCGGGACCACAGGCACAACTGCTGCTCTGCTCTGCTCTCCGAAAATCCGCAAAACCTGGACTGGGGCATTGTGGGAGTAGTAGTGCAGGCCTCCCACCCCAAACAGCCCTCCATGTAAATATGGCTACCTACCTGTAAGTTTGTTTGTTGTAATCCAATGGCTGACACATGCTTCTGGGTAGGGGGAGTGCTCCATCCTGCTCATGGGTGGAACAGGCGTGCCTGTTGGGAGCTGTAGTGCAGGCCTACCACCCCCAAACAGCCCTCCCTGGGAATATGGCTACCTACCTGTTGGATGAAGGCGAACAATGCAAAAGCTGACACATGCTACTGGGTGGGGTGCGAGGTGTGCTCCATGCTGCCCAGGGGTGGGACAGGGGTGCCTGGTGGGAGTAGTAGTGCAGGCCTCCCACCCCCAAACAGCCCTCCCTGGGAAGATGTCTGCCTACCTGTAATTTTATTTGTTGTACTCCAATGGGCGAGCTCCATCTTGCTCAGCTGTGGGACAAGGGGGCACGATGGAAATAGTAGTGCATGCCGCCTACCCCCAAACAACCCTCCCTAGGAAGATGGTTACCTACTTGAAAGTTTGTTTGTTGTAATACAATGGCTGACACATACTTCTGGGTGGTGGGAGTGCTCCATCCTGCTCAGCTGTGGGACACGGGGGCATGATGGGAGTAGTAGTGCAGGCCTCCCACCCACAAACAGTCCTCCCTGTAAAGATGGCTACCTACCTGTAAGTTTTTTTATTGTAATCCAATGGCAGACACATGCTTTTGGGTGGGGGGACTGCTCCATCTTGCTCAGCTGTGGGACGTGGGGCATGGTAGGAGTACTAGTGCAGGCCTCCCACCCCCAAACAGTCCTCCCTTGGAAGATGGCTACCAACCTGTAAGTTTGTTTGTTGTAATCTAATGGCTGACACATACTTCTGGGTGGGGGAGCGCTCCATCTTGCTCAGCTGTGGGACACGGGGGCATGGTGGGAGTAGTAGTGCAGGCCTCCCACCCACCAACAGTCCTCCCTGTAAAGATGGCTACCTACCTGTAAGTTTGTTTATTGTAATCCAATGGCAGACACATGCTCTGGGTGGGGGGGACTGCTCCATCGTGTTCAGCTGTGGGACAAGGGGGCATGGTGCGAGCAGCAGTGCAGGCCTCCCACCCCCAAACAGCCCCCCCTGGGAAGATGGCTACCTACCTGTTGGACGAAGGTGAACTATGCAATGGCTGACACATTCTTCTGGGTGGGGTGGGGGGTGTGCTCCATCCTGCTCAGGGGTGGGACAGAGTTGCCTGGTGGGAGTAGAAGTGCAGGCCTCCCAGCCTCAAACAGCCCTCTCTGGGAAGATGTCTACCTACCTGTAAGTTTGTTTGTTGTAATCCAATGGCTGACACATGCTTCTGGGTGGGGGAGTGCTCCATCTTGCTCAGATGTGGGAGAAGGGGGCATGGTGGGAGTAGTAGTGCAGCCCTCCCACCCCCAAACATCCCTCCCTGGGAAGATAGCTACCTATCTTTAAGTTTGTATGTTGTAATCCAATGGCTGACACATGCTTCTGGGTGGGGGAAGTGTTCCATCTTGATCAGCTGTGGGACAAGGGGGCATGGTGGGAGTAGTAGTGTAGGCCTCCCACCCCCAAATAGCCCACCCTGGAAAGGTGGCTACCTACTGTTGGATGAAGATTAACAATGCAATGGCTGACACATGCTTCTGGGTTGGTTGAGGGGTGTGCTCAGGGGTGGGACAGGGGTACCTGGTGGGAGTAGTAGTGCAGGCCTCCGACCCCCAAACAGCCCTCCCTGGGAATATGGTTACCTACCTGTTGGATGAAGGTGAACAATGCAATGGCTGACACATGCTTCAGGGTGGGGGAAGTTCTCCATCTTGCTCAGCTGTGGGACAAGGGGGCATGGTGGGAGTAGTAGTGCAGCCCTCGCACCCCCAAACAGCCCTCCCTGGGGAGATAGCTACCTATCTCTAAGGTTGTTTGTTGCAATCCAATGGCTGACACATGCTTCTGGGTGGGGGGAGTGTTTCATCTTAATCAGCTGTGGGACAAGGGGGCATGGTGGGAGTAGTAGCATAGGCCTCCCACCCCGAAATAGCCCTACCTGGGAAGGTGGCTACCTACCTGGTGGATGAAGGTGAACAATGCAATGGCTGACACATGCATTTGGGTGGGGAGAGTGCTCCATCTTGCTCAGCTATGGGACAAGGGGCCATGGTGTGAGTAGTAGTGCAGGCCTCCCTCCCCCAAACAGCCCTCCATGGGAAGATGGCTACTTACTTGTAAGTATGTTTCTTGTAATGCAATGGCTGACACATGATTATGGGTGGGGGAGGAGTGCTCCGTCTTGCTCAGCTGTGGGACAAGGGGCATGGTGGGAGTAGTAGTGTCGGCCTCCCACTCCCAAACTTCCCTCCCTGGGAAAATGGCTACCTACCTGTTGGATGACGGTGAACAATGCAATGGCTGACACATGCTTCTGGGTGGGGGAGTGCTTCATCTTGCTCAGCTATGGGACAAGAGGGCATGGTGGTAGTAGTAGTGCAGGTCTCCCACCCCTAAACAGCCCTCCTTGTGGAAATGGCTACCTACCTATTAGGTGGAGGTGAACAATGCAATGGCCAACACATGCTTCGGAGGGGGAGTGTTCCATCCTGCTTAGGGGTGGGACAAGGAAGCCTGGTGGTAGTTGTAGTGATGGCTGCCTGTACACAAGCAACCCTGGAAATGTTGCAGGCTATCTTTGCGGTGATTTAGATGGCGTGAATGTTACATCTGTGAGACCTGTGTTGGGTATTGTGGTGCATATGAATGGACTTGGGCCTCGGAGGTGTAGCTTTGTAGTAGTGCAAGACAGTGCATGGCAGTGTCATGCTTTACATTTGTTTGTCCTTACCAGCCTGCACTTCCCCGGCTATTCCTGTGAAACTCTCTGGATGCAGTATAGCATGAACCTTCTCCTCCCATGCAGTAAATGTTTTTGGTGGCATGGGAGGGCCACCACCAGGTCTCTGAGCCAGCTCACGGTTCTTGTTCCTCTCTTATTTCACAAGTCTCTTCAGGTCATGCCACTGCTGCATGATTTCATTTCTGAAGTGTGGGGTGTTCCCTACTGCATTGACCTTGTCGACTATCCTTGCCCACATTTATGTTCTTGTGGCTAATGGTGTCGGTTGGACCAGGGTACCAAACACTTGTGGTTATACTCTGATTATCTCATCTACTATGACTGACAACTCACTCTCTGTGAATTTGGGCATTTTCTGTGGTGCCATGGTTTGTGATGTGCTGATGTTTTGAGGTGCAGTTGTGAGGGTGGTGGGGTGCTGTAGGTGGTGTGTGTGTTTTAGTGTGTTGTGCTGGTGAGATGTGTGGTGTTTTGCCTATTCAATGTGCTGCAGGGATTGGTTCCTTTAGTGCAGGAGTAGTATTAAGGATTCTGGTCAGGGAAGAGGCTGATTTTATACTCCGCTATGTGGGTGTGTCAAAATGGAGTATTGCTGTCAGTTGTGTTGTGTGGGTTGTCCTGGGATTTGCATTGTCGAAGTTGCCTTGATGGTGTGTCATTGGGGTACATTAGGTGGTTTTGGGGGCAGGGCTAGTTTGCTGTGTGCACTTGTTGGCCTTGTTGTGAGTTTCTTTTTTCAACCGCCATATTTGTCACGGAGCGTCCGCAGCGATGGCTTTGCTACAGCTCTTCTGCCTGCTCTCCCCTTCATCACTGTTTAAGAACGCGGCGGTTGGTAACAGCGGAACGTCCCGCTGTCACATCGGGGGAATGCTAATTTTCCGTGCTGTGCTGTCCAACTGCAGCAGATGGATTTTCACCAGTTCTGCCCGCTATGGGCGGTCTTTCGTAGCCTCGTTCCGCTGCGGTCAGATTTTTTGGGTTGTTAATCTTAAACGGACCGCCAGTTTTGCCACCGTACTGGCGGACGGTTGATTTGCGCTACAATGGCGGTCAGTGTGGTTTTCCGACCGCCATGCTAATAGGGCCCTAAGTTAGCACGAGTGACTAAGCGAAAAGTACTGTACTGTTTCCACGATTCTGAGGGATCAGGTTGTCATGTTCGATAGTTGACAAGAACTTTTCTCTCATTGGTAAGTAGAGTTTACAGTAGCAGTGTGGTAAGTAGAGATTACAGTAGCAGTGTGAGCTAGCTGGTGTACAGGCTAACATACCCGGTGAGGGTGTCTGGAATCAGTCTTGACAGAGATCCCACAGTCTATGTTGTCTAAACACGCAGATCCTATATAGGTTTATAGGAATTAAACAACATGGTGTTGCCAACGTTGGTTTGGTACTTATGTAATGGTTAAACCTGAGTAGTTCAGTCTTGCTATTCTCAGAGCCCCTACTCACACTTTATCCAGAGACGTCTGGAGTGGGAAGGGAACATTCTGCCACAGCTGAGTAGGCATATCCTCTGGATTGGTTGTAGGTTTATTCAAGCTTGAAGGACAATCAGTTCACTGCTGTGCTTACAATCTTAACTCAGTTTCGTTTAAAAAAGTATCCCTCTCTCTCCAATAATGCTGACAAAGACGCTGCTGAACCAGCACAACATGCAAACGCAGTAGAGAAGTGAGGGCAAGAAGGCAAATAAACATTTCGGAAAATGTCAGAGCTGCCCTTACTTTAAAATTAGCAGACTATGTAGTCACATCTAGGGATGGGACAGTAACATTCATGATTGAGGCACATACATCATATAGAACAGAGATATTCTATTCATGGGTTGATTCCTACCAGCAGATGCACACACAAATACATTTCATTCCTATACTGAATATGAAACATCAAATGAATACTGTCCATGTGAGGACATTGAAGTTCCGCTCACCTACCAGGAGCACATAAACTGGTTTAATGGCACCCTCCAAAATACAAAAGAAATAGTGAAACACAGTTCGCTCAGAAGAGATGGAGCAACTTGGCCAGTCCTAGCGGCTTACACACCGCATCCAGACATTGACACAATGCCAGTAGCAGATATATGTCCCTGAAGAACCGGGTTTTCTTAGAACCCAGCGGTGCCAGGGACACACCCGAAGTCTTCGGATTCACCTGTCTTGGACTACAGAGACACGGAATGCTTCTAGGTGGCGTCAAAGATCAAATTAATTAGCTGCAGCTAGTAACAGTAAACCAAGCAATACAACACGGTGTACAACTCAGGAAACTGCTCAATTTTCGTAGAGCAAGACATCACCATATATTGACATTTTCAGCCCATTACAAATGCACACCCACTGCGGCAAATTCTGACGAATCAAGTACATTTTACACACATTATTACATTCAAGAAGCTCACTTTACATCGTACCAACCCACAAGTTAATTATTAGGAATGTCCCAAATTCGATTATCACAAGCCGGACAAACCCATAATTGAAAGCACTACCCATGTAATGAAAAGACATACGGAAAAGGAGCAATTCAGATGTTGAGTAGGATAAAATATGCGCAAGAAACTAAAAGTTAACAATATCCTGAACAGTGATTGGAAAACCTAGACTATGATCAGCTAGGGAAATTGGCTTTGTGAAAGGGTCAGTTTCAGGTGACGGGGTCAGCATCTTGCAGTTCACTCGCAAGTCGAAAAGGCCACGTTAATATGTACATGAACAATGAAGCCCATGCAACTTTGTTCGTTCGTTGACTTCCACGGCCTACGTGAGGGCAACACAAAATGGCGTCTCGAACAACGCAAACAAAATGGAGTCCGGTCCCGGAAACCACGGAACCTCAGACCCTCCTTTTGCCATTCCATAGGCAATGACCCAAACTCACGTCAATCTGAATCCAGGTCTATATCTATTCTCATCAGATCATCAAGGTGTTGCTGTAATATCATCTTATTAGCCTTCACTTCTCTCGGAGCAGGTCTTCTCACACAGATCGTAGCACAAAGGCCACAAATGGCGGGACCACACTGGATGCATAAGCAACAAGAGAAAAGGATCGCTAAAGCCATACCAAGAAACATCAGAATCTTCCATCCCCATTTGGACAGCAGTTCCCAAAACCATCCTATCAATGACCAGTTCCCTTCGTCTACATGTATTGACTCAGCGGACTTATGTAACTTCAAGATGGCTTGGTACACTGTCGGGGCGTTATCTGGTATGAAAACGCAGCAACTAGATCCGATCAATTTGCATACCCCACCTCTATCTGCATGTATAATATCTAAAACAAAACGGTTCTGTAATGTCATAAGGCGATCCGCTGAAGCTCAGCTGTAATATTGCTAAGGGCACCTGCAGTCTCATTTATAGTGGCCTCAACCACTCTCGTGAGCTGACGAATATTCCTACTATTAGCCATAGGACCCCAAAAGGGTAGGAACCCCTTAAAGAAGTCTCCAACTTCTTGTGCGACAGTATCTTTCGCATCGATAATACCTCTACCAAATCTTGTCTTATGGTAATCAAAAGCAGCTGTATATGTAGGGGGAAGCAAAAATGCCACATAACATGTGCCTGAAAATCAGAAGGCAACCATGTATATGCTCTGTCGTAACAGACAAAATACGTGCCTTTGGCTGGCACGAACGGTGGAGATTTCTGGGACGTATAAACATAGGTGTGAACAAACACACTCTTACCAAGCTGAGCTCTCGGATTCTCACCATTACCTTGCAGACAAAAATGACCTCGATGGGGTACAATCCAAATAGGAGGAGATCTTTTCTGTCTCTCTTTTTCAGTCAGACTAATACTGTATCTCTTCTTGTTCCAACCAACGTATGCTCGTACCTCATCTTTAGGGATAGCATTATACGCGTCGATATCTCTAATCATATCGACTATTCCTCGTATCAAGGCATTGTTACTCTCATTATCCTTAACGGAACGTACAGGAGATGCTTCATTCGCATAGATAAACATCGACTGGAGTGCCAATACTGACCCATTAGGCGAAAAATGCAAAACCAAATATGGCATTCCCTTATCTGTCGTATGTGGCATAAGACCACAAACCCAACAATTCGTGGAATTTATAACTAACTGATGCTGATGCAACATCTGTATAAACTAATTGTTCACAAATTCTGATCTTCGCGTCTGTTCATGTTCAGACAACGCATGAAACTCATGTGAAGAAACAGTAGGAAAAGAAAGAGTAGGTTGGGATGTAGATGCAAGCGTCTGTTGTGTGGCATAGAAAATCCAACCCACACAAGCTAACGTAATATTCAAAAGCATTAGAAAACACAGTATTAAAAAACATTTGCTACGAATCAAGATACATATTCTCATTTTAGTATTAACTTTCTTAACACTCTTATCGGACTCAAGAAATCCATCCTCTAACGTGCTGCTCACGGCTATTACCTTCTTCACTTAAGTGTGCGCCAAGATCGTACTAACAACCCTGAACCACAGACCTTGTGTCAATACGCGGTTCACCCCTTAAGGCTGTACCGTGACCCTGCAGCGGAGTCCGGATGGTGACTTGAAAAAAAAAAAAGCAAAAAAGTTTCTTGATCTGACAAGGTGTAACTCACTGCATAAAAAAATTCCAATTTTATTAGTGCATTATTCAGTCTTTAGCGGTCTTAGATCATAGCGTTCTTTACCAGGCACAGTCTGGTCTCGGAAAATGACCTCTGGATTGGTAGTGTCGATTCTCAGGTGGGGCGGCACAGCAGCTTGAAGAACGTCGTCATCTGCACGTTCTGACTGAGTCCATATCAAATGAGCATCACTAAATGGTACGCATCTAGGAACTTTTTTGCAATCAAAATCAGCTATTCCCTCCCTCACCCACTGATCATATGGTAAGGGCAAAGGAACTCGTTTACAGTGGGTGGCATGCACCCAATTCTTTTTGCCAGCTACTCTAACAGCAGTTCGAGTGACCAATAAAACGAAATAAGGTCCAGTCCACCTTGGTTCTAAATTCTTGGTCCGTTGAAAATTCTTGGTCAGCACATATTGTCCAGGTTGTATTGTGTGTCCTGGATCTGCAGTAGCTGTCGGCAAACTGTCATAGACCTGTTGGTGGAGAACACGCAATTTAGCACTCAAGTCATGTAAATATTCTACCAACATAGGGTACTCAATATCGCTATATTTCTTGGGACGAGGCACACTCCAAACATTCGCCGGACGACCAAAAACTATTTCGTATGGGCTAAGTCCCACACGAGAATGCACAGTCGTCCTTGTTGACAAAAGAGCCAACGGCAAGGCATCCGGCCATGTAAGACCAGTGCTCGCTTGAACCTTAGCTAGTTTCAGTTTTAACGTGCCATTATAGCACTCAACAAGTCCAGCTGACTGGGGGTGATTCGCAGCGTGAAATTTCTGCTTTATTCCCAAACCAACACACACTTTCTTCATGATCTGACCCACAAATTCACTCCCATTGTCCGACCATACAATTCTCGGCAAACCAAATCTAGGGAAATACTCTTTGAGCAAAACCTTGGCTGTAGACAAGTCAGTATTATCCTTTAGGGGTAAACCTCTATCCATCTGGAAAAGGCGCAAACAACCACAAGGACATACTTCAAGTTATTGCATCTCTCCATGTTAATGTAATCTAACTGTATCACCTCAAACGGATAAGTCGGAGGAGCAAAATGACTAGCTGGAGTTGGAGTTCCCTTTCCAGGATTGTATTTCAAACAAATCATACAATGCTTCACCACATTCTCAGCACATCTCGGAATTCCAGCATTCTGCCATACTGGAGCCAACAACTTGCATACTCCTTTCGAACTAATGTGAGCCATTCCATAAGCCATAGTAACCACTGGGAGCACATACGCATCTGGCAACAACCATCGCTGGTGCTCCGACAACTCAACCCAACAACCTGTTGAATCCAACATACCTGTACTCTCTCTCCACGTACTCACTTCTTTCCCAGTAGCTCCAGCCTGAATCATCTTCACAATTTCTATTGTGTCTACACCCTATCCACCTGCCATAACCCATCTTGCGGGGCCTGCAACATACATACGGATCATCATATCTTTCGCCGTTTCCTTCGCAACTTCATCCGCAAACGCATTCCCTCGACCTACATCATCCACAACTTTCTTATGCGCACTACACTTCACAATTGCAATCTGCTTTGGGAGAGTAAGTGATTCCAAAAGTTCATTCACTAACTGCCCATGTTGAATCTTCGTGCCATGGGAAGTAAGGGATCCCCTTTCTCTCCACAAACGTCCAAAACTATGGGCAACACCAAACGCATACTGACTATCAGTATAAACATTCACTCGCTTTCCTCCTGACAATATACACGCTCTAGTCAGTGCAATCAACTCTGCTGCTTGCGCAGAATTCTGTGCTATACGTGCTGTTTCAACAACTGTATGCAAAGTTGTAACCGCATACGCTGCAGTCTTTTCACCATTCGGAAGCTTAAAGCACGAACCATCTACCCACAGGGTACCATCAACATTCGTAAGAGGAATATCTTTTAGATCCACTCCAGCCTTCGTTTCTTCCTCTGTACGTAGAAAGCAATCATGCTGTTCTTGAGCATCTGTCTCTATAGAAATCGGCAACAACGTAGCTGGATTCAACACATTACATCTCTTAATGTGCACATGGCTAGCCAACAGTGTCAACTCATAACCTGACAGACGTGCACTAGTAAGGTGCTGTGTTTTGGTCCTGTTCAACAACATATCTACTGCATGTGGGACCATCACAATCAACGTATTATCCAATATCAAACCAGCAGACTGTCGGATAGAAACAGCAGCCGCCGCTGTAGCTCTCAAACAACTCGACAGCGCCTTAGCTGCTGGATCTAACGGCGCAGAAAAATACGCACATGGACGTTGCTTATCTCTGAAACACTGTGTCAATACTGACAATGCACAACCTTCTCTCTTATGCACATACAACGTGAAAGGCTTACTGTAGTCTGGAGTACCCAACTCCGGAGCCGAACACAATGCATCACGTAATTCAGAAAAACTTTTCTGACATTCGTCAGACCAAGGAAGAGGATGCGGAGTATCTTTAAGAGTCAGCGCTAACAGAGGTTTCGCTAGTAGGGAAAAATTCGGAATCCATTGTCTACAATATGAAGTGATACCTAAAAAGGCACGAACTTCTCTCTGTGTGGATGGCACACTCATTTGCGCAATCGCTTGAATTCGTTCTGGGGGCAATCTCCGTCCCTCCTTCGACAAGAGATGACCTAAGTAGGTCACTTCTTGGCGGCAATACTGTAACTTCTAAGGTGACACTTTATGATGAAGGTCAGACTAATGTCGCAACAAAGAAAGAGTAGCCTCTTTACAAATCTCTTCATCATCAGCAGCAACCAGAAGATCGTCAACATACTGAATAAGAGTAGCACCAGAAGGCAACACAAAACTATCAAGCTGAGTTTTCAATGCCTGACTATAGATTGAGGGACTTTCACAATAACCTTGGGGAGCTCTCTTAAACCAGAAGCTTCGTCCTCCTAAAGAGAATCCAAAAATATCTCTACTCTCCTCGGCAATCGGAATGCTAAAGAAAGCATTCTTCAAGTCGATGACGGAAAACCAAGCAGCCGAAGCTGGAATCAGAGTCAACAAAGCAGTGATATCAGGAACAACAGGAAACTGTGGCACAACAATTTTGTTCACTTCTCGAAGATCGATCACAAACCGATACACAGGTGGCTTAGAAGCATCAGTATGCTTAAGGACAGGCAAAACAGGACTGTTACACACGTTACCTCTCGTTTCTTCAACTACACCCTTCTCAACCAAATCATAGATGATCGCTAAAAGAGCTATCTCACCATCGCTCGATATCTTATACTGCGGAATACGAGGTAGCCTAGCATTCTACTTAAGGGTAACAACATACGGTGGAATTTGCAAAAGACCAACATCATTTGGACCTGTAGCCCAAAGCGTATCAGGAAGCAAAGGCAATTCCAGTGGAAGACAATTTTTAGACAAATACATTGGAGAAATCACTCTCTTCCCTAAAGTAAGGTGTACTCCCGAAGGAGAACAATGCAATGTCGCATACAATCTTTTCAGTAAGTCCAAACCCAACAGATTCTCACCACAACCAGTCGTTAGAATAGGTGATGCTTCCAATTCACAAGGACCAATAGAAAGAGACAAAAGGACTAGAAACCGGATTACGAACTGGGGTGCCTGAAAATCCTACTGAAACATTAGTCAAGCCAGAAAAAGGTGCGCCAGGAAGTTTAGAGTGCATAATAGAACTCTTCATTGCACCAGTATCCAAAAGAAAAGGTTCTACCACACCTGATGTACTCACCGCAACATAAGGTCCACTCTGGTCTACTGGAACTGACACTACTCCCTCACTTTGTCCTTGGCTATCCTAGTTATCATTATAACCAACACTCTCACCTTCAACACAGTAATCCTCAATATATAAAAAGGCTATCACTGCTCGGAAAATGGTCTTTTTTTCAACGCAAATAGAGAATGCTAAGAACTCGGCCAGAGAATTGTTCTCAGTGGTCACCTCTCTATCTACCCCTCCCTCTGGCCCTGGAGTTGAACCTTCTCAGCTTTTCTGCAATGCCCTGTCCACTTTTTTTATCACTAAAGTGGCAGATATTTATGCATCTTTTGGTGGGGATGCAGGGATTGGACCTACTGTGAGCAGCAAGGAAATATCTCACATGGACCATGACTCCCTTTTGTCCTTTGGCTCTACCACACAAGATCAAATCTGCAAACGTATCTCCATCACTAAGTCTGGATCCCCTCTGGACCCCTGTCCCCCTTCAGTGATGGCTAATTTAAGCAAGATAATATCTTACCCGCTTATGGAAATCTGCAATACCGCCTTTCAAACTGGCGACTATCCAGCTCCGTGGAAGAAGGCTGTTATTAAGCCTCTTTTAAAGAAGCCCTCCCTGGACCCTACTGCGTCGGCCAGTTATAGACCCATTGCCTGTCTTCCCTTTCCTGCCAAAATTTGCGAAGCTCTGATGAATAAACAACTCTCAGAGTTCGTCGATACCCACCACCTTTTGGACGAAACGCAGTTTGGCTTCAGGAAAGGGCATGGGACAGAGACCGCTTTAATAAAAGCTTCCGACGAGATCAGAGCCATTATGGACCAGGGCGGTGCGGCCATTCTGATTTTACTGGATCTATCCGCAGCATTTGACACGGTCGACCACGCTATCTTGGTCGACCGTGTCACAGCTCTGGGGATAAACGGTTCGGCCAGAGACCTTATTTCATCTTTACTGGCCGACCGCACCCAGACAGTTAAGTTGGGTAATTTCTATTCTCCTGTCTCTGCAATACCTTGTGGAGTACCACAGGGCTCCTCGCTAAGTCCCACGTTATTTAACATCTACGTAGCGGACTTAGCGAGGGTAATAAAGGCCCATGGGGTCAGATTAACATCATACGCAGACGACACCCAACTGGTGCTTGCGATCCATAAGAATGGCTCAGCGGTGGCAGCTAATTTCCAGGAGGCTATGCTTGATGTTAGTTCGTGGATGTCTTCTAATTGCCTGAGGCTTAACTCGGATAAAACCGAGGTTATGACCTTTGGTAATCTTTCCCCAGAATGGTCCTCCACATGGTGGCCTAACCAGCTGGGCTCTCCACCAGTACCAGTGGAAAAGGCGAGGAATCTTGGAGTCATCTTTGACAGCAAGCTGACATTTAACCTTCATGTCAACAAGGTTGTCTCCTCTGCTTTCTTTATTTTAAAGAAAATTAAGAAATTGCTGCCTCACCTCCCTATCTCAGCCAGGAAGACCCTAGTTACCACTCTGGTATTTTCCAAAACGGATTATGGAAATGCCCTTTTTCTAAATTCTCAGAAACGTGGGCTGTCTAAGCTACAGTCAGTACAGAACGCGGCTGCCAGAATTCTTCTACACATTCCTCGCCGCCAGCCCACCACTCTCGCCATTCGCCAGCTTCATTGGCTTAGAGTGGAGAGCCGAATTAAATTTAAGGCCCTCTGCATTGCCTATAAAGCAGTACATGGCGTCGGACCTAAGTTTCTGACTGAGGCTTTTCAGCTCTACATTCCTAAAAGGTCACTGAGATCCGCCAACACTTGCCTCCTACCAGTACCGCGCACAAGGACGGTAAATTGGGGAGACAGACGCTTTCTGGTCGCCGCACCAAAACTCTGGAACCTTCTACCACTGGGTATTAAAAACGCCCCCAACTTGTTGAGTTTCCGGAGGCTCTTAAAGACATGGCTGTTTAACCAGTGAATTTCTGTTGTTTGCGGTTCTGTTAGCTCTTACCTGCGCCGAGACACCTTCGGGTATTTGTTTGCGCAATAAAAATCTCATAAATAAATAAATAAATAAATAGTACTGGGCAGACTGAACACTCCGAACATTCTGTCTATCAAAATAATTCGCAGAATTCTGAGAGGGAGAGGAACACTCGTTTTGGGGAAACACACCACGTCCCCTACCCCTAGGAGCTTGCTGGAAACCACCACGACCTCTCGGACCAAGTACACCATTCGCACGCTGTAACAAAGCCCGGCAATTATTCTTGAAATGACCTTCCTCTCTGCAATAAGCACACTGATTAGGACCAGGAAAGAATCGCTGAGCATAAGGCTCAGGCTTCTGTAGCAATCTCTGAAACTGTGGAGGTTGCTGAAACTGAGGCTCATTCGTACGAGGCGGATAAGCTTGCTGCAAAAGAACTTTCGTCTTTGAATCTTTAGTTTTCTTCTCCGCTTTATCCTTCTCATCTTTATCCCTATTCTCATAATATTGTGCAGTAGCCAATATGTGGGCCGACTAAGAAACAGCCCATGAACTCTCAGACTCCTTCAACTTATTAAAAAGTTCGGGAAGCAAATTAAAGACAAATTTGTCCACAAATAACCTTTGACCACCTTCCGTACTCATATCCTGACAACTATGATCGATAAACGTCTCCTAAAACCTGGTGAAGAAATCAGATACACTCTCGTCTTTCTTCTGCTTACATGCTGCTAACTTATCCCAATTTACTCGTAAAGGAGGCATCATCGTTTTCATTAAATTAATAATTCTACCAGGTAATTCTGCAACTAATGGTTCAGGTTTAGCACCTCCCACCTGTCGACCATCTGCTGCAACAATATTTGCCCACGTATCTCCTAACTCTGCTGCATGATTCTCATGACGAATCTTCGCCCACAAAGGTTGAGGGACTACATTACCCATCAACATATCAATGTCGGCTAAATTCATAATACACACATCTACTGTCTGAGACAATTCTTTGTAATAACCAGCAGGATTCTTACGAGTGTCAGGTAAGGTCTGCTTAAGAGCCAAGACCTCTGCTCTTTTCCAAGGAACATGTACCCATACTCGCTGAAAATGAGCCTCTGCAGCCACAACACCATGAGCGGCATCAGCCTGAACTTCGTCCCTCCATACAGGAGGAACTTCTCTCATGGGATACTGCTTCACTTTCCTCCTAACGGAAGAATCAGGTTCGTGCAATGTCTGAGGCGGTAGCCTAGACCTGAAAGCAAGTATCGTCTCTACGGCATCTGTAACATCAGACTCCACTATCGTCCCTGTAGCAAACTCTGACTGAACATCGAGCACATCCTGCGGAATCGGACCCAACTCATTATCTTCCCATTCTTGACGCAGAAAAGTACACATTACATCAAAAACATACCTTTGCTTAGGCGGTTCCCACTGAAAGAAAACATCCATAACCGCAGGCAAAGCATACCTGGAAGCATTTATAATCCATCTTCGAGCCAATAAATCCAACACTGCCCGTTCCTCGGAACTGGGAAGATGACTACGACTCTGCTTACGTTCCGAAACAGGGGTCATATTCAATGACCCAAACAATGGAGACAATAGATTAACAACAGTCTCAGTCATTCGTTTTCGAGCAGAAGGACAAGAAGTAGACATAAGAACAGGAGAATAAGTATTTTGAGGCAAAAGAGGTGTAGGAACAATAACAGTATAAGTCGAAGTAGAAGGCAAAGGAGTTTGAGGCAAGGCTGGTAGCAAAGCTGGCGACCCTAGAGGGGGTTGCACAGTAGAAGGGAGAACCATCTGGGGAACAACGGGTGGCTGAACAACAGCAGGAGGTTGAACAACAAAGGGTAGAACAGCCGTGGGTAATGGAGGCGTAGTAGCACCCTGCACATAAGGGGGTGGCAATTTCAGTAAATGAGAGATCAAAGGATCTTTCTCAAGGTCTTCAATCACTTTCGGAGGAGAAGACGGCAAGGCCGGATAACATTTATCTATGGAGATGCAACGCTGTCTATCTGAGACTTCACTCGCTCGCTCTTCTCCATCTTCCCTAAACTGCCTAGCAGCTTGTAGTACTGACATATTCTTATCTTTCCTATCTCTTTTTGCTTGCTTAATTTCTCGCTGTTTGGCCTCCTTTCGCCAGAGACGGAAAGAGTCAAACATTGCCGGCCGGGCTTTCTTCTTAAATAGCGCAACTTCCACATTGTCTAGAATATTTAATTCGAAACTACCATGTTGGGGCCATCGTAAGACACCATCTTTCCTAGTATAGCGGACCCACACTTCATTATAAGTAATAGGACCCACTCTGTGTTTTGAATAGAGCTCATAAGTTGGAGTTCCAACCGGAGGTATCGGACACGAATCCTCCAATCGGGAATCCCTGTTGCAACCACAACTAAACCATTTCCTAATTGTGCTAAGACCAGGCATCTTATAGCTCACTAATCTAGCTTCAAACTTCAAGGGGTTATCAACTATCGATACACTCGCAAATATACAAGCCCCTCGGCTTCGATTGCTGCAGTAACTGAATCAAACCAAACCAAGAACCAAAACAAAGTCGTGGGAGCGACCCACTTATACTTAACCAAATATCTGTCACGCCACCAGAAGACCGTCTATCGTCTCGCTCTCCAAAGAATCAATCGAGGGTCCAAGAAAGGGCGACAGTCAGGGCAGCAGTCCTTCGTAGCCGTCGGAAAGCGGGAATCCTCGCAGCAAATACCTTCGGTCCACGTCGACATACAGGGGTCGATGAAGTGGCGGCCTTCCTCCAGAATTTTCTCACGTGGCTCCTCACGATCCTCGGGCTTGGACCAGTACCGCTTGATGTCGCCCCACGTAGGCCGCCAACTGAAGAACCGGGTTTTCTTAGAACCCAGCGGTGCCAGGGACACTCCTGAAGTCTTCGGATTCACCTGTCTTGGACTACAGAGACACGGAATACTTCTAGGTGGTGTAAAAGATCAAATTTATTAGCTGCAGCTAGTAACAGTAAACCAAGCAATACAACACGGTGTACAACTCAGGAAACTGCTCAATTTTCGTAGAGCAAGACATCACCTTATATTGACATTTTCAGCCCATTACAAATGCACACCCACTGCGGCAAATTCTGACGAATCAAGGACATTTCATACACATTATTACATTCCAAGAAGCTCACTTTACATCGTACCAACCCACAAGTTCAGGTTCAGGTTTTTAAAGTCTTTATTTTGATATCGAAATCATAAAAGACAACATTTAAAACATATTTAAAACATTTAGGATTATAAATAACATAGTAATGGTCATTATATTGACATTTTAAAATAGCAGCACCATTATCATAAAAAAGTATTAAACATTCAAAAATACAAAGACAAACCTGACCATAGCTTATTAAAAGTTAAAAAGAAAAACAACAAGAATATGCAAGAACATTCCTCATACTATATACATTTTTCCTGAATTTAGTTAAAAAGGAATGGTTAAGCTTTTATGAACAAATTAAGAAGCCCTATTGAAGGTTTTGTCTGCTTCTTGCCCTGATGGCCCAAGCCCACCCTAGGAATTTGGCTATGCTCACCACAATCACCTCTGAGGTATTGGTTTTTAGAACCCAGATAGCCTCCGAAAACCTTCTAAAAGGGAGGCGCTGAAACAGGGGTTTTAACCATTTTGTTCGTGGCACTGAATAGATCGGGCAGGCAAACAAAAAATGACCCTTAGTTTCTTTGTGACTTGGACACCAACTACAAAATTCAGTTACTCCATTAACCCATTTTTTTGTGAAGGAATTCAATGGCAATGCTCCTACCCGAAACTGGTGGTAAAGTTTCTTGTCCAGCGGTTCGGTGATGATATCCCAATAGGTCTCACGGGAGGGATCCAACTTAATGGTCAGAAACCTTCCCGTTAGACCAACAGAGCTGGAAGCCGTTACTAGCGATTGACGGACCGAGGCCCAGTACAATGCCTTGAATTCCTGTTTGGAGGGAAAAGCGTTGGAGATATCCACAGATGTTCCAGTCCCATTTCAACCAGAATGGTTTTTACCGTTTTTAGCCAAGGGATTCTCCCGGATCCCCCAATTGACCTAACTTCAGCCAATTCCTTTGCAAAAAGGGTAAGGTCAGGGGATGTCCATATACGCCTCCAGAAGGCCACCAATCTAAATCTTGCCATCTCGTTAATTGGATTGCATCCCAGATCCAGGCATAGGGGTATAGAAGGGGATGATTGGGGTAGCCCAATCAGGCTCCTTAAAAACTTACACTGGGTTCTGAATAGGCTAGAGAGATCCATGTGTCCCCAGAGATCAGCACCATATAGGATTGCGGTGTTGATCTTAGTATCATAGATTTTTAACGCTGGGGTAACCCGTTTAGTAATTGATCTCCTTTGCTCATTCAAAAGACAGCCGGTAAGTCGGGCAAATTTAAGCTGTTGGGCACCAACCTGATCTTTCCATCCCAGACGACGGTCCAAGGTAACCCCCAAGTACGTCATGGTTTCAACTTGTTCCAAGTTGACTCCACTCATACTTACGGAGCTCCGGACAAAATGCCTCCTATTAAGAACCATAAACTTGGTTTTGCCCACATTTACCTTAAGGTCATTGATGGCACAGAACTCCTCGAAGCGGTCCAGCGCCCGCTGCAGACCACTGCGCGTTTTTGAGAGGAGTAGGGTGTCGTCGGCAAAGATAAGCATTGGAAACCTTGTCCCTGCCAGCAAGGGGGCGTCAGTGGGAGTGTCTGCAAAAAATTTGACGACTTGATCAATGAATAGCAAGAAGAGTGTTGGCGCCAGGACACATCCCTGGCGAACACCACGGGTCACGGGGAAGGATTTCTTCACTTGTCCCTGGCCTCCCCACCTCACCCTTGCATAGTTGTCCTCATGCATTTTAACTATCTGATCAAGTAGTTCCCTAGGTAAGCCTAGGTCCCTCAGGACGCACCACAATTTATCCCTCGGCACTAGTTCGAAAGCGGACTTCAGATCGATAAATGCGGCAAAGATGGTTCCACCGCCGAGCAAAACCACCTTCCAGTAGATCAGACAAAATCTGAACACCTGGTCGATGGTGCTCGTACCTGATCTGAAGCCCGCTTGCATGGGAGACAGTATGTCCTCTAGTTCAATCCAGCCTTGAACTCTACTCAAGACCATGCGTGCAATGATTTTTTGGAGGGAGTCGATAAGGCTAATCGGGCGATAATTGCCCGGATTAGACCTATCGCCTTTTTTGTGGATTGGGAGTATCTCCGCACCCTTCCACGACCTAGGGATTCTTGCCCCTTTAGCTATTGCATTTGCGATCTTTGTTATGTAGGGCACCCATAGAGCGGGGTTGGCTTTAAACAGATCAGCAGGGATTAAATCCATCCCTGGTGCTTTCCTCCGCTAGGTCAAGCCAAGTGCTAGCTCTGCCTCAGTTTCCGAGAAAATGAGTTTCTCCCCACAAATAGATGACGGAGGTACCTCGTCCAATTTAAAAGGGGGTTCAGAGAATTCAGCACTAAATTGGGCCGAATAATGGGTCACCCAAGCTTCAGGGGGTACATGGTTTGTGGGAATGCGTGAATCAGAGTCCTTGCCCCATTTCACTAAATCCCAGAACTTGGACAGATTATTCGAAGTGGAGGCATCCAAAAGATCGGACCAATACATATCCTCCCACTCCCGTTTGGCTTCCCACTGAACTTTCTTATATTGCACCCTAGCTGCCTTAACCGCACACATGTTCCGGGACTTAACCGCTTTGACAAGATATCTATGGGCCTCCCTGCACTTTCTATTGTACCATTTCTGACGGGGGCATTTTGTTTGGCGGTTCCCTTCTGACCTGGTAGAGAAAGAAGGAGTTTGAGCTCATTAAAACAACACTCATGAAGATCAATAACAGTATTTACAGAACCACCCCCCCAGCAAATCATCAAGCATTATTTCATTAAACATATTAGAGACCACAGTCTCAACGCTCTCCTGTAAGGTCTCGTCCCCCGCTAGCCTGGACCATTTTAACCTCCTTCGATCATTGGTCAGAATAACGTCCCCTGTCCGGGAGGTGTCAGGTTCCTTCAATCTCTTCATTCCCGGCAGCCTTAGTTTAAGTATCAGGGGGTTATGATCACTTTCTGGGCGGGGTACCACTTCCATATCTACCAGCAAAGGCCAGTGTTCCAGCTTTAACAAAAAATAATCAATCCGGCTTTTCCTTAGTCCGTTGTCAAAGGTGTAGTTGGCACCCAAATCTGATCTTGACCGACCATTTATAGCCCTTAGCCCCCGGGTAAGACACAGAGCCATCCAGTTCAGCGCGGCCTCAGTTGCTTTAACAGTTTTATTTAGCATCAAATCCGGAATATTCCAAACTGCATCTTCTGCAGAGCCCCAGCTGTCCCCGGCTACATAAAGCGGCTCAAAAGTACAATTTAAATCTCCTGCCAGGAGGATGAAGTTTTCTCTGCCCAGTCCGGCAAGATAATGATCCAATACATCCAACACAACAGGGCAGCGACCCCCAGGGAGACCTCGTGCATATATATTAATAACAATCAGGTCCCGATGGCCATCTTTGCTCAGTTTAATTACCAGGAGGTCCGGGTTGTCTACAAGTATCTCAGATGGGTGATATCCTGATGACTGCTTCACCCAAATCAGCAAACCCCCTGAGACTCGCCCTTTACCACCCTTAATAGCTGGTTTGAAAAAGTTTACAAAACCTACCCTATGAATTGGATCAGGTGCCCAAGTTTCCTGTAGCAGAATGATATCAAATTTATCCACAAACTCCAACCAATCTTCTGAATACATGCGTCCCATAACCCCTGCACCATTCCAGGACACTATGTTGAATATTTCTGATAAGGGAGCTGCTAGGGGGATCATTGATGCTGATACAGCCGGGGTCGCTAATATACACCCTGTTTTTACACTATTCTCATTGCTGTCAACATTATCCCGGGTTTCCCCCACCCGCATAACCTCTGTTGGATCATCAGCAGCTATTACTGCATGTTCCTCGGTTGCTAGTGCCCCCTGAATTGCCTCTACCTTATTTGTAAAAGGAGGGACCACCCAACTTGGCATCGCTTCCACGTACCCACTGTCCACAGCAGACTTAATTTTTCTATTCCCTATAGAAAGTCAGTCTATGGCCTCAAGATCGGAAAGGGGCCCAAAGTGGTTAAAAAGTGGGGGATATTGCTGTGGGTGTGGTGTTCTTACTATGGGGTACCTCCTAACTGGGGGTCTCCTGTGAGTGGGGCCTAATGAAAAATTACTCTGTCTTTGGGGGTAGAAATATGCTAGCCCCAGAGTTTGTACATCCCCCTGCCTAGCAAACCTGGCTTCCCTTCGAATACTTTCCACCACCCAAGGATCCTTAAACGATATTAAAATACAGTCACCCTCCAAGTCTTTGGTGCCGTGTCCCACCCAATCAACTCTCCTTACAAACAGAATTTCAGTAGGAGATGATGGTGGCAGGGGACGGTTTTTATTCAACCAGAATATCACCTTATTACGTAGATCCCCATATGAATCTTTAGTACCTGCTTTTAACGGGGCAACACCTGTTAATACTATTGTATATTGAGTTGCCTCCGTGGGTAAGTCAGCGCGGGGAATGGTATACCTATTTTGTTTCCCCCCAGTTGGGGTTTTGGTGCTCCGGTGATTAATTGTTTGCCCAGGGGGTGGCTGTAAGCATGTGCTAACGTTGGATTTCGCTGGATTAGCGGACCGAGCAACTTGGGACCTATCTGGGTTGGAAATGTCAGCGACCTTCTTTTTAAGAACCTGTGACAGAGTACCCTCAGCTACCGTGCTAAGATTATCTCTAGGCCTCCCCCCGCTAACGGTTTCTTATTAGCTACCCCTATTGGTACAGGGTTGGTGGATTTACAACTGAAAACATGGTTTGGAGATTTTGTCTTAGATACCGGCTGTGCTGGAACCCCTCCCGCTGGACTGGAAGTAGTTAACTTTTGTAGCAAGCCCAAATTTGTGCTTACTACTATCTCCAGAGCATCTATTTTGGAGGTCATCAGCCTAGTACGCTCCAAAACAGGGAGCAGGAGGGTTTTAATCATAGCCTCCATTTTTACCAGTAAGACTTCATCACTATTGAGGCACATAGGGCAGGGATTAGATGACCCCAGGGTAGTTAAAGCAGGACATAGCACGCTAGGGAATGCAGAAGGTATTTGTAAGTCAGGGGGGTACACCAGAGCGGAGGCAACATTACTAGATGGATCATTAAATTTGGGCATCTTGTGATCTCTCCCCCCCTGAGGGCTCGAATCCTGTTTTCTTTTTCGGGATATTGTTACTAATCCCAAAGGATCATCCTCTACTATGAGATTTAAGACAGCATTAGTAGGTGAGTGTGAATTTTCCAAACTAAGGTCGTTTTCCCCACTATTCGAGTTTGATCCCCGCCACGTGACTGAGTATCATCCAAGGTTTGGTCAACATTAACCAAAGGAGCTGAAGGGCCCACCCCTTCACCATCTATGTGGACTATTGCCTCGGTGGTAACAGAATATACACAATGTGATGCTGCATGAGCAGCAGGACTAGTAATTTTTGCCATCCCGCCCAGCGAAGAGCGCTTACCGCTAACAAGGTCCAAGGAGAGGCGTTTTTCCACCATCTCTATTTCTTTTTCCAATATCCCAGTTGCTCGGGTGATAAAGGCGTCCAGTGGGCCCGAGACAACTCCCTTCATTGTTTGTATTTGAACTGTGCGATCTTTGCCTGATCTTAAAGGCATGTTACCAACTACTTATGCCTGTTTTAACTATAGTAAACTCCTACAGTGATGGTATGGAATGCTAGTGACTCTGTGGAACCCACACAATGTGAATAAAGTAATTTCCACAGAATCACAATTTACCGGAGGGTCGTTCCTAAATTTGAGGGTAAGTGAGGGCGAGCAGAGGTGGGGGGCCCGGCCCAACCTCTACCGTACTCGAACGGCCTCAAACGGCCCGCTCTTTGCCCGGTCTTCTCCCCGAGCTCCGTCCCGCGCGCGTCCCGCTGCACGGGACGGCTAGACTGCTTTTATCCTCCCAGGCGGGTGGGCGTTGCCGCTGTGGGAAGAGGCTCCAGGTGTTGTAGATAGTAGATGTTGTAGTAGCCCACAAGGAGAAGTGTGGCTCAATGGTTAGAGCGGCAGACCCTGATGCAGAGGTCTAGCCCGGGACCAAGGTTCAATTCCCCGCCTCGGCGGGTCTTGGGCTCAAAAATTCCACGGACCTGATAATTCTCGCCTCGGTGCCTATTCTAATCATGGAGTCCCACTCTGTGACTCTGGGCAATAGCTTGCTTAATCTCCACAACGGCCCCCACAACGCTAAGGATGCCTGGCCTCCACCTTGGGGGTGCCCAGGAGTGGACGCCTCACAGGGAAAGCCAGGATGGGTTCCACAGCGGTATTCATACAAGCGCCTTGAGACCCTTGCGGGTGAGTAGTGCGCTATACAAGTATCAATTTACAATTTACAATTTAAGTTAATTATTAGGAATGTCCCAAATTCGATTATCACAAGCCGGACAAACCCATAATTGAAAGCACTACCCATGTAATGAAAAGACATAAGGAAAAGGAGCAATTCAGATGTTGATTAGGATAAGATATGTGCAAGAAACTAAAAGTTAACAATATTCTGAACAGTGATTGGAAAACCTAGACAACGATCAGCTAGAGAAATTGGCTTCGTGAAAGGGTCAGTTTCAGGTGACGGGGTCAGCATCTTGCAGTTCACTCGGAAGTCGAAAAGGCCACGTTAATATGTACATGAACAACGAAGCCCATGCAACTTTGTTCGTTCGTTGACTTCCACGGCCTACGTGAGGGCAACACAAAATGGCGTCTCGAACAATGCAAATCAAATGGGTCCGGTCCCGAAAACCACGGAACCTCATCCCCCTCACAAAGAGATAATAACACTTTACAGAAACCTGACCTGTTGATTGGTGATGAGAACACTCACACTTCAGTCAACAAAGGCTACACCTACAGGACAAATTCAGGGATCTACAACTAAAATAACTCCACAAACGCTACACACAGTTATGGGTAATGCCCACTAGATGTGAGCAAATGTCGTTCTAGATACCTCCGAAAATAACACAGTTAGAAGTAGTGTTTCCACACACAAGTCCTCAAGAAAAACACAGAATGCGAACAATCTGCTTGCTAATGGGGATAGCTCCCCAGAAAGAGGATTGTACCTTGTGGGGTACAGTATTCGCTTCCATATCTACTAGAACTCAAGTTATCCCTTTAATAGCGGTAATACTAGATGTATTAAGACAAATACAAAAAGGGCATGGCGCAGACCCTGCTCTGAACTCAGGAATGAAATTGTTAGGACATTTCGCCAAGGTATCAGCTATTCTATTAGCTAACATGAAAGGGGAGGCAGGGGCAGTGGAAATACGCCAACGCCTGAGGGATTTTACTCCTTTACAACAGGAACATAAATTACCTAAAATTATCAAAGATACCCATGACAAATTAGGTAGAGATAGTTTGGGACCTAAAGCAACAACACCTCAACTCATGGGTGCTCCTGAAAATGGAAACACCAAGCAAGCACTGGATTCTTCCAAGAATAAATGGGACAATAAAAAATATAAGAATAGAGAAAATAGGTCATGCGCCAGAACAACGAGCAAACACAGTAGAGGAAAGAGAACAAGAAGGCGAAATAAACATGTCAGAAAATGTCAGAACTTCCCTTAGCTTAAACTTAGGAGACTATGAAGTCACATCTAGGGGTGGGACAGCAACATTCGTGGTTGAGGCACACAAATCATATAGAGCAGAGGTATCAATTCATGGGTTAAACTCCCACCAGCAGATGCACACACAAATGTTGTTCTTAAACTGAAGATGAAACACCAATTAAATACTGTCTGTATGAGGACATTGAAGTTACACTTACCTACCAATAGCACATAAATTGGTTTAAAGTAAGTATGGGCTGAGAATTAGTTCCGCTCACGGAACTTGCAAATTTTTGGCAATTTTGCAGTCCACGAATTGCGCGAAATTGCCAAACAATCCGCAATTCGCGAGTTGGTACATTTTTTTTGCTTGGTCGAGCTTCAAAAATACAATCTCGCGCGCGTGGCGTTGACTTACCGTGATTCTGAGTTCACCGAGTTGTTTTCCTCCCGGTTTGCGTGCGCTGCACCATTTTGTATCTGGCTGCGTGATCGCTAAGCATGAGCGGATTTTGCGTATTGGCAATCCGCGGATTTGCGTATTTGCGTATTTCGAAAATCCGCAAAATCCGCGGATCCTAGCGTATTTTTTTTTTTGTGTTCGCACGGGTTTCTGCAAGTTCGCGAGGGTTTTATTGTACAAAACGCTCGCGAACGTGCAGAAACCCGTGCAAACACATTGTGCCTGGGTATTGCGCTCGTGAAAGTCAAGGATGCAAAGTCTATCCAGCATCACAGCTGATTTTCGATGGTAGATTTGGGAAGAAGGCACATCTGCCCAGCCTTGACAACGCTTACGATTGTTTTTGGGCTGATGAATGAGTCACTGAATTTAAGCTTCAACTAGGGCACATGCTTTATTGATATCTGTAAGTGCTTCCTGTTGAGGTTTAATTTTTGTGCCAGGACCATCGTGCCAGAATGAACCCTGACCTTCATATTTATTCAAGAAGACGCCACCGTTTTGTGCCATACCTCTACTCAACTGGAGTACTTTCTACTGGATAATCATCAGTAAGTGCTACCTCGTTGGGTAAATGTATAGTGCTTTTACTATACTACAGCTTCCTAAAGTGCCAGAGAGTTGTCTACAGCGACCATGTGTGTGTTACTATGCAATCGCCCCGAAGGGCGCAGGGGTCCCTTGGGTGAGCTGCTGCTGTAATTTACAATGGCGCCAGCAAGCTGCCAGCGCCGTTGTAAAATAGTTACAAAGTTAGCTTGCACAGGAAGCACTTAGATAAAATAAAGCAGCACCTGCTTCGTTTTATCTAGTGGTTCCTGTGCAAGCTAACTTTGTAACTATTTTACAACGGCGCTGGCAGCTTGCTGGCGCCATTGTAAATTGTGGGGGTTCAACTTTTGAACCCGTTACGTCCGCGCGGATTTTTTTTCGGATTTTGTGGGAAATCCGTAAAATACGCGTATTGCGGATTCCCCAAAAATCCGAAAAGTCCGTGGGCATAACGGATTTACCGCTCACACTTAGTGATCGCGCAAGACTTTTCGACCGCGAGTACGTCATGGAGTCCCGCCATCTTGCACTGCGAGACTTTGAGAACGCGAATACGTCATAAGGGCCCGCGACACGCATCGCGAGAGTAAACAATAGCAAATACGTAGATGCGACGCGCTGCTGACATCCGGCGGGAGATTTGATCAGCTCGCTTTCCCGAAGTCGCAAAAATAGCAATACTGCACAAGAAATCTATCGCAGGCAGCATAAACCTTCTGAAAAGGATGATTTGGATCAGAATAACTCCTCAGATTGACATTTGGCTGTACTTTTTTGTGCAAGGAGTCCATTTTTGGGGGGGGAGGGTGGGAGGAAGGAAGTGCCCCAGAGTCTCCAACTTCCTGTTCCTGTCCTGCAGGCTCCTTCCAGTGCTTTGTCCATGTCCTGGTCGCTTTTTATTTGGATCTGGAGCTGGAAGGATTACTCTTTGTGGCTGCTGTTGGATATTTGTATTTGAGGACTTTTTGTTTGGATCACTTTTGGATTTCAGATTTTACAAGTAAGTTGGTGTTGTTTGTTTGGGGCATTGCAGTTGCTGCAACTACAATATATAAACTTTTTCACAACTTTAAAAAATATATATTGTGGGTAGACACAGTATCCAGTAGGCCCAGAGTTAGTCATGGGTGCATGATACAACTGTTTCTGTGAGTTTTGTTGAACTTAAATATCATTTACGGCATGGATGGCATGGAATTGAATAGCTCACTGTTATATGTGGAAGTTTTTTTTTAATTCTGGGGTGCGTGTTAAAGCCGCACTATCCACTAGGACCAGGGGTACTTAGTGGTGCATGGACCAAGTCTTTCTGTGGGGTCTCTTGAATTTAAACATCATTTAAGGCATGGATGGCATTGGATAGAGGTGATTTTTGTGTGTATTTCGATTTTTTGGGTGTTGTTGGGGCCTGGTCCAGGGCCTGGCCATGTGGGTGGGGGCCATTTTGATGCCTGGTCCAGGGCCTGGCCATGTGGGTGGGGGTCTAGGGGCCATTTTGAAGCCAGGCAGTGTGTTTTGTGCCATAGGCCTTCACCCAGTCTGCCTTGCTTTCATCCATTATGACCACGGGTACTCAGTGGTGCATGCACTAAGACTTTCTGTGGGGTCTCTTGAATTTAAACATCATTTAGAGCATGGATGGCATTGGATTGAGGCGATTTTTATGTGTATTTCGATTTTGTGGGTGTTGTTGGGGCCTGGTCCAGGGCCAGGCTGTTGTAATTTAACAGCGATTAGGTTGAGCGTTAGCAAAAGACATCTTAGTTCTAGCCGTTATATTGACATTTAGCAGACTCCATTTAGTATTCATGACAGCCATTTAGTCTGCCAAACGCTACCTCGTGTCGACCATGTGCTTTGTCCTATCTTTCTGCTCATGGCCCTTGAATCTGCCCAGCAACAGGCTATTAATAGCGTCCCCTTGTTTTGCCGCTAACCGTTAGGGTCCACATCTGTTAGTGATTAGCCCTAGATTGGAATGTGTTAGCCGAGACCCCAAGACTGTTAGCTCCTCCCACTGATCGATTGTGCCTCTCGATATTACCTTATATGTACATAAAATGTGCTCTTGTGCTTTGTACCGCCTTCTTTTGAGCCCCTGCGTGGGTATAAATGTACCACGTGTCTTTAGTTCGATGTGCTACTTCTTGCAATGCCAAAGGGTACTGTTTGAATTGTAGCACCACCTCATGAGGTATAATAAATGTTACGTTTTCTATTTCCAGTTTCGGTGCCAATTTCTTCCTATCTGGTCTGAGGACTTCGTGCAGAGAAGGGCGAACCCCTTGCACTAGCGGGTCTGGCTGAGGCCTGCACGACATGGCCATGTGGGTGGGGTCTAAGGGCCATTTTGAAGCCAGGCAGTGTGCTTTGTGACATAGGCCTGCACCCAGTCTGCCTTGCTTTCATCCATTATGCCAAGGGGTAGTCAGTGGTGCATGGACCAAGTCTTTCTGTGGGGTCTCTTGAATTTAAACATCATTTAGGGCATGGATGGCATTGGAGTGGGGTGATTTTTGTGTGTATTTCGATTTTTGGGGTGTTGTTGGGGCCTGGTCCAGTGCCTGGCCATGTGGTTGGGGGCCATTTTGAGGCCTGGTCCAGGGCCTGGCCATGTGCGTGGGGGTCTAGGGGCCATTTTGAAGCCAGGCAGTGTGCTTTGTGCCATGGGCCTGCACCCAGTCTGCCTTGCTTTCATCCATTATGCCCAGGGATAGTCAGTGGTGCATGGACCAAGTCTTTCTGTAGGGTCTCTTGAATTTAAAAATCATTTAGGGCATGGATGGCATTGGATTGGGGTGATTTGTGTGTGTATTTCGATTTTTTGGGTGTTGTTGGGGCCTGGTTCAGGACCTTACCATGTAGGTGGGGGCCATTTTGAGGTCTGGTCCAGGGCCTGGCCATGTGGTTGGGGGTCTAGGGGGCATTTGGAAGCCAGGCAGTGTGCTTTGTGCCATAGGCCTGCACCCAGTCTGTCTTGCTTTCATCCATTATGCCCAGGGGTAGTCAGTGGTGCATGGACCAAGTCTGTCTGCGGGGTCTCTTGAATTTAAACACCATTTAGGGCATGGGTGGCATTGGATTGGGGTGTTTTTTGTGTGTATTTCGATTTTTTGGGTGTTGTTGGGGCCTGGTCCACGGCCTGGCCATGTGGGTGGGGACCATTTTGAGGCCTGGTCCAGGGCCTGGCAATGTGGGTGGGGGTCTACGGGCCATTTTGAAGCCCGGCAGTGTGCTTTGTGACATAGGCCTGCACCCAGTCTGCCTTGCTTTCATCCATTGTGCCCAGGGGTAGTCAGTGGTTAATGGACCAAGTCTTTCTGTGGGATCTCTTCAATTTAAACATCATTTAGGGCATGGATGGCATTGGATTGGGGTGATTTTTGTGTGTATTTCGATTTTCTGGGTGTTGTTGGGGCCTGGTCCAGGGCCTGGCCATGTGGGTGGGGGCCATTTTGAGGCCTGGTCCAGGGCCTGGCCATGTAGGTGGGGGTCTAGGGGCCATTGTGAAGCCAGGCAGTCTGCTTTGTGCCACAGGCCTGCACCCAGTTTGCCTTGCTTTCATCCGTTATGCCAAGGGGTAGTCAGTGGTGCACGGACCAAGTCTTTCTGTGGGATCTCTGGAATTTAAACATCATTTAGGGCATGGATGGCATTGGATTGGGGTGATTTTTGTGTGTATTTCGATTTGTTTGGGTGTTGTTGGGGCCTGGTCCAGGGCCTGGCCATGTGGGTGGGGGGGGGCATATCGAGGCCAGGCAGTTTTTGCCATAGGCTGGCAAGCTTGCGGGTCAGTAGACCTCGGGTTATGAATGGGTGCATGAAACAACTCTCTCTGTGTGGCCTCTCTTCTATTAATTTAAACATCCATTTTTGATTAGAATTGCAGTTTTTATTTTGGGTCTTTCCGTTTTTGGGTGTGCTGTGTTAATAATAATAAATGCCTAGTTGCAAGAGTATTAATTGAAGCACAACATATGCAACATTTATTTAACTGATGTTCCTCTGGCTTGTTTGCTTTTAGGTGCACAAAGACTGAGAACCAGGAATCATCCTCATCATCATCACTTGTTGTATTGCCAGGAAGAAGTCCTGCTGGGGTGTGTGCACAATGCCACGTGGCGTCACATGTGACCACAGACAACTCTGCAACTCGTTCAACTGTGTCCTGCTGTTCTGACATCTGAAGAAGATGGGCCCAAAGAAAGGTGGCCGTAGATCCTCTACCAAGAAAGTTGCCAGTGCCACTGCCAGTATGAAGGAGCAGAAGAAGCGAGTGGTGCCATTTAGCAAGGAGACTGGTGTGCTGACCGACACTTTTTTGGGGAAAAGAAAACTACGCCTGCAGCAGCGGTGTCCGCCGGGGACAAAGCAGGGGCAGCACCTCCGCTTCATTGGTCTCAGTGCCACCACGCCAAGTTAGGCCCAAGCCCATGAGTGCTGCAGAGGCAGCCACTTTAATTGCTCTTTCACCATCGACCAGTGATGTTGGCGTTGACTCATTGCAAAGTAGCATCCAATCAACGCAAGGTGTAACTCATCTGACGAGTATTCAACCACAGCCGCAATGACAACCACAGGTGCAACAAGGAGAGGCGCAAGGAGAGGCGCAAGGAGAGGCGCAAGGAGAGGCGCAAGGAGAGGCGCAAGGAGAGGCGCAAGGAGAGGCACAAGGAGAGGCACAAGGAGAGGCACAAGGAGAGGCACAAGCAGAGGCACAACTGCCCACAGTACTTGTTCCTCCAGAAGTAGCGGCACATCAGGAAATCGAGATTAATGCGGAGGTATCAGCCGAGCAAGCCATTCCTGATGATCCATTATCTTCCAGATCCCCAGCAAGTAAAAGGTCAAGGAGGGCTAGTACAACTTCTTCTTCAAGCCCCCTTCCTTCTGATGATCTAGATCTTGATTGGCACCCACCAATTCAGTCTGAGAGTGAGGCACGCCATGAGCCGACAAAGCTTGGTAAAAGGAAGGTTCCCGCAAGGCTTTCAGTTATGGGTGATGACGAAGAAGAAGTAGAAGTGGTGCATTCTGCTGCTGATGAAGAGTCTAATGATGATGACCCAGTCATCACAGTCGTCACTCCAGCCCCAGCGGGCATTCAGCAGACAGACATTTTTACTCTATCCCGAAATGCTGCGCAGGATGTGGGCTGCGTGGCACTGGTACCACCACCAACAAAGGTAACTACTACACCAACACGACCTACAGCTTCCATATTTTCTCTTCAGGAGAGCCGGCAGGGACCTCCATCCAGCTCGACCTCCATTACCTCAAGTAGTGCTGCTGTAAGTGCACAACAGAGTCAAATTCTGCCACGCCCATCCTCCACTTCATCTGGCATTGAAAGTGGCACCTCCACCACCACCACCAGAAATCTTAACTCCCCAGTTTGGGGCTTCTTTAGTATTAGCAAACAGGTGGAAAACCAAGTTATTTGTTCGATTTGTAAACAAGTAGTTAGTCGGGGTAAGCTTGGTACCAAATATGGTACACTGAGGCCAGAGAGGCCATCTCCAAAAACACCACAGCATCCAGTGGGAGGCGCACCTAAGTAACATCCGGAAAGCCAAAAGTAGAAATCCAAATGTAGCCATTGAGATTGCATCTGATGATGAGGAGCTGATCGTGCACGGGGGAGGTGAAGAAGCTAGAGACATTTTTTCTGATACACACAGTACCCCTGGCAGCAGCACTGCAGTGGTAGCACCCACACCCTCTACCCAAGCAACATTTAGGTGGCACAGCAACAGTCTGGTAGAGACACCAATGCGAAAAAGTACATCAATAAGCCTAACTGGGTTGAAGAAGTCTGGATCATCATCACATATGAAAACGGTCCAGACCACCATTAAAAGCATGTTTTGATTGGAGGCGCCATTGGAAAGCAACCACCCAACAGCACGTCTGTATAATGCAATGCTGGCTAAAATGTTAGCGCTGGACCTTCTCCCTTTTTCTTTCGTGGAAGAGGAGGGTTTTCTAGAATTTGTGGCAACAGTCTGCCCTAAATGGAAGGTTCCTAGCCGGTCCTATTTTGCCAGAGTTGCGGTTCCAGCACTACATCAAGATGTGCTGGATGTGATTGGGGCAGCTTTGCAGAAGAGTGCTGTTCACACTATCCACCTGACAACAGACATGTGGACCAGTTGCCAAGACGTTGATAGCATGTGCATCACTGCACACTGGGTCTCTTTTGCAGGGGTTAGAGAGAAGATAGCTGCAGGTGATGACAGTGTCACAATTTTTCAAGCTACTCGGAAACATGCAACAGTAGCCATGTTTGCCATGGAGAAATCTCATACTGCAGTAAACATTTTGGAGGAGTTTAACAGAAAGGTCTTTAAATGGCTGCAGCCAAGAAAGCGCATGATTGGTTATGTCTCCACGGATTGTGGCAGTAATATAGTTAAGGCCATGGCTGATGGTGGCTATTTCAGAGTGCCGTGTTTGGCGCACCGCATTAACATTATTGTTCAAGATTTCTTGAAAAAAGAAAACACAGTCAGCAAGTTACTGACCACCTGCTGAAGAATCTGCACACATTTCAGCCATTCTTTTAAGGCCCGGAAGCAGATGAGGATCATTCAACGTGACCGTAGAGTGCCAGTCAGAGAACTCATCCAGGAGTTGGCAACACGTTGGAACTCAACCTTCTACATCCTTGAGCGTCTGTTTGAGCAGTACTTGGTAATCAAGGAGTATGTCTTTCAAGCACGGGGTGCTTCTATGAAAGACATGAGGCTAGAGGTGGAGGAATGGGAACTAGTTAAAAGCCTGACAGACATCCCTGAAGTTCACAAGTTCACAACTCAGTCATGCTCCTCTATCCTCCTCCAGACTCCCCCTATATATTTCCCTCTAGGCAGATGGCCGGATTACACAGAATCAACAAACTGTCGCTTCGTAGACGAGTCCCCTCAAAAGAAGTGGGACTGGAATGACTGACTATGATGACTGTTACTTCTGAAATTGACACGAGAGGCTGCCCTGTGGTCCTTCACTTAAGAATAAGATGCTGACAAAAAGTGAAACAGGTAATGAATGATGAGATGGCATGCACTGGACAACACTGGCTGTTTGGCTCTGATGAAAGCAATTGCTGTTTGTTTGTTGTGCATGAAATTAATCCTATGGGTTCTGTTATTATATAATCTTTTACCCACTAAATATAACTCAAGTCTAGTCTGTTTACCTTGCTTAATGCAAATTGTACTTCTACTGCAGGGGCCACTACGTTGCATTTTTTAATATGGAAAATGTCCTTGGACTCACTGTGTGTAGACTGTGACTGCATGAACAACATTGAGTTTGCCAACACCATGATGATGATGAGTCATGATGACCAAAGTTACATAATATCTTTACAGTCACTCACTGGGATGGATGGATCATCATTGTCGATTTACGGAAGAACTATGGCCATTTCGTGAGTGGCAAACAGGTAAACAAGTCAACAACAACCCAAGCAGAACTACATGTCTGTCTAGTCATGGTATGGAGTGGTCGAGCCAGTGTAGTGTTATGCCAGAGTCCAGACAGCGGTTTATGTAAAATTGCGGCTATGTGGCTTGCTGTAAAAAATTAGATCTGCTTTGTCTGTCTGTGTAAAGAGAGGTATGCTACATGGAGGTTGGTTCACTCAGTGGTGCCTGCCTTGACCGTCTGCATGGGCCTGGCCTGCTGTGTGCTAATTATTATCCTTGAAACAGAGACTCAGAGAAGGCACTTTGGAAATGATGCATGTATGTAATACTGTCGCCTCTGAAAGTGAAAGTGTTATTTTTGCACTACACACCGTACCTTATATTTTTTCTCCGGGGTGTTTTCATATCCCTTTCTGTTTTTCCATCAACAATTACAGGCCGGCACCTACCCTGTGCGATGGGAAAAACATTAACTGAGGCTTACCATAGCAATCCGCAATCCTGCATCCACCAGGGAGACAGTGGACAGTGTTGTCACCAAGATTGATCGACGGAGAGCCCCATGGAATGGAGGAGTACCGCGAATAAGAGGAATGGCTGGATGCATGCAACTTCCCAATTTGACCAGGACAACTACAACATACAGTTACAGTATCCACTTCACTTGTCGTTATCTTTTAAATAATGTTATTGTTGTGAACTTCTATGAGTGCGACTCTGTGCGTTTGCTCTCTAGTTCAAATACATCCCTAGAGCTATTTGATACGTTTCTTAGCTATTTTTAAAACTAATGTAATGTACTACTAAGTGTTTATTCTCTCTGAGGGAGGATAGCAAGTGAAATTGCGTAATTACTGCAGCCCTGTACTGTCTAATTGTTTAGTACTAGTTAGTAAGTTGTAGTAAGTACAACTTTTCAGTAACGTAACCATCCATTTAGCAAACAACTTCATGCATGCACTTCCTTTATGTCCCTTAAAAGATGTATGGATATCTTCGTATCCAAAGATTTGTTTTTCTTCATTTGTTGTTTGCGCATGCTGTGTTTTTTTTTCTCTCCAAAAAACGTTCCCAAATACCCCCATTACCATCCATTTTTCAAACCCTAACCTTCTTCCCCCGAGCTGTGTGGTTTTCATTG
This sequence comes from Lissotriton helveticus, assembly GCF_964261635.1. Classification (NCBI taxonomy): domain Eukaryota; kingdom Metazoa; phylum Chordata; class Amphibia; order Caudata; family Salamandridae; genus Lissotriton; species Lissotriton helveticus. The sequence continues at coordinate 140,768,051 of NC_136073.1, read as the reverse complement.
AGGTGTGACTAAATGACACCAATATTCCACAAGCTTGCTGGGGAGGATAAGGTCAAAAGCAACAGAAAATCAATTTCAAGGCAGGTCAAGGAATCCAAGGATATATTCTTATTCTGCCTGACACACACTCATGAGTATTTGCAAATCAAATCAGAATTTCATGTCCGTCATCAAGTGGATTCATCATCAACAACATCCTCCTACACGTGACGAATGCTTACCCTTACGCTTCAGTACTAGTTCTTGTAGTAGCCATAATCCACGCAACTAGTAGTTAACTTTTGATTGAATACTTTAGCGTTGCTTAGGCTACAATTTATGGCACTGTTCTTGTATACTGTACTGTCGTACTGTTCTAATGCTCCTCTCAGGCCACTCAATGTCTCATTTCCTTTTTTTTCATATGCTGCTACTGCCAGTGTTTACCACTACTACTTCCACCACAACAATGCCATTTCATCCGTCCAGGATTCCATAGCCAACCTTAATCGCCATTTGCCATGTAGCCAGCCCTTTGCCTAGCCCTATTCTCAAACACGAATCACAGGTAAGATAAGCATTTTGGGGGAGGAAGAATAATGGAGTAGGAGGAGAGGAGAGACTGACTGTAGTACTAGTAAAGTAGTAGAACAATTGAATTCACTAACTCTGTCAGTGGCACTTTTGTACAAATTTGGACGATTACTTAGACAATTTGAATCAACCATCCAGTTAAGTTTCAGGAAAACAAACGTACAGTTAACCCCACCCCGCCTCCGCCACAAAACAATTAAAACGCGTATGCTATGTTTAAGTGGAAAATGACTAATTATTTATCGACCCTAGCAAAAATAAACTATCTCACAAGACCCGACGCACCCCACTCCCTAGCCCCAATCAATGTCCATGAAATATCCCCAAAAGTCCAAACCCCCCAACGCCCAATTCCCTCCCCCAAAAAGTCTTTAAAAAAGGGGCAAGGGACAGTCTCTCTCTACTTTGGCCTGCGGTGTCCTGTTGCCAGGTGGTCACGCAGCTCTCTCCGGAGGGCCCTGAGCAGGACTTTCTGCCTCTCCACCTCCTGCTCAAGGTAGGCCACTCGCAGGGTTAGACGGTGCACACACGCTTTGCAGGTAATGTGGGGGGCAGCAGTTGGTTTTGCTGCTCGGCGGTGGCGGGTGCCTGCTGGACCACGGCGCCGTCCAGCTGGAGGATTGCGCTGGCTGTATGAAACAGGGGCAGTGGAGGAGGATGCAGCTGTTGTTGTTGACTGCGAGTCATCCTCTTCCTCCTGAGCCACCAGCCGCCGATATTCGGCGACAATTGCCTCCAACTTCCGTTGCCTGGTCCGGATATCCAACTCCTTCCTTGATAGTTTAGAAGGAGTATCTATATGAAGAAAGAAAAATAATACTGTAACCAATACTCTTTAAGATTTACACAAAATAATTCAACAGAAAGTTGTGTCACAGTAGCTCTAGCAACTTGCAAGCACAGTACATAACATGTGTGGCATGTATCTATATAACCTCCCACTTCGTCGGCCTCTGCTCTAACATTAGTGGGAGTTTCAGGAATTCTACTAGCGCTATGGACTCACTACATTAGACTCAGACAGTACACCAGTCTTCTTCTTCTCTCTTGTTTATTGAAATTAGTATGTAAGCTTGTGGAAGCCGGCATAATGCCAACGCAGTCAGCTTGCACCCAAGAAAAAAACAGACGCAAGCCATGATGACGCAGACTCGCGTTACTGTTACCCGTACAGGCAGGTGGGGAAGCTCTTACTTTTCTATTACGGGTGGCACTGGCCATACTCTGTTACAAGTTACAACAAGGGCTACTGCTCAATTAATTTAACTTTCACCCTGCCCTGCCCCTGACTACTACAAAAGGAAAATGAAGAAGATAATATGATCATCTATCCCTTCACATGATATTTGCTTATATAGGGGATGACTTTAGGTGCTTTGTTTTTATTGGTTGAGTGAACACCGATAGGCCACATATGAATGACAGAGTTGAAAAAAAATTATTAACATAGGTAGTGAGTGGTTCCCGTAATCGCCGGAGGAAGGCACTTGTGATTTGACATGATAATGTGAACTATACAATATAGATACACAAATACTGTGCTTGCAAACTACTGTTAGTCAAGGGAGTATTCTGAAAAATTACAACTTCTACTTTCCTCGGCTTTCCTACTCTGGCACGGACCTGCGGTGTTACATGCTGTTCAAACTAACACTCTTTATCCAGTGACCGTCTACTCTGTCTACTCTACATACACCTATGCTATCTATGAGGAAGATACCATCCAGGCATCCATCCAGTCAAAGTAAATGTCAATCGTTCTTCTTAATGTCTCAACTGGACAAACCTTACTTTTTCTCACCGAAAAACACTCTTTTTATTTTATTTTGTAAACCGCCACCCATGCATCCGTGCTTGACTTGCATTTGAATTTGACCCAAAGGATATATTGCGCACACATACAGTTTCTGTTTCACCCACCCAGGCAGTCCTCTTTTCTTTCACCTTCCACCCATCCTTGCTTTAAAGACCATGCATCAGATTCCTACCAGCCACCTCTGCCTGCATTCAAAAAGACGTATCATTATTTGCCTGTCATTAATTTAACACGCTCGTCCTTCCTTACACCCTTCTTTCCCTTTTCGTTCATCCCATCCATCAAGTTCATCTCTGATCTGACTTGGCTTCTCGAGAAAACTTTCACAGCTGAGTTGAAGTCAAATGTAGAGGAGGCCATTGGTCACTCGTCAACTCCCGCCGCTAATGCTATTTCTAATGTGAAGTCAAGGGTGACTTTCTTCTACCTGGTTGACAAAAACTTAGTTCTAAATTTGTAAGTCTTCTTAACAGTAAAGTGTACTTGTACTGTATAACATATATACCCCTGCAGCGAGCCTACTCTGCAATCTCAATAAGTAAGGAATATAATAGCTTACCACTGCCCACCACTACCGAGGCATCCCCCACAGCAGCAGTTCCTACTGGCACTGGTGGCACCGCATCCGCCCCTGGAGTGACCACCTCCGCGCTGACCCCGCCACTGGTGGTGGGCTGTGCCGATGGTGTTCCGCCTAGAAAATACATTTCATATTTTTAGATGCCTTATACACCACTCCCTATTTTGTCTAGGAATTAAACATTTTTTTTACTATAAACAAATTTAAATATTTGTGACTCTTTAGTCTAAACTAAAAATTCCCCTTTCAGAAGGGGAGGGTGTTTTAATTTATGCTTAGCCAGAACATGTTACACTTTTTGGCACAACTGATGAATGCTTGCTTTTTAACATGCACCATTTTTCTCATAACAGACAGAAGCGTCTCTTCTACGAACAAGAGCAATATGTTACTGATCATCATCACCACCAGTACTTTATGTTCCAACCAGGTGACAATTAATGTGTAAAATCAGCCACTGTTCAGTTTTCAAGAGTTCACTGTTTCTCTTCTATGAAGTTGATTTTAATAAATGTTTTTATATAATGCACGATTGAAAATTAATATACAGAGTACACACAGAGCTAGTTGTTTTAATTTTAATAAAGCTTTAAAACTTACATAGACTCTGTGGTTTTTGGTCATGAGTGAGTGAGCGAAAGGGTTTGCAATTTGCAAGCATGATTCCGTGACTCTGAGAGGTCGGGACTCTGACTCCGTAGTCTTATGTTCTGGGTTGTATAATCATTGGGGATCATCGGTGCCTTCAGGCGGTAAATAATTATGACTCTGACACCTTAGCTAGTGAGTAAGGAGAGTGGGGGTTCAATTTCTGTTATGACTGAGGTATGTGGAAAGTCTAACTGCGCCTATTACCACCAATGCCATATTTCTTGTCCATAGTTCTGTATGTGCAGAATAGTCCCTGCAGCAGTAGTAGTATGTCCTCCTATCCAATCAAAAAGTAAACTTGTATGTTATTCTTGGTGGCCATTGACATTTTATTGTTGGGAATTGTCAAAGCATAAACTTTAAGAAGACTTCAATGCACATTATGGACAACCCAGCGGACTGCACTCAGGGCCTAAAGCTATTGCTGAATAGGAGTTTTGTTTAACACCTTTTGCCAACTGTGCAAGCTTAGCTAGCTACCCAGACAGACTAATAATAATAAATAGCAGTAGCACAGAGAGTCATATAGTAGAGGCAGGATAAGAATTTAGAAACAGTCTACATGAAGATCAAAGACGATTTAGGAAAAAATAGAATTATGATGAATAGGTGCTGTAAAAGTTAGGGAAGTATAATTATTAATATTAACAGGAAAACATACTGGCTCCAGCAGAAGAGCCCTCGGCGGACCTATCCTGGCCTTCCTGCTCCGCCGGCGCCACCACCGCCACCTCTGTCCTCTTGCCCCTGGGAGGAGCTGATGTACATGAAAGAAAGACACAAACATGGATGATTGTTGTCAACAAAATCAAACAATTCAAAAAAACAATAAATTATTTCGGGGAAATAAACAACAATTGCACTAAATTTATTGACCTATCTGATGTGGTCTACTAGGATATTAGTATTTGCTGGATTCGCGGACCGTCTACTTAGAAAGTCACTAAACCAACTACAACAAGCATTTACAATGCAATGGTTTCGCCTTTGGAAAAGTTAGACCTATTGGCATTGTAAATGACAAAATTTGTATTTATGTGTTGGTTTTGAAAACAGATAAATAAATGGCATTGTCATTTACATTGCCATTAGCTTAATCTCTGCATTCACTCTGCACTCCCTAGCACTCCCTAGCACTCCCTAGTCACTCTGCACTCCCTAGCCCTCCCTTGTCACTCTGCACTCCCTAGCACTCTGCACTCCCTAGCACTCTGCACTCCCTAGCACTCCCTAGTACTCCCTAGTCACTCTGCACTCCCTAGTACTCTGCCGTCACTCTGCAGTCACTCTGCACTCCCTAGCACTCCCTCGTACTCCCTAGTCACTCTGCACTCCCTAGCACTCCCTAGTACTCCCTAGTCACTCTGCACTTCCTAGCACTCCCTAGTACTCCCTAGTCACTCTGCACTCCCTAGCAATCTGCAGTCACTCTGCAGTCATTCTGCACTCCCTAGCACTCTGCAGTCACTCTGCAGTCACTCTGCACTCCCTAGCACTCTGCAGTCACTCTGCACTCCCTAGCACTCTGCAGTCACTCTGCAGTCACTCTGCACTCCCTAGCACTCTGCAGTCACTCTGCAGTCACTCTGCACTCCCTAGCACTCTGCAGCCACTCTGCACTCCCTAGCACTTCCTAGCACTCCCTAGCACTCTGCAGTCACTCTGCACTCCCTAGCACTCCGCAGTCACTCTGCACTCCCTGGCACTCTGCACTCCCTAGCACTCCCTAGCACTCTGCACTCCCTAGCACTCTGCACTCCATAGCACTCTGCACTCCCTAGCACTCTGCACTCCCTAGCACTCTGCACTCCCTAGCACTCCCTAGCACTCTGCACTCCCTAGCACCTGCACTCCCTAGCGCTCCCCAGCACTCTGCATTCCCTAGCACTCTGCACTCCCTAGCACTCCCTAGCACTCTGCACTCCCTAGCACTCCCTAGCACTCTGCACTCCCTAGCACTCTGCACTCCCTAGCGCTCCCTAGCACTCTGCATTCCCTAGCACTCTGCACTCCCTAGCACTCTCTAGCACTCTGCACTCCCTAGCAATCCCTAGCACTCTGCACTCCCTAGCACTCCCTAGCACTCTGCACTCCCTAGCACTCTGCACTCCCTAGCACTCTGCACTCCCTAGCACTCCCATAGCACTCCCTAGCACTCTGCACTCCCTAGCACTCTGCACTCCCTAGCACTCTGCACTCCCTAGCACTCTGCACTCCCTAGCACTCCCTAGCACTCTGCACTCCCTAGCACTCCCTAGCGCTCTGCACTCCCTAGCACTCTGCACTCTCTAGCACTCCCTAGCACTCTGCACTACCTAGCACTCTGCACTCCCTAGCACTCCCAGCACTCCCTAGCACTCTGCACTCCCTAGCACGCTGCACTCCCTAGCACTCTGCACTCCCTAGCACCCCCTAGCACTCCCTAGCACTCTGCACTCCCTAGCACTCTGCACTCCCTAGCACTCCCTAGCACTCTGCACTCCCTAGCACTCTGGACTCCATAGCACTCCCTAGCACTCTGCACTCCCTAGCACTCTGCACTCCCTAGCACTCCCTAGCACTCTGCACTCCCTAGCACTCTGGACTCCCTAGCACTCCCTAGCACTCTGCACTCCCTAGTCACTCTGCACTCCCTAACACTCTGCACTCCCTAGCACCACTCTGCACTCCCTAGTACTCTGCACTCCCTAGCACTCTGCACTCCCTAGCACTCTGCACTCCCTAGCACTCTGCACTCCCTAGCACTCTGCACTCCCTAGCACTCTGCACTCCCTAGCACTCTGAACTCCCTAGCACTCCCTAGCACTCTGAACTACCCAGCACTCCCTAGCACTCTGCACTCCCTAGCACTCTGCACTCCCTAGCACTCCCTAGCACTCTGCACTCCCTAGCACTCTGCACTCCCTAGCACTCTGCACTCCCTAGCACTCTGCACTCCCTAGCACTCTGCACTCCCTAGCACTCTGAACTCCCTAGCACTCCCTAGCACTCTGAACTCCCCAGCACTCCCTAGAACTCTGCACTCCCTAGCACTCCCTAGCACTCTGCACTCCCTAGCACTCTGCACTCCCTAGCACTCCCTAGCACTCTGCACTCCCTAGCACTCCCTAGCACTCTGCACTCCCTAGCACTCTGCACTCCCTTGCACTCCCTAGCACTCTGCACTCCCTAGCACTCTGCACTCCCTTGCACTCCCTAGCGCTCTGCACTCCCTAGCACTCTGCACTCCCTAGCACTCTGCACTCCCTAGCACTCCCTAGCACTCTGCACTCCCTAGCACTCTGCACTCCCTAGCACTCCCTAGCACTCTGCACTCCCTAGCACTCTGCACGCATCAACCATACACACTCACACACACACAGCTCTGAGGCGCACACCTACTCTCATTCACCTCGTGAGGAAGGACACTGCGGACACTGCGGCGGAACCATGGTAATCTCCGATTGCCTTTTTTTGGGATGGGATCTGTGACGTAGCCATGCTCCCTACGCACTTCTCTGATAAAAGACTGTGTTGATTTATATTTGTCATTGTAAAGCGATTAGCCCCAGGCTTCAGGGAAGGGTTAATTGAGGGAAACGCTGCCGAGTGCACTGCCGTCTTTAAATGCTAATGCTGTGCGCTTCAAACACACGCGGGCCAGCAAAGGACAGGCCACTCCTGAATTAAACAAGCCTTAAATCTCTGCTGCGACGAAGCAGGGGGATACGAATAAATCAACCCTCCTCCCCCCAACACACACACTCATAACACAGTCAGAACCCCACTCTATTTCTTAGAAAAAATATTCTTTTACGGTTCACCATGAGATTCGAGGTCGCACATCACAATGTCCTAGGGTTTCACATCGGCCAGCGGCCTCAGTGCGCAGCCCACCCCTTCCAAAGACACGTCCAAAATGGCCAAAACATGCAGAGAAAAAAAAAAACACACGCTTACAGCCGCATGACGTGCGAAAAGGGGCAGGATGAGAAAAATATCGCCAGAACGCCCACGAATCGCCTCGGACCGTGACGGACAGATCTCACTTCCAATGGCTAGCCTCCATTTATGGAGCTAGCCAATGGAAGTGAGAGGCAGTGACCAAGCCACATACTCTTCTCAAAAGTTTTTCGCCTGTGTGAACGCTGCGGCGCAGCGGACGCCAAGCAAAACCTAAAAAAGGTTCTACTAGGACTGGCAGCACTCAGCAGCACACGAAGTGACAGACACAGTCCGTCATGATTGCAGACCACTAAAAAATGTCCTACTAAATAACAAGTCATAATATACTCAACCCGTCAATCCACCACCACTATCTCTTCTTAGTGGCAGGAGTACAAAGGAAGGACTAGACTTGAGTCTCTAGTCTCTCTAGCATTACAGTTCTGTAAAGTACACTCATACATAATCACTCAGGACAAATGAGCACAAAATTGAAAACAAGTAAGCATAGTAGCACCGCCACTGACTGAGCAGGTGAGCACCTCCAATCACAGAAGCTTTTGAAACATAATTTACCTGCAATGTAATCGGCAGCATTCTTGCTCTTCGGAAAAACATATATTTGCAATATAACACAGAGCAAAAGAAAACAAAGTAGTTATTAAATAGCTACTAGTACTCACCAAGCCCAGGGATCTCGACGCCACGCAGGTCGCGCAGGTCTTGTTCCCGGTCCAGTATGTTGGACCACCGGTGCGTCACCTGGTTGTAGGTGCGTCGGACCCCTGACTCCCGACACATGGCCCGGCACACCTTATCTCATAGCTGGCGACGCTCCCGGACGCCGTACCCGGTACCGGGCCTGCCGCCTGCTGCGACGGTCTTGAGGAGGTGGCGCTGCACAACGAAGACCAGTGCGGCCACCTCCACCGCACTGAAGATCTCCCTGGGACTTACAGACTCCCTCCTTAAATGCCCGCAAGGGGACCGGCTGCGGGGTGCGGGACTCTTCCCCTTGGACTTGCCGGCTCCCTTTGCCATGGTCCTGGGTTAAAGAACGGAAAAATAGGAAAGAATAGGGAAAAAATGTAAAGAAAAGAAAAGAGAGAGCTAAAAAAAAGTAGTTATTAAAGTAACAAAAAGTAGAAAAAAACACAAACTATAGATGTACAAAAATAGAGAGATAGATAATCAGTAAAAAAGAAAGACTAAAAAAAAGTTCAAACAAACAAAGGATTACAAAGATTAAAGCAGGATAGAAAAGGCATGCCCAGAACTGTAGCAATGAATGAAAAACAAGATGGTCGCGCCCATTGCAACCACGTGGGTAAGTTTGCGTGATATTTTCCCCGCGAACACGCAAAAACGGACGCAAACACGCAATTGCGCACCGCAACAGGAAATGCACAACGCGAGCATGCAACTAGCGCCCGGAAACAGAAATACGCAATGCGAACAGTGAAAACAAGATGGCCGTGCCCATATACGACTGCATGGGTAACTTCGCGGTAGCCACGGTGAAAAAAATCCCGCAAACTCGCCAAAATAAAAAAATCCACAATCTCGCAAAAGTTTGCGAACCGCGAGTACGCTTTCGCACGAATTCGCGTATCGCGAATTCGCCAATTTCGCCTATACTTAGTTTAAAGGTGCCCTCCGACATAGAAAAGAAATAGTGCGACTTGGTCCACTCAGAAGAGATAGAGCAACTTGACCAGTCCAAGCAGCTTACACATGGCATCCAGACATTGACATGATGCCAGTAGCAGACTTATGTCCACTTCACAAAGAGATAATAAAACTTTACAGGAAACTGACACAGTTAGTGATGAGAACACTCACACTTCAGCCAACAAGGGCTACACCTACAGGACAAATTCAGGGATCTACAACTAAAATAACTCCACAAATGCTACACGCATTTATGGGTAAAATGCCCACTAGACGTGAGCAAATGCCATTCTGGTTACGTCAGAAAATAACACAGTTAGAGGCAGTGTTTCCACACACAAGCCCTAACGAAAAACATTGAATGCTAACAATCTTCTTGTCAATGGGGATAGCTTCCCAAACAGAGGATTGTACTTAGTTGGGTAAAGTTTTCGATGCCATTACTCATGGTATACCTTCAATAGAGGTAATACCAGTTGTCTTAAGACAAATACAAAATAAGTATGGAGCAGAACCTGCTCTCAACTTAGGGATGAAATTGTTAGGAAATTTCGCCCAGGTATCAACTTTTTTATTTAGCAAACATAAAAAGGGAGGCAGCAGCAGTGGCAATATGCCAATGCCTGAGGGATTTCACTCCTTTACAACAGGAACATGAAATACCTAAAATTATCAAAGATACCTATGCTGAATTAGGTAGAGATAGTTTGGGAGCTAGAGCAACAAAACCTCAACTCATGGGTAGTCCTAAAAAAGAAAACTCCAAGAAGAAATGGGACAATAAAAAATATAAGAATAGAGAATAGAGGTTACAATCCAGGGGTGGGTCTCCAAAGCAGCAGCCCTCCGAAAAGAGATAAAACTTTAGGAATAGAGATAACATTAAAAAACCTGACAGGTATCAGGATACTGATACACGTTCCTCTCGTTCCTTTCAGGATTCATCAAAACACTCCAGGAGGGAAGGATGGCCAAAATACTGACAAGAAGAGCATACAAGGTCCAGATACACGCAAAGCGCTCAGAGTATACTCCCAAAAAAAGAGAAAACAAAATCCAAACCTCAATTTAAAAAGAAGAAAGTAGCAGGTCTTAAAGTTAGACATGCCCAGAATTCTGAGGACTCAACTTCTGAATCGGGACTGGGCTCTGGAAATGCTAGAAAGCGCAGCAGAAGCAACATTAGCTCACCAGAACCTGATGGAATTTCTGGTGACAGAGCAGTTGAATGAACATATCACGGTGGAGACACCTGATACGAGGGTAAGTGCCCCGCATAGGTTACATGAAATAACACTCCAAATGGAGGGGGACAAACCCAGGAAAACCTGACTTACTTGATATGACATCCTTGTGGCTGAAAAAGATAGGCCACCTGAAATTGTTATGGAGTGCCCAAAGGGAGAAACAGTTATTTTACTAGCTTTTTTTTAACTCGTTCGAGTATGCTTAAAACATTCACGCGCAGGAGTGGGTGGTAGCATTTGCTCCAGCATTATATTGCAACAAAGTTGGGTGGGATGCTGAGTCACCTCACCATGTAATCCCAATAAAAAGTACTTCAACTCCACAGTGACAATACCCTATTAAACAAGAAGCAAAAAAGCAAGTCAGGGAATTCTTAGATCAACTTAAATACCAGGGTGTAATTGAAACATACCCCTCTTCAATTAATAATCCTTTATTTCCTGTAATGAAACCCAATATTTCATACCATCTAATATTAGGCTACAGACATCTGAACAAATCAACTAAAACATTTGCAGTACAAAATGCACACAGTGCCACATTTATGAATAACATGGGGGGAAAAATACAAAACAACATTAGATATCTCAAATGTATTGTTGTGCCAAAATAGAATGCCTTAAAGCAGACATTTGACAGGATTCTTAGCGCTTGCTTCTCAGCATCAATTCTGTTGAGAATAGCCCTGGCTTGTTTTCACCCAGGTTAACAGAGTTACTTCAGAATTTGGACGAAGAGGCATTGTCCTATATAGATGATATTTATCTGATGGATGATGATTTAATAGATCATTTAACCACAATGAGCAACATAATTTTGGGACTCTCCTCTGAGGGCTACGAATTCACTTTAAAAAATCAAAAATAGACTACCTCAATGTCCTTTTTTTGGGATATGAGCTTTCAAGTGAAGGGAAAAGCCTGGCTGCAAATTTTTAGAAAATTGTGTGCTGCTGCAACCTCCAAAATCCTTGAAAAACCTACGATCCATTTTGGGAATCTTGAATTTTGGCAGAACTTACATTTTAGATTATGCAGAAAATGTCAAACCTTTCTATGACTTAATAAGAACTGATTTTTCAGTTAGGCATTGGGCACAGAAACACACAGATATCCTTCGTTCCTTACAAGCTGACATGATAGCTTCAAAACACCTACACACAAACACCACAAATTTGGTGATCTGTGTTATAGCGGGTCAATCCGGGTATACTTACCTAACCTGCCCATAGCATATAAATCACACTTGTACACAAACAAAGAAATGCATTTTGCTTCCACAGAAATACATTTGACAGCAGTACAAACTGCTGTAGTGAGAGAAAGACCCATTACCAAGACAGGGTCTGGGCTCACTGGCAATAAGGACAAGCCTCACAATCTATAACTGCAAACCAACACGAGCACCACTATTGCCTACCTATTTCAACTTGGATCCTTAATGATCGCTCGAATTACTGAAAAAAACAGTAACTCTCAGGAGTTTCTTTTTCCGGAATGAATCCAATGATTTTTATTAATTTTGCATTAGAACCACCATATGAATGGACACAATTTTTTCTATTTTTAGTACAAAACAACACTTTCTTAACTCCACATCACATATATAAAGACATAATCATCCAACATAACGACTTTCATTCAAAACACTCATACACAACAGCACATTGATATATACAACAGTCTATTTTCTAGAACTGTACAACATTATTTGCAATTTCATGGTTTAAGAGAACGTAGCACTGGAAAATACAAATAAAGAGGTTTGTATGATTTAAATTCAATCAGATACTCCTAATGCTTGATAGGGGGGTCTACGCGTTTCGATAACCCCTGATGTCGCATCACTCAACACAAGTCACGAATAAAAAAGAATGTGACGACTGCCCCACTAGTCAATCACTGGAAAAACCATGAACATACACTGGAAGAACTTAAATGGAAAGTGATCGCTAAAATTGAAAAAGACTCCAGAGGTGCAATGCAAAATTAATAAAAATCATTGGATTCATTCCGGAAAAAGAAACTCCTGAGAGTTACTGTTTTTTTCAGTAATTCGAGCGATCATTAAGGATCCAAGTTGAAATAGGTAGGCAATAGTGGTGCTCGTGTTGGTTTGTAGTAGTGAGAGAAAGAGCACTGTCTTAGGGTAAACAAATAATTGTCATGACTCCCGTACCAGCCTTAGAGGCTGTCACAAAAGCAAGCATTCCAAATGCTAAAGCATTACCTCTAAGATGGATTCAATGGGCTAATTCTCTCACTGCAATAGATGTAGACTACAAATTTGATTCTACACTTAAAAGGCGAGCATTCCTGCAATACGAACAAGAATAAACTCTCCAAAATGAAACAATGCCTCTAGTTCAGTAGGAATATAATATTTACACTGACGGATCTGCTCAGCCGGTCATAGAAAGTAAACGACAATACAGAGCAGAATGTGCGATTGTGAAGGGTTGTATGCAGGACGGCAAGTTCCATCCTAGCAGTACGAAGACACAGTCTCTAGGAGACTGCACAACACAGCTGGCAGAAATAAAAGCACTATTACTGGCACTAATACAAATGGATCAGGAATTCCCCACACTTATAGTGTGTGATTATTTTTACTGTGTGCCGTCTAACAATGAATATCTCCACTACTGGGTTCAGAATGGGTTTAAAAACTCAAAAGGTTGCACAATAAAACACAAAATGCTTTGGGAACAGGTAGCTGGGTTGAAAAACAAACTACCAAGAACTCATGTGATACACACGCTGAGTCATCAACGTTATGGCGTTCCCATTGAAGGGAATTCATTTGCTGATGAAGCCACAAAAGAGGCAGTATGAACTGCTGCCATAGCTGCAATCACTCGTTCAAGTACCAGAATAGACAGACAGATAATTGTAGCCGTTCTCGCTTCACAAAATAACAGGACTGCCTTACCGAATGTTTTTCCACTCAAGTACTCCTATACATTAGATGCAAATAACCTTCTGTATGCTCAAATTCCAGGAGTGGGGGATAGAGTAATACCAAACATGGATCACAGATTAGGCTTAGTACTAGCTGAACACGAGGGCTTGGGTTCTGGAGTTACTGCAACAGCTTTTCTACTGAAGCAACGCTATTGGTGGCCAGGACTAACTAAACAAACAAAGAATTTTGTCTTAAAGTGTGACATCTGACATCAGATGAAGGGTTCTACCTTAGCAGGTCCACCACAAACACCATTACTTATATTAGACAGACCTCTTGCATGTGTCTATTTGGACCATTGGGCCATTGGGGCCCCCTACAATCAGAAGGGGATTAGAAGTATATCTTGGTGGCAGTGGATTCATGCTCTAGATTCCTGTGGGTTTGGCCTCAGTGCTCAGCTGACGCTCGAACTGTTATAAAAGATTTGCAAATCTTCATAGGGACATACGCAGTTGGAACATTATATTTTGACCTTAGCCCTACGTTTAGCTCTAGGGCTCACAAAGAACCCATGGCAAATCTGGGTGTTGCATTGCGTAACTCCTCTCTGTACCACCCCGAGGGATATTCGGTCATGGAGAGGAAAAAACGGGATTTAAAGCAATCTTTAACAGCAAGGGTATTAGGTTCAGGTGGCAGTTGGGTCAATTACCTATATGGGGTCCAGAGGGCACTCAACCATATGCCAAAAAGTTCCCTAGGAGGTGTCACTCCTTATGAAGTCCTATTTGAGACAAGAATGTGGGTACCTGGTCTCCATTAAGAAAGTGCAGTGGTAGATGAAAAACCTTTTGACATCAATAAATGTTTGGCTGTTTTACAAAATCTCAATGAATTCCGGGCACTGCAAAGCAAAGTGCAAGAAAAACGCACCGCCACTGGGGAAGTCAAACAGTCACGGCAAGGCCTGCCTGGATCCCAGTGGTTGGGGATCTGGTCAGAGAAAAGATTGTGGACAAGAAAGAATACGGGCCATCATACAGAAAGCCTTTACCTGTCCTGGCTGTCGAAGGAACAAGAACAGTACTTCTTCCGCCTCCTGCCGGCAAAAATTAAAAGATAGTCTCCATCAATCTGATCAAACCACACTCTGTGGCCAATAGTGAATAGTAGCCCTCGTGGGCTCCTGGGTAGCCCACGAGTTACCATACCGGAAGTTGAGACATAAAGACTCATAACATTCCAAGAGTCACCAATAGAAAAAAAATGGACTTTCCAACAATGAAATGGAACTCGTTCTTAGCGAAATAGAACATCAGAACACAAATGAAAGACAAATATCAATTTAGCCTACCACTGACATCTACATAAATATGCCTCTACAAGAGAAGGGTGCCAGTTCAACAAACCTGCTGAGCTACCAAAAATAGATCACACCTGGCTACTTCATCGATTTTGATAACTTCTCTCTCGATGCAAAAACAACAGTTGATGGACAGAATGCAGAACAATGTCATACATTCACCCCAGTACAGAGATCTGGGCCTAAATCGGTCCCAGGATGCTTGTTTCTGGTCCAGGGAAGACATGGCTTTGCAATTCGGTCTGGACTGTTCCCATGAGGCACAAGGTCAAGACTGATTAGCATATGGCCATGTCTGAACTGGGGTGGCTTGGTGAGCAAAATAACAATGGATTCAACCCAGATCTGTGACTGGGGTGAATGTTTTGCCATTGTGAAACATTCCATCCTTCATCTTGTGTGTTTTGCAACTTCTCTCTCGATCTCAATGAACCTGAAACTGTGCCATCTCCAGTTTCCCGTAAACAACAATTTCATGATGTTTAAATTTTTCTGAAAAAGACTTACCTAGTCTTACCCAGGCTACAGTTCTATATATTTATTGGAATACTGTTTTTTCTGTTCTGGGTTGGCCTTGTGACTGTCTTTTGCTTAATATTGAATGGAAACTATCTCCCAGAATGCTCTGCAGTATCAAATGTGAACTGGGTCCTAAAACCTCATGTATCATCTCATTGTGAGAAAGATACCTTTCCTTTGTGAACATTACAACTGTTCTAATTCCTGATGGTATAGTTTGGGCCAGAGTTGCATATGATGTATTTGGTCCCACTGAAGTTTTGAAAATATTTCATGTATTTAAAATCTCATTAAATTATATCATTACCTCCAGTACATTTTCTGATGATTGGGATTTTGAAACTGTGAACAATATGTTGTCTGATTTAGAAAAATCTGCTGCATTTTCAGGCATTGAAATGTTAGAGGACACAACTGATTACGACACAATGTACTGTTACCAATATAATGGTCAATACTTTTTACATAAATCCAGTATCCCATGTAATGTTTTAACATACCACCAATGGGAACATTGCCCAATACCACCACAAAAGGTAGTTCACGAGCGTTCAAAGAGAAATGTTGTTATTTTTCAGGGTTTAACAGTTCTGACCCAACCTCACACTACTACGAGGTTGCACCTACACATGCACAGAAAAATATGCTAACAAACACCAAACAGATTTACTCTGCATCCTTTATTTCCCAACTGTCTGAACAGGGTTTCGACTTATGGAAGGACACTATAGACATAAAATGAGTCTGGGGTTCAAAGGAATGGCAAGTTCAGGGAACAGAAGAACTATTTCTAGCGTACCTCATTCCACAACAGATAATATTTCTGAACGACACTGTGCAACAGACTTCCTGTCTTGTATTAGCCAAGAACAAAGATTTGAACTAACCTCGGATTCCCTCACCTTTACACTTTGAGGGGTGGCAAACCTTTACAACACAGGGTGGGACTACAGTAGAGGAGATCATACATACAGTCTTGTACAATTCATAAGACCCCAATTGGAAGGGATGGTTAGTTTGGCCTACAGACACAAATAGGTGTCAAACAAGATTCAGAGGTACCACCAAAGGCTTTAGGATCCAATAGGCCAAACCATTGCTATGCACAATGAGAACATCCAGGGGTGGTGACATCATACAGTGTTGGGAAGTTATACCTCGATTGGTTGAAATACCCAACACCGTCCCAGGTGAAACAACACTTATCCTTACTTTCAGAAGACATGGATCTAAGTGACTTTTTATTTGGCCCCCAAAAGCCAAGTCAGAAATGTTTCTAACACGCTGTGTACAATAAAATTTGGAAAATCTCTCAACTGAAAGCTGTGGAGAGACTTTGTGAAATTGACAGAGTTAACCTATAAAAGGCTTTAGCAGTGGTAGATAATGGTATGAGCACATTAACATTCATGATTTATTCACTGGGCAAAATTGTATCTTCTGCTATAGATTTCCTAGAACTCGACTTGTCCTTACTACAGCATTGACAGTCTTAGTTACTTTCAATAATGTTGTTGAGCAGGACGCTACAATCATTGTTTTTTGGTTATGTGCCTTGGTGATTTATCAACAGTACGTCCCTGTTCTCTGCATACACTCTAACTAAGAAGCAGATAACGATGGCACAAAGAGGAACAAACTATACAATGTTGCATATTGAAAAACTGAACCAATTGCCTTTGACTGTGGCAGAATCATCATCCACAGAATCGTTAATTCATGGCCATATAATGATACCGGTCACGACTTTCCATTTTCAGTATTGCCTAGAACAACAACAAGCAGGCAGATATGAAGAAATGGGTAGGGGATTCATCAAGAAATCTTGGGAATTGCCATACAGTTTTCAATGCAGGAGTGGGGACATGGAAGTGTTTCTAAGTGGTACAGACTTCGAGAACTGTTTAAGTGGATCTCTCATCTGCCAGGATATCATGCTTCACGGGGCCTGTAACGGTTCAGTTGCAAACTTATCTTGTCATTTGAAAGGTTCCCCGGCTGCTGTGATTAATCCAGTGTTTAAGTTGCTCTCGAATGGGAGTTACTTGATGCTGAATGATCAAGGTTGTTGTGGGATGCTTCTGGGCATCGTATATCTTGTCACTGTAGGCTCCAGAGTTATTTGTTGTAAGCAAGTATTGTTTCTACTGACCCACACAGTCAGGGAGGTGCCGCCATGGCCTTCGTTGAATGTTTCCTTTATACAATTTGATACTCTGATCCGAATGAACGCCATGCTTTTGCAGACAACTTTGCCCTTAACCTCAGCCCGAGAGACTTTTAATCTTCAGTTCGCAAGGTACTCAGCTGAGATACAAGCCCTTGTAAGGACGAATTCCCCTTTCCATTTCACAGAAATTGTACAAGGTATCTTTAACATGTCTGATATGAAGGGTAATATACACCTATTTAAGACCATAGGTTCTGGACTGTTAAGCACCTTTCAGACAGTCTTCGGAGTGATTCCAACTTTCATACACTACGTATTTTGAAGCATTTTTGGAGGGTTTCCGCTAGTCCTGTTACTAACAGCCGGTATCCTGATTATAATTTTCCTGCTACGTAATGGATGTCCCAGTGACCAAGGATATGGAAAAAACACCCTTGGATGGCCGATACCGTTATCATATGGTACTCCATCTGAGCACACCTCGCCTTCGGTAACTAAGCCAGTCATGGTTCCTTTTGTTTCGACCAGTCTGGATTGACTGTGTTCTGCCTGTCCTCCGATGCCTGCTCTGCAGACAAGAATGTGTGTTGGATCTCTGACTAACACTTCCAAAGGTTGTGCCACCGGCCATGGATGCTTTACTGGACCCGATAACTGCCCATGTACTGCTGTGTCCTCAGCATATTCCCATGTCTGCATTCTTAGAGCCACCATGGGACGCTTCAGCTCCTGTTGGAACGCAGACCGGCTCCTCTACAGGCATCCAGGCATTGGAAATCATACAGGCTCCCCAACACTGGCTTTGGGCAATACAGAAGATTATCTGTGCTAGACTGACATGATCTGTGAGGTCTTTCAGGGACTGTCGTCTGTGATGGCAAGCGACAGTGATGTTGCGTTCCCCAACTGAAAATTGAATTTTAAAACAAAAACAACCAAAAACGTTCTTTTTTATGCTTTTCTTGCTGAACAGCATGGCTTTCAGTCATGAATAGTTGTTCGGCCTGTATATGTGAACATATTTTGATGGACTTCTACAGCTTATGCTAGAATTTTAGCATTTTTTACCCATTTTTAGGGACTTAGGGCCAGATGTAGGTCGCCAAATACCGGTCGGTAACGGCCGATTTTGGCCGTTACCGACCGGTATTTGGGATTTGACATGTAGGTGGCCTTAATGTTACAGAATCGGTATATTTACCGAATCGGTATATTTACAGAATCGGTAAAATACCGAATCGGTAAATTTACCGATTCTGTAAATCAATATGTAGGTGGCACTGTAATCAGTGCCACAGGCCCTTACCGAATCGTTATTTACCATGGAATACTATTCCATGGTAAATAACGAATTCCAGTGTACATGCACATCTGTGCGTGTACACCTGTGCCATGTGGCACACAGACATGCCCTTAGGGCATGTCTGTGTGTCACATGGCACACAAGCCAGAAACAGGGGTGCAACAGGGTGTCAAAGTTACACCCTGTCCCCCTTGTAAAATCGGTAATTTTACCGATTCGGTAATTACCGAATCGGTATTTGCTATTAAATCCTATGGGCTTCAAAGCCCATAGGAATCAATGGCAAATACTGATTCGGCAATTACCGAATCGGTAATTTCCGAATCTTACCGATTCGGTATTTTTACCGAATTTTTTACCTACATAGCAATTACCGAATAGTAAATACCGAATCGGTAAAATTCGGTATTTACCATTCGGTAAATTGCTATTACCTACATCTAGGCCTTAGTCTTGGCCAATGTATTTTAGAAGTACATTTAGTCCTTTTTAGTATGTCATCTAGTCAGATGAGGAGTGAGTATTATGTTTCATACAGGTACCCTGATATAGGCTCACGTAGTAACAAAACCTTTCACCTATGTTTGCCCTGCAATTACACTATATAACTATTCTTAGTACTGACCTTTTATCTAGTTACGGTGCTGCTTACAGGACGTGGGGTTTTCTCCGAAAAACTATCCTCATTCATTATGCATGAAGATTCTTGGAATCTCAGCAGGACTACCATCTCCTGCATAATTACTATGTATAAGGGGAATTCCTTCCGTCATCCTAGTCTGACATGACACAGGAAGGTAGATCCCCTGATGGTACCACTTTGGGTATATAAACACCATATCTTTGCTGAAGTGGGAGGAAAAAATGACTTCCATGTTGACACACTAAAGACAGATGCTGAGGTTCCTGCACCCAGACATTACAGCTTGCAGTGCTCTCACATCCCTCACGGGGTGTCCATATCGAGACCAAGATGTAGTCCCACAGTCTCTCACTTCAGGTAATGAGGTTGGCTTCAGCCTAGGGGGATTCTTGGTTTTACACCTACATACATGCGAGGTACACTTAGGTACGTCTAGTTAGGGTTACTTCATTGGAATACGCATTGTTACTGACACATATTTGTATACCTGCCTCTTTTCATAATTTTAGCACTATGGTAGGAATCTACCATCCTTTTACTCTCTTGGTGCTTATAATCATTTATATCTGTTTCTGTCTTGTGGTTGTCTCAGCACACCTATTTTGCACAAGAATGATGCTGGTTTAATAAATACTTTTTGAAAATGTCCTCATCATTTTTATGCTGTGTACTTCTCTGAGACTCAGTGAGCACGAGTGACTGAGCGAAAAGTATTTTACTGTTTCCACGATTCTGAGGGATTAGGGTTGTCATGTTCGATATTTACCAAGAACTGTACTCTCCTTGGTAAGAGTAGTTTACAGTGGCACTGTGAGTCATCTGATGTACAGGCAACCATACCTGGTGGGGGTGTCTGGAATCAGTCTGGACACCAATCCCACAGTCTATGTTATCTAAACGCGCAGATCCTTTATAGGTTTATAGGAACTACACGACAAGTGGGGAAAAGGGAGAGAAGGATTGATATGGAGGAAGATGTGAGAAGGGATTGTGATACGTTTGTTTGCGAATGGGTGGATAGTACTAGGATTGTTATTGTGATAAGGGAACAAAGAAGTTAAAATGAAGGGCGAGGATGGAAAAGTAACTGGGGTGCATACCAGCATTCTTCAATGCTCGAAGTCCAAGTCTTACTCACAGCTGCTCTAAACTGAATGAGCCCCGTTCCCACCAGTTACAGAATTTTGCTGCCTAAGAAAAGTTAAAAATATTAAAATACACCTACCAAATCATCTATGCCGCCATACACTTGCTTGGCCCCACCCTCCAGCAGAGGATAGGAAGTAAAACCATCTCATCCCCCAAACTCCTGATTGTGTTAAGAAGCTTCTCCCTTGACCCAAAAATCATCCTATGGCAAAAGAGGGCTGGACCTTTAGGACTCTGGCGAAGAAGACTGGACTCGGAGTAAAGAAAGCTACCAGTAAGTAAACAGGTCATTACATTGGCCCTCTCTCCTCTCCACAGTCTTAAACTGAATGATCTATATCCAAATGAAGGTGAGCTGCCCCAGTCTCAGAAGTCCAAACATTCAATGACAAAATGCTAAATTTGATAAACAATGGTTAAAGCAATTACAATTTTACATCAATAGCACTTATAAGGTGAGATGCAGAATCAGTTGGGCATCCTCTACCACCATGCAAATGCTATTGTGACATAAAAATGTGAAGTGTGTCCCAAGAAGCAGCTCTGCAGATGTTGCTTAAAGAAGCCACTTTAAATGCTGTTCAAGAGCGGACATGCTGCTTGTTGAATGACCAAGGACTGAGTTTGGCATTTGAAACCCTTTCAATTAATGGGCTAAAGAAATTGCAATGTGTATCCATTTGCTTAGGGTCGAGGAGTAAGCTTGGGCTCCTGTCCTGAGACCCCAAAAGTCACAACAAAAATAGATTTTCCTAAAAACAGCATTTCTCTCTATGTAGATAGAAAAGACTCATCTCATATCCAAACACTGCAACTGCTTCTCAAAGTCAGAAGATGATTCTGGATAAAAGGAAACAAATACAAGATCTTGAGAGCAATTAAATGTGATGGAACTTTGGGAAGAAAGAGAAATGCTGTGTAAAAGGCTATTCTGTCTGAAAACAAATCAAGATTGGCACGTCACAATATAGAGCCCTCCATTCACTAAGGCGCTGACCCAAGCATACAGTTACTAAAAGGTTAATATTACCTCAAAGGATTTTGAGGTTTATCATGTGAAGAGGTTTAAAGGGAGGTTACTGTAAGGGTGAAAAGACTAGACTCAGGTTTCAAGATCAAATACAGGAGTGCACCACTGGACGTGTTACAAAATGTTTTTCAAAAGTCTAGTCAAAACATCTGTGGAAGCAACCTGATAGCACCTAAAAGTCTTAATCATGGTCTATTGGTTCTTCAAGGTTGAAACAGCTAACACTAAAATAAATACGTCAATAACAAAATAAAGTATTAACTTTGGATGACAGGAAGAAGTCTGGCGTCTCTAATCCAAAACCATTAGTCAAAATGTTTCTAATGCATTGGGTAAACTTTCAACATGGCTAACCTCCTAGACTTCTAAATGCACAAAGCCACCCCCAATGAACAACCTCCTGCTACTAAGGTTGACCTTTCAATAGCTAAACCCCCAGAAGAAGGGGACTGAGGGCTGGTTGAAACAGAACTTGGAACAGAAGTGGAAATTGTCTAGAGGAAATATCCAAGGATGACAGCATATTAATTATACCAGACATGGAAACAGCTGATGCCTGGGCCAGTGTGAGATCACCAAAATCATTTTTCCCATTCCTACTGAAGCTTTTGAGGTACTCTGTGAATTAATGGAAATGAGGGAAAGCAAACAGATGCTCTTGGGGCTGAGTGGATAATAGTGCATCTATCCACCATGCCTTTTAAGAGTGGAATAAGAGGGAACCAGAGAAAAAATAATTGAAAGGAGGGAATGGTCTTCTGACACAGGATGATTGATCTTCTAAAGAAGGAGAGATAATAATCTCTTTGATCCTGACAGAGGAACATTCCTGCTCAGGATGTTGGTAGTCCCATTCTCTACACCTGGCAGAAAAACTGTCCTTCAATGGAGCATGTGCTCCTCTACCCATACATATATTTTCAGAGCAAAGACTGCCAGACAAAGGTTTCAGTAACTTCCTCGCTGCCAATTCCCTCCAATTTGGGGATCTTATTCTCTCTTCCCAGAAACAGAGACCCAGAACATAGAGGTCTCCGAGAATCTCTCCCCAGCCCCTGGGGCTGACATCCAAGGTCACTATAACAAGAGAAAGAGACAATGAGACTTCCCTATCCAGATTGTCTAATAGCAACCACTATTGAAAGCATTGACAGATCTCTGCAGTGACAGGGACCGGATATTCACACTTCAGAGAAGTGGGTCTCCACCAAGACAGTAGATGTTGAACCAACGGTTGAAAATGGCAGTGAGCCAAAGGAACTACCGAAAGGTTGTAAGCTATTTGATCTTGTAACACCAACCATTCATAGGATGTATCATGATTCTAGAAAAGCAAGATTCAGAGAACTTGCACCAAATTGTCCTGCCTCGACTGAGATCTTGATTGGGGCCTAGGTCTGTTTTGAATAAAAAAACAATGAGCTATACTCTCTGTGACGGTATCAGTCTTCGGTATGCACAGTTCCTCTGTAGATTTGGATAAATTGGCAAGTTTTGGAAATGGTCTTTTCTACAGAGTCATCCCCGAATGTTTTGCCTTCCTCCTCCCCTTTTTGCTGAATTTATTTTCTTGGCCTTAGAATTCTGATCACTTTACCAGTGATAAAGAACATGTGCCCTCTCCCCTAACCAAGGCTGGATTGACTTATCCACAATTAGCAAGTTTAATTCACCTACAAGTTCCAAGTAGCGTGTACTTCATGACTAAGTATGGGTGAATTTTGCGGATCTGCGGTCTGCGAATTCGTGCGAAATCGCAAAAAAGTCGAAAAATTTGCGAATTTTCCAGTGAAGTCGCAGATTTTTTTGCGATTTCCATTTACTCAACTGGAGTACTTTCTACTGGCTAATCAGTAAGTGCTACCTCATTGGGTAAATGTATAGTGCTTTTCCTACACTGCAGCTGAGTAAAGGGCCAGAAGATTTGTCTCCACTGACCATGTGTGCCTGTAACTTTGCCACCGCGCCAAAAGGCGCTGAGGTCCCTTGAGTGAGCTGTCCATCATAGTTGGGAAAGGGCGGCAAGACGTTTGATACCGCTAGTGTGTGGTGTGGGGCTTCTATGCGTGTCAACATGCCTCTTGTGTATAAAGGGTCAGAGAGCGAGCAGGGCAGCAGGTGAGGAGAAAGCAGCCTCCTGGTCGCAGGAACTACACGGGGATTGCGCTCGAGAAACTCATGGATTCAAAGACCTCCCTCCAGTATTACAGCTAATTTTTGACGGCAGATATGGGGTTAAAGCACACTTGCCCAGCCTCGACCGTGCTCACTAATGTCTTGGGCTGATTAAAACGTTACTGAATTTGAGCTTCAACTCGGGCACCTGCTTTATTTATATCTGGAAGTGGTTCCTGTTGAGGTTTAATTTTTGTGACTGGAGCCTCGTGCCAGAATGAATCCTGCCCTGCATATTTATCCACGAAGATGCCACCATTTTGTGCAATACGTCTACTCAACTGGAGTACTTTCTACTGGCTAATCAGTAAGTGCTACCTCGTTGGGTAAATGATAGTGCTTTTCCTACACTGCAGCTGCGTAAAGGGCCAGAAGATTTGTGTGTGCCTGTAACTTGCCACCGCACCAAAATGCACCGAGGTCCCTTGAGTGAGCTGTCCATCATAGTTGGGATTGGGAAAGGGCGGGAAGATGTTTGATACCGCTAGTGTGTGGTGCGGGGCTTCTATGCGTGTTCACATGCCTCTTGTGTATAAAGGGTCAGAGAGCGAGCAGGGCAGCAGGTGAGGAGAAAGCAGCCTCCTGGTCACAGGAACGGGGGTTGCGCTCGAGAAACTCAGGGATGCAAAGACCTCCCTCGGGTATTACAGCTAATTTTCGATGGCGGATATGGGGTTAAAGCACACTTGCCCAGCCTCGACCGTGCTCACTAATGCTTTTGGGCTGATTAAAACGTTACTGAATTTGAGCTTCAACTCGGGCACCTGCTTTAGTTACATCTGTAAGTACTTCCTGTTGAGATTAAATTTTTGTGACAGGAGGCTCGTGCCAGAATTATTCCTGCCCTGCATGGTTATCCACGAAGATGCCACCGTTTTGTGCAATACCTCTATTCAACTGGAGTACTTTCTACTGGCTAATCCAGTAAGTGCTACCTCGTTGGGTAAATGATAGTGATTTTCCTACACTGCAGCTGCGTAGGACCAGAAGATTTGTCTCCACTGACCATGTGTGCCTGTAACATTGCCACAGCGCCAAAAGGCACCGAGGTCCCTTGAGTGAGCTGTCCATCATAGTTGGGAAAGGGCAGGAAGACGTTTGATACCGCTAGTGCACAGCTTTCCAAACTGTGTGGCGCGAACACGTTACTGTGTCGCGCCCCATGCGTAGGAGTGTCGCGGGATGTGATGTGATGACATCAGGGGCGGCCGGCCGATATAGGAGAATGAGACTCCAGCCTCGCTCAGCATAAACTCCCCGTGTCTAAAAATGGATGTGTCTGTGTGTAATGCAACTGGTGCGCGTGTAAAGCGCTCTGAGACCTTCCAGTGGAGTTTGTGCTACAGAAACTTGCACACACTCCGGCGTTGATCGAGGGCTTCCTGCCAGCTGGTGTCTGGCTTCTTTGAAGTTTTGCCGCCCGATCCCCAGGCGACCAGCGGGGAGTGGGGCCATCTCTGGGGGAGGTAGGAGGTGGGATCGAAACTCCTCCACCCCCCTCCTTTGGGAAAGGCTCGCTGCTCTGAGACCTGGCATGAGCGTTTGGCGCTCCTGTTCTTCTTGGTTCGAGGCCCTGCGTGGGGGTTTTTCGGAGCCAGGGGTCTTAGGACGGGTGCAGTCTAGTTAGGCTGGGGACTGTTTCGTTCTAGGGCTGGGCTTTAGGAGTCCGGGGGATCGGCCTGCTATACTGGTGTCTTTCCTACTTCCCCGGGGTTGGTGAGGGCAGAGGCCCGGGTTACATAAAGGGGGCTGCTGGGAAGGGGGGAGGGGGAGGGTCAGGGAGAGTAATGTAAGGGGACCGACGCCAAGGGGGCCAGGTCTAACATGGGTAAATAGCATAAACTCCCTGTGTCTAAAAATGGATGTGTCTGTGTGTAATGCAACTGGTGCGCGTGTAAACGCTCTGAGACTGTATTTATTTTAGCGTTTTTATATAGCGCGGACTTTACCCAAAGGTGTCAGAGCACTTCACAATAGGAACAGAACTGATACAAGAGAACATTACAAGAGAGCAAATTACAAAAGCAAACGTTACCAGGCAGTAGAGATGTGGCATGGGGAAAAGGAGGGGGTGCAGGACATGTGCCCTCTAGTCTTCGGCAGAGACAGGAGGTGGCCCTGGAGAGAGGTCCGCCTGAGTGAGAGCTGTAGTGCACCACGAATGGAAAGGCACACATTCTAAGAGCACCTTCTGGGAAGAGGCCCTGCACTGAAGGGTGATCTCTGGGGGCAGAGGTGTAATAGGAGAGGGGAGGGGGTGAAACACAGGAAGATAAATACAACAAGAGGAAGAGAGCCGGGTGATTAAAGTGAGAGAAAACCACGAGAGAAAGCATAAGAATGGGGAGAAGTGGTGGCTCTCACTGCAGTGAGGACAGTGCCCACTGCGAGGAAAAGCAAACCCAGCTGAAGCCAGGATACTAGATCAAAAGTGTGGCCATGAAGAGCAGAGTTTTACGAGACAGAATTCCTCCAAGAACATGCAACATTCTGGGATTCTAGACCACAGAGATTTAGTCTAGGGGCGAAACTACTGGTGACCTGGTGATCTGGAAATTATGGTTTTAATTCCAGCTCTGGTGTGTGTGTGTGGGGGGCTGTGTGTGTGGGGGTGTGGGGGGGGGGGTGGGGTTGTGTGTGGGGTTGTCCGTGTGTGGGGGTGGGGTTGTGTGGGTGTGTGTGTGGGGGAGGTTGTGTGGGTGTGTGTGTGTGTGGGTGTCTGTGTGTGGGTGTGTGTGTCTGTGGGGTTGTGTATGTGGGGTTGTGTGTGGGTTGTGTGTGGGGTTGTGGGTGGTTCGGGCTAGCTCGCTCGCCTTACTGTGTCCCTGAAAAACAATTCACAAAAAGGTGTGTCACCAACATGAAAAGTTTGGAAAGCTGTGCGCTAGTGTGTGGTGCGGGGCTTCAATGCGTGTCAACATGCCTCGTGTATAAAGGGTCAGAGAGCGAGCAGGGCAGCAGGTGAGGAAAAAGCAGCCTCCTGGTCACAGGAACGGGAATTGCGCTCGAGAAACTCAGGGATGCAAATACCTCCCTCGGGTATTACAGATAATTTTCGACTGCAGATATGGGGTTAAAACACACTTGCCCAGCCTTGGCCGTGCTCACTAATGTTTTGGGCTGATTAAAACGTTACTGAATTTGAGCTTCAACTCGGGCACCTTCTTTATTTATATCTGTAAGTGCTTCCTGTTGAGGTTTAATTTTTGGCCCACAGGAAGCACTTTCAGAGTTAACGCAGGTGCCCGAGTTGAAGCTAACTTTGTAACCATTTTAAAATAGCACCAGCAAGCACTCTGGCAGCTTGCCGGCGCCATTCTAAAATGGTTACAAAATTAGCTTCAACTCGAGCACCTGCCTTAACTGTGCTTCCTGTGGGCCAAAAAAATTAATCTGCCAGCTCGCGAATTCACTAATTTTTCGGCAATTTCGCGAGATTCGTGGATCGCGAAATTGCTGAAAATTCACAATTTTCGTGAGCGGAGCGGATTTTGCACCAATACTTATTCATGACTCGTAAATTAAATGCTACTAGTAGGCCTGCAGCACTGATTGTGCCACCCACTCAAGTTGCCCTTAAAACATGTCTCAGGACTACCACTACAGAGACTGTTTGTGCAGTATTCACTGCCAAGTCGATTTGCCATTTAAGACCTCTTACCAAGAATTAAACTCCCCTTTAATAACATATAAGTCACCCCTATGGAAGGCCCTATGTAGCTCATAGGGCAGGATGCTGTGTAATCAAAAGGTATGGCATGTACATTTGAGTTTTGCATGTCCTTGTAGTGAAAAACACTCAAATCCATTTTTCACTACTGTGCAGCCAACACCCCTCAGAGTGTGACATTGGGGATTCCGTATTACACTTCACAAGCTGCAATTCCTGATTGCGAAGGAGTAGATCTGTCATGTCAATATATAGTGATGCACCGTGGTCCCACACAACCTGTATTACTTCATATGGGGCTACAAATAGCTCCTCTAGCTAGCCCTGTATATGTCCACTGAGATAATGCACTTAGGGACCGAATACGATGTTGGTCGGAAACTTTTCACCTGACACCATCATGAAATCGGGACCTACCGACTTGCAGTCGGCTGTTCCGCCTGACCGATTACGATGGGACCGAACACTGTTCGGTCGAATTCCCAATTGTTTCCTATGGGAGCTCATGTTCTGCCCAACAACTGTCTGTAGCACAGGCTCCTATGGGGAAATGGGATGTGTGTGGAAAACCTTGCACCCTGTCATAGGCACCCCATGGTGCCTGTCACATAGTGCATGGTTTAACAGGGGGGTCCCTTAGGTACCCCCTTAGCCAACAACCAGAAAACTCAGGATGGAGGGGGCCCTGCCAGGGGTGCCCAAATTCACTTTCTGATAGCCTTTTCATGTCAGACAGGCCAACTAGGAATGGCTGTTGGAAATCAACATCATAATCCTGAGGTCGGAAATGCTGTCCACATGGCTATGCGATGTGGTTCCAACCGACATGGATAATCCGATAGCCAGTTGAAACCGATTCGGAATGGCCGCATGGTTTACCTTCTGACTGCAAACATTGTAATCAGTCAGTCGGAATGTAAAACAACCGGGTCTAGGAGATTCTGACTGTCGGGAGAAGGCTTTCCGTCCGACATCATAATGAGCCCCTAGGTCTTTTTATCAAACTATTTTCTTTATTTTTCTTTCATAGTTTAGTTTGTTTCTTTATACATTTTAAAAATTGGCATATTCCTAAGAGAACCAAGATAAACCTCTCAAACAGTTTGAGCATAAGGGCTGGTGGAAGCATGGCTGCCATGACTCTTTAAAAAATTAAAACTGAAGGAATACTTCTCCAAAGGATGGTGAAGCAGGCTTTTTGTTAACTGTAGCTGAAAATGACAGTGAACCTTATTACGAACGACAGAACAAAAATTAGCACATCCTTGGGGATGAGATGGTTTTACTTCCCTCCATCCAGTGATGCTGGAACTATATTCAGAGTGGAGTGTTGTGTATCGATTTAGATTCCGTATGAATTTTCAGATTTATGCCCTTATATAGGTATATTTCACATTGCCCTTATATAGGCATAGAAATCCAGTCCTTATTTAGGCATAGTCCATGCTACCCAAATACAGGCATGGCTACTTCCATCCGTTCCTCTACGTCACAACGAGTTCTTGGAAAACCAGACTCTTAAGTTTTAAGGGACTTCCCCTTGCCTGGATATGGATTTCTCCAAGAACTCATTAATTATGCATGAACATCTATTCCTTAGGTGTTCATTCATGACGTTCATATGCAAGACTTTTAGGTCAATACTGGCATTCCTAAACACCTTCAAGGTATAAATATACCTTCACTTGCTATGGCAAAGCACGGTGTGGTTTGGTGCAGTTCGACTACCTATTTGCCCAACGCAGCTCGCCACAGCAAGTACCGAAGGAAGCCAACTCCCAGCTGACGCACTGACTGACGCTGTCATCCTCCTGCCGAGAATCCAGCTCCAGTGTTTCTGGCTCCCTCTGTGGGGTGCTGGGAAATCGAGTACCGGGAAAGAGATACCAACCTCTCTCATTCTAAGATATGGAGCCGATTAGAACCTAGAGAAAACTTTGGCAATTCTTGGCAAAACTAAACTAAACTATAGCTAAAACAGCACCTACTTCTTCCACACTACTAGACTTAGGTTAGGTACATTGGGGTAGGATTATTTTAGAAGCACCAGTTGAGTATTTTTGCCTGTGTTATTTATGTATGTATTTTTATACATGTCATAGCAACAGTCCATGCTATTACAGTATTATTGTATATTACTGTTTACGCTGTACGCATTATACTTCACATTCTGTCTTACGATTGTAGCAATTCATATTTCTTGCATGAGAAATAAGACTGTTCAATAACCCCCTTTTTATTGAGATGCCCATCTATCTATTTCTCTGTAACTCTGTAGAAACGAAACATGCACGATTGACTGAGTGGAATTGTTATCTATTGTTTCCACGACTCTGAAGATATTGTTCCGACTCTAAGGGAAACAAAGTTGTCATGTTTATGCGGATGTCAGAGACTAATCCCTTCTTGTTAATTTGAGAAGTTTCTAGTGACCTCTGACCTAGCTGGCACACACACACAATTAAGTTTAATATACTCGATAGAGACATACTGACCTCAGTCCTATGTCAAATCTATAGTGTATGTTATTCCAATGCGCGTAGCCTATCAGGAATATATATGAACTACACTACATGGTGCCTAACATTTTGGTAATTTCAACAACAAAGGGGGGTTGTGTCCTGCACTGTGGCCGGGTAGGACAACATCTAAATTTGTGAAAAAAGAGGGACCCGGTCACTGTTTTGATCTGCCACTTTCTTATTTTTGAGCAGAATCACACCCAAAGGTAATTAATCCTTGGGCGCTTATATGTACTTTTTTTTAGAAGAAGGATAATACAAATTTCACCAATTTTTTAAACAAGTCTCAGGTTTTTTCGTGACCGTACACGGGGCATATATTTACACTTACTATATACACTTTTTACAATACAAAAGACGTTGAAAACATTTCACCATTACACATTACACAAAACATTTAAAAAGAAAAAAAATGTTGTTATCTAACTTCACAGTTGTACCCTACCAAATGATTCTACCAGGTTTATATATAAGACATTTTTAGTTTAAACCTGATCACGCAAAGGCTCAAAACATAATGCGTAATTTTTTATCCATTACATTCATGGAATTATTATAGGGCCTTTTGCGGAAAGAGCATTCGTTTTTACGACGAATGTACCAAAGCCGACGCGTTTCCAAGTCCGTATTTCATTTATCGGACTTTTCTTCAGGGCTTATTAGTTGGGTACCTCCTTATGCTGTATGAACTGGTCTATTCTGTTTATTTCAGACTCTTGACTGGCGTTTTTTGTTTAATGAGGTTTCATGTCTGACAGTGCTTGTCCTCAGGGCCGTATTTATGGCAGGCTTTCTATCGAGGGGCACACCAAGTTTTCAGGCTCTCAGTATATTTACCCGATGCCGTCGTTTAGGGAAGGGGCACCGCCTCTCTCGGTCGTGTCTTATTCACCGCATGCACTGCAGTGTTCACTTGTGGCTGCTTGCGTCTTGCCGAGTTTTTCTCCATTTTGGTAAGGCACTAATTTAATGCTAGACACTGAAGTAACTCAGTCGTGCTTTTCTCAGAGTCCCCTTTACTCGTAAAACTCCAATAGAAGTCTGGAGTGGGTAAGGGATAATATTCACCATTGCTGAGTAGGATGAAAAATCCTATGTATTAGCTTTTTGGTTTGTCCAACGTTGAAGGATACAGTGTTCCAAAATATTGAGCACCTTATCTTTGTTCCCTTGAAACTTGCTCTGCAACTTTCATTAAAATGGCTGACGAGGATAATATCACCGAAGCCAGTGGAGCTACAGGCGACAACGCCGACAGAGCTTTTAACATAACAGGTTTTTTTTAAACCGATGCAAATGCTGTAATAATTCCTCAAAATTTAAGGAAAGCCATCACTATAAAACTCATAAAACATAGCTTGTCATCAAGAGCTGGTAGAGAAATTTCTATGATAGAGGCACATGAATATCACCAGATAGAGGTATTCTATTCATGGATAGTATTCCCAGAATCAAATCCAGTAACACATTTGTTTCACATCTTCAAAGAAGATGATCCACCGGATGAATATATTCCTTTCGAGGATATTGAAATTCCACTCACGTACCAGAAGCATGAGCTCTGGTTTAAAAATACATTACCAGGCTCGGTCCACGAGGTAGACCAGGAGCAATATTGCCGATTTTAGCAGGTTACACACCTCATCCTGAAATCAAAGGCATGACAGATGAAGAGTTACTTACTCAACCCACAGAGTTAATCAAAATCTACAGACAATTGGTCCAATATGTCATGCGGACTCTTACAGTCCAACCTTCAAAAGTTATTCCACAACAAACTACTCACCAGGGGAATAGACAAAAAATTACACCACAGACCTTACACGCAGTCATGGTAAATTACTGACAAAATGTGAACAAATACCGTTCTGGACAGCTCAGAAAATTACTCAAATGGAAGCAGTATTTCCTAATACTAGCCCTCATGAGCAGCACCGTATTTTATTAATCTGTTTACCGATGAGGATCACACCACATCTGGAGGACTGCACCACTTGGGGTACAGTCTTCACTGCAATCTACACTAAAACACATGGTGTTCCGTCTATGGCGGTAATACCTGATATCCTGAAACAGATTTAAAACGAATACGGGGCATTGCCTGCTCTACATTAAGGTATGAAACTACTGAAAGATTTCAAACAGGTCTCTACAATAATATTATCTAATATTAAAGGAGAAGCAGCGTCAGTGGCGATCTGCCAGAAGTTGAGGGAATTTGATGTAGCGGAACAACCACAAGAACTAGCCAGAATAATTGAAAAATCCTATGAAGAATTAGGCAGAGACAGTCTGGGTGGGAAACTAGTGAAGCCCCAACTGTCTGAAAATCCTGAAAAGGTCTTTTCTAACAACACTCCTATCTCTTCTAAAAAGAAGTGGGAAAAGAGCAAACAAACTTCCAAGGAGAAGCGTTCTCATTTCAGAGGTAGTTCTCCTCAAAAGGAGCCCTCTGAAAGGATGTATAACCTCGGGAATAGGGATAATGTCAGAAAACCTGGTAGATATCAAGATACTGATAAACATTCCTCTCGTACCTTTTAGAATTCATCACAGAAATCCGAAAGAAGACGATGGTTAGAAAACAAGGAAGAACGCGTGAAGTCCAAAGACGATCAACACGTTCAGAAATACAAAAAACCTCAATTTACCAAAAAGAAGGTAGCAGGTCTAAAGATCAGACATGCCGAGGATCTTGAGGACACAACTCAAGAAAGGAGAATGGGCTCAGGCAATGCTGGACAGCACCGCGGAAGTAACAATAGCTCGCCAGAACCTGAAGGAACTTCTGGAGACAGTGGACTTGAATGATGACATTGAAGTTGAAACTGCAAATAACAGGTTAGTTCTCCACGGTTGTACGGCTTTACAATGCGTGCTTTTACACCGCGTGCCGTTACAACGCGGTTTTTTCAACGCAAGTCATTACCACGACTTGCGTTGGAGGGGTGCGGACTTAGGAATTTCTTAATTTACTATTCTAACACCAGCCTACGTACAGTAGGGAAGTTGTTGGATAGTAAATTAAAAAATTCCTAGTCCTGCAGCGCCCTTCAGCGCAAGTCGTGGTAACGACTTTCGTTGAAGAAACCGCGTTGTAACGGCACGCGGTGTAACAGCCGCGTCGTAAAGGCTGTTCCCCGTTCTCCACATAGGTTATATGAAATAACACTCCGGATGGAGGGAGACATACCAAGAAAAGTGAAACCACTCTTTT
Source organism: Lissotriton helveticus (assembly GCF_964261635.1). Taxonomy (NCBI): domain Eukaryota; kingdom Metazoa; phylum Chordata; class Amphibia; order Caudata; family Salamandridae; genus Lissotriton; species Lissotriton helveticus. Next base: position 140,734,920 of record NC_136073.1, on the reverse strand, counting down.
TGGAGCGACTTTCTAAGGGTTATGATATACTTCTAGCTGAACAAGACTGGCCACCAGAGTTTGTCAGGGAGTGCCCACATGGCGAAGACATCATAATGCCAGCCTTCTCTAATCATATTCCAGTACATTAAAAATATACTTATGCCAGGAAATGGGCAGTTGCCCCAGCTCCTGCATTATAACAAAATCATGTAGGATGGGATGGGGACTCACCTCACCATAAGATCCATTTAAAAAATCAACCACCTGCACAAAGGCAGCCCCCAGTTAAGCAAGAAGCTAAGAAACAGGTAGGGGAGATCTTGGATCAAATTGAATTCCAGGGGGTGTTTGAAACATGCACCTCATCAATGAACAATCCTTTGTTTCCTGTCTCCAAACCAGACAATACATATTGTCTAGTTTTGGATTACAGACATCTAAACTCTTGTTGCAAAGCATTTGCAGTGCAAAATGCACACCGTACAGCATTAATGAATCACATTGTGCGTAAAAAATATAAAACCACATTAGACAGATCAAATGGTTTCTTTTGTGAAAACATTGCACCACAAAGTAGGTATTTGACCGCTTTCTCAATAATGGGGATACAGGGTCACTTCTGTCGTCTCCCTCAAGGACTTAGAATAGTCCTGGGTTATTCTCAGCAAGGGTAACAGAGTTACTACAAACTTATGATGACGAGGCATTGTCATGATGTCGATGATATCTATCTGACAGACGATGACCTGGATAGGCACTTGAACAGGGTGAACACCATTATATTGGGCTTCGCCTCTGAAGGGTACAAATTACATTTTCAGAAATCAAGAATTGCCCATCTCAATGTCCTTTTTCTAGGATATGAACTATCAAGCGAAGGCAAAAGCTCGGCAGACAACTTTTTAGAAAAGTGTGCGCTGTTCCAACCTCCAAAGACGCTGAAGAATTTACAGTCAATTCTAGGATTCCGGAATTTCGGAAGAACTTACATTCTAAATTACGCAGAAAGGGTTAAACCTCTCTATGAATTAATCAAACCTGATTTTAAAACACTAAATTGGACACGAAAAACACACAGAAATTTTGCGTTCACTCCAAAAAGACATGTTAGCAACCAAACATTTACAAACACACGTAAACATACGCAATTTAGTGATCCGAATCATTCCGGGTCAATGCAGATTCACCTACTTAACTTTTAACGAAGGTGAAAAAGTACCAATTGTATATAAATTGCATTTATACACACAAGCAGAAATGAAATTCATTTCTACAGAAAAAATTCTGACAGCTGTTCAACCCGCTGTAGCAAAAAAAAGAGCCCTAGCACAGGGGAAACGCATTATGATCGTAACTTAGAAGCAGTGACAAAAGCGAGCTTTCCAAATGCTAAAGCTTTAGATCCGAGATGGATACAATGGGTTAATTCACTTACTGCAACTGATGTTGAATAAGTTTCTGATCCCTATTTGATGAATGCAAAAACAACAACAATTTGATAACACAAGCATTTCTACAATATGAACAAGAATGTCCTCTGCCTACTGAAATTCTGCCTCTAGACCAGTATGAATGTATAATTTATACTAACGGATCAGCACAACCCGCTACGGGGGTAAACAAGCATACAGTTCTGCATGAGCGATCGTTAAAGGTCATATGTGCGATGACAAATTCAGACCTATGGTCACAAAAACGCAATCTCTAGGAGATTGTACAGCTCAGCGAGCTGAACTACAGGCATTCAAAATTGCACTTGAAAATACGGATCGAGAATTCCCCACACTCATAGTGTGTGATTCTTTCTATTGTGTCTAATCTTACAATTAATATTTACAGAATTGGCTTCAAAACGGGTTCAAAGATGCAAAAGGTGGCACAATCAAGCATAAAACACTTTGGGAACAAGTAGTTCAGTTACGAGAAGAACTACAAAACACACACGTGATACACACGCTGAGTCATCAACGTGATGGCGTTCACGTTGAAGGGAATTCATTGGCTGATGAAGCCACAAAGGCAGCTGTGTAAACAGCTTCCGTAGCTGCAATCACTTGTTCACAAACTAAAATAGACAGTGAAATAATGCTGGCTTTCAATGCTACAAGCAAAGGCAGCGGTGCAGTGTTACTTAAAGGGTTTTCACTCAAATACTCATATATAACTGATACAAATAATGTTCTGTTTGCTCGAATCCCTGGAGTGGGGGATAGGGTAATTCCAAACATGAAACATACATTAGGACTAATCCTAGCAGCACATGAAGGGTTTGCCTCTGCTCATGCTGGTGTTTCCGCCACAGTGTCATTATTAAAACAAAGGTACTGGTGACCAGGCATTAGGAAACAGACCAGAAACTATATCCTGGACTGAGAAATATGTCAAGCGATGAAAGTTTCAACTGTGAAACGTCCTGCACAGATGCCCCTGTTAATTTCAGAGAAACCATTAGCTTGCGTTTACCTGGACCACTGTGGTACCTTACAAAGGGATGGTAACTATAAATATATCACGATTGCAGTGAATTCGTGTTCAAGGTTCCTTTGGATGTGGCCTCAGCGCTCGGCTGATGCTCGAACTGTTATAAAAGATTTGCAAGTCTTTATCGGCATATACGCTATTTGCACACTACATTCTGACCAGGGTCCTACGTTTAGCTCTCGAGCTTACAAAGAGACCATGGCCAGTTTGGGTGTTGCATTGCGGTATTCTAGTCCATTTCATCCTAAGGGAAATTCGGTTGTGGATAGAAAAAAACGGGACATAAAGCAGTCTATAACAGCTAGGGTATTAGGCTCGGGTGACGGGTGGGTCAAACATCTAATAAGTGTCCAAAATGTTCATAACAACTTGCCAAGAAGTTCTCTAGGGCATATTACACCATATGAGGTCCTATTTGGGGCAAGGATGTTGGTCTCGGACCTTGATTGCCACACATCAGTGGGGGAACATACGAAATTTGATATCAAAGATCGTTTGGCTGTTTTACAGGACTTAAATGAACTAAGAACAAAACAAAGTAACGTGTTCCTGAAGACAACCAATACTGGGGAAACACCAACTGTCCCAGCAAGGCCTGTCTGGATCCCAAAGCTTGGTGATCTAGTCAGAGAAAAAAATCGCAGACAAGAAGGAACTTGGGCCTTCTTGCAGACAGTGGACTAAAAGAAGGAGCACAGAGGGAAACACAAGAACTAGGACGCCCTCCACTCATTAAGTCACAACAATAATGATGTCCTAGTGCTCAAGGCAGAAACAATATTGTCAAGAAATCTGCGGCATCACAAGTTGCACCAAAATTACAACATACCTCCCCTCTTGCAATGAATTTGTGGTAGGGGATGCCTCAGTCTGCTGCCACTATTAAAATAGCTCAACTCTAATAGACTTAACAAACATATACAAAGCCCACATTCACCTAGTGTAACATAGAAAAATGGTGAGAAAGCGAGATGGCACCTCACGGGCGCAACACCAATGGGACCCCTGGCTGGTACTCACCAGGATGGCCCTGTTATCATCATTGGTACCATCAAGCTATAACGGAAAAGTGTCCTAAACCCAAAGAAAAGATCGTGCGTGATGCAGTGAACAAAAACTATATGTGACTCAACGTACAACATTTAACACATAACACATATTCTATTCTGCAACTAGGACTAGTTCCTTTAATTTAGTTCCTATTTGTTGCATTCAAAACATATATAGAGTTAAAAAAAGGGGAGGTTGTGAATACTACCAATCGATTCACAACCTACTCACAGCCGACATGTTTCATTGCCTTGGTTTGTATCAGGCAATTTCCTCAGGGCATATACCTTTCAATGCCACTGCAAAGGACACTGGGCTTTGCGCACCTTCAATAATCCTAGCCTCTCATACCAGCCAAGAGGAATTTGAACAGGATCACAGCTCCCAATGGTAAGCTTTTTTAAGTCTCCCTCCGTTCTTGTTACGGTAGTGAGGAGAAGTCCGGCGCTCAATCAGCCCTTCTTACAGACAACCAGTACCTGTCCTAGCAATCCACGGATCAAGAACAGTTTTACACTGTTCTTGATCCGCCCCTTGCTGGTAAAAAGGAGAACAAATTTGTGTCCATCGACCGGATCAAACCACACTATGTGGCCGATACTAAGCAGTAGGCCAAGTGGACTCCGCCAATGTAGCAGACGCACTCCTCTAGCTGCAATCCAAGAGGTTCAAACTGAGAGACTCATCACCATTGAGGAATCTGCAGTGAGAAAAGAAGGACTAAGCAACAAAGCTCTGGAACTTGTACCTCTTGAGACCCAAATAACAGTTCGCCATGAAACACCTGTCTACACAGAAGTAACACCTGTCTACAATGAAGTAACAATTGATCACATGGCTCCAGCGGTTTCAACAAATCCGGATGCACCCAACCATTGCAGAACTGCCTCTGGATATTTCATTAACTTTGATACGTTTTCTGAGTATCCCGTGAACCTGAAACAACGCCAGCTAAAAGAACTTTCAAAGAACAAGCAACAGACTTTTTTCACCACCTGGAAAAGACTTATCTGATTTAACCATGGATTGAACTATGGATTGTGTTGGGAATATTATGTCTTATACTTTGGTTAGCTCTGGTAATAACTCTAGGTATGCTGATACATTAAAGAGATGTCAAAATGGACACAGCAAGTAAGAAAGTCAACTTACTCCTCAAGCCACACAAATCATCCCATTGTGAACAAAGAGACTTGTCAGCAGTGAACATCACAGTGATTCCTATACCTGATGGTATAGCTTGGGACAAAGCAGAATATGACATTTTTTGCCCGTCGGAGCTGTTGAAGATGCCACACTTATTCAAGATTTCATTAAGTGACTTTGATTATCTAGTACCTTTTCTGATGATTCGGACTTTGAGACTGTTAATAATATGATGTCAGATCTAGAAATGTCTGCATTATTCACAAATCATGAATATTTAGCGAGTTCATCAGACTATGAACAAATGTATTGTTATAACCATTATGGTCATCATTTCTTGTTCAAATCTGCAAATCCTAGAATTGTATTAATGTATAACCAATGGGAACATTGTCCTACGCCACCAAAGGGCAGCTCAAAAACTTTTGCTATGAAATTTCCATACTTCCCAGGGTTCAATGTATCCAATGCAGAAACATTTTACTTTAAAAATGTAAACAGAACAGGAATGAAAAGTATGTTAACAAATACCAAACAGATTTGTTCTGCAGCCTTTTATGCCCAACTGTCTAGACAGGGTTTCGACTTTTGGAAAGACAGCATTGAGACAAAAACTGTCTGGGGTACAAAATATTGGCAAGTGCAGGGGAGAGAAGCTTTGTTTAGAGCCTGTATCATTCCTGGGCAAATTATGTTTTTGAATGACACTGTCCAACAGACGTCTTGCCTTGGGTTAGCCAAGAACAAAGACATGAACAATCCGTCTATACCTACACCTACACCTGAGAGTGATGACACTTCATAGCAGGAGGTCGACGTACATACTATTTTGCATCACAACAGAATAGATCCAGATTGGAATAAATGGTTAACATGGCCCACAGACGCAAACAACTGTCAAGATAGATTCCTGAACAAAACACAAGGGTTTAAAATCAATAGACCAGTCCCAAGATATGTTCAAAGACAACATCCTTGATTTGTAACAACATACAGTGTAGGGAAACTCTGCCTTGATTGGCTACAGAAACATACACTTAAGGATGTAAAGCTATTCTTGAAGGATGTAAAGCAACACTTATCTTTACTTAAAGATGGCGCAGACCTTAGGGAATTCTTGCTAGGTCCAAGAAAACCCTGTCAAAAACGTTTCATATATGCCGGTATATATGCTGCATAAGGAAATATGGAAGAATACGCAAGCAGAGAATGCATACGAATACGAGAAATTAATCGTATAAATTTAGAGAAATCTCTCCCTGTAGTAGACAATGGGTTAACGACTCTGTCATCCATGATATATTCATTGGACAGCATAGTGTCTTCTGCTAGGGGTGGGTGGAATTTGCGTAATTGCATTACGCAAATCTCTGTGAAACTGTAAAAAATCTCTGTGACCACACAGAAATATTGCGAACACGCGGAATTGCTTGTTTGCGATGCTTTTTTCATGTTCTCAATCGCTGTTTGCATGCTCGGGGGGAAATATCTCGCGAACATGCACTTGAGAATGCGAAAAAGCAAAGTCGCAGAACGCAAAATTTTGGGCAATTTTCCGTTCTCTGCGGAGCGCGAAATTAACCAAATTCGTAAATTCCGCAAATTCCGTGAGCGGAACAGAGTTTACCGCCCAGGTCTATCTTCTGCCATAGACATCATGGAACAAGACTTGGTCATGTTGCAACATGAAAAACAAACAAGATGATGGACGGAATGTTGCACAATGGCAAACATTCAACCCCAGTCACAAATCTGGGTTTAATCCATCGTTATTTTGCTCACCAAGCCACCCCATTTCAGACATGGCCATATGCAAATCAGTCTTGACCCTGTGCCTCATTGGAACAGTCCAGCCCGAACTGCCAAGCCATGTCTTCCCTGGACCAGAATCAAGCATCCTAAGACCGGTTTCTGGCTATCAGCCGTCTTCAGCCAGGATAGCTTGACTCCAGTGGTGTAGTGAGCACGGGACCCACATCTTGGCATACCCTTCCCACATAGGGTGAACAGCAAAACAAACAAGATGATGGACGGAATGTTGCACAATGGCAAAACATTCAACCCCAGTCACAGATCTGGGTTTAATCCATCGTTATTTTGCTCACCAAGCCACCCCATTTCAGACATGGCCATATGCAAATCAGTCTTGACCCTGTGCCTCATGGGAACAGACCAGCCCGAACTGCCCAGCCATGTCTTCCCTGGACTGGAATCAAGCATCCTAGGACTGGTTTCTGGCTATCAGCCATCTTCAGCCAGGATAGCTTGACTCCAGTCGCGTAGTGAGCAAGGGACCCACGTCTGGGCATACCCTTTTCAACATGGTCAGTCTAAACTATGTTCTATCATGCTATTAGGCTGGACGTTACAAAACCTTTTTTTAGGCTATGTGCCTTGGCATTTAATCAATACTAAATCACTTTTTCATTCGGAATTCAATCTCACTGATAAACAGATCAAACTGGCACAGAGGGGAGCAGACTATTTGTTGCTGAGCATTGAAAAACTGGAAAGATTGCCATTTACCATAGCAGAAAAAACAGCTCCTGAATGGATACTACATGGAACAATCACTCTGCCTGTTACAATTTTCCATTTTCAGTATTGCCTAAAACACATACCAGCAGGCAAGTATGAAAGGTTGGGTAAAGAATACGTCACGACATCCTGGGTTTTACCGAGGGCCGGACTGGCCGTTGCGGGCACCGGGGAATCCCCCGGTGCGCCGCAAGGGTGGGGGCCGGTTTTGGGCCCCTGGGGGCCGTTTTTGTTACATGGCAGATTATGCAGCATAGCTGCAAAATCGGCCCAGCAACAAAATCGGCGGAAAAACGGCCCCGGCAAAGAGCTCAGACCTTCCCGGGGTGCCGGCCGAGCACTTTGCCGGGGCCAGTTTTGGTTCCCAGTCCGGCCCTGGTTTTACCATACACACACAGATGTTGGAGTGGGGGACGTGAAGTGTTTCTTAGCGGTTCAAACTGTGAAAACGCACTAAGGGGTTCTCTCCTTTGCCAGGGTATTCCTTTACATGGGGCCTGTTACATGGGGCCTGTGATGGTTCCTTTAACAACTTATCCTGTCACCTGCAAGGTACACCAGCTGTAGTGATCGAGCCAATTTTTGGACAACTTTCAAATGGAAGTTACCTCATATTGAACGATCACAGCTGCTGTGTCATGTTGCCAGGTATTCCATTTTTAGTAACTGTGTCATCCAGGGTCACTTGCTGTATGCAAGTATTGTTTCCAAAAACCAAGACAGTCAGGGAGTCGCCTCTATGGCCTTCGCTGAATATCTCTTCTATACAAATTGATACTCTTAGCAGAATGAAAGCCATTCTTTTGCAAAAAACTGTGACACTGACCTCGGCCAAAGAAACCTATGATCCACAAATTGCAAGGACTTCTGCCGAGATACATGCCCTTTTGAATACAAACTGCCCTATACATTTCTCAGAAATGTTAAGTCGTATCTTAAACATGTCTGATAGGAGCGGTATTGTACATATATTTAAGACCGTGTTTTATGGACTGTTAGCACCTTTTCAAGCAGTCCTCGGAATAATTCCAAACTTCATGCACTCTGTGTTTGGCGGACTGCCCCTCCTTTTTGGACTTGTTGCAGGGATACTATTTTTGCTCCTTTTGCATCGATATAGCAAGCCAAATCAAGAGCAACACCCAGTTCTCCATGGAGACAACTCTACTGGTGATGAAGTCTGGTGAGCGCATCGTCCAAATTCTGGGGATACCTCATCTACGAGAATTCGTTACCACATGATTTCTGTCATTCAGACCAATCTGGCAAGATTGCATTTGACCTGTTCTACGCTGCCTACTATATGGAGAAGAATGCATGCTAGACACCTGTCTAACACTCCCATCAGTCATGCCAACAGATGTTGATACTATGCTGGACCCGGTAACAGCCCACCGGGGTTACGTTTACACCACTCTAAGATGGCGCCCGCGTGGTGCTTGGTCTGATACCATGTGACCCCTCATATTCTACCATGAGGGTAGGGTTTGTTGTGCCATTATTAGGGACCAGTTACACTGGATACCGAGTGGTAACTATTCCATACACGAATATAATTATTAGTAGAACGCTGCACAAGTCTTGGGTGTAGGTCGGATATACTGCACAATGAATAGTTTCGTCACCCGAGTATGACGCCAGCATGGCATGAGTAATGCCAGTTCGCCATGCCGGCGGATTATTTGGTAGTAGTTAAATGCATTTGATCTAAAGTGAAATATGAACATAGGGAATTACATCGCCCTATGTAACCACTCCAAGATGGCGCCTGTTTTTCCACGGGTGCACATCACATATGCGTCATCACGTGACGCCGGCCGGGAGTAACTGCAGCGTTTATAAACACCGCCGGTGGAGTATTCCGGCGTTCCTGGGATGAGTCCAGGTCCCTTCTCTGAGACCTGTACGGTAAGGAGGTATCGGGCGGGAGCTTTTTTTAGCTTTTTTAGTTGTTGAAAGAGCCGACTTGCTGGGAGGTGCTATGATAGCGGGTTTCACGAGTAAATTGGAATGTTGTTTGATGGGGATCATTAAACAGGCTGTAGGTGATTGAGTACACGGGAGCCTTATCACCAGACATGAATGGCACCGATGTGGGTGTGATTACACCCTTTTTATAACGCAGGCCAAGTAAGAGGGCTAAGGCATAACAATGAGTTGGATGGTAGTGTGAAGAGTTGCCACAAAGAACTGCTCCTACCCGTTTGGGCTGTCTGCGAGTATGCAGAGTGTGCCGTGTCCTTAATGCAATGGTGTTGCACTATCTATAGGGCTTTCTTTGCATTAAGTGATGTCACCTAGGTGAGGAGCCACAACTTGTTGATGAGTGTATCGAGGTAACTCTTGTACCCCGTTTTCTCTTACATTATCTCATAGGTTGATGCAACAACTGACAGTTCTTATGAAATACACCTTGTTTTGCTGGTATGAGAAGACGTGGCAATACGAGGGTAATGTGCTTTTAAAGACTACGTAGACATGAGATACACTCTGTATACACTAGGTTCAGAATATGATGAGGTCCATGGTGTGTTGACATTGGATTGTCTGTATGTTTTAATTTGACAGTGCCTGTACGGATGATGTCCAACTCTGGTGCAGTGACTATGTGGTGAGCCCTGATGAAACTGCCAATAGACTCAGTAGGCAGTGAAACATGTCGGCCACAGGTAATGGTACGCTAGTCTAAGCTACCAGCCATTTTAGCTCCGCAGCTTACATCTGGTTCTCAATAAAGTTATATTGGTGTAGCTGTGGATTTTAATCGCCACTCTTTAAGTCACACCAAGACTTTATACTTGGTTTTTCTTGTGCACCTATATGTTTTTCTTTTGAAACTCTCTATTTATGAGTTGTGTGTTGGACACGTATTTCTTTCTTTCTCTTCTGATAAAGAGAGGTAACCGATGATGAGAAAGGGGTGAGAGTCGGTACCATCAGCCAGTAACCCCGAGGGTGTGCTCCCGTGAGGTACCTCTCTTTGTCACCACATATTTTTTGGACAGAATGTTTGCCATAAATGTGTGAGTGGTCTGTTCCTTTTAGAACGGACAGTGCGGGTACTGTCATATTATATTTTGTATGTGTTTGAGCCTCTTAGATTAAATTTGAGATTACACTACCAGTGATGTAGTGTTGGACTGTCGGGCATAACCTGATCCACAGCTACATTGAGAGTGGCTCAGTAGTACTTATGTCAAATAATAAATATATTGACATAGGATATGTAGGCAAAATCTAGCCCAGTAGAGCAAGTTGTATCCAGTCCTTGGTGCCGGGATTTGTTGTGATTGTATGTATTTGAGTGGAGGGCCTTCCCCTGAGCACCATTAAATCCCTCTAAGCTCCTTTTTGGTTGAATATTCCATTTTTAGTAACTGTGTCATCCAGGGTCACTTGCTGTATGCAAGTATTGTTTCCAAAAACCAAGACAGTCAGGGAGTCGCCTCTATGGCCTTCGCTGAATATCTCTTCTATACAAATTGATACTCTTAGCAGAATGAAAGCCATTCTTTTGCAAAAAACTGTGACACTGACCTCGGCCAAAGAAACCTATGATCCACAAATTGCAAGGACTTCTGCCGAGATACATGCCCTTTTGAATACAAACTGCCCTATACATTTCTCAGAAATGTTAAGTCGTATCTTAAACATGTCTGATAGGAGCGGTATTGTACATATATTTAAGACCGTGTTTTATGGACTGTTAGCACCTTTTCAAGCAGTCCTCGGAATAATTCCAAACTTCATGCACTCTGTGTTTGGCGGACTGCCCCTCCTTTTGGGACTTGTTGCAGGGATACTATTTTTGCTCCTTTTGCATCGATATAGCAAGCCAAATCAAGAGCAACACCCAGTTCTCCATGAAGACAACTCTACTGGTGATGAAGTCTGGTGAGCGCATCGTCCAAATTCTGGGGATACCTCATCTACGAGAATTCGTTACCACATGATTTCTGTCATTCAGACCAATCTGGCAAGATTGCATTTGACCTGTTCTACGCTGCCTGCTATATGGAGAAGAATGCATGCTAGACACCTGTCTAACACTCCCATCAGTCATGCCAACAGATGTTGATACTATGCTGGACCCGGTAACAGCCCATGCTCTGTTTTGTCGCCAGCGGCTACCAATTCTGATGACGGCATTCATTGAGATCTCATTGACGCAAATTGAAACTGCTGAGGTACGACAGGAAACAGGCGCGCAGGTACCATCCAATATGAACATTGCTGATGCGACCAGTGCTGAAGGCGATCGTTCACATCTAATTGCGGTTAATCTTCTAAACGGGATAATCCAACTTTCACCTACAATGGTAGATGACTTTTTGTCTGCAGACATAGAAGGTTTCATGTTTTCTCCAAGCCCCAACATTGACTTTTGAATATGGCACACAGTGTTCTGAGAGACTTTGAATCTGACATTTTTCAAAACACGTAACTATCTTTGGGATTTTTTTCCTATGATTAATATTTTTTCAAAATTTGTATTTTTCAATTTTTGGCACAAGTATTCTGCTTAAAGTAGAACTATTCCTAGAGAACAAGAATTCTTTGAATACTTCCAGAAGACAATATTTGACCTTGTCCACAGAGCAAACAGTTTTTATGTAATCTGAAATTAAATGGTTTCGGCCTTTTTTCTTCTGTATTTACGAGCCATTTCATAAATGTATATTTTCATGATTCATTCAATTTGCATTTCAAATGTCAAACATGTGCTTAGAATGAATACTTGCTTTAATGTGTGCAGTACCAATGCAATTGATGCTTTCAAATAGATTAAATATATTATTTACAATGTGTTTGAAACATGCTTTTAGCACTTCTTGTGTAGATATATTTTAGATATGTTATCATGTTAAGTATCTAATAATGTCGTACATAAGAAAGTGGAGTGGGTGTTGTGTATCGATTTAGATTCCATATGAATTTCCCGATTCATGCCCTTTTATAGGTATATTTCACATTGCCCTTATATAGGCATAAAAATCCAGTCCTTATTTAGGCATAGTCCATGTTACCCAAATACAGGCATGGCTACTTTCATCCATTCATCTAGGTCACAACGAGTTCTTGGAAAACCAGACTCTTAAGCTTTAAGGGACTCTCCCTTGCCTGGATATGGATTTCTCCAAGAACTCATTTATTATGCATGAACATCTATTCCTTAGAGGTTCATTCATGACGTTCATATGCCTGACTTTTACGTCAATACTGGCATTCCAAAACACCTTCAAGTTATAAATATACCTTCACTTGCTATGGCAAAGCACGGTGTGGTTCGGTGCAGTTCGACTACCTACTTGCCCGCGCAGCTCGCCACAGCAAGTACCGAAGGAAGCCAACTCGCCAGCTGACGCACTGACTAGACGCTGTCATACTCCTGCCGAGAATCCAGCTCCAGTGTTTCTGACTCTCCTTGCAGGGTGTTGGGAAATCGAGTCCCGGGAAAGAGATTCCAACCTCTCTCATTCTAAGGTATGGAGCTGATTAGAACCTAGAGAAACCTTTGGCAATTCTTAGCAAAACTAAACTAAACTATAGCTAAAACAGCACCTACTTCTTCCCTAGTACTAGACTTAGGTTAGGTGCACTAGAGTAGGATTATTTTAGAAGCACCAGTTGAGTATTTTAGCCTGTGTTATTTATGAATGTATTTTTATACATGTCATAGTAACAGACAATGCTATTACCGTATTATTTTATATTACTGTTTACGCTGTGGGCATTATACTTCGCATTCTGTCTTACGACTGTAGCAGTTCATATCTCTTGCATGAGAAATAAGACTGTTCAATAGACCCCTTTTTAATGAGACGCCCCATCTATCTGTTTCTCTGAAACTTTGTAGAAACGAAGCATGCACGATTCACTGAGTGAAATTGTTATCTATTGTTTCCACCACTCTGAAGATATTGTTCCGACTCTAAGATTTTGATTTGATTTGATTTGTAGTTTTATAAAGCGCTCGTGTGCCCTTGGGCGTCTTGGCGCTGCAAAGTTGTCATGTTTATGCGGTTGTGAGAGACTAATCCCTTCTTGTTCATTCCAGAAGTTTCTAGTGACCTCTGAGCTAGCTGGCACACACACACACAATTAAGTTTAATATACATGATAGAGACATGCTGACCTCAGTCCTATATCAAATCTATAGTGTATGGTATTCCAATGTGTAGGGCCTATCAGGGATATAGGAACTACACTACAGCCCCCCCCCCCCCCCATCAGTAATACGTTACTAAAGTCATAGGGCTTGAGAAAAATCCAAGCTTCAAACAAAGAATAAGTGTAGCAAATGGGCCCTGCCCGTTCAGCATGCGAGGTGTAAGGATGTGTTCTGTGCAGCCTGTGGTGCATTTTTAGCAAACTGTTGCAAATATATTACTACAGCATGGTGTGGTTGTGCACTATAATTTAGAGACACCACATTTTCCATTGAAATGGTCACTAAATATCCACAGACATGCAGTTTTACTGATACAACTATGCAGGGCACAAACAATAAATAATGTGTAGAATTTCAGCGAGTATTTATTATTTATGCATCACAGAGTAAAATGTCCTGATTAGTTTTAATCTTATTAACATCTTTCTTTCAAACATACTTCAGAATTACAAAATAAGTGTTTCTTTTCTGCTTTCCTAACTAGAGATGTATTTGTTTTAAATAGTTGTACAGTTCATTTAAAGGTATTTAAAGGCATTTAAATGATGTTGTGTGTTAGAAAAATATAGGCACCCTACAACCGTTCCTTTCTCACTCTCTGCATGGCAGGCAGGATTATCACATACTTCATATTTCAGTTTCCAAAATCTTACACAATTCTTGTCAGAGAAAGTAAAATAAACATCAATCTTCATTTTAAAAGAATAAGCAGTAGTTTGTCAGAAGTAGTGTGGCATTTGACCTCTGTCTTTGAACTCATAGCAAATGTGACAAGTTAAAACCAAAATGTAAGCATATGTATTAATAATTCGCATTCTGGACTCCAGCAGGTTTATTTTGGAGGTCGTGCAGCACCCAAGCACCCTGCTTAGCCCAACTCCCTGTGCTTTTGGACAGCTGCAGATGTAGACAATGAGACTAAGAATATGAGGGGCAGAGAGGTGAGGAGAGGATGAAATTCAGAGATAGGGGAGGGCAGGGCACCAGTCGGGGGTACTCGCGGTTGTATGGCTTCCACCCACCATTTTCACAGGGTTAACGCCTTTCAACCCTACCAAGAACATGGGCCCCACTGAATAATTTGCTGAACTCATCTGGGGTAATTTCCAAATACGGGGCACTTTCAGCAGCGAATGCATGCACATTGTCTGCTTTCCATCTGCAACAAGCAACAAAGTGCATACGGGGACAAAGCTTTCTTATTTAAGACTCCTGGTGGGCCCATAACAAAGGTCGAAACTTGAGGGGTCATCAGGCCTCCTTTTGTTTGAGTCTCTTTGCGGGTAGCAGCCAGGAGCCTCACACCTGATGCTAATGAGGCGGAGGGGAAACCTTGTTAGCACTTCACACATACTTAAGAGAGGCAGCTTTACACTTTTTTCAGTCCCCGTTTAGGAGATATGCATGCACTGTAATAATATCAGGTGTGTTGTTCTTTCCCAGTATTTACACAAATCAAATTACATTTACATGGAGCTTACTTCCCCTGAGGAGGCGTTAAAATAATGTAAGTACTACTATATTTTCTTCCATAGCACTACTCATCCCAATGCAGATTGTCAGAGCGCTTTACATCAACATGTGCCTATTACATGTACAATAAATTATGTAAGTTTGCAAATGAATGAACAAGATGAGTTACATAAAACTGGGGGATTGCTAGGTGAAGAAGTCACATATCATCTTCCATAGCTCACTGTGCAATTATCCTCGAAATGAGCTCAAACGTACACATGATAGACCTGCTAAATATATATGTGAGGGCTTTAGATCTGATGTCACTTCTTGTGATGGCACTTCCTGTAAAGTCGTGGCTTGTGATGCCACTTTCTATGATGTCAATTCTTGTGAATCCATGTGTGATGTCATGTGCAGTGAAGTCGTACACCATGATGTAATTCATGCGCCATGATGTCGCTCGACCATGATGTCATGCGTCATGATGTCTCTCGCCATGATGTCGTGCGCCGTTATATCACTTGCATACTGCCTAACTAGGTTAGCCCCCCACTTCTTTTTTAGGTTGAGGCTACCGTCGCACTGCGTAAGCAGTGGGCGGAGCCGAAATTTTATGTGTGTAGTATGGGGGCCTAAGCACGCCCCCCTTCTCCATTGGCTGGCCTCGTAAATGCTGGCCAGCCATTGGAGGAGAGGAGCGTCACTCAGTACAGGGCCCGCCTTGACGCGATTCGGAGGCGTTTCTGGGTCTTTTTTTAAGTCCCGCCCTCTCCTCTTCCCATTGGCTGAAATTTTACCTTCCAGCCAATGGGAAGGGGAGTGCACGAAAAACACGTCCCCAATCCCAAAATGACCTTGTTTTATTGGCTACTTAATTGACTATCTTTTTCCCACCGCCGGTGCAGAGCTCCACCTGCGCAGTCACCAGCTGTTCACCCCAGGTCGGCTGGAGCTTCCACGTCACATCAAGGCCCTGAGATGCCTACACATCCTCCTGCCTGCCGAAAATATACTGCGGGGTCCTCGCGGCCCCTCTCTCCCTGCTGTTCACTAGTGCAGAAGGTTTGTTTATCTCAAGTGGCCCTTTGACCTTTAGTAGATTTGACCTGTTTTGACGAATAAAACATATTCTTATGCTAGTGAAACCCTTAACAGCTCTTTTAAACGTGCCCCAAGAAATTACTTAATTCGGAAATGAAGCGCTCCAAAACGCAATGCAGTGTGGGTGTTTTGGGGTGTATGACAGGCCCAGCGCTTTTTGCCCTGAATGTGCTCTTCTATCAGAAATGGGAGATTGCTGGAAGGCAGACTTCAGCTGTTCGTTGCCGTCCCGGCATATGTCAGTAATCGCCATTAATTTGCAGTCGCTGACATGCTCTCTGAAAGGCTGCTAGATTCAGTGAGCATGAGGGCAAGGCGCCCGTGGGCCGCTCGCATCGCATTTACTGCTAGAACGGGACTTGATGGGCAGGCCCCTGCCTCGCGTGCTGCGGAGTGTTGAGAGCTCGCGCCCTGAGGCGAGGATGGAGGACCGCCCCCTAAGGACACGTCATCGCGGCTTTAGTCATGAAGATGTGGGACAATGTGAGGCGTTTTATTTCCATTCTCTGTTCGCACAAAGCTACAGTGGAAATAGCATTGAAAACAATGGGCCACGCTATTAATAAAAACATAAAAAAGAGAAACTGCTTTCAAACATATTCTTTTGTCAAATAACTGTTTTTCTTGTATTGTTTTTTAAATAGAATGACTATTGGATTCACCGTGGTAATATATATAAAAAAAACTATTTTTGAAAAGATAAAGCCATTATAAGATTGTGCAATCCTTTGGTTTTTAGTTTTCATGTATGCAAGCAAGCAATGAATAACGAGTGACGGCCTTGAACGAATTCTTTCTTCCTCAAATAGTTTAATGCCTTTTAAACTAAAGGTAAATACAGTGGTGGCTGTCATTGCGCTCCAATTCATGCGTACAGTGCCTAAAGCATACGAGAGGCCTGTGGGCCTTCTGTTTTGTGACGGGTCCTTTCTGTTGCAAGTTACTTTTTACACCAAACAAACACAACATTTCCCCTCTGTGACCAACTATCTTATATTATTTGGGTCCATAATTGACTACCTATGAATTTATCACTTATTAACCACTCCTGTATACCACAGAACAAACATATTTATATATTACTTGTTTATTTTAACACTCAGTAATGGAAATAGTTTTACATTACATCATAACAATGTCCATAAAATCAACAATAGTCATTGTACACAAACAATCAGAATATTGCACATTCAATTGGTCGTCTCATATTGCAGCAAAAGTTCATTCAAACATTGCTGCAAAGATCAATGTGCAAGCTGAAAGCCTCGGGTTCAAATCCCAGGGGTCCCACTCAGGCTCTTATTCTTCCAAGGTTGAGTAAATGAGTACTATTGAGTTGTGTAATAATGCCTGTTGTCAACCCCTTTGGAAGATTACGTTGGATGGCGTGCAATATAAGTGTAGTTATTTTTAGTTTTAGATTTGTTGCTTGCTGTTTATATGTGTGCCGTAATTATATCTATTTGCCTCTGAACATGTGTGTTTTTAGTCTACTACAGAATTTGGTGAGATTTGTTTCAATCTAGATGACGTCTCTGGACGCATTTCATATGCTGGCTTCCTCTCTCCCCTTGCTCTTGTCGTTGATATCCACATCTTGTGTTGTGATAATGAAAGGAATTTGTGAATAGACAGTATAATGTGGTTAGCTAGGAGGGTGGATTTGGATCATTATTTTTATGTGTGCTTGCTCCTCTGCCCCCTGGCTGTGCTTCCTTCCCTGCTCCCGGGCTGTGCTTGCTTCCCTGCCCCCTTGCTGTGCTTGCTTCCCTGCCCCCTGGCTGTGCTTGCTTCCCTGCCCCCTGGCTGCGCTTGCTTCCCTGCCCCCTGGCTGCGCTTGCTTCCCTGCCCCCTCGCTGCGCTTGCTCTCCTGGGTGTGTGTGTGGCTCTGAGTGGGTGTGTTTGTGGCTCTGGGTGGGTGTGTGTGTGGCTCTTGGTGGGTGTGTGTGTGGCTCTGGGTGTGTGTGTGTGTGGCTCTGGGTGGGTGTGTGTGGCTCTGGGTGGGTGTGTGTGGCTCTGGGTGGGTGTGTGTGGCTCTGGGTGGGTGTGTGTGGCTCTGGGTGTGTGTGTGGCTCTGGGTGTGTGTGTGTGTGGCTCTGGGTGTGTGTGTGTGTGGCTCTGGGTGTGTGTGTGTGTGTGTGTGGCTCTGGGTGTGTATGTGTGTGTGTGTGTGTGGCTCTGGGTGTGTGTGTGTGGCTTTGGGTGTGTGTGTGTGTTTGGCTCTGGGTGTGTGTGTGTGTGTGTGTGGCTCTGGGTGTGTGTGTGTGTGACTCTGGGTGTGTGTGGCTCTGGGTGTGTGTGGCTCTGGGTGAGTGTGGCTGGCTGTGTGTGTGTGGCTTCGGGTGTCTGTGGCTCTGGGTGTGTGTGTGTGTGGTAGTAATTGCTGTCTGCTGAGCTCGTCCAGTAGTGTACAATCGGTCTCACATTTGCGAGAGATTAAGCTATTGGCAATGTAAATGACAATGCCATTTATTTATCTGTTTTCAAAACCAACACATAAATAAAAATGTTGTCATTTACAATGCCCATAGCTCTAACTTTTGCAAAGGCGAAACCGTTGCATTGTAAATACTTGTTTAGGACTTGTGCCCAGGGGGAGGAGATAGGTGAGCAGTTATACAGATAGCAAAGAGACAGACAGAGGATAGAGAAGTACGTTTTAAGATTGTGCACACCAGTGGTGGGGGCGTAACTCGGGAGGGTCAAGATCTCGTCCTGGTTTAGCGCCTTGAGTCCCCTTTAATGTGTCTCCTAAACACATTTACCAAATCATCCCGCATTTTCACAAACCTTCATCATTTTGTAGCTTTTGTTACAAAAATGAGTTTAGTCATCAGAGAAGTGGGTAGGTAATCAGAATCAGCGAGGCTGCTGCACTGTTTTTTACACAGAGTAAAACCTGACACGTGGCTTGAATGGTGGATTCGTTTTTCAAACAGTTTCCAAAAGCTACCCCTTTCAAAGAAACGCAAACCTATGAATAATGTTGCAGAATTGTATAGGTCGAATTTACTTTAAACTTCTACGTCAAAAATGCTAAATAATGTTGGATTCAAAAAGTGAGCTGCATTGGCCGGGAATCGAACCCGGGCCTCCCGCGTGGCAGGCGAGAATTCTACCACTGAACCACCAATGCCTCGCTAATGATTGCTTAGATGTAGTGCCCAATGTGAGTGACTATCTAGAAATCATGTAGAGTTTGTACTTAACCCGAGTCTATGCTTGAGGCTGACAAGAGCACCGGCAGTTGCTGTACAGCACCAATGCTTCACATAAAGAGAGCAGCTGCGAAGCCCACGTGTAGTATGTAACAGGTTCTATCTGTGACCCACCTATTCTTCGATAGTAGATATGAACCTCAGAGACACACAGAAGATGATAAAAACTTGACGATTGCAGGTGCTGAATCAATAGATGTAATCAACGCTAAACCACCCGGGCTGTACCCGAGTCAGAAACAAAGATGCTGCACAGGGCAGCCGATGCCGGAAATGAAGAGAAGTCACAGAACTGACATCCGCAGGCGATGGAAAGACAATGATTTCTGTGCTGAACAAAGACAAGCACCAATGAACCCTTCATGTATGATGAGAAGAGACACAGATACCAGGCAGCAGACTGGGGGACTCTAATACACAAAGTGGGGCTTGGAATGATGACCGCAGGAAGAAGATGGAGGCAACTGATTGACAAGTTACCCGGACTGACCGAGGTTACTGAACCTCCGTGCAACAAGCCCAGGGCAGTCAGAATTTGATCTGGCGTGAGCTGGACCCTGCCCAGCCCCTGCCCCCCTCCCCTCCAACCCCCAACATCCACCCACTTCCACAAACCACCCCCCACCCACGCCCTGTGGACCCGACTGATGCAGCTTCCTTCAAGAAGAGAGAGTGGAGGGTCAGAAACTAAGGTTCGCTCAATGAACATACACCTAAAAATAAAAAAAACAATGGAATTAGAAACAAAATCAACAAATATATCCAAATTAACAAAGCAGAATACAAGGAAGTGCTTGGAAGAAGAAAGAGTTCAAACTACTCGCCGAAGGCGAAATCTCACATAAAGGAAACCAGAGATGAAAATCCGGAAAAACAAAGTCACCTGACGGGAGGGAAGGGGGAGGCGTGGCCGGTGGTCGGTGGTCGGGGCTAACATTAAAGTACATAGTAACTCCTCCTCATGTCACCAGTACAGTAGTACTGACACCTCTCACCAGGCGTACTACACTGTGTAATAGTACATTACTAGCTCTTTCTCACGACGCAGTGTTACACCTAATGGGACGACCGTGTCTACCCATATTTAAGGGATAAATGTTTACCCTTTAATCTGGATGTGTCTTTAATGCCAGTTTTAGCCTGAGCGTAAAATAAAGCAACATTCCAGAAAAATAAAACATTCTCACAGAAAAGCTATAATAACACAAGCAAATGTTTCAGCATGCCGTAAAAACGATTTCTGCGCAATCACAAGGGCTACAGCATGCAGCAATATATTAAAGGTAAATATTGCATGCATTACAACACTCGTTCCCTACTGCAGTACAGCTGTCATCATAATGTAATGACCTATGTTGGTTAAAGCTGGAAATTTCACCAATTACAGAGTACAGAACTGAGACAGACGTTATATTTAAAAAATACTCAGTACATTGAACATTTATATTAACAAAGAAAATATGGCCCAATTGCCGTGACATTGCACACCGCAATGCCGTGACTCGGATTCGAGCCGAGGTTGCTGCGGCCACAACGCAGAGTACTAACCACTATACGATCACGGCGAGCTACTTGGGCTCTGAGCTTGTGGGCTGTACCTGTACTTTATAGCTGAATCCTGCCTGAGTGCATAACATAGTACAATGGTCCAGATGGTAATTCTTCTAATGTATAATTCAACACATTATATGAACTTACAAAAAGGGGTACTGTAAACCAGACAAGGCCTCCAGAACTGGGCACAGACCCCAGAAGTGACGAACCAGAAATGTGTGCAATGAAATACGTGGCCACCACAATAGTGCACAATGCTCCAGAGGAGGCCCAGAGAACTGGCTCAGAATGACTGAAATGTTATTCAAACATTCGAAGAGTAGCATCAAACCTCTAGGTCAGGCATCGAGAACAGGACATGACGTTTATTATGAGCTGTGTGACGCTTGACAATACTCCGAATGAGTCTCCCAGGTCAGACACAATAATTTCAGAAGAGGCCTCCAGAACCTCACGTGAAGCCTACCAAAGTGAACACAATGTCACATATGTGTCCTTCACAACTTGGCACAGTACTATGGGTACAACATTTTTAGCTGGACACAGCACACAATGTCATTTTCCAAGCACTCACAATACTTCAGACAAAGCCTCTAGAACTGAACACCACACCCCAGATGCAGCATCCAGAAATGGAAAAACAACACTAAAAATGTACTGGCCAGAACAAAACACAACACTGAAAATGTGGCCTCCTAAAGTAGTGAAAGTACCAGCTGAGACATCTACAACTAGACACAATACTGCAGACAAAGCCTTCAGAACCGTACACCACACTCCACGTGCTGCATTCCAGAAATAAAGACAATCTGGACGTTGGGGTCCAAAACTGAAAACAACACTCCAAATGCATTAACCAGAAAAAAGCACAACACTGCAAATGTGGGCTCATAACTCAGCAAAATATACCAGATGCAACATCTACAACTGGTCACACACAATACTGCAGACACTGCTTCAGTAATAAGATGACATCTGCAGCACTGGAGAAATTCCGACAGTGGTGACCTCAGGACAAGAGAAAAAACGTCATATGTTGCCATTAGAACTGGGTACAAAACGCCAGACATGACTGTGATAACAGGTACAGTACTTTAGATGTACCCTCCAGTACCAGACACCGTACACTACAGGTGGCCACCAGATCAGGAGGCAATGTGCCAGAGTTGGTTTTTAAAAGTAGCAACATTCCTCCTAGTGAGATTTTGAAAACTTTACCAGAATCCAGGAAGGAACTTACCCTTAGTAGACTCTGCAGAACTAGACACAACAGTTTAGAAGGGCTTCAGGCTTGGGACAAAAATAAGCAAAACTAGTCTCTAAAGTGGTTAGTAACTGTTCAAACACATTATTCTAAGGAAGCCCTTTGGAAATGTACCCAGTCAGATCTTCACACAAGGCATTACTTGTACTGTGCACACTGTCCACCTGTAAAAGTGCTTCCATTTCATGATGGTTTTCTTACAGCTCCCTCTGCACCCCAATAGTACTTTAGGCCTACTCACAGCCTTATGGAAGTGAAGCTTGCAACCCCGCTGCCTGAGCTGTAACCATCTGTTCTCAAAAGCTCAGTTTAAACTGCTGAAGCCTGTGCTGTGCCTGTTCTTGAGGCACTGAAGCATGAATCTCCTCTGCTCGTTCAGTAGCAGTGCCAGTAATGGAAGGCCACTCTTGTGCTGCCTGTGCTGCGCCTGTTCTTTGAAGCTTGCATTACCACTGCCCAGGTTGTACTTTGATGAAAATGCAGCTTAAAAACATCTTTTCACTTAACAAAACCAAACTGATTGGCTTTGAAAATTAAAGACTCTGGTGGTTGGTGGTACAAAACATTGGCATCTAAACACCAAAAACATCTTTAGGTTCGAAGGAGGAGCATTGTGTAAATGAGGATAATTATAATAGGAGCAACTGGACTTGCAGACAATGAGTCTTTTATCAAAAAGTACGTATTCTTTGAAGTTGTGTAAAATGCGAGGCACTGCTGAGATTCGAACTCAGGATCTCCTGTTTACTAGACAGGCGCTTTAACCAACTAAGCCACAGTGCCTCCTTTAGCCCTGGCTCAGTACTGTACCTCCTGTCCTGGTGTCACATTGAGACTCTGCATTTTTTTGGTGCATTTACAGCTGTGATATTTTCCACTTCCTAGTGACAAAATATTGCAGAAAAAAACCTGATATTGGAAAGGAAAAGTTACAAAGGGGGTCACGACAAACGTATATCATTATATGTACATATTTGTATTCATTTTGCAATATTTTCACGGATGGACGAGTGTGCAATACATACATTAAAGTGAACAAGAGTACAAGGACAATAAAGGGCACCAATATACACCAGATAATTTCATGATGCCTACATCATGTAGAATACTCAATCAGTGGGTGGAACTCGCACAGCTTAGTTCAAAACGATAAAGTTGCACATTTTTTTACAATTCTGTAGTGTGCTCGGAGGGAATCACTGTCTGGCCGGGCAGTGTGAAATCCAAAAGAACTAATGGATAGCTCTCCCACTTGGGAGAGAGCACCTTCGAGCACTACTGCGGGGGACCTGGAGGTCTTGTGTTATAGAAAAAAGTTCTTTTCAACACATCATGATGTTAGTCCAACATTCACAGTTTATTAAACTCTCCATTCGTTGTGGGATTAACATTAAATCACTGGATGGTTGGTATTCAAGATATCTTAATCAACGAAGCATTGTTACACATGATAGCAAATCCCGATGCATTTCGGGCCACGCCCTTCCTCAGGGGATTACTCTGGCGGCGGGTGGCACTGGCAAACTGTCGGCCGCAGTCAGGGACAGTGGGACACTGGGACTGGATACTCACACTTGGACAGGCAGGGGCCGGGCATGGGACGGGGGACTACTACGGGTAGAAATAATTAAATTCTGGAGTGGCGTGTGAGAGGGCCTCTCGTCGTCTGGGCCTCACTCTCAGCCTCTGTGTTCTCACTCTCGTCGTCTGGGCCTCACTCTCAGCCTCTGTGTTCTCACAGAGGCTGAGAGTGAGACCCAGACGATGAGAGGCCCTCTCACACGCCACTCCAGAATTTAATTATTTCTACCCGTAGTAGTCCCCCGTCCCATGCCCGGCCCCTGCCTGTCCCAGTGTGAGTATCCAATCCCAGTGTCCCACTGTCCCTGACTGCGGCCGACAGTTTGCCAGTGCCACCCGCCGCCAGAGTAATCCCCTGAGGAAGGGCGTGGCCCGAAACGCATCGGGATTTGCTATCATGTGTAACAATGCTTCGTTGATTAAGATATCTTGAATACCAACCATCCAGTGATTTATGTTAAACCCACAATGAATGGAGAGTTTAATAAACTGTGAATGTTGGACTAACACCATGATGTGTTGAAAAGAACTTTTTTCTATAACACAAGACCTCCAGGTCCCCCCGCAGTAGTGCTCGAAGGTGCTCTCTCCCAAGTGGGAGAGCTATGCATTAGTTCGCCCACATCATGTAGCCACATAACACTTGCTCTTTCCTTCACATCTCGTGACCGCTGGAAATCCCAGGGAGAAGAAGCCGAAAACCTGCCATTCTCGGAGAGAAAGTGTCACCTTTTGGGAAACATCCCAGGTTCAAACAGCGCTTCAAAGAGTGGACTTTGAAAGAACCATGAAAACATGGCTGAGGCAGGTATCACAGCAAGAGGTGAGGGGAGGGGACGGGAGCGGAGGTGGAGGGGAGGTGTGGGGGCTTGTTAGCCCACAGTGCCCTTTACATTGCTCTATACCCACCCTGGTATACAAACATCTGCCACCAGAGCTCAGTAAATGATCAGAAAAACAACAATCCAACACGAAGTTTTTATTGCATGTCTTTTCTACTTTACGGAAAAGTTGCGGCCCATACGGAGATCAAACTGGCGACCTTGACGTTAATAGCACCAGGCTCTAATCAACTGAGCTAACCGGCAGGTTTTCGTCTTGATTTATATGTATTTAGTGCGCTTATATATAGCACCAACAGCCATCATAAGGAGCGTACCTGGAGATTCTAAGTGAGACCTGGCAGGCTGTCCTTGTCCACAGAGACATTTAATAGACATTCAGACAGGCCATTACTGACCCATCATAGTTTCAGGCCACAACATTGAAGAGCTCAGATAAACTTGCACCAACTTGCACATACCGGGAGCGTCACCAAAGAACCCGAATAATATTGAATGAGCTGCACTGAACGCACTTCACTAACAAGAGCTGCACGACCGTCACTACCCATAAAAGATGGATTGAAGGCTAGAATCACTCCACAGACCCTCGCTCCTCCCACACTCACCCAGAAAAGGACTGGTCTCGGCTCAGCAGCACTGCGCATGCTCAATGTTCTGCAGGTTCTTCTCACACCCGAGCTTAATCCATACCACACACTATTACCTCCTCGTCCTGTCTTCCTCGCCACAGTAATATACATATGAGCCCAGGCTCCACACAGAACTCCAAGTAAATTAAAAGAGCAGCGCTCTAGTCTCCCCTCCCTCCTCCAATATGGCCCCAGAGGCTTCCACCAATCACATAAAAGAACACATATCAAGCATCACAGCCTGTTCTTTTTTTCTGCACTTCTCCGAGTGCTGTGGTTTCCCTGCTGGTCAGGTGAGTGGGACGGGGTTCCTGCTTTAGCTGTTCCCCTTGTCCTGTGGTATCTAGTTGGGGGTTGTTAGTTTGCTGTGTGCTGCCTGATGTTGGTTTTTACATACTTTGTCACCTTCGTTTTATTAAGTTTTGTTTCCCCCTGCTATTGCCTGGCTACCTCGTGTCCTGCTTAAGCGGACTTCCGTGGTTTGGTTTATCGGCTGGGTTTGTATGTTTTTTCTCCTATGCGGGACGCTTGTGTTTTCCTATTTGCCGTTTCATTTTTGTTTTCCTTTCCCGGCCGCGCGTCCTGCTGAGCGGACGTTGCACGGCCGGGTGCGGGATCTATGGGAGCCGGAGGCTTCCGTGAGTGATTTTGCCGGTCTACGGCCGTACCTGATGCCGGTCTTCACGGCGGCGGCGTTTTCTTGCCTCTTTGTTTCCTGCTGAGCGGGAGGCGCGTTTGGGGCTGATTGAGCTTGGCGCGCTGCGGTCTGGGCCTCCTCCTACTGCGGCGCGCGGCTCTTCCGGTTGTTTTATTACCTTCGGCTTCGGTCCGGGTGGGGTTTCTTACGTTGCCTAGCAACCTGGGGTCCTATTTTACCTGGCTGTTCTCCGTGATGCCTGTGTTGGTTTGCTTTCACTTGGCTGTCGGTCATGGATTCTTCTAACATGAATATTCCTGATCCTTTGGATGTGGCTTCCGGTTCGGGGGTGCATGTTCCCTCTATGGAACTTTTGCAGCAGATGATTAATACTGCTGTTTCTGCTGCTTTGCAGGATCATGTTCCTGTCCCTCCTCCTAAGAAGGCGAGGGTTGAAGGCGCTGCTGCTGATGCTGATTCTGATAATGAGGAGGAGGTTGATGTCAGAGGTCGCTTTGTGCAAGGTGCCGACCTGAAGGAGGTGCTGGGCCACATTCGCGAAAACTTGGTGTTCCCTGCTTCTGTGTTGCCTCTGGAAGACGATCTGTTTTCGCAATGTCGTCGTCCCGAGCCTGATTCTTTGCCTCTCCATTCCTCTGTCTTGAAGGACCTGGAGAATGAATGGAAGGATGTGGACATGGGTTCCTTTCCTCGTTTCTTGAGTAAGAGGTACCCTCTTCAGGATTTTGCGGTGAAATACCCTGCCTCCGTGAAGGTTGACTCTTTGTTGGCGAGCATGTCTTCGCATGGGTCCGTTGTCTCGGAGGACTCTTCTCCTGCTGACCCGGTTGACCGTAAGGTGGATGGTGCTGTGAAACGCACTTTTGCGGCTGCCAATTTTTCTATCAGGGCTGCGGCCTATTCGTCTTACACGATCCAGTCCTTGCTCAAGGATTTTCAGTCTCTGTCGGAGTTGTTGGACCAGGGGGAGGATGTTTCTTCTACCCTGGCGATGATGGAGCAGCAGGTTCGTCTGCTGTCCGATGTCTCCTTTGATTCGCTGGGGGCTGCTGCTTCTGCGGCCGGATCCTCTGTGGCTGCGAGGCGTCAGTTGTGGCTCCGCTCCTAGAAGGCTGATGCTGCCCAGAAAAACTTGCTTATGAAAATCCCTTTTTCGGGGGTTACACTTTTTGGTTCCTCTCTTGACGACATGGTGAAGAAGACGGCGGAGGACCGTAAACTGCTTGCTCCTGACCGTCCTGGCAGGTTCCGTGCCTTTGGTTCTCAGCGGTCTTTTGGTACCTCGAAGAGGGGTCGGGCTGGTCAGCCCTTTCGTGGACGGGGGCGTGGCCAGGGTGCTCCCTCCTTTGATAAGTCCCGGTTCTCCAGAGCTTCTGCCTCCTCCGCTCCTGCTTCCAAATCCTGACTGGGTCGCTCCTGGTGTGGGTCCGGTTGGGGGTCTACTCACTTGCTTCCTGGACTCTTGGCGGGAGACTGTGTCGGACCAATGGGTGCTTCAGGTGATCTCGGAGTGTTTGCGCATTGGATTTGCCCGGACACCCCCAGACTGTTTCAGGGCCACTCCTTGTCCAAGAGATCCTGTGAAACGATTGGCGCTTTTGGACGGCATTGCGTCCCTGTTGGTCAAGAAGGCGATCGTTCCTGTGCCCAGCGATCAGTTGGGGAAAGGGGTGTATTCGATACTTTTCCTAGTGTCCAAGCGCACCGGGGATCTTCGGCCGGTGATGGACCTGAAGTGGGTGAATACTTTCATCCCTCACCAACGGTTCAAGATGGTTTCCCTTCCCTTGATCCTTCCTCTGATATCTCAGGGGGATTTCCTTGCTTCGATAGACCTGAAGGATGCATACCTACATGTTCCTCTTCATCCAGACTTTCAGAAGTTTTTCCGGTTTTGTGTGCAGGGTCGTCATTACCAGTTCCAGGTATTGCCTTTTGGGCTCTGCTCTGCTCCACGGATCTTTACTAAGATTCTGGCTCCTCTTATTGGACATCTACATGGGGAGGGAGTTAGTGTTTTTCCTTATCTGGACGACATTTTAATTTCTGCTTCTTCTCTTCCTAAGGCAGAGTTGCATGTCCGGAAGGTGTGCCATGTCCTGGCGCATCATGGGTTCCTCGTGAATGTGCCGAAGTCCTCCCTGGTTCCTGCACAAGAATTGACTTTCATTGGGGCTCTGTTCAGGACTCAGTTGGGGATGGTGTTCCTGCCCCGTCCCCGTTTTTTGTCCCTGATGTCTGCTGTTCGTTCCCTGTTGGTGGGGGTTTCTCATCCTGTGAGCCTGTGGTTACGAGTTCAGGGTCTGATGTCGGCTTCTTTGTTGACGGTGCCGTGGGCTCGCCTCCATATGTACCCGGTGGTGTCCCACATTTTATCGTATTGGGACCCCTGTTCCCTCGATATGGATGTTCTGGTTCCTATGTCGGAGGAGGTTCGGGTGGTCCTGAGTTGGTGGTTGGACGTGGGTCATCTGTCCAAGGGCCGCCCTTTTCTGATTGTTCCCACCTGCGTGGTCACTACCGATGCCAGCCTGCTGGGATGGGGTGCTACTCTGGGGGTTTCGGCGACTCAAGGGATTTGGCCTCAGTCGGTTTTGTCATGTTCCTCCAACTACAAGGAACTGAAGGCCGTCCTTCTGGGTCTGTTGGACTTCTCAGATCTTGTTCAGGGTCACCACGTGCAAATCCGGACGGACAATCAGGTTGTGATGTCTTATGTGAACCATCAAGGGGGGTGCAGGGTTCGCTCCCTCAGTTGCCTGGCTCGTCGGATTGGTTCTTGGGCGGAGGTGCATCTGGAGTCCCTGTCTGCCATCTACCTGCCTGGTGCGGAGAACACTGTGGCGGATTGTCTGAGCCGGGTGTTTCCTTCCATGGGGTCCTTGTCTCTCACGAGGTGGATGTTCAGGAGGTTGCAGGTGATGTTTGGTTGTCCGATTGTGGACCTGTTTGCCTCCCAGGACAATGCCCAGACCCGTTGTTTTTGCACGATTATGCCTTGCCGGGACGCCTGGAGGGTGGACGCCCTTTCGTTCCCTTGGCCGGAGGGTCTGCTGTATGCATTTCCCCCTGTTCCCCTGCTTCCAGCTGTGTTACAGAAGATCAAGAGGGAGGGGTCGTTGGTGCTTCTGATTGCTCCTTGTTGGCGGCGTCGCCCTTGGTTTCCCCTTCTGAGGGAATTGGCTGTGTCTCCGGGGTGGCCCTTGCCGTTCGTGCCGTACCCTCTGATGGGTCCTCTTCTTCCTCTGCCTGTGTTCCGTTCCCTGGGTCTGCGGGCCTGGCTCTTGAGAGGGAGTCTCTGCTGCGTGAGGGTTGTTCGGTGGCTGTGGCTGGTGTCATTCAGCAGTCCCGGAGGCCTTCTACGCTTAAGTCTTACGCCAAGCATTGGGATCATTTTGCTTCTTGGTGTGTTGTTCATGGGCTGTCGTTGGATTCTTTGGATCCGGCTCGCATTCTGGACTTTCTGAACGATGGGTTTGTGTTGGGATTGGCCATTTCGACCCTTCGGGCTCAGTGGGCCGCCATTCGGGCATTTCATGTCCTGCCTTTGGTTTCCATTTCTCCATTGGTTGCTCGGCTGTTTAAGTCTCTTTCTTTCCAGCGCCCCCGTCCTATCCTGTGTCCTCCTCCTTGGGACCTACCTTTGGTTTTGCGTTCCTTGCAGTTGGCTCCTTTCGAGCCTTTGGAGTCTGTGGACCTCAAGTTTTTGACTCTCAAGGTGGTGTTTCTGGTGGCGATAGCCTCTGCCAGGCGTATGGGAGAGTTGGGTGCTTTCCTTCGTTCTGCCCCGTTTTTGTTGGTTTTGGCGGACCGTGTGGTCTTGCGCCCTCATCCCACTTTCGTTCCTAAAGTGGATTCTTTTTTTCACCGGTCTGCCGAGGTGGTTCTTCCGGTTCTGTGTCCTGATCCCTCCTCGGCTGAGGAGTCCCTTTTGCACCTCTTGGATGTTCGGTGTGCCTTGCTGGTTTACTTGTCTCGCACTTCTTCCTTTTGTAAGGTTGACTGCTTGTTTGTGAATTATGGTTTGTCACGTCAGGGTCTGAAGCCCTCCCTGTCCACGATAAGTCGGTGGATTAAGGAAGCCATTCTTTTGGCTTATGCTTCGGTCTCTGTGGTTCCTTCTCTTCCTGTTCAGGGTCGTTCCACCAGGTCTGTGGCTGTATCCTGGGCTTCTTTCAAAGGGGTGTCTATGGAGGATGTTTGCAGGGCTGCTACGTGGTCTTCTCCACATACCTTCATGACCCATTACCGCCTCCAAATTGGGGGTGGGGGTTCTGTTTCGTTTGCCTCTTCTGTTTTATCTGCTGGGGTACCTTAAGAGGTTGTCCATTTTTTGGGTTGTTATGCCTCTGTATATTAAAATATGTTTCGGTGCACTGATGGTGTGGTCTGTTTCCTTACATGAAGCTGATTGCTTTGGTATCGGCTCATATGTATATTACTGTGGCGAGGAAGACAGGACGAGGAGGTAATGCCCCGGTTACTTACCGGTAATCTTCATTACTCCGAGTCCATGTCTTCCTCGCCACAGTATAGTTTCCCTTCCCTCCCGGCCCTGGTGGTGGCTTCATGTCTACGGCTTGGTTTTTCAGGCTGTAATGCTTGATATGTGTCCTTTTATGTGATTGGTGGAAGCCTCTGGGGCCATATTGGAGGAGGGAGGGGAGACTAGAGCGCTGCTCTTTTAATTTACTTGGAGTTCTTTGTGGAGCCGGAGGCTCATATGTATATTACTGTGGCGAGGAAGACATGGACTCGGAGTAATGAAGATTACCGGTAAGTAACCGGGGCATCACTCACTGGCTGTCAATCCTTAACCCTTCCCTTCCTGTACCCTTTTCTCTGTACTTTTGCCCCATCACTCACTCCTCCCCCTCCCTTCACTTTCATAAACATGGACCCGTGCTGCACCTTCTTGTGTGGTT
Source organism: Lissotriton helveticus (assembly GCF_964261635.1). Lineage (NCBI taxonomy): Eukaryota > Metazoa > Chordata > Amphibia > Caudata > Salamandridae > Lissotriton > Lissotriton helveticus. The sequence continues at coordinate 140,704,318 of NC_136073.1, read as the reverse complement.
CTCCAGAGTACACAGCTTATCACTTTCCAAACCAGATGGTGTGCTCATTATTGTCTGAGCCTCCGCTCCATTAACTAACTTCTTATACACAGACTGTAGAGCACACTACACCTAATTGTTGCGTGAGTATCTACATTCCAGCAAGTAGTCGTGGCCGAGTGGTTAAGGTGATGGACTAGAAATCCATTGGGGTCTCCCCGCGCAGGTTCGAATCCTGCCGACTACGGTTCTTTTCTCGGATCAATCAATTGCATTTTATCATGGAAATACCAATTATGTGGCTTTGAAATTTCTGCACTTATCGTAATTGTGTCTTTACTACTGTTGACACATACTCCACCAACTGATGCATAACATGATTTCAATAGCAAAAAAAATACTCTAGCTGAAACGAATATTTGTTGCAGGAAGCACACAATGTGACTATATCTCACCAATTCTAATGCACTTCCACTGTCTAAACTTCTTGTAAACACTTCTAACTGGTTGGTATAATTGCGAAAGTTTTACACCTAGGCCAGGACCACTGGAATTATGTGGGAAAATTGGACGAAAGTATGCATGACGGTTTACAAAATTTTGCAGCAAGAAAGGACACAACTTTGCAACATAATGCAGACAATTCTGTTGGAGTCTTATTTCTAAAAAAATAATCTTACTGCTAGCTTTGCATCTGAATACATCAAAGTACAACTGAAAGGTGACCAGTTAAACAAGCATTGGAAATGCAATAGGTCTCGCATTAGGAAAGTTGGAGCGATTGGTATTGTAAATGACACTTTTTTTATTTATGTGTTGGTTTTGAAAATAGCAAAATTAATAGCTTTGTCAGTTACAATGTCAATAGTTTTAACTTTCGCAAATGTGACACCTATAGCATTTGTAATGTAATGTGTGTTGTATTTACGTGACTTACATGTATTGATATTACAAATAACAATGGCCTTTAATTTTGTAAATAATTAATACTTAAATAAAATTTATTGTAATTTATAATGGCAATAGCTTAAACGTTTGTAAATAAATGTTGTGAAGATTATGTTCAGTGTATTTTATTGTGACGAAAATAAAATCCAAGAACATTGCATTTGCACCTACACACACACAGAGCCCCACAAACACACACACACACACATATAGATGTGGTGGTGGATCTGGGGGATATGGTGGTGGTGGATGTGGTGGTGGTGGTGATGGTGGTGATGGTGGGTGTGGTGGTGATGGTGGTGGATGTGGTGGTGGATGTGGTGGTGGTGGTGGATGTGGTGGTGGTGGAGGTGGTGGTGGATGTGGTGGTGGATGTGGTGGAGGTGGTGGTGGATGTGGTGGGGGTGGTGGTGGATGTGGTAGAGGTGGTGGATGTGGTGGAGGTGGTGGATGTGGTGGTGGTGGATGTGGTGAAAGTGGTGGTGGATGTGGTGGTGGTGGATGTGATGGTGGTGGGTGTGGTGGATGTGGTGGTGGATGCAGTGGTGGATGAGGTGGTGGATGTGGTGGTGGTGGTGGATGTGGTGGTGGTGGATGCGGTGGTGGTGGTGGATGTGGTGGATGCGGTGGTGGTGGTGCATGCGGTGGTGGTGGTGCATGCGGTGGTGGTGGAAGTGGTGGTGGATGTGTTGGATGTGGTGGTGGATGTGGTGGTGGATGTGGTGGTGGTGGGTGTGGTGGATGTGATGGTGGATGCGGTGGTGGTGCATGTGGTGGATGTGGTGGTGGTGGATGTGGTGGTGGATATGGCGGTGGATGTGGAGGTGATGGTGGATGTGGTGGTGGATGTGGTGGTGGATGCGGTGGATGTGGTGGTGGTTGATGCGGTGGATGTGGTGGTGGTGGAAGTGGTGGTGGATGTGTTGGATGTGGTGGTGGATGTGGTGGATGTGGTGGTGGATGTGGTGGTGGTGGATGCGGTGGATGTGGTGGTGGTGGATGTGGTGGTGGATGTGGTGGTGGATGCGGTGGTGGTGCATGTGGTGGATGTGGTGGTGGTGGATGTAGTGGTGGATGTGGTGGTGGATGTCATGGTGGATGTGGAGGTGATGGTGGAGGTGCTGGTGGATGTGGTGGTGGATGTGGTGGTGGATGTGGTGGTGATGGTGGATGTGGTGGTGGATGCGGTGGATGTGGTGGTGGTGGATGCGGTGGATGTGGTGATGGTGGATGCGGTGGTGGTGGTGGATGCGGTGGTGGTGGTGGATGGGGTGGTGGTGGTGGTGGATGGGGTGGTGGATGTAGTGGTGGTGGGTGTGGTGGTGGTGGGTGTGGTGGATGTGGTGGTGGTGGTGGCGGTGGATGTGGCGGTGGATGTGGCAGTGGATGTGGAGGTGGATGTGGCGGTGAATGTGGCGGTGGATAAGGCGGTGGATGTGATGGTGGATGTGATGGTGGATGTGGTGGTGGATGTGGTGGTGGATGTGGTGGTGGATGTGGTGGTGGATGTGGTGGTGGATGTGGTGGTGAATGCGGTGGTGGATGTGTTGGATGCGGTGGTGCATGTGTTGGATGTGGTGGTGGATGTGGTGGTGGATGTGGTGGTGGATGTGGTGAATGTGGTGGTGGATGTGGTGGATGTGGTGGTGGTGGATGCGGTGGATGTGGTGGTGGTGGATGTGGTGGTGGATGTGGTGGTGGATGTGGTGGTGGATGCGGTGGTGGTGCATGTGGTGGATGTGGTGGTGGTGGATGTGGTGGTGGATGTGGCGGTGGATGTCATGGTGGATGTGGAGGTGATGGTGGATGTGGTGGTGGATGTGGTGGTGGATGTGGCGGTGGATATGGCGGTGGATGTGGCGGTGGATGTGGCGGTGGATGTGGCGGTGGATATGGCGGTGGATGTGGCGGTGGATGTGGCGGTGGATGTGGAGGTGGATGTGGAGGTGGATGTGGAGGTGATGGTGGATGTGGTGGCGGTGGTGGATGCGGTGGATGTGGTGGTGGTGGATGTGGTGGTGGAAGTGGTGGTGGATGTGGTGGTGGAAGTGGTGGTTGATGTGAATGTGGTGGTGGATGTGGTGGATGTGGTGGTGGATGTGGTGGATGCAGTGGATGTGGTGGTGGATGTGGTGGTGGTGGGTGTGGTGGTGGGTGTGGTGGATGTGGTGGTGGATGCGGTGGTGGTGCATGTGGTGGATGTGGTGGTGGTGGATGTGGTGGATGTGGCGGTGGATGTCATGGTGGATGTGGAGGTGATGGTGGATGTGGTGGTGGATGCGGTGGATGTGGTGGTGTTGGATGCGGTGGATGCGGTGGTGGTGGATGCGGTGGTGGTGGATGCGGTGGTGGTTGTGGATGCGGTGGTGGATGGGGTGGTGGATGTAGTGGTGGTGCATGTGGTGGATGTGGTGGGGCAGCAGCAACCACATACCAACCTTTCAATACCTGGCTGCGCAAGTTAAGAGAGCACAACAATAGTCAACATTTAATAAAATCCAGTTAGTTGCGACTGAAGTGGCGCCGGACGTTAACGTGTGTTAAGAATGTTTTTATTCCTTTTAAATCACGGAGAAAGAAGAGACTTCCCATAACTAAAACATTGAAATACTCGCATTTTTAAGCAAGGATGCAAAAATTGTAAACATTGCACACACAAAACAAGATGCAGCGCCTGGAATCCAGAAAGTATGAGACACGGGTGTGTTTCTGAAAGTTGTTGAAGGTATAGAAGTCTGATGCCCTGTCAGTTGGTGGCGATGCTTTAAGTCCCCCGGCCCTGGAAGTACAGAGGCTGCAAGGTTACTGGGCAGCAAGTTACTGGCTCGAAATATTATGGGATAAACTGTTCATTGTCAAGATCACACACATTTTCCAGCTGCACATATTGTAAGCTATGTGGTGGTGGATGTGGTGGTGGATGTGGCGGTGGATGTGGCGGTGGATGTGGCGGTGGATGTGGCGGTGGATGTGGCGGTGGATGTGGCGGTGGATGTGGAGGTGGATGTGGAGGTGATGGTGGATGTGGTGGTGGTGGTGGATGCGGTGGATGTGGTGGTGGTGGATGTGGTGGTGGAAGTGGTGGTGGATGTGGTGGTGAAAGTGGTGGTTGATGTGGATGTGGTGGATGCAGTGGATGTGGTGGTGGATGTGGTGGTGGTGGGTGTGGGTGTGGTGGATGTGGTGGTGGATGCGGTGGTGGTGCATGTGGTGGATGTGGTGGTGGATGTGGTGGATGTGGAGGTGGATGTCATGGTGGATGTGGAGGTGATGGTGGATGTGGTGGTGGATGCGGTGGATGTGGTGGTGTTGGATGCGGTGGATGTGGTGGTGGTGGATGCGGTGGTGGTGGATGCGGTGGTGGTGGTGGATACGGTGGTGGTGGAAGTGGTGGTGGATGTGTTGGATGTGGTGGTGGATGCGGTGGATGTGGTGGTGGTGGATGTGGTGATGGTGGATGCGGTGGTGGTTGTGATGCGGTGGGGATTGTGGATGCGGTGGTGGATGGGGTGGTGGATGTAGTGGTGGTGCATGTGGTGGATGTGGTGGGGCAGCAGCAACCACATACCAACCTCTCAATACCTGGCTGCGCAAGTTAAGAGAGCACAACAAAAGTCAACATTTAATAAAATCCAGTTAGTTGCGACTGAAGTGCCGCCGGACGTTAACGTGTGTTAAGAATGTTTTTATTCCTTTTAAATCACGGAGAAAGAAGAGACTTCGCATAACTAAAACATTGAAATACTCGCATTTTTAAACAAGGATGCAAAAATTGTAAACATTGCACACACAAAACAAGATGCAGCGCCTGGAATCCAGAAAGTATGAGATGGGGGTGTGTTTCTGAAAGTTGTTGAAGGTATAGAAGTCTGATGCCCTGTCAGTTGGTGGCGATGCTTTAAGTCCCCCGGCCCTGGAAGTACAGAGGCTGCAAGGTAACTGGGCAGCAAGTTACTGGCTCGAAATATTATGGGATAAACTGTTCATTGTCAAGATCACACACATTTTCCAGCTGCACATATTGTAAGCTATATAGATAATTCGGTCAATGTTTATTTGTTTTGAATGCCAACTATGAAATGATGAAAATAGAAGTGGGTGAGGGGGCTGGACACGAAGGAAGGAGAAATGCGAGTCATGGCCGGAGGCCGGCCGTGAAAGCCTTTGATGCCGCAGGGGGTGGAGCGGCAAACTGAAAGCACTGTCTGAGTGGCCTTTCTGGAGGGAGATGGGTGCTCATTATCTCCCTTATAGCAGCAACAGGTAGAGGTGTCACCCCTTTTCTCTCGCTGGGCCTCCCATTAATGTAGGCATACAGAGCGGGGCAGAGGGCCTGAGCAGAAGTGGACTCAGCAGAAGTGGCCTCACTTGTTTTCAGGTGTGTTTCACTAGTGTAAACCGATGCGTGCATGTTTTTTACCCCCCCCCTTCTTTATGTAAAATTACGCTGGAAGCAGTGATTTGAGAGAAGGCATTATGCAAATGTGGGCCGATTTTTTTATGCGTGCCCGGGCCGATTTTTAATCCCAATCCAACCCTGGGTGTAGCCCCCACTTGCTCCGCCGCTAGAAACCTTTAACTGATGGCCCAGCTCATATCCGCCCTCCAGTTACAGTACATCAGACTGTAAGTAGGACAGAACCTCTGACAACCTTTTTACACTTATTTTGACTCACCACAACAAGCATGCCCGTCACACACAAAAAAACAAGTAAATGGGTCCCATGCATGGGGAGATTACTCCCAGTGTGTCACGGGCATTTATTCATTTATTTACTTTTTTAAAGCTCTCAATGCGGAAGCATAGCGCCCATGCAGCAGTGCTTCAGTGCCTTCAGAGGGGCCGCCAGCACCTTCTCTGATGCTACAGTGATCTTTGGCAGGGATGCAGATATCTGTAAATACAACAGGCTCTAGCCCCACCAGGCTAGCAAAATATTTACATCTGCTGCCCCGGTGGAGACAATTACGGCCCACCAATGGCTAAATAAACCCAAAAATCCAGATTGTTATTTTTCCTTAGGCGATCAGTTGTAATATAAGACTAAAGGACAGAATCATCACAATACAAAAATTGATGAATTCCAATTAGCTAAAACTCAATGCAGACAAAACTGAACTTCTACCTTTTTGGGGGGAAAAAACACATTGGACAGAGCGACATTCTTTGTCCCATGGAAATGACCCACACGCTTTCCCTTCGACCACACACAAATCTAGCATATCGGGCATCACCACTGATACTGACACCTTCATTTATACGTAATTTAAATCTGTTTTTTCCACCAGCCTTTTAAATCTGGTCATTCTTAGGAAAATTCTATCTTTTAACCCCTTGGCCGCGACGGTAATTCCGCCGCAGCGCTAGGTGGGAGGGGAGGCCGCGCGGCACCGCCATGCTCGTGACAGAACCACTCCGTTACGAGCCGCGGTGGCGCTGTGCTTGTGATGGAATGGTTCTGTCACGGCTCCGCCCGCTCAATGGAACGCCCATCGCAGGCATGGGATCCGCGCAGCGCAGGCGTGGCGGCCGGGCCGTGACAGAACCATTCCGTCACCAGCACAGCCCCACCGTGGCTCGTGACCGAATGGTTCCGTCTCGAGAACGCAAGGGGTTAAAGCCCAAGAAACACTCTTGGCTCTAGCACTCACCATAATCGTGTCAGGACTAGAGCATTACAGCAGTATTTGTTCGGGGCTCCCAAGGTTCCTACTGAAGAAACTCTAACTCATTCAACATTTTGCTGTTCGTATTGTGTACGTGTTACACACGTTTGCAACGCTTGACGCTCATTTTACTGGCTCACAATACTCAGTATTAAGGCTCTATGAATTGTACACAGGATCTTCGGCAACCAAGAAGAATCTGTCCAAAATATCTGTTGACCCCTTAAAACTCAAACGCAAAAAAGGAAATTAGAGGAATTTTTGCAGTTTGGCTAACAACTGGCAACTAGTCGTGGTAGCATTCCGACCAATCAATCTTTTGCCAACCACACAACCTTAGATTCGACTGAGATATCGGCAAATAAGTCTTGGTCCTTCTCCAATAGGAACAGTCCAGTCGGAACTGCTTAGACAGGTCTTCCCTGAACCGGAACACAGGCAACCCAGGACCAGTTTTGCTTGTCAGTCAGATGGAGCTTAGATCGACAAATTGCAAGCACACCTCCCATCACTTTTCTTTGTGTTTGATGAACTGCACTAAGTGGCAAGGGTTTGCCTGGAAGTGGAGCTCATACGTATTGTGCCACTGCAACCAAGCTTCATCCGAATGGCGCACCCCAACCAGGATGAAACCTGCATCCAAACTAGGATGAAGCCAGCCTTGGGTTGCTTATGTTCCAGTTCAAAGAGGACTTGACATTGCGGTTTGGGCTGGACTGTTCCTATTGGAGGATGGTCAAGATGGATTTGCATATTGTTGAGTCCAAACTGATGTGGTGTGGTGAGGAAAAGAACCATGGGTTGGGATGCTACCCAGCCGCTTGTCAGTGGTTTGACAAATTGCAAACCTTCCCCTGTTAGTTTACAGTCCAAGAGCACCCTTCGTTCTACCAGTCAATTATTACTCAGAGCCTCCTTCATTAATAAAAATAGTATTGGCCAGGTAGGAGCAGTGGACGGGGCGGGGGGAAGTTGACGGACTATGGGAAAGGTAATTTTAAATTAAAAAAATAACAAAACCACTTACCTTGTGCTCACCGCATCACCAACTCAGAGATGCGGTGAGCATAAGGTAATTTACTTTATTTAATTGTATCTATCCTGTTGATTGTCGACTTCCCTCCCCACTCACTCCACCCCTGCTCACCGCTCTTACCTGGGGCAGCCGCCACTGGTATTGGGGAATGCAAATCAAAGCTCCAGAAAACCATGTCACGTTTTGATGAGCTCCGAACACTTTCGTCCAGTGCTTAATTTGAGTCAGTGGTTTCCAGTGCACTGCACCGGCACTTAATTGTCAACACAGGCGCTTGTGGCAGTCTGCCACAATTTTGCACTGTCTGTCTAATGTACAGATCGTCACAACAATGGTTAATTATTAATTTGATAAACATTTAAAAATACTATTACCTGCCACCCAAGCCATTCTTATAGCTTTGGGGGCCACAAATAGTCAGAATTGTCATGTTACTATCCTTGGCAATGCTTGCAGGGGCAATGGGTGGTGTAGGATGCAGTGGCCTCCTGATCAGAGCCCTAGCACTTATTTCTTTTACAAATTTAGCATTGTTTTCGTCTTTCCATAGGAACGCTGCCTCACCTTTCTCATGCTTACATTCAGTACTTTAAATGGGCAGGTACCGTCCAGTACTGAGAACCTGGACTTCTTTTCTCTTAATTGGAGAGTAGCTGTACTTCTCAGTACCTGTGCCTTACATCGAATGGGAGAGTGCACTTCTCAGGAGCTAAAAGGTGCTCTAAATAGAGAGTACCACCTCTCCTTTGTTTCCATTTAAAGAACTGTTTACAGTGCTGTTCTTCCTCCAGTAAACCTAACGGTGTCAGTCTGTTTTATAGATAAAACTAATATTAAAACTCATGGTACACTTGGAAATGTTTACTTCACTGAATAGCTCCCCCCTCTACTCATCGTTACTTTGACTTCCGGTTATCAGCGGGTAATATTAGGGGGCAATTTGATTTGTTTGCATGAGGTGCAGGATTTCTTATAAAGCCTTCAGCTGTCTAAGGGATGACATTCATCAGGCTTCAGCTGGTGACAAGAGATTCCTAGTAATCCACAAAAGTTTGCCCCCTCTCCAATTATTTTACATTGGGGACCAAATACACTCTTATTTTAATTCGGTCCAGTATATTTATTTATACTTTTTAATTATATTCTTTTGTACAAACACAATTTCGAATGGCAGAAAAAGAATACACCATACAAACAATTACTGACAAAACTCATTAAATAAACAATTAGCACCAAAACATATCAACGAACAATGAATAAACACAATACATCCAACATTCAATATACATTGCAGTACAAGTTTTTGCAATATACGAGATCAAATCAATGGTCCAACTTCATGACATTAGCAGAAGTTACTACATTTAAATCAGGAATAGAGAAATATATCACAATTCTCCTGAAACACTCTAGTTGTTTACAATTCGCTCTTGCTGTAATAACCAGCCGACGCGTTTCAAGTTTAGACCATCAGTGTCCAAACCATCTTCAGGGCTTTGTATTATTCTGTTGGGATGCAGAAAAGCGTAATTTTATTATCACCTAGTCGCCTCTATTTATAAAACGTAGTCCACCGTTTGGATAAAAACAACTGTATCTGTGTGAAGCTATGTAGATTAACTTTTCTCACTAGGCACGACTCTTTTCCTCAGCTCTATATTCAACATGCAACAGTCTGTGGAACAAACAACATGTTGCCTAGCTTTACTCATTGTGATACTACGAGTTTAAGGCCACCTATTCTTCATTACAACAATTGTTTTTCATACCTTAGACTGCGCTATCTTGCGTATCACCGGGGGGCGGGGAATTATCTGGTTCGTTCTTCTTGGAATCCTAATTAAATGACATATGACCTGTTTTTAGATGAGCATTGACTGTCAACTGTGACAATTAAGTACGTATTTAATTTTCTTTTTTTCGTACCTTAAAATCATGTACTGATGGCAGTCAAGGGCCTTTGTTTTCTATTTTTCTCTTTCTTTTAGTCCTCCACGTCTACCTGTTTGTAAAACATGCTTGTGAGTCACATCGTTCATAAGTCTTTGCATCTTTATAGCTACATTGGCGGCCTGCCTACAGAAACAGGTCTACATACCTGAATCTTTGGTAGCGCAAGGCGTCGCCCCTCGCCTCCTGTCTACGGCCCCGTCCGGGGCTGTAGGAAAACGACCTCGCCTCCTGATTACTGCTTGGCGGGTTGTACTTCGGATAACAAATATCTCTTTCCTGTTTCAGGAAAAATGAAGCGCGTTATTAAACGCATCGCGTTCAGCGCCGGTCGAAAAATGTAATTTGGCACTAGCGCGTCAGTTACATTACCTGCATACGCAGTGCGCTCCTTTTCTGTTGTGCTCCTCAGTTTGCTGCTGGCTCGAGTGTGTAGCTGGCGGCCATATTGTCTAGCTATAAAACGACCTACTCGTAAGGTCATTGCATTATGGGAATTGTAGTGTGTTTAGAATTTGGAAATTGTGAATCAAAAGACATGGGTGACAAGTTGGTTTTTTGGGGATGCTTGTGTTGTTTAAACAGATTAGACCAGTGATGTCATTAATTCTCAAACGGAATGTATGTTTTTACTCCAGAATTTTGGTATAAACTTTGCGGAAATAACCAAGCAGTATGATGGAAAGTCTCAAATTCTTGAAAATTCAGTCATATTATTTAATCCAGTCATGGTGCAATTAAATTTGAGAATAAGGTATGCTTCTTTCTCGAGTAGCATCCTTTCAACATCCGCAGGGCGTTGTACATTGCTCATTGTGTGGAGGACAGACCACCTGAAGTCAGTTTCGCTATGTGACATCTCAATGAAATGTTCAACCATAGGTGCTGTTAGTATTTTCTTTTTAATTCTCGACCTGTGTTGTCCTATTCGGAGGTTGACCTGCTGATTTGTTTTGCCTATGTAAATTTTTGGGCAGGGGCAAACGATCACATAGATCACGTTTTTGGTTTTACAATTTGAAAAACTTAGATGTCGCCACTTAACTCCTTTGTGCTGGAACTCGTTCCCTTCGATCGTGTTCCCACATGCAACACAATTGCCGCATCTGTGGTGGCCCTCTAATGGTTTCATGTCCCACAGCGCTCGAAGGTCATGTTTTGGCTGAGATTTAGGAAGATCTGCTCTCACTATTTGCTGCCCCACGCTTTTATTCTTTTTATATGCGAAGATGGGTCGTGGAAAGGGGCATTCCAAATTTTCTAGCAGGTGCCAGTTTTTAAGCACCGCCTGTCTGAGATTATGCGTATCTGGCCCGAAGGTTGTGACGCAAACTAGTTTGTCTAGTTCCTTCTTCTCTTTAACTTGTAGTAGAGTTTCTCGAGGTGTACATCTAGCCCTCTTAAGGGAATTCTTCAACAGTTTCCGCGGGTAGCCCCTGTTCGTCATTTCATTACAGAACACCTGGGCATGATGGTCATAGTCAGATATCATGGAGCAATTTCTCCGGATACGCAACATTTGTCCATAAGGCAAATTGGCCTTCAAGCTTCTGGGGTGGTAGCTTTTATGGTGCAAAATGGTGTTTTTATCAGTCAGTTTTTTGTATAAGGACGTCTTTAATTTACTGTCCTCACAGGTCACCTCAACGTCTAAGAATGTCATTCGGGTGGTACTTGTCTCGATTGAAAATTTGATGTCCCTGTGCCTGTTGTTAATCCAACCATGGAACGCCAAGAGGTCCGTCTGGCTCCCCTGCCACAGGAGCCAGACGTCATCTATGTATCGCCACCATTGTTTGATGTTGCATTTGTATGGATTATTATTCTCTATGAATAGAGACTCATACTGTGCCATGTAGAGCACTGCCATTTCTGGGGCATAAGGACACCCCATGGCAGTGCCCTTGATTTGCATATAAAACCGCTCGTTGAACGTGAAGTAATTTTTTTGTAAAGCTATTGCTGCGAGCTTTAAGATGAAGCTGGTTGGCACTCTGTGTGGCTTTTCCCTTTTCTCTAAGAATAGTTCAATAACCTCCAATGCCTCGTCTTGAGGTATTTGTGTATATAGGGACGTGACGTCCATGGTTGCCATAATTTGTGTGGTTGGGTCAAAGGTCAATCCTTCTACTTTAAGTAGGAAATCTGTAGTGTCTCTGAGATACGATTTTACCTCCGTCAAGAAGGGCTTTAAAAAGAAATCCACGTATTTGGATATTGGTTCCAAGCAGGAATCGCAGCCCGAAACAATCGGGCGCCCTGGTGGTTCGGCTAGGTTCTTGTGTATTTTTGGGAGTAAATATAGGACTGGTATTCGTGGAAATTTTTTGTTCAAAAAGTCGAATTCTTTACTCCCCAAGTAACCTTCCTCTTTCCCTTGTATTAACACTTGACTGATTAATCCTTGGATCTGCTTTGTGGGGTCCTCATTGAGGGCTCGATACCATTCAGTATTGTTAACCTGTTTTAAACCCTCAGCGACATATTTTTCGCGGGGCCAGATGACAACTGCTCCTCCCTTGTCCGCCTGCTTGATTACAAGCGAGGGATCTTCTTTCAGACTACATATTGCTTGTAATTCTCCCTTGCTGATATTGGGAGGTACATACTTCTTGTTTCTTTCCATTTTATTTATCGAAGAAAGCATAATCTGTTCAAATGCTAATATTTGCTTTGGGATGTTTTGCTGTGGGACAAATTTGGATTTATTTCTTAGCCCAGTGGTCTCAGTATTTTGGAGAGCCGGCTGATTATAAAAGAAAGCCTTTAGCCTGAGTTTCCTACAGAACTCCAGCGTTTCTATCTTCAATTTTGTGTAGTCTGTTCGTTTACAGGGAACGAATTTTAAGCCAAGGTTAAGTAAGGATTCCTCTTGTTTTGTCAGTGTTCGTTCAGAAAGATTGACCACTACATTAGGGTTGCTTATGACTGGTAGAACCGTTTGCGCGTTCGCATTTGCCATGGAACTTTTGACTTGGTTCTTCCTTGTTGGCCCTGGTCTAAAAAAGCAACCTGTTTGCGTGAATTATTTCCTCTTGCGTCCGGGTCTGAGGAATCTGATGACGAAGTCTCAGAGAAGGTGGAAAACCGATTTCGAGATCTACCTTGGTAGTCGTTCAACGCCCTGCGTGACTCGGCCTGAGTGTAGTAGTCCTCTTTCAAAAAGGGGTACACTTGTTCAATTTTGAACGCCTTGGTATCTTTTTCGTATTTCAAACTTTTGTTATTTATTGTGATATCCTTAAAGACCTGTATGTCCTTTTGGATTTTGTCAAGAAGAGTCTTGGCATCAGTGACTGCTGGGTTATCCGCAATAGCTTTTGTTAGCTCTTCTATTTCCTCTAATTCCTTTTTACACAACCTTTGTGCCGTCTCGATGGTATGGACCATCAAGTCCCGGCTACATTTAGTATTAATGTAGCTGAATCCCTTTTTGTATTCAGCGTCGTCTACAAAAATAACTGGTATGTTCTTAACCTGGAGACCCCAGGGGATGGTTCCACCCTGGAGGTGTTTTAGCAAGAAATAGCCATGCAATTCGGTTCTTACGTGTTTTTTGCAAAGTCTAGTAAGTTTTTCAGACTCGTTTTGTTGTTTAGCGGTGGTACTCAAAGAGATAGATCCAAACGGTGCAGAGGCTATGAGAGACTGGATATGACTCTCACTAAAAGATAATGTATCCTTCTCTGCCATACTATTCAAAGGAAAGCGCTGTCCTTCACAGCTGCTACTTCTGTATTTGCGCCCCTATGCCTCTCGCGGATCTGGTATCCGCCCTAAATTGAACACAAAAAGGAGGTAGACCCTTAGTGGGGATGAAGGAGGGCTGGGTCCTATATACTTGTAATCCACAAAAGTTTGCCCCCTCTCCAATTATTTTACATTGGGGACCAAATACACTCTTATTTTAATTCGGTCCAGTATATTTATTTATACTTTTTAATTATATTCTTTTGTACAAACACAATTTCGAATGGCAGAAAAAGAATACACCATACAAACAATTACTGACAAAACTCATTAAATAAACAATTAGCACCAAAACATATCAACGAACAATGAATAAACACAATACATCCAACATTCAATATACATTGCAGTACAAGTTTTTGCAATATACGAGATCAAATCAATGGTCCAACTTCATGACATTAGCAGAAGTTACTACATTTAAATCAGGAATAGAGAAATATATCACAATTCTCCTGAAACACTCTAGTTGTTTACAATTCGCTCTTGCTGTAATAACCAGCCGACGCGTTTCAAGTTTAGACCATCAGTGTCCAAACCATCTTCAGGGCTTTGTATTATTCTGTTGGGATGCAGAAAAGCGTAATTTTATTATCACCTAGTCGCCTCTATTTATAAAACGTAGTCCACCGTTTGGATAAAAACAACTGTACCTGTGTGAAGCTATGTAGATTAACTTTTCTCACTAGGCACGACTCTTTTCCTCAGCTCTATATTCAACGTGCAACAGTCCAGCACAAAGGAGTTAAGTGGCGACATCTAAGTTTTTCAAATTGTAAAACCAAAAACGTGATCTATGTGATTGTTTGCCCCTGCCCAAAAATTTACATAGGCAAAACAAATCAGCAGGTCAACCTCCGAATAGGACAACACAGGTCGAGAATTAAAAAGAAAATACTAACAGCACCTATGGTTGAACATTTCATTGAGATGTCACATAGCGAAACTGACTTCAGGTGGTCTGTCCTCCACACAATGAGCAATGTACAACGCCCTGCGGACGTTGAAAGGATGCTACTCGAGAAAGAAGCATACCTTATTCTCAAATTTAATTGCACCATGACTGGATTAAATAATATGACTGAATTGTCAAGAATTTGAGACTTTCCATCATACTGCTTGGTTATTTCCGCAAAGTTTATACCAAAATTCTGGAGTAAAAACATACATTCCGTTTGAGAATTAATGACATCACTGGTCTAATCTGTTTAAACAACACAAGCATCCCCAAAAAACCAACTTGTCACCCATGTCTTTTGATTCACAATTTCCAAATTCTAAACACACTACAATTCCCATAATGCAATGACCTTACGAGTAGGTCGTTTTATAGCTAGACAATATGGCCGCCAGCTACACACTCGAGCCAGCAGCAAACTGAGGAGCACAACAGAAAAGGAGCGCACTGCGTATGCAGGTAATGTAACTGACGCGCTAGTGCCAAATTACATTTTTCGACCGGCGCTGAACGCGATGCGTTTAATAACGCGCTTCATTTTTCCTGAAACAGGAAAGAGATATTTGTTATCCGAAGTACAACCCGCCAAGCAGTAATCAGGAGGCGAGGTCGTTTTCCTACAGCCCCGGACGGGGCCGTAGACAGGAGGCGAGGGGCGACGCCTTGCGCTACCAAAGATTCAGGTATGTAGACCTGTTTCTGTAGGCAGGCCGCCAATGTAGCTATAAAGATGCAAAGACTTATGAACGATGTGACTCACAAGCATGTTTTACAAACAGGTAGACGTGGAGGACTAAAAGAAAGAGAAAAATAGAAAACAAAGGCCCTTGACTGCCATCAGTACATGATTTTAAGGTACGAAAAAAAGAAAATTAAATACATACTTAATTGTCACAGTTGACAGTCAATGCTCATCTAAAAACAGGTCATATGTCATTTAATTAGGATTCCAAGAAGAACGAACCAGATAATTCCCCGCCCCCCGGTGATACGCAAGATAGCGCAGTCTAAGGTTTGAAAAACAATTGTTGTAATGAAGAATAGGTGGCCTTAAACTCGTAGTATCACAATGAGTAAAGCTAGGCAACATGTTGTTTGTTCCACAGACTGTTGCACGTTGAATATAGAGCTGAGGAAAAGAGTCGTGCCTAGTGAGAAAAGTTAATCTACATAGCTTCACACAGGTACAGTTGTTTTTATCCAAACGGTGGACTACGTTTTATAAATAGAGGCGACTAGGTGATAATAAAATTACGCTTTTCTGCATCCCAACAGAATAATACAAAGCCCTGAAGATGGTTTGGACACGGATGGTCTAAACTTGAAACGCGTCGGCTGGTTATTACAGCAAGAGCGAATTGTAAACAACTAGAGTGTTTCAGGAGAATTGTGATATATTTCTCTATTCCTGATTTAAATGTAGTAACTTCTGCTAATGTCATGAAGTTGGACCATTGATTTGATCTCGTATATTGCAAAAACTTGTACTGCAATGTATATTGAATGTTGGATGTATTGTGTTTATTCATTGTTCGTTGATATGTTTTGGTGCTAATTGTTTATTTAATGAGTTTTGTCAGTAATTGTTTGTATGGTGTATTCTTTTTCTGCCATTCGAAATTGTGTTTGTACAAAAGAATATAATTAAAAAGTATAAATAAATATACTGGACCGAATTAAAATAAGAGTGTATTTGGTCCCCAATGTAAAATAATTGGAGAGGGGGCAAACTTTTGTGGATTACAAGTATATAGGACCCAGCCCTCCTTCATCCCCACTAAGGGTCTACCTCCTTTTTGTGTTCAATTTAGGGCGGATACCAGATCCGCGAGAGGCATAGGGGCTCAAATACAGAAGTAGCAGCTGTGAAGGACAGCGCTTTCCTTTGAATAGTATGGCAGAGAAGGATACATTATCTTTTAGTGAGAGTCATATCCAGTCTCTCATAGCCTCTGCACCGTTTGGATCTATCTCTTTGAGTACCACCGCTAAACAACAAAACGAGTCTGAAAAACTTACTAGACTTTGCAAAAAACACGTAAGAACCGAATTGCATGGCTATTTCTTGCTAAAACACCTCCAGGGTGGAACCATCCCCTGGGGTCTCCAGGTTAAGAACATACCAGTTATTTTTGTAGACGACGCTGAATACAAAAAGGGATTCAGCTACATTAATACTAAATGTAGCCGGGACTTGATGGTCCATACCATCGAGACGGCACAAAGGTTGTGTAAAAAGGAATTAGAGGAAATAGAAGAGCTAACAAAAGCTATTGCGGATAACCCAGCAGTCACTGATGCCAAGACTCTTCTTGACAAAATCCAAAAGGACATACAGGTCTTTAAGGATATCACAATAAATAACAAAAGTTTGAAATACGAAAAAGATACCAAGGCGTTCAAAATTGAACAAGTGTACCCCTTTTTGAAAGAGGACTACTACACTCAGGCCGAGTCACGCAGGGCGTTGAACGACTACCAAGGTAGATCTCGAAATCGGTTTTCCACCTTCTCTGAGACTTCGTCATCAGATTCCTCAGACCCGGACGCAAGAGGAAATAATTCACGCAAACAGGTTGCTTTTTTAGACCAGGGCCAACAAGGAAGAACCAAGTCAAAAGTTCCATGGCAAATGCGAACGCGCAAACGGTTCTACCAGTCATAAGCAACCCTAATGTAGTGGTCAATCTTTCTGAACGAACACTGACAAAACAAGAGGAATCCTTACTTAACCTTGGCTTAAAATTCGTTCCCTGTAAACGAACAGACTACACAAAATTGAAGATAGAAACGCTGGAGTTCTGTAGGAAACTCAGGCTAAAGGCTTTCTTTTATAATCAGCCGGCTCTCCAAAATACTGAGACCACTGGGCTAAGAAATAAATCCAAATTTGTCCCACAGCAAAACATCCCAAAGCAAATATTAGCATTTGAACAGATTATGCTTTCTTCGATAAATAAAATGGAAAGAAACAAGAAGTATGTACCTCCCAATATCAGCAAGGGAGAATTACAAGCAATATGTAGTCTGAAAGAAGATCCCTCGCTTGTAATCAAGCAGGCGGACAAGGGAGGAGCAGTTGTCATCTGGCCCCGCGAAAAATATGTCGCTGAGGGTTTAAAACAGGTTAACAATACTGAATGGTATCGAGCCCTCAATGAGGACCCCACAAAGCAGATCCAAGGATTAATCAGTCAAGTGTTAATACAAGGGAAAGAGGAAGGTTACTTGGGGAGTAAAGAATTCGACTTTTTGAACAAAAAATTTCCACGAATACCAGTCCTATATTTACTCCCAAAAATACACAAGAACCTAGCCGAACCACCAGGGCGCCCGATTGTTTCGGGCTGCGATTCCTGCTTGGAACCAATATCCAAATACGTGGATTTCTTTTTAAAGCCCTTCTTGACGGAGGTAAAATCGTATCTCAGAGACACTACAGATTTCCTACTTAAAGTAGAAGGATTGACCTTTGACCCAACCACACAAATTATGGCAACCATGGACGTCACGTCCCTATATACACAAATACCTCAAGACGAGGCATTGGAGGTTATTGAACTATTCTTAGAGAAAAGGGAAAAGCCACACAGAGTGCCAACCAGCTTCATCTTAAAGCTCGCAGCAATAGCTTTACAAAAAAATTACTTCACGTTCAACGAGCGGTTTTATATGCAAATCAAGGGCACTGCCATGGGGTGTCCTTATGCCCCAGAAATGGCAGTGCTCTACATGGCACAGTATGAGTCTCTATTCATAGAGAATAATAATCCATACAAATGCAACATCAAACAATGGTGGCGATACATAGATGACGTCTGGCTCCTGTGGCAGGGGAGCCAGACGGACCTCTTGGCGTTCCATGGTTGGATTAACAGGCACAGGGACATCAAATTTTCAATCGAGACAAGTACCACCCGAATGACATTCTTAGACGTTGAGGTGACCTGTGAGGACAGTAAATTAAAGACGTCCTTATACAAAAAACTGACTGATAAAAACACCATTTTGCACCATAAAAGCTACCACCCCAGAAGCTTGAAGGCCAATTTGCCTTATGGACAAATGTTGCGTATCCGGAGAAATTGCTCCATGATATCTGACTATGACCATCATGCCCAGGTGTTCTGTAATGAAATGACGAACAGGGGCTACCCGCGGAAACTGTTGAAGAATTCCCTTAAGAGGGCTAGATGTACACCTCGAGAAACTCTACTACAAGTTAAAGAGAAGAAGGAACTAGACAAACTAGTTTGCGTCACAACCTTCGGGCCAGATACGCATAATCTCAGACAGGCGGTGCTTAAAAACTGGCACCTGCTAGAAAATTTGGAATGCCCCTTTCCACGACCCATCTTCGCATATAAAAAGAATAAAAGCGTGGGGCAGCAAATAGTGAGAGCAGATCTTCCTAAATCTCAGCCAAAACATGACCTTCGAGCGCTGTGGGACATGAAACCATTAGAGGGCCACCACAGATGCGGCAATTGTGTTGCATGTGGGAACACGATCGAAGGGAACGAGTTCCAGCACAAAGGAGTTAAGTGGCGACATCTAAGTTTTTCAAATTGTAAAACCAAAAACGTGATCTATGTGATCGTTTGCCCCTGCCCAAAAATTTACATAGGCAAAACAAATCAGCAGGTCAACCTCCGAATAGGACAACACAGGTCGAGAATTAAAAAGAAAATACTAACAGCACCTATGGTTGAACATTTCATTGAGATGTCACATAGCGAAACTGACTTCAGGTGGTCTGTCCTCCACACAATGAGCAATGTACAACGCCCTGCGGACGTTGAAAGGATGCTACTCGAGAAAGAAGCATACCTTATTCTCAAATTTAATTGCACCATGACTGGATTAAATAATATGACTGAATTGTCAAGAATTTGAGACTTTCCATCATACTGCTTGGTTATTTCCGCAAAGTTTATACCAAAATTCTGGAGTAAAAACATACATTCCGTTTGAGAATTAATGACATCACTGGTCTAATCTGTTTAAACAACACAAGCATCCCCAAAAAAACAACTTGTCACCCATGTCTTTTGATTCACAATTTCCAAATTCTAAACACACTACAATTCCCATAATGCAATGACCTTACGAGTAGGTCGTTTTATAGCTAGACAATATGGCCGCCAGCTACACACTCGAGCCAGCAGCAAACTGAGGAGCACAACAGAAAAGGAGCGCACTGCGTATGCAGGTAATGTAACTGACGCGCTAGTGCCAAATTACATTTTTCGACCGGCGCTGAACGCGATGCGTTTAATAACGCGCTTCATTTTTCCTGAAACAGGAAAGAGATATTTGTTATCCGAAGTACAACCCGCCAAGCAGTAATCAGGAGGCGAGGTTGTTTTCCTACAGCCCCGGACGGGGCCGTAGACAGGAGGCGAGGGGCGACGCCTTGCGCTACCAAAGATTCAGGTATGTAGACCTGTTTCTGTAGGCAGGCCGCCAATGTAGCTATAAAGATGCAAAGACTTATGAACGATGTGACTCACAAGCATGTTTTACAAACAGGTAGACGTGGAGGACTAAAAGAAAGAGAAAAATAGAAAACAAAGGCCCTTGACTGCCATCAGTACATGATTTTAAGGTACGAAAAAAAGAAAATTAAATACGTACTTAATTGTCACCGTTGACAGTCAATGCTCATCTAAAAACAGGTCATATGTCATTTAATTAGGATTCCAAGAAGAACGAACCAGATAATTCCCCGCCCCCCGGTGATACGCAAGATAGCGCAGTCTAAGGTATGAAAAACAATTGTTGTAATGAAGAATAGGTGGCCTTAAACTCGTAGTATCACAATGAGTAAAGCTAGGCAACATGTTGTTTGTTCCACAGACTGTTGCACGTTGAATATAGAGCTGAGGAAAAGAGTCGTGCCTAGTGAGAAAAGTTAATCTACATAGCTTCACACAGGTACAGTTGTTTTTATCCAAACGGTGGACTACGTTTTATAAATAGAGGCGACTAGGTGATAATAAAATTACGCTTTTCTGCATCCCAACAGAATAATACAAAGCCCTGAAGATGGTTTGGACACTGATGGTCTAAACTTGAAACGCGTCGGCTGGTTATTACAGCAAGAGCGAATTGTAAACAACTAGAGTGTTTCAGGAGAATTGTGATATATTTCTCTATTCCTGATTTAAATGTAGTAACTTCTGCTAATGTCATGAAGTTGGACCATTGATTTGATCTCGTATATTGCAAAAACTTGTACTGCAATGTATATTGAATGTTGGATGTATTGTGTTTATTCATTGTTCGTTGATATGTTTTGGTGCTAATTGTTTATTTAATGAGTTTTGTCAGTAATTGTTTGTATGGTGTATTCTTTTTCTGCCATTCGAAATTGTGTTTGTACAAAAGAATATAATTAAAAAGTATAAATAAATATACTGGACCGAATTAAAATAAGAGTGTATTTGGTCCCCAATGTAAAATAATTGGAGAGGGGGCAAACTTTTGTGGATTACAAGTATATAGGACCCAGCCCTCCTTCATCCCCACTAAGGGTCTACCTCCTTTTTGTGTTCAAGAGATTCCTAGAGCACATCACAGAGCATCTCTGTAAATGTAACACGCTTTTATATGTGATTTACAACACCTTTCGCTGTTTCTATGCATTGTTAATGCAAGGCACTACGCTTACCCTATATATTGTTTCTTTGTGGGCACACAGGTTCACTTAGAAATGGCTCTTTGTTGAGGGAAATATAAAACCAATAGCATGCATACACAAAGAAATAAAATAGCTTAAGAGCGTAAATCCTTAAATATATACACAAATGGCTAAAATTAAAAGATATGGAGCAAAACTTTTATAGCAGAGGAGGGTTATGATCCATCAACCTCTGGGTTACAAGCCCAGCACGCTGCCGCTGCGCCACTCTGCAGTGTCAGTGTGCATTTTATGTCTCCTATACAATGCTACACTGCAGCGCAGATGTCAGCAACTTTTCAGAGATTAGCCAATGCTCGGAACAGACTGAGGTTGGTGCTGTGCGGCTGGAACTTCTAGTCCGACTTATCTGCTATAGGGTGACCAATCATTCCTTTCACGGACTTCTTACTTCTGGGTCCCTGCTCATCTTTTGGAAAGCAGAATAAATGCTTGACTTGTGAGACCAGTACATCAGTAAGTCTTTTTATCCATCCGGGGGTGTTTTGTAGTGTAGTTCCAATATTCCCAATAGGCTCTGCGCATTGGAATAACACAAACAGCAGTTTAGACGTAGGACTGAGGTCATCTAGGTCTCTACTGACTATGTTAGACTTAATTAGGTTTGCCAGCTAGCTCAGAGGTCACTAGAAACGTTCTTGAATGTTCAGGAAGGAGTTAACTTTCCCAATTAGACAAGAAGGGATTAGTTTCTGACAACCGCATAAACATGACAACTTTGCACCCTCAGAATAAAGAGTATATCTCTAGAGTTGTGTGAAAACAATAGATAGCTATTTCACTCAGTCAAGCGTGCATGCTTAATTTCACCAGAGTGCAGAGAAATAGAGTGAACGGACAGGAGTAGTGAATGGACAGGGGCAGTGAATGGGGCAGGAGAAGTGATGGGCAGGAGAAGTGATGGGGCAGGGGAAATGACTGGGCAGGAGCAGTAATCGGGCATGAGCAGTGAATGGGCAGTAGCAGTAAACAGGCAGGAGCAGTGAATGGGCAGGAGCAGTTTATGGGCAGGAGCAGTGAACAAGCAGGAGTGGTGACGGGGCAGGAAAGGTGATGGGGCAGAAGCGGTGATGGAGCAGGAGAAGTGACAGAGCTGGGGAAGTGACGGGGCAGGAGAAGTGATGGGGCAAGAGAAGTCATGTGTCAGGTGCTGCGATTAGGCATGAGCAGGAGCGGTGACCGGGCAGGAGTAGTGACTGGGCAGGAGCAGTGACCGGGCAGGAGCAGTGAACGGGCAGGAGCAGTGAACAGGCAGGTGCAGTGACTGGGCAGGAGCAGTGACAGGCAGGGTAAATGACAGGGAAGGAGCGGTGAACGGGCAGGAGCAGTGACAATGAAGGAGAAAGTGACAGGGAAGGAGTAGTGACGTGTACGTATGTATTTTGCCTATTTATATACTATTGTATGGCATCCACTGATGTATTTGTAAAGCATACCTTTTGTACCAAACTTTTGTCCTGAATTTTGACCTCTTGTGCTGAATTTCTGTGCTGAATTTTGACCCTTTGTCCTGGTTTTTTACACTCACCATACTGAATTTGCGCCCATGCCCGTGGCCACCCTAATTTGCTACTTCATCCTATCCAGGAATATGACACGTTTGGGATACAAAACCTTCTTTTATTTCCTGCCTTTCCTTTCTGAACCTTTTTCTCAGTGCTGCAGGTGTTGAGATTGTTGCAACAAACCACCAATGACCATTCCCTCATCTCCAATAAGCCCCCCATCCTCTCTCCTACCCACACCAACAATGAGGGGCGTTGAAGCCAAGGGGTGATGCCTTCATCACATTCCACAACACAAACACATTCAATAAAAGATAACAACATTTACCATTTTCTCGAATGTTCAGGAAGGAGTGAACTTTCCCAATTAGACAAGAAGGGATTAGTTTCTGACAACCGCATAAACATGACAACTTTGCTCCCTCAGAATAAAGAGTATATCTCTAGAGTAATGTGAAAACAATAGATAGCTATTTCACTCAGTCAAGCGTGCATGCTTAATTTCACCAGAGTGCAGAGAAATAGAGAGACGGGCGTTTTCAATAAAAGGTGTTATTTATTGAGCAGTCTTCTTTCTCATGCAAGAGAAGTGATTTGCCACAATTGCAATACTTATCATGAAGTAAAGTGCGTACAGTAAAAGGAGTATTATTAAATAATACTGTAAAAGCATTATTATGGTTTCTGAGCCATATGATACTTTAAAACGGATAAAATGTATACATACATAAAAACATTGACTAACGTACTCAACTGGTGCTTCTAAGATGCGCCTACCCCGGTGTACCTGACCTAAGCCTAATACGTGGGAAGGAGTAAATAAGTTGCAGTTTAAGTTAAGTTGTTTTTTTGCCAAGAATCTGAATCAAGAATTCTCTTAAGGTTTTAATCAGCTCCGTACCTTGGTTCTAGAATGAAGGAGGTCTTGTATCTCTCTCTCAGGACTCGATCTCCCAGCAACCCGCAAAGTTGACTGGAAACACCGGAGCTGGATTTCTCGGCAGGAGAAAAGTCAGCGTCTCTCTCAGTGCGTCAAATGGGAGGGTCGGCTTCCTTCAGCACTCGCATCAGCTGGGCGTCGGGCAAGTAGATAGCCGCTCTGCTCCAAACCACCGTGTGTTTGCTTAAGGCAACGTTGGTATATTTATACCTGAAAGGTGCCGAGTTTGACGTAAGGTTGGACATAAGACATCACTAAGAACTAACAGTTCTTTCTGGACTCCAGGAGTTCTTGTGCAAATCAAAACAAAAGCAGGGGGAATTCCCGGGCTGCTGGAGGCTAGGTTTGTTTAAAGAACGCGTTGTACTTTCTAGGAGTCTATGGGAGTAGCCTTGCCGTATTTGGACTGCATGGGCTATGACTAAATATGGACATGATTGTTAAGCCTTTATAAGGATATGTTTTGTTATAACCACATAAGGGCATGAATCGGGAATACTTAATTAGGGTCCTAGATACATTCACAACACCCACTCCACAGCTAATGTCCATCATTACTAAATACTAAGCAATACTAAACATATAACGATGCATGTGTGTTTACCAACCCACCCCATAATACATAAATTTGTATTCGAAATGGTATATGGTAAATACACGAAAATGAGTATTTATACTGTACGTTTTTCAAGCAGTTGTATCATTCAGATAATGCATATAAAATATCGGCTGAATGAATTGCGAAAATTACATTTATGAAATGGCTCTGAATACAGAAAAGAAGGTCGAGACCATTTCATCACATATTTATACAATACTGTACATGTGCAAGAGGCTCAGGTAAAATATTGTCTCTAGAGTCCCTAAAAATAGAAGTTCTGTTCTCTAAGAATAGTTCTACTTTAAGCAGAGTACCATGTGCCAGAAAAAAGGTAAATATTTTGGAAATGGAAAAAATTATTTCTCTTTCAGGAGAAAAAACAGTTCCAATTGTTTTCAGTAGTGTTGTTTATCAAAAACTGAAGGCCGAATTCAGAGTTCAGGGAACGCTGTGTGCTCGTTGTTTTTAAAAGTCATTCTCGTTGTTAGAAGAGAACATCATATCAGACAGGCTTGCAAAAAACTAGTCTACAACAGTAGGTGATAGTTCGACCAAGTTCGAAAAAGCTGAAATAGTGCATATGTGAGAATCATTGCTATCATCGATGTCTGGATCAGCAATGCTCACAGAAGGTTGTACCTGTGTGGTGCTGCTTTCATCTCATACTTCACCACCACCTAATCGTAATGGTGAAGTCTCAACGAATGCCGTCATCAGAATAAGTAGCCTCTGGGGACAACACGTTGCATGAGCCGTTACCGAACCAAGCAAAGTATCGATATCCATAGGTACTACTGATGGTAGTGTAAGACAGACGTCCAAGACGCATTCTTCTCCGCATAGCAGACATCGAAGCACAGGTAAGATGCAATCTTGGCAGATTGGTCTGAATGAAAGAAAGCAGGTTGCACTCAGATCTCTTAGCCGGGCTAATCCGAGGACTCTACTGATTCGGTCTCAGTAGCGTATTGCTAGGATCGTTTCTTCCATTGTAGCTGGAGTTTTGTCTGTGGCTTGGCTTGCCATATTGGAGTAGAAGGATCAAAAATAAAATTCCTGCTACGAGTCCCAAAAGAAGAGGCAGGCCGCCGAATAACGAATGCACAAAATTCGGGAAAATGCCCAGAACTGTTTCAAAGGGTGCTAACAGTCCCGAAAAAATTGTCTTACATACATGTGCGATGCCACTGGTATCAGACATGTTTAAAATTTGACCTAACATTTCGACGAAATGCACGGGGCAATTTGTCGATAATAGGGTATGTATCTCTGCCGCTGTCTTTCCAACTTGCAGATCATACGTCTCTTTGGACGAGGTCAAAGGCACAGTTTTCTGTAAAAGAATAGACTTCATTCTGCTTAAAGTATCAATTTGAATAGAAGAGATATTCAAAGAAGGCCATATTGCCGCCTCCATGTCTGGATTGCTGTTTGGATACAATACTTGCATACAGCAAATGACCCTGGAAGTAACGGTTACAAGATAGGCTTTTCCTGGCACCATGCCACAACAGCTGTGCTCACTTATTAGAACATAACTGCCGTTGGAAAGTTGTCTGAAAAAAGGCTCTATCTGTGTTGCAGGAGTGCCATGCAGGTGACATGAAAGGTTATTTGATGAACCTTCGCAGGCTCCATGCAAGATAATACCTTGACACAGAAGTGTACCGCTTAGTGATTTTTTACAGTTGTTACCACTAAGAAATACTTCTTTTTCCCCTTCACTATAACATTTATGTGCGTAAGGTAAATTCCAGGTTGATTTGATGTATCCTTTACCCAACCTTTCATACAGGCCTGCTGGTATATACTTTTGGCAATACTGAAACTGAAAAGTTGTTATCGGAATTGTAATTGTTCCATGTATTATCCATTCAATGACAGGTCTCTCTGACATTGTCAATGGTAATCTCTCAAGTTTTTCAATGCTCAGAATAGTATAGTCTGCTCCTTTTTGTGCCAAACTAATTGGTTTATCAGTAAGGTTAAAGATAGAAAATAATGACGTTATGTTGATTAGACACCATGGCACGGAGCCTGAACGCAGGTTTTGCAACATCCAGCCTAGCTGTACAATAGAACGCAATTGGGACTGACCATGTTGTAACATTAGCAAGTCCTGCTCTATTATATCAATAGCAGATGATACAATGCTGTCCAGTGAATAAATTCTGGAGGACAGAGTCGTTAACCCATTGTCCACTACAGAAAGTGATTTTTTCAAATTTATATGATCAATTTCTCATATTTTTTCAGCAGTTTCAATTTGCGTTACTTTCCAAGCTTCGTTGTAAGTAGCGTATATACCGGCGTAAATGAAATGTTGTTGACGCTGTTTGCGAGGTCCCAGTATGAAATCTTGCAAGTCAGCACCGTCTTTAAGTAAAGTCAAGTGTTGCTTAATTCCAGCCAGTGTGGATTTCTGTAGCCACTCAAGGCATAGTTTCCCTACACTGTATGTTGTAACTATCCCTGGATGTTGTCTCTGGGAATATCTTGGGTCTGGCCTGTTCTGTTTGAACCCCTGTGTCTTTTTCAGGAATCTATCTTGACAGTTATTTCTGTCTGTTGGCCAGATCAACCATTTTTCCAATCAGGATTTGTTCTGTTTTGGTGTAAAATATGGGATACGTCTATCTCCACATCTGTAGTGCTATTACTATCAGGTATGGGCTTTGGAATAGACGGTTTGTTTAAGTCTTTTATCTTGGCTAAAGCAAGACAGGTTGTTTGTTGAATGGTGTCATTCAGGAATATTATCTGTTCTGGCATCATGCAGGCTCTAAATAATGCTTCTAGACCTTGTACCTGCCAGTCTTTTGTACCCCAGATGGTTTTTGTCTCAGTGTTGTTTTTCCAATATTCAAAACCAAATGTAGACATTTTATCATACATTTTTTCAGAATAAATCAATTTAGTATTTGTCAACATTGTTTTCATTCCTGTCTTATTTAACATTTTAAAATAAAACGTTTCTGGATCACTGTTGTTAAAGCCTGAGAAGTATTGGAATTTCTCATAAAATGTTTTCGAGCTGCCTGTGTTGGACAATGTTGCCATTGATTATAATTAAAAACATTTCTAGGTTGAGCAGATTTATGCAAATAGTGATGACCATAATGATCATAACAGTACATTTCTTCATAGTTTGATGAACCCTGCAAATAATCTTGTTCTGTGAATTTAGCTGACATTCCTAAATCTGACATCATATTATTAATATTTTCAAAGTCCCAATCATCAGAGAAAGTACTTGGTGTCACAAATTATTTGTATTTTCGTATTTGTATTTTCCGGTTTATATAGCGCTGAGGTTCCGTGAAAATCGTTACGGTGTTTTGGGCATTGCCGAATATGGACGAGTTTGGTATCTATGAACCGTAAATGGCGAGTTCGGTAAGTGTACGCGTTTTCGCTACACTACTTGACACGGTTCGCCTAAATTACGTGTTTCTTACCTGAACCCTCGGGTTCCATTTTAGATACGGCATCCATTTTGTTTCTTGCCCTCACGTAGTCAGTGAACAGGCAACTGTCCGCATCGTGACCTTTTAGTTCCCAAGCCATACGGAAGACGCATATTCCTTTCATGCGTCTTTATGACCGGAGGAATGACACTGCAGAGGCAAATGGCTCAGCTTGAGGGTAATCTTGCCGTGCCGGCCTATTGTTTCAGCCGTGCATGTGCTGGGATCAAGCTCTTTGATCCTATGATCATGCTTCCGATATTACCCCCACACTCTTTTCTCTACGTGTGTCTGACTTCCTAGCAGCTGTTCTTGTCTCTTTTCTCTTGTTCATTTACAACTCAAGTGGAATGTGCCTAACGGTGGGAAGATGTGCTTTTACAGTTGGGAACCGGTAATGTTACTGTGATTATGTTCCGGGGTTCTGAAAGCATGAAAGCGACCCTTTTTGAAGTTTATTGTGGGAACTGAGTTGTAACCTTCTGTTCACACGTCGTGCAATGGCAAAACCTTGTATAAAAGAGAGCGACTCACATATGCAAGTTGAAGCAGACTCGTAGAACCTACACGCTGTTGTACTTCTAGTGACTTTTGCCTCCCTGCAGTAATAAACTCTCTCTTTGACGCCGAAGGAAGCCTCCCGTGTCTCTGTCTTTAGTGCGCCGAAACAGGTATCCCACGAAGGTTATAGGTGTTGTTCCCTGGCATCGCTGGGCCTTAATTAGCTCAGTCCTTCAGTTGGCGCCCAACTCGGGGCGACATCGGCGGTACCGGTCCAAAGCCTGACGATTGTGAGGAACTTCGTGTGAAATCTCCAAGGAAAAGGTGCACCCCGCTTCATCGATCCTGTTGTCGAAATAAGTGGTCCGAAGATTTTTCCCGCGAAGATTCCCGCCTCCTGACGGCTGCGACGGACCGATGACCTGACTGTCGACCTGTTTTCGACGCCCGGCGTAGACCTTTCGTACGGCGAGACGATAGACGGGCCTACCTGGTGACGCCATTGAAGTTCTCAGTTAAGTATTTGTGGGTCGCTCCCAGTCCTTAGTTGTTGTCGAGCTTTTTAAGCTTTGTTGTATGCATGGTTCCATTGCATTTGTGGTTCTTAGTTGTTGGTTCTTAGTTGTTATTTGACAGTTGCAATTGCCAAAAACCGAGGGTTTTGTCTTCCACGAAGAATTAGTGCTTCGGTAACCCTTAAAGTTTGATACTAGGTTAGTGTGCACGATGCCTGGCCATAGTGGATTTCTTGGTTTTCTTAAATGTTGCAACAAGGATTCCCGGTTGGAGGACTCATGTCCGATACCTCCAGTTGGAACCCCGATATATGAGCTCTATAGTCGACATGGTGTGGGTCCTATTATTTATAATAAATATTTGGTCCGTTACACGAAAAAGGATGGTGTCCTTAGTTGGCCACCGCATGGAAGTTTTGAACTTACGATTTTAGATAATCTTGAAGCTAAATTATTTAAAAAGAAAGCTAGGCCAGCTATGTTTGATTCTTTTCGGTTGTGGCGTAAAGAGGCCAAGCAGAAAGAAATCAAACAGCTTAGAAAGGATCGAAGAGAAGGGTTTGTTCCAATAATGCAAGTTGTACAACAATGTCAGCGAGATAAAGAAGAAAAAGAAATAGAAGTTTCTACTAGACTACATCACATGAGGATAGACAAATGTTATCCGGTTTTACCAACTAGTCCTGATAAGAAAGAGGAGGATCCGAAGGAGGATCCCCTGTTAACGTATTTCATGAACTCGCCACCTCCTTATGCACAGGGTGCTACAGCCCCTGTAGTTCCTCCTGTGGTACCGCCTGTAATTCCTCCTGTTGTCCCTCCTGTTACTCCAGCGGCTGCGGGTCAGCCCGTTGTTGGTCCTCCGTTTGTCCCACCACCTGTCTCTATTCCTACTGCTCCTGTGCTTGTACCCTCTCAGCCTCTTATCCCTGCTACCCCGACTACCTTGCCTGAGTCTACTACGCCTACCTTCACTTCTAATATTGTTGCTCCTGTTCTTCTTTCTTCTTCTCCTTCTGTTCGTAATCGTATCCCTAATGCTGTTGCCACCCTTTATTCACTGCTTACTGGTCAGTTATTTCCACTTGATCTGTCTGAAACTCCCCAGAGACGGAGTCAGATCCCTAGTGGAAGGGAAAAAGAGACGTTAGTGACAATGGCACGTAGATGGATAAGACACCCTGCTAACTACCCTCCACGCATAGTCTTCGAGACGTTTTCTCAGTTTAATGAGCCTACACAGAGATTCGTGTTCGAAGAAATGTGTAACTTTTTGAGGGAAGAATGGTATAATGATGATTTAGATAATGTACCGCCCGATGTGACTGAGCTTCAGAGTCAATTCTCGAACGGTATGGTTGTGGGTGGAGATGTACGGCGTGCACTAGAGCGACTGTTAGCCAATAGATCCTCAGTGCCTTCTCGTGTATTATTTAGTGATGACACCGACAAAACGAAAACGAACGCTGGTCAGTATCCTATGTGAGAGGTTCCGCCACTTTGGGTGCCAGGTGATCCACAAGCTCACCCTCCGGTTTTACCGCATTTCCGAAGAGTTTGGATACACCTCCCATGGAAACGATCCGAAGTTTTGCAAGTGAAGCAATCTTTGCCTGATCCGCGTAAGAACCCGGCTGGTTACTATAAGGAGTTATCCCAATTGGTGGACGCTTCTGTTATGAACCTTGCCGACATCGACATGCTGTTTGGCAATGTCGTACCGCAACCGGTTTGGGCGAAAATTCGCCAAGCAAATCATGCAAACGAGTTAGGTGGTGATTGGGCAGCACTATTAGCGGCTGATGGATTACAAGTTGGGGGGGCTAAGCCTGATCAGTTAATTTTAGATTTACCCCAGAAAATCATTACACTTATGAAAACTCTCATGCCGGCGATGAAAGTGAACTGGGATAAATTATCAGCCTGTAAGCAAAAGAAAGACGAGAGTGTCTCGGATTTCTTTACGAGGTTTGAGGAAGCGTTTGTCGACCACAGTGGTCAGGACATGGGCTCCGAGGGAGGTCAGCGGTTATTTGTCGATAAGTTTGTGTTGAATTTGTTGCCTGAACTATGCAACAAATTGAAGAATTCAGAAAGTGCATGGGCTGTTTCAACCACCGCACAGATATTAGCCACGGCTCAATACTATGAGAATAGGGAAAAGGAAGAAAGTGATCGTGCAGATAAGAAAACGAAGGAGCTCAAAACGAAGGTTTTGTTGCAGCAAGCGTATCCTCCACGTTCGAATCAAAATGAGTCGCAACAGCAATATAGACCACAATCACAGTCCTCCAGAACACAGCCACGTTCTGACTCCTCTGACTATAGATCTACACTTGGGTATAATCAGTGTGCGTATTGTAGAAGGGAGGGTCACATAAAATACGACTGTCTCGCTTTGCGTGACCGTCTTAATGGTGTATCGTCACGAGGAAGCCGTGGTGGTCCTCAGCAGGCATCTCGAGGTAGAGGCCGCGGTACCATTCACAATCAGAATGATCGCCCTCAGAATTCATCAGATACGAATAATTGTTTTGACCAGCGAAATGCGGGGTCAGTTCGATCTACACAATATCATGTGGACGATTACTACGTTGAACATGAGACTGTTGCAAACGATCATTACTAGGACAGCCACCGACAAAGAGAGGGAGTAGTATCAGTTCCGGTTGATCAGAGTGGGCCTTACGTCGCAGTAGCTACTTCTGGCATAATTGAGCCTTTTCTGTTAGACACTGGTACGACGAAAAGTTCCATCATGCATTCGAAACTCCCTGGTGCACCTTTGTCTGGCTTAACAAATGTTTCCGTTGGATTCTCTGGCGCCCCTGTTAGCAATCCTGTTTCCAGCCCTTTGCCACTTACGATTGGCCCTCGTGAGCTGGAGGCTCCATTGATTCTATCTACTGGTTGTGGTGAGAATCTTTTGGGCTTGGATTTGTTAAAACGGTTATATGCGACTTTGTATTGCTCCCCTGAAGGAGTGGAGCTTACATTAGGTCGGAGAGTAATCTCTCCTATGTACTTGTCGATCGATAAATTCCCACCGGAATTGAGCTCCCTTCCTGCGTCTCTATGGGCCACAGGTCCCAATGACGTGGGTCTCTTGGACATCCCACCTTATATGATCAAGCTGAAACCAAATGTGCGACTGCCACTTATACCACAGTATCGTATCTCCATTGAGGGAGAACAGGCGCTATTAGCGATTGTACACGACCTGATCAAAAAGGATGTCGTTGAAGAAACTCGAGGAAATGTGTGTAATAGTCCTGTACTACCAAGTTTAAAACGCACTGATCCATCTAAACCTCCTGTGTATCGTTTCATAATTGATTTGAGAGAAGTGAATAAAATCGTGATCCCACAGTTTCCCGTGGTCCCTGATATAACGGCTTTGTTGACCCTGATTCCAGCTTCTGCCTCCTGGTTCACGGTGATCGACCTAAAGAATGCTTTCTTTAGTATCCCGATCGCTGAGGAAAGCAGAGACCTATTCGGATTTTCATTAGGTGGTCGCAGTTTCAGACTAAAACGCGCACCACAAGGCTATTGTGAAAGTCCGTCGATCTATAGCCAGGCACTTAAAAGTCCACTGGATGCATTTGTGTTACCGATGGGTGCGGCTTTGATTCAATACGTTGACGACCTATTAGTGGCAGCTGATACGGAGGCTATTTGCAAAACGGCTACAGTATCACTATTGCGCTATCTACATGACTTACATCACAAGGTGTCACCTTCCAAGCTGCAATATTGTTGCCAAGAAGTAACCTACTTAGGTCACTTATTGTCAAAAGAAGGGAGAAGGTTGACCCCAGAGAGAATTGCAGCGATTTCTCGAATGACTGTGCCAAAAACTCAGAGAGATGTACGTGCCTTTCTAGGAATTACGTCATACTGCAGACAATGGATCCCAAATTTTTCACTATTGGCGAAACCATTGTTAGCTCTCACGTGCAAGGATGTTCCGACTCCTTTGCCATGGACTGAAGAGTGTCAGAAAAGTTTCTCTGAATTACGCGATGCGTTGTGTTCGGCTCCTGTGTTAGGTACTCCTGATTACAGTAAGCCGTTTACACTGTACGTTCACGAGAGGGATGGTTGTGCGTTGAGTGTTCTGGCGCAACAATTTGGTGACAAACAGCGCCCATGCGCATATTTTTCTTCGACCTTAGACCCAGTAGCTAGAGCTTTGCCGAGTTGTTTAAGAGCAACAGCGGCAGCCGCGGCGTCCATTCGACAGTCCGCAGGTCTGGTCATGGATAATATGCTTACGGTGATGGTTCCGCATGCAGTTGACACTCTCTTGAACCGAACGAAAACTCAACATTTGACGAGCGCAAGGTTGTCTGGGTATGAGTTGATGTTACTGGCTAGTCACATACGCATAAAACAATGTAATGTGTTGAACCCAGCAACATTGTTACCGATCAACATGGAGTCAAGTGGTGAAGCACCACATGACTGTTATCTGAAAACTGAGGAGGAAACAAAGGGTCGTATTGACCTGAAAGATACTCCATTGGTAGATCCCGATGGTACTTTATATGTGGATGGTTCCTGTTTTAAGTTGCCGAATGGTGATGTGACGACCGCGTATGCTGTAGTGACATTGAGTACGGTTGTAGAAACTGCAAGATTGAGTCAGAATTCGGCTCAGGCTGCTGAGCTGATCGTCTTGATGAGAGCGTGTGTGTTGTCCAGAGGAAAACGGGTGAATGTGTTTACCGACAGCCAGTATGCTTTTGGTGTGGCGCACAGTTTTGGGCGATTGTGGAGAGAAAGAGGATTCCTGACGTCGCATGGCACGAAGATTCAGCATGGACAGCTTGTGAACGACCTTCTAGATGCACTTACATTGCCTAAGCAGGTGGCCATAATCAAATGTAGTGCGCATCGGAAAGTGACGGATGATGTTGGTCGTGGTAATGCGTTTGCAGATGAGATTGCTAAGGAGACAGCTAAAGATCTGACAAATCGAATGTATGTTGCGAGTTCAGTGAGATGGCCAGCGGAGTCTAGCATGTGTGAAGACACAGTTGAAAGTGTGAAGGAAATACAGAACGAGGCCACTGAGATAGAAAAGACGCAGTGGAAAGAAAGTACGGGAAAATTGGATGAGAATGGATGTTGGGTTGATTTGTCGGAAAAGCAGAGATGGATGTTACCGGATGCATATGTGCTTGCTGTTGTTACAATGGCCCATGGCACAGCACATATTAGCTCGAAGGGCATATGCAAGTTGTTGTCTCCTGTATGGAAGAATGATGGGATTACTAAGTGTGCGGGAAGAGTGGTTAAGAATTGTATGGTGTGTCTGATGTACAACCCTGGAAAGGGCACCCCCACTCCACCTGGTCATTTTGCCCCTCCTACATGTCCTTTTGAAGTTATCCAATTGGATTTCATCCACATGGAAAGATGCAATAATTTGAAATATGTCTTGGTTGTAGTCTGTGCGTTCTCGAGATGGATTGAAGCATACCCCCTTAAGGATAATACTGCCCTGTCAACAGCCAAAGTCCTGCTCAAAGAGTATTTCCCTAGGTATGGCATGCCTCGGATTGTATGGTCAGACAACGGAAGTGAGTTTGTGGGAAGTGTGATGAAGAGTGTGTGTCGTGGCCTGGGCATAGTTCAAAAATTCCATAGCGCTAATCATCCCCAGTCGGCGGGTTTGGTGGAAGGGTACAATGGCACCCTGAAGCTAAAACTTGCTAAAATTCAGGCAACGACTGGTTTATCATGGCCTGATGCTTTGCCCCTAGCTCTGTTATCGACCAGGGCAACCGTGCACTCTCGAGTAGGGCTTAGCCCATACGAGATTGTGTTCGGCCGTCCTGCGAACATTTGGGGAGTTCCGAGGCCTAAAGAAATTGACAGACTTGAATATCCAATGTTGATCGACTATCTTTATGATCTGACTGCTAAATTGAGTTTGATTCATCAACAGGTCTTTGAGGCACTCCCAGCACAAACAGAGGGTCCTGGTCATCGGCTCCAACCAGGGGACTGGGTCCTCACCCGCAATTTTGGACGGAAACGGAATCTTGAGCCGAGATTTGTGGGCCTCCATCAGGTGCTACTTGCAACAAGGACAGCAGTTCGGCTGGAAGGCAGGAAAAATTGGGTGCATGCCACTCACACCAAGAAAGTCCCGTTTACTTTGCCGGCGGATACTTGGATAAAAAGGGGTTTTTCCTCGTCCGAGACCGACGCTCCACAACGTTTTGTCCCGTTCAGCGAAGCTCAGCCCATATCTGACACCCTTGTTGATTCCCCTCAACCAACTTCCTTTCCATCAACCTTGAAAACTTCAAGTGCTGAACAATTGTCTGAACAATCGAACACTCATTTGCCATCCAATTCACTATTTGAAGATCAGACTCGCCCTGGGAGCAGCCGATACTTCCTTCGCCCACGCACAAAAGACTAATAAAATAATTTTTTGTTATTTTTGGATTCCACATTTACCCTGAACATTGTGGACATTTTATATGGTGTACCTTTTTCCCTTTTCCGTGCAGCCAAGAACCTTATAGTAAATTGAATGTTCAATTGATCTAGAACCTATCATCCGGGTTAGCCGTAGGGCCGTGCGGGTACTTCCTTCTGTTTAGCAGTTATTGACACTAGGTCGATTCCTTTTGTCGATTTCTGGGAACTCCTGGGAATTGACAATCGCTACTCAGAACAAAGTGCGTCAAGAACGGCACGGACGGTTTTTAGAGGATGAATTTCTCAAAGCTGTCGGAAAGAGAGAAAATGTCGGCGCAAAGATCTGCATTAGATAAGGTGTTGCGTACAAAATGTTTCTTGCTACAGGTTTTCATGTTGTTCCTAACTGTTTCTATGCTACTGGTGGGTGGAGTATATTTTGGTGTCCAATCATTACTGCCTTCTGCCTTACCTACCTCTCCTTCTCTTGATCTAAATTTCGTCTCTACTGTTTCTCCACATTCTTTTCACATACTGCCCCAACATGAGCAAGTCAGACGTGCGGAGTTTGGAGACAATTCTTTTGTGCAACTTTTGCATCAGCATCAGTTGGTGGTAAATACTACAAATTGTTGGGTGTGTGGGCTAATGCCACATACCATGGACCGGGGTATCCCGTATTTTGTTCTTCCGTACAGCCCCCAAGGGTCAGCTCGGGCATTCCAAATCATGTTCCATAGTGCACTAGATTCCTACCCCCACCGAGAGCCACGCTCAGCAAGCTTTGGTCCAGGCCCATACCATAAGTCTCTGGCGACAGCGATTGCTGATCTAGACAGAGACATTTTCGATACTTCACTTATCCCAGAGGAGGAAGTGCAGGCCTATAAGCACCTTAGTGAGGCTGAGTATAGTATATCAGTGGGTGATAGGCAGCTTAAAAGCTCATCTCCAATCTGGATTGTACCTCACCTAGGCCACTTTTGTCTTGAAGGTCGTGGCCGAAATCCAAGAGCCCAGCTTGGGAAGAGCGCTTGTGTGGATACTTACGTTCTACCGATGCTCTCTTCCCCTGTCTTCCTAACTGCCAAGGGTACCTATTTTGTATGTTATGATCGAGCATATACGTGGTTACCTCATGACTTCTCGGGTACCTGCTATATTGCAAATCTCTTGCCTCCGACTTTCACTGTTGCTTCAGATTATCACCGAACTAGAGTTGAGAGAGGTGTTATTAGCAGAGAAGATACTGCCGGTCAAGAGGCAGGAGACTTCTTTAAGGGGTTCCTACCGTTTTGGGGCCCTATGGTCAATAGCAGAAATCTGAGACAGTTAACTCGTGTAGTAGAGTCAACTGCTAACATAACCGCAAGTGCCCTTGGTAATTTGACAGCAGAGCTTCAAGCGGATAGGCTTATGACGTTACAGAACCGTATGGTTCTAGACATTGTTCTAGCAGATAGAGGAGGTGTGTGTAAGGTCATCCATTCGAGCTGCTGCATATTCATACCTGATAACGCTCCAATGGTTTATCAAGCCATCTCCAAGTTGCACAAAATCTCGGAGTCCATACACGTGGACGAGGGAGATTGGATGCTTCTAGGATGGTTTTGGGGCCTGATGTCGACCTGGGGTTGGAAGATTCTGATGATTATAGGGGTTGTTGTGACGTTCCTGTTCACGTGTTGTCTTTGTGTACAGTGTGGTCCTGCCTTATGTGGCCTTTGTGCTACAACGTGTATAAGAAGGCCATCTGTTTCCAGAGAGGCATTGATGGATAGAATAATGTTCCAACAACACCTGAACGATCTGATGAATATCGAGATCGACTATGATTTCGACTAGTGCTTGCCTACATGAGGGCAAAATGAGCGTCTGAGGTTCCGTGAAAATCGTTACGGTGTTTTGGGCATTGCCGAATATGGACGAGTTTGGTATCTATGAACCGTAAATGGCGAGTTCGGTAAGTGTACGCGTTTTCGCTACACTACTTGACACGGTTCGCCTAAATTACGTGTTTCTTACCTGAACCCTCGGGTTCCATTTTAGATACGGCATCCATTTTGTTTCTTGCCCTCACGTAGTCAGTGAACAGGCAACTGTCCGCATCGTGACCTTTTAGTTCCCAAGCCATACGGAAGACGCATATTCCTTTCATGCGTCTTTATGACCGGAGGAATGACACTGCAGAGGCAAATGGCTCAGCTTGAGGGTAATCTTGCCGTGCCGGCCTATTGTTTCAGCCGTGCATGTGCTGGGATCAAGCTCTTTGATCCTATGATCATGCTTCCGATATTACCCCCACACTCTTTTCTCTACGTGTGTCTGACTTCCTAGCAGCTGTTCTTGTCTCTTTTCTCTTGCTCATTTACAACTCAAGTGGAATGTGCCTAACGGTGGGAAGATGTGCTTTTACAGTTGGGAACCGGTAATGTTACTGTGATTATGTTCCGGGGTTCTGAAAGCATGAAAGCGACCCTTTTTGAAGTTTATTGTGGGAACTGAGTTGTAACCTTCTGTTCACATGTCGTGCAATGGCAAAACCTTGTATAAAAGAGAGCGACTCACATATGCAAGTTGAAGCAGACTCGTAGAACCTACACGCTGTTGTACTTCTAGTGACTTTTGCCTCCCTGCAGTAATAAACTCTCTCTTTGACGCCGAAGGAAGCCTCCCGTGTCTCTGTCTTTAGTGCGCCGAAACAGGTATCCCACGAAGGTTATAGGTGTTGTTCCCTGGCATCGCTGGGCCTTAATTAGCTCAGTCCTTCAGCGCCAACTCACCGGCAGGTCTCAAGGCGCTTTTGACCAAAAAAGAACACAACAACATACTCAGCAGGGGGATTAGAGGGGGGCAGGCTTAAACTGGACTCAAAGCCTCTCTGAATAAGATAGTTTTCAGGGACTTCCTAAACCGAAGGAGGTTTCCTTCTTTTCGAAGGGACTCAGGTAGTTTGTTCCAAATCTTGGGGGTCAAGACTGAGAAAGATTTTCCACCTTTTGTAGCAAGTCTATAACGAGGACAGACGAGCAATTGTGAATTGGAAGACCTAAGGCACCATTCTGGTTTATACAGCTCTAGACGTTTTTTTATATATGACGGAGCTTGTCCGTAGATCGCTTTATGGGCAATACAGAGACTCTTGAATTCAGACCGCTGCCTTATGGGCAGCCAGTGGAGGCTCTGTAACAGTGGTGATGCATGTGAGCGTCTCGGTAGACTAAAAATGAGACGAGCCGCATCGTTCAGAGTCACCTGCAGTCTATTAATTAATATTTTTGGAAGGCCCAAATACAGCGCATTGCCGTAGTCCAGCCTGGATATGATGGTCGCGGATACGACCGTACGCAGCATGGACGTGGACAGAAGGGGGGCTAACTTACGTAGTTGTCTAATCAGCCCTGTGCAGGCACCAGCTACGGTGGCAATCTGGCTTGCCATTGATAGCTCACAGTCTATTTTCATGCCCAAGCTTTTCACTTTGTCTGCTGGTTTGGGAGTAGGGCCCAGCTCCTGGGGCCAGTACAGGTCGCTCCATGGAGAGCAGGTCGGTGCAACCACTAAAACTTCTGTCTTCTCAGGGTTTATTCTCAGAAGGTTCGAGGACATCCATCTGACAATAAATCTGAGTACATTCTGTGCCTTGGTTTGAGCTTGTGTTGTATTATCTATACTCAGCAGCAGTTGGGTGTCGTCGGCGTAATTAAATACACGGCAGCCCATCTTTGCCAAGGAGCTGATTAATGGCTGAAGGTACAGATTAAACAGGAGGGGGGATAAGGCAGAGCCCTGGGGCACCCCACATGTTACATTTCCAACCTCTGAAATCTCCTCCCCCAACTGAATCCTCTGTATTCTCCCAGTCAAGAAAGATTTCAGCCAGCAGAATGCTGGCCCCTGAATCCCAAAACTGGACAGCCTGTCCAGGAGCAGTGTATGGCTGACAGTATCGAACGCCGCTGACAGGTCTAAAAGTATCAGGGCGCTCGGTTTCTTACTGTCAGCCATCTCTCTCAGCTCATCCAGCACTGAAAGCATCACCAATTCGGTGCTGTGGTGTGCTCGGAAACCCGCCTGGAGCTCATGGAGAAGATGGTGAGATTCCAGAAACATAGCCAAAGAATTTAGCACATGTTGCTCCAGGACTTTGGCCAGAAAAGGGAGCTGAGAGATCGGTCTATAGTTTTTCAGTGTTAGACCTGGCACCTTGGCGTGAGTTCCCCTTCCACTTTTTGCTGTTGTGCCTCAAATGTTTTGCTGGTGTCTGCTACTCAGGGCACTGCGCCACGGCCAACCCGTGCCGCAGTGCAAGTGCTCCCTACTGTAAAATGTACATGTGATTGATGTCCATGATTGGTGCCTTGGATTTAATGTTAGTCCCTAGTAAAGTGCACCAGGAGTGCCAGGGCTTGTGAATGCCAATACTGCTAGTGGGCCTGCAGCGCTGGTTGCGCCACCCACAGAAGCAGCCTTAAAATGTGTCTAGGGTCTGCCATTGCAGAACCTGCGTGCAGTCTGGTACTGTCATGCTGGCTGGGCAAGTGCACACACTTGCCAGCCCCTAAACCTTCCCTTACCTTCATATTAGTCACCCCTATGGTAGGCCTGAGGGCAGGGTGCATTGTAAGTATAAGGTAGGACATGCCCTGATGTGTGTGGCATGTCCTAATAGTGAATTACTGCCAAA
This sequence comes from Lissotriton helveticus, assembly GCF_964261635.1. Taxonomy (NCBI): domain Eukaryota; kingdom Metazoa; phylum Chordata; class Amphibia; order Caudata; family Salamandridae; genus Lissotriton; species Lissotriton helveticus. Next base: position 140,664,670 of record NC_136073.1, on the reverse strand, counting down.
TTCGTTTTTCACTATTGCAAGGCTACCAGTTCCCTTCTAGGCCAGATGGGCTGCTGGAATTATTACACTCTATAATCCCAGCAGGCTCAGGGAACATGGTAGAAATTAATGTTTAGTATGCCTGAACTCAGAATAATAAAATTCTTCTTTTAGTAAAGTTTATTTTAATATCCTGTGTTTGCAAATGCTACTTTTAGAAAGTTAGCATTTGCTGGCCTAACCATTTCAGCCCGCCTCTGCTTGGATGTGGATCTGACTGTCTGGTGTGTGTGAGTGACAGGGCTGGGAGTTGACAGGTAGTGAATAGCCAGATGACACCTTAGTGGGTGGTGGGAGTTTCCCCTGAATGATGCATCAGGCTGTGCTCTGCCTCCACAATGCTGGCTCAGCCCTCCTGGGGAGCGACTGATGACTCAGCCTGCACCTGGCCCAGGAAGGACCGAAGCTTGTCAACAAAGTGCTCAAGCTGCCCCTGTCTTCACAATGCCGGCTCCGCCCCCCTGGGGAGCGGCTGATGTGCCTGCCCTCACACTGCATGCAGAAGCCAGAAGTACCCACAACAAGTGCTCAGAGACTGGAGCAGTTATGCAGAGGCCCCCCTGGCTTGCTAGAACAAAAGAAACTGGGTATAAAAGAAGGAGCCCTGCTCCTTGTAAATTAGATCCTGTTTGCGCTACAGAAGACACTCTGCCCGAAGAGAAGGACCTGGAAGGACTACAAGGAGGAGTGCTGTCTCTGGCCTGTGTCTGGTGCCTTGCTGCCAAAGGAGAGGAAAGAAAAGACTACAAGAGACTTTTGCTTTATTGAAACTTTGTGCCAAACTCTGCTGAAAGATCTCCAAGGGCTTGCCTGTGAACTTGCCCCCTGACCAGCGCCCCAGGAACAGTGGGCGCTACCCCTCTGAAGAAAAGCTGCTGCTGGCGTGTGCTGTGTGTCTCTACAGCGCCGAGGAAAGGAGATTTGAGAGCGCTGTGCCCTCCGCCACGCTCTCTGACAATTTGTGCAGCCGTGCCCCTCCCCCGACCACCGTGACGGTGGCCTGATCGTGTGCCAGCCTCAAAGTAAGGACCAGCCCCACGCTGGTCTGAGCGCCGTGACTGTCCGCGCTGAGCCGCCCTCGCAAAGGAAAGGGAGGACCTGCCCGGTCCGAGCATCGCCGCCTGTGTGACCCCCGAGGTACAGGCTGCTCCGCAAAGACCGGCACTGCCAAGATTGTGCCCCTCGTGACTTGGGCGCTGAGACCCCTGGCCCCCGCAGCTGGGAAGTGACTCGCTGCTGAGCCGTGCCTGAATTGTGCCCCGCGCTCCGTGGAGTACACCCCCCTCAGCCCCGCCTGCTGCAGCTTCCCCCTTCAGTGTGAAGTAGACCTGATCCAGGAGAATCCTGCCCCGCATCTGCACCGTCATCCCGGGTGCCCTGTGACCTGCGCTGAGACTCGCAGGCCGCCGCACCCTCCAGGAAGACAACGCGACGTGGGACAGCTCCACGGACAGCCGTCCGCTCCAGGATCTGCAAGAACCCAAAGGTACAGTGACTTTGAACGCCGTGTGAGCTTGGGCGCCCCGGGAGCCTCGCAGCTGCTGTCTGCTTGCAGCGCGAGCCGCCCCTGAGTCAGAGGCTCGCTCTGCTCCTGGCCCCCGAGGCCCCTCTTGACGCTCTCAGTGGCCCGCGGCCCCCTCCCCTAGAGTCAAGCCCCGAAGGGTGACTCATTACCAGAGCGGACCCGGCCGTGCCTTCGCGACTCACGCGGGAAGCGTGAGCTTTGGCAGGTCGGGCCCGATTTCTCCCGAGGACCCGGGCAGGGACGGCGGAAAGCGCATTGAGGCGCTATAAAACACTAAGCCTTTTCAAAACTAGGGCAGAAGGCCCACAAGACTGCATTTACTTGATAACTGTGCCTTTTTATAAAGAGTAACTGGAACCTGCATTTAAAGTAACCAAGACTGTATTTACAAGCCTGCTTTTTACAAATATATAAAGAGATATATTTTTTTACAACATACAGTTTGGTGTCATTGTGTGGTGGGTTGGTTGTGATGGTGTAATATTGCAAATGTTTAACCCTATGTGCCCCAGAGATTAGCATAGACTGCTTGCGCCACACTACCTAGAGGGTAAGCAGAGGTTGTTCTTGAAGGTAACCCTCAGCCCTGACGGGGAAGAGAGAGTCCCTGCTTGTCGCCAGTGCTGCACTGCGCCAACTAGAGACTCCCCCTTCCTACATTCAGGGACTTAGGATCCGCTCCTGGTTTCTTTATTAAAGGTTTTACCCGAGCTTCTTTAAATCCATCAGGTAACTGCCCTGTAAGTAGTGATTTGTTTAGCAGTGAGAGGATATGCTCCTCTAGGATGGAACGTGCTAGACGAAATACACCAGGGGGGCATGGATCGGCTGGGGACCCAGATTTAGTTCTAATCATTATTTGCTCCAGGGTCATAGAGTCTAATTGGGGAAAATGTGAGATGGCAACATCCTTCAGAGGATGATCAGCCAATTGATCAGCAAGGCAAGGCCCAGCATCCTTTCTGATGTCCTGTAGGATGGTATCTACTTTTTCCAAGAAGTAACCTTGAAACGCATTACAGGAGATTGTTATTTCCGTTTCTTGGGGTCTTTTACTTAGTTCCATTAAGATTTTAAATGTCTCCTTCTGGACATTCTCAGCTTGGCTGATCCGAGTCTCGAAATAGGCAGCCTTAGTTGCCAGGATAAGCTTTTTATACAGACGAAATATATTTCTATATTGTTCTCGCGCTATTTCATCTTTTTGCTTTCTCCAATTTCTTTCGGCGTTACGGAGCTTCTTCTTATGCTCCCTTAAGGCTTGAGTGAACCATGGTGCTCCCTTTCCCGCCCCCTTGACTCTTTGCGATTTCTCAGGTGCGATTTGATCAAAAGCTTTGGTCAGACTGAAAGTTAAATCCTTGTATTCTTGGTCCACATTGCTATTGGGGTCTATCGGTTGAATGATTTCTGAAAGAGTCATTCTCAAAGTGCTTTGTTCAATTTTTTTCCATTGCCGGACTTTCTTCACTTTAGGAGGCAATTGCATCGGTCTAGCATTTATAGGAATATCACAGTAAAGTAAATGATGATCAGACCAAATGCAAGGCACAACCCTCGGGGGAGCTACCTTAGGATCCAGAGTCCAAATAAGGTCTAGGATGTGTCCTTTTATGTGTGTGGGCGTGTCGACTAGCTGTCTAAAACCTAAGGATGACATGGTCTGCTCTAAATGACATGCCGCAGGCTCTTTTATTAACCTGTCCCAATGTAAATTAAAATCTCCCGTTACTACGATATTTTTGTAGCGTGATCGAATGTCCGATATAGTGGACAGGTACAGTTCATTAAAGTTTGGGGTGGAGTTGGGTGGACGATAGACTGCAAGAATTACCAGACATAAATTGTCAAATGTAAGTCTTGCCGCTATCATATCAGCTAGGTCTATCGTTTCTGCCAGGATTTTTGTTACCATCAAAGATTTTTTGAACACGATTGCCACACCCCCCCCCCCCCTCTGGCATTATCTGCTCTATTATGCCATAAAATATCGTATTCGGTCGGGACGGCGGCTATGATATCTGGCAGTGAATTATCTCCCAGCCAAGTCTCAGTTAATGTTAAAACATCAATTTCCCCATCCTGAAGTAAGGAGAATATGTCCAGATTATGGCATTTCAGTGACCTGGTGTTTAAGCTGGCCAATTTTAAGGGAGGTGGCCTTAAACCGGGCTTACTGATTGTTGATATTAGGATGCCCAGATCAGATAGTGTGTCCACAATACCTGGGTCTAGTGCTGCACCTTCAATGTGTCGTAGATGTAGGTCTGCCGATGTGTAGATCAGGCGTTTGCCAGGTGTCCCAGCCCCTGCGCCCGGCCGTGCGCAGACGGGCTGGACTCTGGCGTGACTCCGGCGTGCTCACGCTGCGCGCGAACGCTGCGCGCGAACGCTGCGCGTCAGCATGGCCGCCCTAAATACCTGCCTGTCAGACACTAGCGCGGCAACAAAGATGGCGCCGCCGAGCGTCTCGTACTTCCCCTTAGATGGCGGTCAATGAGGAGGATTGGAAAAAGGACCCGCGAAATGCGGTGCTTTCAAGCATTTAATGTGTAAGTGAGTGGAATTGGCTTTTTTTAAAAACGAGGGAAAAATAAACAAAAACAAACTCAAATAGAAAACTGGTATATTTAAAATCACTTCTGTGCCAAAACAATTGCCTGAACAATTATTTCCTAAATAGCGCGATTTCTAGCGGCGCTGCAGTGTAGATAGCGCGCCCTTCGTGGTCAAAGTCACTTAAGGAAACCTTGAATTGATGTAGATATTTCAAGAGCTCAATCGGGCCATAGATTTCGTAATCAGTTTTGTCCCATGCTACCCCACCGGGTATGGGATTGGCTGTGATGTTCACTGATGACAGTTCTATTTTCTTGCTGTGAGAGGATGTGTGAGGCTTTAGGACCAAGTTGATGTTCTGACTTGCTGTGTCCATTGTACTATATTTTCCATCAATAAATCTACCCAAACATAAAACCATGATGAGCCAAAGCAGGAGGAAAAGTACACCTAACACAATCCAAAATTCAATCCATGGTGAAATCAGATATGTTTCTTTGAGTTGATGAAAATGTTCAGTCATTGTTTCTTTGAAAGTTTTTGTTGCTGGCGTTTCTTCATGTTTACTTGGATCATCAGAAAGTCATCGAAATTGATGAAGTAGCCAGGTGCAGTTCTGTCAATTGTTGGAATTGCTTCCGGATTTTCTTTAATCTTTGCATTTTTCTTTGTTTCATTAGCTTAGTCTGAGGCTACATCGTTGTAGACTGGTGTTTCTTGATAAACTGTTGCAATTTGGGTTTCAAGAGGCACAAGTACCATGGCTTTGTTGCATAGTCCTTTTTTATTCACTGCAGGTTTATCAAAAGTGATTAGTCTCTCAGTTTGAACCTCTTGGATTGTAGCAAGATTTGGTCTTCTGCTATTTCTTGGGAGTCCACTGGGCCTACTACTTATTATTGGCCACATGATTGTGGTTTTATCAGGTCGTTGGATACAACTCTGTTCTTCTTTTTACCAGCAATGGGCAGTAGTACTACTGATCTTGTTCCGCTGACAGCTAAGATAGGTACTGCTTTTCTGTAAGAAGGCCCAAATTCCTTCTTCACCGCGATCTTCTTTCTGACCAGATCCCCAATCTTTGGAATCCAGACAGGTCTTGCTGGGACAGGTGGTTTTTCTTCAGTGGCTGTTGGCTTTAACTTTATGTTACTTAGACTTCTTCTTGTTTCATTTAAGTCCTGTAAAACAGCCAAACGATCTTTGATATCAAAGCATTTTCCTTTCACCACTGAAGTCTGACAATCTAAGTCCTGGATTATCATTCTAGTACTGAACAATAGTTCGTATGGAGTGATACCTCTTAGAGAATTTCTTGGCAGATTGTTAAGACTACGTTGGACACTTGTTAGATGTTTGACCCACCCATCACCCGAACCTAATACCCTCGCCGTTATAGATTGCTTTATGTAATGGTTTTTTCTTTCCACTACCGCATTTCCCTCAGGATGGAAGGGAGAAGAGTACCGCAATGCAATGCCCATGCTGGTCATGGCCTCTTTGTAAGCGCAAGAGCTAAACGCAGGACCCTGGTCAGAATGTAGCATGCCAATTGCGTATGTGCCGATAAAGACTCGCAAATCTTTTATAACAGTTCTGGCGTCAGCCGAGCGCTGGGGCCTACATTTTAAGTGAATCTAGTCTTAATAATTATGGGAACGCATTTCTCTGGCTGGATTTCTGCGAATAGATCGCCTAATGCTTTCTAACAATGGTGTCCTGGCAATAGTCTGGTCCGGTTCACAACTGCGATCTCTGTTGCAGTCCTGACAATTCATTGCAAAGTTGTAAATTTGAAAGCTCATCCCCGGCCTCCAGTATTGTGATTGTAATTCTATTAGAGATTTCAAGATCTCTTGGTGCCTCAGACCCTGTCCCATGTGCGGTTCTTGAATCAAGTAAGCCCTCCGGTTCGTGTTTGGAATTACTCTATCCCCCACTCCAGGAATTTGAGCAAAAGGAACGGAGTTTGCATCAATTATGTATGTATTACTGAGTGGATAGTTGAGAGGTAATGCTGTATAGTCGCCTTTTAATGAGGCTTTTACCGCCAGCATGGTTTCTCCATCTATGTGTTTTTTAGAACGCTTTTTTGTGACTACGGAAGCCGGTTTACCCGCTGCTGCTGTGGCTCTGTTAGCCAATGAATTCCCTGCAACGTGAACGCCATCACGTTGATGACTCAGTGTATGTATCACGTGAGTCTTTCGTAGTTCTTTCTGTAAAAGAACTACTTGTTCCCAAAGCATTTTATGCTTGATTGTGCCACCTTTTGCATCTTTGAAGCCGTTTTGAACCCAGTTCTGCAAGTATTCATTGTAAGACTGAACGCAGTAATATGAATCGCACACTATTAGTGTGGGGAATTCGCGATCGGTATTTTCAAGCGCCATCTTAAATGCCAGTAGTTCAGCTCGCTGAGCTGTACAAAGCCCAAGAGATTGTGTTTTAGTGACCAGTGGTCTAAATTTTCCTTTGTGCCAACGACCTTTAACAATCGCGCACGCAGCACTGTATGCTTGTTTACCCCCAACTGCGGGCTGTGCGGAACCGTCTGTAAATATTATACAGCCGTAATGTTCGAGAGGCAGGATTTCGGCTGGCAGAGGACATTCATATTCATATTGGAGAAATTCTTGTGTTTTTAAATTAGGATCAAATTCGTATACTACGTCTGATGCAGCAAGAAAACGAACCCATTGTATCCATCTCGGATGTAGAGCTTAAGCATTTGGAATGCTTGCTCTTGTTACTGCTTCTAGGGCAGGTACTGGTGTAACGATTATTATTCGTTTACCTTGTGCGAGGGCTCTTTCTTTTGCTACAGCAGTTTGAACCGCAGTTAGAATTTTTTCAGTAGAACTGAATTTCATTTCAGCTTGTGTGTACAAGTGTGATTTATAAGCTATTGGTACAGTTACTCCCTCATTAGAGGTCAGGTACGTGAATCCGCATCTTCCTGGGATGACTCGGATTACGAGGTTGCGTACGTTTTCGTGTGTTTGCAACGTTGTTTTATTTAACATGTCTGTTTGTAATGATCTTAAAATTTCTGTGTGTTTCTGAGTCCAATTAATTGGTTTTTAAATCAGGTTTTATTAATTCGTATAGAGGTTTTACCCTCTCTGCATAATTTAGAATGTATGTTCTTCCGAAATTCAGGAAACCTAGTATTGATTGTAAGTTCTTCAGCGTTTTTGGTGCTTGGAGTACAGCACACTTCTCTAAGAAGTTGTCTGCAAGGCTTTTTTCTTCACTTGATAATTCATGTCCGATAAACAGGACAGTTAGGTGAGCAATTCATGACTTTTTAAAGTTGAATTTGTACCCTTCAGCTGCGAACCCAAGTATTATGGTGTTCAATCTTTTCAAGTGTGTCTCCAGGTCGTCATCTGTTAGATAGATGTCATCGACATAAGATAATGCCTCATCATCATATACTTTTAGTAACTCTGCTACCCTTGCTGAGAATAATCCTGGGCTGTTCTTGAATCCCTGTGGGAGTCGACAGAATTGTTTTTGCCCTCCCATTGTTGAGAAAGCGGTCAAATACCTGCTTTCAGGTGCAATGTTTTGACAAAAGAAACCATTTGAGATATCTAATGTCGTTTTATATTTTTTGCGGAACGATGTTATTCATTAGTGCTGCACTGTGTGAGTTTTGTACTGCAAATGTTTTGCAACAGGAGTTTAGGTGTCTGTAGACCACAACTAGACAATATGAATCGTCTGGCTTGGAGACAGGAAACAAAGGATTGTTCATTTGTTAGGTGCATGTTTCAATCACCCCCTGATATTCAAGTTGATCTAAGATCACCCTGACTGGTTTTTTAGCTTCTTGCTTAACTGGATACTGCCTTTGTGCAGTAGGTTGATATTTTAACTGGATTTTATGGTGAGGAGAATCCTCATCCCATCCTACATGATTTTTATATAATGCAGGAGCTTGGGCTACTGCCCATTTTCTTGCAAATGTGTATTTTTTATGAATTGGAATATGATTTGAGAAGGCAGGCATAATCATTTCTTCACCATGTGGGCACTTCCCTGACAAACTCTGGTGGCCAGTCTTTTTCTGCTAGAAGGATATCATAGCCTTTCGAAAGGTTGTCCCAAAAGAGACCCTTTATTTTCCTAGTTTTGTCCCCCTCTATACGCAATGTTATTTTGTATAATTTATGGGGTTTGCTAACTCTGGTGTCTGCAGTTTCCACCTGAATGTATTCATTCGTGTCCACTGTCTCCAGAAGATTCATCAGGATCTTGCGAGCTATGGTTACTTCTGCTGCGCTGTCTAGCACTTTCTGGGCCCACTCTCCGTTTTTCAGTTGTGTCCTCAGAATCCTCTGCATGTTTTATTTTAATACTAGCTACCTTCTTTTTTGGAAATTGTAATTTTTTACTTTGATGAGCAGGTTCCTTGTCTTTGGACTTGACGTGCTCTTCCTTTTGTTCTGACCGTCCTCTTCTTTCCGATTTCTGTGATGAAGTCTGAAAATATCGAGAGGGACGTGTATCTTGATATCTGTCAGGTTTTCTCAATTTATCCCTATCTCTAAGGTTGTATCTTTTCTCAGAGGGCTCCCTCTGGGGAGACTTGCCTCCTTGTTCTGGAGATCTATTTCTCCATTGAGGAGACCTTCCTCTGGACTTGAACTGTTTTTCTCTGGGAGTGGATTGTTTATTACTCTCCCAACTCTTTTTTGGGGATGTTCAGATTATTTTTAATAAATGTTTTTTTAGGATTTTCAGTTAGTTGGGGTTTTAGTGGTTTCCCACCCAAACTATCTCTACCTAGTTCTTCATAGGATTTTTCTATGATTCTGGCAAGTTCAAAAGGTTGTTCTTCTGTATCTGTTGCTTTCAATTTCTGCAGGTATTTTAGATCGTCAATTGTCAATTGAACTAATTCTCTATATGCCTTTGTTAATTCTTTTAGTTTAACTAAGAGTTCTTCGCTTGACATTTTTCCAATGTCGGGATGTGGTGTGTGGCTGGCTAGAACCGGCCATGTGGCTCCTGGTCTACCTAGTGGACCGAGCCTGGTGATGTGATTTTGATGTTTTAGGGTGCCATTTAACCAGAGCAGGTGCTCTTGGTATGTTAGTGGAAATTCAACGTCCTCGAAAGGAGCGTATTCCTCTGGAGATTCCTCTATTTTGTAATAGTGGAAATCTTGTGTCACAGCGTTTGCTGCTGGAAAATGTATCCATGAATAGAATACCTCTGTCTGCCGATATTCATGGGCCTCTACCACAAATATGACTGTACCACCTCTTGGTGATAGTCCATTTTCTATAAGTTTAAGAGTTATAGTTCTTCTTACATATACCGGAATGATTGTAACATTCGGGTCTTCATTTTGGAGACTTGTGTCATCTGCTAGGAGTTGAGCTGCTATTCTATCTTTCTCCCTTTCATCGTCACTTTCCGCCATTTGCTGACTGAAAGTTTTGTTTGCAGAGCAAGTTTCAAGGAAACAAAGATTAGGTGCACAATAATTTGGAACACTCTATCCTTCAACGTTGACTAAACCAAAAACTATTCATAGGAATCTCTTCCTACTAAGTTCCGGCGGATATTAACCTTTTACCCACTCCAGACGTCTTTTGGAGTTTTTACGGGAAAAGGGGTCTGTGTGAAAAGCACGACTGAGTTACTCTAGTACCTTGCGTTAGATTATCGCCTTACCAAACATTGGGCGCCATGTAGTGTAGTTCCTATATTCCCAATAGGCTCTGTGCATTGGAATAACACAAACAGCAGTTTAGACGTAGGACTGAGGCCATCTAGGTCTCTACTGACTATGTTAGACTTAATTAGGTTTGCCAGCTAGCTCAGAGGTCCCTAGAAACTTTCTCGAATGTTCAGGAAGGAGTTAACTTTCCCAATTAGACAAGAAGGGATTCGTTTCTGACAACCGCATAAACATGACAACTGTGCTCCCTCAGAATAAAGAGGATATCTCTAGAGTCGCGTGAAAACAATAGATAGCTATTTCACTCAGTCAATCGTGCATGCTTAATTTCACCAGAGTGCAGAGAAATAGAGAGACGGGCGTTTTCAATATAAGGTCTTATTTATTGAGCAGTCTTCTTTCTCATGCAAGAGAAGTGAGTTGCCACAATTGCAATACTTATCATGAAGAAAAGTGCGTACAGTAAAAGGAGTATTATGAAATAATACTGTAAAAGCATTGATATGGTTTCTTAGCCATATGATACTTTAAAACGGATAAAATATATACATACATAAAAACATTGACTAACGTACTCAACTGGTGCTTCTAAAATATGCCTACCCCGGTATACCTTACCTAAGCCTAATACGTGGGAAGGAGTAAATAAGTTGCAGTTTAAGTTAAGTTATTTTTTTGCCAAGAATCTGAATCAAGAATTCTCTTAAGGTTTTAATCAGCTCCGTACCTTGGTTCTAGAATGAAGGAGGTCTTGTATCTCTCTCTCAGGACTCGATCTCCTAGCAACCCGCAAGGGTGACTGGAAACACCGGAGCTGGATTTCTCAGCAGGAGAAAAGACAGCGTCTCTCTCAGTGCGTCAAATGGGAGGGTTTGCTTCCTTCAGCACTCGCATCAGCTGGGCGTCGGGCAAGTAGATAGCCGCTCTGCTCCAAACCACCGTGTGTTTGCTTAAGGCAACGTTGGTATATTTATACCTGAAAGGTGCCAAGTTTGACGTAAGGTTGGATATAGGACGTCACTAGGAACTAACAGTTCTTTCTGGACTCCAGGAGTTCTTGTGCAAATCAAAACAAATGCAGGGGGAATTCCCGGGCTGCTGGAGGCTTGGTTTGTTTAAAGAACGCGTTGTACTTTCTAGGAGTCTATGGGAGTAGCCTTGCCGTATTTGGACTGCATGGGCTATGACTAAATATGGGCATGATTCTTATGCCTTTATATGGATATGTTCTGTTATAACCACATAAGGGCATGAATCGGGAATATTTAATTAGGGTCCTAGATACACTCACAACAGTTTTATCCAATTTTAAATTAAGGATCACAGCACCAGATTTCTAAGAAAAAACATGACTGGATAGGAATGCGGTATATCATCAACCAGTTGCAGGAAAGCGTATCTATGTCCCTGATGCAACAAGAGAAAACACAATCAATAACATGTGCTGCCTTGTATGTTCTATTTAAGCCTGGCTGTGAACGTAAAAAATGACAGGAAACATCCAGTGTGTTTTTCACCTCTAGGGCAAGGCGGGTAGAATTTGAGGGAAAGTTACTGAGTTTTGGAATGCCTGTACTTGGACTTTACTTGAAAAGGCAAAATTTTAAAAAAGGGCATCAAATAAATGAAGGGATATATACTTCTGGTGACACTGTAGCATTGAATTAGAGATGTGTGTTGGTGTAGCAATTCGTAGCTGTGTTTTGTTGAATGACCTTTTCATATAAAGTACTTGAGTTTACCTTCTTTGACTGCTTGGAACTAAGAAGCCTTTCTGCTCTAAGAACTACTATTACATTATGAGAAACAAAGAGACTTCCCTGCAGTGCATTGGCTGCCCAGGGCCACACATGGAGACAGCTTCAATATGTGGAGGCTTTTTTAAGGTTGACATGAATCCTTCATTCTCAAATATATATGTTATTATGGTTTATTAACACTTTGTGAGGCATAAATCCTCTGCCCACAAGCCTTTGTTGCACTTTCCCCCTGTCTGAGGTTTTTTGCAGTTTCTTGTTGTGTGAGTCTTTGTTACAGTTTCCCCTTCTCTGAGATGTTAGTTTTTTTGTTATGTATGCCTTTATTACAGTTTCCCGTTGCTTGAGAAGTTGTTTCTGGTTGTGTGAGCCTTTGTTACAGTTTCCACTTGTCTGATATTATTTTCTTGTTGTGTGATACTTTATTACAGTTTCCTCTTATCTGAGATGTTGTTTCTTGTAGTGTGATACTTTGTTACAGTTTCATCCTGTCTGAGATGTCGATACCACTTCTAGCTGAATCTTTGTTGCAGTTTTCCATTTTTTAATACTTTGTTCCAGTTTCCTCTTGGCTTAGGCTTGGTGAAGTTTCCTGTCGTGTGAGCCTTTGTTACAGCTTCCTCTTGCCTGAGATGTTTTTTCTTTTCGTATGATCCTTTGTTACAGTTTCATTTAGCTGAAACACTATTTGAACTGTGAAATGCATCAATAATGAGGTATATGTGGCCCCTCAGGCCTCTGGCCCCAGTTCCACTGCACCTGCTGCTCCAGTGGAAGCCACGCCCCAAGCGAGGGAAAGGCGCATCGAGGAGCGTGAGTGGGAGCCAATGAACAACACAGCAAGGAGGCAGAGGAGGCAGAGAGGGGAGAGCGAGGGAGAATGGAAGGAAAAGGTGACTTCCCCGTTAATCTTTCTTTCTTTTATAAAAAGGGTACTCGAATTCCTCGTTTACATCACTACTCTAGCAGCTATGAAGAAGTACATGTTTATGAAGATTTCCTGATGGTGTATGTATGAAACATTCTTCAGCAGTCTCTGTGGCGCAATCGGTTAGCGCGTTCGGCTGTTAACCGAAAGGTTGGTGGTTCAAGCCCACCCAGGGACGAACGATTTTATTCAGAAATGGACACATTTTGCATGAGAGAAGACTGCACTGGAAGCTTCCCTCGCATTTTAACCTGTTAAGTGAAATCCTTGTCGTTCTTTCTTTGCTCAGGTTTGAGACCCGAGGCCCTCTCTCAGGTGCTGGTGGCGCTTGCCCCGCACACAGCTGTAAAAAGACGCCTCATGCAATATTACTGCGTTAGGGGCCGCCTCCACCCCAGGGTCTGCGACGTCAACTTGCTATTTGGGGCTGGCCTTGGAGGGGGTGGGTCATGATAGTACACGAGCTTTCACCCCAGTGATATCACAGGAAACCACTTTAGTATTGTGATTTGAGCCTAAATGTTGATCAGATTGGCTCCGAGGAGTACTTTTGCCCTCAACACAAGTGGCCGTGACACTCTATTTCACCAGCCACAAGAGGTGCAGCAATGCCACACTCCTGGGGCCTCATTTATGAGAAATGACGCATCGCTGCGTGAAAGCAGCGATGCGTGACTTCTCAGTGCGCACTCCTTGTGGCATACCTGATGCGTCATATTTAATGTATAACGCATCATGTCGTAAGGAGTTACAGATACGTCAGTATTTCTGACGTATCTGTAAGCGCTAAAGTCACGCATTGCTGGGGTGTGTCACAAAAGTGACGCAACTCCAGCAATGCTTCCTTTCACATGGGGAAAGCCCCATGTGAAAGGGCTTGCGTCAGTCTTACGCCTGCTGTGAGGCAGGCGCAAGATTTTGACGCAACAGCGTCCTAAAAGTGACGCAGTGAAATCTCATAGATTTCACTGCGTCACTATTACGAGGCTTTTTGCGGGGGAACGCCCCCTCTGCATACATTATACCTGATGCAGGTATAATGTAGCGCAGGGGTTTACAAAGTGACGCATCTGCTTAGATGCGTCACTTTGCAAATAGTGCGCAACAGGAGGCATGTTTTACGCCGCCAATGCGTCACAAAAAGTGACGCATCGGAAACGCAAAACTGACGCAAGGCCTCATAAATGAGGCCCCTGGTGTTTCCCACCCCTGCAGATTGTCTGCTGAACGCTCGAGACTGAGAGCTCTGTGCCTCATTCCTGTCTTTATTTACGAAGCTTCAAAATGACCAGTCCACCTTACCGAAGGGTCTTCCACTGCACGGAGCACATCTGGATGCTCTTTTAGTAACTTTTGGTCTGTTTGAGTTCCTTTTTTGTTTGTTAAAACCCACAAATTATGCAGCAGATGATGGATTATGTGGCCAGTTCAGCAAATCCATAGTTCTGCGGAAAACGAGTGGCTCCAGAATCGCATAATTCCACTGGTCCTAGTTATAATGCAGCGAACGAGGCCGACACGCGTGACAATGCCTACATGCCGAAGTGTCCCCCTACCATTGCTCGGCCAAAACAAGAACATAGTTAGTCCAGAGTATTGGAATGGAAGCAGAAACAGATGGAAACATGACCACCCCCCCTCCCCCCCCCATCAAACAAACACTGATGAAGGAAGAAAGTAAGAGAATTCGGAGGGAAGGATGAAAGAAAAGGAGGTGGGAGGTGGAAAGTCCTAGCAACCGAGAACCAGACCCAACTGTTGTGCCACTACTCTGTCCATGGTGCCCTACATATCATGCACAATAAGAAATACGGTCGGTTGCTGAGCATTATAAATAGAGTATGTGTTGTTTGAATAGCGCAGTGCCCGGCTAGCTCAGTCGGTAGAGCATGAGACTCTTAATCTCAGGGTCGTGGGTTCGAGCCCCACGTTGTGCGCAGGAAACTTTTTTACAGTTCCTTGTGTTTTGGGGTTTTTATATTATTTTAGTCGTTTTTTAATCTAAAGTATATTTGTATACCTTCATGCTTTGAAACTTAACGACTGGAAATGTTAAACACGAAGAAATGAAAGAGCATGGAGCCAGGTACATTGGACCGGTCGTTTAGACCGGAAGGGATTGCTTGTCCAGACATCCTGTTGATTGGTTTAGGATTGTGAATCGCAGCTCTTCGTCTTCCGTTTCCTTACATAGAATGACAGTTAAACAAACCCCTGTGTCATAAACGAGCTGTGGAAGTAAGTGCACCCCGGCGAGGCACAGAAAACAGAAGTGAAAAGGGGTGAAGGTCCATCACAGTGGATGCTGGGGGTGAGGGGGGGCGAGGTGTTAACGGGGGTTTCTATGGATGAGTTGTTTGACAGACAAAAAAGTGCGAACATCTGATGGTTGATGCTTTATGCCTGGGTTTTAACCGTGACGAGCACCGAAGTGTGTGCGCGAGCCTGTGATGCACAAAAGACCCCCTGGGGAGAGTGAAGGGGTGAGACTGTGGCCGGTGTGTGTGGAGAGGACGAGGAGAGAAGGGTTAAAACGTGCCCTGATAGAGCATGCGTCCTGGCACTGAGCTCCTCTCTGGATGGTGCAACTGAGGTGCAAAGGCGCGAAAAACACTCGCCATTCCCGAACGTGTTGGGGAATGATGTAAAGCACATTGTAATGTATGGATGCGTCCTCTCTTCATCTGGTTCATGTAAAGGTGTAAACGCGTGATTGTCCAGAGGCCGGTAAGCTCAGTTGGTTAGAGCATGGTGCTAATAACGCCAAGGTCGCGGGTTATTTTGAGGTGCGGCGCCGCGGCCAGGGCGACTGACGCTGGAATCTGGGGATCGCGGTTCGATCCCCGGCACCGGCGGCAGATTAGCCCAGCACCATGTGACTCTGGGCAATAGCTCGCTTAATCTTCCCGACGGCCCCCAGCGCCTAGAGACCCTTACGGGTGATTGTACGCTTTACAAATGTGGATTATTATTATTACTTTCAATGAAAATGTATTGCACAGGTAGCACATTTAACACAGAAGTAGGGAAGCAAGCAAGCACATCAATTAATACTGAGAACAGAGGTGAACGTGGTTTTTATTTGTCTCGAAGAATGTCAATCATGCATCAAAGGTCCTATGCAAATGTGATAAATACTGAAAAATGTTGTTTAATGTGTGTTTGATTTTGGCACAGTAGAATATTTAGTCCATTATGTTACATTTCTTAGAACTTCATGTTTCTAAACATGACATCGAAAACATTTATTGTATTACACTGTAATTGCATTGATATAGCGCTTGCCGCTTGACAAGGAGTCAAATCGCTTTTTCGGGGAGTAGTACTCTACTCCGGGGCCCATAAAGGATTAGTGTTGAATTAGTATAGTGAAATATGAAAGTCATTAAAGTGGTGACTAGGTTAGTCAGGTATTTGGATTCGGAAGGATAGCGGAAGGATAGAAGAGGAAAAAAGGTTTGTATTTATATTGCACTTGTACCCCCTAATAGGGTGTTGAAGTGCTTTTCTGGGAAGTAGCACGCTACTCCGGAACCCATAAATGATTAGTGTTGAAATTTAGTATAGTGAAATATGAAGTAATTTGAGACATGGATAGATATGTTATTCGGTTATTTGGATAGAGACACGCTGACTCTCCTGAGGCGGAAGCCGGGAGACATACACTGACACTGCTCACTCACAACTGCTCTGAAGTTCGTTTTTAAAAAATTGTTATTTCTTATGTTATAGCATTATTTAGCCTTGGAGGCATTTTTAAACTGTCCTGTACTTTACTGACTGTGCCGATTGAGAGCTCAGTCCAGCCTCGATCCTAGGAGGCAAGTACAAAAACGCGGCGGCCATCTTAGGGAGGGATCTCCCAGGTTGCTGAGCAGGGTGCAGTCTAGTTCAGAAGCGCAAGGCACTCTGCGCTAGTATTTAACCATACGTACTCTCTCCGCGCAGCGGACGCGCTTTGCGGCTGCGCCAACATCGCGCCAAAGGAGCGCCTAAGGAAAGCCAGTCTGTGCCAGTCCGGGTCAGACCGGGACCAGGGGCCACGATGCATTCCTCCACAAGACAGGTCAGACCGGCGATTATATATAGCCGGAATGAGTTGTTGGATCTGAAACCTCCTGTGCCCACTAATTGTATTATGTTGGGTGGCCCCCAAATTGTGCACTGGATGTAGATATAATTTCCTCCCCGAAATAGCACATGGCACGGAGGGCTGCGCTGATAAATACCGTCTGGCTTTACTTAACTGTCGCTCCCTACCTAAACATGCGAATGAGCTCGCTATGTTGGTGGAGGAACGAGATTTAAGACGTACTCTTCCTCACAGAAACTTGGACAAATGACTGTTCTCAACCTGATATTGTTCGGGCGTTACCTCCCAATTACGCCATACATAGAGTAGACCGTCTTCGTGATGGGGGGGGGTGGGATTGCCATTATCTATAGAAATATCTTTGGATGTCGATCTGAAAATCTTTCCATCTCTGGGGCTGAAAGCATCAAATTTGCCATCTCCTTTTCTCCCATTAATACCTTTTCGGGAATTCTGCTCTATAGACCTCCTGGCCCATATGGTCAATTTTGTGAAGATCTTGCCTGCGTAGCTAGTAATTACTCTACCATCCACCCTAATTTTACCATCTTGGGAGATTTCAACATCCATGCAGAGGAAGTTGATGCACCGGCCTCTATTAAATTGAGCAGCGGTCTTGAAGTTCTTCACCTGAAACAACTAGTCACGGACCCAACACACTCAGCAGGACACACTATTGATCATTGCTATACCAATGTCGAGTTCCTGAGTTATGATAATGCGATCAGAATCCCGTGGTCCGATCACTTGTTAATATTGTTCTCTATGCCCTCGCAGAACTTACCTGAACCTTGTAAACGCATAAAATTTTTTTGTCGGATCTGGTCCAAACTACTTATTGAAACTTGGGATGCCAAACTGAAGAACACACGACCCGAAATTCCCTCTGACCCTTTACAAGCTGATAGGTCCCTCAATCTGTGGCTGGAAACCTCTTTGAATTATGCCCTTCCAAAGACAGAATTATCTCATAGAAGTGGCAAGAACAAGAAAGCCTGGTACACGCCTAACCTGAAAGTACTAAAACTCGCATGCAAGCGACAGGAAAGACAGTGGAGAAAGCATTACTCCGAAAGTGACAAGGCCAAATACAAACTTGCCCTGAAAAAGTATAAGGATGAGATTAAAATCACCCAATCCAATTACTATCAGACTAAGATTAGTATGGCTGCTAATTCCCCAAGAGAAATCTTTAAAATTTTTAAAGATTTGGTCACTACTCCTGCCCCACCTGAAGATTCAGGATTGGCCCAGGTACGTTGTGAGGAATTGGCCAAATTCTTCCTCAATAAAGTAGACACTATATACTCATCTTTCCAGATCCTGCCCACTGGCCCCCCCTTGGTCCTCCATAACGACCTAACTCCACTCAATGAGTTTTGTCCGATAGACCTCCTCACAACTCAGTGTCTTCTGAAGAACCTAAAATCAGGCTCCCCGAATGACCCCGCACCCCCCACAATTCTTAATCTGGTATCTGATACGGTGGCCCCAGCCATCCAGGAGGTGATCAACGCCTCTCTGACTTCAGGCCAGGTACCATTAACCTGGAAGCAGGCTAAAGTCAAGGCCCTGTTAAAAAAAAACAATCTCAACCCTGAGGATTGGGCCAACTATCGCCCTATCTCTCTTCTGCCCACTGTCAGTAAACTGACTGAGAAGTATGTCAATTCTTTATTGGCTACCTTCTTGGAGGATAATAATCTTCTCCATACTACGCAGACAGGGTTTAGGAGAAATCAAGGCACTGAAACTGCATTGATCACAGTGAATGAGGAAGCAAGGAAGATCGTTGACAGTGGGAATCATGCGGCCATATTATTATTAGATCTCAGCGCGGCCTTTGATACCGTGAACCACTCCATTCTACTTCATAGGCTTGAGGAAGTTGGTGTCTCAGGCCACGCTCTACAGTGGCTGCACTCCTTTCTGTCTAACAGGACCTTTGTAGTCTTTGAAAACGATGCATCCTCTTCCCAAATGTGTCTTAACTGCGGTGTACCCCAGGGCTCATCCCTCAGCCCTACCTTATTTAATATCTATATGAGGCCTTTGGCTGAGGTGGTGCTTCCCTGGGGAGTACAACTTGTTACATACGCAGATGACACGCAATTGATCATCTCACTATCTACCCAGGAGGCTCCTTTTGAGAGACTTTCCAGCTGTCTCAATAAAGTTCGGGAATGGATGGATGAATCCTTCCTGAAACTAAACGGGTCAAAAACGGAGGTGATGATGTTGGGTTATAAGGCTCCAACTACAGTGGAGGGCTGGTGGCCAGACAAGCTCGGTCAACCTCCCAAGCCGAAGACCCAAATTAAGAGCCTTGGGGTATGGATGGACCCTGCTCTTAATTTTTCAGTCCACGCCCGTAAGGTAGCTGCTACATGCTACGCACTTATTAGGCTGCTGAGAAAGATTATCAGTCTTCTTCCCTTTGAAGCCAGAAGAATATTAGTACAGGCGTTGATCTTATCACGCCTGGATTACTCCAATGCGGTGTATCTAGGCTCCCCCCCAAGGTACAATCAAGATACTACAGACTGTTCAGAATTTTGCAGCACGCACGCTTCTGAACATACCGCGCAGGACATCGGCTAAACCTGCACTCCGCCAACTGCACTGGCTTCCAGTGCAGCAGAGAATTGAATTTAAAACCTTGGTTACGGTCCACAAAGTAATCCACAAAAAAGCCCCGTTACTCATACAGTCACTATTCTGTCCCTACCTCCCGAAGCGGGAACTAAGATCCTCTAATAAGAATCTCCTCGCAATTCCAAAAACTAGGAAAGTGCGTATGGGGGGCAGACGTTTCTCCCTTCAGGCATCCAGACTCTGGAACAATCTTCCACTCTATCTTAGAATGGAAAGTAACCATCTTAGTTTCAGGAAGTCACTGAAAACTCTCCTGTTTGTTTGATTCTGTTGAGTGAGATTTGTCTTAAGCGCTGGGATGCCTTTGGGTAGCCATGCGCGGTACAAATACGTAATCATTCATTCAGAAGGGTAGCGGCAGAATAGAAGAGGGAAAGAGGTTTGTATTTATATAGCACTTGCTAGCCCTGATGGGATTTGAAGCACTTTTTTGGTGAGCCGGTTATTTGGATTGAGAAGGGTTGGAGAGGGGTAGAAAAGGGAAAATGTTTGCAATTACTTATCGCTTGTAACCCTGATGGTGTGTTGAAACGCTTTATTGGCGAGTAGCAGAGTAGCGTGCTACTCTGGAACCAATAAAGGATTAGTGTAGAAAATTAGTAAAGTGAAATATGAACGTAGTTTGAGTGGTGGATGTTTTATTCAGTTGGATAGTGAAAGGTAGCGAGGGATAGAAGAGGGAAAAAGGTTTGCATTTATATAATGCTTGCTTACCTCTGATGCAGTGTTGAATCGCTTTTTTGGTGAGTAGCATGCTACTCTTGGACCCATAAAGGATTAGTGGTGAATTAGTATAGAGGAATATGAAATTTCAGACGTGAACATGTTAGTCTGTTATTTTGATTGAAAAGGATAGTGGAGGGATAGGAGAGTGAAGGATTTTGATATATAGATATTTTTTTGGATGGCATAGCAGTAGGATGAGGCTTTTGGATTAGTAAAAATGGGTTGTGGAGGGGAAGAGTAAGATAGTTTAGAAAGATTTATTTTGGGATCCGTATAGTGAAAGAGGTGTCAGATGTTGCAAGGAGGCGTAGAGTAAGAGAGTCTTCCAAGGGATTTTTTTGGGGATCATAGTAGTGGTATGGAGTTTGGGATAAATGAGAGAGTGGGTGCAGAGGATATATTGATAGATGTAAAAGATGAGAAATAGGATAGTGCATTGGAAAGAGTAGTAGAAAGAAGTTTGAGATGAGTCAGAAAGTTGGGTTAGAAGATATTTTGAGAGAAGTATTGAAGGACTGGACTTTTAACACCTTAGGAGCTCGTAAACAAACCTCCCCAGTGCTGCGCTGTCCATTATCCAGTGCTGAACTGGACGTCCAGCGGTCGCACGCAGCACTGGGGAGGTAGTGCCCGTGACGACCGTTGGCCGACGGCAGCACCTAAAGGGTTAACAGTACCAGCGGTGCCAGGGAACAACACCTATAACCTTCATGGGATACCTGTTTCGGCGCACAAACTACAGAGACACGGGACACTTCCTTCGGCGTCAAAGATCAGCTTTTATTACTGCAGGGAAACAAGAGTCATAAGAAGTACATGGAGTAGTTCTGCGAGTCTGCTTCAATTTGCGTTTGTAGGTCGCTCTCTTTTATACAGAGTGTTACCATTGCATAACATGTGGACAAAAGATTACAATCCGATTCCCACAGTAGGCTTCAAAAGGGTCGCTTTCATGTGTTCAGAATCCCGGAACGTCATTACAATAGCCATGCCGGTTCCCAACTGTAAAAGTACATCTTCCCACCATTAGGCACACCCATTAGAGTTGTAAATGAAAAAGAAGAAGAGACAAGAGCAGCTGCAAGGAAGTCAGATGCGTGTAGAGAAAAGAGTGTGGGGGTAATATCGGAAGCATGATCGTAGGATCAAAGAGTTGGATCCCATCGCCTGCACGGCTGTCACAATAAGCCGGCACAACCAGATTACCCTCAAGCTGAGCCATTTGCCTTTGCTGTGTCATTCCTCCGGCCATAAAGACGCATGAAAGGAATATGCGTCTTCCGCAAGGCTGGGAACTAGAGGGTCAAGAAGCGAACAGTTACCTGCTCGCTGACTACGTGAGGGCAAGAAACAAAATGGATGCTGTATCTAAAATGGAACCCAAGGGTTCAGATGAAGAACACGTAATATTAGACGAACCCTGGCAGGTAGTGTAGCGAAAATTCGCACACTTGCCGAACTCGTCATTTGCGGTTCGTAGATACCAAACTCCTCCATATTCGGTAATGCCCAGAACATCGTAATAATTTTTACGGAACCTCAGACGGTCCTTTTGCCCTCATGTAGGCAAGCACTAGTCGGAATCATAATCGATTTCGATACTCATCAGATCATTCAGATGTTGCTGATACATTATTCTATCCTTCAATGCCTCTTTGGTGACAATGGGCTGTCTTATACACGTCGTAGCACAAAGGCCACATAAGGCAGGACCACATTGCACACAAAGACAACATGAAAACAGAAATGTCACAACAACCCCTATGATCATCAGAATCTTCCAACCCCAAGTTGATATCAGACCCCAAAACCATCCCAGAAGCGTCCAATTTCCTTCGTCCACGTGTATGGACTCCGAAATTTTGTGCAACTTAGAGATGGCTTGATAAACCGTTGGAGCGTTATCAGGTATGAATATGCAGCAGCTCGAATGGATGACTTTACAAACCCCACCTCTATCTGCTAGAACGATATCTAGAACCATACGGTTCTGTAACGTCATCAGTCTATCCGCCTGGACTTCGGCTGTTAAATTACCAAGGGCATTTGCAGTTATGTTGGCAGTTGATTCTACTACACGAGTTAACTGCCTCAAGTTCCTGCTATTAACCATCGGTCCCCAGAACGGTAGGAAACCCTTAAAGAAGTCTCCCGCTTCTTGTCCGGAAGTATCTTCTTTGCTAACCACACCTCTCACAATTCTATTTCTGTGATAATCAGAGGCCACAGTGAAAGTGGGAGGCAAAAGATTCGCAATATAGCAGGTACCCGAGAAGTCATGAGGTAACCACGTATAGGCTCGATCATAACATACAAAGTAGGTACCCTTGGCAGGCAGGAAAACAGGGGAAGAGAGCGTCGGTAAGACATACGTCTCGGTACAAGCACTCTCCCCAAACTGAGCTCTCGGATTTCGACCAAGACCTTTCAAGCAGAAATTACCAAGGTGAGGTACAATCCATATCGGTGGCGAGCTTTTAAGCTGCCTCTCACCCACTGATAAGCTGTACTCAGCCTCACTTAGTTCCTTATATGCTCGCACCTCTTCCTCTGGGATGAGCCATGCGTCAAAAATATCTCTATCTAAGTCTGCAATAGCTCTTGCCAGAGTCTTGTGGTACAGACCAGGACCAGAGTTTGCTGAGCGTGGCTCTCGATGGGGGTAGGAATCTAATGCGCTACGGAACATAGTTTGTAATGCTCGAGCTGACCCTTGTGCACTATAAGGCAGAATTAAGTACGGAATACCCTTATCCATGGTATGTGGCATTAACCCACACACCCAACAGTTGGTAGTGTTTACCACTAACTGATGCTGATGCAAGAGTTGAATAAAAGAGTTGTTTCTGAATTCCGCACGTCTGACTTGTTCGTGTTGAGGCAGAGGATAAAAGGAATGTGGAGAGACAGTAGAAACGAAATATAGATCACGAGATGGGAGAGTAGATGTAGCAGAAGACAATAGGAATTGGGACCCATAATATACTCCCCCCACCAGCAACATAGATATAGTCAGGAACAGTATGACCACCTGTAAGAAAACCCATTTCGTATGAAATATTTTATGCACTGCAGATTTTTGCGCCAAAATTTCCTCCCTTTTCGACAGCTCAGACAATGATGTTTCCATCCCCTAACGACCGTCCGCGACGTTCTTGACGCACTTCGTTCTGAGTAGCGGTTATCAATTTCCAGGAGTTCCCAGAAATCGATAATAGAAACCAACCTTGTGTCGATAGCTGCTAAACAGAAAGAAGTACCCGCACGGCCTTACGGTCAACCTGGATGGTAGGTTCTAGCTAAATAATGTTCTTGGCTGTACGAAAAAGAAAAAGATACACAATATATAATGTCCACTGTTTTCAGAGCAATGTAGAACCTAGAAACAAAAAAAATCTTTTTATTTGTGGCTTATTCGTGGACGAAGAAAATATCGGCTACTTCCAGGGTGAGTCTGATCTTCAAACAGTGGATTGGACGGCAAAGGAGTGTTCAATTGTTCAGGCGATTGTTCAACAGTCAAATTTTCCAAGGTTGACGTAGAGGAAATTGTTTTAGGGGAATCAACAACGGTGTCAGATACAAGCCGAGCTTCGCTGAATGGAACGAAACGTTGCGGAGTGTCGGTCTCAGATGAAGAAAGACCTCTTCTCGTCCAGGTGTCCGACGGCAGAGGAAGCGGGACTCTTTTCGTGTGGGTAGCATGTACCCAGTTCCGACGTCCGTGTAGTCGAACCGCCGTCCTCGTAGCCAGCTGTACCTGAAACGGACCCACAAATCTTGGTTCAAGGTTTCGTTTTCGTCCGTAGTTTCTAACGAGGATCCAGTCTCCTGGTTGAAGTCGATGACCAGGACCCTCTGTTTGTGACGGCAGAGCCTCAAAGACCTGTTGGTGAATCAAACTCAATTTAGCAGTCAGATCATAGAGATAATCGATCAACATAGGGTATTCAATTCTATTAAATTCTTTAGGTCTTGGGACTCCCCATACATTAGCAGGACGGCCGAACACAATCTCATATGGGCTGAGCCCTACTCGAGAGTGTACCGTTGCCCTGGTCGACAGGAGAGCTAGAGGCAAAGCGTCGGGCCATGATAAACCAGTTGTTGCCTGAATTTTAGCCAACTTCAGTTTTAGAGTGCCATTATATCCTTCCACCAAGCCTGCTGATTGTGGATGATTTGCACTATGGAATTTTTGTACTATCCCTAAACCGCGACACACACTCTTCATCACACTCCCAACAAACTCACTTCCGTTGTCCGACCATACGACCCGAGGCATTCCGTAGCGGGGAAAATACTCTTTGAGCAAAATTTTTGCCGTGGATAAAGCCGTATTATCCTTAAGGGGGTAGGCCTCAATCCACCTAGAGAATGCACGCACCACAACCAACACATACTTCAAGTTATTACATCGGTCCATGTGGATAAAGTCCAACTGGATGACTTCGAAAGGGTATGTAGGAGGGGCAAAATGGCCAGGTGGAGTAGGGGTGCCCTTACCAGGATTGTGCATCAAACACACCATACAATTCTTGACCACTCTCTCGGCACACTTAGTAATCCCATCATTCTTCCATACATGAGACAACAACTTGCATATGCCTTTAGTGTTGATGTGCGCCATACCGTGAGCCATTGTAACAACAGCGAGCACATACGCATCCGGTAACATCCATCTCTGCTTCTCTGATAGATCAACCCAACATCCATTCTCATCCAATCTTCCCGTGCTCTCTCTCCATTTAGTCCTCTCTGTCTCAGTGGCTTCATTCTGTATTCCTTTCACACTTTCAAATGTGTCTTCACACATACCAGTCTCTGTTGGCCATCTCACTGAGCTCGTAACATACATTCTGTTTGTCAAATCTTTAGCCGTCTCTTTAGCCGTTTCATCCGCAGACGCATTTCCACGACCCACATCATCTGTTACTTTCTGATGTGCGCTACATTTGACTATGGCCACTTGTTTAGGCAATGTGAGTGCATCTAAAAGATCATTTACAAGCTGACCATGTTGAATCTTCGTGCCATGTGACGTAAGGAATCCTCTCTCTCTCCACAGTCGTCCAAAACTATGTGCCACACCAAACGCATACTGGCTATCTGTAAACACATTCACCCGTTTATCTTTAGACAACACACATGCTCTTGTCAATGCGATTAACTCGGCAGCCTGAGCCGAATTCTGACTTAATCTTGCGCTTTCCACAATCGTTCTCAATGTTACTACAGCATACGCAGTTGTCACATCACCGTTCGGCAACTTAAAACAGGAACCATCCACATACAAAGTACCATCGGGATCTGTCAATGGAGTATCTTTTAGGTCAATACGACCCTTAGTTTCCTCTTCAGTTCTGAGATAGCAGTCATGTACTGCTTCACCACTTGACTCTGTGTCGATGGGCAGCAATGTTGCTGGATTCAACACATTACATCGTTTTATCCGTATGTGACTGGCCAGCAACGTCAACTCATATCCAGACAATCTTGCGCTCGTCGGATGTTGAGTTTTCGTTCGATTCAATAGAGTGTCAACTGCATGCGGAACCATTACCGTGAGCATATTATTCATGACTAAACCTGCGGACTGTCGAATGGACGCCGCAGCTGCCGCTGTTGCCCTTAAACAACTTGGCAAGGCTCTTGCTACTGGGTCTAAGGTCGAAGAAAAATAGGCACATGGGCGTTGCTTACCACCAAAAGGTTGTGTCAGAACACTCAACGCACAACCACCCCTCTCGTGAACGTATAGTGTAAACGGCTTACTGTAGTCAGGAGTGCCCAACACAGGAGCCGAACACAACGCATCACGTAATTCAGAAAAACTTTTCTGACACTCTTCAGTCCAAGGCAATGGGGATGAAACATCCTTGCACGTAAGGGCTATCAATGGTTTCGCCAACAATGAAAAATTTGGAATCCATTGTCTGCAATAGGACGTAATACCTAAAAAGGCGCGAACATCTCTCTGGGTTTTTGGCACAGTCATTCGGGTAATCGCTGCAACTCTCTCTGGGGTCAACCTTCTCCCTTCTCTTGACAATAAGTGACCTAAATAGGTTACTTCTTGACAACAATACTGTAGCTTTGAAGGCGATACCTTGTGGTGTAAGTCATGTAGATAGTGTAACAATGATACCGTAGCTGTTTTGCAAATAGGTTCTGTATCAGCTGCCACTAAAAGATCATCAACGTATTGAATTAAAGCTGCACCCGTTGGTAAAACAAAGGCATCAAGCTGACCTTTAAGTGCTTGGCTGTAGATTGACGGACTCTCACAGTAGCCCTGTGGAGCGCGTTTTAGCCTAAAACTGCGACCACCTAATGAGAATCCGAATAGGTCTCTGCTTTCCTCTGCAATCGGAATACTAAAGAAAGCATTCTTTAGATCGATCACTGTGAACCAGGAGGCAGATGCCGGAATCATTGTTAGTAAGGCCGTAATGTCGGGAACCACAGGAAATTGTGGAACCACTATTTTGTTCACCTCTCTTAAATCTATTACGAAACGATACACAGGAGCTTTAGTTGGGTCAGTTCGTTTCAGAATTGGCAATACAGGGCTATTACACACATTTCCACGAGTTTCTTCAACAACACCTTTTCCAATGAGATCATGAACGATTGCTAACAGCGCTCGTTCGCCCTCAAGAGAAATACGATATTGAGGTAAACGTGGTAATCGCGCATTTGGTTTCAATTGAATCACATAGGGTGGAATGTCTAACAGGCCCACATCATTGGGACCTGTGGCCCATAGGGTCGCAGGGAGGGAACTCAATTCCGGTGGGAATTTATCGACCGACAAATACATGGGAGAGATCACTCTCCGTCCCAATGTAAGCTCCACTCCTTCGGGGGAACAATACAATGTTGCATATAATCGTTTCAACAAATCCAGGCCCAAAAGATTTTCACCACAACCAGTAGATAGAATCAGCGGAGCCGTTAGCTCACGAGGTCCAATCATAAGGGGCAAAGGACTAGAGACTGGATTGCTAACAGGGGCGCCAGAGAATCCAACGGAAACGTTCGTTAAGCCAGACAAAGGTGCGCCAGGGAGTTTTGAATGCATGATGGAACTTTTCGTCGCACCAGGGTCTAACAGAAAAGGCTCAACTACACCCGATGTAGCCACTGCAACGTAAGGCCCACTCTGATCGACCGGAACTGACACTACTCCCTCTCTTTGTCGTTGGCTGTCCTAGTAATGGTCATTTACAACAGTCTCATGCTCTACGTAATAATCATCCACATTATACTGTGCAGATCGGACTGACCCCGCATTCCGCTGGTCAAAATAATTATTCGCATCCGATTGATTTTGATGACGATCAATCTGATTGTGGGATGAACCACGACCTCTACCACGTGGTGCCTGTTGGGGGCCACCACCACGGTTTCCACGTGTCGACACACCATTCAGGCGGTCCCGTAAGGCAAGACAATCATATTTTAGGTGTCCCTCTTTCCTACAATATGCGCACTGATTATACCCAAGTGAAGATCTATAATCAAAGTTATCAGAACGCGGCTGCATCCTATCAGGCTGTGCTCGTGGTCGATACTGCTGTTGTGAATCATTTTGGTTTGATCGTGGAGGGTATGCTTGCTGCAACAAAACCTTCGTTTTGAGCTCTTTTGTTTTCTTTTCTACACGATCACTTTCTTTCTTTTCCCTATTCTCATAATACTGGGCCGTTGCTAGTATTTGCGCAGGGGTTGAAACTGCCCACGCACTCTCCGAATTCTTCAATTTGTTGCTTAACTCAGGCAACAAATTCGATACAAATTTATCAACAAATAACCGCTGGCCTCCCTCAGCGCCCATGTCCTGGCCGCTGTGGTCGACAAACGCTTCCTCAAACCTTGTAAAGAAATCCGAGACACTTTCGTCTTTCTTTTGCTTACAAGCTGATAACTTATCCCAGTTCACCTTCATCGCTGGCATGAGAGTTTTCATGAGCGTAATTATTTTCTGAGGCAAATCCAAGATCAACTGGTCAGGTTTAGCCCCACCAACTTGTAGTCCATCAGCCGCTATCAATGCAGCCCAATCACCCCCTAATTCAACTGCGTGATTGGCTTGACGAATTTTAGCCCAAACTGGTTGCGGTACAACATTGCCAAACAACATGTCGATGTCGGCAAGGTTCATAATAGAAGCTTCCACCAGTTGTGATAACTCCTTATAATAACCAGCCGGATTTTTACGCGGGTCGGGTAAGGATTGCTTCACTTGCAAAACTTCCGATCGTTTCCATGGAAGATGTATCCATACCCTTCGAAAATGCGGTAGAATTGGAGGGTTAGCAGCAGGGTCACCAGGCACCCAAAGTGGCGGAACCTCTCTCATAGGATACTGACCAGGAACCGCTTTCCAATTCTCAGTGGTATCATCTGAGGACACCCGAGAATGTGCTGTGGGTCTAAACGCTAATAAGCGTTCCACGGCACGTCGCACATCGTCTCCTATAATCATACCAGTCGAAAAGTGACTCTGAAGTTCAATTATGTCGGACGGTACATTATCTACATCATCATTATACCATTCTTCCCTCAAAAAGTTACACATCTCCTCAAACACGAATCTCTGCGTAGGCTCATTAAACTGAGAAAACGTGTCAAAGACCACACGAGGAGTGTAGTTAGCAGGATGTCTTATCCACCTATGTGCCATGGTTACTAACGTCTCTTTCTCCCTACCACTAGGGATCTGACTCCGTCTCTGAGGAGTTTCAGATAAATTAGACGAAAATAATGGACCAGAAAGAGGTGAATAAAGGGTAGCAACAGAGTTAGGAACACGCTTACGAACAGAAGGGGAAAGAAAAACAGGGGCAACAACACTGGAGGTGAAGGAAGGCATAGTAGGAACTGACAAGATAGTCGGAGTAGCAGAAACAACAGTCTGCGAAGATACAGGTACAGGAGCAGTAGGAACAAGGACAGGTGGTGGAACAAACGTAGGGTTAACAACGGGCTGACCCGCAGCCGCTGGAGCAACAAGGGGTACAACAGGAGGTACTACAGGAGCAGCTACAGGAGCAGTAGCACCCTGTACATAAGGAGGTGGTGATTTCATCAAATATGACAACAAGGAATCCTCCTTCAAATCTTCTTCTTTCTTTTCTAGATTATTCGGTAAAACCGGATAACATTTATCTATTTTCATGTGATGCAATCTAGTAGAGATTTCCATTTCCTTTTCTTCTTTGTCCTGTTGACATTCTCGTATAGTTTGAATTATAGGAACGAACCCTTGCTTTTGATCCTTTTTAAGTTGTTTGATTTCTTTCTGCTTGGCCTCTTTACGCCATATCCGAAAGGAATCAAACATAGCTGGCCTAGCTTTCTTTAAAAATAATTTAGCCTCAAGATTGTCTAAAATCGAAAGTTCAAAAGTTCCATGTGGTGGCCATCTAAGGTCACCGTCTTTCTTTGTATAGCGGACCCAGTAATCATTATATATTATAGGACCCACCCCATGTCGACTATAAAGATCATGTATCGGAGTTCCAACTGGAGGTATCGGACACGAGTCCTCCAACCGGGAATCCATTGCGCAACATTGGAAAATACGAAACAAACCACTATGGCTAGGCATCGTGCACACTAACCTAGTATCAAACTTCAAGGATTACCGAAGCAATTAAACCTCGTGTAAGTCAAAACCCTCGGTTTTTGGCAATTGCAACTGTCAAATAATACTAAGAACCAATACTAAGAACCACAAATGCAATGGAACCATGCAATACAACAAAGCCTTAAGGCTACCACAAAGCTCGGAGAGCTAACAACAAAGCCTGAGGAGGCTATAACAAAGCTCAGTGAGCTATTACAACAAAGCCTTAAAGGCTACAACAAAGCTTTCAAAAAGCTAGAACAACCACTAAGGACTGGGAGCGACCCACAAATACTTAACTCAGAACTTCAATGGCGTCACCAGGAAGGCCCGTTTATCGTCTCGCTTGTACGTAAGGTCTGCGCCGGGCGTCGAAGACAGGTCGACAGTCAGGGCATCGGTCCGTCGCAGCCGTCAGGAGGCGGGAATCTTCGCAGGGAAAAACTTCGGGCCACTTATTTCGACAACAGGATCGATGAAGCGGGGTGCACCTTCCCTCGGAGATTTCACACGAAGTTCCTCACGATCATCAGGCTTTGGACCAGTACCGCTGAAGTCGCCCCACGTTGGGCGCCAACTGAAGGACTGGACTTTTAACAGTACCAGCGGTGCCAGGGAACAACACCTATAACCTTCATGGGATACCTGTTTCGGCGCACAAACTACAGAGACACGGGACACTTCCTTCGGCGTCAAAGATCAGCTTTTATTACTGCAGGGAAACAAGAGTCATAAGAAGTACATGGAGTAGTTCTGCGAGTCTGCTTCAAATTGCGTTTGTAGGTCGCTCTCTTTTATACAGAGTGTTACCATTGCATAACATGTGGACAAAAGATTACAATCCGATTCCCACAGTAGGCTTCAAAAGGGTCGCTTTCATGTGTTCAGAATCCCGGAACGTCATTACAATAGCCATGCCGGTTCCCAACTGTAAAAGTACATCTTCCCACCATTAGGCACACCCATTAGAGTTGTAAATGAAAAAGAAGAAGAGACAAGAGCAGCTGCAAGGAAGTCAGATGCGTGTAGAGAAAAGAGTGTGGGGGTAATATCGGAAGCATGATCGTAGGATCAAAGAGTTGGATCCCATCGCCTGCACGGCTGTCACAATAAGCCGGCACAACCAGATTACCCTCAAGCTGAGCCATTTGCCTTTGCTGTGTCATTCCACCGGCCATAAAGACGCATGAAAGGAATATGCGTCTTCCGCAAGGCTGGGAACTAGAGGGTCAAGAAGCGAACAGTTACCTGCTCGCTGACTACGTGAGGGCAAGAAACAAAATGGATGCCGTATCTAAAATGGAACCCAAGGGTTCAGATGAAGAACACGTAATATTAGACGAACCCTGGCAGGTAGTGTAGCGAAAATTCGCACACTTGCCGAACTCGTCATTTGCGGTTCGTAGATACCAAACTCGTCCATATTCGGTAATGCCCAGAACATTGTAATAATTTTTACGGAACCTCAGTATAGGGTGAGAAATAGGGTAGTGCATTGGTTATGCTGAATTAGAAGAAAGTGATAAATATATGAACCCATAAGTACATTGAAAGTATATAGATGTCTAAAGGAGATAGGTATATGTAGATTAAAGATATTGACAGAGTTACAGGATGAAAAATAGGGAAGTGCATTAAATATGCTTTTCAGGAGGAAAGTAACAAACACACAGATCCAAGTTCATGGAAGGTACATAAATGCACAATGGAAGAAGTACATGTAGACCAAAGATGCACCAGATAAACTCCGGTTTTCATGTGTTTTGTACTTTCATTTTGTAATTTTTTTAACATAATTATTCTACATGTTTATACAAAGCAATACACAAAGATAGGTACATATCTATAGTAAAAATAAATGATTATACACAGAGGGATATGCTGTCAATTTCTGTTTGCGTATGGTTCTTATGTGACGAAAAGCCAATTCTTGAGTAGTTTTTTAAAGATAAGGTGGCTGTCTGTGGATCTTATGTTGGGGGGTAGAGAGTTCCATAGTTTGGCTACTTGAACAGAGAAGGATGTGCCACCCATGGGTTTTTTCTTATATCTTGGGATTATGAAGCAAGGTGCAATTTTAGAGCGGAGGTTCCTTTGTTAAATGTGTTTGGAGATTTTATTCCTGAAGAAGAGTGGTCCCATTCCATGTATTGCTTTCTGGGTGATACAAAGCAGCTTGAACGTGGATCTTCTGGCAACTGGTAACCAATGCAGGGCTTTCAAGATAGGTGAGATGTTGTCTTGCTGTTTGATATGCAAGAGTAGTCTGGCAGCCGAGTTCTGAATCCTTTGCAGTCTTTTCATAATTGTTAACGATGATCTTTGGTAGAGGCTATTGGCGTAATCGAGTTTGGACAGAACAAGGGAGATGATAGCTTGGACCTTGGGTGAAAATCCCACAAGAGGGAAAATCTGTTGCAGCGTTTTTATAGTGACAAAGCTTGATCTTGCTAGTTTGTACACTTGGGCATTCATCGAAAGCTTGGAGTCCATGGTCATTCCGAGTTTTCTTACTTCTTTCGATACTTTAGGTTGTGATCCCAGTTCATCAGGCCAGGCAGCAAGCAGGTCATAATGTTTCCAATCTCCACACGTGAGTATTTCCGTTTTGGAAGCTGTTAGAAATGGAATTTCTGATTGGCTAGGGCTTGCGCCTAAGCCAGGCAGAAACCCCGTCTCTAGTCAGGGCAAGGGAGTTACACGCTGAAGATAACCCCTGCTCACCTCCTTGGTAGCTTGGCACGAGCAGTCAGGCTTTTTCCAGAGGCAATGCGTAAAGAGTTTGCACAACACACACTAAGCAGCAACCCACTAGGCACACAACAAAAGGGAATCCACTCAAGGTTATATACAAAAATAGCCTTTGTATTATCCAAAACACATTAGAATAGTAATCACACAATAGACAGTGTGCCAACTGGTACTAGGAAATATTTACAGGGGATTATATACACATGACAGGGCCAATTAAGCCACTGTCAGAACCATCACAAAGTGAACATAGTCAATGTAGAACTTATAATAAAAGTAGAACACAACCAGTAATTCCTCGCAAAATACTGTACACAGCATCATATCAGGCGCAAAACACATTATGCACCAACCTCAAAAGCATAAACCTGTTATGTAATAACCCCCTAACCATGAATCACGCTATGGGCATAAATCACAGTAGAAAGTAACCTCATCTCATAGACCACAGCAGAGGTATAAATCAGGGTGCATAAATCACACCACATAAATCCCATGTACAGCCTGGTGCCCTAACAACCTATCGCAGTGCCCCTGGCCAACTGACCTTCTTAGAGGGCTCAAATGCCCTATGTTCAAATAGTCAGGGCATAGCTGCCAAAGCAGCAGAATTCCAAAAGTGCGCAATTGTGAAGGCCTAAATGTAGCAGCTGCCGATAATTGTGGTGCAGCTGTGCAGGCAAAAATGTGAGCACTGACACTCATGGTACCCACTGGGCCCCTCTGGGATTCTCTAAATAATTATGCCCAGCGTTGCAGCTGCCCACTGTCAGGTGCGGCAGCTGAGGTAAATTCCTTGGCACTACTGTGCCCTGGGTACCCTCAATCACGTCCTGTAATTGTGCCCCAAATGTTGCAGCTGCCCACTGTCATCGGGGCAGCTGTGGCAGCAACAAGCACCTACAATGTGCCCTGAACGGCACCCCAATGCGGCCAAGGAAAGTAGCACTAGCACCAACTGTGCTCGAGGAGCATCAACAATGCGCCAAACAACTTCAGCTCCCCAGAGGCACCCGTAGGGCCCAGCACCAACAATGCCACAAGAGCTCCCCTTCACCAGGGCTCGTCTGGTGCCACTACCCAGCACCGCAGGCAAAGGCTCACATTCAGCCCCCACTCACCGGGGCTGTCCTTTCACTGAAAGGGAGAGTGCTGCAGATCCTTGCTGGGAGCCGCAAGGCTCCAGGTGGGCCCCTCATCTTGACTCTACTCTTCTCGGCGGGACACAAGGCTCCGTCTCTCTTCAGTCGGCGGGCCGGGCTCTCACAGCTCATGAGAGCCCTGCGCAGACTTGCCGACTTGCCTTTGGCCTGGGATGCCCTGGGAGGTGGGGTAGGCTCCCGTCCTCCTTCCTGCTCGCGTCACGTAGCCCCACCCACCATCAGGCGGAATTGCCTGTCTTCCTCCGGGCCGCAGCGGTGATTCCGGGGATTTCTTCATGCGGGGGCCATACAGGGTAGGCTCCCGTTTTAAATAAATACCAAAGCAGGGTGGGCACCCGCTCATATTACGGCAATTGCGGAGTGGGCACCCGCTTGGAGTATATAAAAAAAAGGCAAAGATGTGGGGTGGGCATCCGCTCGGTGCACACAAATGTGGGGTGGGCACCCGCTCCATTGGGCAGTGATGTGGGGGAATCCCCACGTTGGGATTTCCCCTGAATGCAAGGATGCTCTGCGCTGCAAAGCCCCAGTCCTCTCCTTTCGGGCAAATTAAAATAAAAGCGCTCATGAGGAGCTAGGAGCCACACCTACAGCAAGCAGAGTGTCCTTGGTGCTGGGGAGACCACAGCACAGCCAGGCAGGCCAGCATGCAGGGACCCCCAGGAGACAGCAGCTGGGTCCCGCGGTGGTTCCTCCTGGCAGAGGGTCCCCTCCAAGCAAGCACAGAACAGACCAACTTTGTGGTGTCTCAGCCCCTACATTTATAGGGCATTTTTCTTTGTCTGCAGTACAGGGCTTTAAGGGAACCAGCCAAAACTGGTTCAGGGGGGAATTGGAGCACTTTGTTTTCCAAGTTCATCTTCCCCTTTGTTAGGTGGGGGCTCATCATCAGACAAACCACAGGGTGGCAGAGCCAGCATTCACTAGGGCAGGTACAATCCTATTCAGGGACCAGGGACTTTTCCTCTCACTACTCCAATTGCAGATGCCCTATTCAGCCTAGCGCTGACTCACCCTGCCACTCCTGGAGCAACACTCACCTCACCAGCCCCTGTCACTCCAAAGCCAGACATGCAATCCACATCAGGCAGGCAGACACATAGCACGCAGAAATTCCAACTTCTAAAAGTGGCATTTCTAAAATAGTTATAATAAATGTGCGCACACCATTGCATAGCATTTATTATTACTATTCCAACCATTCTAAACTTGACCACGCTTTACCTCTGATATCAGGACTTACCACTGACACACTTATAAGGGAATCCCCAATGCATCCTAATGGGAGGGCAGGCCAATCTCATCAAATGTAACACAGAGCGCGCACGCACTTTGCAGTGGACAGCAGCGCTAAAGTGCTGAGAGTCCAAAAAACACTAACACCATGTTAGAAAAAATGCTGGGAGAAAGGCAAAAAGTTTAGGGATGACCCTGCGGAAATGGCCAAGTCCAACAGAAGCATTCAATTTGAGGTGGCTCCAAGTCATCCACTGATCCAACTGAAAATTGGGGAGTTTCCAATGTCTTTGGGGCATTCCAGTTAAAGGAGTATTTGTGTGTCATCTGCATCATTATAGCACGTGCGGTGAAATGGATTGATCAGTACCGGTAATGACTTCATGTAGATGTAGATGTTGAAAAGCATGGGCGAGATGATAGAGCCTTGAGGGACCCCTGCTTTTGTGGAGTATGGTTTGGATGAGAAAGGTAGGGTATGGATGAAATTGGTTCTCTTTCGAAGGTAGGACGCCATCCAGTCTAGAGCAGTCCCCTCTATGCCGGCTTCATAGAGTCTTTGCTTCAGAGTGTCATGGTCATTCAACCATGTCAAAGGCAGCCGAGAGGTCCAAGAGGAGAAGCGCAGCAACTCCGTTGTGGTTTACTATGTTTGTAAGGTTATCCCAGACGGCAAGGAGGGCAGATTCTGTGCCTCTTCCTGGACGGAAACCTGTTTGGAAGTCTGAAAGTATGTAATTCTCTTCAACGAATTGTGACATTTGGGCGAATGCTGCTCTTTCAATCAGTTTGCCCTGGAAACGTCCATGTGTAATGGATCTGTAGTTGTCAGGGTTCAGCGAGTCCAAGTTTGTTTTCTTCAGTAAAGGGTGTATGTATGACTTTTTGAGTTCAGGAAAACAATTTTTTTTAAATTTATTTTTATGTTTACTTACCTGTATTTGGCCGTATTCCGTAGTTTACTACCACCCACCCTGCCCCTCCTCCGCCCCATGTCACCGACCGGCAGCATTCCCACCACCGATCGCTACTGGATTTTAGTGCTGGTATTAGCTGTTTTAGGATAGCAATTGTGTAGCTGTTCTGTATCATGTTCCTCATCCAGCATGCTAAGAAGGCATTTTGATGGATCTGCGTGTGTAGGTGGTGGAGACCGTGTTTGAGAGTGAGTTGATGTGCTGTGTTGTTTTTGTGGTGTCACATTGTTGTGCAGTAGACATGGGGAAGCGAAGTTGTGAGGTGTGGCACGTCTCTTATATTGTTTGCGTGTGTTTAGGGCAGAAGGTGTATGAGTCAGAGGTGGAGGTGCAGCATGTGGGTCATGTAGTAAGGTTCTAAATTGTCCAATGGATGAGAGGCGTTTGGAAGAGAGTTGCTGTGTTGCTGTATCTGTGTTAGGTGTGGTGGAAGAGAGAAAGCTTGGCATTGTTGTTTGTTACTTTGTGTGGTTTGAAAGGTGGGAATATGTTTGTATTTTGTGATGGTAAGTATAATGAGGTGTTGCGCTTGGAACAAAGACACATCACATGGTGTGAAAGAGCAGGTACATGGAGTAGATGGTCAACCTGGCTAGTTCAATGCATCTCTTAATGGCAAGGCCTTGTGTTAGGGCCCCACATTGGGCCTAAGGACCTTTTACAGTTTACATTTAGTTTTCATATTTCTTGTTTGTCATTGTTTAATAATACTTGCATGACTCCTAGCTTTATGAGGTTATGGCATCACAAAATGGAGAATTGTAAATATGAGGAATTAGAAAAGTAACTTCGCGAGCAGGTGGAATCTGCGGGCAAAGCAGAATGTATTCCAAGTACATACACCCTTCACCCTTGTCGCCACTGCTTGTTGATTGACTCAAAGGTATTAATTGAAGCTCTTCGTCTTCCAGGCACCGACGCAGAATAGGAAGAATACCTCACACCATTGAAGGAAAGCAGGAGCAGTATGGACAACAGTAATAGCGTACTTATACCTGAGATTATCAGCACTTCCGAACATATGTTAACCAATATGTACTGTCGAGAAGAACATCCATGGAAAGTGGGTGAAGGACTGTGGGTACAGTTTGTGTAAGAGGAGAAATCCCAGAATATAGCCTGCTAAAAACAATGAACTGAAAATATAAAGGCATACATCATGACACTCAAGCTGTGGACTGGCCTCTTGAAGAACCGGGTTATTTAAGACCCAGCGGCGTCAGGGACACTCCCGAAGTCTTCGGATTCCCCTGTCCGGACTAACAGAGACACGGAATACTTCTAGGTGGCGTCAAAGATCAAATTTATTAGCTGCAGCTAGTAACAGTAACCCAGCAATACAACACGGTGTACAACTCGGGAAACTGCTCGTTTTTACAGAGCAAGGCATCCCTTTTTATGCAAAAAATCACATTCCAAACGAATACCAAACATTTATGAATTGTCCAATCACATGTAAGCACATCAGAAGTATCACATGACGGTAAAACCCACTTTTCACTTGTCCGGCCCAATGATCAATCACTGGACAAACCCAACATTCTTCTTTAGACAGGTCAAGCAAACCCATAATAAAAAGACCACAACCCATATCATAAACAGACCATAAAAGAAGGAGCAGAAACAGATGGAAGTAGGATAGAGCATATTTGTGTGTCGTAAAACCTCACAATGTCCTGAGCTTTGATCTCTAATCTCGATCAGCTAACGGGCAGGAACTGGCTTAGCAAGGTTGGCTTCAGGCAACGAGGTCAGTTCACTACGGGTCATGTGGAAGTCAACTAAAGAGTACGTGTCCTAAAGACTCGTTCGGCCGCAGTCATCGGCCTATGTGAGGGCAACCACAAAATGGCTGCCTTACACAAAATGGAGACTTAAGGTTTGATACGGAATCATCAATTTCACTATGAATTCTTAGGTGTAACATAGCGAAAATACTCGTACTTGCCGTATTCGTCAGTTACGGTTCACTGATACCAAAATCGTAATGGAACCATGATATTTTAAACATGGGATCCGAATTCACAGAACCTCAGACCCTCCTTTTGCCCTTACATAGGCAATCACTCACTCTATGTCTGAGTCAATGTCAATCCTCATCAGATCATCAAGGTGACGTTGAAGCATTATCCTACTTCTCTGTACATCTCCCAAAACAGGCGGTCTCCTAACACACGTAGTAGCACCCAGGCCACATATGGCAGGACCACACTGTATACAAAGACAGCATGAGAATAGTATTACTAGAGCCACACCAATGATCATCAGAATCTTCCATCCCCATACAGAAAATAGTCCCCAAAACCATTCGGTTAACGACCAATCTCCTTTGTCCACATGTATAGACTCGGAAATCTTATGCAACCTAGAAATGGCCTCATATACTGTCGGAGCATTATCTGGGATAAAAACGCAGCAACTCGATTGGATCACTTTACATACCCCACCTCGATCTGCAAGTATGACATCTAAAACTATACGGTTCTGTAACTTCATAAGGCGATCCGCTTGAAGCTCAGCTGTCAAATTACTAAGTGCACCAGCAGTTTCATTTATGGTGGATTCAACCACTCTCGTCAGTTGCCGCAAGTCTCTACTGTTAGCCATAGGTCCCCAAAACGGCAAGAAACCCTTAAAGAAGTCTCCTGCTTCTTGTGCAGCGGTATCTTCTCGATCGAAGACACCTCTAACAACTCTCGTCTTGTGATAATCTGCAGCAGCAGTATACGTAGGAGGCAACAAGTATCCAACATAACATGTTCCCGAAAAATCAAGGGGCAACCATGTATATGCTCTGTCGTAACAAACAAAATACGTGCCCTTAGCTGCCGAAAACGGCGGGAAGATTGAGACGTGAAAACGTACGTCTGAGTACAAACGCTCTGAGCTTTCAGATACCTGCCATTACCTTGCAGACAAAAATGACCTCGGTGGGGTACGATCCAAATCGGAGATGACTACTTTCGTTTCTGCTTTTCACTCAGACTAATACTGTATCCGGTTGCATTCCAACCAACATATGCCATTAGCTCATCTCTGGGAATAGTTCTATATGTATCGATATCTCTACTCATATTCAGAACTCCTTTCACCAAAGCTTGATTGCTCGTGTTTTCTCTTACAGAACGCGGAGGATAAACCTCAAGGGCATAAAGGAACATAGTCTGAAAAGCCCACAAAGACCCATTCTGACTAAACGGTAAAATCAAATAGGGAACACCTCTATCCGTAGTATGCGGCATAAGACCACACACCCAGCAATTAGTGATGTTCACCACCAACTGATGTTGATGCAGTAACTGTATGAACGAGTTGTTTACGAATTCTGACCTTCTAATCTGTTCGTGTTCAGGTAAAACATGAAAAGAATGCAAAGAAGTATTAGCAGGAAAAGTTGTAGGTTGGGAAATGGGTGCAGAAATCAGTTGAAGAGAAAATACAATCCAACCCACCAAAGTTAACGTCATGCTAAAAAACAACAAAATACATGTGATCAGAAAACATTTGCTATGCATAATTCTACACAGTTTCTTCTTGTAATTCATTTTCTCAACAGCTCTCTCAATCTCAAAAAACTCCATCCTCTAACCGATGCTGTTCACGGCGGCTGATTTTCTTCTGCTAAGGAATGCTTCTGTCAGCCCAGGGAACTCCCTTAGACCAACCAGAACCGTCGACCTTGCGTCTTCGGCTGCACTCCCTAGTCTTTACACCGTGACCCTACAGCTGAACCCGGATGGTGGTTCACAAAAAATATACCAAAAAAGTTTCTTGGCTGAGAGAGTCCAATTCTAAAAACCAAAAAGGAATTATTTATTCTTTATTAGTCCATGGCCCCTAGGTAGTAGATTATAACGCTCTTTTCCAGGCTTTGTTTGACTTTGAAATAGTTCAGGTTCGGTAGTGTCCAATCTCAAAGGCGAAGGCACAGCTTCTTGCAAAACATCGTCATCTTCTTTCTCAGAACCTCTCCACACCAACTCAGCGTTGCTAAATGGTGCAAACTTCGGCACTCTTTCAGTCTCGGAATCTGCAATACCTTCACGGACCCACTGGTCGTACGGCAGAGGCAACGGTGCCCTCTTACAATGTGCGCCGTGGATCCAGTTCTTTTTCCCGAAAACTTTCACTGAGGTCCTCGTAGACAACAAGACTTGGTGGGGGCCGGTCCAGTGGGGCTGATCATTCTTGGTTCGCTGAAAATTCTTCACCAAAATCCAGTCACCAGGATTGAGGGTGTGACCTGGATTCACAGAAGCTGGCGGCAGATTATCATGAACCTGTTGATGCAAGACACGCAATTTAGCCGTTAAGTCATACAAGTAGTCCACCAGCATAGGATAATCAATGTCGCTAAACTTTGTTGGCCTCGAAACTCCCCACACATTCGCCGAGCGACCAAAAACTATCTCATAGGGACTAAGTCCTATTCGGGAATGTACTGTAGTTCTAGTTGACAAAAGTGCCAACGGCAGAGCATCCGGCCATTGGAGACCAGAACTCGCTTGGATCTTAGCCAATTTTAACTTTAACGTGCCATTATAGCATTCCACTAAACCAACTGATTGGGGATGATTCGCAGCATGGAATTTTTGACGGATTCCCAACCCTTCACATACTCTCTTCATCACCTTCCCCACGAATTCACTTCCATTATCACTCCATACCATCCTTGGCAATCCAAATCTAGGGAAATATTCTTTAATCAAGACTTTAGCTGTGGATAAGGCAGTGTTATTTTATAGGGGGTATGCCTCTACCCATCTAGAAAAAGCACAAACAACTACAAGGACGTATTTTAGATTATTGCACCTTTCCATGTGGATAAAATCCAATTGCAAAACCTCGTACGGATACGTTGGTGGCGCAAAGTGACCAGCTGGTGTTAGAGTTCCCTTGCCAGGATTATACATCAAACACACCATACAATTCTTGACCACATTCTCCGCACATTTGGGAATTTTAGCATTCTGCCATACTGGAGCCAACAACTTACAAATCCCTTTCACACTAATGTGAGACAAACCATGTGCCATAGTAACTACCACAAGCACATACGCATCTGGCAACATCCATCTTTGGTGTTCTGATAATTCAACCCAACAGCCAGTCGAATCCAATTTACCCGTAGTTTCTCTCCAAACATTCTTCTCACTTTCAGTAGCTTCAGCCTGTATCGATTTCACACTCTCAATAGTATCTTCGCACATTCCAACATCACCAATCCATCTCGCAGGGCCTGCAACATACATTCGACTCATCAAATTCCTCGCTGTGTCTTTCGCAACTTCATCCGCAAACGCATTACCACGACCAACATCATTCGTAACCTTCCGATGAGCACTACATTTCACAATCGCAACTTGCTTCGGCAAAGTAAGTGATTCAAGAGCTCATTCACCAACTGTCTATGCTGAATCTTAGTCCCATGGGATGTCAAAAATCCCCTTTCTTTCCACAAGCGTCCAAAACTATGGGCAACACCAAACGCATACTGACTATCGGTATACACATTCACTCTCTTTCCTTCAGACAAAACACACGCTCTCGTTAATGCAATCGATTGCGCTGCTTGTGCTGAATTATAGCTCATTCGTGCAGTTTCAACAATTGTGCTTAACCTTTTCAGCGCGACCGCGATTCCCCCTCCGGTGCTGGGCCCTAATAAAAACGGGTGTGGTCATGACGGAACGGTTCCGTCATGAGCACAGCTCAACCGTAGCTCATGACGGAACCGTTCCGTCATGAGCATCGAAGGGGTTCATGTCGTCACTGCATATGCTGCAGTCGTGTCACCATTCGGAAGCTTGTAGCATGACCCATCAACCCATAGCGTACCATCAGGATCCGGAAGAGGAGAATCTTTCAAATCAATCCTACCCTTCGTCTCCTCTTCCGTCCTCAAAAAGCAATCATGCTGTTCCTGACCATCTGTATCCACAGAAGTCGGCAACAATGTTGCTGGATTCAATACATTGCATCGCTAGATATGCACATGACTAGCCAAAAGTGTCAACTCATAACCCGACAACCTCGCACTAGTAAGGTGCTGAGTTTTCGTCCGATTTAATAAAGTATTCACTGCATGTGGAACCATCACAATCAACGTATTATCCATCACCAATCCAGCAGACTGCCGGATAGAAACAGCCGCTGCCGCTGTAGCTCTCAAGCAACTCGGCAACGCTCTAGATACCGGATCTAAAGTCGACGAGAAATACGCACATGGACGCTGCTTATCACCAAACTGTTGAGTCAAAACTGACAATGCACAACCCTCTCTCTCGTGGACATACAGTGTAAAAGGCTTACTGTAGTCAGGAGTACCCAACACAGGAGCAGAACACAATGCATCACGCAATTCAGAGAAACTTTTCTGACAATCGTCAGACCAAGGAAGAGGATTCGGTGTATCCTTACAAGTCAATGCCAACAGTGGTTTCGCCAGCAAAGAAAAATTCGGAATCCACTGTCTACAATACGACTTGATACCCAAGAAAGTACGTGCCTCTCTCTGCGTACTTGGCACAGTCATTTGAGCAATCGCTTGAATTCGTTCTGGGGTCAACCTTCTTCCCTCCTTTGACAAGAGATGACCTAAGTAGGTCACCTCTTGGCGGCAATATTGCATCTTCGAAAGTGATACTTCATGATGCAAATCAGACAAATGTCGCAACAAAGAAAGAGTAGCCTTTTTACAAATGTCCTCGTCATCAGCAGCCACTAGCAAATCATCAACGTACTGAATAAGAGCAGCACCATCAGGTAACTCAAAAGTATTGAGTTGAGTTTTCAGAGCCTGACTATAAATGGAGGGACTTTCACAATAGCCTTGTGGAACTCTCTTAAACCGTGAGGTTCCGTGAATTCTGAACCCATGTTTCAGATGTCCTGGTTCCGTTACGATTTGGGTAACGAGGAACTGTAACCGATGAGTTCGGCAAGTACGAGTGATGTCGCTACGTTACGCACAAGGATTCGCAGTATATTTGAAGATTCCGTTCTGAACCTTGGTTTCCATTTTGTATATGGCAGCCATTTTGTGGTTGCCCTCACATAGGCCGATGACTACGGCCGAACGAGTCTTTAGTACACGTACACTTTAGCTGACTTTTGAATGACCTGAGTGAACTGACCCTGTTGCCTGAAGCCGACCTTGTTAGGCCAGTTCCTTTCCCAGTAGCTGATCAAGATTGAGGATCAAAGCACAGGACATCGTAAAGTTTTACTGCACACAAACATGCCTTATCCTACTTCTATCTGTTTCTGTTTCTTCTTTTATGGTCTATTTACGATATGGGTTGTGGTCCTTTTTATTATGGGTTTGTCCGGCTTGTCTTAAGAAAAATGTTGGGTTT
Organism: Lissotriton helveticus; assembly: GCF_964261635.1. Lineage (NCBI taxonomy): Eukaryota > Metazoa > Chordata > Amphibia > Caudata > Salamandridae > Lissotriton > Lissotriton helveticus. The sequence goes on along the minus strand of NC_136073.1, from coordinate 140,621,571 downwards.
GTCCAATGATTGATCATGGGCCGGGTAATTGAAAAGTGGGTTTTACCGTCATGCGATACCTCTGGTGTGGATACATGTGATTGGACAGTTCGTAAAAGTAAGGTATTTGTCTGGAATGTGATTTTTGGCATAAAAAGGGATGACTTGCTTTGTAAAATTGAGCAGTCTCCTGAGAACTCATACCGTGATGATTTCTAGGACTTCTGTTTCTGGCTGCAGTCAATAAATTCGATCTTTGACGTCACCACGAAGAGTCCCGTGTCTCTGTACTCTAAGACAGGTGAACCCGAAGACTTTGGGCGTGCCCCTGGCGCCGCTGGGTCTTAAATAACCCGGTTCTTCAACCGGAAGCTTCGTCCTCCTAAAGAGAAGCCAAAAATATCTCTACTTTCCTCGGCAATTAGAATATTGAAAAAAGCATTCTTAAAGTCAATAACTGAAAACCAAGCAGCTGAAGCAAGTATCAAAGTCAACAAGGCAGTAATGTCCGGAACAACTGGAAACTGTGGAACGACAATCTTGTTAACTTGTCTAAGATCGATCACAAACCTATAAACAGGTGGCTGAAAAGAATCGGTATGCTTCAGAACAGGCAAAACAGGACTATTACACACATTACCTCTCGTTTCTTCAATCACATCTTTCTCAATCAGATCATAGATGATCGCTAAAAGCGCTCTTTCGCCATCGCTAGAAATCCGATATTGGGGAATACGTGGCAATTTAACATTCGCTTTAAGCGTCACAACATAGGGTGGGATCTCCAAAAGACCCACATCATTAGGACCAGTAGCCCAAAGAGTATCAGGGAGAGAACGCAATTCCGGTGGAAGCCGATCTTGAGGCAAATACATCGGAGAGATCACTTCCTTACCAAATGTAAGCTGTACTCCCGAAGGAGAACAATACAATGTCGTATTCAACCTTTTCAATAAATCTAAACCCAACAAATTCTCACCACAACCTTTCGTTAGAATGAGGGGTGCTTCCAATTCACAAGGCCCTATAAAAAGAGACAAGGGACTAGAAACTGGATTACGAACTGGGGCGCCAGAAAATCCTACCGAAACATTCGTTAAGCCAGACAAAGGTGCGCCAGGGAGTTTAGAGTGCATGATAGAACTTTTCATTGCACTAGTATCCAAAAGAAATTTTTTGGCAACACCTGATGTAATCACTTCAACATAAGGCCCACTCTGATCTACTGGAACTGACACTACTCCCTCTCTTTGTCCATGGCTGTCCAAGCAATCATTATAACCAGTACTCTCACCTTCGATACAGTAATCCTCAACATAGTACTGAGCAGACTGAGCAATCGGAACGTTCTGTCTATCGAAACAGTTCGCAGCATTCTGAGGGAGAGAGGAACGCTCATTCCGCGGAAACGCATCACGTCCCCTACCTCTAGGAGCTTGTTGAAAACCTCAACGACCTCTCTGATCAGAGACACCATTCACGCGCTGTAACAAAACCGGACAACTATGCTTAAAGTGACCCTCTTCTCTACAATAAGCACACTGATTAGGGCCTGGGAGAAATCGTGGAGCAAAATACTCAGGTTTCTGTGACATTCTCTGAAACTGTGGGGGTTGCTGATACTGAGGCTGATTCGTACGAGGTGGCTAAGCTTGCTGCAAAAGAACCTTCGTTTTTAATTATTTAGTCTTCTTCTCTACCTTATCCTTCTCATCTTTGTCCCTATTTTTGTAATAATGTGCAGTAGCCAATATCTGGGCTGACGAAGAAACAGCCCAAGAACTCTCTGAATCTTTCAACTTATTACACAATTCAGGAAGTAGATTAAAAACAAACTTATCTACAAACAGTCTTTGGCCACCTTCAGTACTCATGTCTTGACCACTATGGTCGATGAATGTTTCTTCAAACCTAGTGAAAAAATCAGACACACTTTCATCTTTCTTTTGTTTGCATGCTGCTAACTTATCCCAATTCACTCGCAAAGCAGGCATCATCGTTTTCATATAATCAATAATTCTACCTGGTAGATTTGCAACCAAAGGATCAGGTTTAGCACCTCCCTCTTATCTACGATCTGCAGCTGCAATATTCGCCCAAGTATCTCCTAACTCTTGCGCATGATTCTCATGACGAATCTTCGCCCACAAGGGTTGCGGAACTACATTACCCATCAACATGTCGATATCAGCTAAGTTCATAATACACGCATCTACCGTCTGGGACAATTCCTTGTAATAACCAGCAGGATTCTTACGAGGATCAGGTAAAGTCTGTTTAATGGCCAAAACTTCTACTCTTTTCCACGGGACATGTACCCATACTCGTTGAAAATGAGCTGGCGCAGCCACAATACCCCGATTAACATTAGCCTGAACTGCTTCCTTCCATACAGGAGGAACTTCTCTCATGGGATACTGTCTCACTTTTCTCCTAACAGAGGGATCAGGTTCATACAAGGTCTGAGACGGAAGCCTAGATCTAAAAGCAAGTATCGTCTCTACGGCATTAGTAACATCAGATTCCACTATCATCCCTTTAGCAAAATCTGACTGAACATCGAGCACATCCTGCGGAATCGGACCCAACTCATTATTTTCCCATTCCTGATGGAAGAAAGTACACATCATATCAAATACATACCTTTGCTTCGGCGGTTCCCACTGAAAGAAAACATAAGTTGCCAGCGGTTATGGATATCTCAAAGCATTTAAAATCCATTTACGAGCCATCAAATCTAACACTGCCCGTTCCTCGGGACTAGGAAACTGACTACGACTCTGTCTACGTTCCGAAACAGGGGTCATATTCAATGACCCCAAGAGTGGAGACAAGAAATTAGCGACAGTCTCAGTCATTCGTTTTCGAGCAGGAGAAGAAGTAGCCATAAGAATAGGAGATTGAGTATTCTGAGGCAAAAGAGGTGTAGGAACAAGAGCAGTAGAAGTTAAAGATACACAAGTAAAAGGTACAAGAATTTGAGGCAAAACAGATGACAAAGTCGGTGACCCTGGAGGGGGTAACACCACAACTGGAGGTTGAACAACAGCAGGAGGTTGAGCAACAAAAGGTGGAACAACTGGGGCTAAAAGAGGCGCAGTAGCACCCTGCACATAAGGAGGTGGTAATCTCAACAGATGAGATGTGAGATCAACGCATCTTTTTCATGGTCTTCGCTCGCTTTCGGAAGAGAAAGCGGCAAAGTCGGATAACATTTATCGATGGCCATGCAACGTTGCCTATCTAAAACTTCACTCGCCCGTTCTTCTTTATCCTCTCTAAACTGCCTAGCAGCTTGTAGTACTGACCTTGTCTTATTTTTGCTATCTCTTTTCGCTTGCTTAATTTCTCGCTGTTTGGCTTCCTTACGCCAAAGGCGGAAAGAGTCAAACATCGCCGGCCGGGCTTTCTTCTTAAACAGAACAACTTCTAGATTAACTAAAATCTCTGATTCGAAACTACCATTTTGGGGCCATCGTAAGACACCATCTTTTCTAGTGTAGCGGACCCATACGTCATTATACGTAATGGGACCCACTCCGTGTTTTGAATAGAGCTCATAAGTCGGAGTTCCAACCGGAGGTATCGGACACGAATCCTCCAATCGGGAATCCTTGTTGCAACCACAACTAAACCATTTACCAAATTTGCTAAGACCAGGCATCTTATAGCTCACTAATCTAGCTTCAAACTTCAAGGGGTTATCAATTATCGATACACTCGTAAATATACGAGCCCCTCGGCTTCAGCTATTGCAATGCCTGAAAGTAAACTAAGGACCAATACAAAGATCGTGGGAGCGACCCACTTATACTTAACCAAGGTATCTGTCACGCCACCAGAAGACCGTCTATCGTCTCGCTCTACAAAGAATCAATCAAGGGTCCAAGACAGGGCGACAGTCAGGGCAGCAGTCCTTCGTAGCCGTCGGAAAGCGGGAAGCCTTGCAGCAAAGACTTTCGGTCCACGTCGACATACAGGGCCCTCCTCCAGAATTTACTCATGTGGCTCCTCACGAACCTCAGGCTTGGACCGGTACCACTGAAGTCACCCCACGTTGGGTGCCAACTGAAGAACCGGGTTATTTAAGACCCAGCGGCGTTAGGGAAAAATCACATTCCAAACGAATACCAAACATTTATGAATTGTCCAATCACATGTAAGCACATCAGAAGTAACACATGACGGTAAAACCCACTTTACACTTGTCCGGCCCAATGATCAATCACTGGACAAACCCAACATTCTTCTTTAGACAGGTCAAGCAAACCCATAATAAAAAGACCACAACCCATATCATAAACAGACCATAAAAGAAGGAGCAGAAACAGATGGAAGTAGGATAGAGCATATTTGTGTGTCGTAAAACCTCACAATGTCCTGAGCTTTGATCTCTAATCTCGATCAGCTAACGGGCAGGAACTGGCTTAGCAAGGTTGGCTTCAGGCAACGAGGTCAGTTCACTACGGGTCATGTGGAAGTCAACTAAAGAGTACGTGTCCTAAAGACTCGTTCGGCCGCAGTCATCGGCCTATGTGAGGGCAACCACAAAATGGCTGCCTTACACAAAATGGAGACTTAAGGTTCGATACGGAATCATCAATTTCACTATGAATCCTTAGGTGTAACATAGCGAAAATACTCGTACTTGCCGTATTCGTCAGTTACGGTTCACTGATACCAAAATCGTAACGGAACCATGATATTTTAAACACGGGATCAGAATTCACGGAACCTCACTCTTATGTTGGTGAAATAGAAGTAGGGTGATAACAACATTCAAAGGTGTCAAAGAATCCTTTATAAATCTACAATTAATTGAAAACTCATCCATCGATACAGTTTAGCCTATAAAGGTATAGTCAATAAGTATCGCCCTTTGGCCTTATTAGTGTTTAGCCATACACCACATTATCCTTGGCGCTGTGCCGCCAGGGATTGAAGAGCTATACAATTACTACACACTAAGGATGAAAGAAAGAGTGAATAGTTTTCTGGCCAATCATTGTTTCTACTGTTCTTTTAACTTCCATAAATGGCAAGACTGCCTTATATATTTTGTTCAATGTAGCCAACCCTTGCGGTACGCCTAATGCTAGAAAGGGCAAAATTGATGCGGAAAGATCATGCTTGCGCATTACACCTAGCTACTTGCTGTAACAGAGATTTGAGCAGGCACAGGATCTTATTGGAAATAAAAAGAGGACTAAGAGAATGTCATTTGAGCCGGTAAAATATATAAGCATAACTATATATGACATACAATCAGTATCTTAAAAACAAACTGCAGAAGTGAAAATGGTACAGCGACCTTTTGTGAAATCAAGAGTTCTTAAGTGGAATAACATATAGTATTGGCAGTAGAAGACTTACTAGTTATATTACAATGAAAACTGCATTTGTCAAGATTTCTGTCAGGAGTAAATAAAGGTTATTAACTGTAATATTATCAGCCTTTATTTTCTCCTTCTTAATCATGCTGTCTATCCGTTTAAATTGTCCACCATGTTCAGTAACAGCTCCCTGAATAATTCTGATATAAGTCCTTCCTTTAATGTTTTCTAGGCAGCGTGCACGTGTTTGAAGCGTCCAATCAGGGTAAGGGTCCCATAGAGTTGAGGTTGCTCTTCTCTGGAGATTCTCCCAAACAAATAGTCAGATTGCATTGTGCCAAAGTTATAGATATATTTTTTTACAGTTTTCTATAGAGCGAACTTGACACAAAGGCATTGGGGTGCTTCACATGAACACCAGTTCCGTAACACAAGGGCACACTTTTTAAGGCCTGTGGAGATTAAGGGCCCGATGTAGGTCACCAAATACCGGTCGGTAACGGCCAAATTCGGCCGTTATCGACCGGTATTTGGTGATTGAGATGTAGGGGCCAATATTTTGCACAATCGGTAAATTTACAGAATCGGTAAATGTACCGATTCTGTAAAATACCGAATCGGTAATTTTACCGATTCAGTAAATTCCAGATGTAGGTAGCACTGTTTACAGTGCTACAGGCCTTCAGAATTCGGTATTTTACCACCCAATCCTATTGGGTGTTAGAATACCGAATACAGGTGTACATGCATATCTGTGCATGTACACCTGTGCCATGTGACACACAGACATGCCCTTAGGGCATGTATGTATGCCACATGGCACACGTGCCTGTTCTTGGGGTGCTAGAGGGTGTCAAAGTGACACCCCCTGCACCCTTGCAGGATTCGGTATTTACCGAATCGGTAAATACCAATTTGGTATTTCCCATTGATTCCTATGGGCTTCAAGGCCCATAGGAATCAATGGGAAATATCGATTCGGTATTTACCGATTCGGTAAATACCGACTCGTACAGATTCGGTAATTTTTTACCTACATCTGCCTGCTTCAGATTTACCGACTCTTAAATACCGAATCGGTATGATTCGGTATTTAAGAGTCGGTAAATCTGAATTAATCGGGCCCTTAGTGATTTCCCAGAATCACAGAATGTTAAGCCAACACTGAGGATCACTAATAAAAGCCAACAGCAAACACGAAAAGGAAACCCTTGTCACGATTTCTGTCATAAGCAAATAAAGTTCATTAATTACAATATTATCGGGCTTTATTTTCTTTTTCTTAATTATACCGTCTATCCATTCTAAATGGCCGCCATGTTCAGTAACAGCTCCCAGAATCATTCAGATATAAGTCCATCTGTAATGTTTTTAAAGCAGTGTGCCAGTGTTTAAAGCATCAGATCAGGGTATGGGTCCCGAAGAGTTGAGGTTGCTCTTTTCTGGAGCGTTTTTCAATTAAAATTGTTGGGTTGCATTGTACCAACGTTAAATATCTTTTTTTTTTGCAGTTTTCTATAGAGCAAACTCGACTTGTAGGCTTTGGGGTGCTTCACTTGAACCATTAGACAAAATCAGTTTTTTAAAGACATGGGGAGATTTAAGGCTTTTGCCCAGAATCACAGAATGTTAAGCCAATGTTGAGGAACACAAAAATATAGCCAACGGCAAATATGAGCATGAAACAAAGAAAAGAATTGTCAGGCAAAACAAACACATCATTTTAATTTTTAATTTTAATTTAGTATGTGTATGGTGCAACGAATCATCCGCAGGGGGATCTCTCAGCACCCGGGTAGCAGAGAACTAATGACAACATAGATGAACAGTGCTCACTAAAATAACCAGGTTTTAAGACGTTTCTTAAATTGTGCCAAGTTGGTGCATGGCCGAATACCATTCCAGTGTTTTGGGGCTAGGTGGGAGAAGGCACTGCCCCCCATATTAACTTTCCTGATTCTCCGGGGGCAGTCTGCTTTTGAATGCTGGATCCCAGCTGGCGTACCGGAGTATACTATTCTACTTTTTTTGTTAAGTACGCCGGACCTAGCCCATGGAGAAATTTAAATAACAGGCATAAAAGTTTAAAAAACGATCTTTTTCTAATGGGGAGCCAGTGCAGTACTAGTAGCAGAGGCAATGATGGGGTTTGTGCAGGTTTTTTAAGGACCAGGCGTGCTGCTGTGTTTTGGACAACTTGCAGCCTTGATAACAAATCTTCCCTAATCCATACCAGTAAAGAATTCCCATAGTCTAGTCTACTGACTTGAAGCAACTGAATAAGATCCTTTCTGGAAGAGAGTTGAATCCAGGGGAAGAACTTGCTCAGCATGCGCATCACGCGAAAGCATTTACCTGAGAGTATTTTGACATGGTCTTCCATAGAAAGTCTGTTATCTATTATGATGCCACATTTTCGCCAATTCTTTAGGTGTAGGGGTTTCTTCCAATTCCACAGGCCACCACTCCATGGACCATAACTCCTCCACTTTCCCCAATAGCAAGATCTCTATTTTATTGGAGTTCAGCTGTAGGAAGTTCTTGCTCATCCAAGTGGCAATTTTTAACATGCAGCTCTTGAATTTTTCTCTGGTCAGGCGGTCCTTCTCTAGGGGAACGATCACCTGAGTGTCATCCGCATAGGAGAATGCTTGGAACCATCATGATCTAATTATAGTGGCCAGGGAAGACACATAGATATTGAGCAGAGTGAGGCTTAGGAAAGATCCCTGTGGTACCCCCTTATCTACAATTTTTGCCTGGGACACTGTTAGACCCGTCTGCTTCTGAGAGTCCCCTCACCACTATGATTTCTTTTGTTCCCCTGTACCTCCCAAAATGTGTCGCTTTTTATTTATCTACCAGGACTTTTTATGTGTTGTCTCATGGGGTTAGATGTTCCTTGATGCCCAGTTGCTCACAAGGTTTGTGGCACCTATTTACAAGGCGCCTGGCCCAAACCTGTGGCATTACAAACTGGGGTTGTCAACCTGTATGAATGAACCTAAAATGGTGGACACCCTTTTTCCTCATGTGAAGTGACTCCCATTGGAGCCTTCATGAACCCTGGCCTTTTGAGGTTTTGGCGCCCTTTGTTTGGCGCGCATTTCTGACAGGAATTCCTTTATTTTCCTCAGGTACACAAAATGGCTGCTCTAGAACCCCAGTACGGTGGCTGTGAGTGTCCTAAATACCCCTCAAGAGTGCCTTGTCATTGTCACAGCCAGAGAAGGTTCTAGAACCTTCTGGCTCGTGCCAGTATCCCAGGGCACTGGCTATATAAGGCCCAGTCCCAGGCGGCCATTTTAGTTCAGACTAGAGAAGAGGAGATTAAGAGATTCCAGACTTGACACCAGATTGACACCTGCCCTGTTGACCCCTGAAGTGGCTGGTAGCGCAGGCAGTAGAGCAGCAAAGGGTTGCCGGCGTAGTGTCTGACTGGCGTTCCAGTCAGCTACGTGAGAAGTGATCTAGCGCCTACAGCGCCTGCCCAGCGAGTACCTCATTGCCCCCAAAGACTGTGGCCAGATTCGTGTGCCTCCCCGCCCCCCCGGTGGTAAACTGTGATCGATTTATCGAGTCGCGAGGCGAGAGCAAGTTCGCCGCGACCGCGATCGTCAGCTGTGCCCCCTTCGCGACAGGTGCCTCTAGAGGGGAGCTCGGACGTCTCCGAGCCCCACCAGCGTAGAGCGCTTCCTGCGCAGATTGAAGGTGAGGTGGTGCGCCGGGGCGGGGAAAGGCTGGCCTTCGTTGGGCGGGACTAGCGTCTCTGCCACTCCCCAGTGACCCGGGAGCTGTAGCTGTGGGCGGGAACCACCGTGTATGCGGAAGTCGGAGGGAGGTCCGTGGAGCCCCTGAGAGCCCCGTCGCTAACGAGAGAAGTGCTGTGCCCGACTGAATCGTATTTTGATTGCAGCCGATGTGAGGTGGGCCCGTTTCTTCATAGTGAATGCAGCGTTGTGAAGGAACTGTGAACCGGCATTCATTTGACTGTGCGCGAAGGTTGTGTGACCTCTCCGGCAGCCCGTTCGTCAGTCTAAAGACTTTGAGCTGGTGCCGCCTGTGCTCAAGTGGTGCTAAAGCCCGTAGGCGCGCATAGACTTCACCGGCAAAGCAGAGAACCTATCCCGGTGACCGCCGAGTGCAAATGATATATTTACTGTGTTTCCTTGCCTTTTAGATATACGCGCATACGCCCTGAGTGATTATTAAAGAGTCCCAAACCTTATTTTGTGCTCAGAGAAGCCGTATACCCGGTCATTGAAAACAGCATAAACTGTAAGAGTTATCTTTCCCATTTGAAGCGTATTGCACATGTAATGATTCTAAAGTATTTAATTGGTGGCAGCGATACCAGAAGAAACATGTGGTTGTTTATTTAAATGAACCAATATTTCTTCTGATATTTATTCTGATATTTATCCTGATATTTATTCTGATATTTATTGTGATACTCATCCCTGAAGTTATTCTATTTATTAATACTATTTATTACCAGAACTGTATGACCAAAAGAAATGTATATGTGCTTTCCCAGTCAACCCTATTTACAACAAAGAACTTTTATATAAAGGAATCGTATTTTTCTACAGCAGTGGTGTGGTGTCCTTCTTTTTGGTGTGGATGTGCAAGGAGTTATTATTGGGTCAGAGCCGGCTTAACACTACAGCCTTCACTTGCCTTGTCACTTGAGCCAAGCTACCCCCTTTGTGCTGGGCTTGCCCATCGCAGGTCCAACATAAAATTGGTGCTCAGCGGGTGGGATTGCGAGCCGTGCTTGTTTTGAACCCCATAATAATTCAGTGTGCACCACAGGTACACACCCGGAGTTTTCTCCTAGCGGCCCTCCAATTCAACGTTTTGTTTTTCCCAAATTCTTTCCTGGAGGTGGGTGGAAGTGACCCTCAAAGTTCTTATCCTGGTCACCTACTTCGGGGTGGTTGTCCACACTTTTCACTGACAAGATGGAATTCGAAATGTCAGAGCTGGAGACCTATACTGTGGCACAGCTCAAGGATTTCTGTCAGGAGAGGGGAGTGTTTGTCAGGCGAGGGGCCAAAAGAGAGGAGCTCCGTACTAGTCTGCGAGCATGGGTGGAAGCACACACGGATGGAACGGTGGAGGAGGAGGAATCGGACAGAGGTACTGTCATTGATAGGACTGCGGAATGTCCCCCGGGGGTGGGTGAGATGTCAATCAGCCCCAAGGCAACCTCACGGGAGGGCAGCAGTGTGTCATCGAGAGGGTTGTCAGAAACCGAGTTAGCTGACAGGAGAGAGGAAAGACTGTTAAGGTGGGAAATAGCAAAAATGGAGTTGGAAGAAAGGAGGGAGGGGAGGAGGTTGGAACATGAGTCCAAGCTGGAGATGGAAAGGAAAAGGATGGAACACGAGTTCAAGCTACGAGAACTCGAATTCCAGGCCCCTAACATCACTCCGAAGGGTGTCGAGTCAAAGGAATTTGCCAGGGAGCCCAGGCCCCATTTACCCAAGGACGTAGTCGCCAGTTATACCGCTGGAGACGACATAGCCAAGTGGCTGGCAGCCTATGAGGTCTCCTTAAGAGCCCATGGGATCCATGAGAAGCATTGGGATGGTGGATTATACCGGTACATGCCTCCGACAGGTAGGGATGCCCTATTGGCCCTAGACCGGGAGGTACAGGTTAATTACCCCGCCATGAAGGTGGCGCTCATCAGGAAGTTTGGGTTGACCCCCGAGAAATACCGGCAAAGGTTTAGGGGCAGCCACAAGCTGAGCTCACAGAATTGGGTTGACTTCCTGGATTTTGCTAAGAAAGCCCTGGATGGGTGCGTACAAGGTAATGAGGTGGAGGACTATCGAGGGTTGTACGACCTGATACTCAAGGAACATCTACTCGAGAAATGTCTTCCCGAGCTGAGGCAACACCTGGTAGACAGCAAACTTACTTGCCCCCGTAAGCTTGCTGAGGAGGCGGACATTTGGGCAAGTACCGAGTGTCCACGAAGGGGACGGGAGGAGATTCTCAGAAGTCCGGACAGGGCGCTCCCCAGAAGAAAGAGGGGGGAGATAAGGAGTTCTCCAAAGGCCCCCAAAATACCTTTAAGGGGAAAAGTTTCTTCTCCACTTCTAAGGCTAACCCGCAGAAGAACCCTAATCCTGGCCAGAGTCAGCAGCCAAGGGTTATCCATTGCTATTAGTGCGGTGGTATTGGACATTATAAGGGAGACGTGAAATGCCCAAAGAGACCACCCCCTCCCACTGGAGGAAAGGCCCCGGGAGTCGCTAGTGTAGCGCTCGGGGAGGAGATGCCCTTAGTTAAGGGGGGGGGAGTGGGCGGGTGTCACCTTAGTGTCCCTGGGTGATCGGGAGGTGGTTCCAAAGATCCAGGTGCCCTCAAATACTACCAAGTATGGGTAATGGGTCACCATCAATGGCCATAGAGGGGAAGCTCTGAGAGATACAGGAGCCAGTATGACTATGGTAAGGAGTCATCTGGTGTCCTCAGAGCAGGTAATTCCAGGCGTACTTCATCCAGCCGCGATGGCTGACGGCAGAATGGGCCACTATCCTGTGGCCGAGGTTCCCTTTGAGTGGGGAGGGGTTGCAGGTTCACTTCGAGTTGCCGTAAGCCCCGCCGTGCCAGTCGATTGTCTGCTGGGCAATGATATGGAGCACAATGCTTGGAAGGAGGTGGAATACCGGACTCATACTGAGATGCTGGGTACACCTGATTGGGCCTGTGTGAGTACCAGGTCTGCGGCTGCTCGGGAGGAGAAGTCGCGTGGGTTGGAGCCTGGAACAATGGCCCACCCAGCTGCTGATGAAGGAACATTTCGAGGACAGGAGGAGCCTGCCTCGATGTCCATGCCCCGTGAGACGGATAGGCCACCTGTGGAGGTGGACCCGGAGTCCGCGGAGGAGGACATGGTTCCGTTGGAGGACTTGCCTATCCCCGCTGAGTGGCGAGTGGAAGGAGGACCATCCAGGGAGGAACTGAGCAAGGGACAAAGGGAATGTCCCACCCTCGAGGGTCGGAGGCAACAGGCTGAAGCCCAGGCAGCAGGTAACGAGTCTGGGAACTATCGTGTTTACTGGGAGGATGGTCTCCTCTACAGTGAACCCAGGGCGCCAGTGCACGGATTGTCACGGGCCCTGGTAGTCCCACAGTGTTACCGAGCCTTCCTATTAGAGTTGGCTCATGAGATTCCCTTGGCAGGACACTTGGGTCAGGACAAGACCTTTGCCCGGCTTGTCCCCCACTTTTATTGGCCTCGAATGAGGGTGGCGTCCGACACATACTGTCGGTCGTGCGTGTCATGCCAAGCCAGTGGGAAAACAGGGACGAAGCTGAAGGCTCCCCTGGAACCACTTCCCGTCGTTGGCACCCCCTTTGAAAGGGTGGGCATCGACATTGCTGGGCCCCTAGATCCACCTACATCATCCGGTCACAGGTTTATCCTGGTCCTGGTGGATCACGCCACAAGGTATCCAGAGGCAATTCCTCTGAGAACCATTACTGCACCAGTAGTGGCCAAGGCCCTGATGGGGATCTTTACCCGAGTGGGGTTCCCCAAGGAAGTTGAGTCTGACAGAGGGACCAACTTCCTGTCAGCATATATGCGGGCCATGTGGAAGGAGTGTGGAGTGACTTACAGGTTCACCACTCCTTGTGGAAAATGGCTAAAATTAGGTATACATAAGCGGCGTTCATTTATGTTCACCACAGCCACTGTTGAAAGTAAAGTGAAAATCGTGAAACAGTGGCCACGCCATCTTGTCCCTTTTAGGCCCCATCATGCACGTAAGTGGCAGCCATTTTGTGTGTCGTAGCCTCTCTGCCCACGGCCAATAGCCTGCGCGTCTCTCTCCCTCACTCCCCGGCCTCGCAAGCATTCCCCCGCGCCCCGACAGCCCCCGATCTCTCCTGCTTGGGCCATAAACGCACCTCTAACGCGACCCTGTCTCCGAGCCACATCCCGTGCTGAACCCCCTCGCTCTTTCATCTCATTCATAGAACAGGCCCTTTTGATAACCTCTTCCTCCCTGCCCGATTGTCCGGCCTGATCCCAGGCCATCACCTAGCCCAACAGATGCAGTTTATTGCCCCCTACAGTAGGACCTCGCCTCACATCAAAGGAGCGGTGGTTAATCAATACCCTCACACCTCCAGATCCGGCCGATCGCCCACTTTCCCGTTCCCAGCGGAATGTCCAGCTGCGCGATAACCACCACATGCTGAGATCGAGGTGAGAACTCTACTATAGATGTGTGTGGGAACGGGCCTGGACCGGGGATTCCGAGGATGTCTTTTCTGGCCTTCAAAGAAACATTATGGATGCAATGTATGTAATAAACAAAACACAAAGAGCAGAACAAGTCTGAAGAAAAGTGTGTGCCTACAACAGTAGCCGTGTGGTACTGGTGATGCATGCGTGAAACACGGGTTTGCCAGAACCATTGGTTGGAAGTCGAGGGAGGCTGACACGATTCCCATCAGACCACCCATGCGGTGGAGTTTGCGTCATGTGGGAAAGGTTTTGTCATGCCCTCCCACAACCGACCATATAGTGCCGGTGCAGGGATGGATGTAAAAAATATCATCACAGGCATGCATCCTAAAGTGATGGAAGAATAAGAAAAGTGCAGTGCTCAAATAATAATGAAGATAAAATTAAAAATTCAACTGTCCGGACTCCTGGAGGCATTGCGACAGAAGTGCGGGTGTCAAAGATTAAAAGACAAAAAGACACGCTGGGTAATATGGCTACCCTCTAGCGTAGTATAATGTGGTCGACTGTTCCGCTCGCTGACAGTACTGAGGTACCGACGGAAAGAGCGGGGCCTCTTCCTCCCGAGCGGTTGCCGGGTGAGGTGAGGTCGTCACCCACACAAAGCTGGGAAGAAGATTCATTTCTTTCCTTCCGGGGACACTTAAGTATTCTTACCCTTGATATAAAAGTAACTTTGTCAGTACAGGTTTATTATCCATCATTCATACACTATGTATGTAGTCGCAGTAGCTGATTGTGTGTTATCGGTCCTGAAGAAAGCTGGGCGAGATGCCCATAAGCAGAAACATGTCGACCACATTATACTACGCTAGAGGGTAGCCATATTACCCAGCGTGTCTTTTTGTCTTTTAATCTTTGACACCCGCACTTCTGTCGCAATGCCTCCAGGAGTCCGGACAGTTGAATTTTTAATTTTATCTTCATTATTATTTGAGCACTGCACTTTTCTTATTCTTCCATCACTTTAGGATGCATGCCTGTGATGATATTTTTTACATCCATCCCTGCACCGGCACTATATGGTCGGTTGTGGGAGGGCATGACAAAACCTTTCCCACATGACGCAAACTCCACCGCATGGGTGGTCTGATGGGAATCGTGTCAGCCTCCCTCGACTTCCAACCAATGGTTCTGGCAAACCCGTGTTTCACGCATGCATCACCAGTACCACACGGCTACTGTTGTAGGCACACACTTTTCTTCAGACTTGTTCTGCTCTTTGTGTTTTGTTTCTTGCAATTGGGGAGTGAGCAGTCAGGTCTTAAAACTTTCCCCTTGACCCCCACACACCCGTCTTGTTTATAGATGTATGTAATAAAGCCATAAACCTGTGTATAAGAGGCCAGGCCTCAGAGATGCGGTTAGAGCACCTCGAGAAGATACCCTGTTGTCTGATTTGACGTGTTCTGCTCCGTCGGAATAAACTCCTGTTTCTTGCCTTCCTGTCTCCAGCGCCTGCCTCTTTGTTTGGTAATATTGAATGGTATGAGAGGCGGCTAACGCCGGGCAAACACTGAAGGTTCTTGGTCGACATCGGCCCTACCTTTCCACAATTGGCGTCCCAAACATGGGGCCCATCAGTGACACGTGGATCCAGTGGGAGAGGTCCCAACGACAGAGTGAACGACTGCAACGATCGGGAAGTGCACCTGCCCGATAGACCCTCGTCTGGCAGCCGATCATCCGAACTTCACTGGTTCCGAGCAGACCTCTCTCGAGTGATCTACGGTCCAGACTGGGAACCATCAGGAGTGCCACAGCAATTACAGAGAATAGAGGACGATCAGGCGCTGGAAGCGGAAGACGAGAAACTGTCTATGCGGTCCGGGTAAGGTTGTGTGACACGACAAATTGCGAATTGATTGTTTGATTGTTTGAAAATACTAGTATTACTCATTTGATTGTTTCTGAGAGATGCTCTGTCCGCAAACAGGGAAGAATAGGAGTACTCTCTCTTTGTAGATAGTGAAGGGTAGGTAACGCAGGCCTTTGCCCCCTTTGTAATCCGTTGTGCCTGCCTCCCTCTCCATTTGATTGATTGTTATCCAAGCATTTACTGTTTTGGAATTGGTTCTCTTTGGACCATTCTCTATTTGCAAACAAGCACAGAGTCGCAATACTCTGTTTAGTCTTTGCAGATAGTGAAGGATAGGTCACGCAGTCTTTTGCCCCCGTTGTAATCCGTCATGCCTATTTTTATCCCTCATTTGATTGATTGTTTATCCGAACATTGATCGTTCGGAATTGGTTCTCTTTGGGTTATTCTCTATTTACAAATAAGCACAGGGTCGCAATACTCTGTTTAGTCTTTGTGAATAGTGAAGGATAGGTAGTGCAGACTTTTGTCCCCATTGTAACCCGTCATGCCTATCTTTGCCCCGTTTGTTGGTAGTTGGTTCAGCCCGGACCGTTTATTAGAGGTAGATCACCCGGCTCCACCGGAGGACACCCCTAATAAAAAGGACATATATATAAAATTACGGATTAGCCGCTGTATCGTGCTAGCAAACTATAATATAAAAATCGTTAGGAAAAACAAAAGGAATCGAGCAAAATCAGTAGGCCACTGATGGGATCTTTTTGACCTCGCTAAAATAGAAACATTAGGAACAACCCCTCATGAGAAATATGAAACTAGTGAGAAGAGCCGAACTCGACGCCATGATGGCCGCAAGACAGCTCGGCTCCGCCGCCCGCCCCGCCCAAATAACGACAAACCCTATGCAAATATTATGAATATATACAACACTCCAGCAAAGTAATATGTTAAAACATTTTATTATACAACTATTTACATGGCAGCCGGCTGCAACATCAATCCCAATACATTTGCCGTCTGCTTGACGCTGTTCCTGTCCCTCCTTCCTTAAAGTAGCAATGTTGGGCTACTTTGGGCTACTTTTTAGTAGGCTTTGGGCTGTAGAAAGTCTACAAAAGCCATCAGTCGGCGAGGTAGCATCGGTGGCGGCCTAGGGGTGGAGGACCGTTGTGCGAATAGCCCGGAGGCAACACCACGCGCCGAGGCCCATCCCCGGAACGTCCAGAGGTGGTGTCCAACAAGTTGTGTGCGGGGGATGCCTTGCTGATGGCTCTCCTCACCCCCCGCACCCTCTTCTGTTGCCTGGCCCGGCTAGCTCAATCGATCGAGCATGAGACTCTTAAACTCAGGGTCGTGGGTCCGGCCATTTTGTATATCTACGCCAGGAGATGGCGTGGGGCGCCTGCGGAGAGGCGGCGCGGACGGCCCCCTCCCCCTCCAGGTGGAGGTTCCTCTCCTGCACCAAGATTGGCATTAGCGTTCCACTCAACGGGCCCCCGCGGTTGACTGGCCGGGGGACCCGCTCCGGTGGCCGTGGTGAAGGGCGGCTGCTGGGGAACTGCCCGCTCCCCAGATTTGGGCCTGGTCCACTAGGATGGCTCTGGGCTACCTTGGAACTCGGATGCTTGCCTGCTCGGGCATGGGCCCCACTCTTGAAGACGTCCTCTCAGTTTTAAAGATTCTACGAGAGTCGTTGGCCCTCGACTCCCGCGGGCTTCCGGTGGGGGCAACCGCCACTTATTATTATTATTTAATTTTATATAGAGCGCGTAGTCACCCGTAAGTATCCCAGCGCTAAAATCAGTACAACTTGAAGTCAGCAGGGGAGGGGAGAGACAGTTTAAGGGAAGAGGTGGGATTTCAATTGCTTCCTGAACCGTAGGTAGTTGGATTCGGTTCTCAGGTAGTGCGGTAAGGCGTTCCAGAGACGTGCGGTGTGGACCGAGAAACGTCTTCCTCCTGTTCGAGCCTCCTAATTCTGGGGGTGACAATGAGGTGTTCCTGGTCGGAGCGGAGGGATCTAGGGGCTTTGTATGGTTTGATAAATTTTTTTAGGCTTGGGGGACCATTGTTTTGGAGCAATCTGTGTGCTAGGCAGAGGGCCTTGAACATCACACGTTCTCTCACCGGAAGCCAATGGAGACACTTCAGCGCTGGTTTGGCTGAGGCTCTGGCCGGGGTGTTAGTAAGGATCCGGGCAGCCGCATTTTGGACCCTTTGTAGTTTGTTCAGGGTTGCCTCTGGGGCCCCTAAGTAGATGGAATTACTAAAGTCGAGCCTAGAAAGAATCAGTCCTTGGATCAGCAGTTTTTGGGAGTTGTGGGGGAGTAGGGGCAAGATCTTTCGAATAGACCTGAGCAGTCCAAAACACGTCCCGGCTACCTTTTTTGCTTGTGTAGCAAAAGAT
Source organism: Lissotriton helveticus (assembly GCF_964261635.1). NCBI lineage: Eukaryota > Metazoa > Chordata > Amphibia > Caudata > Salamandridae > Lissotriton > Lissotriton helveticus. The sequence goes on along the minus strand of NC_136073.1, from coordinate 140,603,758 downwards.
AATTCCTTATCGAGCCAGACACCCAGGCTTTTTACCTCTGGTTTCGGGTCTGGGATCGGGCCTAAACAAGGTGGCCAGATGTTATGAAGTAGAGTGGGTCCCTTCTGACCAAGGAGGAGGATGTCAGTCTTTGAACCGTTGAGTTTCAGAGACAATCTATTCATCCATCCTTGTATCTGCGACAGACAGTTGTAAAGGTCCGCAGGTTGTTGTTTCGGATGAGAGAGGGACACCACTAACTGAGTGTCGTCGGCATAGCTGACGATGCTCACTCCGAACGGGATAACAACCTCCTCCAATGGGGACATGTAGATGTTAAATAATGTGGGGCTCAGGGAGGAGCCCTGAGGCACGCCACATTGGAGGGGAGTGTCGGAGGAGCAGGTGTTATTCTCCCAGATTTGAAAGGAGCGTTGACTCAAAAAGGAAGATATCCAGGACAGAGCAGTTCCTTCCACACCGACGCTCATGAGTCGTTGGGTGAGGAGCTGATGGTTGACGGTGTCGAAGGCCGCACTGAGGTCGAGGAGGATCACTGCCACTGATCCTCCTTCGTCTAAGAGTGCTCTGGCCTCCTCCACCGCCATGAGAAGGGCAATGTCGGTGCCCTGCCCGGGGCGGAAACCCGTCTGCGAGTTTTTTAGACGGTTGTTGTTCTCCAAAAATTGTGACAGCTTTCTGTTCACCATTTTTTCCGCGATCTTGCTGGTTCCCGGGAGGAGGGAGATTGGTCTATAATTTGCCAGGTCGGCAGGGTCAAGGGAGGGTTTTTTTAGAAGTGCCTTGACGACTGCCGCCTTCCAGCTGGGGGGGACGACTCCTTGTTGAAGGGAGGCGTTGATGAGGTGAGTGAGAGAAGGAGCGATCGAGGGTGCTACCTTTTTGAGAATGCGTAAAGGGGCAGGGTCCCTGGGAGATCCGCTTTTAATAACTTGCAGCGTATCTTCGACCTCTTCTACTGTCACTTGTCCCCAGGAAGTGATGCAAGGGAGGGTGGGAGAGTTACTGGCTTCTCTTTCCTCGCTCGAACTTGTAGATGGAATAGAGTCGAGGATTTTCTGGATTTTCTCCTTGAAGAAATTAGCCAGCTTGTGGCACTTTTCCTCATCAGCTTTGGGGTCTGGGGGGTCTCTCGGTCCCGAGTCAGGGACTTTGAGGAGTTCTTTTAAAATGGTGAAAGATTCTTTACTAGAACTAGCGGAGTGTTCTATTCTATCTTGGAAGAATAGACTTTTGGTTTTGCGGAGGGCGGTTTTATAAATTTGTGAAGCGGTGTGATAGGCTTCCTTATTATCGTTAGATTTGTCCTTCCTCCAAGAGCGTTCTGTTCTCTTGCATTCCTGTCTCAGAGATTTGAGTGCCGGAGTATACCAGGGAGCAGGAGCCACTCTTTTAGTGTGTTTAAGAGTGGTGGTTTTGGGGAGGAGTTGGTCCAGTGAGGATGTGAGCCAGGAATTGAACTGTTCGTCGGCCGTGACCGGATCCATGGAGAGGGCAGGTGTCGAATCTGAGAGTAAGCTGGCCCACTCTGCCGGTTCAAGCTTGTGCCAACGTCGGTCCGTCACTCGGATTTTAGGGGGTTGGGGGAATGATGTGGCAAGGTCCCAGGAGAAGGGGACAAGAAAATGGTCTGTCCACGGAAGAGGGATGGGGGGATCTGAGGTGATATTCCCAATATTGGTCAGGACGGGGTCGAGAAGGTGACCTTTATCGTGGGTGGGTTCGTTGTTGACAAGTCGGATGTTAAATGACCTAAGGTCCTGCAGGAGATCCAAAGCTAAGGGATCTGTGGGGTCGTTTAGGTGAAGGTTGAGATCGCCCACGAGGAGAAAGTTTGAGGCAGAGGAGGCTGATTGTGATACCATGTCAATGAGGGCGTTGAGGAAATTCCCTGTTGTCCCCGGAGGGCGATAGATCAACAGTCCTGAGATGGAGTGAATCGGGGAGATTTGAAGGGCGAAATGGCAGCTTTCGCAGTCTGCGATGTTGGCGTTACTAGTCCTACAAGCGAGATGATCTCTGTGGATGATTGCCAGCCCCCCTCCTCTCCCTTTAGGTCTATGTAGAGTTTGAATGAGGTAGCCTGGAGGAAGGGCAATGACAATATCCGAGTCCGTGCTAGCAGAGAGCCAAGTTTCTGTGAGAAACAGCGCGTCCAGACCATGATCCTGTATCAACAAGTTGATTTCGTGCGCATGCTTAGGGAGGGAGCGGCATTTAAGGAGGCCAGTCTGTAGCCCTGGCTTTCCCAAGCCTTGCTCGGCTGGGTTACACCGTGCACAGTTGGCGAAGGGTTTACCCTCAGCGTGGACGTAGTGGCAGTCCTGCTTTTTTTCCTTGCGAAGGGCTCGAAGCATATCCCTTGTATACACCACACGTTTCTGCAGCGCATCCGGCAGAGTTCCTGGGCCTGGGTCCGGCTGGGCCCGGACGGGCCCAGACGGGCTTGTCTTTGGCGCGCCCTCGGCGCGCTGACGGCGCGCCCGCTGCGCCCGTCCGCTGCGCGTCCGGGTGTTACACATAGTTTTATACAGAGAAAAGGACGTAGGGGGGTGTGGCCTGAAGAAGTGGGCGTGGCCTGTGAGCAGGCTCGCTCGCTGATGGCGGTGCTTGCAATTTCCTACCCCGTGGCAGCGTTCAGATTGGCTGCACGGGTGATTAGTAACAGGATGAGTGCCCCAACCAGCCTAGCAGGTGAGGGAAAGAAGCGTAAATTTTTAAAATCAATTCACACACAATATTTTTTTTTTAAAATGCTACAATGTCAAACAGAGCTCCCGGCTGTGCCTCAGGAGTACAGATTCTGGGAAGGGCTGGGAGTCGGCGCTTTATATAATCAAAGGGGGCGTGGCCTGAAGAAGTGGGCGTGGCCTGTGAGCTGGCTCGCTCGCTGATGGCGGTGCTTGCGGTGCTTGGCGGTGCTTGCAATTTCCTACCCCGTGGCCACTGTTGCTCGACTATCCCCCACGGATATGCCGCTGCCCCGGGTGACCGCCGCCTTATCCACATCTGGTGCCGTAGGAAAGGCTGATTCAGCGCACCGGTGGAGGGACATGCCTGCTGTCCCGCTCTCCGGAGTGGCCACAACGTTGTCACAAGATGGTGGTGCTCTCATGCTGACGCCAGCTTTTGTCCGAATTACTAAGAGACACTGTAGACTGCCAACTCGATCAGCTCCGGTGTTACCTCAGCGTGACCCGGTAGGGAAGATTTAGCCTTCCTCGCCTTTAAGTCGCGGTTCCTGCCGCCTGTCCTTTCTGCTGGCGTCAGCGGAATTTTTTGAACTGCCGAAAGGGATTCTGGTCCGGCCGCTAGTTATTGGAGGCATTTGAACTATACTCTGGACCCGCCTGGCCTCGACCAAAATGGCGCCAGTATGGGCGGGACTTGCAACTCCTTATGACGATTCTAGTTACTTAGCCTTAATGTTATGGGGGATGTATGCGGTCTTTGTGTACATGGCGGGCGGGGAAGTGTACTGACTGGGCATGCGGACAACCCTATTGATGTCAGGTTTTTTACTATTGATTATTGTATTATTAAAGCTCCGAAGTAATGTTACTCATGATACTCGCCCATGGTGTGCGTATGGACGATTTTATTGTAACTGATCCTGTTATACTTTCAATTATACAATAAACCTTCACTGGTCCTGCAACCGTTAGTCGCGTTTAGTTTTTCAATTAAATGGCTCGTCCTTTACTTACTTCTATACTACAGTGTAATGTCTCCTTACCTCATGCGTTTCCCATCTGCTCCGTGACCGGCCTACATGGTTGGAGGCCCGTATTTGAATGCTGACATCTTCACAAATAAAGTTTTTTAAATATGTGGAACTAGCCTCATAACAGTCACTTAGATTGGTAAGTTCTCGAATAAAGGCTACTATTCTCAAATAAATAAAGGGCAAGCAAAATGAAGCGATTTTGGTTATGAAAAATTAGAAAGACATGGTACACAGAAATAATGCGAAAAGAATAGTCAGGATCTGTCGTATTTTACATTCCTGCAGCATAAGCAATAGGTAAAGATCCTGATATTTAGATATATCTATGAATAGGACAGTAGACCAGTTCCTCTGGGCTTCAATGCGGAGATGCAAGGTACTACATCCCAAAGAAGATAAGTCAGGTACGTGGTAGGTAAAAACATTTTCGTGTTTATGCGCGCTGATGTACTTTGAACGCTGTCACCCCCCCTCTTTTCTTTTTCTGCAGATTAATATCGGAATTTCAGCTGAAGTATGGAGAAGACCTAAAACGCACCGTGTTCCACGAAAAAAAAATTATATAGGCTACCTCTGTAAGACGGTACATGGTATAACAGGAGCTATCTCTGGGAAGCGTGAAAATTGTATGGCATAAATGTGCGCATGGACCCTGATTTGTACGGTATGAATGCGTATGTGTGGCGCACGTCTGGGTCAATGAAAGAATGCTTTTTGTATGATTGAGGCGTTGATCGAACGGTTAATGGGATAGGAAAATTAAGCCCGAACATGATACCTGCATGTGAAAAACGAATAAAAATATAGCACTTTCCTTATTTAGGAACGACTCTCTCTGGAGCTAGTAAATTGGAGAGTGGCCTACACCAGAAACTTGAAGGGTTATTGCAGTACAACGAACCCGACCCCAACCGATATCCCAAAATATATATATATATCCAAAATGACGCGCAACAGTGAGTCAACTTATGTGCTGACTAAATAAGAAAAGTTAAGTGTACCCCGGGTCGGGGTTCATCCAAAATCCCCCTCAGCCCAGAAATTAGGGATGTTGTCATGTTTTAGATTTACCCCTTCTTCTTCCACCCTCATAGAAAAGTCAGAATTGTACCATCGCACGTCCGACTGACACCCCTCCTTTACCTCAGCTTGGATCATCATTTGCTAGATGTTGGAAGACCCCACCGTGAATATAAGCGCGACTGGACTAGTGTCCGACTAATTAAAAAGGAGTAAGTATTTTTGAAGCGGGGTTACCAACAAAAATTGTCTACTATTAGGAAGGAAGGAGAACAAAGAGCTCGACCCCCAAAATGAATTAAAGGGAATACTAAGAATACGCAACATGCACGACAAAGTCCTTTTGCCCAAAATAGCTCTGTGTTTTGTCTTAGGTTTTCGTACTTGATGTATGTACTGTCGCGCCCTATCTGGTATTTGTGTGTACGTAAACTATGAATTTATGTTTTCCCTCAGCTTGTGTTTTATACGTGAAACCGACCCGTACTGTTCTATATGTGTGTGCACTGAATAACCTATTATTATACACGTTTCTCTCTCCCTCTCTTTATGTTGTACGTGTACTAATAGCCTATTTGGTGCGCACGACGCTATCTCCCTCTGAGGGCTCCCTTGCTCCCTCTTGAATAAATGACGACACTGTATCTCGCCGGTACAGGTATGATTGGCTTTAGACACGACAGTGTTTGAACAAATTGACAGAAACAAAACAATCGTATTTTTGCCATATTACTACCTCTCCTTTCTGTAAAATGATGGGACTTTAATTGGCTGAGAAAGAAAGGACAGGTAAGACGACTGATGTCCCCTAATCTGACCCTCAAAAGGGAACTATATGTCAGTGGCCTTTTTTTAGTGATTTGGTAACACCACCCTCCTCATTCGGATTACCACCGCCCATTGCACAAAAGTAGAATGTCCGAAATGTCCCCGTTTTTCCAAAATGGTCCCAGTTCTGTACCAGCCGTCCCAGAAAATCTTAAAGACTGTAGCTGATGACCTTGTTTTTAAAGATAAATCGTCTAAAACTGATAAAGGTTAGCCGTTGCTTTCAGAAAAGAAAAAAATGCTTAACGTATGTCCTTCCCTGGAAAAAGTAGCTGTAATCCCATGATAATAGCACTTCACACTTTTTATAAATTAGCAGACCTTGAAGAAAAATATAGCTCAACGGGATTTGTTTTAGAAAAACACGAGTCTCTACTAGAGGAGCCGGTTTGAATTCGATAAACCATGTAATTTTTTGATATCAGACTTCTTGCCACGTTCGCAAATATAACTGGAATAAACACCAGACAGACATGATGTTTGAAAATAGAAAAATGCTTGCCGACCCACACTACAGCAATGATGCATGAGTTAACAACATACACCGATGTAAGGATTACTAAGCATCCACCCTATCGTGACCAATAAACGTTTCCCCAACTACTTGGGGTTGGGAGAGAAATTAAAGTGTGTAATTGTCTTCCCCTGCCAGTTCTCTAAGACTTGTTTTTTTGTACTCATTTAAAGATAACGTGCAGTCGTCGTAGGAGAGGGACCGGACGTGACGCACAGCCTGGCTGCAGATCGGGGAATATCTATGACCTCGACCAAGATGGAGCCACAGAGCAAAGAGTTGCGGGACAAGGCACCATTCTCAACGTGGAAAGTGAAGGAAAGAAGGGCTGTCCAGGAGCCCCTGCATGTTGATGAGCTCGTGCCGAAAGTCCCAGCCCATTGTGCCCGATTGATGGGCCCACTTGCTTGAAATTTCTGCCCTCCTTGGTCCGTCTCAGATCTGATCCCTCTCCACCCTCTCTTCCCTCGGCCTTCCAAAGCACGCCCCCATCACCCCCTTTTTCCATATGGAGCACAAAAGATAGAATAGGGTTTGTCCCGAAAGAAGAAGGGAATACGGGTACCCCGACTAAAGTACCTATGGTAGATTAGTTAGGTAACAGGACAAACAGGACTGTGGTCCGAGAGCAAAGAATGGCCACACCCTGCAACGCGAGATCTGAAGTAGAGCTGGACGCATAGCTCCACCGCCGGTGCTCAACAGTGCCAACGAAAGAGGAAGAACGATGAGAGCCTACCAGTGATGGCTCGCTGTAAATAAGACACTGGGAAGACGAACCCTTTTTGAACATTGCCACCCCTTGACTGTAACTTGTATTAAGTTGGATTCCTCTCCCAACCACTTTGTATTGATTATCACCCAATTGAGCTTTCGAAACCTTACATCGGTCACTTTCAACTGTACATGGGTAAATAAGAAAGCGTTAACTCTGTATCATGATGGTTATAGAACAACAGTCATACACATGAACATGCTGTCTAGTTTTGATCCTCACGGAGTCCAGACCTCAAGTAATGTACTTAATTGCCCTTATTCTGCCAGAACATTTTTGTATGACATCTTGTTTGTATTCGAACGAAATCCCCTACATCATCTAAGTAATGTCCCCATCTCAAGGTCTAATGTATGACACAGCTAATGTAATCTTGTATGCACTGCCTCCCCGCCCATCACATTGACTACATATGGTTATGTACGATTTTGTCTACATTGATAGCAGAATTATTTCCATCTGCCTGTAATGCATATGGGCTACCAAAGCGAATTGTATAACTAATGTCAGCTTGTACATCCTCACCTATGACATGCACAGGAATGAACTAACTCATGATAAAAAATGGGGACTGTGGAAAATGGCTAAAATTAGGTATACATAAGCGGCGTTCATTTATGTTCACCACAGCCACTGTTGAAAGTAAAGTGAAAATCGTGAAACAGTGGCCACGCCATCTTGTCCCTTTTAGGCCCCATCATGCACGTAAGTGGCAGCCATTTTGTGTGTCGTGGCCTCTCTGCCCACGGCCAATAGCCTGCGCATCTCTCTCCCTCACTCCCCGGCCTCGCAAGCATTCCCCCGCACCCCGACAGCCCCCGATCTCTCCTGCTTGGGCCATAAACGCACCTCTAACGCGACCCTGTCTCCGAGCCACATCCCGTGCTGAACCCCCTCGCTCTTTCATCTCATTCATAGAACAGGCCCTTTTGATAACCTCTTCCTCCCTGCCCGATTGTCCGGCCTGATCCCAGGCCATCACATAGCCCAACAGATGCAGTTTATTGCCCCCTACAGTAGGACCTCGCCTCACATCAAAGGAGCGGTGGTTAATCAATACCCTCACACCTCCAGATCCGACCGATCGCCCACTTTCCCGTTCCCAGCGGAATGTCCAGCTGCGCGATAACCACCACATGCTGAGATCGAGGTGGGAACTCTACTATAGATGTGTGTGGGAACGGGCCTGGACCTGGGATTCCGAGGATGTCTTTTCTGGCCTTCAAAGAAACATTATGGATGCAATGTATGTAATAAAGCCATAAACCTGTGTATAAGAGGCCAGGCCTCAGAGATGCGGTTAGAGCACATCGAGAAGATACCCTGTTGTCTGATTTGACGTGTTCTGCTCCGTCGGAATAAACTCCTGTTTCTTGCCTTCCTGTCACCAGCGCCTGCCTCTTTGTTTGGTAATATTGAATGGTATGAGAGGCGGCTAACTCCGGGCAAACACTGAAGGTTCTTGGTCGACATCGGCCCTACCTTTCCACATCCTTATCACCCACAGACCAATGGTCTTGTGGAAAGGTTCAACCAAACCTTGAAGGGTATGATCAGAAGTCTACCCGAAAGCCTGCGGAGGAAATGGGACGTCCTCCTACCCTGTCTGTTTGCTCTTTTCCTACAGGGAAGTGCCGCAAAAGGGAGTGGGCTTCAGCCCCTTCGAGCTTTTGTACGGGCACCCTGTACGTGGACCTCTCAGCCTGGTGAGGGACTCCTGGGAAAAGTCTCCCCGGAAAGTTCCCCAGGATGTGGTGAGCTACATGCTGGCCTTCCGAAGCCAAATGGCTAAGTTGTGGAAGCAAGCTTCTGACAACTTGGAAGCCAGTCAGGCAATCATGAAAGCGTGGTATGACCACAATGCTCACCCAGTGGAGTTGGAGCCTGGCCAGAAGGTGTGGGTGATGGAGCCTGGAGAGCTGAGTGCCCTCCAGGACCGTTGGACAGGCCCCTGTGAGGTATTGGAGAAGAAGGGCAAGTCTACCTATCTGGTGGACGTAAAGACCCCTCGGCATCCACTACGAGAGGCCGAAGTCATGGTGGTTATGGTGACTGACGGATCGGAGGAAGAGGACACGGAGCCTCTCCCCGACCTTTTTGCATCTCAAGAAAAGGATGGGTCAGTGGAGGGAGTGAAACTCTCGCCAACCCTGACTCCTGAGCAGCAGGAGGAATGTCGCCAGGTCTTGGGGTCATTCGCTCCTCTGTTCTCCCTTGTCCCGGGTAAGACCCACCTGTGTAACCATGACGTGGACACAGGGGACAGCCCACCTGTAAAGTCAAAGTCTTACCGGCTGTCTGACAAGGTGAAGGCCAGTATCCAAAGTGAAGTAGCTAAGATGCTGGAGCTAGGAGTCATCAAACCTTCAAGTAGCCCTTGGTCTAGCCCGGTGGTGTTAGTTCCTAAAGCTGCCCCACCTGGCACCACACCAGAATTGAGATTCTGTGTGGACTACCGAGGACTAAATTCGGTAACCAAAACGGATGCTCATCCGATCCCTCGGGCGGATGAATTGATTGACTGGTTGGGAGCTGCCCAATATCTCAGTACCATTGACCTCACTGCAGGGTACTGGCAGATTCCCATGTCTAATGGAGCCAAGGAAAGGTCAGCCTTCTCCACACCTGATGGACACTACCAGTTTTGCGTCATGCCCTTTGGGCTCAAGAACGCTCCTGCCACTTTTCAGCGGCTGGTGAACACGATCCTCACCGGGATGGAGTCATTCTCTGCTGCTTACTTGGATGACATAGCTGTCTTCATTAGCAGCTGGGAGGATCACTTGCAGCACTTGCAAGCCGTTCTCCAGGCCCTGGAACGGGCTGGCTTGACGATCAAGGCCAGCAAATGTCAGATTGGACAGGGGTCGGTAGTGTACTTAGGACACTTGGTGGGCCGGGGAACGGTGCAGCCCCTTCAGGCGAATATTGAGGCAATCATGGCCTGGAAACCCCCCAAGACCCAGACTGAGGTCCGAGCCTTCCTGGGCCTCACAGGTTACTACAGACGATTCGTGAAGGGGTATGGCACTATCGTGGCACCCCTTACAGAACTCACGGCCAAAAAGCAACCCAGGAGAGTCATTTGGACGGAGGCTTGCCAGCGAGCCTTCGACAACTGAAACAAGCATTGTGTAAAGCTCCAGTCCTGAAGGCTCCAGATTTTTCAAAAGAGTTCATTGTCCAGACAGATGCATCCGACATTGGCATTGGGGCGGTGCTATCGCAACTCAATGAAGAGGGTCTGGATCAACCCGTGGTCTTTCTGTCACGGAGACTGCTTCCCCGGGAACAGAGGTGGAGTACTATCGAGCGGGAAGCCTTTGCGGTGGTCTGGGCACTGAAGAAGCTGCGACCATATTTGTTTGGTTCACACTTCCTTGTTCAGACAGACCACCGACCCCTTCGTTGGCTCATGCAAATGAAGGGGGAAAATCCCAAACTGTTGAGGTGGTCTATCTCCCTACAGGGAATGGACTTTCGGGTGGAACACCGGCCCGGAGTTGACCACGCCAATGCAGACGGTCTCTCCAGGTATTTCCGCCTTAGTGTTGAGGACTCCCAAGGGGTTGGGTAGCTCTCCCCACTTTCAGCTGGGGGGACGCGTGTTAGACCGGTCTGCTTCTGAGAGTCCCCTCACCACTATGATTTCTTTTGTTCCCCTGTACCTCCCAAAATTTATCGCTTTTTATTTGTCTACCAGGACTTTTTATGTGTTGTCTCATGGGGTTAGATGTTCCTTGATGCCCAGTTGCTCACAAGGTTTGTGGCACCTATTTACAAGGCGCCTGGCCCAAACCTGTGGCATTACAAACTGGGGTTGTCAATCTGTATAAATAAACCTAAAATGGTGGACACCCTTTTTCCTCATGTGAAGTGACTCCCATTGGAGCCTTCATGAACCCTGGCCTTTTGAGGTTTTGGCGCCCTTTGTTTGGCGCGCATTTCTGACAGGAATTCCTTTATTTTCCTCAGGTACACAAAATGGCTGCTCTAGAACCCCAGTACGGTGGCTATGAGTGTCCTAAATACCCCTCAAGAGTGCCTTGTCATTGTCACAGCCAGAGAAGGTTCTAGAACCTTCTGGCTCGTGCCAGTACCCCAGGGCACTGGCTATATAAGGCCCAGTCCCTGGTGGCCATTTTAGTTCAGACTAGAGAAGAGGAGATTAAGAGATTCCAGACTTGACACCAGATTGACACCTGCCCTGTTGACCCCTGAGGTGGCTGGTAGCGCAGGCAGTAGAGCAGCAAAGGGTTGCCGGCATTGTGTCTGACTGGCGTTCCAGTCAGCTACGTGAGAAGTGATCTAGCGCCTACAGCGCCTGCCCAGCGAGTACCTCATTGCCCCCAAAGACTGTGGCCAGATTCGTGTGCCTCCCCGCCCCCCCGGTGGTGAACTGTGATCGATTTATCGAGTCGCGAGGCGAGAGCAAGTTCGCCGCGACCGCGATCGTCAGCTGTGCCCCCTTCGCGACAGGTGCCTCTAGGGGGGAGCTCGGACGTCTCCGAGCCCCACCAGCGTAGAGCGCTTCCTGCGCAGATTGAAGGTGAGGTGGTGCGCCGGGGCGGGGAAAGGCCGGCCTACGTTGGGCGGGACTAGCGTCTCTGCCACTCCCCAGTGACCCGGGAGCTGTAGCTGTGGGCGGGAACCACCCTGTATGCGGAAGTCGGAGGGAGGTCCGTGGAGCCCCCGAGAGCCCCGTCGCTAACGAGAGAAGTGCTGTACCCGTCTGAATCGTATTTTGATTGCAGCCGATGTGAGGTGGGCCAGTTTCTTCATAGTGAATGCAGCGTTGTGAAGGAACTGTGAACCGGCATTCATTTGACTGTGCGCGAAGGTTGTGTGACCTCTCCGGCAGCCCGTTCGTCAGTCTAAAGACTTTGAACTGGTGCCGCCTGTGCTCAAGTGGTGCTAAAGCCCGTAGGCGCGCATAGACTTCACCGGCAAAGCAAAGAAACTATCCCGGTGACCGCCGAGTGCAAATGATGTATTTACTGTGTTTCCTTGCCTTTTAGATATACGCGCATACGCCTTGAGTGATTATTAAAGAGTCCCAAACCTTATTTTGTGCTCAGAGAAGCCGTATACCCGGTCATTGAAAACAGCATAAACTGTAAGAGTTATCTTTCCCATTTGAAGCGTATTGCACATGTAATGATTCTAAAGTATTTAATTGGTGGCAGCGATACCAGAAGAAACATGTGGTTGTTTATTTAAATGAACCAATATTTATTCTGATATTTATTCTGATATTTATCCTGATATTTATTCTGATATTTATTGTGATACTCATCCCTGAAGTTATTCTATTTATTAATACTATTTATTACCAGAACTGTATGACCAAAAGAAATGTATATGTGCTTTCCCAGTGAACCCTATTTACAACAAAGAACTTTTATATAAAGGAATCGTATTTTTCTACAGCAGTGGTGTGGTGTCCTTCTTTTTGGTGTGGATGTACAAGGAGTTATTATTGGGTCAGAGCCGGCTTAACACTACAGCCTTCACTTGCCTTGTCACTTGAGCCAAGCTACCCCCTTTGTGCTGGGCTTGCCCATCGCAGGTCCAACAGACACAAATGTGTCCAACTGTATACATTGTGATCTATCATAGAGAGAACTTTGCATCCATTTTAGTGCTGATCCTCTGACACCAATATCTCGCAGCTTGTCTGAAAGGATTCTATGAGAGATGCTGTCAAAGACTGCCGACAAATCTAAAAGGACCAACATCATCGGTGTACTCTCATCTAACAACATTCTTATTGAGTCTGTCACCTCTGACAAAGCAGGTTCCGTGCTGTAACAGGCACGGAAACCTGAATGTGAGGGGTTGAGCAAGTTATTCTGTTCCAAATAGGCAGAAAGTTGTCGATTAACCAGGGTTTCCAAGATTTTTGAACAACAAGGGAGAAGCGAGATTGGTCTATAATTTTTAAGGTTTTCAGGTTCTGCTAGTTCTTTCATAATCAGTGGTTTGATAAAGGCATTCTTCGATGTCGAAGGAAACGAGGACATATCCAATGATATCCAAACATTGCAAACTTCCATAATTGGATTGGACAAGGCCAGTGCCAGATCAGAGATAATGTGAAGGGGCGGGCTACATCTGACAGCGAGCCTGACCTGCTATGTGTTAACAGAGGAAGCACTCATTCCACGGTGATGGTTGAAAAGGTTTCAAGTCTTGGGGAGAGAAAATCCACCGGAGTGGGTAGTATTGAACCAGTCTCCTCTTCAAGATCAAAGGAGTTATACTTTGTCAATCTTCTGTTTGATATGAGAAGCTAACTCATCACATAACTTCTGTGTGGGTGGGAGCGAAGGGTTAGTTTCTCTAGGATTGGTGAATTCTTTAAGAATCTTGACGAGCTCTTTCGAGGAGTACTTTGCCTCGGTGATTCTTGTACCTAAATAAGATCTCCTGGCGATGTTACAATTCATTAGGTACGTTCTGTGTAATATTTTGTATACCAATTAATCCTCCTCCAATGTTGACTTCCTCTATTTCCGCTCACTGATTCTATAGAAGGCATTCAGGCTTTCTGAGTACCAAGGGGCTGGGGCAGTCCTATCCCAAACTATAACTGACTTAATCGGGGCAATAATTTCAAAGGCCGCTGTTATCAATGTCTCTAATAAATGCAAAGCTGTGTTACTGTCAAAAGAGTTGCCAAGTGACGGTGGAAAGAATACTGAACTAAAAGCAGTTGGTGTCACCTTCCTCCATGCTCTACGGAGCTCCTACACCCTTGAAGCTTGTCTAATGGTTATTGGATATTCAGAGAGAAGGCCAGAGCCAAATGGTCAGTCCAACTTAGCTCTAAGGGGCGGCTCTACTCTGAGCTCCTTAATGTAAGTAAAGATGATATCCAGTGGATGGCAGCTGTATGTGTCGAACTACATATTTTGGGGAAAAGACCTAGGGATTCCATGGCTGATAGTAAGCCTGCAGAATCTATATTATCAGTATTGTCTAAATGATAGTTAAAATCCCCTAGGAGTAGGAAGTTATCTGCTTGCATGGTATGAAGAGCAAGATTTTCCAATAATGCCATAAAGAAGGATTTCTTGCTTTTGCAGGGGGGATAATAGACTAACACTCCCATCACACTGATGCCTTGGGCCAGTTTCATTAGGAATACCATTAGTTCCATGCTTGGAGTGGAGATAGTATCCAAGATTTTTATGTGGAGGTGTAAACATACCAGTAAATTGGGCTGTGCTCCATGGGAGGAAACAAAACATAAAAAACCTTGGTATAGCCAATAGGTCTCGCCTTTGGGACCTTATAAGTGTTTGGTTATCCAGCACAATATCCTTGGTGCAACAACATCAACTGTTGCGTGGCTAAACACTATAAAGTCCCAAAGGTGAGACCTATTGGCTATGCCAGTGCTTGTCTTCTTTAGCTATGCTGCACAGCATCTGGGAAGTTGCACCACATTGGTAAAAATAAACATTGACATTTAGGTCCTGAGTGAAGCTTCAAGCTTCTTTGTTTTGAAGAAATGCTTCAGAAAGGCTACTTGTTTGAATTAATGGCGACGTGACCTCAGATTTAATTTAGATTACACTTTCTGGTTAGTGTGTATTAATGCATTACTTATGCAAGAGTTCACATTGGGAAAAGTTAAAAAAAATCATAACATTTTCACAGGGAGTGCGTGTAAATGCATGCATGGTGTGTGTGTGCTATATGTTACTTTTATGTTATAAAGGGCTAACAGGCTGGCTTCGATATTTCTCACAATTTATCACTAGTATTACGTTGATAGCAAAATTATGCTAGAAACTAGGGAGAGGGGCGGGGCTGCACGTAAACAGTGCTCTGTTCAAAGTGTCCTTTTCATATTATCAATAAACCTTGCACTCTAAGACCCCCGGATGTTCATGGAGCCGATGTAAAAATTACGAGCCATGATGTCTCATGAAAAAGACAGTCAAAGTAAAAAATAACCCCACACTAAGTGAACATTTTTAGCTACGAAGTGGTCAAAATGAAATTACCCATATTTATCAAGGAACTTGTGCCCAAGGAGGCCTACTGTGACACTAAATAGACAACAGCAGCTGACTTCTGCAAGTATAGTTTTAATGTACAGGTGTACAAGAAGTGACTGAGACACAGGTTGCATTGCAAAATAATACCACTGAACTGCTTTTATGACTCCACAAGTTGAAAAAATAACTATACACTTAAAGAGTGGAGGGTGAATGCATGTGAGACAATTGTCCTGCATCGCAATGTGATACTAGCTTATCTGCCTGCAACGAGAGGGCACACGTACGAGTAACACGATTTGAGCTTCATCTGTGGATTAGCTGTGTGCGGGAATCCACCCTGTGGTAGTTTAGCAAATCATTAAGTTAAGCATTTGCAGAAAACATCCAGTTTTTCGACCTATATTGCCCATTTTACGGAATCCTTTTTGTGTTTCTGTCGGCCATTTTGGCTGCTATGTGCTTGGTCCTACCTTCCAGTCAACTGCTCTTGAAATCTGCCTAGAGACAAGATATGTTTAGTCTCCTCTACTTTGCACATGCTCAGAAGAGCATACAGCTGTCCCTAGCATATAACTGTCAGGATGTGTTTACTCCAACTACCTAACTGTTAGCTCCTCCCACTTGTCGACTGTGCATTTTCTGTGTGACCGTGTATGTGCCTAGGAACAGCAGCTTGTACTTGTACCGGCTTCTTTTGAGCACCTGTGTGGGTATAAAAGGACCCAGCTCCTTCCAGTCAGTGTGCTACCTCATACTATACCGAAGGGTGTTGTGTGAATGTAGTTCCACCTCATGAGGTTTAATAAACTCTTTCTTTTCTATTCCAGTTTCTGTGCCAACCTCTTACTATTGGTCCAAGGACTCAGAGCAGAGAAGGGCGAATCCCTTGCACTAGTAGGCCTGGCTGGGGCTTGCTACCACAAATTGGCGCGTCCAACGTGGGGCTAATCGGCGACTCGGATGCCCAAAGGACTGGTCGAGACAAAGGATTGGAATCTCGCTTTGGACGTGATCACTGCAAGAGGAGACCCGAGTCTTGGCATCCACGGCATTTTCCCTTTCTTTCTGTTCTGACCATCCAGGTGGTGCCGGTCCTCGACTGAGATCTCTTCTGTTGATCCGCTGTGTAGTGACCGTTTGGTCGATTTGAGAACTTGGCAGGAGGAACCTGGACACTATTTCACTGGTAAGAGCCGTTTTACGGCACTTGCTGTAAGTATGACGCCTTGTAATTAGTAAGGTAGTTTAGATACGCTTACTACGGCAATTCCTATGTAATGGCCAAACGTTTGAGATGATTCTATATAAAGTTAATATATGTCTTGCAACACATATAGGCAGGTAATGAGGAGATTTTTCTCTACTCCTGTGAAATTCAAACGGCGCAACGTACAAAGAGTACTTTAAGTGCTACTTTTTTATAATACTGCGTATTTTGCACTATTTTCGGCATGCCTGTTTTTAGCACACTTCGTAAGTTGTGTTGCTTTTGCAGTGGTACCAATTTGAAACTTGATGAAGCACAACCAGCCCCCCCGGAGGGGACGCCTAATAGGGATATGTATAATAAATATGTTATTTCGTCCATAATGTACAGCACATTGTGGAATAAATACACCGCAAGGATCCTGAGTTGCGTTGGCCTATGCATGGGCCATTTGATTTGCGAAAGATTCAGTATGTGGAGCAACGAATGTTCAAACGAAAGGCTAGGCAAGATATGTTTGATTGTGTGTGAAAATGGGAGAAAGAAGTGCGTGAGCGAATGAAGCGTGAAAAGGCCTTGATTGAAAAAGAACAGCGGGAAAGTGTGCATGCGAAAGACTTAGATATGAAAAATAAAGAGATGAGAGAAACTTACGAAAGGGAAGATAGGGAGCGTCAGTTACAGATAAATGGCCAATATGCTATTCTTAGACCCTCTCTATCCTATTCCTAATAAACCCCAAGATGATTCTCTTTTGTTAGATCGTTCTCCACCTCTGTATATTTTCCCTTCTGCTTCTAATGAGTCAGATGAGGACTCTCCTACAGATCAGGATAAAGCCAGAGACACTCGCTCAATGTTAACTACCGAACGTTCCTCTCAGATTAGATCTGCGGCGCGAAAAAGTCGATCGTGGTACTCTCACTGCTTCTGAACTTCTAGATACTATTAAAAATTGGTCAGAGAGGGAACAGAAATATTTTACTGCGATATTGGCTACAGAGGTTGTTGAGCGATTTAGGAAATATTCAGTGGAAGTACAGCCAAGTGATATAGCAGCTGATTGTAAGCAATTACGTGAAGGTTCTTTTGTCTTCTCCCAGGTGGCTGATACGATCAGACGCTTGGTTAAACTACGTGATGAAGCAGTCCGTTTGCGGGAGGAGAAAAAGGCAGCAGACGCAGCTGCACAAACATCTTGAATCAACATGGCATAAGCTCCGACGCCCGACACAGATAAGACCGTTGTAAATGTGAAACCCATGCGGGAAGCCGTGCCTTTATATGTTCCTCCTAAAGGAACAGGTACAAGTGATGATAAGGCTTCTATTGACGCGAAAGGATACTTTATTTATAATTGGGTTTACACTCCTTGGAATAGAGCAGACGTCATGGCTCTTAAAAATGCATTGCCTGATCCGCGAAAGAATCCAACAGCTTTTTATGAAGAAATTGAGGGTGCCATTAGTTCTTGTACTGTGACTTTGTCTGACATTGATTTGCTTTTTGGATTAATATTACTGCCTGATATGTGGAGAACTGTGCGTAAAATTGATGATTGTGTGACATTTGGGGCATTATGGGCAGATATAGAACAATTAGAGAAAGATTGAGAGCCCGCACAAAAACCATGTAAACTAATATTAGGTCTTCCAGCAGCTATATTGGTTACGTTAAAACCGATTATTCCCCCTAAAAAAATAAATTGGACTATGTTAGCATCTTGCAAGCAAAAAATAGATGAATCAGTTTCAGATTTTTTCACATGCTTTGAAGAAGCAATCCACGATTTTAGTGGCCAGTCATTGACAGATGACACAGGTAGGCATCTGTTTGTCGATAAATATGTCACAAACCTGCTGCCAGACATAGCTAGTCACCTAAAGGCCAGCGAACGTTCATGGACTACCTTCTCTCCGGCTTCTCTCCTAACTATGACTCAGTATTATGAACGACAGGAATTAGAAGCAAAAAGTAAGGAGGATTAAAAATCTAAAGAGTTAAAAACAAAGGTTATGATGGTTCAAGCTTATGGCTCACCTTATAGAGGTGATAATAGAGGAGGACGTGGATCTTATGGTTCGTCTTTTCCTCCCTCTACTCGTGGAAATTTGTCTATTAATCAGTGTGCCTATTGCAGACAATTTGGCCACTGGATTTCCAATTGTCCGGTGCTAAGTGCCCAGCAGGGTTCACGTGGTCGGGGACAACTGAGAAATCGTCCAGGATATTCAGGGCCTAGAGGAAATACAAATGATTGTGCTCGGTTTGATGCTAATGCACGTGGACAAGAAGGGTCTAATACTTTTGACAGACGGAATCAATATCAAATGTCCGACTATGAGCCATCTGATTTGCAAGGTTCTGTTTATGCATAGGATTGCCTAGGATGGGGTAAGGAATCAGTCAAAGTTCCAGTAGATCTGAAGGGTCCCTATGTTACAGCACATGTTTTGGGTTTTACTGATCACTATCTGGCTGAGACAGGAGCAACTCGTAGCGCCTTGCCTAAACACTTGATTCCTAGGGCTGCCCTGTCTGACTTAACTATTACATCGATAGGTTTTGATGGAACATCCACCCTTAGCCCATTTTCACAACCACTTGCCCTCCATGTTGATAAGTTTACTGCTCCATGTCCATGTTTGCTTTCCCCAAATACACCAGATAATATTGTGGGTCTTGACATGCTCAAATATTTCAGGGCCACGATACGATGTTCTCCGGAAGGAGAACGGGTTATTTTAAATGACAACCACCCCATGATTGAGAGATCCTGTATTGTTAAAGAGGTCATTGCCCTAGCTTCACTCCCTAGTACTTTGTGGGCTACTTCAGATACCGATGTAGGACAAATGGTTATTCCACCAGTGCATATTAGTGTCAAGGAGGGTGCTATACTGCCAAGATTGCCTCAGTATAACATTTCTCGGGAAGGAGAGGAATCACTTACACGCATTGTTCATGACTTAATTAAAGTGGGGGTTGTGGAAGAAGTTCCTTACCATGTTTGCAATAGTCCGATTCTTCCTATTTTGAAAAAAGATACTGACACTAAGATTTATAGATTTATCATTGACTTGAGGGAGGTCAATAAGATTGTAGTACCGCAATACCCTGTAGTGTCTGACATAACGACATTGCTTACCTTGGTCCCTCCAACAGCAACTACATTTTCAGTAGTAGATTTGAAGAATGCTTTCTTCTCGATTCCTATTCATCCTTATAGCCGATATTTGTTCGGTTTCACTTTGAATAATCGATCGTAAAGATTTTGTAGAGTTCCTGAAGGCTATACTGAGAGTCCTAGTATTTATAGTAAAGCCTTGAAACGACAACTTGATTCTTTTATTTTGCCTGATGGAGTGGCTCTCATACAATATGTTGATGAAATTTTGTTAGCAGCTGATACACCTGAACAGTGTGAAATGTGTACTTTGGCCTTGCTTTCTTTTCTTGCGACACATCACCATAAAGTATCACGGAAGAAATTGCAATATTGTAGACCGAAGGTGACCTACTTAGGTCATCTTCTGTCTAAGGAGGGACGTGCATTGACACCAAATTGCATTCAAGCAATTTTAGACACTCCAGTACCTTCCACACAGAAAGATGTCCGTGCATTCATTGGTTTAACTTCATTTTGTAGGCAATGGATAGTGGGTTTTTCACACATTGTTAAACCACTGCTAGCGCTTTTGACTAAAAACTCTCAGATTCCCCTTCCTTGGACAGATGAATGTCAAAATGCTTTTCGCCAGTTGAAACAAGCTCTTTGCTCTGCACCAGTGTTAGGTACACCAGATAATACGAAAGCTTTTACACTCTATGTACACGAGAAAGATGGATGTGCATTGTCAGTTTTAGTACAGACACACGGTGACAAGCAATGTCCCTGTGCATATTTTTCTGTAGTTCTTGATCCTGTTGCTCGTGCGTTGCCTGGATGTTTCCATTCAGTTGCAGCAACAGTATATGCCCTTTTGAATCAGACTAGAAAGTAAAATTTGACTAGTGCCCGCCTGACAGGATATGAATTGACACTATTAGCACCTCATATTACATTGAAGAGTTGTGCTACATGAAACCCAGCTACTTTTTTGCCATATCCTGTGACTCAGTCCCAGTCGAAGGAACCTCATGATCGTATATTCCTTACTGAGGAACAGACAAAGGGTCGCATCGATTTGCAAGAAACGCCCCTTTCAGATGTAGATGGGGACTTATGGGTTGATGGGTCCTGTTTGAAATTACCAGATGGCACAACGTCAGCTGCATATGCAATCACCACACTTGAAAGAGTAGTGGAAACAGCTGGCATACCTCAGAAGTCGGCTCAAGCAGCTGAACTAATAGCTTTGACACGAGCATGTGAGGTTAGTACTGACTTATGTGTGAACATTTACACGGATAGCCGCTATGCTTTTAGAGTGGTTCATGATTTTGGTTTACTCTGGAAGGAAAGAGGCTTTCTTCCATCCCAAGGGATGCAGATAATGCATAGAGAATTAGTACATAATCTCTTGACTGCACTCACATATCCAAAGAAAGTTGCCATTATGAAGTGTAGCGCACATAAGAAGATCACTGACAAAATAGGACAAGGAAATGCCTTTGCTGATCGTGTAGCTTATGAGACTGCGATGCAACGAAGCACTACTCCCATGTACGTAGTGAAATCTAAAGCTGAACGATGGCATGATGCTAGAGAGGAAGTACTAGATGTATAGAGTTCTGCCTCTGTAGCAGAACGTGAGCAATGGTCCAAAGAAGGAATATTGGACGATGAGGGTTGCTGGCAAAACAAAGACATGGATAAGTGGAAGTTACCTGCAGCCTATTTACAATATATGGTTCAAATGGCACATGGGCTGGCACATTTTGGAGCTCTAGCATTAACTAAATTGCTTACACAAGTCTGGGAGCATCCTGAGATTGCCAGTACTGCTAAAAGAGTGGTACAGTCCAGTTTGATCTGTTGGCAGTACAATCCTGGAAAAGGTACACAAACTCCTACAGGAGGGTTTGCTACACCAACCGCACCTTTTGAAGTTTTGCAGATGGATTACATCCAGCTTGTACGCTGTAGTAATCTGAAATATGTCC
Source organism: Lissotriton helveticus (assembly GCF_964261635.1). Taxonomy (NCBI): domain Eukaryota; kingdom Metazoa; phylum Chordata; class Amphibia; order Caudata; family Salamandridae; genus Lissotriton; species Lissotriton helveticus. The sequence goes on along the minus strand of NC_136073.1, from coordinate 140,582,569 downwards.
TAGTGGTGGTATGTGCCTTCAGTAAATGGATATAGGCGTACCCTACAAAGGATAATACTGCTCTTACTACAGCAAAGGTGCTTCTGAAGGAGTTTTTCCCCAGGTATGGTGTTTGCAAACGTTTATGGAGCGACAACGGACCTCATTTTATTGGGCAAGTTGTTGATTATGTCATGAAAGGATTAGGAATCAAACAGAAATTCCATGCAGTTTTGCACCCACAATCAGCAGGATTGGTGGAAAGGTATAATGCTACCTTAAAATTGAAGCTGGCAAAGATAGTGGCTTCTACGTCCCTAAAGTGGCCGGATGCATTGCCTTTGGCACTGTTGTCCTTAAGATCAGTACCACACTCACGATCAGGTCTCACACCATATGAGGTAGTATTTGGAAGACCGATGAATTTTTGGGGAGTTCCTAAACCACGCCCCACACATGATATACCTTGTGTTCTGTTGAGCGATTATTTGGCACAGTTAACTGATAGTTTGACTTCTATTCATCAACAGATTCAAGAAGCTCTTCCTGATAGATCTACAGGTGAGGCCCATGATCTCCGTCCTGGTGACCAGGTGATGGTCAAGGCGTTTGACAGATCGAACAGCTTGGAGCTGAGGTGGCGAGGTCCGGAGCAGGTGCTGTTGGCTACAAGGACAGTGGTTCGAGTGACGAACAGAAAGAATTGTCTACATACCACGCATTGCAAGCATGTATCGCCCCCCTTGGTGGAACCTGCTGTGCTGATCGACCATCGAGAGATTCTGGAAACGGAGAAGGGTCAAGCTATCTCATCTGACGAATGTACGGAAGCCTTCCCGGACCACACGATTCCTGGAACAGCGTGATATAATTTGAGACCGAGGAAAGAATCTGCAGTTTTGAACAAGACTGGTTGAGCTACCGCCCTTGGTTGTGAAACGGAGAGCCAATAAGGCAAGGGGGGGTCTGCCCTGCATTAGTGTAGTGACACCCGTCTTGGCCTGTGGTGAAGAAATCAATGGCAACCCACGGGAGAAGAGCTCCAACGATTGTTTTGTTTTTAGATTTTTTGAAAGATTGATCATCATTGCTATAGAAGATGAATAACACAAAGAAAATATTTGTGCTGTAGGGTTTGTTATTGCCCTGATGGTTTTGGCAATAACCACTTGGTTCATTGAGAAAGCAGTTCCTGCTCGACAGCTTTTTGTTGCAACCACTCCAGCTCCACTGGAGAATTACTACTACACTCTTCCTTATCATGAGCAGAAACATCGACAGTCTTATCTGAATAACACATTCATTCAGATGTTGCATCATACCCATAATGCTACAAATAGTACCAATTGTTGCGCACCAGAAGAAAGGGGGAACGCCTTTTATTCCACTACCGTTTTCTCATAATGGTTCATGTCAAGCTTGGTGTGCTCTTTTGCTTGCTTATGGAAAGCCTTTAGTAGGTGGAATTATTTTTCAGTTGAATAAAGAATGTTACCAAGGCAAAAATGGGTATCCTCAAGCTAAAGGGACTAAATGGGAATGGGATGAATACCAACCGTACAATATTTCAACATCATATGTCTTCACAAATGTGAGGAATCTGAAGAACATTGGACCCTTTGTGATTTCTGTAACCAGAGCAAAAGCAGATTTATGTATTGGCAGTGTTGGGAGAATTCCCGTAGGACAAAGCGAATGTACTACTGTATTAAACATTGAAACTGTTAACAATAGCAGCTTTGTAGTGTCTCACAACACCTAATTTGTGTGTGGTAACAACGGATATTACCAATCACCTGTTGGATGGTCAGGGGTATGTTACATATCATTTTTGTTACCCCCTGTGTTTTTAGCACCTGCATCATATCATCTTGACCTGAAACTGTTTAAAGATATTTCAATGAATAGATATAAATGGACAACAAGTACTGATGAGATTGACCAGACAGACACCGCCCTGCAACAATATGTTGATTTCAATTTGTGTTTGTTCTTCTTCGTGGGTGCGGCATTAAATAGCAGAAAGATCAGACGATTGACTCGTGTAGTGGAAGCTGTTACCAATCAGACAGCTATGGCACTTCGGAACATTACAGAAGAACTGCAAATTGCAAGAATTGTAGCACTCTAAAATCGGATGGTGCTCGATGTGATCTTGGCTGAACGTGGTGGTGCATGCCGCATCATCGGTAGCAGCTGTTGTGTCTTTATCCGGGACCATTCGCCTTCAGTTTATGACGCAATTTCTAAACTGCATAAGATTGCTGCAGACATTCACCCAGAGACTGGTACATGGACATTTTCAAACTGGATATGGACACTCTTTGTTACTTGGGACTGGAAACTACTGACTTTTCTATGTATACTACTGGTGATACTATTTACATGCTGTACTTGTATACCATGTGGTCCCCTGATTTGCTCTATGTGCGTTACTGCTTGTACACCTGCCAAGAGAAGTGTTACGAAAGAACAGCAAATGTTAAGCAAAGAGATTTCTGATATGATGAATATCAATGTACAGGATGCAGATCTAGATTACCTTAGACAGACAGATGTCTTCAGCAAATGCTGAAATGGTCGTCTGTGGTAGTTTAGCAAATCATTAAGTTAAGCATTTGCAGAAGACATCCAGTTTTTCGACATATATTTCCCATTTTACGGAATCCATTTTGTATTTCTGTCGGCCATTTTGGCTGCCATGTGCTTGGTCCTACCTTCCTGTCAACTACTCTTGAAATCTGCCTAGTGACAAGATATGTTTAGTATCCTCTACTTTGCACATGCTCAGAAGAGCAACTGCTGTCCCTAGCATGTAACTGTCAGGATGTGTTTACTCCAACTAGCTAACTGTTAGCTCCTCCCACTTGTCGACTGCGCATTTTCTGTATGCCCTTGTATGTGCCTAAGAACAGCAGCTTGTACTTGTACCGCCTTCTTTTGAGCCCCTGTGTGGGTATAAAAGGACCCAACTCCTTCCAGTCAGTGTGCTACCTCATACTATACCCAAGGGTGTTGTGTGAATGTAGTTCCACCTCATAAGTTTTAATAAACTCTGTCTTTTCTATTCCAGTTTCTGTGCCAACCTCTTACTATTGGTCCAAGGACTCAGAGCAGAGAAGGGTGAATCCCGTGCACTAGTAGGCCTGGCTGGGGCTTGCTACCACAACCCCGCCACTTGTTTGAAATGCCCAGCCCGAGGTGAGCAGAAAGAGCCTCTAATGAAAGGCTCCACACCCTGCCAATATCTGCGAGGGGGCTGCGGGCAGTGATTGGAAGAAGGGAGGTGGGCAAAAGCCAACAGAGGGGTCGATTAGGATGGCGGACGGAAACGGGTACTGTCCGCCATGTTCGGGGAATTTTAACTCCCGGCAGCGCCGCGGAGAATCCACGGTTGCGATTAGGATATTCATGTCAAGAAACTCCGACCGCGGCGGACGGATCACATCAAACACCGTCCGCGGTGGACGGAACATAGCTAACACCGTCCGCGGCGGACAGACCCAAATGAACACCCACCCCCGCGGACGGACATGACCGCGGACACAGCCACATTTACCGCCATACCTGTGAAAACTCCGTGTCTGCAATTAGGATAACGCCGCCTATACCACGGTACGCACAGCCATCCACGTCCGCGGCGGAAAGGATGCAAGGAGAAACAGTGCATCACTGCGGAAGGCCAACACGAACAACATCCCTATCGTCAAACCAATGTCAAAAAGTGTGCCGCCAGTAAATAGCAAACACACGAAAAAGGACAACCCCCCCTCCTGAAACACCAACACCAATAACAAGCCACTATGACACCCCCCGAAGTACCCAATAATGCACACTAGTCAACACACCCACCTGCCAACAACCATTGAGCCACGACAATAAAATGACACCCACCCACTACCACAATCCTTTGCATCACAGCATTGCTGCTAGCAAGAGGCCCTATGCTATCTACAGCATACTCAAATTTAAGGCACACAAAAACCACCCTACCACACCCACCACACAAACACCCACCACACCATTCCTACACACCACACACCACACACCTGCACCCCCCAACTCACTCAACCCACACACTGAGCACCACACACATGGCACCCAAAAAAAACCCTAAATTCACGGAGACCGAGTTGAGGGTAATGGTCGATGAAATTCTCCGTGTTGAGCCCCACATATTCGGGGCACTAGTCCAGCAGACCACCGTGGCGCAAAAGAATCACATGTGGGACAGAATCGTCAGTCGGGTGAATGCGTCAGGGACGGTGCCAAGGACAGAGCACGAAATACAGAGGCGTTGGCATGACCTGAAAACCAGGGTGAAAGGCATCCGCGCCAAAAAACATGCGAGAGCCAATCACAATGGCGGCGGAACACCCCCGGAGCCCATACCCTACACCGATTGGGAGGAGAAGGTGCTGGTTATACTTCACCCAGAGAGCCTAGATGGACTTGAGGAAGGAAAAGAGGCTGGTAAGTACAAACCAAGCACCACGATCAGTACGACATGGTCAGCCTCACACAACTGAGAAGACACATCTCCCAGGCCCCAACCCATTCACACCAGACACATACTCACCAAAATGTAAATGGCTACCAACATGCCCCCATGTCCACAGGGAGGGCGGTGGTGGTGTGTGGGGTGTGTGCGAGGTCACAACTACAAATCCCAATAGGCCCCCATGTCCACAGGGAGGGCGGTGGTGGTGGGTGGGGTGTGTGAGAGGTCACCACTACAACTCCCAACAGGCCCCCATGTCCACAGGGAGGGCGGTGGTGGTGGGTGGGGTGTGTGAGAGGTCACAACTACAACTCCCAACAGGCCCCCAGGTCCACAGGGAGGGTGGTGGAGGGTGGTGGAGGATAGGGTGTGTGGGGTGGGTGAGAGGTCACAACTACAACTCCCAACAGGCCCCCATGTCCACAGGTAGGGTGGTGGAGGGTGGTGGAGGGTAGGGTGTGTGGGGTGTGTGAGAGGTCACAACTACAACTCCCAACTGGCCCCCATGTCCACAGGGAGGGCGGTGGTGGTGTGTGGGGTGCGTGAGAGGTCACAACTACAACTCCCAACAGGCCCCCATGTCCACAGGGAGGGTGGTGGAGGGTGGTGGAGGGTAGGGTGTGTGGGGTGGGTGAGAGGTCACAACTACAACTCCCAACTGGCCCCCATGTCCACAGGGAGGGCGGTGGTGGTGTGTGGGGTGTGTGAGAGGTCACAACTACAACTCCCAACAGGCCCCCATGTCCACAGGGAGGGCGGTGGTGGTGTGTGGGGTGTGTGAGAGGTCACAACTACAACTCCCAACAGGCCCCCATGTCCACAGGGAGGGCGGTGGTGGTGGGTGGGGTGTGTAAGAGGTCACAACTACAACTCCCAACAGGCCCCCATGTCCACAGGGAGGGTGGTGGAGGGTGGTGGAGGGTAGGGTGTGTGGGGTGGGTGAGAGGTCACAACTACAACTCCCAACTGGCCCCCATGTCCACAGGGAGGGCGGTGGTGGTGGGTCGGGTGTGTGAGAGGTCACAACTACAACTCCCACCAGGCCCCCATGTCCACAGGGAGGGTGGTGGAGGGTAGGGTGTGTGGGGTGGGTGAGAGGTCACAACTACAACTCCCAACTGGCCCCCATGTCCACAGGGAGGGCGGTGGTGGTGGGTGGGGTGTGTGAGAGGTCACAACTACAACTCCCAACAGGCCCCCATGTCCACAGGGAGGGTGGTGGAGGGTGGTGGAGGGGGGTGGAGGGTAGGGTGTGTGGGGTGGGTGAGAGGTCACAACTACAACTCCCAACTGGCCCCCATGTCCACAGGGAGGGCGGTGGTGGTGTGTGGGGTGTGTGAGAGGTCACAACTACAACTCCCAACAGGCCCCCATGTCCACAGGGAGGGCGGTGGTGGTGGGTGGGGTGTGTGAGAGGTCACAACTACAACTCCCAACAGGCCCCCATGTCCACAGGGAGGGTGGTGGAGGGTGGTGGAGGGTAGGGTGTCTGGGGTGGGTGAGAGGTCACAACTACAACTCCCAACTGGCCCCCATATCCACAGGGAGGGCGGTGGTGGTGGGTGGGGTGTGTAAGAGGTCACAACTACAACTCCCAACAGGCCCCCATGTCCACAGGGAGGGTGGTGGAGGGTAGGGTGTGTGGGGTGGGTGAGAGGTCACAACTACAACTCCCAACTGGCCCCCATGTCCACAGGGAGGGCGGTGGTGGTGGGTGGGGTGTGTGAGAGGTCACAACTACAACTCCCAGCAGGCCCCCATGTCCACAGGGAGGGTGGTGGAGGGTGGTGGAGGGTAGGGTGTGTGGGGTGGGTGAGAGGTCACAACTACAACTCCCAACTGGCCCCCATGTCCACAGGGAGGGCGGTGGTGGTGTGTGGGGTGGGTGAGAGGTCACAACTACAACTCCCAACAGGCCCCCATGTCCACAGGGAGGGTGGTGGAGGGTAGTGGAGGGTGGTGGAGGGTAGTGTGGGTGGGGTGTTTGCGACAGGACACTGAAATGTATACAAATTGAATTGAACACGTAATGTCCACATTACTGACCTGCACAATCTTGTCCCTCAGGTGATCGTAATCTGACTGGGGAAACCAGCACCCGGCCGCCAGACTCGCCTCACACCCATACCGGACTCTCTGGGGACGATGACACAGGCAGCTCCGGTGCGGAGGATGGTGCGGGCCCAAGCAGACAGCCAGGGCCATCTGGCTCACAGGGAATCCCGGCCCCGACAACCGTCGCATGTGTAACTCCAGCGACACCGGCCTCAGTGAACAGCAGAGTCACCACCACCACCACCACCAGTACCACCACTCCTGCCTGTGCCACCCAGCCTAACCCACCGCACGACGCAGGTCCATCGGCCTCCCACCCAAGCAGGGTGAGTGGGCCACAAAGGAGAGAGGCGAGGCCACAGCAGGCAATCAGGAGACCCACACTCCGCCGCAAAGAGGAAGGACACCCACCCCATCCTGTGGCAGAGTCCCTTGAAGCCCTAGCCAGGTGGCAGGCTTCATACGACCGTAGCCTGGAACAGGCAGATCGTGCCCATCAGGACTCGGTGGACAACACGAACATGTTGCGTGAAATTTCGGGCTACCTTGGCAAGATAGTGGACATCATGGGCCAGCAGACAACAATATGGAAGGAATGGATAGCCCGGAACAACCCCACCCCCCCTCAACCAATTGTCCTGGCGCCACGGCCAGCAACACCACCGCCACCGCCACCGCCACCACCACCACCACCTGTGCCCCTGGCGACGGATGTGGCCCCTGAACAACCTGCCCCCCCAGCTGACTCTGTTCCACCTCAAAGACGGAGGGGCCGTCCGAGGCTAGAAGTGGGTGAGAGCAGTGTGGGTGCGCCATCCACACGCTCCAAGAGGGGCCGCCAATGACCCTGACACTGCCTGAGGCAGCCATTCACCCTGCCAAGTATCCTGTCCCACATAGCCAATCATTGGCACAGGTCTGCTGGACTAGCCTGACACCACCCAATGTGGTGTCAGCACGGACATTTCATCGGCCATTACCTTCAACTCCCACTCCCCCACCCCACACTTACTTGTAAATATTCACCTGCACAAATGCACAACCTGTAAATAAATGCCACTTACACACTCAATGATGTGTTGCCTCCATGTTTAATCACATGATTGCCTCATAAACAGACGTAACCAGGTGCAGGGATCCAAGTCGTACATAATCATGCCGCTGCGGGAGTGACCTAGGGAAATTCAGAGACAGCAAACACACGTCAGGAAACAGATTCACACACATCACAACACACTGCACAGCACCATTACACAAACTACACTCATCACAAAAGCATTGGATGAGAGGACACACATCATGGAGACTTGCATGTCCAAATGAATGAACACACACATATGCAACCATCACATACCAGAACACACAGCTGATGCACCCCACATCCACACAACACCAGCAAACATACACAAGGCATTGTCAGCCTGCACAAGAGGTAGTTACTCACATTCAATGAAAATAGCGATCAATGAGCTGACGCCTCTGGTCCACACCTTCCTCCTCACCACTATCCTCATCAGTCGACATGGGTGGGATGGGAGGCCGAGGAACTTCTTCGTCTTCAGGGTCCAAGAGCAGTTCAATGTCATTGCGCACGGCAAGGTTGTGGAGCATGCAGCAGGCAATCACGATCCTGCATACTTTGCCTGGTGAGTAAGGCAGGGCCCCTCCGGTCTTATCCAGGCACCGAAACCTAGACTTTAGCAGTCCAAAAGTCAGTTCAACCACTCTACGTGTCCTTCCATGTGCATCATTGTAGCGCATTTCACCCGCTGTAGTAGGATTACGTATGGGACTCAGGAGCCAGGGCCGGTTTGGGTACGCCGAGTCGCCTATGTAGGGGGATGACAGACAGAAATATCACAACCAGATTTGGTGGGTACCCCATGCCACACAGAAAGCACAAAAGTCCCCACAGCATACTCACCAACAAGCCACGCTTGACCGGGATGCAGATTTGCCATCAGTTGGAGGACAATGCTGCTCCGCATGATGTGGGCGTCATGTACGGAGCCTGGAAATCTTGCGCACACATGGGAGATGATGTTGTTGGCCAGGCACACCACCTGCACGTTAAGCGAATGGAAGTGCTTCCGATTCCTAAAAACCTGCTCACGTGCCCGTGGTGGAATGATAGCGATATGTGTGCCATCAATGGAACCCACTACGTGTGGTATCTGGCCCAGTGTATAGAAGTCTGCTTTGACTGCTGGCAACTCTTCCGGCCGTGGGAAATGGATATAGTCATCCTTGTACAGCATCATAGCTTTTAAAACATCCCGAAGTACCATGCTGAACATGGCCTGTGACATCCCCCCGGCATGTCCAACTGTGTACTGAAAGGTTCCAGTAGCAAAAAAGTGTAGGGCCGCCATCACCTTTGCTGTGGGTGTAATTGAACCAGGATAAGTTCTTCGTGGCTGCAGATGAGTAGACAATTGGGCAACAAGCTCTATCAACCGACGTCGATCAAGCCGGAATTTCCTAATCACCTCCTCGTCAACCATATCCTCCAGCACAGTGTATGGCCGATGCACATTTGGAGCCCTCCTGTGTGGGAGAGAGATGTAACTTGAGTCAACTTGCAAACGACGCATACGTGTGCAACTACATCACATGTAAGCCAACATTAGCAAGAAGAAAAATGTTTCGGAGAATGGTCATATGTGTGACATCTCTGATAGTTACTACAATACGGAGTGGCCCTTTAACAATATGCAGCCACTTGCAACAGGAAGTGTGTCAACACGTACAACGCTACTTAGTCACATGTGAACATTACTGACAATACGTGTGTCATGGCCCGAATGTGTAGAAGCCACATCACAGACACACATGCAAGGGCATGCACACAAACGATAATGATACACACACACCATGTCATCATGCACCAATGCCAACACCAACAATGGTGAGCATACAGTCATTACATGCATGGTGACACAACAGCCAACACACATACACTGAATGCATGTGTACCCCCACCATTGTAGTCACCTCGCCTGAACCACACACTGACAACAGATTCAGCATGTGGCCATACAGCCGTGATGTCATGTGTAGATGTGAAGATGTAATAACTTCTGTAGGGTCACACCCGACGTCAACACGTCGACATGCACATCTGTTGCACATTGTGTGCCCACCAATGGGCATAGTATGGACACACATGGAATAGTGCATGACATATGAAGTTTCCCTATCACGCTCACAACCCTCATGACGCAACTACAGACAACACTTCACGATGCAGCGTCTGACAATATAAAATCCTTGGCGCCGCCATGGCGGTGCACTGCTTCCGCTATCTTCCAATGGCCATACGCGGCCAGCTTTCCCTCTTCCCATTGGCTGCATGTGCATGGACCGTCACGGTCACACATCGGCAACCGCACTTGCAAGCTTCCGGCACGGATGCTTCAGTTGCAACAATGTTCTATCACTGGCGCCACCATGGCGGTGCACGTACTCTGCGGGGGAGGTGCAGGCCTACACACCCTTCAGATGTAGTCAATGGACATGGCAGTTCATGTCCCCTGTTACAGTCACATTGCATCATCCACCGTCCACCGGCCGGACCAGCCCGGCCTAGGACCTGCATGCCGGCCATGTCCACAACCGGCGTGCCGGCCACGTCAGCCCCCGCCGTGCCAGGCCTGGCCTGGCCTAGGACCGGCGTGCCGGCCATGTCCACAACCGGCGTGCCGGCCATGTCAGCCACCGCTGTGCCAGGCTGGCCCGGCGGTGGCCGACATGGCTGGCACGCTGGTCCTAGGCCAGGCCTGGCACGGCGGGGGCTGACGTGGACGGCACGCCGGTTGTGGACATGGCCGGCACGCCGGTCCTAGGCCAGGCCTGGCACGGCGGGGGCTGACGTGGCCGGCACGCCGGTTGTGGACATGGCCGGCATGCCGGTCCTAGGCCAGGCCTGGCACGGCGGGGGCTGACGTGGCTGGCACACCGGTTGTGGACATGGCCGGCACGCCGGTCCTAGGCCAGGCCTGGCACGGCGGTGGCTGACATGGCCGGCACGCAGGTCCTAGGCCAGGCCTGGCACGGCGGGGGCTGACGTGGCCGGCACGCCGGTTGTGGACATGGCCGGCATGCCGGTCCTAGGCCAGGCCTGGCACGGCGGGGGCTGACGTGGCTGGCACACCGGTTGTGGACATGGCCGGCACGCAGGTCTTAGTCCGGGGAGGTCCGGCCGGTGGACGGTGGATGATGCAATGTGACTGTAAGAGGGGACATGAACTGCCATGTCCATTGACTACATCTAAAGGGTGTGTAGGTGTCAGGGCTAGGGTGGCTTGCGGTCTAGGGCCCGCCCCACTCAGCATTCGGGGGTTCCCGTGTGGCAAAATGCATCTGTCATCCTTGGGTGGGCGTTGGTGGCTGATGTGCTCTAGGCCTGCTTGTGCATCTGTCTTGCATCCCTGTTAGAATGTCTGTGCAGGCTGCCTGTCCTTAAACTGCTGTTTAATGCTATTCCGCCTAATGCGTGAGGTTTGGCATGTCGGAAGCGTCCGCCTAATGCGTGAGCTTTGGTAGCCTGGTCGCATGCGTGAGCGCCGTAGGCACGTTATCCTACGCGACCGCGCCCTGTCTCCTGTGCTCACTATTCTAGTGCTTTCTGAGAGGCAGCAGGTGGTTTCTTGTGCTCCGTGTTCATTGCCTTTGCAGATCCAGGCCTTGGGAGGAGATCGTCATCGGAGGCTTTCGGTGAGGAATCCAGGGGGTGTGTCAGTTCCAGCTTCCTTCCGTTTTGCTGATCCTTTGGGAGTTTAACCATCCTGTGAGTCCAGAGAAGATAGAGACCTTCACAGAAAGCAGAGTAGGTCGTACTCTGCAGGTAGGCAGAAGAAATCAGAGTAAACTGCGCTTTATTAAACTAAATGGTAAAATTCCTGATTTATGTTTAAGGTATAATCTAAATACTAATTAAGTGTTTGATTACACAAGATCTTTGGCTCTTCATTCATGTTCTGCTTGGCACTCGTAATGTTTCTCATTGCTGGCAATGGTTGTTACATGATATACGTGTAGTGCATAGCTTATTGTGTCGCGTATTCACAAGGGGTAATATTGTGATTTTTGGCGCAATTCAGAATTGAGATATTTTGCGTAAAGGAGGTTTTTTCTGAGTATATGAAAACAAGTAACTGTGTGATATGTTATGTAATCCCTACAACTTTGGTAAAGGAGACAATTTACTAAAGCATATTTCTAATTCTTTTGAGGGAAGAATCTGTCGCTATTCGCAACCAAAGGAATAAACGGATTTGTGAATAGGAAATTGTGTAATGCTTTGAATTACAAGAAACCTTTTGAAAACTAATGATACTAAGTTTATTGTCTTGTATTTATGTAAAAACCCGGTTTGGGGTTAAAGGTCAAGAAACAGACTTTCAACAAGAAGAGTGTGTTGCTAACTTTTCCTTTTCAGATCTCCTTCCCTGCTGTTCCCTTCCTAATTCCCTTTCCCCCCCCCGCTTGATCACTCCAAGATTCTGTGTATTTACTACATTCGGAATTGGAGGTATCGAGAGGTGGGTCCTTATTACTTCACGACAGACCCTGAGGAAGACTTCGCCTGACAGAATAGTGAGCCACAAATTTTATTCCTCCTGGTCTGTACGTGAAGTCATAATGACTACCATTAATGATTTAATGTCGGCCCTTATGCGTATGCAAGCAGATTTAAAAGAAACAATGAATGCAACCGCCTTGTTAGCGGCTAAGGTAGATAATATTCAACTACAGAGTACTCCTCTTCCCGAAGATGTACAGGAAACTGGTGCTGGTAGGGGAACTACGAACATAGCAGTCACTGTTCCTCCCCAGATTCCTCTTGCAGCTCCTGAACGATTTTCTGGGGATTCCTCCAAGGTGCAAATCTTTTTGACCCAAATTGAATTACATTTTGCGTGTAGACCAGCTGCGTTTCCAACCCCTCAGTCTAAGATTGCGTTCTTGATTTCTTATTTGACCGGAGATGCCGCAAACTGGGCAGTTCCTTTGGTCAGACAAGATGACACTTTGTTATATAATTGGAAACGTTTTGTGGAAGAATTTGAAAAGGTTTTCGATCGACGAACTGTGACCTTATCAGCAGATCGAGAATTGCTTCAGTTAAAACAAGGAAACAGGGACCTTGTCTCTTATTTATCACACTTCAACAGACTGATTGCCGAAACTTCCTGGCCAGAGGAAAAAAGGGCAGCTCTTTTTTATCAGGGTTTGAAAGACGATCTAAAAGATGTTTTGGCGCAAATAGACCCTCACCCAACAGTGTGTTCTGAGTTGATTAATCTGACTCTGCGTTTAGATCACAGACTCTCTGAACGAAGATCTGATAAAAAAAGAATAGACAAACCTACTTGGAGATCAGAAACTAAGTCCAGACCTCAATTTGCAAACTCTGAAGCTGGGGCTGAGCCAATGGAAATTGGGACTTTAAGACAACCTTTGTCAAAAGAAGAAAAAGACAGTCGACGTAAAAATGGTCAATGTCTTTATTGCGGACGAAAGGGTCATTTTGTAAAGGACTGCCTAACTAAACCTAAAGGAAGATTTCCCAACCCTAGTAAGTCAGCAGCTCTGGAAAAAACTGATCAAAAGTCGGAAAACTAGTTGGCCCAAGATGTTTGAAGGGAGATCTCTTGGGTACCATTGCCTTCCCTTCTGTGAACTCATGTGTTTCTAACTACAAAGCACATTTCAGATTAGCAGTACAAGTCAGGCTAATTCGGGAAACATGCCAAATGGAAGTTTTAGTTGATTCAGGGGCTTGAGGTAATTTTGTGGACTTAGAAACTGCCCAACGCCTGGGAATTATCTGTGAACAAAAAGAGACTCCAGAAATTGTCCAAGCAGTGGATGGAAAAATATTAGCTGGAGGACCAGTAACCATGCAAACTTCTAAAGTCGTTATGTTCTGTGAAGATGCTAAGCAGCAATTGCATAAGGAAGAGCTTCAATTTGACGTTATTCAAGCACCACAATATGGTTTCATTCTTGGAATGCCTTGGCTCTGTCTACATAATCCAACCATAGATTGGCGGAAGAGAGAACTGGTTTTTCTGTCTGATTTTTGCCATTCTTCTTGTCTAAACACCTCAAAACCAACTTTAAGTCAATTGGCCACAGCAGAAGAAAAAGAAACACTTTTACCTAAAATGTACAAGGAATACGCAGAGGTTTTCAGTGAAGCTAAGGCAGCCCTCCTTCCTCCTCATCGTAGCTATGACTGTCAAATTGATCTCGTACCAGGTTCTAGTGTCCCAAATTGCCGTATCTATGCTCTGTCAGAAAAAGAGAACCAACATTTAAGACAGTATCTTGATCAGTATTTGGAGAATGGTTTCATCCGCCCCTCCAAGTCCCCGGCAGCATCTCCGTTGTTCTTCATTCCAAAAGCAAATGGAGAATTAAGAACCTGCATCGACTATAGGGCGTTGAATAAAATCACAGTCAAAAATAAATATCCATTACCACTCATCCCCGTACTGTTGGACCAAGTTAAAAAGGCCGAAATTTACACCAAATTGGACCTTAGAGGGGCCTACCATTTGGTTCGTATCAGGCACGGTGATGAATGGAAGACTGCTTTCAAAACTCGATATGGATTGTTTGAATATTTGGTAATGCCATTCGCACTGTGCAATGCCCCAGCGGCTTTCCAGTTTTTTCTAAATGATGCCTTAAAGGAATTTTTGGATCTTTTTGTTATCGTCTATATAGACGATATTTTGATTTATTCCGATTCTGAAGCTCAACATGAAGTCCACGTCAAAAAGGTTTTGAGCACTCTTCAGTCTCACAACTTGTATTGTAAACTATCTAAGTGTGATTTTCATGTTCGAGAAGTTGAATTTTTGGGAGTTCTCCTCACACCAACTGGAATGAAAATGACTGACAGGAAGATTAAAGCAGTTGCTGAATGGCCTACTCCGACATCAGTTCGAGACATACAATGCTTCTTGGGCTTTGCGAATTTTTACCGGCGCTTCATTGATCACTTTTCTGCTGTGGTGGCTCCTATTACACGTTTGTTGAGGAAGAAGGTGAAATTTGAATGGACCTCAGAAGCTGAAAATGCGTTCCAAAAACTAAAAAAGGCCTTTACTGAAGCACCCGTTCTCATGCATCCCAACGTAGAAGAACCTTTCATCGTTGAAGCTGACGCTTCTGATGTAGCCATTGCAGCCATTCTCTCTCAAAGGCATCACACTACTGGTCAAATGCATCCAGTTGCTTACATGTCTCGAAAACTAAATCCCGCAGAGCAAAACTATGTTATAGCTGAAAAAGAATTGCTTGCTATACTCGAGGCCTTTAAAGAATGGAGACACTACATAATGGGAGCGAAATTTACTGTAACAGTTTATACAGATCATAGAAATCTACAGTTCATGAGTTCAGCTAGAATGTTAACCCCGCGACAACTCCGATGGATGATGTTCTTTGCCGAGTATGATTTCGTAGTAACTTTTCGCCCAGGACAAGACAATAAGAAAGCTGATGCCTTGTCCAGAAAAGACTCTTCTTTGCATCGCTTTGAAGGGACACCACAACCTATAATCGATCCTGGCAAGGTAATCAGTGTGCTCTCAGCAGATCAGTTTCTGGAGAATATTCATGAAAGTTTTCCTCCTTCTCAGTGGAAACTATGGTTGAACCCCGAAAAAGATCAAACTATCAAAGAAGGAATACCTTTCCATGGAAAACAAGTATATCTGCCCTCTTTGAAATTACAGGAAACTGTGTTCAACTGGCTACATTCACATCCTATGGCAGGACATCCAGGCCCCAGAAAGACTGTGGAGAAAATACAAAAGATGTTTTGGTGGCCTACGCTGCAGAAGGATGTAATGAAGATGGCTAATGATTGTGAAGTCTGCGCAAGATTTAAATCCGATCACACGAAACCAAAAGGTTTTTTGCAGGTTTTACCAACACCAACTGAACCATGGAAACATATTTCATTGGATTTCATTACTGACTTGCCACCAATCAATCAACATACTGTGATTCTAGTAGTTGTGGACAGTTTAACCAAATATGCACATTTCATTGCTTGTAAGCAATTACCTTCTGCTGGACAATTAGCACAGTTATTTTTGCAACATGTGGTGCGCTTACATGGCTTGCCTTCAGTTTTGCTTTCAGATCGTGGTTCTCAGTTTTCTTCCAAATTCTGGCAACAATGGTGTAAAAATCTACAGATTACTTCTAATATGTCCACCAGTTATCATCCCCAAACTGATGGGCAGACTGAAAGACTAAACCAAACTTTGAAGCAATACTTGAGATGTTATGTTACGGACTCTAAGAAATCTTGGTTAGATTTACTTTGGATCGCTGAGTTTGCATACAATACTTCGCCTCATTCGTCAACCGGATCCTCTCCGTTTGAGGCTCTTTACGGCTATGTACCTAACACCATTCCATTGACTCTACCCAATGATGGGAGTGGTGTGCCGGCAGTCAGAGACTCTGTGCAACTTATGCAGACTATTCATCGTCAGATTCAAAATCGCTTATTACAAAGCAAAAGAAAGTATAAAGAGCAGTATGATAAAAGACATCGTTCAGGTCCTGAGTATGCCCCTGGAGACAAAGTTTGGCTCTCCACAAAGAACTTGAACTTTAAACATAAGAGTATGTTTCAACCTAAGTTCATTGGTCCTTATCCAGTCCTGCGTCAGGTGAACCCTGTGACATTCAAACTGTTGTTGCCCAGGTCCCTGCGCATTCATCCGGTCTTTCATACTTCCCTTCTTAAGCCTGCTAATCAGAACCTGGCTCCCCGTCCAGCACCAATTTTAGTTCATGGCAATTGGGAATATGAGGTGCAGGACATTTTGGATTCTAAACATCGGGGCTCCAGGTTGTGGTATCTTGTCTCCTGGAAGGGGTACGGTGCTGAGAATGATTCCTGGGAGCCGGCTGTCAATGTTCATGCCCCTCGCTTGTTACGCCGTTTCCACCTCCTTCACCCTCTAAAGCCGGGCCCTAGACCGCTCTTGGGAGGGGGGAGTACTGTCAGGGCTAGGGTGGCTTGCGGTCTAGGGCCCGCCCCACTCAGCATTCGGGGGTTCCCGTGTGGCAAAATGCATCTGTCATCCTTGGGTGGGCGTTGGTGGCTGATGTGCTCTAGGCCTGCTTGTGCATCTGTCTTGCATCCCTGTTAGAATGTCTGTGCAGGCTGCCTGTCCTTAAACTGCTGTTTAATGCTATTCCGCCTAATGCGTGAGTTTTGGCATGTCGGAAGCGTCCGCCTAATGCGTGAGCTTTGGTAGCCTGGTCGCATGCGTGAGCGCCATAGGCACGTTATCCTACGCGACCGCGCCCTGTCTCCTGTGCTCACTATTCTAGTGCTTTCTGAGAGGCAGCAGGTGGTTTCTTGTGCTCCATGTTCATTGCCTTTGCAGATCCAGGCCTTGGGAGGAGATCGTCATCGGAGGCTTTCGGTGAGGAATCCAGGGGGTGTGTCAGTTCCAGCTTCCTTCCGTTTTGCTGATCCTTTGGGAGTTTAACCATCCTGTGAGTCCAGAGAAGATAGAGACCTTCACAGAAAGCAGAGTAGGTCGTACTCTGCAGGTAGGCAGAAGAAATCAGAGTAAACTGCGCTTTATTAAACTAAATGGTAAAATTCCTGATTTATGTTTAAGGTATAATCTAAATACTAATTAAGTGTTTGATTACACAAGATCTTTGGCTCTTCATTCATGTTCTGCTTGGCACTCGTAATGTTTCTCATTGCTGGCAATGGTTGTTACATGATATACGTGTAGTGCATAGCTTATTGTGTCGCGTATTCACAAGGGGTAATATTGTGATTTTTGGCGCAATTCAGAATTGAGATATTTTGCGTAAAGGAGGTTTTTTCTGAGTATATGAAAACAAGTAACTGTGTGATATGTTATGTAATCCCTACAACTTTGGTAAAGGAGACAATTTACTAAAGCATATTTCTAATTCTTTTGAGGGAAGAATCTGTCGCTATTCGCAACCAAAGGAATAAACGGATTTGTGAATAGGAAATTGTGTAATGCTTTGAATTACAAGAAACCTTTTGAAAACTAATGATACTAAGTTTATTGTCTTGTATTTATGTAAAAACCCGGTTTGGGGTTAAAGGTCAAGAAACAGACTTTCAACAAGAAGAGTGTGTTGCTAACTTTTCCTTTTCAGATCTCCTTCCCTGCTGTTCCCTTCCTAATTCCCTTTTCCCCCCCGCTTGATCACTCCAAGATTCTGTGTATTTACTACATTCGGAATTGGAGGTATCGAGAGGTGGGTCCTTATTACTTCACGACAGACCCTGAGGAAGACTTCGCCTGACAGAAGGCCTGCACCTCCCCCACAGCGTACGTGCACCGCCATGGTGGCGCCAGTGATAGAACATTGTTGCAACTGAAGCATCCGTGCCGGAAGCTTGCACGTGCGGTTGCCGATGTGTGACCGTGACGGTCTGTGCACATGCAGCCAATGGGAAGAGGGAACGCTGGCCGCGTATGGCCAATCGAAAGTAGCGGAAGCAGTACACCGCAACACCAGGGCCAGTCATTGGCCCTTTTACGAACACGCTTCCAGGGCTGACCAATTGCTGGCGACGTATGCCACTGACACGTGCTGAGGGCCCTATATATGTGTGATGTCCAAAAGCACACATCCTACCATGGGAACCAGTGCTGCCTCTTCACCTCGACCTGCTGCTGCTGAGCTGACCACCGACTGCTGCCTGTGACCATGACCTCGACCTGCTGCTGCTGAGCTGACCACCGACTGCTGCCTGTGACCATCACCTCGACCTGCTGCTGCTGAGCTGACCACCGACTGCTGCCTGTGACCATCACCTCGACCTGCTGCTGCTGAGCTGACCACCGACTGCTGCTCCAGTGCCATACTCCGTGATCTTGCCATGTCGAGAGCAAAAGAGATCCGGTCTCGTCCCTTCACCACCGCGGAACTTGATGTCCTCGTGGACGGTGTGCTCCGCAACTTTGGACGGCTCTACGGCGCACCCGGACAGGTGGTAAGTGCAGTGTGGGACATGTTGGTGTGCATGAGGTGGCCAATGACTCCTGGCTTCTGCAATCTTAGCTGTGTACTGTGGCCTCAACATCTTTTATCGGATTGTGCATGGCGGATGACACATACGTGTTGCCCCATCTGTGTGACAGGCCAACTGTCCACTGACTTGCACCCTTTTGTCTCCCATCATGGTAGGTCAAGCTGCACCTTCGCAAGGACGTGTGGAGGAGCATTGCACGTGATGTACGGGCATTGGGGGTGTGCAACAGACGACATACACACTGCCACAAATGCTGGGACGACATTTCCAGGCTGAGCAAGAATGTAGCAGAAGTGACACTGGGGATGATTCCAAGGACGCCACGTCTGGCCCGACGCTCCATGACCCCTCTCATGCACCGTATCATTGCTGTGACGCATCCTGACCTGTCCGAACGGCTGAGTGTGGATCAACAGCAAACTAGCGGTGAGCATACTGTCTGTGTAGGATACTTGGAAGTGCAATGCATGTATTGGTGCCCAGACACAGTATTGAGTTCCGTGGTGCGTATGTATCTCTGCGATGCCATGTTGGTGCCATTGGGTGTGTGTAATTTGACATCCAGGTCCGGCTTGTTGACACGCCACTTGCTTAGTAGTTGAGTGTTTAAGCACATGCCGTAGTGGTCCGTGGACCCATGGCAACACATGTGTGCAGATGTACGTGCTCCTGCCCTGTCCGCATGCTGTACATGTGTCACGGCCACCAACGCTAATGTAATGTGAGGATGACTGGTAGAGGTGGGCCGTGTGCTGGATGGGGGCTAGAAGAACTTTGTCAGCTATGGAATTAGGGATTCCTTGGCCTTCTGTACGTGAGTGTGCCCATGACTTACACCTCTTTTCTGTGCATTTCAACTTTGACAGAGGGTACTCAGCCACAGACGGCGGAGATGAGTGGAGGCAATGCATCCGGATCAGACTTTGCACACACGCTGACTGACACAGAGGAGGGCAGCGCCGGAGAGGGGGACAAGTCCGTCCCTGAGGACTCGCATGTGGAGACACCATCGTCCTCATCTTCGGAAAATCTTGGTGAGCCACCACTGTTGTCACAGACTGGGAGTGGGCAATCAACACCTTCTGTCGGGACACAGCCCACAGGGCCCACACTTCCGCCAACTGCACCATGTACTGTTCGTGCACGCAGGAGTAGGGGGAGCAGAGTGGCATTTGGTGCAGGCACCGCTGCCCCTGCCACGGTGAGCCAAAATGCACTGTGTGCTGAGGCTGTTGATCTGCTGCGACAGCTGTGTGTGGGGCAGACCAATATGACAAATGCTTTCCAAGACCATGATAGGAAGTTGGGGCAGGTGGTGGCATTCATGGAAGGGATGCATGGCGATCTTGCTAGTCTACACAGGACAGTTCAGTCATTGGCAAGCAGTGTGTCGTCTGCCATAGTACAGTTGCATGGACAGGGTGCTACTTCTGTTTCCCCATCTCCACCACTGGATGTTTCAGGGGGTAGTGGATATTCTGACCAGGACTCTAATACAGGTTATTGCACTAGAAGCAGCGTCAGACAGCACGTCAGGGCACGGAGGACATGCCTTCACATGCTACACAGGCATTCAACACAGAAGGTACTCCCAAGGCAAGGGATACTCCCAAGTCCATGGACAGTCCCTTGGACAAGGACAGTCAAAAGACAAAGGCAGCTCCTAAGAGCAGGGAGAGTCCCAAGGGCTGGCCCACAACAGAGGAAAGGGCCACTCCCAAGGACATGGACAGTCAAAAGACAAAGGCAGCTCCTAAGAGCAGGGAGAGTCCCAAGGGCAGGCCCACAACTGAGGAAAGGGCCACTCCCAAGGACATGGACAGTCAAAAGACAAAGGCAGCTCCTAAGAGCAGGGAGAGTCCCAAGGGCAGGCCCACAACAGAGGAAAGGGCCACTCCCAAGGACATGGACAGTCAAAAGACAAAGGCAGCTTCTAAGAGCAGGGAGAGTCCCAAGGGCAGGCCCACAACAGAGGAAATGGCCACTCCCAAGGACATGGACAGTCAAAAGACAAAGGCAGCTCCTAAGAGCAGGGAGAGTCCCAAGGGCAGGCCCACAACAGAGGAAGGGGCCACTCCCAAGGACAGATACAGGGACAGTCATAAGACAAAAGCACCTCCTAAGAGCAGGAAGTGTCCCAAGGGCAGGCACACAACAGAGCAAGGGCCATCTCCCAAGGGCAGGGACACACACAGTGAGCAGGTGTCTTCTGGATACAGGTACACCACAGACGACAAGTCTGCTGGCAGGAACAGGGCACCGTCCAGGGCACAGACAAAGTCCAGAGACAACACTCCACCTACGGATAAGGCACATCCTAGAGACAAGGATTCTCCCATGGACAATGGCGCAGTCAAGGACAGGCATACGTCACCCCTGGCTGCACTGCGGCTGATGTTTTCGAATGAACGGCAAACAGATGTCTCCGCGGCGGAGTCCCCCCATACCTCCACTCCCATCCAGGCCAGTCAGAGGCAGAGGAGGGAGTCCCCTGTTGTTGCATCCCCCATTACACATGATTCTGAGTCGAGACGGTAGGCACACAGCAAACGACAAGCTGGCTCCAGCATGTCCCCAGAAAGCCGATCCCCGGCAGCAGATGCTCCACCTATGGTGGGTGATATTTGTTTTGAGTCAACCACCACTTGCCAGTCCTGTCCTGTCCAGGGTGCACTCACATATCCCTAAGAAACGCAGACACACACCATTGACACCTGCCCACCCCGATGTCGCTCAAGTACAGCTATCCCCAGCTCCCAGTGCCACCCTGCCTCCTGGCCCATACAGCCCTGTGGCTCATCATTTAAGTGGTCCCAGTGGCGCAGGTGCAGTTGACTCTCATGTATCAGATAGTGCCACTGTGTCTGTTGTTTGCTGTCATGCATCATGTAGTAGCACAGTCTCAGTTGTGCCCTCTCCTGTTTCAGGTGCTGGCAGTGTATCTGGGTCTATGGCTCATGTGTCTGTGAGTAGATCTGTGGCTGTGTCTCACACTCCTGTTTCTGGTGCTGGCAGTGTGTCTGGGTCTGTGGCCCATGTGTGTGTCACTCGGGCTGTGGCTGTGTCTCACACTCCTGTTTCTGGTGCTGGCAGTGTGTCTGGGTCTGTGGCCCATGTGTGTGTCACTCGGTCTGTGGCTGTGTCTCGCACTCCTGTTTCTGGTGCTGGCAGTGTGTCTGGGTCTGTGGCCCATGTGTGTGTCACTCGGGCTGTGGCTGTGTCTCACACTTCTGTTTCTGGTGCTGGCAGTGTGCCTGGGTCTGTGGCCCATGTGTGTGTCACTCGGGCTGTGGCTGTGTCTCACACTCCTGTTTCTGGTGCTGGCAGTGTGTCTGGGTCTGTGGCCCATGTGTGTGTCACTCGGGCTGTGGATGTGTCTCACACTCCTGTTTCTGGTGCTGGCAGTGTGTCCGAGGCAGGTAGTTCACGCAGTCCACCTGATTCTGTGATGTGAGGTGCTGTTCACTTCACTCACATGTTATTTCACATGGTGTGTGCATTGTCCATTGAGAACAGCCTTGCACTGTTGTGGTCCCTGGGACGGGTTGGTTGGAACACGTACTTGTGCTGCCTCTGATGTACCTGCTCTGTTGTCCACATTGCCCTGTTGATGCTCTGATACTGCATTCTGCCCTCTCGTTTACTGCCTCTGATGTACCTGCTCTGTTGGGCACAATGCCTTGTTGATGCTGTGATACTGCATTCTGCCCTCTCACGTGCTGCCAATGATGTACCTGCTCTGTTGTCCACAATGCCCTGTTGATGCTGTGATACTGCATTCTGCCCTCTGATGTGCTGCCTCTGATGTACCTGCTCTGTTGTCCACATTGCCCTGTTGATGCTGTGATACTGCATTCTGCCCTCTCATGTGCTGCCTCTGATGTACCTGCTCTGTTGTCCACAATGCCCTGTTGCTGTTCTGATACTGCATTCTGCCCTCTCACGTGCTGCCTCTGATGGACATGTTCAGTGCTATGGACTGTTGATGCGCTTAGCCCCTCTGATGTGCTGCCTCTGATGTACCTGCTCTGTTGTCCACAATGCCCTGTTGATGCTCTGATACTGCATTCTGCCCTATCACGTGCTGCCTCTGATGGACATGTTCAGTGCTATGGACTGTTGATGCACTTAGCCCCTCTCACGTGCTGCCTCTGATGTACCTGCTCTGTTGTCCACATTGCCCTGTTGCTGCTGTGATACTGCATTCTGCCCTCTCACGTGCTGCCTCTGATGTACCTGCTCTGTTGTCCACAATGCCCTGTTGATGCTCTGATACTGCATTCTGCCCTCTCGTTTACTGCCTCTGATGTACTTGCTCTGTTGGGGACAATGCCCTGTTGATGCTGTGATACTGCATTCTGCCCTCTCACGTGCTGCCAATGATGTACCTGCTCTGTTGTCCACAATGCCCTGTTGATGCTGTGATACTGCATTCTTCCCTCTGATGCGCTGCCTCTGATGTACCTGCTCTGTTGTTCACATTGCCCTGTTGATGCTGTGATTCTGCATTCTGCCCTCTCACGTGCTGCCTCTGATGTACCTGCTCTGTTGCCCACAATGCCCTGTTGCTGTTCTGATACTGCATTCTGCCCTCTCACGTGCTGCCTCTGATGGACATGTTCAGTGCTATGGACTGTTGATGCACTTAGCCCCTCTCACGTGCTGCCTCTGATGTACCTGCTCTGTTGTCCACATTGCCCTGTTGATGCTGTGATACTGCATTCTGCCCTCTCATGTGCTGCCTCTGATGGACATGTTCAGTGCTATGGACTGTTGATGCACTTAGCCCCTCTCACATGCTGCCTCTAATGGACATGTTCAGTGCTATGGACTGTTGATGCACTTAGCCCCTCTCACGTGCTGCCTTTGATGTACCTGCTCTGTTGGGCACAATGCCCTGTTGATGCTGTGATACTGCATTCTGCCCTCTGATGTGCTGCCTCTGATGTACCTGCTCTGTTGTCCACATTGCCCTGTTGATGCTGTGATACTGCATTCTGCCCTCTGATGTGCTGCCTCTGATGTTCATGCTCTGGTGCCCACTTTGCCCATGCTCACGCATACACTGTGATTATACCCCTATTATGTGTAATAAAGGTAGTCAATCATGTCTCGTGGTTTGTCGTTGTCATTCCTGCTTGCATACTACAAATATGTATTTCTATTTGCTTCTCATCAGTGGTTTCGGTAACATGACACTCCCCCTCCCTAAGTCACGACCCTTGCAGGTATTCCCCTCCAGACAGCCAATGGTTTCTGCCTTACCTGCGTCGGCGTCGATGGTGGGCCAAGACTAGGACATGGTGGATCGCGAAGAGCATCGGGAAAGCGTGTAGCGCTGGGTCCATGGTGGCGAACAGCTTGTGGTGGGTATCTCTGCTATGTATCTTATCTTCGCTGTGGGGAATCCGCCGTGTTCAGACAGGTTGTTTTTCCGCTGCGGTTTTATGTGTATTTTCCGCCATCTTGATTTGGGGGACGGTCTTAGACGTCAGTACATACGGCGGAGTCTCAGGATTCGTTCCGTCCGCCGCGTGGTCGGGTGTAGTTGGGCGGCGGTGCGTGATTTTCCGTCGCGGACGGAATTTTGACACTATTTCCTATCCTGATATGGCGGACGGTGTGTCCGCGGCTGGCGGACACGGAAAAGGCATTTTCCGCTTACTCCAGGGCTGCGGTCGCTCTTCCGTCCGCCATCATAATGAGCCCCAGAGTGTGGGAACAAATTACAGGGCACGGCAACAGCTCAACTCTTAGAAACCCTGTGGAGCATGTCTTTAGAAGGAGGCCACAATTGACAATTCATAAACTGCTCGTTTTGCAGCTCTTTGCAATCACAGCCTTGGATGTGAAATTACAACCCCCAGCCCCTAAGACTCCCCGTAACCAATCAATTCGGAGTTAATGCTAGCCTTTGAGACAGTAGCGGGGTGAAGAATGAAGGCAGCAAATGAGAAAGAGAGTGATCCAAGACTACCCAAAGGACAGGGAGGTGGCGCAATATGTGGTCTGAAGCATTTCAAACAAAGTTGCAGTGCCTTATAATTAACAAGAGATTTCAACACCACACAATTCAGCCTTCTCGTGCATGGAGGATGCCTCCTCAGGAAGACCTCAATGAGGTTCTTTGTGTGACAGAGACTTTCTGTGTCACACCATCTGCAGATGGACCACTTCAGTAGGCCCGGGCGGTAAATTCTGTTCCGCTTGCGGAATTTGGGTAATTTTGTGTTCCGCGGAGAACGCAAAATTGCCCAAAATTCTACATTCCGCAATGTCGCAAAATATTTTGCTTGGTTGCATTCTCAAAATGCGTGTTCATGAGATATTTCCCGCCGAGCACGCAAACAGCGATTGTGAACAGTACAAAAGCATTGTGAACAAGCAATTCCACGTGTTCGTGAAATTTCTGCGTGTTCGCGGAAAGTTTTTACAGTTTCGCGGAGATTTGCGTAACGCGATTAAGCAAATTGCGCCCACCCCTACACTTCAGAACACTTAGCCAAATTAGAAAAAAAAACTAGTAAATAAATAACTTTTCTAAAAGCCATTGTCGTAATACCAGGAAAAAAGTGTTCCACTGAGTTCTTTCATAATACTCACGAAGATTCACACGTAATATCACTCTATGAAATAAATTAATGCCCTTGAAATCTTCTGCTCTATATACACTAGGGTAGGATGAATGTTTCTAAACTAATATAATTTGTCCAAATGCATCGAACAACCAGTTTGGGGAACGTGTGTGTGGAAGGGGACAAATTAGCCTAGTTTTAAATAGTAAATCAATCCAGTTTCGTCACAAAAAAAGTTAAACTGAGAAAATGGCGAAACAATCACATTTTACATAAATGATTCAATCGTGGATAAAAAAACAATACTAATACATTCTAGAAAAAATTCCTTTACTACAGAAAATTAGTCAAGCCCCATAATTAAACGCCTCACATTTGTAAATCAGAATCTACTGTCTAAGTGCTTGAATAAAAGTATGGGAACTGTGATCCAGGGTAAAATGGGAGTGCAGTCTTCAAGTCTGAGAGAAGGGTCAGAGACATGGATACAGGGAACAAAATAATCTGTAACTTTTTGTTGGTCTTCCACCTACATGAAAAGGTATATAAACTATAATGCACAGACCTTACAAAATAATGCAACTTAAATGTACTCTAGGGAGTGCATTTTTCTGGTAGGACAGTTCGGCTAGTTAATACAATCACTTCAGATGTCTGCGGCTGTAACAGGGCGGTCACTTATTTAAATCCGGGTGCTTTGGGGAAATAGTGATAGTTTTTATAGTTCTAAGATGTCCACGTCCAAGCATGTGACAGAAAGCAATGTGAACAAGTAAGTCATTAGTTTAAAAAGAACCTAACAACAAGAAAGTGAACGAGTGTTGTGCGCTTGATGGGGAAAAAAATACGAGACTGCTCTGTCTCAGAGTCTGGGAGGGCTGTTGCTCAGCGGGTTTAATTTTGATGGTTCAGCTGGTGAGGAGTAAAAGATTGCACCGAGCCTCTTGTTAAGAGCCTTTCATGGGTATTCTGACAAATGGCAGTTTGCATTCTGCTGTTTTGCTTTTTAAGTACAAATGAAAATGCTTTGTAAAAATGTATTTCCTGTCGGTACATGGAATGCATTTTTATGACGCTTTTTCATTAGTACTTAAGAAACAACACAGCAATTCATTCCAGTATCAACACAAATGCTAGTCCATAGCCATGACATCTGCGAGGAGCAGGGTATGCACAGACAGAGGTGGCCCCTGCTCTGAGGCCTGGCTCTGCTGTGAGGCGGCTGGAGCCCCGTGACTGATTGAGAGGGGGAGGGAGTCTCTCAATTACAAGGGTAGGCTACAGTGTGCAAAATAGCTGGCACACTGCACTTCAAATAAAAGAAGTGCAGGCAGAGCAAAATAACACTGTAGTTTGGCGCCGCTGTATCGGGACTATACGGAAGTTAGCAAATCACCAACAGAAAGGGAGATAACAACACCACTACCACAACTAAGCCAATAGCAAGCGGAAAGACGGATTACATTAAATTTAACCCAACATATAGATTACTCTAGGTCTCGCTGAGACAGCGCAAGCAGCGCATGCGCTGCCAAGGCGAGACCTAAAAAGGAGGGACAAAAAGAAAGGATTTACCACAAGCAAGCTAAAACCTTCTTGATGGACAATTAAAGGGACAAATATAAAGGCAACGGGCAGACTGCAAGACCATAGAGTATGTTGAAAAGAGACAGCGCATGTGCTTCCTAGGCTCAACAAAAATAACTCTTGGGCAAACACATTCTCGTAGGCTGGTTAGCTTACTTGGTTAGAGTCTGGTGCTGCTAATACTTGGATTGTGGCATCAATCCTTATACAGGCCTTTGATTTATTGCATTTTAAAGATTTGCAATGTGAATTCATTAACACGTGACACAGAGGAGCAGTTCCACATCCTTTAATTGCACCTATTACTTCCCTGTCCTGCGCTCATGCTTTCTCGGTATCAATACTGTGTGATTTCTGATGCAGTGTTTAATCTAGCCTCACAAACACTGATATTTAACCCTTTATTAGTGTAATGTCTTTGTTCACTGTATTAGAAACGATGATGCACATTCATTGCTAAGAACCTGAGCAAAAGCACAGCCTTTTTCTTCTTTGAAGGTGGAAGCAATGCTTGCATCAAAGAAACTATACTGTAAATACTTTGAGACTGAATTTATTATAATTTCAGTGATATAAAGTGTGTATGGAATAATAGATAATCTGTCTGCCTTGTTTGTAATATAGACTACATGCTATTGATTCAAAGGTGGAGTTGTGGCTTATTCGGTTAAGGTACCTGCCTGTTAAGCAGGAGGGCATGAGTTCAAATCTCAGCATTGCCTCACATTTTAACTAATTTCTGGTTGCTTCAAGCTAAATTTTGTGAAGTAACCAAGAATAAAGGCAAACAAACATTTGTTTTCTATAAAAGTGCAATGCACAGATATACCGCCCTAGTTTTCTAAGGATGTCTGGACAATACAAACAAACCCATTATAATTTGCTCATGGAACGTTCATGGCCTGATAAGATTGCTAGAAGATCCAGATACAGTAACCTTTATACCGAATTTTGAAGTGCTAATGTTTCAGGAAAGCTGAAATATGTCTACCGAACTGATAATCGGATATCAGTAGTATGAAAACTTTGCATCTCGTTTGTCTGCCTATGGTCATGCAAGAGGTGGGCTATCTACCTATGTGTCATTGGACCTGGATATTAAGCACTATGAACTTGATTTTCAATTAACATAGCTTTTATGTACCAAAATAGATTTTAAAAAAAACAATAATATTGTTAAATGTATATTTGAGCACAAAGAGAACAGTCAAGATATCTCAATGTACTGTACTTTGGGAAATAGTTGCATTCCTGAATTATCAATACCTTGCCACTATGTTAATTATTTCAGGAGACTTCAATGTGCCTTTACTTTCTAAAAACTAAGCTGACAGACCAAGTAGAGCCGTAATACACGTGTTGTTCACAGCTAAATAAATATGATCTTACGCTACTACAGGAAGTCAACCAAAATAATACTGAGAGTGCTCCAACATTTAAAAATTCACGGCAAAATTCCATTATTTATTATACTGTTATTTCAAAGGATCTTGTATCTTCTCTTTCTGAGTATCAAGTGAACCCCAGAGTGGAAAGTGATCATAATCCACAAACAATGTCATTGTTGTTAACAGTTGAGCATCTGCCAGAGTCAAGGTTTCGGGTAACTGGATCAATGGCTTACAATCTGAAAAGGGTAGTGTGGGACCCAACAAAGCAAACAGAGATATGGGCATTCATAGAACCTGCAATAGAATCAGCACTAACTGAGAGCAGAGAAGGGATATCAATGGTTGAAATCTGGCCCGACTCTGTGCTTCCTTGTTAAATCACTTCCGGGCTAAAGCAACAACAAGGGGATATACTACAAGGCCAAAAAGATCCGGGTGGTACTCAATTAGGTTATACCAACACAAAAGGGAACTTAATAAAGCATCACAGACCATTTTTAAACAATCAAACAGTGCCTTCAAATGTTCAAAACTGTGCTCACTAAAACGCTTGAGAAGAATATATAAAAATGAAATATGGAAAGCAAAACAAACATACGATGAAGAAATATGGACAAAGTAAGACTTTGCTAACAAAGCGAATAATCTGAAAGCTTTTTGGGGTTTAATTAATAACCTTGGATGTGGCAGTAAAAGAAACAACAGCGCCAACATCTCTGAATCATGATGGGCATCCTTCATTAATAACCTATACGGGGCCTCCTCAGTCACTGTTTAAGACAACAAAATCAGTACATGTTAAGTCCACAGACTAACATAAGTAGCGCGAAAAAGGGAAATGAACATTATCATAATGAAGTCAAATCATTAGTAACGGAGTTATGGCAGGAAGTACAAGATAAAATGGCAATAAGCAGGATTGGATCAAATGGAGCGCCAGGCCCCAATGGGATCCCAAGCTCTGTTTTTAAGACAAAAATAGATCTTTGTCAGAAATGTTGATGCCACTGTTCAATGGTGTTGTAAAATCTAAAATGGTTCCAGAATATTGGCAGGAAAGTATAATTAAGCCAATCTATAAAAGTGGACTATTAGACAATCCAGCCAACTACTGGTTGATTTCATTACAAGACCGGAGGCTACATTATGCATTTTCCTTTAATGCAGACCCAAGCAGCCGCATACATCACAATTGATAAAGTTCCAAATTAGAATAAAGGCAACACATAAAAGCCATGAGACATTAACAATCTTTTAAATGCGGCTCCAAGCAGGATACGTTGATTTTACTCCTTCATGTTTTTTACTGTATTCAACTGTATTTAAGCTTGTTTATCCTTTTCTTCTTTTTAGAGTGTGTATCCGATGTGGCCCATCCCCCATCCTTCCACACCCCTCCCACTACCAATCTCTAATTTACGGAAATGTACCAAACCCTCTTTCCTTATCTCACAAGCGTTCTTTTCTCTGTGTTCCCCCACCCCTTTGTGTGCCTTAATGCTTAGACACTCGGATTATCATATTTATTTTTGTGATAGTAATGCATTTTAATTTGTGCACTAACGATCTTTCCCTCTAGGCTAACCATTTCGTGACTCAAGGTAAGTTAGTTTTTTTCCCTACCGCGGTCCGGGGAAGTTGTTAGCCTTCCCTGAGTCTTCCTTGTTTTGACCAGTACCTCACCCCGTTTTCTAAACTTAGAGCGGGAAATTTGAGGAAGCAACCTAGGCAACAGGAGCGCAGCGTCCCCCCTTTGCCTAGGGCCTTTCTTCTTCCCCTCGGCCTCAAGATGATCGTTAAGCCGATCGGAGGCCAGAGGGTTTCCCTAGCAACCACACGCAAGCTGATTGCTCGAGCTCTTCGCACTGTTGAATTCTCGAACATTTCATTCATTTCATTCAAAAACTTTATTTCGGTTTGTTTATGAACCATAAAAGTACGGAACACATTTTAGACATTGAATAAATACACATATTACATCCCAGTTGATATACATAAACTACAAATTTCCATTTGGTGGTGGAGTCCCATTAAAATTCCTAAGACAATAAGTTATATATTAACAAATTTAAAAAGTTAAAATACAGTAGAAGCTCAAAGTCTTCCTGGATGTGTTATCCAACAACAGCCCAGGAGCTTTGTTACTTCTGAAGCATTTTCCGTCTTATTAGCCACATAGAGAACAGAAACTTGGCAACGGCTGTAACTATTAGTGCATTAGTATCGGATTTTAGAATTCTAAAAAACTCTAGATAATTCCTAACTCCCAAGTTCAGACATAGCTGTATAATCCATTTCTTTCTGCTGTTACTATAGGCAGGACAGAACAAGATTACATGCATTAGGGTCTCATTAGAGTTTCCACATCCTGGGCAGGGGCGAGCTGGGCCCTCTTTCCATTTGTCTGTATATGAATGCAGGGGCAGTGTGCCATATCTACACTGTAGATACAACTTCTTTGCTAGAACCGGTTCAATCATATCTAGTTCCTTCTCGAATCTGTAAACATTCTTGTGATCTAAAAAGCTATCGGTGAGACTGGAGGGCCTGGCTGATTGAAGAGCTTCCTGTAGATTATGATGTTTTATGGTCTCAGCCAGGGTTTGTCTCGAGATAACTTGGCATGCAGCCTCAGGATTGGACCACAAATTCTCCAGTCCAATCTTGGTCGCTAACCCCCTTATAAATGATAGCCACTGTATCCTACCTGCACCCTGACAGGCCATCACGGTTTTCAGTTCTTCTCTATAGCTCTCAAGCTCCGGGACACTCCACAATCTTCGCCAATAAAGGAGCGGGCGAGAGGCAATTACTTCTGCAATTGGTCTCAGATTTAAATCCAGCCTTAATGGTATTAGCGGTGTGCTTTTTGGTAGAGTGAGCAGCTGCCTAATAAAGTTATTCTCGGTAACACCGATCTCATTTACTGGTCGGTGCCCCCAAAGTTCCGCCCCATAGAGGGTGGAAGATCTGGCTTGAACTTTGTATATTTCCAGCGTGGGACTCACTAGTTTATGGACACAAGTTTTCTGCACTTTTAAGATTCCCCCCGCAGCCTGTGACAGCCCTAGGTTAGCCTTAGACATTTGAGTATCCCACCCCATTTTGTCGTTCAATGTCAAACCAAGGTAGACAAAGTTATTTACCCTTTCCAGGGGTCGACCATCCATTTTCGGGTGGGGGCAATTAATTGTGCTGGCGTTAAACACCATGTACTTTGTTTTATCTATGTTAATCACCAGGTTCCTTTTCTTACAGAATTCGGTAAATTGTTCTAACACCCGCTGCATCCCCATTGGTGTTTTTGAAAGCAGCAGGGTGTTGTCCGCAAACATTAGTGCAGGGAATTTAGCGCCAGCTAAATTAGGGGCATCAATATATTTTGTGCTGGTCAGATCTTCTATAAGGCCATTTAGAAAGAGGGAAAATAGTGTGGGGGCAAGTACACACCCCTGCCTAACCCCTTTCTCAATTGGAAATACCCTAGACAGCTGGCCAATTTACCAAAGCGTACCTTCGCGAAGGTTCCTTCATGGAGTCTTTTCAGTTGATGGCACAGGTAAAGAGGGATCCCCATGTTGGTTAATATGCTGCACAATTGGTTCCTATCCACCATATCAAAGGCGGATTTGAGGTCCACAAATGTTAGGTACAGGCTACCCCCATCCAAGACCACATGCTTCCAATAAAGTACCTGGAGCCGTAGTAATTGGTCGATGGTCGATGTTTTGGCTCTAAACCCTCCTTGCAGGTGGGAGAGAATATTATTCTCTGTAATCCAATCCTGCAGGCGTTGTAAAAGGAGTCTGGCATACATTTTTTGTGTGACTTCAATAAGGCTAATTGGCCTGTAGTTTGATGGTACCAGCGGGGAGCCCTTTTTATAAACCGGGATGATTTCGGCCCCCAGCCAGCTGCTAGGGAGTTCTTGTCCATCCAAAATGGCATTAAATAGGACAGTCAAGTAGGGGACCCATATCTTCAACTCATCTCTATAAAGATCACCAGGAATCCTGTCCAACCCCAGGGCCTTATTAGGTTTCAATGCTAATACCGCTAGTGTCACTTCCGACAGAGTAAATAAAGGAGGGCACCAGCTAGGATCCAACCACAGAGGAGAACTTGGTAGGTCAAGAGTTAGGGAAGCAGGACTAGAGTAAAGATCTTTGAAGTAAGCACACCAAACTTCCTCAGCAATGTTGGGGTCGATCTTAGACTTGCCCTCTGCCTTCCCGGTGTGAACCAGATTCCAAAAGGATCGTGCATCTTTCACAATCAGTGCCTGTTTAATTCCCTGCCATCTCTCGGTTTCTCATTCAGATTTTGCATGGAACAGGAGATCCTTATAAGCCTTCCTTGCAGTCGTCATGATGGAAGTCTTACTGCCTGTTTTAAGAGCAGCTACTAAAATAGTGAGGACTTAATAGTGGCCCAACGGATTCTTTTCCCACCCTGTATAATTCTAATATTACTTGATACAGCGTCAGCCTCTTGTGGCACCGCCTCAGGCTGTGGCAGATCCAACTCTACTACCAAAGGGTTGTGATCACTTTCCGAGCGATCATGTACCTGGAAGTTACAAATCATTGGCAATAAGGACAAGCTAGCCATAAAATAGTCAATTATTGACGAATGGCCCATTCCATTATAAGTACACTTTCCTGGGCTATCCCCTTGAAAGCGGCCATTACATGCTCTAAGTGAATGTGTATACGTTAAGGATGTGAGCTGCATGACCATAGGTGACCAGGATTTAGTTTGGTAGACATTAGGGAATGGAATCTGGCAGACGTCATCCTCGTCTGATGATATCTGAATGGCCCCCCCAAGTGGTTCATAGTGGCAGTTAAAGTCTCCCCCTATTAACACCTTAGTCTCGCTAGGGAGACTATTCAATAAATTAGTTAAGGCCTCTAGGGTCTGTGAGGTCCCTCCCACACGAACAGGACGTAAGTAAATGTTAATAATTGCCAATTTAGGTGTTTTTGGGCGAGCTAAGAGAATGCATAATAAGTCACGGCTATTAGTGCTAATTCTTTTAACAGAAAACCCAAGATGGACACCCACCCATATGCTCAGTCCACCAGATGGCCTGCCTCTAGCACCCTTTATGGCGAGTTCAGTGTAAGTAACATACCCCATTCTATGGAGGGCGGTCGTAGCCCATGTTTCCTGAAATATACAGATTCCATGAGTATCCACAAAATCACACCAATCAGTGCTGTCTAATTTTGTAGCCAAACCCGCCACATTCCATGATAGGGCCGCTAAATGTCTGCTTTGTCGGCTAGGTGGCTCATTTGACTGGTTGGAAGATGTGGCGATTCCTACGATTGGGTCGCCTAAATCAGGGCACATTTGTCCCTTAAAGGAGTCATGGCTAAATGTGGGGGATTTGGCCATTTGGGAAATAGAGAGAGCAGTGGTAGATTTGGGTACTATAGACATCAACCTAGTCCCACTCTGTGCGTCCACCCACGCTAGCTCCCCTTTACCCACCTTTGAACTAGTTAAGGGAGGAGTGGTGGAAACGGGGAGTCAATCACAGCCATCGAAACAGGAAAGAACACCATATCTGTTAGAGATTTCCAATGGGGTAAAAGGGATCAAGTGCTCCATACTCCTGTTCCCGTGCAAATGGTCCGACCCCCCTGGAAGCATGCTGTGGCCACCAACAGGGACTGTATTCCAACCCGATGTGTTCCCAGTAGGCAAGGGCCTAGGCGGATGACCCGTGTATCTGTTATAGGGAGGCATATACGCGTTCTTATTGTGATGAGGATCAGCAAGCCCTACGGGGGAAAAAGGGAGAGTCACAAACGATCTTGGATAAAAATATGTTAGATCGAGTGGGACTATGGCAGTTTTCAAATTCCCCGAGGGCCCTGTTAATATACATCTGACTGCCTCTGGGTCCCTAAAGTTTATTACTACAATATCTCCATTGAGGTTTTTTTCCCTGCTGCCCAACCAAGGGAGGCGCCTGACGTGGACTATCTCTCCGTTAATGTAGTATGGGAGTGGTCTATTTAGTCCTAGCCAGTGGAGAATTTTATTTTTTAGCTGGGATGCCCCTCCCTTTTACCTGCCTCTAAAGTAGGGACTCGTGTGAGTACAACTACGAAAGGCACAGCCTCGGGGGGTAATTCAACATTATGGCCCTGTAGTTTATCATTAGTGGGCAAGCTCAACCTTCCCCTTCCCAATTGCTGGTTCGTGACGCTGGGGTTTTCCCCTCCCTTCTGTGGTTCTCTAGCAGCCAGGGCTATAGATTTTTGCCACTGTTGCCACAGGCACCTGGGCATGCTGAGATGCCGGAGTTTTCCGTTGGATATTACTGGGGGGATTATTAGCTGCATTATTATCCTTACTGGAGCTCTTGAGAACAACTGCTGCTTTCGGTTTGTTGTCGAACATTTCAAGCGGTTGATCTCGACGCTGGGCGTTACGGCAAGTGGCATTTCTTTACTTGAACATTAATTAATGATTTAAGGAGGGATTGCTTAATTCTTCAGGGATTTTAGTCTAAATCCTGTTTCTCTATTTTAAAGCGTTTCTTTCTCTTGCCCTTGATCTGGCTCATAATGTCCAGCTCTGACTGTGATGAGGCTTCTGCCCCTACGGCAAATTTAGACAATGAGTCTTTTAAAACAATTTCTCATTTGGAAATGAAGTCTTGTATGTTATAGAGTCTTTCACAATTTATGTCATTTAAATGTCCTCCTTCAGATGAGGATATTCCCATTTTTCATCATCCCTCCCTCATAACGACTCAGATTTAAGAGACAAGAGACTAAAAAAGAGCAAAAATATTGAGGAGAGCATGGGAAGGCTTGGCACCTCGTGTAGTCAAGGAGGTCTTGGCACCTCATTGGATAATGGAGGTCCTTGCACCTCAAATCAACAGGGGCTCTTTAGCGGCACAAGAAATACAAGTGTCCTAAGAAGCACAAAAAATAAAAATGCTCTTTATAGCATAGAAGGTGATAATTCAGAAGATTCTGAATTTTTTGATGAATATGTCCTCGATCTAAACAAGGAAGATCAAGACTTTGAAGAACTATTTGAAGACGCCCCTTCATCCTCTAAGGATGTAATCCTTAACCCGTTGGGAGAAGAAATTTCTCCCCACTAAATTTGAAACATCCTCGGAGCTCTGAATTGTCTCCACAAGAACACGTTGCAAAATGTATTAAAAAAAAGAATCAGGAATCCTTTAGAAATAGAAACACGCAACATACTTAGGGCAGGACAAATCCTGTTATACTCCTAATCTCGAACCCTGATTTGATCAAGTTTCTCTTTAAATTAGGGCGCGACCCTAGGAAAGGGATGGAAAAATCCCTTAAAGGCTGTCAGGATCCTCTCCTCGACGTCCTTGGTCCTCTAACCAGAATTCTGGATTCGGCAGAGGAAAGCCACATTCAGGGCGCACATCTCAACACCGAGATGATTAGGGATGGAGCCAGAGTGCGGCTATCATCCTTTTGTTAACGCAAATGCAAGTATTAATGCCGAGAGACTTAGGATTGTCCTTACTAAAATTAACCCAAAATTAAGCAACCTAGATGACAAAGAACCCTCTAAGAGCCCTAAAGAGGACTCCTCTTCGGGGAAGATCTAATAAAATCATTAGGCAAATATGTCTCTACATTTACTGCTCTTGACAAGGCACAACAAAATATGCAAAAAAGTCTTCAATACTAACAATAACCTTTTTGGAAGGGCCGGAAGACGGGGCCTCTCTTCCGGCCGCTTTAATCAAAGGCCCTGTTCCAGAGGGCTTGGATATGGTAGAGTTTACCAACAATTCACATTCCACAATTCTACCCTTATAGAGGTAGAGGCCAACGAGGCAGGGGATTTAGATCAGGCGGATGAAACAATTCAAATACATCCTCAGGTGACTGTTCTCCCTCCTCCTTCTTCCCCCTTACAGGTGGGTGGGAGACTCAGAAATTTTTTGGACAATTGGAAGTTAATTACTCAAGATTCTTGGGTCCTAAATACTGTAGAAAGTTTTATGATAGATTTCTCACATACACCTACCCAAACCTCCTTCCCAAAAGAAATTCCCCTGTCACCGGACCAACAAAGTATTGTAGAAGAGGAAATGTCCTCCATGATTCAGAAGTGTGCAGTTTTAGAGGTGCCTATCGAACAACTAGGCTTCATAAGCAACCTTTTTTTGGTACAATAAAAGGACAAAAGTTGGAGAACTGTCATAAACTTGAGAGATCTGAACATGTTTCCGACGTACAGACATTTCAAGATGGAGGGCATCCATATTCTCAGAGACTTACTTATAGAAGGGGACTGGCTAGTCAAACTGGATCTGAAGGATGCCTATTTCACCATTCCTATGGCAAATGTCCATCAACCCTTTCTTTAATTTCTTTGGAAGAATCGTTAATACCAATTTCAGACACTCCCCTTCGGTCTTTCTTCTGCCCCTTGGTGTTGCACCAAGGTTATGAGACACGTCGTCTCTTATTTAAGGTCAAGAGGCATTCGTCTAATCATTTATCTGGACGATATCCTCATTATGGCCCAAGATTCCTCTCAATTAATCAAGGATCTAAACTTCACGATGAATCTGCTGGAGAGTCTAAGGTTCATCATAAACACGGAGAAATCATGTCTGATTCCCTCCAGGTCCGTGGAATTTCTGGGTTTTACGGTAGACACAGTACGTTGCATTCTTCTTCTTCCCTCAAAGAAAATCTCAAATATCAGAAAAGAAATAAGGTATGTTCTCAAACGTCAAGTCCTGTCCCTCAGAGAATAAGCCAGACTTCAAGGACTTCTCTCATCTTCCATCCAAGCCATCTTTCCCAGACACCTCAATTATCGGGCCCTTCAGAGAATCAAAGCAAGAGCCCTAAGATCGGGACTTTGGTATGGAGATCGGATTTGCTTAGACCAAGAAGCTCGTTAAGAATTAACTTGGTGGCTGAACAACTTAGACGCGTGGAATGGGAAGGCAATCTTTGGCTCAATTCCAGAATTTATTTTGGAATCAGATGCAAGCTTTAATGGCTGGGGAGCTTGTCTGCTGGATCAAAACACTGGGGGTCTGTGGTCTCGGGAGGAATCTCTCCACCACATAAACTACCTTGAATTGACTGCTGGTCTCTACGCCCTTATGAGTATCAAACATTCTCTTTAAGGGAGATCTGTCATTCTGAAGAAGAACAACATGTCAGCAGTAGCTTATATCAACCTTGGGTGGCACGAAATCTCTGGACCTCTCCGATCTAGCCAAAAAACTTTGGATGTTTTGTTTGGAACACAAGATCTCTCTCAAAGCGGAATACCTTCCGGGAGAGGCGAACATCTCTGCAGATTGGAACTTGAGATTTCTCCTAGTTTACAGTGATTGGAAACTGGATCTTTCTGTTTTCAATACTCTGAACAAGATCTGGGGCCCCTTGGAGATAGGCTTGTTCGCGAGCAGACTCACCTTCCAACTCGAGAGTTACTTCCGCTGGATGCCCGACTCAGGTGCTCTGGCAGTCAACGCCTTCCTTCAATCTTGGAAGGGAATCCGAGGGTATGCTTTCCCCCCTTTCGCCATGATTCAGAGGGTCCTTCAGAAAGTGAGACAAGAACAGTGTTTCCTTCTATTAATAACCCCCTTCTGGCCTTCTCAAGCCTGGCTCCCGACCGTTCTAGAACTGACTTGCAGTCTTCCTTTTTTAATTCCTTTCCTAGAGAATCTTCCCACAAACGTAGACGGTTGACTTCATCCCCTAATTCAGAGAGGGAGTTTATCCCTTCTTGCCTGGTAAGTGTCAGGAGATCTAATGAAATCTCAGGCCTTTTGGCGATGGCTGCAGCTCTCCTCATAGAATCTTGGACACCAGGCACACATAACAGATATAATAGAATCTGGAAACTTTGGGTACGTTGGTGCTTGGAGGCCTCTATTAGTGACATAATCAACTTCCTTGTTGAACAATTTGCAAGGGGGCTCAGTTACAGGTCTATCAATTGTTTTAGATCTGCTATTTCTGCCGGTTATGCCCTCATCAACAGCAAAACTATAGGTAAAAATGTAATTATCTGTAGAGTCTTGAAAAGTATCCACTTAAGGAGCCCTCTTAAAGCCAGATATGAAACACTTTGGGACGTTAATTAGATAATCAATCTCTTCAATAATTGGCCTTACGATTCTCTTCTTAACAGAAAAAATCTTTCTATTAAATTAGCTACACTTTTATGCCTTATTTTTTGTAGAAGAGCTTCTGATATTAGAGCTCTGGATATTACTAACCGTTCTTATAATATGTTTGGTGTCAAATTTGACATTCATAGAAGAACTAAAATGATGTCTGATTCTATATTTTATCCTCGTTTTGATCTTTTTCTCAACCTCTGCGTTGTGGAATGCATGAAAGAATACGATCACAGAATGGATCAGCTTTGTCCACAGGGCGTTACTCAATTGCTTATTTCCTTTGTTAAACCCCACAAAGGGATTAGCTCCTCTTCTATCGCTAGATGGATCAAAACAGCAATGAGTTTAGCTGGTATTGACTTAAACAAATTTCTAGCTCATTCCCTAAGAGGTGCTATGGCCAGTAAATCCCTCTGGTCTGGAGGTAAGTTGGATAACATCCTTAAAGCTGCTGACTGGTCTAATGCCAGTACCTTTGCATGTCACTATTGTAAACCTATTGAACACGTCTGATGTTGTTTTAGAGTGCTACCAACAGGCATAATGTAGCCTCCGGTCTTGTAATGAAATTGCGATTCACATATTAACATGACTAGAGAATCTGGATTTCATTAAACACTCGGAGGCTGACATTACCCCTCCCACCCACCTCTGGTGGCATTTCATTAACAATGTTATTTATTACATTCAATTGTAATGCTTTTTTATATTCATGTATTATCCATGAATATTTTCATTTTTTTTATCCTAGAATGAATTCCCTTCTCTTTTCACTTAATCCTTAATTGCCGGTTTTACCACCTTATCATCGATGGATCCCATTACTTCATTAATTCCTTATCACCAATGGAATCTTTTTTCTACTTCCTTCGTCTGTTCTACTTCTGAAGATTGTCCTGAAGTTTGACATCTCAAGTTTTTATGGACTTATCTCTTGTTCATTTAAAAGAGGCTGATTGTTACTGTCTCATGTCTTTTATGTGTTGCCTTTATTCTAATTTGGAACTTTTTCTATTGTGATGTATGCAGCTGCTTGGGTCTGCATTAAAGGAAAATGCATAATGTCAGCCTCCGAGTCTTTAAAGAAATCCAGATTCTCTAGTCATGTTAATATGAGAATCGCAATTGCCATAACAGATGTTGAGGCAAAAATCTTTGCTACTTGTCTGCTTAAGGATATTCCAAACTGGCTTACGCAGGAGCCAGTCAACAATCACAAACTTGATATCAATGAACTTATTGCATTGGCGCAAAAAAACTTGAAGGGGCCCCCTGCAAAGCTCATAGAGCCCTCCCCCCCCCCAGTGGCCCAGCCCACCACCTACCACTTTGCCCCACTAACAAAAAATAAGCAGTCACCTAAAGCTGTATTTTCAGCTCTTATCTGTGCATACAATGAACAGCAAATATAAATAGAAAGCACTTTAAATGTGATCTAGGGCTGCCTGAATGATGAGATCCATGACTGATCATTAAAGGGAACAAAGACAGAAAATGAATACATACTTCTTATTTATAACCCTATTTAGTGCCATGATGAGGTTTTTCCAGGCTCTTTAAATACATGGCTGTCTTTTTTCTTTTGGCAACCCTACTTTATATTCCTTATCATGAAATGCATTCTCACACTACAGCAGTAAATGTAAATTTCCAATGCAAGGAATAGGCAGAGTGGGGGCCCAGGGGTTACTGGAATCAGAAGAAAACTAAGCCTTGATAACCAGTTTAGAAAGGTAAGTTGACTATGCACCTCAGATAGAACTTACAGCTGACTGTTGTGGTGCACAGTAGCACCCAACAACACTTTTTGATAATGTATATCACACCCAGACATGTAATAGCGCACACTGGGTAGAGCTTATATAGCACATACCTTTGAAATACCATGTAGCTGGATGGTACACAGCTCCCAAGAGCATTGTAAGTAGTTTAAAACACATGCAAGCATCAAACAGAATTAACTGGACAGACCTTGCATACACCCCACATAGCGCAGATATACTATACAGCTGGCTGCAATGTGGCCCCGAAGAGCACTTTCCAATACCATGGAACACACTTAAACGTCCAACACAACACATTAAATAGAACATTTTTCTTACATCTAACTAAGCACAGACATGGCATTTCGGCTGTGGGGCATATTTTCCATAGAATGCAGTATATAAACATAAATAACGTAACATAACATGTAATTGCTGCCCCTATAGTAGTGTAGCTCTATCTATAACTTGGTCATCAGTATGCGCTACAACAAAGACAATGATTCTGGGCTGGTAAACAGGCAAGAGAGCCAACCCATCTTCATTATTGAGAGACTAAGAAGTGCACCATTTAATTTATGAGGCAGGCCCCCTAGCCGAAGGACTGATATGAGGCAACTGGTGCACCCATACTGCAACTGTGCGCTACAACTACTGCGCTGATGACCCAAACTCTACGCCACTCTACTCTATGCCACTGCACTGTACTCCACAATGCCAATCTACACTGCACCACTGTACTTAATGTCACTTCAGTCTAGGCCACTTTACTCCACTCTGCAACACTCCACTCTTTGATGCTCTTCTCCACTCTATGTCACTCTATGACACTACCTGGCCCTACCACTCTACGCCATTGCACTCTACGCACTGCAGTCTACTCTGCACCACTCCACTCTACTCTGTTCTGCACCATTCTACACTACACTGTAGAAACTAAATGGGGGGCACTACCAACCAGAATATAAGATCCTTAAGTATTGCCCGGCGGTGTCGCCTCTTGAACCCTCAAAGAAGTTAAACTATTGAAGAGGCAGGCGCTGGAGACTGGAAGGCAGGAAACAAGGTTTTTATTCTCTCCGGAGGAGAACACAACGAAACGGACAGAAGGTATCGTTCTGAGGTGCTCTAACTGCATCCCTGAGGCCTGGCCTCTTATACCCACGTTTATCTGTTTATTGCATGTAACACATTTTCGTCGATACTTTGATGTACGGAAAGACATCCTTAGAATCCCCCCCCTCCCAGCCCGTTCCCACGCAAGATTACAGTGGAAGTCCCCGCCCCGTTCACAACAGGTGATGATCATCGCGCAGCTGGATATTCCGCCGATCCACGGAGTGTGTGGGTTTCGATCGGATCTTGTGGGATGGGGGGGGGCTTTGATCATCTCGGGGGTCCTTTGAGGAGGGAAGCTTTCTATTGTACGGGGAGGGGCAAGGGATTGGTATCGGCAGAGCTGGGTGTCGGCCTGGGAACGGGGAAGACAAACGGGCACACGGGGAAATGGGGTTTGCATCAAAGGGCCGGGGATCATAAATGGGAAGAGGGGAGGTGTCGCGCTGGGAACCGGACGAGGGTCTGGGGCAGAGCAGCGCTGAAGAGGGGTTTTATGATTCGCGGCAGGTGCAGGCAGGGGGGTTGTCAGTATGCGGGGGATGCCGGCGAAGTGAAGGAGTGGGAGAGAGGCGCGCTGGCTCTAGGCGGGAGCAGGGAAGCCATGGTGTTCAAGATGGCGGCTGTTTTACGCGCACAAAAAGGTTAAGGAGAGCAAGAGGGCGCCGATAATGTTGACGGTTTCAGCCTACTTTCAACAGTCCTCCCTTTTCAACATATCTAGCCAACTTGCTTACTCAATGTCAATTTTCATCAAATTCCTAACTTCGGTATCATACAATGCTCTCATATGTTCGCTTCCAATGTCCACAGTTTTGGGAAAAATACAACTCGCACATAAAGAACACATAGGTGGCAAACATTGAATTCCTAAGCATAGGCCACATATTACAACTGCGGGAATCA
Source organism: Lissotriton helveticus (assembly GCF_964261635.1). NCBI lineage: Eukaryota > Metazoa > Chordata > Amphibia > Caudata > Salamandridae > Lissotriton > Lissotriton helveticus. Next base: position 140,540,440 of record NC_136073.1, on the reverse strand, counting down.
GGATAATGGTGAGCAGTCTCCAGCCCCAGCTTTTGACGATGTCCCAGAACCAACCACCAAGCGACCATTCTTCTTGCTCTTGGTGAACTTCCGAAGAGAGTCTGTGAAGATGTTCGATGGCTTTGTACACTGAGGGTGAGTTGTCCGGTATGTATGTACAACAGCTGGACCCAATAATGCGGCATGCTCCTCCACGGTCCGCCAGAACCACATCTAGAACGAGGCGGTTCTGCAGAGCCACCAAACGGACCGCTTGGAGCTCGGCAGTGTTGTTGGCAAAGATGCCCGCTGTGATGTTCGTGGTTGTCTCGACTGCCTGAGTCAAATGTCGGATGGCACGGCTGTTTGCCATCGGGCCCCAGAGGGGGACGAGTCCTTTCATAGCATCGAGGAACTGCGCCCCTGTTGAGTCGGTTTGTTCAATGTCTTTGGCTCGTTTTTGCCGGTGGTGATTCGCTGGGGCTACATAAGTCGGAGGAAGGACGAAAGAGATGTAGCAAGTGCCCCCCCAGCCTTTGGGGAGCCAGGTGTAGGCCTTCGTGCCGCAGATGAAGTACATGTTTGGGGATGACACAAAGGAAGGTGGATCCGTGGAATCCAGAGTGCTGGTAAAGCGGCAAGCGCTGCGACCCACCAGCTGTGTCCCAAGTCCTTCTACACACATGTGGCCTGTGACGTTGATGACCGTCAGGGCCACAGTCAGAGTGGCAGCCGTTCGTTTCCGCAGATAGGAGAAGGTGGGTCTGGTTGGATTGTTGAACACCTGCATTTCGATTCGCTCTTTGGCCGGGATGTCCATTTGGATCGAGTCGCTGGGAGTCAGCGGGCAGAAGTGTGTCTTTGTCTTGTTTCGCCCGGCCCCATGAGAAGAATGTGCTGCAGTTCTGCTGGAGGTGGCATTGCCCGTATAGCTCTCTTGCAGGAGGATCAGCCAGGCAAGGCAGGAGCCGTGGACAGAGAAGGGTGAAGGGATGAATGGTATTGAATGTCCAGTGGCATGGGGTAGCAACCCACAGATCCAGCAGTTGGTGGTATTGGTGGCAAGATTGTGCTGGTGAAGTAGCTGCACGAAAGAGTTGTTCCAAAACTCCTTTCGCCTCTCTCTTAGTTGAGGAGAGAGCGAAATTAGATAATGTTCCTTCATGGTGGTAGGCTGAGCAGTGGTTAAGAATGTTTCGTGAGCAGGTGCGTGTTCTTCCATAATCCAGAGCGTAGTCATGAGGAGAAAACAGAGGAGGATTACGATGAAGAGTGCAATTGTCTTTGAGCTATGGAGTCTGTCTATTCTCGGGTTTCTGTAGTGGGTATTTCCTGCTGTCTCCGTCGGCTTCTTATTTGGCGCTTCCATCATCTTCTTATCTGGCGCTTCCATCATCTTCGTCTTCAAGGTGCTCGGTAGTGGGCAGGACCACAGACTTAGTTTTAGCTTCTCTCCAGGTAACCCTTGGTAGTTTGGGTCACCGTTCTGAGATCCTTTAACCTAGTCCGTGGCCTACTTAGCCGAAGCTCCCTCCTTTCGACGCAGGAAATACCCTTCTCGAGATGGCACAGTGGGATCAGGATGTTTTGAAAGTTCAAGTGTCTCAGTATCAGGGTAGCAGTTCAACGATGGTCGGTCCTGGTTCAGGAGCTCTTCTTGGGTGCTGACGGTGTCTGTCGTGGCCAGGGCTGGAGAGACCCTTTTGCAGTGATGAGCGTGCAGCCAGTGTTTCTTCCCCTCCACTCGAAGTGCGGTCCGAGTGGTGATCAGCACTTGCCAGGGGCCCGTCCACCGGGGTTCCAAACTCTTTGATCGCTGAAAATTTCGGATCAGCACGAAGTCCCCCGGCTGGATGGCGTGACCCGGACCCCTGGAAGCATCGGGGATGGCCTGCTGCACCTGCTGATGAAGGACAGACAAAGTTTCAGTCAATTTGTACAGATAATCAGACATTAGGACATCCGGAACGTCATGAATGGAAGTTGGTTTCGGGGCAGACCAGACGCTCATGGGTCGACCGAAGACAACTTCATAAGGGGTTAAGTGATGTCGGGTGGGGGTAGAGCGCATCGATAGCAATGCCAATGGGAGGGCGTCTGGCCATTTCAGGCCCGTCGTTGCCACTATTTTGGCCAGTTTAAGCTTTAGTGTGGCATTGTGTCGTTCGACAAGCCCAGCAGATTGAGGGTGGAAGACTGCGTGGAATTTCTGTTTAATACCCAGCCCATTTAGGATGAGCTGGATAACGTTGGCTACAAAGTGGGGGCCATTATCACTCCATAAAACACGGCAGAGGCCATAACGGGGGAAAAACTCCTTTAACAGAACCTTTGCAGTGGCCATAGCGGTGTTGTCACGGGTTGGATATGCTTCCACCCACTTGCTAAATGCGCACACCACGACTAGTACATATTTCAGGCCTTGGCATCTGTCTAGCTGGATGTAGTCCATCTGCAGGACTTCAAATGGGTGGTTTGGGACCCCAAATCCCCCCCGGGGTACTACAGTTCCTTTCCCGGGGTTGTGTTGCAGGCATATTAAGCATTGTTGGACCAGGCGTTTGGCGGAATCTGGGATCTTGTCATTGTGCCAAACCCTGGAGACAAGTTCGATCATGGGGGCTGATCCTATGTGGGCAGGGGAGTGTGCCATGGTTAATATGGGAATCAAGTACGAATCAGGTAGCAACCATCTGTTCGTGTCTTTTGTCCGCCAGCAGCCTTCATCGTCTTTCAATCCCACCCGTGTCCATTCAGTCAATTCGTGTTGTGTGCTAGTCGTTTGTATGTCTCTAATTGTGTCCTTGGCGTCAGTCCAGTTTTCTGCTTGTGACCTGGTCACGTACATATGTGTTGTCGTTCTATTTTCAGCTGTCGTTCGGGCGGTGATGTCGGCTAGTGCATTTCCCTGTCCAATAATGTCTGTTACTTTCTTGTGTGCCTGGCATTTGATAACGGCAAGTTTGTTGGGGAGGAGGACAGCTTCGATTAAGGCGGAGACTAAATCCCCGTGCAAAATGGGTGTGCCGTGTGAGGTCAAGTATCCTCTCTCCCTCCAGAGGAGCCCAAAATGGTGAACCACCCCGAAGGCATACTGGCTGTCGGTGTAAATGTTCGCTGTGGCTCCTGTTGCCAGGATGCAGGCTCGCGTCAAAGCGATCAGTTCCGCTGCCTGGGCAGATCGCTGGGTGATGCGGGCTGTTTCTACTACAGTTCGAGCCGTGGTGACCGCATAGGCAGCGGAAGTGGTACCATCGGGGAGTTTGATGCAAGAACCGTCCACCCACAACTCCCCGTCGGGGTCAGGGAAAGCTGTGTCTCTGAGATCGACCCTACTCCTGGTCTGTTCGTCCGTAAGAGTCACGCAGTCATGTACGGGGTGCACATTGGGATCGTTCTCTGGCAAGGGTAACAGAGTTGCTGGGTTCAGTGTGGTGCATCTTTTCAGGGTGATATGGGGGGCAAGCAAGGTCAGTTCGTATCCAGTCAGTCGTGCACTCGTCAGATGTTGCGTCTTGGTTTGGTTCAGGAGGGTGTCGACTGCATGGGGTACCAGTACCGTGAGGGAATTCGAGAGTACAATCCCCTCACTCTGTCGGATAGAGACTGCAGCAGCAGCTACAGCTCGAAGGCAGGCAGGCAAGGCTCTGGCGACAGGGTCAAGAGTGGCAGAGAAGTAAGCGTACGGTCGTTGCTTAGGGCCGATGGCCTGGGTCAGGACAGATAAAGCGCACCCCTCCCTTTCGTGAGTGTAAAGGGAGAAGGGCTTTCTGTAATCAGGGGTACCCAGGACAGGGGCTGAGCAAAGAGCATCTCGCAGTTCTGTGAAGGAAGTTTGACACTCAGGAGTCCAAGGGAGTGGGAAAGGGACGTCTTTGTTTAGCAGAGAAAGCAGTGGTTTTACAACGAGGCTGAAGTTTGGTAACCATTGTCGGCAGAAGGAGGTGAGGCCTAATAGGGAGCGAACCTGCTTCTGGGTTTTAGGGACAGGGGTATCTAGAATGGTTTGGATTCGATCAGGGGTGAGTTTTCTTCCATCTTTGGACAAAAGGTGGCCTAGGTAAGTGACCTGGGGTAGGCAGAATTGCAACTTCTTCTTGGAGACCTTGTGGCCATTTTCCGCAAGGAAGTGCAAGAGTTGAATGGTGGCGGTAACCGCTAGAGGGGTGGTGTCGGCTGCCAAAAGGATGTCATCGACATATTGTACCAACACCACCCCGTCGGGTAACTGGACTTGGTCTAGTTGTCTTTTGAGGGCCTGGCTGTAGATGCTAGGGCTTTCCGTGTAGCCTTGAGGAGCTCGGCAAAACCTATATGAGCGGGCTTTTAGGGTAAAGCCGAAGAGATATCGGCTGTCCGGGTGGATGGGGATGGAGAAGAATGCGTTCTTGAGGTCGATGACGGAAAAGGTGGTGGCAGTGGATGGAATCAAGGTCAGGATGGTGGTGATGTCTGAGACCACAGGGTACTGGGGTACCACCACTTTGTTGATCTCTCGGAGGTCGATGATGAAACGGTATGCTTTCTCATCTCCCTCTCCCTGCTTCTTGATAATGGGCAAGATAGGGCTGTTGCAAACGTTGCTAACCACTTCCTCTACCACTCCTGCGTCTATCAGTGACTGGATAATCATTACCAATGCCTTCTCGCCCTCTGGCGATATCCGATATTGTGGGAGTTTTGGGAGTGTTGCGTCTGGTCGGACAGTAATGTGCACTGGGTCAATTAACATACGCCCTACGTCCGAATCCGCTTTGGCCCACAGATACGGAGGTAGAGTGTCAAGCAGGGACGCGTCAACGTCGGTGATGGAAAACATGTGTCGGGGGGAACAATGTCTAAGCAGAACGGGGTTGTCGTAAAGAAACACTCGAACTCCATCTTGAGAGCACCTAATCGTCGCTCGGAAGTGTTTCAGTAAGTCAAGTCCCATAATGGCGTCAGGGCTATTGGAGGAAAGCAAGAACGTGGTGTCGGTGGTGTTGTTTTCTACGTCAAAGAGAATCGGGGCAGACAAAGGGTTGGTGGAGGGCGTTCCATCGAAACCTGTCGATGTTATGAGTGAGCCAGACAAGGGTGCCCTTGGAATCAGTCGTTTAGATAACGCACTACGTGTTGCGCCAGTGTCTACCAGAAATGGAGACTTGGTACCCAGGACCTTAGCAGTGACATAAGGGCCCTGCTGGTCAACATAGAGCTCGACTGGATCCCTCCCTCGCCCTTGGCTGTCCTATGCGAAGGTGTGAGTGTCGTCATAGTCAGATTGTTGATATTGGTTCTGCCTGGGTCGATCGAACGTATTTGGTCTGCTTGATCTGTCATTAGTCGCGTCATTTGGGGGCCCTCGTTGTTGTCCCCTAGGTCTCGGTCCGTTTGTTACATCCCTGGGGTCTTTGCTTCTGATCATTTCCAGAAGAACTGGGCACTGGGATTTCCAATGGCCAGTCCCTTTGCAGAAAGCGCACTGGTCTTCTCTAAGGTCTGTGCGTCCACTGTAGGAAGTCAGAGTGCGGTCCTGGGGAAATGTAGTCTTAGGGACGTTTGTCTGGTAGTTTCCTCGGTATTGGTCTCGTCCTATAGTCACCCCCTGCAGTTTGGCAATCATCACCCTCTCTTTTAAGTCTTTCTTCTTTTTCTCTGTCGCCCTATCGTTTTCATTTTTCTGATGCTCATAATATTGGGCCATTTGGAGAATCGCTGTAGGTTTGGAGGCTGCCCAACTACTCTCGCTGGCCTGTAGTTTCTGGGAGATTTCCGATGATAGGCCCTTAACATAATTCTGGACAAACAGATGGTGTCCGGTTGCAGTGGTCATGTCCTGGCCGCTGTAATCGGAGAACACCGTTTCAAACCGGGAGAAGTATTCCGATACATCCTCCTGGGGTTTTTGGCGACAGGCTGTTACTATCGACCAGTCCACTTTCTTTTCTGGGATTAGGGTTTTTAATTTCTCTACGATTTTATCTGGGAGGTCTAGAATGGATTTCAACGGCTTTTGTCCTGGTCCCCGTTGTTTGTCCAGGTCATCGAGTTGTGACCAGGTATGTCCAAACAGCTCAAGGTGGTCGACTTTCCGGATTTGCTTCCACACATCAGCTGGTAGACATAACCCGAAGAACAAGTCGATGTCAGCCAGGGTCATGATCGTTGAACCCAGGGCTGTACCCAATTCAGTATAGAAGGCAGTGGGGTTTTTACGTAGGTCGGGTAGAGATTTCCGGAATGTCAGTATCTCTTGCCGGTCCCACGGCTGGTAGACCCAATTGTACACTACCCTTCCCTTCGCATCTTGGTTGTTTGCATCATCGTGAGTCCCTGTACCCCTAGGAGGAACCCAGTAAGGGGCAGCCTCACGTATTGGCATCATGGTGTTAGATTGCTCGGTTGGTGGTTCGGTCACTACAGAGGTTGCGGATTTTGCTCCCGGCTTTCGTTCAGTGAGGTGGCGGAAAACCTCAAGCGTACGCGTAAGGAGGTCCGACACATCACACTCGCCCTCATCCCCGATATCGACCTTCCGGTACAGAGTCCTTAGGCTCTCGGGACCTTTGTCTCGATATCGGTCCTCGTATGCATTCAAGACATGATAACACAGTCGTACGGTAAAATGTCGTCTGTGACTCCCTGTATACGAGCTGAACATATCTGTGATGTACTCTTCATCATCCTTCCTTTCTACCAGTGTCCTTGCTATTTTGTCGATCCCCGCTCGCTCATCTTTGTCTAGTCTGTTTGTTCTTGCAGGGCCAGCCCCTCGAGTCTCATGGTCGTCTAACGTTGTTGTTGATGCGGGTTTTAATACAAGGGGTTCGGCTGGCACAGAGGCCATTGGGGCCGACGCTGTGGCGGTACCTTCGTTTGTACCTGGGGGTGGCGCGTGCTGCGCCACGGGTTGAGAAGGGGCATATGGAGGGGGCATGTAGATGATAGGAGGACCTAACAGCAGGTCCTCATTGGCTTGTCGTTTCGAGGGTAAATCAGGGTAGAGCATGGAGGGGGTTCTAACCGGACACTGGCTTGGTGTTTCCATTTCTAGTTTCTGTTTAGCTTTCTCTCTTTCCTTTATCTCTTTTTCTAGTTTCTGAGCAGCTAGGTGGGCTGCTTTTCGCAGCTCTTTTTCCAACCTACTCTCAGTTTTCTTTTTACGTTGTTCAGTTTCTTTTCGCCACATGCCGAAGCTGTCAAGCATTGTAGGTGTTGTCTTGTTTTTACCCAGGGCAGTTTCTAGCGTTTTTATTTTATCATCATCGAAGGATCCTATCAGGGGCCATTGACTTTCTTGACCCTTTTTTGTATATTTATGCCATAGTTTACTATAGGCTATAGCGGTCAATCCATGCTTCATGAACATGTCCTTATTAGGGGTGCCTTCCAGTGGGGCTGGATGGTCCATCTCTAATAAGCGGTCCGGGCTAAACAGGCTACTAATCAGTGGGGAGAAGACAGACATGACGGCTCGTAACGAGGGACTAAAAAGTCAGCACTGCCTATCTTATCACTAGGTGCAAAGACGGGACAGAATATTTCTATTCTACGTTGTTTGCAGGCAGTGAATACCTCATGGATCAAAATAACAAAAGACCAATAAATAACAATGGGGAGAATGAGTAGGACCGCAAAGATCTGCGTTACCTACCCTTTTCACTATCTGCAAAAAGGGTGGTCTCTTCCCTGTTTGCAGACAGGGAATCTCCAGGAAACAATAGTTTGCGAACAACAGTTCAGTTTCAAGTGATTATTGAGTGGGGGAGAAAAAATAAGCACGGCTGCTGCCCTACCTATCCTCCACTGTTTGCAAAGAGAGAGCCCGTTGTTTCTCCGTTTGCAGACAGTGAATCTCCAAATAAATAAAAAGAGCAATACTAGTATTTTTTAAACAAACAAGCAATCAAGCAATTATTTCGCGACTTGTCGTGGTTACACGACCTTACCCGGACCGCATGGACAGTTTCCTGTCTTCCGAATCCAGCGCCCGATCGTCCTCTCTTCTTCGTTATCCTCGCGGCACTCCTGATGGTTCCCAGTCAGGACCGTAGATCACTCGAGAGAGGTCTGTTCGGAACCAGTGAAGTTCGGATGATCGGCTGTCAGACGAGGGTCTATCGGACAGACGCGTTCCCGATCGTTGCAGTCGTTCACTTTGTCGTCAGGACCTCTCCCACTGGATCCATGGGTCGCTGATGGGCCCCACGCTTGGGACGCCAATTGTAGAAACTAAATGGGGGGCACTACCAACCAGAATATAAGATCCTTAAGTATTGCCCGGCGGTGTCGCCTCTTGAACCCTCAAAGAAGTTAAACTATTGAAGAGGCAGGCGCTGGAGACTGGAAGGCAGGAAACAAGGTTTTTATTCTCTCCGGAGGAGAACACAACGAAACGGACAGAAGGTATCGTTCTGAGGTGCTCTAACTGCATCCCTGAGGCCTGGCCTCTTATACACACGTTTATCTGTTTATTGCATGTAACACATTTTCGTCGATACTTTGATGTACGGAAAGACATCCTTAGAATCCCCCCCCTCCCAGCCCGTTCCCACGCAAGATTACAGTGGAAGTCCCCGCCCCGTTCACAACAGGTGATGATCATCGCGCAGCTGGATATTCCGCCGATCCACGGAGTGTGTGGGTTTCGATCGGATCTTGTGGGATGGGGGGGGGCTTTGATCATCTCGGGGGTCCTTTGAGGAGGGAAGCTTTCTATTGTACGGGGAGGGGCAAGGGATTGGTATCGGCAGAGCTGGGTGTCGGCCTGGGAACGGGGAAGACAAACGGGCACACGGGGAAATGGGGTTTGCATCAAAGGGCCGGGGATCATAAATGGGAAGAGGGGAGGTGTCGCGCTGGGAACCGGACGAGGGTCTGGGGCAGAGCAGCGCTGAAGAGGGGTTTTATGATTCGCGGCAGGTGCAGGCAGGGGGGTTGTCAGTATGCGGGGGATGCCGGCGAAGTTAGGAGTGGGAGAGAGGCGCGCTGGCTCTAGGCGGGAGCAGGGAAGCCATGGTGTTCAAGATGGCGGCTGTTTTACGAGCACAAAAAGGTTAAGGAGAGCAAGAGGGCGCCGATAATGTTGACGGTTTCAGCCTACTTTCAACAACACCACTCTTCTCTACGTCACTGCACTGTATGGCAATTACTCAAAACCAATGCACTCTAATACACTGCACTCTATGCCAATCTACTCTTCACCACTATACTGTATGCCACTTCATTCGAGGCCACTTGAATCCACTCTACAACACTCCACTCTCTGATGCTTTAATCCACTCTATGCCACTCTGCAACTTTACTCCACTCTACGACCCTCCATGCTACTCCTTCTATGTCACTTCATGCCATTTTACTCCACTATATTCTACACTACACTCCAGTCTACTCCACTACTCTAATCTATGCCACTACACTCCATGCCACTCTATGCCACTATACTCTGACACACTATGCCACTCCACTCTACAACACTACTCCACTCTATGCCATTTCATTCTAATACACTACTCCTCTCAATGCCACTATACTCTACAGCAATCTACTCCACTCTACACCACTCTGTAACACTGTACTCCACTCTACGCAACACAACACCTTCTATGCCACTCCACTCTGCTCTACACTACTGCACAACACTCAATGACACTCCACTCTATGACACCCTGCTTCACTCTACAATACTGAACTATATGACATTCTACACCCTTCAATATATGACACTCTACTACTTCCATGACATTCCACAACACTGTGCCAGTCCACTCTATGCAACTCCATGACACTCCACTCAACTCTACTCTACACCACTTCATGACTCTACGCCACTCCATAACAGCCTACTCTACAACACCGTGCTTTACAACACTGCCGCCATGCCAGTCTCTTTTACGCAAATAACTATCTTTTAGCCGTTCGGCACAGCTGCCAAGCTAGGGTACAACAGGCTAATATATATTGGCAAAACCAATAGCTATTGCACTTGCATTGCAGAGACCGATTGGCTTTGCCAATGCTTGTTTAAGAGTAAGCAGTGGTACGTGGAACCACTGCCTGTTCTGTTCTAAAAAAATATTTTGCTAAACATTTTCAAATGGGAAGGGGTCCCTCGCGGCCCCCTTCCTATTTGTGAATTGTTACCACCTCCTTCAAAGTGACAGTAAAAAATTAAAGTTTTGTAACCGTAATTCAGTTGCAAAACATTAATACATACCACTGTGATTCTGTAACAAGCTAATTAATAGCAATTTGATTTTTCTACATATGAAAACGCTTCGTTGCAGCCGCAAATGGTCTTATTCTGTGAATTCGACAGTTTGCGACCTCCAAACAAGTTGTGTGAATATGTTCTTTACTTTACCAAAAAATAATTGCCTTAACTTTCCAAAACTTGCCTTTCAATACATTGTTGGAATTGATGATGGTACAGCTCGAAATTGAGTTACATTGGAAGAGCAAGGTGTCGCACTGTCTGTACCAGAAGTGAATGTTATGTCAGGATTTTGGTACATTGGCAGAGCTGTAAGATGGGCTCTACACTGAACCAACCCGACGTGATGCTACAGCATTTTGGGTAGAGGTGGGTAGAGGTGCACTAGTGAGTGAGGTGATGCAGTACTGGGCTAGAAGTGCCAGCTGCAGGTCAGAAATGATTGTGCACATATGCAACTCTGAGTGGATCGCTGTACTAGAATTGCAGAAGGGGGCTGTCCTATTGATCAGACACATGCTGGGAGAGTGGCCAACTAGAAGCTGAGCACATGGATCATCCCCAGAGTGCAAGTGTCCACGGCCCACTCTAAACATATCCCAGAGTGCTCTGCAAAGCTGAGACTCCCCCACGATACCCAGGGTGCTTGCCCTCTGCTGACCCCATGCTTGCATCAGGCACACTAGGGTTCCTCCACAACACAAGACTCAAGGATTGCTGGAAATGAGCCCAAACTAACAAAGACGTACATGCAAGTCTTCCTGCTCAGTCGGAGGCTGTGCACATATCTCACAGCATCCATTTACAGGCCTCAAAGCACACTGAGTAAACAACTGGCAGGATCCATGTACAGCCTCAAAGAAGGCTGTACACATATCTGACTGCATCCATTTACAAGCCTCAAAGCAAGCTGAGCAAACAACTGGCAGGCTCCATTTACAGTCTCAGAGGAGGCTGTGCACACATCTGATTGCATCCATTTACAAGCCTCAAAGCAAGCTGCATACACAGCTGGCAGGATCCATTTATATTATCATAAACAAAAGGAATCCACCTGAACGTAATTAGTGTTGGGTTTATCGTGTGTTCCCTACAGTGGTGGGGAGCGCACAGTGTTCTTTAATACCCCTCACACACAAAAAAGGCCCTTGGTGTCATGCTTCATCATAGCGGTCTTCGCAATCCTATATGGAATGCAGCGTGCTGCTAACCAATGACTACGTGGGAGCACTGATATTATCACTATGTGTGGTGTGTGAAGGTGTTTTATTAATGTGAGTGGAAGGGTCAGGTCTGAATATCTATGTGGATTAAAAAATACCTGGCACGTGAGGGCTAGAAATAATTTTAATATACCTCCATGCTGGTATTGTTAAAAGGGGGGTAGTAGAGATCTGCTGTATTTAATGTACATGATCTCTTAAGTGTGTCGACATGTTTCAAAGCATAAAGCTTCTTCTTCAGGACAGGGTGCACAGATCCCCACCTTACTCACTTATATTGACTAACCTGCCGTAAAATAAGGCAACTATGTGTAAGAAAAGGCCAAAATGTGCCTAACAATGTTTTCAAAAGCGTGGGTTCCTGCAATGAGGACTTGCTAAAAGTAGACCAATGGCATCATGAGCCTGTTTAACGGAGGGACCAAGTGCTTAATAGCACTTAATATGGCGGTGCTGCCCACCCGGTCTGTCCCGTCCGCGGCTCCCGCAACAACGGTTTTGTGGGGAAGGCATGAAAATACATATGAGCATAATGGTTGGTGGAAGCATGGCTGCCAAAACTCTTTAATAAATTAAGACAGAAGAAATACTTCTCCAAAGGATGGTGAAGCAGGCTTTTTGTTAACTGTAGCTGAAAATGACAGTAAACCTTCCTGCGAACTACAGAACAAAAATCAGCAAGTGCTTGGGGATGAGATGGTTTTACTTCCCTCCATCCAGTGGTGCTGAAACGATATTCAGAGTGGGGGGGCCACCATCAGTGATACATTACTAAAGTCATAGGGCTTGCGAAAAATTCAAGCTTCAAAAAAAGAATAAGTGTATCAAATGGGCCCTGCTCGTTCAGCATGCGAGGTATAAGGATGTGTTCTGTGCAGCCTGTGGTGCATTATTAGCAAACTGTTGTAAATATATTACTACATTGTACGTTGTATACACACGGCCTATCAGAGCCCTTTATCTGAGACTAACAGTACTTAAAGCACGGGCAGAATTAATGAGTTACAGCAATTAGGAGCAACCAAAATATTTGGATAAAAACCTTTATGTTGTCTCTGAGAATCACAGTATTTAAAGCACGGGCTGAATCAATGACTTACAGCAATTAGGAGCAACCAAAATATTTGGATAAAGCCATTCAAGATAGAAAATCCTCAACTGTGAAATTTTCGTTGAGAAAAAAGAAAAAAAGACATAGATGTTTAATCCTGTTTTATAAAACATTCAGAAGCCTTGAGGAAGTCACATGACGTGACGAAACACGTGTCGGCTGTTTTTTCATGTGGATCAGGAAGAGGAGGACATATAAAATATATCATTTGTCCTGTATATTTTGTTTACTGTTCCCTCCTGACCAACTATGTATTAACATCTTTCTAAGTGTATATACTATTTTGAGTCTGCTCACTAATGTGTGTAAATAAAAAACTTATTTGTTATCAATAAGAACCAACATTGTCACTTGTGGATAAATACTTAGGTTTTTTGTACAGAACAATTCCTACACCTTGATAATTGAAGGAACTGAAATAAATATAACTGGAGTGCAGGGAAATTGGATATTTTTCCTGCTGGGCCCATAACAAAGGCCTAAACTTGAGGGGTCATCAGGCCTCCTTTTGTTTGAATCTCTCTGCTGGAAGCAGCCAGGAGCCTCACACCTGATGCAAATGAGGCAGAGGGGAAACAAAGGCTCACACCTTGTTAGCACTTCACACATACTTAAGAGAGGCAGGTTTTCACTTTTTTCAGTCCCTGTTTAGGAGATATGATTGCACTGTAAGAATATCAGGTGTGTTGGTGTCATGCCCAGGCAAGGGGCATTAGGACCCTGGGGATAAGAATGTGGGGAGGGGACACCGGACACCACATCCGGTCAAGGGGCAGGGGAGGGGACATTCCAGAGGAAGGGGACCAGAGGAAGGACGCAAGCAGCACTGTCCCATGAACAGATAATAAACATACCTGAATACATAAGGCGTGTCGTGTGATCCTTGGGGGACCGTCACAATACCACAACTGGCGACGAGGCGAAGAACCGACATGTGTGTCGCCTGCCTCGCGGACTGAAAACCAGGAGCAAACCCTGGATCGCGTCGTGCAGAAGAGGAGAATCGCAGCGAAGCCAGGAGCCCACCCTGGTTCGTGCCATCGGAGAAAGCAACGACACAGAGGCCCACCCCGACCGCTGCAAAAGAAACACTGAATGCCCGATAAGTGCGAAGAAGCACAAGATTTGATGTTCAAGTGGCGCGAGCTCTCGCGAGAGTCTCGGCGGCCATCTTAAAGACAGCTAAAAGAGCCAAAAGAGCCAATCAGAGCGCGAAGACAGCGAGCAGCCATTTTAAAACCAGGCAACGCTCTGATTGGTCCCGAAGTCTCGCGAGAGTCTCGGCGGCCATTTTGGAATCAGGCCAGAAGACCAAAAGGAAGGTAGAAAGAACCGGTGGTCATTTTGGAACTAGGCAAAGTCAAAAAAGGACAGGAAAGTGCCGAGAAGAGCACCACGAGGGCGAAAAACAACCCCTAAATAAAAGAAAAACAAGAGATAGCGAAGCAAATAACAATAAAGAACAAAAGACAGGGAAAAGAAAGGAAAAAAAACACAAAAAGGTGCCAAGAAGGAAATAACAAATAAGACACAGAAATAAGAAATGGCAGAGCCAAGGAGCGAAAGACAGAGCGCCCAATATCGTAGACCTCTCTGAGCCACAAGTAGGGATAAGATGGGAGCGATGGGTCAAGAGATTCGAGAGATACATGGAGGCCACTGACGTCACAGAGGCAAAGAAATTAGGTCTGTTCCTCAACCTCGTGGGCGATGAAGTAGATGACCTACTAGTAACCTTTCCAGAAAGTGAGATGTCAACGTACAAAGACCTAATCAAGTGCCTAACAAGCAAATTTGACCCACAACGAAATATTGACTTCGAGCTTTATACCTTCTCCATAGCATTCCAGCACACCGTTGAGTCACTAGCTGATTTTGCGACAAGACTAAGGAAGGTAGTAACCGACTGCGATAACGAACAAGCAATTCGCCTACGCATCATTGAAGGGTGTCGTGACACAGAGTTCCGCACGAAGGAACCAACATCACTAGAGAACATCCTATCACTAGCAAGGGCGGAAGCAAGAGCGGCAATGCAAGCAAAGGAAATGGAGCGAGGAAAAGAACGACGAGTCAAACAGGCACACCGCATGACAGAAAACAGTCGCACTAACAGCTGGAAAAAAGGAAAAAATGACCAAGCGGCAAGAAAACAACCAGAAACACCATGCTACAGATGCAGACTTGAATTTCCACAAAGAGGCACGTGCCCAGCGTTTGGTCAAACCTGCAGGAAATGCAACAGGAGCAATCACTTTGCCAGTGTCTGCCAAAGGCTGCAATTTAGAAGTGAAAGAGGCAGACCGGGAAGACCGTGGATGACGACAAGCAGACACGTCAGGCATGTCGAGACAGCAAACAGAAGCTCGTCAATAGAGTCTGCAGACGAAGAAGAAGAAGAAGAAAAGGTAGAGCGACTGTACCTCATGTCAGACACTGCTGTCATGTCCACAGATAAAGACAAAACTGAAGAAAGCATCCGCCTCGTAGACAAAAACACCATAAAGAAGACAGAATCTGTGACCATTGACATAGGACCACACAGAGTACGGTTCGTACTCTACAGCGGCGCCACATGCACCATCATGTGTGCGTCGGAATATGAAAGGATGGAGATGAAACCAGCACTGAAACCTTCGAAAGTTGAGGTGTTCACATGGGGATCAAAAAAAGCCCGTGACCAACCTGGGAAAATTCACAGAGAACCTAACATGCAAAGGTCAAACAACAAAGGAAGAGATTCATGTACTGAGAGGTTACATTCCAGCACCGTGCCTGCTGAGTAACGTCACAGCCCAAGTGATGGGTCTGCTCGACATGACGTATAACATGTCAGAAAAAAAGAGCATCTTAAAAGAATATCCCAAACTACTGAACGGGCTGGAGAAGCTGAAAGGTCGCCAAATAACGCTGCACATCGACGAAGCGATAAAGCCGGTAGCTCAACATCATCGACGAGTGCCAATACTAACAGTGGATGCCAGCCCAGTGGGGCTGGGGGCAATACTGGCGCAACACAAACCAGGAAAAGACTCACCAAGATATGTAGTGGCCTACGGAAGCAAGAGCCTGTCAGATGTCGAGCGAGCATACTCTCAACTGGAGAAAGAGAGCCTGGCAGATGTGTGGGCCTGTGAACATTATCACATGTTCATATATGGAAAACCGTTCACGATAATAACAGACCATCAAGTGCTGACGACAATTTACGGAAACCCCAATGCCAAGATACCACCCCGGATAGAGAAGTGGGGAATAAGACTAATGGACTACAATTTCAAAATAATACACAAGCCTGGCATGGAACACAACCCGGCTGACTACATGGCCAGACACCCTTTGCCGCGTGCGATTGAGACTACGATAATGGCGGAGGAATATCTGAACTTCATACAGAAGCACAACACGCCGGCCTCAATCACGATGGCCGAGCTGGAACATGAGACAGAGCAAGACCCCACCATGCAAGCGATACAGAAAACGACAAAACAGCAAAGGTGGAGAGATATTAACAACAACAGCATCCTGGAGTGATAAAAGAAGAACTGCTAGCATTCAAGACAATAAATGAAGAGCTCTCAGAGACCGGGAATGGCATCATGATGAGGGGAGCAAGAATAGTAATGCCCAGAACACTGAGGGAGCGGACAATAGAACTGGTGCACGAGTCACGCTGAGGGATGGTCGCAACTAAGAAGATGCTACGGGAAAAGGTGTGGTTCCCAGGGTTGGATAGCATGGTCGAGGAGGCTGTCACTCGTTGCCATGTCTGCCAAGTGACGGGGCCATCGCCCAAGCCGTAGCCACTAAAGATGTCTGAACTACCGAAAGCGGTATGGACCGAACTGGCAGCAGACTTCTATGGACCATTGGAGACAGGAAACTACCTGCTGGTAATAATAGATGAGTTTTCTTGGTTTCCAATAGTTAGGCAAGTAGCGTCAACGTCAGCAAATGCGACACTGCCAGTCATGGATGATGTATTCGCAGCATGGGGCTCGCCCCAAACATTAAAGACTGACAATGGTCCGCCATTCTCAGGAGAAGAGTTCCGAAAGTTCATGGACTATCTAGGAATACGACATCAGAAAATAACGCCTCTGTGGCCACAAGCAAATGGGATGGCGGAACGGTTCATGGGGACCATAAAGAAGGCGATACAAAGAGCAAGAATAACGCAAATATCTACAGGACAAGCACTATGTCAGGTACTGAGGGACTACCGGAACACCCCTCACAGCTCCACAGGCCGATGCCCAGCAGATCTCGTCCTGGGATGCTCGAGCAGGACCAGACTACCGCAAATGGAGGCAACAGCGAGGGTGGAGCGAAGCACCATTGCTGCTAAAGACGAAGAGGCAAAAGCAAAAATGAAAGCTTACGCAGATCAAAAGAGGCACGTCACCAAAGCAAGGCTGAAGGAAGGGGTCACAGTGGTGATGTGACAGCGACAGCAAAGGAAATCAGACAGTGCATTCTCGAAAGACCCGCTGACCGTGAGGGAAGTGAAAGGACCAATGATAACAACGTCAGCAGGGCGATATCAGATCACGAGGAACAGCTCACACTTCAAGGAGCTAAAAGTGAAAGAAGAAGAACTGCCGGCTCCATCACCGGAGGCAATCAAGGAGGAGGAAAACACACAGGTGGATGACAGAGAAGCAAGACCAAAAATAACATGCAAGAGACCACAGAGACTGATTGAAGAGATATACCGTGACGAGGGCATGTGAGGGTGTATAGCTCTTTTCTCTCTCTCTCTCTCTTTCTTTCTCTCTCTCTCTCTCTCTCTCTCTCACCATCAACCCTCATCGACAAGTGATCACAGGCCGCTTTACAAAATGTTTGTTTGTAACAAGGGGGGGAGATGTCATGCCCAGGCAAGGGGCATTAGGACCCTGGGGATACGAATGCGGGGAAGGGACACCGGACACCACATCCGGTCAAGGGGCAGGGGAGGGGATATTCCAGAGGAAGGGGACCAGAGGCAGGACGCAAGCAGCACTGTCCCATGAACAGATGATAAACATACCTGAATACATAAGGCGTGTTGTGTGATCCTTGGGTGACCGTCACAATACCACAGTTGGTCTTTCTCAGTATTTACACAAAGCAATCACCAAAGAATTAGTGATCACCAAAGAATTAGTCCCCTCTAACTGTAACCGCAGGCTCAAATGGAATGTAGTCAGGTGCGATGAAGGGACACTTGATAACATTAAAGTTTTAGTTTTGGCTGCTTCGAGTGTCTTGGCATCAGTTCACCAAACTCCTCTCCATTTCCGGGGGCCCACGCCAGCAGCTAAGTACAAGAACTTAATAGGGGAGATCAGTATGTTTTTTTCCCAAAAAACTAAGGGATGTCAACTGATTAAACACACCCAAAGGAAGGGTAACCCTTGGTATACAGTTTCTTGTAGGGAAAAAAGAAAAGCCATCTCCTTGGCCATAAAAAATAAGGAAATATTATCTGCTAGAATTGCAAGACAAGATTATCGCATCAGTATTGCGAAAGCTAAAAAAGATTGGGAAGAGGAACATTGGCAGGCATTAAAGGAAGCGGCTCATGGGAAAAACGCCACTGTATTCTGGAAATTGATAAATATTCTTGACAGACGTGGTGCTGAGCCCATCCCAAACCACATAACTGAGTGCCAATGGCACTCTCATTTTTCTAAATTATATGGCGAAGGCAGCCCGGAAGCTGTGCCAGCCCTTCCAGCACTAGATACTGGCTGTTTGGTCCAACCAAATGGTGACACTATAGATGCGTTGTTTACGCCCCGCGAAGTCCAGGATGCTATCCATAAAATAACACCGGGTAAGGCACCTGGCCCGGATGGAAATCCGGGGGATCTACTTTTGCATAACCCTACGGTTTGGGCCGTTTTTATTGTAAACATTATGAATCTTATTCAGTCTGCCTATGGAAGGGATCAGTGCACAGCTTCTAAATTCAATTGAATTCAACTCAAGTTTGGGTGCTCCTCGGGTGGCGACCAATGTCCCTGGGCGCCTTACAATAAGCCTTGAACTTGTGTCCTCAATGAAACATTAATGACATCCCCTTAGGCACACCTCATTCTCCTCTGTGTGAGCAAAGAGGATTCCACACTCTTCAATATATTCTTTAGCATATTTATTTCATGATTTTTTCAAAATTTGTTATCTTTTTAGATCTGTTTGCATTACATCATTATTCGCATTCCACTCAGCGACATTTATTTCCTTACAATCCAATGCATTTCGGGCGTTTTTTCGTCGCCCTTCATCAGGGAATCAATACTGTAAAAAACATATATAATAGCCATCATGAGTCAAAATCCAATGTTGTGATATTGTTGCGTAACTCCGTGAATTTAGATTAACACCTCTATTTCCTTATATCCCCGTGCGCCCCTTTCCCTACAAACATGTTCTACACTTACATGTCGCTGTCTGTCTGTTTCCTAGTGTAATGACTGTGAACCAAAATAAAAAGAACAACTTGTTTCAGTATAGCGTTTTACAACTCTGAGCGATGCTATTAGTACCGTCATCTATTCAAAAAGTGATATCTAGTTCCTAACGGTAACTGACCTGATTCCGTTTCATCTAGCGTTCTTCACTCGTCTCCGCTCGCTTCCATTCTGACCGGTTCTTACCCCAGCCAGTAATCTATCGCTCTACAGGTTGACTCTTAGGTCATGTGATCGGGAAAACTCACTCGATATTTCAAACATGCTTCAAAAATATTCTAACTATCTGTGTGTGAACCTCTATATCGACGGGTTCAAAATAAAAATAAAAATAAAACGATAATGATACATGGTTGTACAGTTTGCCACATGGGCATTTTTATTATGCACTAAAATGCCCATGTGGCAAACTGTATGTTGGAAAAACAGAAAGGAGTATTAAAACAAGACTCACGGAACACAAGTCCAACATCCGGACGAGAAATATGAAATCTACTGTAGCAACGCATTTTTGGGAGGCACAACATAATATTTCACAATTGAAATATATTGTATTGGAGACAGTGGAAAAGAAAGAAGGAAGAGACAATACCAAATTTATGCTGCAGCGTGAGAACTTTTGGATTCATAAGCTGGGTACACAGAGCCCGAATGGGCTAAATGAACGGAATGAACTATCTTGCTACTTGTAACGGTTTGTAAACAACGAAGGTTGTTTTGGTCCTTGGATCGAAAGGGCTTCCTGTGAGCATGAAATGTATATTATTATTTATTTTTTGTGTCATGCAAGAATTTTGTTTAATCATGAGTGCACCTTGTTGCCACTTCAAAACTGAAATCATGCTATAGCTCCATCGACTAATAGCACAGAACACTAGAGTAGTAGGGGGTTCTAGCCACCTGTGAACTTCGCGCTTATTTATTTTTAATTTTATTTTTCAAATTCTTACTTTCAAAAGTGGAATCAACCATGTATCATTATCACTTTATTTTAATTTTTATTTTTATTTTGAACCCGTCGATATAGAGGTTCACACACAGATAGTTAGAATATTTTTGAAGCATGTTTGAAATATCGAGTGAGTTTTCCCGATCACATGTCCTAAGAGTCAACCTATAGAGCGATAGATTACTGACTGGGGTAAGAACCAGTCAGAATGGAAGCGAGCGGAGACGAGTGAAGAACGCTAGATGAATCGGAATCAGGTCAGTTACCGTTAGGAACTAGACATCACTTTTTGAATAGATGACGGTACTAATAGCATCGCTCAGAGTTGTAAAACGCTATACTGAAACAAGTTGTTCTTTTTATTTTGGTTCACAGTCATTACACTAGGAAACAGACAGACAGTGACATGTAAGTGTAGAGCTTGTTTATAGGGAAAGGGGCGCACGGGGATATAAGGAAATAGAGGTGTTAATCTAAATTCACGGAGTTACGCAACAATATCACAACATTGGATTTTGACTCATGATGGCTATTATATATGTTTTTTACAGTATTGATTCCCTGATGAAGGGCGACGAAAAAACGCCCGAAATGCATTGGACTGTAAGGAAATAAATGTCGCTGAGTGGAATGCGGATAATGATGTAATGCAAACAGATCTAAAAAGATAACAAATTTTGAAAAAATCATGAAATAAATATGCTAAAGAATATATTGAAGAGTGTGGAATCCTCTTTGCTCACACAGAGGAGAATGAGGTGTGCCTAAGGGGATGTCATTAATGTTTCATTGAGGACACAAGTTCAAGTCTTATTCAGTCTGGCCACCAAGTACCTGACTCGTGGAAAGGCGCCGAAGTTGTCACTATTTTTAAAAAGGGTGAGAGAGAGGACCCTGCCAACTACAGACCAATTAGTTTAATTGATGCTATTCAAAAAGTAGTTGGTAGGGTCATTATAAACCGGATTGAGTGCTGGCTTATGGAAGATAATATCTTGTCCCACTTCCAGGCAGGATTCAGAAGTAATGTAGGAGCAATCGATCAAGTTTTTAGATTTTGTGCAGTTTTTTGGAAAACAGTGTCAATAGCCAGAGGGAGTCTTTACCTGGCCTTTATAGACTTAAAAACTGCATTTGATGTAATACCCCGTGCCAAATTATGGGACGTTTTATTGGACATGGGTTTCCCATCTTATTTGCTACAATTTATTATTAAATTACACGAGGGTACCTATGCTAGGATTCGGTGGGGGACGCAGGGACAACTCACAAAGAGTATTCCTGTCAACAGAGGGGTACGGCAGGGGTGCGTGATGGCCCCTACTCTGTTCTCCCTCTTTACAAATGGGGTGGTGAAACATCTGCAAGAGATACCGGCAGATGCCCCCATTATAGCCGGGGAGAAAACACCATCGCTTCTCTTTGCCGACGATACCCTTCTGTTATCAAAAACCCCCAAAGGTCTCCAAACTCTTCTTGACCGGTTTAGTGTTTTTTGTCAGGAACGGGGACTTACAATAAACACTACAAAAACTAAACTAATGGTTATGACCGCCAAGAGAAACCATAGGAATATACACCTGTCTTTGAATGGATCTCCCCTTGAGGTGGTGGAAGAGTTTGACTACCTTGGTGTTAGAATTAATAATAATATGAAATGGGAACCCCACATAAGCAAAATGATTTTAAACCTTAAAAGAGTTTCCGGCACTATTTTTAAAAACCAGCGTCTCTCAGTGAGCAGGCCAATTGCCCCTGCCTTGTCAGTTTATGAGGGAAAAGCAATAGCCTCAGCGGTCTATGGCTCAGAAATATGGGGCATTGAGAACACCAATAATCATGTCCTAACTGAGAATAAGTTCATGAGAGACTTGGTTTCACTTCCAACCTCTACCCCATTAAAACCATTATTTGCAGACTTGGGTAGGAGGTCTATTCGGGACATTGTTCAGCTACTTCCCCTTTTATACTGGGTACGTTTGAGGAGGACTCCCGAATTAGCTAACTATGCTATAGTGTTGGATGAAATGTTAAAACTAAACACTTCAGGCAAAATCAAGTGGCTAAATGTTTTAAAACAACTTGCAGCTAGCGTGGGTTTAAGGGATGCATGGGCCTCCAAATCCCCTCCACCAAAACAAATGGTAAAAAAACTATACTGGGACTGGATTGAGGCCAAGGCTTTACAGAACCCAAATTGGGGACAATTAACCGAGAACTTTTTGACCCATAAGTGTAACACAAAGCTAGAATTGTTTTTGGATTTTATCCAGATTCCCCGGGATAGGACACTTTATCTGAAATTTAGACATGGTACATTGCCCCTTAAAAATTTCACGTCTAGATGGAGTAGAAGGAGGGAAGAGGATACAAAGTGTCCAGGCTGTACCAGCCCAGAAGAATCATTAGGCCACTTCTTCTTTGCCTGTAAAGCATATACCCTACCTAGAAACAAATGGCTAAAACCTGTATTAAAGAACCTTGGAGTCAGGGATTACAAATCAGCCCTACGTATCCTCATCTCCAATACCTCCTGTATGGTTACTATTTGTGGGGTTGCAAAGTTTTTATCATGTGCCTGGATCATTAGG
This sequence comes from Lissotriton helveticus, assembly GCF_964261635.1. Classification (NCBI taxonomy): domain Eukaryota; kingdom Metazoa; phylum Chordata; class Amphibia; order Caudata; family Salamandridae; genus Lissotriton; species Lissotriton helveticus. The sequence continues at coordinate 140,517,934 of NC_136073.1, read as the reverse complement.
TTAAAGCTGCTAAATAATGTCTCTTCAGTCAACATTCCCACATGATTTTCATATGTATCTTTTTAAATAATGAAATGGTTTTTTATATTTATGTGTGTATTGTATGTTTGTACTTTTTATGATACATGTGTCGAATAAAAGTATAATGACTGACTGACTGACAAAGCAAATTGCATTTACATAGAGCTTACTTGCCCTGAGGAGGCGTTAAAATAATGTAAGTACTACTATACTTTCTTCCATAGCCCTACTCATCCCAATGCAATTGTCAGAGCGCTTTACATCAACATGTGCCTATTACATGTACAATAAATTATGTAAGTTTGCAAATGAATGAATAAGATGAGTTACATAAAACTGAGGGATTGCAAAGTGTAGAAGTCACATATCATCTTCCATAGCTCACTGTGCCATTATCCTCTCAATGTGCTCAAACGTACACATGATAGACCTGCTAAATATATATGTGAGGGCTTTAGATCTGATGTCACTTCTTGTGATGGCACTTCCTGTAATGTCGTGGCTTGTGATAACACTTTCTATGATGTCAATTCATGTGAATCCATGTGTGATGTCGTACACCATGATGTCATTCATGCGCCATGATGTCGCTCGACCATGATGTCATGCGTCATGATGTCTCTCGCCATGATGTCGTGCGCCGTGATGTCACTTGCATACTGACTAACTAGGTTAGCCCCCCACTACTTTTTTTAGGACTTGTGCCCTGTGGGAGGGGGTAGATAAGCAGCTATACAGATAGCAAAGAGACAGACAGAGGATAGAGAAGTAAGTTTTAAGATTGAGCATACCAGTGGTGGAGACGTAACTCGGGAGAGTCAAGATCTAGTCCTGGTTTAGCGCCTTGAGTCCCCTTTAATGTGTCTTCTGAGCACACTTACCAAATCATTCCACATTTTCACAAACCTTCATCATTTTGTAGCTTTTGTTAAAAAAATTAGTTTAGTCATCAGAGAAGTGGGTAGGTCATCAGAAACAGTGAGGCTGCTGCACTGTTCTTTACACAGAGTAAAACCTGACACGTGGCTTGAATGGTGGATTTGTTTTTAAAACAGTTCCCAAAAGCTACTTTGAAATAATTTTTTCATACAACCAATACCCATTTCAAAGAAACGCAAACCTGTGTATCATGTTGCAGAATTGTATAGGCCGAATTTACTTTAAACTTCTACTAAAAAATGCTAAATATTGATGGATTTAAAAAGTGAGCTGCATTGGCCGGGAATCGAACCCGGGCCTCCCGCGTGGCAGGCGAGAATTCTACCACTGAACCACCAATGCCTCGCCGGTTTTAGCTGCGTGTAAGGCTTGAATTAAGTGCACAATGTCATACGATCTAGAAATGATATAGTGTTTGTACTTTACCCGACTCTGTGCTTGAGGCTGACAAGAGCACCGGCAATTGCTGTACAGCACCAATGCTTCACATGAAGAGAGCAGCTGCTAAGCTCACGTGTAGTATGTAACAGGTTCTATCTGTGACCCACCTATTCTTCGATAGTAGATATGAACCTCAGAGACACACAGAAGATGATAAAAACTTGACGAATGCAGATGCGGAATCATTAGATGTAGACATTGCTAAACCACCCGGGCTGTACCCGAGTCAGAAACAAAGATGCTGCACAGGGCAGCCGATGCCGGAAATTAAGAGAAGTCACAGAACTGACATCCGCAGGCGATGGAAAGGCAATGCTTTCTGTGCTGAACAGAGACAAGCATCAATGAACAATCGGCCCTTCATGTATGATGAGAAGAGACACAGATCACAGGCAGCAGACTGGGGGACACTAATACACAAAGTGGGGCTTAGAATGATGACCGCAGGAAGAAGATGGAGGCAACTGACTGACAAGTTACCCGGACTGACCAAGGTTACTGAACCTCCGTGCAACAAGCCCAGGGCAGTCAGAATTTGATCTGGCGTGAGCTGGACCCTGCCCCCGCCCCGCCCCTCCCCTCCCCACTCCTCCTCCCCGCCCCTCCCCTCCCCACTCCTCCTCCCCTCCCCTCCTCTCCTCCCCCCCTCCCCTCCTCCCTCCCCTCCCCTCCCCTCCCTTTCCCTCCCCTCCCTTCCCCTCCCCTTCCACCCCCCTCCTCTCCCCAGCAACCACCCACTTCTACAAACCACCCCCCACCCACGCCCTGTGGAACCGACTTATGCAGCTTCCTTCAAGAAGAGAGAGTGGAAGGTCAGAAACTAAGGTTCGTTCAATTTATTATTTATTTATTTATTTGTGCATTTTTATATAGCGCGGACATTACCCGAAGGTGTCAGAGCTCTTCACAATAGGAACAGAACTGGTACATGAGAACAATACAAGTGAACCAAATAAAAAGGCAAACGTTACATTAAATGAAGCAAAAATGACAATCGTGAGCCAGCAAAATACAAGAGGTAGCAAACGGTGCATTCCAAAAGTGACACTCGTGAAACAACAAAATAAAAGAGGTAGCAAACGGTGCATTAGAAAAGTGACAATCGTGAACCAACAAAATAAAAGAGGTAGCAAACGGTGCATTACAGGAGGAAAAAGTGACGTGTGCAAGTTACAAAAGCATACAAAGTAAACATAAAGCTATAATACTGCAATACATGGGGGGGCACTCAAGCACAAGAACCAATAAGAAGGAATAGTGGCACTAGTACAGGTATCAAAAATAAACAATTGTAGGAGGTAGAAAACAGTGTGTTACAAGAGAAAGTGACGGGTGAAAGATACACAAGAGTACCAGACACAGGTAGAAAGATAGTACTGCACAAAATGGCAGACTCTCAGATCACAAGAACACACCGGGAAAACACTTCCATAGTCATGTACAGTAGATTTTTCTAAAATGGAAGGGCTTCCTACGGATAATAGAGTAGACATGAGTTACATTTGGAAGTGTCTTTGAAGGAGGAGAGCTTTGAGGTCAGTTTTGAAAGCCTGGGAGGAGGAGGTGGTCCGGAGCTGCGGTGGAAGGGAGTTCCAGATTCTCACCGCATTGCCCGAAAAGGATTGGGCCATCGTTCTTTCCTTCTTGAAAGTGGGAGGTTCAAGCAGAAGATTTTCCGCATTGCGTGAAGGTCTAGAGCCACCAGAGAGTTTCAGTTTGTTCAATGAACATACACCTACAAATAAAAAATAAAAATACAATGGAATTAGAAACAAAATCAACAAATATATCCAAATTAACACAGCAGAATACAAGGAAGTGCTTGGAAGAAGAAAGAGTTCAAACTACTTGCCGAAGGCGAAATCTCACAAAAGGAAACCAGAGATGAAAATCCGGAAAAACAAAGTCACCTGACGGGAGGGAAGGGGGAGGCGTGGCCGGTGGTCGGGGCTAACAGTAAAGTACATAGTAACTCCTCATGTCACCAGTACAGTAGTACTGACACCTCTCACCAGGCGTACTACACTGTGTAATAGTACATTACTACCTCTTTCTCACGACGCAGTGTTACACCTAATGGGACGACCGTGTCTACCCATATTTAAGGGATATATGTTTACCCTTTAATCTGGACGTGTCTTTTTTTTTAATTCAAAGTATTTTATTGAAAATAAATCTTACAAGTGTAATACAATGCAGTATAACAAAATTCTTGGCTGCGGTGGAGAGAGAAGAAGAGAAGAGGAAAAGAGAGAAAAAGGGAAAAAAAAGAGGGGGGGAATTTATCGCTCCAGGTGAGCGTCCAGGGCGGCCCACATTCTCCCTTTGGCGGTGTGGTTCGCTGCGTGGTGATTTGCGTGATATTGTCTGCCCCCCTCAGGAAGGTCACCCAGTTGAACCATCGCTTGAAAGTGGCTTTGCCTGTGTTTTTCCAATTAGCTAGGATTGTTTTGGCCGCCGCTGTTAGCAGGAGGCCAACTAGGTCGCGGTCTTCTTTGGATTGGAGCTCTGTGGTCATAAAGGCCGTGGCAAGACCAGGTAGTCCACGTTTTGTGTTACTTCCTATTAGCGTGTCAATGAAGTCGTGTACTTTGCGCCAGAACACCATGACCTTGGGGCACTCGTATAGGCTGTGGGACAGGTCACCCTGTGCCTTGTGGCAGTTCCAGCATGAGTTTGTTTCACTGGCACCTACAGCTGCCAGTTTGGCTGGTGTCCAGTATGGTCTGTGTAGTAGCCAGTACTTTGTTTGGGCTAGCTGCGGGGTTACTTTGTTTTTGGAGGCTGATATCCAGAACTTGGCCCTCTCTTCTTCACTTAGAGTTCTCTCTAGCTTCCCTTCCCAGAATGCCATGGTTTGGTTGTTCAGTGTTGTGGTGCGAGGGGTGATGAGTTTGTATATGTGTGCGGTTTGGTGGCCAATCTTGTTTAGGTTGTGTGTGTACTGTATGATGGAGGGTTTGTGTTTTGAGAGGTTGGCTTTGGTGATTGCCGCCTTGATTTTGAGGAATTCGTAGAACTCCTGTTTTGGTAGATTGTGTGTGCGTTGTAGCGCTTCGAATGTGAGCGGGTTGTTTCCTATCGCCAGCTGGGCCGGTGTTGTGATGCTCCTCCCATACCACACTTTGTTCGCTAGTGTTTTCCCCCTGTATGTTATTCTAGGGTTATGCCAGATTGATTCCCATTTCGACCCTTTAATACTGAATTCCATATCTCTGTCTACTCTGAGAAGCGCCGCTTTGGTATTTTTGAAGATTGCATTATTGGCCTCTGGGTGTTTGTTTGCCGTCAGTGCCATTAGTGGGTCGGCCCCCCCCAGGATGTCCCTTTCCAGATCATTCCAGACTGGCGTGTAGTCTGGCGTAGGGGAGATCCAGTGTATGCCTTGTTTCGCGAGGCATGCTGTTTGGAAGGCCTTATAATTAGTCATGTTCAGCCCCCCCAGATCTTTCTTCAGTCTGAGTTTCGAGAGGCTGATTCTGGCTTTTTTTCCCCTCCATAGGAATGAGTTGATTGCCTTGTCCAGTTTTTTATGAAAGTCTACGGTTAGGGTTAGCAGTAGCATACTTAGCACGTAATTCAGCATTGGTGTGATCATCATCTTGATCGTCTCGACTCGACCCCACCAGCTGATGAATTTCGGGCTCCAGGCCTCTAGTTTGCTTCTGATCTTCTTCAGCATTGCCTCCTCCTTGTGGTCCAGGGCCGACCTTAGGTCTCTTCGAAAGAGGAGACCCAGGTATTTCAGGGGCTTTGTTTGCCAGGCTAGTCCGGACGTGCCCATTTTTTTTTGTTGTGTGGCAGTTTATTGGCTTGCATTCAGATATGTTGCGGTTTAGTCTGTATCCTGAGACATGCGCATATTCCTCAATTGTTTGCATGAGAGCTTCGATTGAGGTTTCTGGGTCATTTGTGGTGATTAGGATGTCATCGGCGTACGCTGCCAGTTTGAACGCGTTCTCTCCGACGCGTACACCTGTTATCAGTGGGTTGTTCCTAATCATGTGGAGGAGTGGTTCTAGTGCGAGTAGGAACAGCCCAGGTGAGAGTGGACAGCCTTTCCTTGTCCCCCTCTCTAGGGTGAACACAGCTGACGTTATCGCATTGACCACTACTCATGCTCGGGGGTTATGGTAGGGTGACATCACCATACCTCGGTATTTGTCACCTAGTCCGAATTTGAAAGTCCAATTGGTCGCACACTGCTTGTCCTACCAGCGTGTTGCCCCAAAGCATTGTGGTCCATGAAGTAAGCATCAGCGGGTGCGCCTCTGCCAGGGTCTTGAGCAAAAAATCACTGTCGCGTTGGCCATCCCTGGACACGTGTTTCGAGGTTGTTACCTCTCGTCAGCAGGGAATAGGCATATATGTAGGGGTGCTGCGTAGGCTGCCAAAAATTATTCTCAGGTCCAGTACCGCTCGTGGCACGCAGGTGCGTAACCCGGTCTTGTCAGCCCCACCAGCTCAAGAGAGCTTGAATATAAAAGAAAGTCCAATTGGTCGCACACTGCTTGTCCTACCAGCGTGTTGCCCCAAAGCATTGTGGTCCATGAAGTAAGCATCAGCGAGTGCGCCTCTGCCAGGGTCTTGAGCAAAAAATCACTGTCGCGTTGGCCATCTCTGGACACGTGTTTCGAGGTTGTTACCTCTCGTCAGCAGGGAATAGGCATATATGTAGGGGTGCTGTGTAGGCTGCCAAAAATTATTCTCAGGTCCAGTACCGCTCGTGGCACGCAGGTGCGTAACCCGGGCTCGTCAGCCCCACCAGCTCAAGAGAGCTTGAATATAAAAGAAAGTCCAATTGGTCGCACACTGCTTGTCCTACCAGCGTGTTGCCCCAAAGCATTGTGGTGCATGAAGTAAGCATCAGCGGGTGCGCCTCTGCCAGGGTCTTGAGAAAAAAAATCACTGTCGCGTTGGCCATCCCTGGACACGTGTTTCGAGGTTGTCACCTCTCGTCACCAGGGAATAGGCATATATGTAGGGGTGCTGCGTAGGCTACCAAAAATTATTCTCAGGTCCAGTACCGCTCGTGGCACGCAGGTGCGTAACCCGGGCTCGTCAGCCCCACCAGCTCAAGAGAGCTTGAATATAAAAGAAAGTCCAATTGGTCGCACACTGCTTGTCCTACCAGCGTGTTGCCCCAAAGCATTGTGGTCCATGAAGTAAGCTTCAGCGGGTGCGCCTCTGCCAGGGTCTTGAGCAAAAAATCACTGTCGCGTTGGCCATCCCTGGACACGTGTTTCGAGGTTGTTACCTCTCGTCAGCAGGGAATAGGCATATATGTAGGGGTGCTGCGTAGGCTGCCAAAAATTATTCTCAGGTCCAGTACCGCCTGTGGCACGCAGGTGCGTAACCCGGGCTCGTCAGCCCCACCAGCTCAAGAGAGCTTGAATATAAAAGAAAGTCCAATTGGTCGCAAACTGCTAGTCCTACCAGCGTGTTGCCCCAAAGCATTGTGGTCCATGAAGTAAGCATCAGCGGGTGCGCCTCTGCCAGGGTCTTGAGCAAAAAATCACTGTCGCGTTGGCCATCCCTGGACACGTGTTTCGAGGTTGTTACCTCTCGTCAGCAGGGAATAGGCATATATGTAGGGGTGCTGCGTAGGCTGCCAAAAATCATTCTCAGGTCCAGTACCGCTCGTGGCACGCAGGTGCGTAACCCAGGCTCGTCAGCCCCACCAGCTCAAGAGAGCTTGAATATAAAAGAAAGTCCAATTGGTCGCACACTGCTTGTCCTACCAGCGTGTTGCCCCAAAGCATTGTGGTCCATGAAGTAAGCATCAGCGGGTGCGCCTCTGCCAGGGTCTTGAACAAAAAATCACTGTCGCGTTGGCCATCCCTGGACACGTGTTTCGAGGTTGTTACCTCTCGTCAGCAGGGAATAGGCATATATGTAGGGGTGCTGCGTAGGCTGCCAAAAATTATTCTCAGGTCCAGTACCGCTCGTGGCACGCAGGTGCGTAACCCGGGCTCGTCAGCCCACCAGCTCAAGAGAGCTTGAATATAAAAGAAAGTCCAATTGGTCGCACACTGCTTGTCCTACCAGCGTGTTGCCCCAAAGCATTGTGGTCCATGAAGTAAGCATCAGCGGGTGCGCCTCTGCCAGGGTCTTGAGCAAAAAATCACTGTCGCGTTGGCCATCCCTGGACACATGTTTCGAGGTTGTTACCTCTCGTCAGCAGGGAATAGGCATATATGTTTTGGTGCTGCGTAGGCTGCCAAAAATTATTCTCAGGTCCAGTACCGCTCGTGGCACGCAGGTGCGTAACCCGGGCTCGTCAGCCCCACCAGCTCAAGAGAGCTTGAATATAAAAGAAAGTCCAATTGGTCGTACACTGCTAGTCCTAACAGCGTGTTGCCCCAAAGCATTGTGGTCCATGAAGTAAGCATCAGCGGGTGCGCCTCTGCCAGGGTCTTGAGAAAAAAATCACTGTCGCGTTGGCCATCCCTGGACACGTGTTTCGAGGTTGTCACCTCTCGTCACCAGGGAATAGGCATATATGTAGGGGTGCTGCGTAGGCTACCAAAAATTATTCTCAGGTCCAGTACCGCTCGTGGCACGCAGGTGCGTAACCCGGGCTCGTCAGCCCCACCAGCTCAAGAGAGCTTGAATATAAAAGAAAGTCCAATTGGTCGCACACTGCTTGTCCTACCAGCGTGTTGCCCCAAAGCATTGTGGTCCATGAAGTAAGCATCAGCGGGTGCGCCTCTGCCAGGGTCTTGAGCAAAAAATCACTGTCGCGTTGGCCATCCCTGGACACGTGTTTCGAGGTTGTTACCTCTCGTCAGCAGGGAATAGGCATATATGTAGGGGTGCTGCATAGGCTGAAAAAAATTATTCTCAGGTCCAGTACCGCTCGTGGCACGCAGGTGCGTAACCCGGGCTCGTCAGCCCCACCAGCTCAAGAGAGCTTGAATATAAAAGAAAGTCCAATTGGTCGCAAACTGCTAGTCCTACCAGCGTGTTGCCCCAAAGCATTGTGGTCCATGAAGTAAGCATCAGCGGGTGAGCCTCTGCCAGGGTCTTGAGCAAAAAATCACTGTCGCGTTGGCCATCCCTGGACACGTGTTTCGAGGTTGTTACCTCTCGTCAGCAGGGAATAGGCATATATGTAGGGGTGCTGCGTAGGCTGCCAAAAATTATTCTCAGGTCCAGTACCGCTCGTGGCACGCAGGTGCGTAACCCGGGCTCGTCAGCCCCACCAGCTCAAGAGAGCTTGAATATAAAAGAAAGTCCAATTGGTCGCACACTGCTTGTCCTACCAGCGTGTTGCCCCAAAGCATTGTGGTGCATGAAGTAAGCATCAGCGGGTGCGCCTCTGCCAGGGTCTTGAACAAAAAAATCACTGTCGCGTTGGCCATCCCTGGACACGTGTTTCGAGGTTGTTACCTCTCGTCAGCAGGGAATAGGCATATATGTAGGGGTGCTGCGTAGGCTGCCAAAAATTATTCTCAGGTCCAGTACCGCTCGTGGCACGCAGGTGCGTAACCCGGGCTCGTCAGCCCCACCAGCTCAAGAGAGCTTGAATATAAAAGAAAGTCCAATTGGTCGCACACTGCTTGTCCTACCAGCGTGTTGCCCCAAAGCATTGTGGTCCATGAAGTAAGCATCAGCGGGTGCGCCTCTGCCAGGGTCTTGAGCAAAAAATCACTGTCGCGTTGGCCATCCCTGGACACATGTTTCGAGGTTGTTACCTCTCGTCAGCAGGGAATAGGCATATATGTAGGGGTGCTGCGTAGGCTGCCAAAAATTATTCTCAGGTCCAGTACCGCTCGTGGCACGCAGGTGCGTAACCCGGGCTCGTCAGCCCCACCAGCTCAAGAGAGCTTGAATATAAAAGAAAGTCCAATTGGTCGCACACTGCTAGTCCTACCAGCGTGTTGCCCCAAAGCATTGTGGTCCATGAAGTAAGCATCAGCGGGTGCGCCTCTGCCAGGGTCTTGAGCAAAAAATCACTGTCGCGTTGGCCATCCCTGGACACGTGTTTCGAGGATGTTACCTCTCGTCAGCAGGGAATAGGCATATATGTAGGGGTGCTGCGTAGGCTGCCAAAAATTATTCTCAGGTCCAGTACCGCTCGTGGCACGCAGGTGCGTAACCCGGGCTCGTCAGCCCCACCAGCTCAAGAGAGCTTGAATATAAAAGAAAGTCCAATTGGTCGCACACTGCTTGTCCTACCAGCGTGTTGCCCCAAAGCATTGTGGTCCATGAAGTAAGCATCAGCAAGTGCGCCTCTGCCAGGGTCTTGAGCAAAAAATCACTGTCGCGTTGGCCATCCCTGGACACGTGTTTCGAGGTTGTTACCTCTCGTCAGCAGGGAATAGGCATATATGTAGGGGTGCTGCGTAGGCTGCCAAAAATTATTCTCAGGTCCAGTACCGCTCGTGGCACGCAGGTGCGTAACCCGGGCTCGTCAGCCCCACCAGCTCAAGAGAGCTTGAATATAAAAGAAAGTCCAATTGGTCGCACACTGCTTGTCCTACCAGCGTGTTGCCCCAAAGCATTGTGGTCCATGAAGTAAGCATCAGCGGGTGCGCCTCTGCCAGGGTCTTGAGCAAAAAATCACTGTCGCGTTGGCCATCCCTGGACACGTGTTTCGAGGTTGTTACCTCTCGTCAGCAGGGAATAGGCATATATGTAGGGGTGCTGCGTAGGCTACCAAAAATTATTCTCAGGTCCAGTACCGCTCGTGGCACGCAGGTGCGTAACCCGGGCTCGTCAGCCCCACCAGCTCAAGAGAGCTTGAATATAAAAGAAAGTCCAATTGGTCGCACACTGCTTGTCCTACCAGCGTGTTGCCCCAAAGCATTGTGGTCCATGAAGTAAACATCAGTGGGTGCGCCTCTGCCAGGGTCTTGAGCAAAAAATCACTGTCGCGTTGGCCATCCCTGGACACCTGTTTCGAGGTTGTTACCTCTCGTCAGCAGGGAATAGGCATATATGTAGGGGTGCTGCGTAGGCTGCCAAAAATTATTCTCAGGTCCAGTACCGCTCGTGGCACGCAGGTGCGTAACCCGGGCTCGTCAGGCCCACCAGCTCAAGAGAGCTTGAATATAAAAGAAAGTCCAATTGGTCGCACACTGCTTGTCCTACCAGTGTGTTGCCCCAAAGCATTGTGGTCCATGAAGTAAGCATCAGCGGGTGCGCCTCTGCCAGGGTCTTGAGCAAAAAATCACTGTCGCGTTGGCCATCCCTGGACACGTGTTTCGAGGTTGTTACCTCTCGTCAGCAGGGAAGAGGCATATATGTAGGGGTGCTGCGTAGGCTGCCAAAAATTATTCTCAGGTCCAGTACCGCTTGTGGCACGCAGGTGCGTAACCAGGGCTCGTCAGCCCCACCAGCTCAAGAGAGCTTGAATATAAAAGAAAGTCCAATTGGTCGCACACTGCTTGTCCTACCAGCGTGTTGCCCCAAAGCATTGTGGTCCATGAAGTAAGCATCAGTGGGTGCGCCTCTGCCAGGGTCTTGAGCAAAAAATCACTGTCGCGTTGGCCATCCCTGGACACGTGTTTCGAGGTTGTTACCTCTCGTCAGCAGGGAATAGGCATATATGTAGGGGTGCTGCGTAGGCTGCCAAAAATTATTCTCAGGTCCAGTACCGCTCGTGGCACGCAGGTGCGTAACCCGGGCTCGTCAGCCCCACCAGCCCAAGAGAGCTTGAATATAAAAGAAAGTCCAATTGGTCGCACACTGCTTGTCCTACCAGCGTGTTGCCCCAAAGCATTGTGGTCCATGAAGTAAGCATCAGCGGGTGCGCCTCTGCCAGGGTCTTGAGCAAAAAATCACTGTCGCGTTGGCCATCCCTGGACACGTGTTTCGAGGTTGTTACCTCTCGTCAGCAGGGAATAGGCATATATGTTTAGGTGCTGCGTAGGCTGCCAAAAATTATTCTCAGGTCCAGTACCGCTCGTGGCACGCAGGTGCGTAACCCGGGCTCGTCAGCCCCACCAGCTCAAGAGAGCTTGAATATAAAAGAAAGTCCAATTGGTCGTACACTGCTAGTCCTAACAGCGTGTTGCCCCAAAGCATTGTGGTCCATGAAGTAAGCATCAGCGGGTGCGCCTCTGCCAGGGTCTTGAGCAAAAAATCACTGTCGTGTTGGCCATCCCTGGACACGTGTTTCGAGGTTGTTACCTCTCGTCAGCAGGGAATAGGCATATATGTAGGGGTGCTGCGTAGGCTGCCAAAAATTATTCTCAGGTCCAGTACCGCTCTTGGCACGCAGGTGCGTAACCCGGGCTCGTCAGCCCCACCAGCTCAAGAGAGCTTGAATATAAAAGAAAGTCCAATTGGTCGCACACTGCTTGTCCTACCAGCGTGTTGCCCCAAAGCATTGTGGTCCATGAAGTAAGCATCAGCGGGTGCGCCTCTGCCAGGGTCTTGAGCAAAAAATCACTGTCGCGTTGGCCATCCCTGGACACGTGTTTCGAGGTTGTTACCTCTCGTCAGCAGGGAATAGGCATATATGTAGGGGTGCTGCGTAGGCTGCCAAAAATTATTCTCAGGTCCAGTACCGCTCGTGGCACGCAGGTGCGTAACCCGGGCTCGTCAGCCCCACCAGCTCAAGAGGGCTTGAATATAAAAGAAAGTCCAATTGGTCGCACACTGCTTGTCCTACTAGCGTGTTGCCCCAAAGCATTGTGGTCCATGAAGTAAGCATCAGCGGGTGCGCCTCTGCCAGGGTCTTGAGCACAAAATCACTGTCGCGTTGGCCATCCCTGGACACGTGTTTCGAGGTTGTTACCTCTTGTCAGCAGGGAATAGGCATATATGTAGGGGTGCTGCGTAGGCTGCCAAAAATTATTCTCAGGTCCAGTACCGCTCGTGGCACGCAGGTGCGTAACCCGGGCTCGTCAGCCCCACCAGCTCAAGAGAGCTTGAATATAAAAGAAAGTCCAATTGGTTGCACACTGCTAGTCCTACCAGCGTGTTGCCCCAAAGCATTGTGGTCCATGAAGTAAGCATCAGCGGGTGCGCCTCTGCCAGGGTCTTGAGCAAAAAATCACTGTCGCGTTGGCCATCCCTGGACACGTGTTTCGAGGTTGTTACCTCTCGTCAGCAGGGAATAGGCATATATGTAGGGGTGCTGCGTAGGCTGCCAAAAATTATTCTCAGGTCCAGTACCGCTCGTGGCACGCAGGTGCGTAACCCGGGCTCGTCAGCCCCACCAGCTCAAGAGAGCTTGAATATAAAAGAAAGTCCAATTGGTCGCACACTGCTTGTCCTACCAGCGTGTTGCCCCAAAGCATTGTGGTCCATGAAGTAAGCATCAGCGGGTGCGCCTCTGCCAGGGTCTTGAGCAAAAAATCACTGTCGCGTTGGCCATCCCTGGACACGTGTTTCGAGGTTGTTACCTCTCGTCAGCAGGGAATAGGCATATATGTAGGGGTGCTGCGTAGGCTGCCAAAAATTATTCTCAGGTCCAGTACCGCTCGTGGCACGCAGGTGCGTAACCCGGGCTCGTCAGCCCCACCAGCTCAAGAGAGCTTGAATATAAAAGAAAGTCCAATTGGTCGCACACTGCTGGTCCTACCAGCGTGTTGCCCCAAAGCATTGTGGTCCATGAAGTAAGCATCAGCGGGTGTGCCTCTGCCAGGGTCTTGAGCAAAAAATCACTGTCGCGTTGGCCATCCCTGGACAACGTGTTTCAAGGTTGTTACCTCTCGTCAGCAGGGAATAGGCATATATGTAGGGGTGCTGCGTAGGCTGCCAAAAATTATTCTCAGGTCCAGTACCGCTCGTGGCAGAGATGGCCAGCACTAATCTGCACCCACCTGGTGAAACACTCAAGACTTTCCAAGTGTACTCGCTTGTCGATCTGAACTGCATCTACCATGATGCCCAGGGGCGACTCTGCTGGGAGGTGAAGAAGTGTGCTCCCACACCAGTTTCTTACCTAGTCAGAATTTGCACATGCATTGGTCGAGGAAGGGCCATGAGACTCTATCGAAGGCCTTTTCTGCGTCAAGCGCAATCATTACTGCCTTTTCCATGCTGTTGGCCGTGCGGTTTATGAGGTGGCATAGTAGTGTAGTGTTGTCTTGTGAGAGTCTGTTCTTCAGGTAGCCTACTTGCGATTTGTGTATGAGGTGAGGCAGGTAGGTGTTCAGCCTTGCTGCCATTACTTTGGCGATGATTTTGCAATCCACGTTTATTAGTGAAATCGGGCTTTAGTTCTGCGGGAACTGTGGGTCCTTCCCCTCTTTGGGGATGACAATGATGTTCGCCTCCGCCATCGAGTTCGTCATGCTACCTCTGTTTGCGCATGTTCTGAAGACCATGGTACCCTTAAGCAGGGGCTGAAATTGTTTGTAGAAGGCGGCCGTGTACCCGTCCGGGCCCGGCGCCTTGTTTGGCTTTAGGGAGTCTATTGCCATCCCTACCTCAGCTTCAGTTATGTCCTGCTCGAGTGAGTCTCTTTGTTCATTAGTGAGTTTGGGGAGTGCGAGTTTGTCTAGCAGGTTAGCTCCTCCGTCTGTCGCCAGTGATTTGTCCGCCGTATATAGTTCCTTGTAGAATTCCCTGAAGGTTTCCAGGATTTGTTTGTTGGCCGTGTGTGTCTTGTTCGCTTTGTCTGTTATCGGTGCAACAGAGTGTTGCCTTTGCTTTGCCTTCAGACAGTGCTTAATTTGAGCCGGAGCTTGCCGGTCTTAGCACCGGCACCTAATTATCAGGGCCGTGTCTATTACGCTGTATTAAGTGCACCTGTCCTGCTGTCAGTAATTGATTTATGAGTCGTGCCGCCTGCGTGGCATTGGCACTGGGCTAGCACACACAGAGAGCGTGTGCTGTGCTGCTGTGTCACTTAGTTTTACCATACCGACGCGTCGTACTGGTTGTTGACTGTGATGCAGACAGTAAATTGTAAACACTTACTGTCTGTGACGTGACGTGACTGACGATGATTCTCAATTTCCTCCTCCTCTCTGTCTCAAGAATTACTTCCGCGGATCAGGCCCAGTGAGCGGGACACCACTTTAGTAGGTGTTGTCTTGGGTTGGGCAGGGCTTTGCTGCCCTGGGCTGGTCGTCTTCTGCGGGGGTTGGGGCTGTGCACTGCAGAGGCAGCGACGCGTGCGCAGATTTTGAATGCGCGCGCATTCACTTTAATTTTTGCCTCGGCATGCCCGCCCCAGCATACCCTTGGCTTTCTAGTATGTCGCTGTTGAGACGCCAGCTACGACTCGGCTTCTCATTGTGCTTCCCGCTGATTGAGAGGGTTATGTGTGCGTGATCTGAGATTGTTATAGGGCCGATCTCTCTTGATTCTGTGAGGTGTGTGTGGGTGGAGGACATGAGTATGTAGTCAATTCTGCTGTTTGAGTTGTGCGGGTGTGAGTAGAATGTGTACTCTCTGGCACTGGGGTGTTGTAGCCTCCATGGGTCTGACAGCTCTAACTTGGCACATATGTTCTTGAGTGTGTTTTGCTCTTGTGCTGTGTGGCTGGTTCTGTGCGGGTGTCTGTCCGTGGCATTGTCGATGGTTTGGTTCATGTCTCCCGCTAGGATCAACAGCTCTCCCTTAGGGATGTTGCTGAGCTCGTTCTCCACATCCTCCTAGAATTCCCTGTCTGTTGAGTTCGGGCCGTATATGTTGGCTACATTTATGGTCTCTTCCCCTCTCTTAAGGCATGTGGTTAGCCTTCTTCCCTTTGTGTCCGCTCGGTAGTTGTGTAGCGTAAGTTTGGCTTTTTTGCTGATAATGGTTATCAC
Source organism: Lissotriton helveticus (assembly GCF_964261635.1). NCBI lineage: Eukaryota > Metazoa > Chordata > Amphibia > Caudata > Salamandridae > Lissotriton > Lissotriton helveticus. Next base: position 140,502,818 of record NC_136073.1, on the reverse strand, counting down.
CCCCTCTTTCTTGTTCGCCGCTGGTGAGCACACTATCTCGCCTATCCATCTTGCCTTGAGGCGATTCGCGTCTTACACTGAGACCCTAGTTTCTTGGAGGCCATATATGTCGCCCTTGAGTTTGTTTAAATAATCTAGAGTTTTCCGGAGGTTTAATGGGGTGGTTGAGTCCCTTGACATTTAGGGATACTATTTTGATGTCCGAGGCTATTTGTGTTTGGGTTGGTGTGATCATGGTGGTCTGTGTTTCTCGCTTGCTCTCGCGCAGATACTAGATTTTGGCCCCGCTTCTCGCTCCGTGCTCATGCTGACTGTTTGCCCCAGTCTGTTATCGGTCCTCCCCCCTCGGGATTGATTTAGAGTGTGGAAAGGGTTGTAGATAGAGAGAAGGGAAGAGAGAAAGTGTCTCCACAAGATTGCGATTGTTCGTGCTGCTTGGCTCCCTGCCCCGCCCGCGCCCCCATGCCCCCCAACCCCCCTTCAACGTACTGTAAACGTGCGACAGCAACGGTCCTCCTGCCCCCGCTCCCCCGAGTCCACTTCACCCTGCCCTCCCATGTAGGCACTGTCCACATTTAGTAAAGGATATGTCAATGGATATGCCAGATGGTTGGTAGTGTTCGGTCTTCCCTGAGAGTCATCGTACTTTTAGGATTAGTTCAGTCTTGGCTACTCCATGCCGAGGTGGCCGTTTGAGGTAGCTACGTTGTCTCAGGTAGTCTTAGGTGGTATCGTATCTGATCAATGCTCCTGTTGGCTGTGTTTGTCTTTCCAGTGTCCTCCTTCAGAGTCGTAGTACTTTAGGAGTAGATCAGTTTTGGCTACGCCATGCCGAGGTGGCCGTTTGAGGTAGCTGCGTTGTCTGAGGTAGTCTGAGGTGATGCCTGATCAATGTTCCTACTGGCCGTGTTATCTTATCAGTGTCTCCCTGCCGGGCCGCCTTCCGAGCTGTTCGACGATGCTCTTCTCTTGGCCGCTCCTGGGCTCTGTGCGTCCATTTCCTCCGGTTCTGGCCCCTGAAGGTATCTTCGTAGATCAGCTGGGTCATCAAAAATATGCGTGTCTCTCCTGTCAGTGATGCGCATTGTTGCAGGGCCTGCAAAACTGAAGGCAATGTTGGCTTTTTTTAGTCTCTCTCTGAGTGCTAGGAAGCCTTTCCTAGTTTCCACCGTCATCTTCGAGAAGTCTTGGGTTATTATTATCTTGTGGTCATTCCACTTCACTGTTTGTCCTTTCCTCGCAAAGGCAAAAATGGCATCAGTGTGATATGCTCTCATTGGCTTGCATATGATGGGTCTCGGACCTTTCCCCTGCGGTTGGGTCGTTGCTGGTACCCTATATGGTTTGTCTATCTCGAAGGGTCTGTCGAATTTGAGGCCGGTCAGTTCGGGTAGTAGGATTTCCAGCATTGTCGCGCACGAACCTGAGGCTTCCTCCTCGTCTTCCGGAACTCCCAAGAGCCTGATGTTCCCCTTCCTGTTTTTGTCCTCCTGTTCTGCAAACATTCTCTGTAGGTTGTTGGTCGCCTTAGCTACATAGTGCATGTCTCGGTCTGTTCTGGCTGTGCTGTCTTCTATGTCACTTATTCTCTTTTCCGCTACATCGACCCTGCTGGAAATTTTGTTCTGATCCGCTCGTATGGCTGTAAGCTCTAGCTGTATATTGTCGATGGAATTTTTTGTTGCTTTGGCCAGGTCATTGGCTTCCGTGATTTTTTTGAGGAGTAAATCCATCGCTGCGTCGTTTGTTGGGTTGATTTTCAGCTTAATTGGTGACTCCGACACTTCCTTCCTTAGTTTCTTGTTGTCACTGGCTATCTTGTCATCCCTGCCAGCCATTTTGTCAAACCCTCTTCTCGCGAGGTGTATAGACAACCTGTCTTTTTTTTGTCGGCCTATCTGTTGGCCTCCTTGATGTGGTCCGCTGCTGCCTGTTTGTTCGGTTGTCCTGTCTTTCGTAGTTTCGCTGAAAGTGAACCTGCTGGGCCACCTTATTGTTCTTGTTCTGGTTTTACTGGATGCCAGGACTCCCTTTGTGCGCTTCTACTGTGTGTCGTCTTGTGGGTTTGCTGCTCCTGCTATTGTGGCGACCCGCTGCCTGTTTGGTCTTCCTGCATGCGCTTCTGGGAGGGCTATGCTTAGGTTTGTTTTCTGCTGCTTCTGTTCGTCTGCCTTATATGGTCACCGCTTGGCTTCCTCTACGTTAGTTGTATTGTCTATTTACCCCTTGTTTGGCTGCGTTCTATGCTGCTCCACGCCATCATACACTCTTGGTTTGTATTGGGCCAGAATCGGCTCGCTCGATCCAGCCGACTTCGCCTTGGGTTTATGTTTAGCGGCGTGTCTCTTGCTTTGCTTCGTTGTCGGCATGTATTGCGGGTTGCGGATGCTGCTACTAGGTCTTTGCAGTGGGTTGGCTGCCCAGAGGAGCGCCTGGGTTTGTCGTGTTATGCCACTAATTGCCACAGCCTCGTAGCCAGCTTAATCTTTATCCTGCGACCTGGCTGTGTTTGCGCGGAGCTGGCTCCCTCTGGTGAGGTCTCAAGATGGACGTCTCCCGAAGTAGGTGTAGTTTCGGTTTTGTTTCGTTTGCACATTTTTTTCCTGTTGTTGCTTGCTGTTGCGTGCTGCGCGGCTTGCTCGGACCTACCCGCTGGGGGGGTTGGCACAGGTCGCTTAGCTGGTGCTTCGCTAGGCTTCTCACTAGCCGCTTGTGGTTCCAGCACGACCCGCTTCCTGCACCTTCCGCTTTCCCGTGTGTTCGGTTTTAGCATCGGCTCGTCTTGTCTGTGCAGCCTTCGTGACTAAACTTGTGGCTTCCTTCTGGAGCCTCCTTCACCCAGTGTTGCTGTGGGCATGTCCCAGGTGCTTGGGCCGAGCTTTCCCCTCCCAAGATGACCGCCTTTCGGGGTCTCTTTCGGTTATTGTGCCGCGGAGTAGATTTGACCAGCTCCCTAGTTCCTCTACCTTTGATGTTCCGAGTTTGGATCGCCGCTCCTAGTGCTTATTCTGCCTCTCTGCGCGCTCCTTCTTCGGATCACTGGTGTGCCGCCTAACTCAAGATGGCTGCCTTGGGTCCTTGTAGTGGGGGTTGGTTTCAGTTTTGCGCCTTGTACGCACCTTAGGCTCACAGACTTATCGATCGCCGTTTTATGGCCCGTCTTGTCCTGCCGGTTCTGCCTTTCCGCTTTGCGCGTTGTTCGTCCTTTTATCCTTCTGCGCGTTGCTTGGAGGATTGTTTTGCAGCGTGTGGTGGTCTATACGTGGGTTGGATGGCAACGCAGGCAGAAGCCTAAGTCCAAGAGCACCGCAACCCCGTAACAAACAACGGCGAGCTAAACAGCGAAACTGCCCGGAATCCCTACAAAAAAGGTAGCGGCGGTCGTGGGAAAACTTGGGGCACAAGAAGAGACGAAGCAGAACAATAGAGACGTCAGGGCGGAACCGCAAGAAGGCAAAAAGTGCCGGCAGCGGCGAGGTGAACAGCACAGCTAAGATGGTGGCGTAAGCAGGGGGAATATGGACGTGTCTTTAATGCCAGGTTTAGCCTGAGCGTAAAATAAAGCAACATTCCAGAAAAATAAAACATTCTTACAGAAAAGCTATAATAACACAAGCAAATGTTTCAGCATGCCGTAAAAACGATTTCTGCGCAATCACAAGGGCTACAGCAAGCAGCAATATATTATAGGTAAATATTGCATGCATTAAAACACTCTTTCCCTACTGCAGTACAGCTGTCATCACAATGTAATGACTTATGTTGGTTAAAGCTGGACATTTCACCAATTACAGAGTACAGTACTGAGACAAGGACGTTATAAATAAAAACTATTTTAAAAATACTCAGTACATTGAAAATTTCTTTATTTCTTTCTTCTTTTTTTTTTATTTCAACATGTTTATTAACAATTTTTTCAAACAAACATAGTACAGTGATAGCGCTGATAGTGCCTCGCGGGTGCCCTTAGGAATACAACGGGCTTGGCGGGCTTCATGGCGGATCGTATATCACATATCCGATAGAAAGGGTTCTTTGTTGAATCTTGTTGCACCCTTGTCCAAGAAAATGGAGAGTGAAAGGTGAAGAGAATAGGGTGAAAAGAAAAGAGAGGGAGATAGAGACTAGTTAGCATGTGGTTGTGCAGTGTTGAGCGCTGGTGGCCAGTAGGGCGTCGGTGACCCGTATTGAGCCTTTATTCAAGGGGGTTCATACGTGCCCAGGTGTTTGTCTAGCGATGCCCACATTTCACCTCTTGCCGTGTGGTTGGGAGCGTGAGTTGCCGCTATGTTGTCCGCCCCTCTTAGAAAGGTAATCTAGTTGACCCAGCCCTTGAAAGTAGCCTTCCCTGTGTTTTTCCAGTTTGCCAGTATTGTCTTAACTGCTGCTGTGAGGAGGAGGTCTGTGAGGTCGCCATCTTCTTTGGATTTTAAGTTTGGGGCCATGAAGGCCGTTACTAGCCCTACAAAGCCTGGCTGTATGTCCCTCCCCACTATCCTTGCGATGAAGTCTTTGATTTTTGCCCAAAGGGTCTTGACTCGAGTGCAGTGAAAGATTAGGTGTGCACGGTCTCCTCTCTCTTTTTTGCAGTTCCAGCAAGTGTCGTTTTCTCTGACTCCTACCCCAGCAAGGCGGGCGGGAGTCCAGTAGGCCCTGTGTAGTAGCCAGTATTTTGTCTGTGCCACCTGTGGGGAAACTTTGTTCTGGGAGGCGGATATCCACAGGCGGCTTTTTTCCTTCTCACTCAGTTGTCTGCCTAGCAGCTCCTCCCAGAACCCCAATGTTTTAGTGTTGAGTTTTGTCTTTGTTGGACTTAATAGTTTGTATAAATGGGAGGTGTGGTGGCCTACCTTGTTCAGGTTGCCCATGTATTGTATGATGGAGGTTTTTTTTGTGTTCAGGTTGGCTTTCGTGATGGCTGCTTTTATTTTGAGGAACCCATAGAAGTCGACTGTAGTTAGGGCATGAAGGTCTTTCAGGGCGTCAAAAGTTAGTGGTGTGTTGTTCTTTTCTAGTTGTTGTGGAGTGGATATACACTTCCCATACCAGGTGGCGTTGGCTAAAAACTTCCCTTTATATTGGACCTTGGGGTTGAACCATATGGTCTCCCATTTGGTGTTCCTGATGCTTTGTTCCATCTTAGTGTCTACCTTAAGAAGGGCTACTTTGGTGTTTTTGATGATCATGTTGTCTATCTCTGGGTGTTTGTTTGCCGTAAGCATAGCTATGGGGTCTAGGCCTCCCAGCATAGCTCTTTCCAGTTCTAGCCACACCGGTGTGTACTCCTTATCAGGGACCAGCCAGTGAGCCCCCTGTTTGGCTAAGCATGCCGTTTGGAAGGTTTTAAAATTGGTCATGTTCAATCGAAACGGTTTCCCTCTCTGTCTCCTTCTGTGTTGCTCCTCTTTGCCCCTTCACTGTGTCCCTGGGTGTTTCCAGTGACCGCGGGTGTGTCTGTCTCCCCTTGCTTCTGTCCGTGTTCAGTGCGATGCAGGGGGGGAGGGTGGAGCGAGGTGCAAGATGGCTGCCCGCGTTCCACTTTCGTTTCTTTTCAGTTTCTATTCTTCGACACCCCTCGCTTCTCTGTGGTGCTCCCGCTGCCTGCGCCTTAGTTGTGAGTGATCTTCGTTCTCGCTCTGTGTGCTCTCCGCTCACAGCTCCCCTTACTTTTAGCTTTTTTAGCGCATCGAGTGTGCTTACGCTGCTGTGATCCTTCTGTGTGCCGACATCTTGGGTCTCTCCACCCGCTCCTCTCTCTGCTCCTCTCGGCTTTTTTTGTCCCTTCTGCTCTTTCCTGGCAGGTTTCGGTTCCGTCGATCTGTGCTAGGTGCCTTCCTACATCCGATCCTCCCGTTTGTTCAGGGGTTCGTGCCCTATAGGATGCCTCTTCGCCCTTATTTTCTCTCGGGGTGGTGGAGGTGTTGGACTCAGGCACCCGTCCTCATCACCGTCCAAGCCACGCCACATTATAAATTTATATTAACAAAGTAAACATGGCCCACCTGCCGTGACATTGCCACCCGCAATGCTGTGACTTGGATTCGAACCGAGGTTGCTGCGGCCACAACGCAGAGTACTAACCACTATACGATCACGGCGAGCTACTTGGGCTCTGTGCATGTAGGCTGTACCTGTATTTTATGGCTGAATCCTGTCTGAGTTCACAACACAGTACAATTTAACCAGACAAGGCCTCCCGAACTGGGCACAGACTCCAGAAGTGACGAATCAGAAATGTGTGCAATGAAATACGTGGCCCCCACAATAGAGCACAATGCTCCAGAGGAGGCCCAGAGAACTGGCTCAGAATGACAGAAATGTTATTCAAACATTCGAAGAGTAGCATCAAACCTCTAGGTCAGGCATCGAGAACCGGACATGACGTTTATTATGAGCTGTGTGACACTTTACAATACTCCGAATGAGTCTCCCAGGGCAGACACATTATTTCAGAAGAGGCCTCCAGAACCTCACGTGAAGCCTACCAAAGTGAACACAATATCATAGATGTGGCCTTCACAACTCGACACAGTGCTATGGGTACAGAATATTAAAATCTGATTGTTCCGCTTTAGTGGTGATTGCGGTAGCAACATTTCTTGCTTGGGCTTGGGTAATCCGTTCACGCTCACTCCAGTCAAATGTAATATAATGAAATATGGCTGTCCTGTCTAAATGGCTCTAATTATATGAAATAGATGTACATTATAACTGTTATTTTAACTGTGTTTTTACAACTTGACAATAATTTTTAAATGTAAAAAGCATTCGACTGTCACTGTTTAATATGTTTTTTAAATGAAATTTTTTAGCTGTAGTATTTATTGTATAGGATAGGGATTGATGCTTTTATGACAAATGTCGAATAAAGCTTTGAAATTTGAATTTGATTATGAGCTGTGTGACACTTTACAATACTCCGAATGAGTCTCCCAGGGCAGACACATTATTTCAGAAGAGGCCTCCAGAACCTCACGTGAAGCCTACCAAAGTGAACACAATATCATAGATGTGGCCTTCACAACTCGACACAGTGCTATGGGTACAGCAATTTTAGCTGGACACAGCACACAATGTCATTTTCCAAGCACTCACAATACTTCAGAAAAAGCCTCTAGAACTGAACACCACACCCCGAGTGCAGCATTCAGAAATGGAAAAACAACACTCAAAATGTACTTGCCAGAACAAAACACAACACTGAAAATGTGGCCTCCTAAAGTAGTACAAGTACCAGCTGAGACATCTACAACTAGACACAATACTGCAGACAAACCCTTCAGAACAGAACACCACACTCCACGAGCAGCATTCCAGAAATAAAGACAATCTGGACTTTCGGGTCCAAAACTGAAAACAACACTCCAAATGCATTAACCAGAAGAAAGCACAACACTGCAAATGTGGGCTCATAACTCAGCAAAATATACCAGATGCAACATCTACAACAGGTCACACACAATATTGCAGACACTGCTTCAGTAATAAGACGACATCTGCAGCACTGGACACATTCCTACAGTGGTGACCTCAGGACAAGAGAAAAAACTTCAGATGTTGCCATTAGAACTGGGTACAAAACGCCAGACATGACTGTGATAACAGGCACAGTACTTTAGATGTACCCTCCAGTACCAGGCACCGTACACTACAGGTGGCCACCAGATCAGGAGGCAATGTGCCAGAGTTGTTTTTTGAAAGTAGCAACAATCCTCCTAATGAGGTTTTGAAAACTTTACCAGAACCCCAGATGGAACTTTGTGTACTTGACACAATAGCCTCAGTAGACTCAGCAGAACTAGACACAACAGTTCAGAAGGGCTCCAGACTTGGGGCAAAAATATGCTAAATTAGTCTCTAAAGTGGGTATGAACTGTTCAGACACATTATTCTAAAGAAGCCCTTTGGAAATGTACCCAGCTATCCACACAAGGCCACTCTTGTGCTGCCTGTGCTGCGCCTGTTGTTTGAAGCTTGCATTACTGCTGCCGGGGTGCAGCTAAAAACATCTTTTCACTTCTCAAAACCAAACTGATTGGCGTTGAAAATTAAAGAGACTGGTGGTTGGTGGTACACAACATTGGCATCGAAAGACCAAAAACATCTTTAGGTTCGAAGGAGGAGCATTGTGTAAAAAATAAAATAATAATAATAGGAGCAACTGGACTTGCAGACAATGAGTCGTTTATCAAACAATACTTATTCTTTGAAGTTGTGTAAAATACGAGGCACTGCTGAGATTCGAACGCAGGATCTCCTGTTTACTAGACAGGCGCTTTAACCAACTAAGCCACAGTGCCTCCTTTAGCCCTGGCTCAGTACTGTACCTCCTGTCCTGGTGTCACATTGAGACTCTGCATTTTTTTGGTGCATTTACAGCTGTGATATTTTCCACTTCCTAGTGACAAAATATTGCAGAGAAAAACCTGATATTGGAAAGGAAAAGTTACAAAGGGGGTCACGACAAACGTATATCATTATATGTACATATTTGTATTCATTTTGCAATATTTGCACTGATGAACGAAGTGTGCAATGCATACATTAAACTAAACAAGAGTACAAGGACAATAAAGGGCACCAATATATACCAGATCATTTCATGATGCCTACATCATGTAGCCACATAACACTTGCTCTTTCCTTCACATCTCGTGACCGCTGGAAATCCCAGGGAGAAGAAGCCGAAAACCCGCCATTCTCGGAGAGAAAGTGTCACCTTTTGGGAAACATCCCAGGTTTAAACAGCGCTTCAAAGAGTGCACTTTGAAAGACCCATGAATGCATGGCTGAGGGGAGGGGGCTGTTAGCCCACAGTGCCCTTTACATTGCTCTATACCCACCCTGGTATACAAACATCTGCCACCAGAGCTCAGTAAATGATCAGAAAAAAAACAATCCAACACGAAGTTTTTAAAGCCTTGGCATTTAATGCATGTCTTTTCTAATTTAAGGAAAAGTTGCGGCCCATACGGGGATCAAACTGGCGACCTTAACCTTATTAGCTCCAGGCTCTAATCAACTGTGCTGACCGGCAGGTTTTCGTTAGAGCTTATCTGTATATGTATTTAGTGCGATTTTATAGAGCACGAACAGCCATCACAAGAGCGTACCTGGAGATTCCAAGTGAGACCGGGCAGGCTGTCCTTGTCCACAGAGACATTTAATCGACATTCAGACAGGCCATTAATGACCCATCATAGTTTCAGGCCACAACATTGAGGCGCTCAGATAATCCTGCACCAACTCGCACATACCAGGGAGCGTCACCAAAGAACACGGATATTATTGAATGAGCTGCACTGAACTCACTTCATTAACAAGAGCTGCACGACCGTCACTACCCATAAAAGATGTATTGAAGGCTAGAATCACTCCACAGACCCTCGCTCCTCCCACACTCACCCAGAAAAGGACAGGTCTGGGCTCAGCAGCACTGCGCATGCTCAATGTACTGCAGGTTCTTCTCACACCCGAGCTTAATCCATACCACACACTATCACTCACTGGCTGTCAATCCTTAACACTCCCCTTCCTGTACTCTTTTCTCTGTACTCTTTCCCCCATCACTCACTCATAGCTGCCAAGGTTTCAGATTGCTATGTGTGACATTGTCATAATTTCAGTGTAATTATGAGTGACATTTCAATAACTATGAGTGACACTATCTCCGTCACCACTGACCAGTGTCACCCTACCATCACCGGCGCGGCCCAAACATAGCTGCCAAGTTTTTATTACTGAGTAACATTTCTATGTTTTCAAGTCACCTATAAGTGATTTTCACCTATGCAACACCTTCAGTGATACTTTATAAGGAGCAGTGGTTTAAGAAAATGTATGGTACAAACGAAAATCTTTTTATTAGTAAGTGCAGTGTAGTACCACTACCTGGATTAAATACACTACTCACACCTGACTTGTGATTTGTGAAGTTGCCCTGCACCCTTTCCTACCATACCATACCTTCCTGGCTACCTCATATTATGCAAGCAGAGTGACTGACTGTTGCAACTTTTTTGCAACACGTTTCTGAACCTTGCACTGTGGCACGTGACAACTTGCAACAGCTAAGTTTGTAATAAATCATGATTATCTATATTGATTTGGTCATCTTGTTTACTATGTACTAGGCTGGTACCATACAGTCCTTTTCTTAAGTGCGTCATTAAACCTGTGCCAGATCATTTATGTCTGTCGTGCTTCAAGTTTCATATCTCACACGCACGCACCTTTTTCTGATTGAATGCCGATCCTTCGCTCCTTGTTGCTGGCAATTGTCATTTCGAATATCAGATGGAGGACATTTGTGATTCACAAATCTGGGAACAAGAGTAGTTGTTCTAGGTTGTATGCTTTACGTCGTGAAAACCTCTTCTCTAGTCGTGAAAACCTCTTCTCTAGTTGTGAAACCTCTTGTCTAGTGAAACACTTTCCAGGAAGGCTGATTAGTGCCGTCTCACTTACATTCGTCAACAAATCAGTGTCAGGAGCGCTAAAATTCACTGAACCAAATCCCCAACTCCGGTAATGAAACTCCCTGAATCAATCGCCAATATATAGTAAGTGAGAAAATCCTGTCTGTCCCACACTTTTTTAGAGAAGGGCAATTAATTGCGACATTTCTATAATGTATCACGTTTCAATTAAAAAAGAACACGGAAAACTTACCGAGCCGATTTGTTAAATGCAGAAAAGCCAGAATGTAACACCAGTACGAATCGGCCAGGTGCGTGACTGTGCCAACTCTCCTGAAACAGCTTCCAGGGTAAGGCTGCAAACCACCCCTGCGTCAATCAAAGTTAATTTGAGTAGTTTGCAATGCCGCCCGCTGTCCAGGATGCCTGTTGCTGTGAGTCCTGTCAGCTGCAACCGGAGTGCACAGTCAGTGTTAGTGTGACGCCGGTCGGTCAGCCATGACTCAGGCGACGCACACTGCACGTAATTATCCCAGCCCGGTGTTCCGCATTCATTAATTGGACGCTGTATGGGCCATAAAATCGCAATAGCAGTGCTGTTTGAGCCGCCACGCCTGTCTTCACAAATTTCCCGCTGTGCCCGCCCATCATGGCTAAATTGTATATACCAATCTGGGCCCAGGCTGTCTCGGTACTAGTTGCTATTGGGCACTACCCGGCGCTCGTGACATCAGGCTCTCTCGCTAGGAGCGGCGCCGCTGTGCCACAAAATTTAAGATACCTTGCTGCCCCAGTCACAATGTGCAGCACTGCCACCGACTCCAGTGCCTATATTCATCCAGGCAGCTAGCTGCTGCTGTCCACTCGAGTCGGACACTCCTGGGCTGCGCCACCCACCCTCCACCCCCGCTCTCGTAGTTCTCCTGGTGGCGGCTGGCCAGAGATGACTTTCGCCGGCTCAGGTGGCTCCAGGAGGTCAAGGTGCTGCAGCCTGGCGGGGCGCAGGCGGCCGCCCGCCACAATCATTCATGCGGCCCCCTGCTGCGGCCTTAATCGAGTGAGAGGGCGGCCCGGCCCTCCTGGAGTGTACTGAGTGAGTCTGAGAGCTGGGAGCTGCGCGCCACGCTGGCGCCCGGCACCATTTGCCGCATCTTGTTTCCCCGGGCACAGCCTGGCGCCACTGGTGGCACCCCTGGCAGCAGGTGGCAATTATGCGTGACAATGTATTTCAGTGCGGTGATGCGGATCACCGCACTGAAATGCGTGAGGTCACACCTGTTGCGTGACGCTTGACAGAACTGCAACTCCTCCCCCTCCCTCCACTTTCATAGACATGGACCCGTGCTGCACCTTCTTGTGTGATTCTCCAGAGTACACAGTGTATCACTTTCCAAACCAGATGGTGTGCTCATTATTGTCTGAGCCTCCGCTCCACTAACCAACTTTTTATACACATACTATAGACCTCACTGCCCTGATTGTTGAGTGAGTGGAAATATTCCTGCAAGTAGTCGTGGCCGAGTGGTTAAGGCGATGGACTAGAAATCCATTGGGGTCTCCCCGCGCAGGTTCGAATCCTGCCGACTACGAATCTTTTTTCGGATCAATCAATTGCATTTTGTCATGGAAACACCAATGATGTGGCTCTGAAAATTCTGCACTTATCGTAATTGTGTCTTTACTACCATCGACACATAATACACCAACTGATGCATAGCATGATTTCAATAGCAAAACAAATACTCTAGCTGAAACGAATACAATATGCTTTATGAAGTGTCCCATGTGGTAGACCTTTTTGTTTAACTGGTCACCTTTCCGTTGTAATTTGATGTATTCAGATGCAAAGCTATCAGTGAGATTATTTTTTTTTAGAAATAAGACTCCAACAGAATTGTCTGCCTTATGTTGCAAAGTTGTGTCCTTTCTTGCTGCATAATTTAGTAAACCGTCCTGCATACTTTCGTCCACTTTTCCCACATAATTCCAGTGGTCCTGGCCTAGGTGTAAAACTTTCGCAATTATACCAACCAGTTAGAAGTGTTTAGAACAAGTTTAGACAGTGGAAGTGCATTAGAATTGGTGAGATATAGTCACATTTTGAGTTTCCTGCAACAAGTAGTGCCGCTGGAGTGCGCAAGGATTAAGAGGTGCTGTGGGTGATTCGGTTTGTCCAGGTTGTCCAATCACGATGGAAAGAATCTTTGCTTGAACAACTGTTGTGAAGACTGAGAGCAGAATAGAAGGTTATGTCCTCCTTAGGAGAAGGAGTTGGACGAAGGCAGCTCTCTGAGTCTGGAAAAATGGAGAGGCAAATTAATTTTCATATCAAATAAATAATCATGCAGTTTTGAACGGGACCAAGGCGGGAACAGTATCAAGTTCTGTGAGAGTTTCAACCCATTCTTGAGCAGGAAGAACTGAGTCATTGGAGTGAAGGAGGAATTCAGTGTCTGTAGGTTTCACTGTAAGAACAGAGCGTCAGTTTTTTTGATTTTTAAGGAACATTTGTAGGTCTAGTTTGCCTGCAGAATTTGAAATTTCAAGACACAACTGTGTATTGTTGTCTGCATATTGACGCATGGTAATATATTTATATTGAACTATTGGGTCACGTGGATCCCTTCACATGTCGAGAAGTGATGGCGAACGTATGGATACTTTGGTCGTATCTTGTTTAATCAGTAAGGAGGGAGATATAAAAGATCGTAAATATGATCAAAAAAGGAAGGAAGATTACCACAAATGTGGCAGAGTACCCTGTGCATCAAACCCAAAATTCACCAGCTCTGTTTAGTGTCCAGCGCATTGCCATATTTCTCTGGTGTAGCCCCCACTTGCTCTGCTGCTAGAAACCTTTAACTGATGGCCCAGCTCATATCCGGCCCCCAGTCACAGTACATCAGACCATCCGTTGTATGTAGGACAGAACCTCTGACAACCTTTTTACACTTATTTTGACTCACCACAACAAGCATGCCTGTCACACACAAAAAAACAAGTAAATGGGTCCCATGCATGGGGAGATTACTCCCAGTGTGTCACGGGCATTTATTCATTTATTTACTTTTTGAAAGCTCTCAATGTGGAAGCATAGCGCCCAAGCAGCAGGGCTTCAGTGCCCCCAGAGGGGCCACCAGCAGCTCCTCCGATGCTACAGTGATCTTTAACCGGGAGGCAGAGATCTGTAAATACAACAGGCTCTAGCCCCACCAGGCTAGCAAACTACTTACATCTGCTGCCCTGGTGGAAACAATTACGGCCCACCAATGGCTAAATAAGCCCAAAAATCCAGATTGTAAGTTTTTCCTTAGGCGATCAGTTGTAATATAAATCCAAAGGACAGAATCATCACAATACACAAATCGATGAATTCCAATGCTGCCATGCTTGTGATGGAACCACTCCGTCACGCGCTGCGGTGGCGCTGTGCTTGTGACAGAATGGTTCTGTCACGGCCCCGCACGCTCAATGGAACGCCCATCGCAGGCGCAGAATCCACGCCGCGCAGGCGCGGCGGCCAGGCCGTGACGGAACCATTCCGTTACCAGCACAGCCCCACCGTGGCTCGTGACAGAATGGTTCCGTCGCGAGCAAGCAAGGGGTTAAACCCTAAGAAACAATCTTGGCTGTAGTACTCACCATAAACATGTCAGGACTAAATCATTACAGCAGCATTTATTCGGGGCTCCCAAGGTTCCTACTGAAGAAACTCTAACTCATTCAACATTTTGCTGTTCGTATTGGGTTCATGTTACACACGTTTGCAACGCCTGACACTCAATTTACTGGCTCACAATACTCAGTATTAAGGCTCTATGAATTGTACACAGGATCTTCGGCAACCAAGAAGAATCTGTTCAAAATATCTGTTGACCCCTTAAAACTCAAACGCAAAAAAGGAAATTAGAGGAATGTTTGCAGTTTGGCTAACAACTGGCAACTAGTCGTGGTAGCATTCCGACCAATCAATCTTTTGCCAACCACACAACCTTAGATTCGACTGAGATATCGGCAAACAAGTCTTGGTCCTTCTCCAATAGGAACAGTCCAGTCGGAACTGCTTAGACAGGTCCTCCCTGAACCGGAACGCAGGCAACCCAGGACCAGTTTTGCTTGTCAGTCAGATGGAGCTTAGATCGACAAATTGCAAGCACACCTCCCATCACTTTTTTTTGTGTTTGATGAACTTCACTAAGTGGCAAGGGTTTGCCCAGAAGTGGAGCTCATACGTATTGTGCCACTGCAACCAAGCTTAATCCGAATGGCGCACCCCAACCAGGATGAAACCTGCATCCAACTGACAGGCCCAAACTAGGATGATGCCAGCCTTGGGTTGCTTATGTTCCAGTTCAAAGAGGACTTGACATTGCGGTTTGGGCTGGACTGTTCCTATTGGAGGATGGTCAAGACTGATTTGCATATAGTTGAGTCCAAACTGATGTGGTGTGGTGAGGAAAAGAACCATGGGTTGGGATGCTACCCTAGCCGCTTGTCAGTGGTTTGACAAATTGCAAACTTTCCCCTGTTAGTTTACAGTCCAAGAGCACCCTTCCTTCGACCAGTCAATTATTACTCAGAGCCTCCTTCATTAATAAAAATAGTATTGGCCAGTGGCGGCTAGCACAGGTAAGAGCAGTAGGCGGGGCGGGGGGAAGTTGACGGACTATGGGAAAGGTAATTTTAAATAAAAAAAATAACAAAACCACTTACCTTGTGCTCACCGCATCACCAACTCAGAGATGCGGTGAGCATAAGGTAAGTTGCTTTATTTAATTTTATCTATCCGGTTGATGGTCGACTTCCCTCCCCACCCACTCCACCCCTGCTCACCGCTTTTACCTGGGGCAGCCGCCACTGGTATTGGGGAATGCAAATCAAAGCTCCAGAAAACCATGTCACGTTTTGATGAGCTCCGAACACTTTTGTCCAGTGCTTAATTTGAGCCAGTGGTTTCCAGAGCTCTGCACCGGCACTCAATTGTCAACACAGGCGCTTGTGGCAGTCTGCCACAATTTTGCACTGTCTGGCTAATGTACAGATCGTCACAACAATGGTTAATTATTAATTTGATATACATTTAAAAATACTATTACCTGCCACCCAAGCCATTCTTATAGCTTTGGGGGCCACAAATAGTCAGAATTGTCATGTTACTATCCTTGGCAAAGCTTGCAGGGGCAATGGGTGGTGTAGGATGCAGTGGCCTCCTGATCAGAGCCCTAGCACTTATTTCTTTTACAAATTTAGCACTGTTTTTGTCTTTCCATAGAAACGCTGCCTCACCTTTCTCATGCTTACATTCAGTACTTTAAATGGGCAGGTACCGTCCAGTACTGAGAACCTGGAGTTCTTTTCTCTGAATTGGAGAGTAGCTGTACTTCTCAGTACCTGTGCCTTACATCGAATGGGAGAGTGCACTTCTCAGGAGCTAAAAGGTGCTCTAAATAGAGAGTACCACCACTCCTTTGTTTCCATTTAAAGAACTCTTTACAGTGCTGTTCTTCCTCCAGTAAACCTAACGGTGTCAG
This sequence comes from Lissotriton helveticus, assembly GCF_964261635.1. Classification (NCBI taxonomy): domain Eukaryota; kingdom Metazoa; phylum Chordata; class Amphibia; order Caudata; family Salamandridae; genus Lissotriton; species Lissotriton helveticus. The sequence continues at coordinate 140,486,869 of NC_136073.1, read as the reverse complement.
TCTGCTTTATAGATAAAACTAATATTAAAACTCCTGGTACACTTGGAAATGTTTACTTCACTGAATAGCTCCCCCCTCTACTCATCGTTACTTTGACTTCCGGTTATCAGCGGGTAATATTAGGGGGCAATTTGATTTGTTTGCATGAGGTGCAGGATTTCTTATAAACCCTTCAGCTGTCTAAGGGCTGACATTCATCAGGCTTCAGCTGGTGACAAGAGATTCCTAGAGCACATCACAGAGCATCTCTGTAAATGTAACACGCTTTTATATGTGATTTACAACACCTTTCGCTGTTTCTATGCATTGTTATTGCAAGGCACTATGCTTACCCTATATATTGTTTCTTTGTGGGCACACAGGTTCACTTAGAAATGGCTCTTTGTTGAGGGAAATACAAAACCAATAGCATGCATACACAAAGAAATAAAATAGCTTAAGAGCGTAAATCCTTAAATATATACACAAATGGCTAAAATTAAAAGATATGGTGCAAAACTTTTATACCAGAGGAGAGTTAGATCCACCAACCTCTGGGTTACAGGCCCAGCACGCTGCCGCTGCGCCACTCTGCAGTGTCAGTGTGCATTTTTTGTCTCCTATACGATGCTACACTGCAGCGCAGATGTCAGCAACTTTTCAGAGATTAGCCAATGCTCGGAACAGACTGAGGTTGGAGCTGTGCGGCTGGAACTTCTAGTCCGACTTATCTGCTACAGGGTGACCAACCGTCCATAAATTTCATGGACCATCCGTCATTTTGGTGTCATGTCTGTTTTCCATAATCATTCCTTTTACGGACTTCTTTTTTTATAATTTCTGAGATTTATCATAGCGAGCTTTTCTGTTCCCCTGTGAGAAGCCCCAAGAGATTAAAAGTTCTCAGGGGCCAGCTCGCACTTCTCTGTTGAACTCCAGAGGCTGCAGCAGCCCCTCACTGAGCTTGCACATGTGTGGACAGGCCCATTGTCAATATGACTGAGGCTGCTTATCCCCTTTCAAATGACAATGCACCATCTGCCTTTACCATATCATGTGCGAGAGAGATCGTAGTTAGTGATTACAGAGGAGCTTTCCCCAAACAAAGTACTGTGGGGAACTTGCGGCCTTGTGTAATTTGACAATGTTGTTCACTGAGAGTGATGGGGCAGGAGCAGTGACGGGGCAGGAGCAGTGACTGGGCAGGAATAGTGACGGGACAGGAGAGGCAACAGGACAGGAGAGGTGATGGGGCAGGAGAGGTGACGGGCCGGAGAAGTGACAGGGCAGGACAAGTGACGGGGCAGGACTGGTGACAGTGCAAGAAAGGTGATAGGGCAAGAGAAGTGATGGGGTAGAAGTGGTGATTAGGCATGAGCAGAAGCAGTGACCAGGCAGGAGCGGTAAACTGCCAGGAGCAGTGAACGGACAGGAGCAGTGAATGGACAGGGGCAGTGAATGGGGCAGGAGAAGTGATGGTCAGGAGAAGTGATGGGGCAGGAGAAATGACTAGGCAGGAGCAGTGATCGGGCATGAGCAGTGAACGGGCAGTAGCAGTGAACAGGCAGGAGCAGTGAATGGGCAGGAGTGGTGACTGGGCAGGAAAGGTGATGGGGCAGAAGCGGTGATGGAGCAGGAGAAGTGACAGAACAGGGGAAGTGACGGGGCAGGAGAAGAGACAGGGCAAGAGAAGTGACGGGGCAAGTGAACTCATGTGTCAGGTGCTGCGATTAGGCATGAGCAGGAGCGGTGACCGGGCAGGAGCAGTGACTAGGTAGGAGCAGTGACCGGGCAGGAGCAGTGAACGGGCAGGAGGAGTGAACAGGCAGGTGCAGTGACTGGGCAGGAGCAGGGACAGGCAGGGGAAATGACAGGGAATGAGCAGTGACCGGGCAGGATAAGTGACCGGGAAGGAGAAAGTGACAGGGAAGGAGAAGTGACTTGTACTTATGTATTTTGCCTATTTATATACTATTGTTTGGCATCCACTGATGTATCTGTAAAGCATACCTTTTGTACCAAACTTTTGTCCTGAATTTTGACCCTTTGTCCTGATTTTTTACACTCACCATACTGAATTTGCGCCCATGTCTGTGGCCACCCTAATCTGCGACTTCATCCTATCCAGGTATATAACACATTCGGGATACAAAGCCCTCTTTTATTTCCTGCCTCTCCTTTCTGAACCTTTTTCTCAGTGCTGCACGTGTTGAGATTGTTGCAACAAACCACCAATGACCATTCCCTCGTCTCCAATAAGCCCCCCCATCCTCTCTCCTACCCACACCAACAATGAGGGGTGTGGAAGCCAAGAAGTGATGCCTTCATCACATTCCACAACACAAACACATTCAATAAAAGATAACAACATTTACCATTCAATGACATGAAATGATCAGTGCTTTAGAAACAAGAATACTTTGCCGGTAAAAGCAGTTTTTTTTTGCTTTTTGGAAAATTTAATTTTTCTGCCAGGGTAATCCTCAGAGAGACAAGCACTTGAATGTGAGCCTTCGAGTTGGGGAGGGGGGCTTTTTAACTCTAGAATGTATTTTTCAGCCTGCTGGATGCTGTCCTTTACTCTTTATCATCATGGCTGTCTTTATTTTCTTCCTGTCTGGTCTCAGATTTGTGGCCAGCAGTAGCATTGCACACAATGTTGGGATTGATAGGGACACACATTGTTCCTTGTAAAGTGACAAGAACCCCCCGTATTATGGAATGGCAGTCAATGGGTGGCACTGGTATTTGTTTAGCTGAGGGACTAGATCGTTTTAAAGAAGTCTACTAAACCACCTGGGTACAGTCTGCACAGCATTAGTTATCTTCACATTCAAGTGAACATATGACGTTATAACACAAACAATTACAATGCATGCCTTTACAACGCGGTTTTTACATCGCAATTACCATTACAATGCATGATTTTACATAACATGCCATTACAACACATTTTTAGAAACTACCATTTACAAAGCATGTTATTACAATGCATACCATTACAACACATAATACTTTTGGGGCAACAGTGGGGTAAGTGTAGGATAGTTCAGGGGTAAAAATGACTATTCCCATTCCAGTGAGTGCAACAGTAGGGTAAGTATTGGATAGTAGAGGGGTGCCAATACTATCCCCATGTACCCCAAAACCCATACCCACCCTAAAACTAAAAAAATCCCCATTACTTATCTTACAATGCATTGTAATGGCATGCGTTGTAATGGTATGCATTGTACTGGCATGCGCTGTAGTGACATGTGCTGTAATGCCATGCGATGTAAAGGCAGTTGCATTGTAATAGCTACGTTGTAAAGGTAATGTTTTGTAATGACTGGGTTGTAATGGTTATTTCCCCATCCAAACACACACACACAATTCCTTCTAAGTGCATGTGTGCAAGCATGTCCAGAGTGTGTGTGTGTGTCCTTGTGTTAAAGCATGGGCGTGTGTGTGCTTGTGTGAGAGTCTATTTGTCAGAGCCAGAGTATCACAGAGAGTGTGTGTGCATGTGTGTCCATGTGTCAGAGCGTCAATGTGTCTATCCTTGTGTCAGATCATGTGTGTCCTGTCAGAGTGTGGGTGTGGGTGTTTGTGTGAGACTATGTGCAAATGTGTCAGAGCGTGTGTGTTTCTGTAGAGCATGTGTGTATCAAAACATGTGTGTCACAGCGTGTGTGTCACAGCACATGTGTATTTAATTCTCTCTGTAGCTGCCTAGTACTAGTGCCTACACACTGTTGTTGCTTCACTTGTTTATTAGTTTATAGGGATGAAAAATGCTTTTTACGCCCCACTACTTCTGAACTTCACCAGCCACCACTGCAGGAGCGCAGACCAACTCAACAATGCGTGACTGATTGGCCTCACTGGGGATTTAAAGGAGACCCCGGAATGAGCGGGATCGGGGTCCCTGCTCATCTTTTGGAAAGCAGAATAAATGCTTGTGTTGAATAATCATGGAAATCCAATAAAGTTGTGATGTATTTTATTAGCAGCATGGCAATCCATCCACAGGTAACAGAGTACAGCTACAACTGATTTCTCTAACAGCAACATATCAGTTCCACTAGCATGTGGAATTCAGAACACTGTTGAAAGAAAACATGTCGCATGCAGTGGCATGCGACAATAACCAAGCCACTTAAAGGAATATAACATGAAATGAGAATACAACATCTTCCCTTTTCAAAACAAAAGAAGAAAGAGAGAAAAAGAAATCAAATATGTACAATATTAAATAACAAAATAAAAATACACATTACATTCAGTCAGAAAATCTTTTAGGTAAGTTGACAACTCGTTTTGCATCCTTGACTCTATGAGCTATAGAATCTTCTGTGTCTGCATCAACATGTTCATCAGTCAAACTGTTGTGAATATTATAAGGCTTAGCACATTTAGCTAACCTACACATATTCCAAATCCTACCGTCTTGGGCCATGACACTGTTGGTAAACACCTTTTTAATCTCAATTGGATCACTAAATTTGCTGGATCCCTTGGGTAAAAGACCAGGTTTAAGAATCCTGACCCACTCACCCACTTGAAAAAATAGACGTTTGGTATTCCATTTCTTGTCATACCATGATTTAGTTTTCAACTGTTTACTTTCTACACGTTTAGCCACCTCAACAAGATTTTCCTTATCATCCAAAGAAACTTTGCTATACTTTTCTTTTAACCACCAAGGTAGAACACTGGAAGCTGGATTTCGACCTTTGAAAAGTTTAAAAGGACTCACCTCTGTGGTAGAGTGGGGCGTGATACGATAAGTCCACAACCTTTCTCATAAAGCACTTACCCAATCTTTTCCATGTTTGACAGATTCCACAATAAAATTCTTCAACACTCGATTAAATCTCTCAACTTGCCCATTCTCATGTGGTTCGTATAAAGATGTTAATCTGTGGACAATATTACATTCTTTAAGAAACGTAGACATTTCCACATAAGTCAACTGCACCCCATTATCAGATACCATTACCGAGGGACAGCCTTCTCTAGTAAAAATGTCCTTGAAAAATCCAATCACAGCTTCTGTAGAAGCTTTGGGTACAAATTTAACTTCTGGCCACTTGGAATGGTAGTCTATTATGACCAAAGCATACTTAGAAGATTCTGGCAACATGTGAAAAGGACCAGAAATATCAAATGCAACCTTTTCCCACGGCTCCAATGGCCACTTAACTACTTTGAGAGGTGGAGTAATGGTTTTCATCATCCTGTCACTGGATGCACAATCCTGACATTCTCTGACAATTCTATCAATGAATCTGTCAACCCCAGGCCACCAAAAATATGACCTGACTAATCTTTTCATAGAAGAAATGAGTCCTGTGTGCCACCTTTAGTATGACATCCTGCATTCCTTCTGGAGGAACACACTTGCCTGACTTGAAAACAAAACCAGACTCCAATTCTAATTCCTCTTCCACATTATAGAAAGGCAGAAGTTCTGCTCTAATTTTGTCTTTACTAGGCCATCCCCCATTGATATAACCTTTAAGCTCCTCCCATTTATCATCCTTCTGTACACACTCCAACCACAACGATCCAGAAATATCCTGAAAAGAATCCTGTAACACATCCTGAACAGTAACCACAAAATCCCCTTCATGTACAGTGCCCACTACATCTTGTTCACACGGTAAACGCGATAAACAGTCAGCCTTAATGTTCTTTTTACCAGGTACATAACAAGTGACAAAATTATATTCTTGTAACCTAGAGGAAAGTCTGGCTATCCTGGCTGTTGAATTCCATCCACCACCAACTGATAAAATGTTGACCAATGGTTTGTGTTCTGTCCTAAGAACGAATTTTGAGCCCCAAACATATAGTCTGAAATGCTCAATTGCCCAGACACAAGCGAGAAGTTCCCTTTCTATCACTGCATACTTTCTCTCACACTCGTTGAGTGTTCTGGATGCAAACGCTACAACCCACTCATTGTCACCTTCTTTCTGCGATAGAACACTGCCCAATCCATACAAACTCGCATCAACTGTAATTACACATTCCTTATTTATGCGGAACGGCTTAAGAGTAGGTGAACTTATAATGTCATTTTTGATTGTTTCAAAAGCTTGTTGTTGTGTAGTAGACCATTTGAATTCTTCACCTTGTCTCAATAATTTTCTCAGAGGTTCCATCTTAGTTGCAAAGTTTACTACAAATTTGCTGTAATATTCGCACATTCCAGCAAATGACAACAACTGATCCTTATTTAATGGAGCGGGAGCTTTGACAATAGCATCAACATTTGACTTTTTAGGAACAACCCCTTCACCCGATAATGTGTGTCCTAAATACTCTACAGACTCCTGAAATAACTTACACTTATGTGCCTTAAGTGTAAGCCCATTTGACTCTAATCTTCTGCAAACCTCTTGTAAATGTGTTTCATGTTCATTCACATTTTTTTGAAAAGACTAGGATGTCGTCCTGAAAGCATTTGACAAAAACATCCAAATCTCTGAAAATATGGAACATTGTCCTTTGGAACACGGACGCAGCCGATGCTAAACCAAACGGCATACGTACATATTGAAATAAACCTTGAAGTGTTATGAATGCTGTGAGTTTCCTAGAAGTTTCTGTTAACGGAATCTGGTGATAAGCTGATCTTAAATCCAATGTTGAAAATATTTTTGCCCCTCCTAACATTGACACCAACTCATTTATATTGGGTAAAGGATGACAGTCAATTACAATATTGGCATTCAGTGCTCTTAGATCTACACATAGCCTTAATTTTTGATCCGGTTTTCTTACCAAAACTATGGGCGAAACCCACTCGGAAGACTCAATTGGTTCAATGATGCCCTCATCTAATAAATCCTTTAACATGCTTTTAAGTTCTTCCCTGATGTTGATGGGTACACCTCTGAGCTTTTGTACAACAGGTGTATGATTTCTTTTAAGAACAATATTATGTGAAAAATGCTTGAGCTTCCCTAATTTTTCACAAAAGACTGAACCAAAAGATTTTACTAGATTATTAGCCTTTTCAACATAGGTAGTAACAATATTAGATGGTTCAACAAACGAAACAGTACCCATAAGACTGTCATCACAAAGTGAAATGGGATCTTTAGCACGTGGATTAATCAAAATTCCTAATTTCCACTGATCCAACCATCCTAAAACATTAACACCCCTGAGAGAAATGTACAATTTTATGTCAGCTTTCCTATGTCTAAATTGAATAGTTACCTGAAAAAAACCAAGAATATCAATTCTTGTACCTGAAAAATTCTTTGCAGAAATATCAGATTCATTCATTTCATTCAACATTAAAGACTTAGTTAAACTTTGGTTAAAATACTCCTGAGTAATGATAGTCCAAGGCGAACCAGAATCCACCATGAGGGACAAATCACTTCCACAAATATTGAAAATGCAATCAGGTGCTTTAAGGTGCAACAAAGCCTGTTCATCAATGATGGATACCACAAAACCATTAGAATGTGATTCAACGTTATAGATTGCATCTGCATTTGCTTCTGCTACAGAAGAAACAGAACCCTTATTATGAATTTGAAAACGTCTGTCTCTACACATGTTTCCAAAATGACCAATTCTTTTACAAAAACTGCATTCCTTTTTAAGTGCTGGACAACCTGGAAAAGAAGCATAATGAGATTTGTTTCCACATCTAAAACACATTCCTTGTATATTACTATAATCATGAGACTTTTGTGTAAAATTAATTTTAGATCTGGAAGGCACATATTTTGAAGAAGGTTGGTTAACAACAAATTTGTTATCCTGTCTATTCTTAATAGCGCAGACTTCTTCTTCAGGTACTTTCTTTTCTGAATCATTTCTAATAGTTTTCATCCATAAGTCAGATTGTTCTTGTGCTTTTGCAATTGCAATCGTCTCGGTAAGATTGGGATCACCCATAACCCACAGTTTGTCTTGTATCTTCTTGCATTTCACATGTACAATGATTTGGTCTCGAATCATTTCATCTGTTATCATACCAAAATTGCAATGCAAACTTAGCGATCTTAAAGAAGTTAAAAATTCATCAAAAGTTTCATCTTCTTTCTGTTTTCTAGTGTAGAATTTAAAACGATTTAGGGCAATGCTGACACTGGGTTTAAATCTTTTCTCAAGTCTCGCTAAAGCTTCAGTATAGACGTTCATTGAATCTCCACCGCCATCACTTTGAGAAATAATTTGTGGTAAAGATCTAAAAATAACTTGTCCTTCTGAACCAAGGCAATGTAAAAGAATACTCTTTTTTCTTTCAGAGACCATTCTTTCACCATCAATGGCCTTCATATACGTCATGAATTCCTCTTTCCACCTAGTCCACGGCATGGGTGGATCTCCTTTTAGTTGTAAAAATTTAGCAGGAGGATCAAATTGCATGTTGTAGGCAAAGAAAACTTGAAAAAAAAATTATATTATAAATTGTAGATGGAAATTTATAATTCAATGCTGAAATTCTGTAAATTAATATAAATTGTTTTTTATTTGTCTTTAATTTGCCAAAATAGTATGTATCTTCCAGGTAAGAACATAAAATGAGGATTGAGTAGTAATGTATCACACACGCTGTATTTCCATGAAGACACAGTCTCAAAATGATTCTCAAAATGAATATTTTTAACGCTCTCCAAAAAAATTAAATGAGAGAATAACTTACTTTGACGCGTTGTGGAAAATCGCGTTGAAAAACGAAGTCTGTAAATGCATTAAATCCTTAATAAAGATTTATCGGGTTGGTGGTGTTGTCAAGGAAACGCACAATGCAGTAACGATGCTCTGGAAATGACGCGGAAACGTGATGAACGTCACGCGTCACAGAGCTCAACGCGCATGCGCTGAAGAATCCAAGTGCGCTCGAGCAACAGTCATCGGATGTTTGTTATTGAGATTTCAGCTTGAAAACAAGTAAACAAGTTGAAAAATTAAGCGATAATGTTAAGCGAGTGCCGCTATCAACTCGGTTAAACTCATAGAAGTACAAGTTGAATTAAAATTGACACAATAAAAATATATTTGAAATTGAAATTTGTAAACGCGATAACATTGAAGTAAAAGCTTGTAAAATGAGTAAATAAAGTAGAATTCAGCCGCAGGTGCAATCATAGCACATAGACATTCAATTTAAGCCGCAGGTACAATCAATGTACGTGTAGTAAAATAAATTGATGATAGTACATACCAGAATTTCAGCAAAAATAAGCAAAATAGTGAGTTCAACACCACTGAAATCCATGCTGCTTAGTGGTGATCCCACCCTCGTCGCCATATTTTGTTGAATAATCATGGAAATCCAATAAAGTTGTGATGTATTTTATTAGCAGCATGGCAATCCATCCACAGGTAACAGAGTACAGCTACAACTGATTTCTCTAACAGCAACATATCAGTTCCACTAGCATGTGGAATTCAGAACACTGTTGAAAGAAAACATGTCGCATGCAGTGGCATGCGACAATAACCAAGCCACTTAAAGGAATATAACATGAAATGAGAATACAACAGCTTGACTTGTGAGACCAGTACATCAGTAAGTCTTTTTATCCATCCGGGGGTGTTTTATCCAATTTTAAATTAAGGATCACAGCACCAGAATTCTAAGAAAAACCAAGACTGGATAGGAAGGCGGTATATCATCAACCAGTTGCAGGAAAGCGTATCTATGTCCCTGATGCAACAAGAGAAACACAATCAATCACATGTGCTGCCTTGCATGGTCAGCGACTGGCTGCCGCCCCCCCCCCCAATCCGACACCCAACACCCAGAAACATGAACATGAGGCCTGTTTATCTTTGGAAGGCGGGGGCTAGTCCCCCGGCCGTATTTATTAAGATATGAAATTAAAAACGGTTTTAATTGCATGGTCAACAATTTATACAAAAATCAGCAGGACATTAGATACAATATCGTCAACAAGTTTGAGAGGCTAACCTTAACAAAAACTCTAATACATGTTGTTTCCTAACCGAATCTAACATCCTCATCTTGATTTTTGTACATTTCTGGCCATATGGCAAGGTCGCTAACCGGTGTCAGGTCCTACAAGCTGCGCCTCACCTAGAGATGTGCGCATGCGCCGCCGTGCCCGGTAATTGCCCGGTCTACGCCGTGAACTCCATTTACCCACTAAAGGAGGGCCCTTACTCTGCGCCATCCGGTGACGTCATGAGTATGCGCGCGCGGGGTGGCTACCAGCCTAAGGAAAGCGTGACTACTCCGACCCGCGCCCCTTTGAAGCATCAATTACCTTGCCCCTGGAGTTCTAGGAGTGGCCAATGGCCCCTCCCCCTGGGCGGGAACCTCCATAGGATGATGCCCGCCCCCTCAGACCTTAAAAGTATGTGCTCACCGGTCATGACCTTACCGCCACAGGCCAGCATTGTTAACCGACGATCTGGCCTCCCCCCATCTAGACCCAATTCAAGAGCGCGCTTGTTTGGCAAATCCCTCCAACCAGGCCCAGAGATTGTCAGACCACAAGACATTCCCTGCTTCATTCAAGTGAGCTCCATCCCCCAAGTAGTACTGTTCGCCCCAGATACACCCATGAGGAATCGTCTGCAACAGGGGGGCTCGAAACAGCTTGTCCAACTGTGTGTTGATCCTCTTTACTGAGTGATTCAACGCCCTGACCGAATCCCCCCCCCGCCACTGCCATCGGGGTATGAGTTGCGACCATACTACCGTGCAACCCGGGCAGGTCCTGGCCATCCACCCCGCAATTGAGATAATCTCTTCAATCAGAATGCGCCTCCCCAGTTTGGCCAAATCATTCTCCCCCAGGTGAAGTATCACCACTGACGGGGGGACGTGCCGGCGCGCTAATAGCCCCTGGAAGAAGTCCCTAAACTGGTTGAGACATAAACCCCCTCTCCCGAAGAATGAGATGTCAAACCCCAGTTGCGCAGCCCTTTTCTTACGGTCTCCTGAAAGAAAAACACATTCGGCCCGTCTCACATAGGAGTGACCCACAATCCAAACAATTTTCCTGTTTTTATCCCGATGGTTGGTCCACGATGATGTAGGTCATTGCTGCCCGACGGCAAATTCCTCCCCTGCGTAACAGGTCTGAGAAACTGCAAGAAAACGGAAACAAACCAGGCGTGAGTACCATCTTGTCACAACATGTCAATCCGCACATATCGTTTGTAACATTCTGAGGACCATCTCCCAATTTTCTTCACTTTCTCCACTGGGAGGCCCCTTGCCACCGCCTCTGTTGCTGCCCCAATTCTAAAGGAGTGAGTGCCAAAATCTTTGGGGTCAAGACCTGCTTGTCTGACAGTCAGCTCCAATACCCTCCTGAACTGGTACCTAGTCAAGGGCGTACCGTCGGCGTGACAGAGCAGTGCACCGCCTGCCGCGCCCCCCAGCCGCCCATGGAACACTTCCACGTGCCCCACTGGGCAGCAAGGATTGGCAAGGGCCCGGTGGAGCACTATGGTGTGACCCCGTGACTCCTGGTCGGTTTTAGATTTCTGAATGGTCACCCACATGGTGTCCTCCTTGATCCTTACATCAGCCCTTTGTACGCCGCCCTGTAGTTCAGACTTGGACCCTGCCACTAATTCACCAATTCTCAGTGCCCGATAAAATGCCAGGGAAAATGCAGCTTTGAAAAGAAGTACCTCCCACTCCGAGCTACAAACACTGCCCAGTGTGACCAGTACAGCCGTCAGCCGTGCTAGCCCGATGGGCCTTCTCTTATCTGCATGGTGACCTTGTAAACGGCGCCAACCCCTCAAAGCCTTGCGCACCATAAAGGTGTTAGTAGGATCACGCATGCCCCTAGCCTGAGCAAAGAATGATACTGCTGCCCTATGCCTGTTCGCAGCTGCCATTGAACGTCCTTCCCTATGCATCCATTCTAAATAGGCAGCAAAGCCGTCCTCCTGCGCCCATAGCACCTCCCATTGCTGACCCAAGAAAGCACAGTAAGACAAAAACGCCCCTTCGTAAGCCGTCTTGGTCCTGGGGGCTAAGCTAGCAACCACGAGGTCCTGTAATCTGGGGCACCAATCTGCCAAAGTACTGCTGGGAAGTGCGCTGGCGAGGGGTCTGCTGTAGGAAGATGTTCCCTGAAAACCTGCATTTTGAAGCGAGAGAGGGAGTCAGCTGCATCATTGAGAATGCCAGGGACATGCTTGGCCTTGAAAACTACATTCCATTTTAGGCACTGCAACACAATTTCTTTTATCAGACGCAGTATGAAAGGACATCGTGCCCCCTGTTGGTTTATACATTCCACTACTGTCATGTTGTCTGACCAAAACACCACTGATTGATTACATAGGTGTTCGGGCCAGACCTTCAATGCCACCCATATTGGGAAGAGTTCCAGGAAGCCAATGTTAGTGGTCAGACCCCATGTTCTCCATACTTCCGGCCAACGTTGAGCGACCGACCTGTTCCCCAGGATGGCGCCAAAGCCCACACTACCAGCAGCGTCCGTCCATAGGCCCAACTCTGCTGATGTTGCGGGAGGACCGGGCCAGACCACCCTGCCATTAAAATCCTCCAGGAATGCCATCCATATAAGCATATCCTGGCGAATCTCAGACGACAGCCTAGTGCGGTGATGTTTCTCCCGTAGCCCTTTCGTTGCTTGGGCGATGGAGCGAGAGAAAGGGCGAGCCATAGGGATGACCCGCAGCGCGAAGTTCAGTTGCCCTACCACCTCTTGTAATTGCTGCAAGCTAACCTTGTCTTTGCGTAAGCATAGACGTAGCGCTGTTCTGAATTTGTCCACTTTGTCCCTGGGCAATCTGAAACATCCCTCCACTGAATCAATCTCAATGCCAAGAAATTCCAAGCAGGTGGCCGGGCCAACAGTCTTCCCCGGCGCAAGCGGGACACCAAAAGCCCGCATGAGCACGCAAAATTCCTGCAATGCCCATGCACACTCGTGAGAGCCCGCCGTACCCAAGAAAAGAAAATCATCTAAATAATGCATGACCTGCTGATGGCCCGTCGCTTGTCTCATGGCCCATTCCAGGAAAGAGCTAAACATCTCAAAGTATGCACATGATATAGAACAGCCCGTGGGCATGCATTTATCCATGTAAAACTTGTCCCCAAACGTAAAACCTAGGAGATGATGATCCGCCGGGTGCACCGGGAGGAGACGGAAAGCTGATTCAATGTCTGACTTCGCCATCATCGCTCCCGGCCCCATGGCTTGCAACAAGTTAACCGCCTGGTCGAAAGAGGCGTACTTAACGCTACAAATACCCTCCTCAATGGCATCATTCAATGACGCGCCTCTAGGTGCTGACAGGTTGTGGATCAATCTGAACTGACCCTTCTCTTTTTTGGGAACTACTCCTAATGGTGAACACACAAAATTGGGGACAGGCACCTTGGTGTAAGGGCCAGCTATCCTGCCTAGAGATAATTCCTTTTCAATTTTTGCAGCCACCTCTGCTGGGTTGTGTTTCACCGATAATTGGTTCTTGCAGTGTGCGCTGCTGTGGTTCCAAAAATCCACAAACTCCTTCTCAGGGGTCTTACCAATAAGTAATCCATTCAAATGCAGCAAAGAAATCAACAGAGAATCTGAAATATGAAAAGACATCTTTATTACATATAATTGTGAGGCTACGTCACCCAACTGCCTTAGCAATTGAATGAGGCAGTCTGCTGAATGGTCTGAGCACAGATCCTTTATACCATTCATTGTGCCCTAGGCACACATTTGAAGTACATTCCCAGAACGTGCACACAGATGCAAAACCCACTTTCAAGATAAGTCCAGGCCATAAACAATGTCCACATAATGCATACATTCTCTAGCTGACAAGGCCGGATAAACCCAAAACAGTAAGGTCACAGCCCATGTCATAAATAGCTCGTGGAGGCAGGAACAAGAACAGATGAAAGTAAGATAGGCACGTTTGTGTGTAATAAATCTTTACAATGTCCTATGCTCTGATCTATAATCCTGATCAACTAAAGGGCAGGTACTGGTTTGGCAAGGAAAGGCCAGCTTCTAAAATTAACTCCAGTGCACGAAGAAATCCCTGGTTAATATATATATATGATTCGACTGTTTGGCTCACAAACTAACTTCTGAAGCCTACATAAAAGTAACACTAGATGGCAGTCACGACACATAGCAAAAACCCAAGTTTCAGAAAGGAAAGTCTTTAAGGAAAGAATACATTTAGATGTTGTTTAAGATAACACTTGCACAAGGAAACTTAATGGTTAACAAGATCCTAATCAGTAATTGAAAAACGTAGACACCAATCAACTAGGAAACTAGTTTTACAGAAAGGTCAGTTCCAAAACGAAAAAGGGTTACTCTCTGTAATTCATTCAGAGACAGAGAAACCCATACTAAGGTTATGTCCTTAAATACTTGTTCTGCCACAGTGAAGGCCTACTGTAAGGGCAATCCACAAAATGGCTGCTATTCACAACATGGAACCCGAGGGTTCAAGATGGAAACTCTGATTTCAGGGTGTTTTCTTCACCCGAATGCGACGAAAATGATTGTGCATAGTATACTTGTCATTTCCAGTCTGCTGATACCAAATTCGTCATGATACGATGATGTTTCATGACACTGGTCCAGAATTTTCAGTACCACAGACGCTCCTTTTGCCCTTACATAGGCAATAACCTAAACCCACGCTAGTCTGAGTCCATGTCTATATTTATAAAATCCTCAAGATGTTGCTGAAGCATAATCCTATTACTTAGCGATTCTCTCAGGACAGGTCTCCTTGCACACGCAGTAGCACAAAGGCCATATATGGCAGGACCAAAATAGGGAATGCCTCCATCTCAGTATGTGGCACAAGATCACACACCCAACAATCAGTGATGTTCACTACTAACTGGTGTTGATGCAGAAACTGTACAAGAGGAAAATCAGTAAACTCTGATCTCCTAACTATCCGTGTTCAGGTAAAATCTGGACAGGATGCAAAGGAGTAGAAGTAGGAAAAGACATAGGTTTGGGAGGTGGGTGCAGGTGTGAATTGGGCAGCAAAAACAATCCTACTCATAAAGATAATGCCATGTCTAAATAAGCACTAGAAAACACATCATTAAGAACATATAGACAAAGTAGTGACCGCTATTACAAATGAATCATAATTTTCCACAACCCTAAGCAAACGTAAATCCTAAAATTATCTAGTACATTTTAGGTCTTCCTAAGCATTTCTGTAATTCATTATATGCTCAAGTGAAACAGTGGTGACTCTCATTAATGCTCTGAGGTGAAAAGGGAATACTCTTTCACAGAAAATGGACGTTATTCTGCTTTTACTAAACAGAATAGTACTTTAAAACAATGCCAGCAAAGCAGCAAAAATTTGTTTCCAAACTCCAATTCTATACAAGCTCACAGAAAATACCCAGAGTCCGTCAAAGCCTCTCCTGGCAGGCTTCTATTGTCCATCAAATCCGCTTCCAGTGTCTTCTTCGCGTTGGGCCTCTTCATTCAGGCTCTTCATGAAAATGATGTTACTCAGTATCCGTTGGAGTGCCCTCCTGGCAAACACTCATAGCTCATTCAAAAGTCTCAATGTCTCAAGGCAGTGCACTCATCTCTCTCCTTTGTGGCAGACACTACAGACAGTGTGCTCTTCATGGATCATGAGCACAGATCATCTTGTGCAAACTCAAGTAAAAGAGCAACAAACTTCAACACTTTCACTCAGTGTCAGAGGATGCTCAGGCTGCTCTCTCATGGGCACCGGAATGTAGTGCCTTTTTATCCTCAGGTGCACTGCCTTTCCGCTGGAGCAAAGGAAAAGAGGTGTGTGGGGGGCCAAAAACTCAGGCCAAGGGGATCAGGGGACCGCGCGCTGTCAGAGGTTCAAGCACATGACAGTTGAACAAACTGAACAAACTGGATGACAGCCCTGCCATCAACAACAGGGATCCTTCACATCTTTGAAACCAGCTCCTCTTTTCTTTTCTTTTTACAACGCCTACTGATGAAACAAATGGCTTGCTTGGGAGGTACCATTGGGGGCATGCTGATGATCGCTGTCACGCTACTTTCTGGTTGCAGGAATTGTAGAGGCAAGAAGTCTGTCTTTCATCTGTCACTGATGGAGAGTGGGCTTAGTCTCGATCACAGGTCTGCAGGGTATCACTCTTCCTTTGACTCTGGAAGATCCCGCAGAACCTAGTGATATAGGAAAGGTAACACAATTGTTAATTTCCTTGAAATCAAGCACAAAAACAGTTCATGGGTTTTAACAAGGGGACTGCAAGCAGGTGGCCTGCAATCTGCAAGGGAGTGGCCACACGCCATGGGACAATGTTGGTCTAGAATACACTGTCATTTTCAAAAAGCAATTCAAACATAAAGGCAGTAGGCAAAACGGTGTCTCTAGGCTTTTCAATTAGGTTTCCGTGTGAGAGCATATCCTTCATCATCGAAGGGTAAATAACTACGCGAAAATTCTATCTAAATGGATGTTTTTACATATGGTGGCATTGTCTAATGGTGCAAATACATATTTTCCTCAATGATCAAGTGCTCCTAAATTCCTTATCTAGAACATCTCAAATAGAAAAATGACATAATACAGATTATCAAGGACATGAAGAAAAATCCCTTTAAAAATTGTGCATTAAGTGCACTATGCAATACAAAGGCTAATGATCAAATGTGCAGACAACAAGACCAGAACTGGAGAGTCCCGGTATTTGTATGATTAGAACACATCGGATCCCACCACGAATTAAAGCAGCAGGAATAAAAGAGAACTGAGGAATTAAAATAGACATTGAAATTTCGTCATGTTCAAAAGGTAAACTTAAGATATCTCCTATTGAGATGAAAAACGTGTCTTACTATAATATTGGGTCAGTTAACCAGCCTGTCACTATCCCGACAGTCAGTCTGAAAAAAACATTTTACATAACATGGGGGGTCCCTGATACATCACTCTAGTCTAGAAGTGTGCACATAAACAATACACCCATAATAATAAATGGGCTGACTGGTGAAAGGAATATGGAAAAGGGAAATGGAAGTAGGACACAACTAAAATCCCCAATAACTAAGCATGATGCGACATCGGTCAGGGAAGAAGCAACAAAAGAAAAATCTATAGGGAGAACAAGAGTTTGCTTGGGTGCCTCAGGCATGTGACACAGTACCAAGAGAAATGGCAACTACACCATATACGGTAATCCTAACTAATGTTCCAGTTCCTTCTTCAGGGAAAAATGAAACCTGGTTTCCTTTCAAGGGACAAAACCATATGCTATTTGGGAAACAGAACATGATTAAGTAAAGCAATATAGAAATTAGGTCACCATGTACAAGAGTCACAAATCTATAATTTATCCTTACGTCCAATCAGGATATATAATTTTTAGGGCTGCCTATTCCTTTAAGGGAATGTTCAGTAAGTGACTAACAGCAGATGACACATTCTGATTCTGTATATCTTTTTAGTTTTGTGCAATATCATTATAGCCAAATTTAGGCATGCACTGGTAAAAGTGCTGCCTGTCTGGTTCACAATATGAAAAAATCATATCTGTGAAATTTAGTATCAGGGAAAATTTTACCCAACTGTTGACAGCGACACGTATCATCATACATGTCACAAAAACACGGGTGAATTTGTAATAATTTCTTAAGCAGCAACATACAACATAAAACATGCAAAAACGCACAAAACGTAAATAAATGAGCGGTGACACATAATACCATGGCATATTGTAAACCTGCAGCCAAAAACCCAATATTTGGGCCTGTCTAAATTTGTCAGGTCTAAAATCCTTACACCCTCCTTTTGACAGATTTTAGAGCACCAGGCAGTGCGACTCTGCTGTCAAAAATAACTTTACTGTCTCTCTTCTAACATACAGGACCAACTAAAATAGTTAATGACAGGGCCAAATACACAAATGAAGAAATTACACAAAAACACATCTTCTTTCAACTTAACCAAACTCACGTGTCTTGTCAACCTTAGAACAATCCATGAATAATCTGCAGGCAGAAACAGAAAAATACACAACACAAAAAACGCATTTTAACATATACAAAAATAAATTTTCATTACTTAACTGTTACTTTCTTGTCAGTTCACCTCGCAACATCAAGCCCTCTTATTACACTGACATTCCATATTAATTTGGCACCTATAATTTCCATGGTGAAAAATAATTCCTTTTTAGCAAATCCCTTTTTTTTCACTCAGGCCTGTAGCCTGTAGCCTTCAGAATGTTGAAAAAGGACTGCATCTTATTTTCTATCTAAGACTTAATGCAACACGTCTTTTTCTGTCAAATAAACGCAGCTGGCAAACATTAATTTTCTTAGCGTGGAGACACAAATGTATCAGTTCTGCAGAGCATTTAACACGTGTTTGCGACTTTCATTTTATTTTCTCTATTAAATTAAGTTCTTTCATTTTATCAATGTTCTCACGGAGAAACCAAAAAACCCTATCTTTGAGGCCCGTTCAGAGGTCATTCTGCATTCCTCAGAGGCAAAGTTCTAATTAAAAGGGTCATAAATGTCAACACGACGGCCTTCTCCATTGCCCGACAGGAAAACTAAAAGATTACATCTCAGCAGCGGGGCTCAGCCAGCCTCTGCCACACTGACATTGTCAAAGCCAGAAGGCCTAACCTGCAATAATTCACTCTATTTTGAAAAATAAATTCTCCTTTTTTAGGCGCTAAAACTATCTCTATTCTCAGATCATTAAACTACATTTACTGTCAATGTTTCTCAAAACCTAAAGACACACAGACCAGTTTTTTTTAGAGTAAATGCTTGTTGCAATCCTATGGTACACACTTCATCAATCTTAAATGAACAGACTTCTCCGTAGGCCTAGCTGAAGCTAGAACCTTCAACCCTGATATTTAAAACAAGCCTTTGTACTGGCACATTAACCCACTAACTCATAACAAGGCACAACCTGCAAATATATATATATCAAAACCTAAATGTATGCATCTACTTAAGCCTGAGACACTTTAAAAGTACTCTGAATGAAAGCAAAATGCAGTTTAAACAGTGCTTTTACTCAAAATCGACTTTCATATTTTGGGCATTAAAAAATGAATATCCTATAATTTTCTTGCATAATATGCATTACTAGAATGTCTATTACAAATCCCAAGAGTCAGGCATTTGAAAATAATAACTTATATTTTACAAAAATGAGCTTGCTTGCGCCTATGCCAAGGGAAAATTATACACACGAATGCTTGTCATTTTAGTGATGCAACATAACTTAAATCAAATTTTAATGCTAGGAGGTCATAATATGAGTGTTAAGCTTTATAAATATTAAAAAACGATTTTTGTAGCACTTATTTTTTAATAATTATTTTTCATAATTAATAATTTTTCTCTTCAAATAAAACCAATTATTCCTTTTTGTGATTGTTCTACATGTAAGAGCCCATTGCATCCCTTGCCTATAATTTTGGATGCATTAACTCACAAACCTGAGCGCATATGCCTAACTTAAAACCCGTCACATTCCTGCGTCACATTTCTGCGCCACATCTATGTAAAAGGACGGTTATGCAAAATTCCACCCATGTTTAACTGGAAAAGTGCTGGCTAAATGAACATTCCTATCAAATATACTGCAGCTGAAAGGCTTGCCTGTGAACATCTAATACAGTGCAACTAAGGGAAAAAAAATGCTGTTTATTTATTTTTGCAAAAATAGACAATTTCTTTTTTTTCTTTTTGGGGCCTTATTTATATCTATTATACACGATCCACACACACACGTATTGAGCTCATTGCAGACATAAACAAAAAGTGTTAAAACATTGAGGACACACAATACAGCGCTTTCAGGCATCTGTTTCATGAATTGTGCAAACGCCACTCACATACTGAAGTTACACTAATGAGAAAAAGCCACATAAACATTTAAACATACATCAAACCCACAAATCAACACTCAGGACGAAAACAGGACAGCCCAGACTGTACTCAAAACCCAACCATTGTAGCTGTAACCATATTTACAAGAAACACTTCTCAATAGTGTTCCAACAGACTGCATAAACAGCCCAACAGACCACTGTATGTGCAGGAAACCAAAAATACACTCAATACACTAGCTTTAGGTGGCAGAACACCAAAAATCGTTTTGCATGTAAAATTGCCCAGAGCAAAGGATCCTTGTTTTGCATTATGTCATATTTTAATTCCCTGGGGATACAAAGTCACCAAGGAAGAAATATGTTTGTATATCTAAACCTATTTAGATATTCCCTTTAGGGGAAGCCGGCAAATCCAAACGTATACAAAGTTGGCCAACACAAATCTCCAAATTCGCTAAGATCAGGCATCTTATAGCTCACTGATCTAGCCTCCAACTTCAAGGGGCTATCTCTATCGATACACTTGTAAATATACAAAAAACTTGGTTATTGAAAATTGCAATCTTCAAATAAACTAAGGACCAAACAATCTAAGCAAAGAACCACAGAACCAAAGAACAAAGGACTGGGAGCGACCCACTTATACCTCAACTAAAACAGATGGAGACAAAAAAGTCTTCACTACCTGCCTACACAAATTGCAATTCGCATATACAAACCTACACAAACCTATCAAAGCTATACAAAACAAATATTTGTCCAAATTCTAACTGCCAAGTTCTAACTGCACTAACAGTCTCTTTTCTTAAAAAAAAAACACTTACGCCAAAAAGGTTCCTCAGTCAGGAGTGACATCTTTTGGAGAGTTTAAGTCAGGAAAATCAAAAATATACTGGGCCGCAGAAACAAAAAAAATCCCACAGGACCTCTGTGCACAGAGTACCTCTTTTAGTAGATTTCTGTCTTGCCTTCCCCAGTAGATTTCTGTCCTCTGACAAGATTACTCCTCCAGATAGTCACTTCTCTGATGAAGCCCCAGGTTGGTCGCGCCATTTGTGGTTCCAAAAATCCACAAACTCCTTCTCAGGGGTCTTACCAATAAGTAATCCATTCAAATGCAGCAAAGAAATCAACAGAGAATCTGAAATATGAAAAGACATCTTTATTACATATAATTGTGAGGCTACGTCACCCAACTGCCTTAGCAATTGAATGAGGCAGACTGCTGAATGGTCTGAGCACAGATCCTTTATACCATGCATTGTGCCCTAGGCACACATTTGAAGTACATTCCCAGAACGTGCACACAGATGCAAAACCCACTTTCAAGATAAGTCCAGGCCATAAACAATGTCCACATAATGCATACATTCTCTAGCTGACAAGGCCAGATAAACCCAAAACAGTAAGGTCACAGCCCATGTCATAAATAGCTCGTGGAGGCAGGAACAAGAACAGATGAAAGTAAGATAGGCACGTTTGTGTGTAATAAATCTTTACAATGTCCTATGCTCTGATCTATAATCCTGATCAACTAAAGGGCAGGAACTGGTTTGGCAAGGAAAGGCCAGCTTCTAAAATTAACTCCAGTGCACGAAGAAATCCCTGGTTAATATATATATATGATTCGACTGTTTGGCTCACAAACTAACTTCTGAAGCCTACATAAAAGTAACACTAGATGGCAGTCACGACACATAGCAAAAACCCAAGTTTCAGAAAGGAAAGTCTTTAAGGAAAGAATACATTTAGATGCTGTTTAAGATAACACTTGCACAAGGAAACTTAATGGTTAACAAGATCCTAATCAGTAATTGAAAAACGTAGACACCAATCAACTAGGAAACTAGTTTTACAGAAAGGTCAGTTCCAAAACGAAAAAGGGTTACTCTCTGTAATTCATTCAGAGACAGAGAAACCCATACTAAGGTTATGTCCTTAAATACTTGTTCTGCCACAGTGAAGGCCTACTGTAAGGGCAATCCACAAAATGGCTGCTATTCACAACATGGAACCCGAGGGTTCAAGATGAAAACTCTGATTTCAGGGTGCTTTCTTCACCCGAATGCGACGAAAATGATTGTGCATAGTATACTTGTCATTTCCAGTCTGCTGATACCAAATTTGTCATGATACGATGATGTTTCATGACACTGGTCCAGAATTTTCAGTACCACACTGCCTGTGTATCCCCCCGCAGGGATCCTAAAGCCTTGGGAGAAACATTCCTGGAGTAAGGTGGCCGTTGCGTGGTCCGGGTATCTATTTAACCATGGGATCATTGCTAACACATCTACTGGCGTGGGGGTACCTAACTGGTTTGTGTTACAGTGGCTTTCCCCTTCCCCTCTGACCCGTGTTCCCGTGTTTGGACCTGCAGGATGTTTCTGGGTGTGAGGGGTGACCACAGGACGAACATGCATGTCTAAACTTACAGGTGCCCGGGGCCCTTGTGCAGGTGCGCCTAATAAAGTCCCAGCACACCCCCTTTTTCTCTGACCCGCCGGCCCTAAACTTCCCGGGTACCTCACTCGCTTGGGGGGGCCGAAAGGGCTGTTGGGGTCTCGCGGAGAACACCCTGACCGCACTGGTGAACTGAGGGGGGGGTGAATTATCTGAGAACTGCTTATGCCATGACATTGAGTCAACCATATCCCATGCCAATGATGGATTAAATTCTAATGCTTTCCTGAAATTCATATCGTACCCTTTCCACGCATCCCCAGAATACTGTTCACTCCATCCCACAATCCTGCTCTGGTAGCATGCCAATGGCGCCTGTACATTGGGAGGTCGTTCGGCCTTGATAGCCGTGAATACTGCAAAAGCCCTGATCCAATTGAGCAGCGTTTCCTCCACCCTAAATCTAGAACACTGTGCCCTCCATTCACTTGGATGCATCCACTCTTTCAGTGTCTTTGCATGCTCCATTTCCCTATTATCCAGTAACAATGAATAAATATACACATATTTATCTGCCCAAATCATCTCCTTCACAGTCTGTGACACATGTTGTGCTAAATTCTCACTCCTGGAAGGTATCGAACCATCCCCCAAGAGAGGCAGAGCCACCTCCTTACCATTTGCGGGCACCTGGGCCGGCTGCCCACTAGCTCCATTCGGCTGGGCAAGACTGGAACCTGCAAGGGAAGAAGATGAGGGCACTGCAACACTGTTGGCCACTGCTGCCGATTTAATCTTTTCCACGAACCTTGCCGCTTCTGCCGCATGATCTGCAGAAGTCGGAAAGGCCCCCCCCTTCTGTAGCCACGGCATCAAGGCCGTTATCTGAGACAACAATTCAGGGGGCATTGAATCTAAGTTTCCTGCTGGGACAGCAGGTGCCACTGGGATTATGCCCAGTGGTACTGGCGTAGTAGGCAAGGCGGGTGCCGGTTGCGGCAAGCCTGTAACCGGGGTCGGGGCCACCGGTGAGGGGGCAGGCCCTGCAGCTCCTGGCGGTATGGCAGGGGCCGGCGCCGCGGGGGCTGGAAGTACAGGCAACGGTGTAATAGGGGGTGGGATGACCGGTAACGGCGTGATAGGTACCGGGACTACTGGCCCTGGGGCAGGTGCAGCATACCTGGGTTTCTTGGGCTTAGACTTCTTAGGCGGGGTAACAAAATCCCCCCTTGGCAATGGTGCCGCCCTCTGGCGAATAGGCCTACCCGATGGGCCAGGGGCATCATCAAACCTCTCATTCATCCGTGCCTCCAATTCGTCAACCTTCCCCAGACGTTTATTAATTTCGCCCATTTCACGCATCATGGCCCGCATCATAACCTCCATCTTGGACCCACCTTTACCACCCCGCAATCCTGGCATGTTAAAAACTCCAAACAAAACCGCTGCCTACTCTCCTAATGTCACAACTGGCCAAACTTGTGTACCTGTTCCAGATGGAGGATCTCCAGGGGGCTTTCAGCACCATGCAACGGCAACCGCAACACTACCGGCTTGTCCGGTTATGTAAGGGGTGAGTAAACCTAATGTAGACCCACCCGGCGGCTACCAGGAGCAATGAAATGCTAGCCCCCCGCTCTCCTCTTACCGATAAGACCTGCGTGCACCCCGCCGGTATTGGATCAGTCACAACGCCTTATGTCCCCACTGTGAGCGAATTGCACCAATAAAATCGTTACATGCCTGGAATAGAGAATTGTATCAATACCGTGGGATATAAGCAGGAGCAGATTTAGGAACACCAAGATTGACTTTTAATGGAGGCTTGTGATGTGCAAAAGATCATCAAATAGTAAAATAACACTCCCTTATACAACTCACTCCAAGCCCCTGTGAGTCAAGAACAGTTATGATACAATAAATAACCCCCTCTTTGTAATGTCCATTCACTAATTTACCCCCAATTGCACCCTCTCACTAAGGGTCTCCCATCCAGGTCCTGCCCTGGTCGACCCTGCTTCACTTCCTCCACCTGTAAAAAACGCACCAAACTCGACTGTGACCCTATGCGCGGAGAAATACAAAGCGCAAATGTGGTGTCTTCATAACAATAAAAGCACAGCTGGCAGCGGTGGGATCTGAACCCACGCCTCCGGGGAGTCTGGAGCCTTAATCCAGCGCCTTAGACCGCTCGGCCAACTCCCCGTCCTGACAGATGATAATCTTTCCCGCGCAGCTGTAAATGCGGGAAATCCCTCGTACCCAACACAAGAAAAGACAAATTGCAACACCGCCGGTACCGCCCGGGTCCGCGGTGTGTCCCCCAAGTGCCGGCCTCTTCCAGCGCCGGTCTCTTCATATTGTAACACCGGCTGGCTCCCTGGTCCCCGATGCGGCGCCCACCCCACGCAAAATACCTTTTTGATCGACTCAAATGTCTCTTTGACCTGCTCCCTCGGCCGTTAGCTCCCGTGCGGTGCTTCGCATGGACTGGACGGTGCCTCGTGAGACCTCACTGCGGATCGACAAAATATTTCTCCGACCCGCTCCCTAGGCTCCCATACACTCCGTCAGCTCCAGTGAGGTGCTTCGCATGGGTTCTGCTCCCGCTGGAAATCGCGAACACCTAAAAAACAAAGCGAGAAAATTTAAAAAACAAAGAAGCCCCGAGCGCGGGGCACAACGTGCTGTGGGGGAGCGCCAGGGACAAGGGGGTCTCCCGGGCGCTCCCCGCCTCTTTATTCCCAAGGGGCCGGGCGGGGTGGCGACGCCCCCCCGCCCAGCCCCTCCAGTAGCACGCCCCCCCTGACCCGGACATCCTACACTGGTATCCGGGTCAGGGAGGCCGCCGGCCAATCGGTGGTGGGTCACGCCCAAGGGCCCGCCCCACCACCGAGAGGGGAAGGGGGGAAGCGGTCGTCGCGCCGCCATGCGGGCGGGGGGGCCGAGGGCCCCCCCTTTTCATATGTTCTATTTAGGCCTGGCTGGGAAAGTACGAAATGACACGAAACATCCAGTGTGTTTTTCACCTCTAGAGCAAGGCGGGTAGAATTTGAGGGAAAGTTACTGAGTTTTGGAATGCGTGTACTTGGACTTTACTTGAAAAGGTAAAATGTTAATAAAGGGCATCAAATAAATGAAGGGATTTATGATACTGGTGACCCTGTAGCATTGAAATTAGAGATGTGTGCTAGTGTAGCGATTCGTAGCTGTGTTTTGTTGAATGACCTTTTCATATAAAGTACTTGATTTTACCTTCTTTGTCTGCTTGGAACAAAGAAGCCTTTCTGCGCTAAGAACTACCATTACATTATGAGAAATAAAGAGACGTTCGTGCTGTGCTTTGGCTGCCCAGGGCCACGCATGGAGACAGCTTCAATATGTGGAGGCTTTTTTAAGGTTGACATGAATCCTTCATTTTCAAATATATATCTTTGTGTTATTATGGTTCACTAACACTTTGTGAGGCACAAATCCTCTGCCCACAAGCCTTTGTTGCACTTTCCCCCTGTCTGAGGTTTTTTGCAGTTTCTTGTTGTGTGAGTCTTTGTTACAATTTCCCCTACTCTGAGATGTTAGTTTTTTTGTTGTGTGAGCCTTTATTACAGTTTCCCGTTGCTTGAGAAGTTGTTTCTGGTTGTGTGAGCCTTTTTTTACAGTTTCCACTTGTCTGATATTATTTTCTTGTTGTGTGATACTTTATTACAGTTTCCTCTTATCTGAGATGTTGTTTCTTGTAGTGTGATACTTTGTCACAGTTTCATCTTGTCTGAGAAGTTGATGCCACTTCCTCTAGCTGAATCTTTGTTGCAGTTTTCCATTCTTTAATACTTTGTTCCAGTTTCCTCTTGGTTTAGGCTTGGTGAAGTTTCCTGTCGTGTGAGCCTTTCTTACAGCTTCCTCTTGCCTGAGATGTTGTTTCTTTTCGTGTGATCCTTTGTTACAGTTTCATTTAGCTGAAAAACTATTTAAACTGTGAATGCATCAATAATGAGGTATATGTGGCCCCTCAGGCCTCTGGCCCCTGTTCCACTGCACCTGCTCCACCGGTGGGAGCCACGCCCCCAAGCGAGGGAAAGGTGCGCCGAGGAGCGTGAGTGGGAGCTAATGCACAACACAGTAAGGAGGCAGAGGAGGCAGGGAGGGGAGAGCGATGGCGAATGGAAGGAAAATGTGACTTCCCCGTTATTCCTACTTTCTTTTATAAACACTGCACGAATTCCTTGTTTATATCGCTGTTGTGAAGTTAGCAGACTAGTGGTTGTGGGTGGAGACAGGGGGAGGGCAGGAAGAGGAGGAGCAGGGGCGAGGGAAGTTAGTTAGAGTAGGGACAGGAGACAGGCAGGGAGCACAGTAATAAAGCTCCATAGAAATTACCAATATGTGTCTGTGATTATTGTAGCAGGATGCTACAACTGGCGACGAGGGTGGGATACAGCAAGCCCCACTGTGTGCAGAGCCCCACGAAGACGCCCTGTCCCAAGCAGCTGTGAAAACGCTGCTGAATAGAACCACGCTGCCGCCCGGAGGTCGAGGCCAGCAGCTGTTGAGAGTAACCCCCAAAGTCTGTGAGGGAGCAGAGGGGCCGAAGAAACGTGCGCTGGACTGCTCGAGAGCAAAGCAGTTCGTCGCGCTGAAAGAGCGCCTCACGCTGGAAGCGTGCGTCCTAGGTGCAGAGCCGGTGTGTAGGAATCGGGAGCCCACTCCGACCCTGTGGAGTGCCCAGAGAGGTAGAAGAAGTGCCCCAGAGGTGTGGACGGCGTCCACAACGAGCCACCAGCAAGCGCTGCTGAGAGCGCTGCAATCCGAGCCCGGGCGACATCAGACGTCGGAAAACCTCACGCCTGATGCGTGAGGTTTGGGAGGTCATCGGCGAAACAAAAGCGGGAACTGCGGAGGCGAGCCGGGAGCCCACCCCGATCTCACCTGAGGTCCGTGGTGGCGGAGGAGAAGTGAATCCTGGCGTGGACTGCCTCAGAAGCCGACCGCCGGTGAGTCCTGAGTGCCCCCGAGTGAATGAGCCTGGAGAGCCAGCCTCGTGTGTGCCTGCAGTGAGGCGGCCATCTTAAAGTCAGGCGGCTGGGAAGTACAACCCTGTATAGAGCAAAGGCGGCCATTTTGAAGTCAGGCACTGATGACAGAAACAAGCATTGGCGAAGAAACAAGCACTGGTACCTGTGAACAAACAAGCATTGGCAAATAAACAAGCATTGGTACCCAGGAATAAACAAGCATTGGCGAAGAAACAAGCACTGGTACCTGAAAACTAACAAACCTGGACCAGAGAAACAAGCATTGGTACCCGAAAACAAACAAGCATTGGTGAGTCCAAGTGAGTGTGACAAAGACACCTGCAAACCTTGCCAAGATGTCTGGTGATGAGAGAAATCAGCCTAAGGCTCCAGGTGGGTCGCACCTGCGAGCGCCTGAACCCCTAAAAGTGACCACTGGGGGCACCATGGGTCCCAAATGGCAAGAATGGTTTGAAGAATTCGAGGATTATATCGAAGGATCAGAAGTGACTGAGGACAAAAAGAAGTTGATTGCCCTGCGTAACCTGGCGGGGCGAGAGATTGTTAAAATAATTAAGGACCTTCCTGCCACAGAGGCAGATACTTATGACAAAGTGTTTGATTTCTAGAATAGTGGTAGTTTGTACTAGGTTAAAGGCGCCACTGGGAGATGTGCACTTTTCTTATATATAAGTAATTGAGCAATGATTATTAACGGTGCTAAAAGGAGAAGAGAACCACTTTCCCTCTTCTAGTTAGGCGATGCCACAAAAGTTTGTTACTCCCTAGCACACGTTTAGTATTATAAATAGTTGTTAAGTACAAGTGTTTTCACAATTCAATTCATACAACATCAAAATAAATTTCTAAATCCTTTTGTTCAGGGTTTTGTCGTTGTTTATTGAAGGAGACGTCACAGCCGACACGTGTTTCGTCGTTCTGGGGAATGTAACCCCCGACTTTTTCAAGGCTGTTTAAAGAAAATGGTAATGTTGTAGCACATTACTGTAGAATACGACATTTGTTCAAGTTTCATAAACAACATTAAATACTTGTTAGGATAAGGCGGTGGTGCAATAATCCATTTACATCTTTATAAGCATGCTAATATTCAATCTTGATGATTGCCACATTTCATGCCTGCTTATTGGTATTGTTAAGGTTTTGTGTACAGTATGGTGTTTCTTAACATCATCTAAAGTATGAGCCCATTGGGAGGTATGGAGAGACCGGTGAGGGTGTAATTATCATTATCTTGGGGGTGACATGCAAAATCTTATCGTTGTGATTATTTTTGTTTTTGTGTAATTTATCGTGGGTTCATGCTTATTTAAGAACCATGCCATTTGATACCTATTCTCCGTTGCTGTAGTTCGTTCTGTGAGAGGGAATATTGAAGCAAGGTATAAGCTTGAAGTCGTCCTAGTTGGGACAACTTATTTACACAGAGGCAATATTTTTATAAACTGATAACTCTACTTACGTAGATTGAGGTGATACTTCCAACCCTCAATGGGGTTCTGGTGTTGATGTCGTTGTTCTTATTACTCAAGCTTCGTTGATGTGAACTCCAAATAATGGTTCACTCTCTGCAAGCTGTAATTAATGTCAAACATTACTTGGTTGCACTTTAGACATTTCTGTATTCACAGAATCGCTATGTCTGTAAGTAGACTAAGCTTTCCATGCGTTTTTATTGGGTATTTTGCAGATACAAAAGCTCTGCTTGTATATACGATTATATATCGTATATTAAATAACTATCAAGCCTCGTAGCTACCCATGTATCGTACTCTTAATAGTGCTCTTACGTTTTATGGCGGGGTGGGAGGCTTTACTCCTGTGGGAAGTGCTCACCCGTTTCTTGCCCCAACTGTGCCTATTAGAGAATGACATTGATTCGCCTGATTATTATATAGTGCTCCCCTCGTATCTGTCCCCGTGTTGTTCGCTTGTTCTGAGGGCTTTACTCCTGTGGGAAGTGCTCCCCGTTTCTTGCCCCAACTGTGCCTATTAGAGAATGACATTGATACGCCTGATTATTTTATAGTGCTCCCCTCGTATCCGTCCCCGTGTTGTTCGCTTAGTTGTTACTAAAAGACCTGCTAGGGTCAGCCTCCTTTTACTTCCGCACTTTAAACATGCACGCTACTACTATGACAAAGTGCGTGACGCTCTGAATAAGAGGTTCCTTCACAAAAAGAACGTCGACTATGAACAACACACCTTCCACTCAGCACGTCAAGGGAAGGAGGAACCAATGAGCGCTTTCATGATGCGACTGAGGAGATTAGCCAGGCACTGTGCATTTGATAACTTCTCCACGGATGCTGCAGTAAAATCAGAAATAATTGATGGATGTCACTCCGATCAACTGAGGAGACGGTTGCTGAGGAAAGAACACACACTAGATGAGATCGAGGAGATGACACGGATCTTTGATCAAGCAGAGGAGCATGCGGCTGCCATTGAAACAGGGCACAAAGGGAGTCGCGAGGTAGTGCAACGTGTGCACGCCAGAAATGACCAGCGAAGAAGCTCGAGAGACAAGCAGTGGAGGTCACGCCCGTCATCTCGTCGAGAACAATCGCGACATCAGCGGCGAGAACCATGGAAGAAAGAAAGGAGATCTGAAAATATAAGGAAGTGTTTCCGGTGTGGATATGACTACCCCCATGTGGAGAGCTGCCCTGCCATGGGCCAGAAATGCCGGAAATGTGGCAGAACCAATCATTTTGAAGCAATGTGTGGAGAGTACCACCAAGAGAGAAGAGGCGGAACCAACAAGACAGTTCGGCCTGAGCCACGAGGAGGTACCTCAAGAATATCCCGATCTGACGGCCGAAGACACCATGCACGAGCGGTTCAAGATCAAACTGAGCTGTCGTCAGGGTCGTCCCACTCCAGCAGGGAGTCACGTCGGTCCAGGTGGGACCGGAGATCACCGTCCAGGGAGTCCAGGCCGTCATCCAGAGACTCTGTATACACCATTGAATATTTGAACTTAGCTGCGGATCCTGATCAGCTCAAAACATACCCAAGGCTGGACATCAAGGTTGGCAATCATGACACCAAATTTGTACTGGACTCAGGTGCGTCTCTGAACTATATTCCAGTCACTGAATACGAAAGAATGAGCCCGCGTCCCCCTCTGTCGTTCGCACCCGTCAGAGTTTTCACCTGGATGGCCAAGAAGCCACTTCCTTGCCTGGGGAAATTCTCGACAACCCTTACACATGAAGACACAACCATCTCGGCAGTCATCCACGTTATCAAAGGCCCTGAAGCAGACTGTCTACTGAGCTTACCAACAGCAGAACGCCTTCACCTTGTAGAAATTATTTTCACGGTCAGTGGAAACCGAGACGTGACCAGTCAATTCCCCAGACTATTTCAAGGGCTAGGCAAGTTGAAGGGCTGTCAAGTGCGGCTGCACATCAATGAACAAGTCAGGCCAGTTGCTCAGCATCCACGAAGGGTGCCGTTCCATTTGCAGACCGCAGTGGAAGAAGAACTCCAGGACCTGTTAGCCGCTGACATCATCGAGCGCACTGAAGGCCCAACTCCATGGGTATCTCCAGTAGTCATTGTCCCTAAAAAGGGCACCGCCAACAAAGTCAGACTCTGTGTAGACATGCGGTTGCCCAACACTGCTATTGAAAGAGAGAGACACCCAGGACCACACTTGAGCGACATGATCTCAGCTCTCAACGGGGCTAAGGTGTTCTCCAAATTGGACTTAAATAAGGGGTACCATCAACTGGAACTAGAGGCAAAATCCAGATACATCACCACATTTGCAACTCATCTTGGGTTGTTCAGATATAAGAGGCTCAGCTTTGGAGTTTCCTCAGCAGCTGAAATATTTCAAGAGGCTATTAGACAAGTCATCCAGAACATTCCTAATACGCTCAACTATAGCGATGACATTCTTGTGTATGGCTCTGATCTACGAGAACATGACATTGCACTCAATCGTGTCTGTCACGCACTACTGGAAGCTAACCTGACCCTGAACAAGGACAAATGTGAATTTCATCAGGACACATTAAAATTCTTTGGTCATATCTTCTCCGGCGCTGGCATGAAGCCTGACCCCGACAAAATTGGGACTCTGAACAACACCAAGAGTCCTCAAGACGTCAACGAGCTCCGGTCATTCCTCGGGATGGCCAGATACTGTGCCCGGTATATCCAGGACTATGCAACGATCAGCCACCCCCTCCGCATCCTGACCAAACAGGGTCAACCATTTGAATGGACTCCACTATGTGAGACAGCATTCAAAGACATCAAGAAGGCGGTGGCAACTGCGGATCACCTGTCATACTTCAATCCACAACGGAAAACGGAAATAACTGTGGACGCCAGCCCCGTTGGGCTTGGAGCCATCCTGGCCCAGTATGACAATGATTCAGATCAACGTCGAATCATTGCTTATGCGAGTCGCAGTCTAACTGACCCAGAGAGGGCATACTCGCAGCCCGAGAAAGAAAGTCTTGCCGTAGTGTGGGCATGTGAACATTTTCATGTTTTCATATATGGTAAGCACTTCACTCTAATTACAGACCACCAAGCCCTTGTCACCATCTACGGAAATCCCCGGTCCAAGATGCCCCCAAGAATCGAGAGGTGGGGCTTAAGGTTACAGGAATACACATTTACAATAGTCCACAAGCCGGGGAAGTCAGAAAAACCGGCTGACTACATGTCCAGACATCCACTAGCATCGTCAGCCTCTAATCCCTCTATTGCGGAAGAATATATACACTTTGTGACAGATCAAGCTCTCCCTCCTGCCATTCCAATGGACACCATCCGTGAATGTACGTCCCAAGACGTTGTCATGCAGAAGGTCTTGCGCCGCCTTCGACACAACAGGTGGAGACACGATCCTACGGATACAGAGACTGATCCACTCCTCAAACAGGAAATGCAAGCTTTCCAACATGTAAGTGGTGAACTGTCTGCCACCACTGATGGCATACTGCTGAGAGACCAGCGAATCGTGATCCCTACCAAGCTGAGACAAGGAGTAGTTGCACTTGCTCATGAAGGTCATCGGGGTATTGTATCAACCAAGCGTGCACTGAGAGAGCGAGTATGGTTTCCATACCTTGACCAAATGGTGGAAGCCACATTGAAGGATTGTCACCTCTGTCAGCTCACAAGCAAAAATGACCCTCCAGCACCATTGAACATGACCCCCCTTCCACCGGGAGTGTGGCAAGAGATTGCCATTGATTTCTATGGACCCCGGTCATCGGGCAAATACGTGTTGGCCATCATTGATGAACACTCCAGATATCCATTTGCACACTTTGTACCGTCAACCAATGCTGCGAGCACTCTCAAGGTGCTTGATGAAGTCTTTGCGGCTTGGGGAGTTCCCTCTAAAGTGAAGACAGACAATGGGCCCCCATTCAATGGACAAGACTTTGCAGCGTTTGCAAAACACCTAGATTTCCACCACCGTAAGATCACGCCCCTCTGGCCACAGGCCAATGGAACAATCGAAAGATTCATGGCCACGCTCAAAAAGACTTTTCAGCATGCAACGGCAGAGGGAAAGGACTTACAAGTAGCCCTCAATGAGGTCCTCCGAGCCTATCGGACAACCCCTCATACAACCACAGGGTAATGCCCAGCGACTCTCATGCTGGGACGTCCCATGCGGAACCGCATTCCAACATGGGAAGGGGCCTTACGACCGTCAGTGTCACCGGCTCGAGAACATCAAGAGTTGATGGTGACTGACAAACACCGGAAAGACAAGATGAAGACATACGCAGATCGACGGAGGAGAGCAAGGTCACTCTCGTTACATGAAGGGGACCAGGTACTTGTCAGACAAGAGCAGCAGAGGAAGACTGACTGCCCTTTCAAGGATGAACCGTTAGTAATCACAAAACGGAAAGGAACTATGTTGACTGCCGAATCGGAGCAGCGACGCATCACCAGAAACATTTCACACTTCAAGAAACTATCGCAGGACACCACCGAAACTGCATCCAGTGAAATAGCCATTCCTGGTTCGGCTGAACCACGGACAGATGATTGTGAGAACATTAGTCCTGCCGATGAAACACCGAACAGCATTGGTCCGAGTGTCAAATCGCCGCGACCTCATAGGAATACCCGTCCACCCAGGAGACTTATTGCAGAAATGGACTAAGAAGTCAGAGTTTCATTTGTTTTGTTACAAAGGGGGGAGATGTTGTGAAGTTAGCAGACTAGTGGTTGTGGGTGGAGACAGGGGGAGGGCAGGAAGGGGAGGAGCAGGGGCGAGGGAAGTTAGTTAGAGTAGGGACAGGAGACAGGCAGGGAGCACAGTAATAAAGCTCCATAGAAATGACCAATATGTGTCTGTGATTATTGTAGCAGGATGCTACAATCACTACTCTAGCAGCTATGAAAACTGACATGTTTATCAAGAATTCCTCATGGTGGATATACATGTGCTTGTAGGAATCAGTCTCTGTGGCGCAATCGGTTAGCGCGTTCGGCTGTTAACCGAAAGGTTGGTGGTTCAAGCCCACCCAGGGACGAAGTTTTTATTCAGAAAAAGACAAATTTTGCATAAGAAATGACCGTACTGGAAGCTTCCCTCTCATTTTAACCTGTTAAGTGAAATCCTTGTCGTTCTTTCTTTGCTCTGGTTTGAGATCCGAGGCCCTCTCACAGATGCGGGTGGCCGCGTGCCCGCACACAGCTGCAAAAAGACGCCTCCTGCAATATTACTGCGTTAGGGGCACCTCCACCCCAGTGTCTGCGACGTCAACTTTCTATTTGGGGCCGGCTTTGGTCATCATAGTACCCAAGCGTTCACCCCAGTGACATCACAGGAAACGACTTTAGTATTGTGATTTGAACCTAAATGTTGATCAGATTGGCGCCGAGAAGGCCTTTGCATAGATTGAACAGAGTAAAAGCTTTTTCCCACATCACAAGTGGGCTGTGATACACTATTCCACAAGTCACAAGAGGGGCAGCAATGCCTCACACCTGCTGTCTCCCACCCCTGCAGGTTGTCTGCTGAAAGCTCGAGACTGAGAGCTCTGTGCCTCATTCCTGTATTTATTTACGAAGCTTCAGAATGACCAGTCCACCTTCCCGAAGGGTCCACTGCGAGCGGCGCACATCCTGATGGGCTTTTAGTAACTTTTGATATGTTTGAGTTCGATCTTTTTTGTTAAAACGCGCAAACTAGACAGCAGAGGATAGATGTTGTGTCCAGTAGAGCAAATCCATAGTTATGCGGAAAACGACGTGGCTCCAGAATTGCATAATTCCACTGCTCCTAGTTATTATAATGCAGCGAACGAGGCCCACACCTGTTACATTGCCTATATGTCACAACTGACCCCATCCCATTACTCGGCCAAAACAAGCACAGAGTTAGTCCAGAGTACTGGAATTAAACTCAGAAACGAGGACCCCTCCCCCCATCCCTCCATCAAACAATGAACAAAATGCTGGGGCACAGAGAAGGAAGGAGACTGATGAAGGGAGAAACTAAGAGAACTCGGAGGGAAGGATGAAAGAAAAGGAGGTGTGAGGTGGAAAGTCCTAGCAACCGAGAACCAGACCAGACCCAACTGTCGTGCCCCATAAATAATCCACATTCAGAAATCCTGTCGGTTGTTGAACATTGTAAAGTAGGTGCCCTAATGAGCGTGAAGTGCCCGGCTAGCTCAGTCGGTAGAGCATGAGACTCTTAATCTCAGGGTCGTGGGTTCGAGCCCCACGTTGGGCGCAGTGACATTTTAAGCAGATCCTTGTGTTTTGGGGTTTTTATATTATTTCAGTTGTTTTTCATCTAATTTATATTTGCATACCTTCATGCTTTGAAACATAACGACTGGAAATGTTAAACACGAAGAAATAAAAGCGCATGGAGCGGGGTACATTGGACCGGTCGTTTAGACCGGAAGGGATTGCTTGTCCAGAAAGCCTGTTGATTCAAATAGGGTTGTGAAACGCAACTCTTCGTCTTCCGTTTCCTTACATAGAATGACAGTTAAAACCCTTTGTCATAAACGAGCTGTGGAAGTGCTCAGTTTGAACCCCGGCGAGTCACAGAAAACATAAGTGAAAGGGGGTGAAGGTCCGTCACAGCGGATGCTCGGGGGGGAAGGGTTGATGAGGCTTTCTATGGATGAGTTGTTTGACAGACAAAAAAGTGCGTACATTTAATGGCTGATGCTTTGTACCTGAGATTTGTAACCGTGCCGATCACGGAAGTGTGTGCACGAGCCTGTAATGCCCAAAAGAACCCCTGGGGAAAGTCTGTGGCAGGTGTGTGTGGAGAGGACGAGGAGAGAGGAGGTGAAGGGTTAACATGAGTCCTGATAGAGCATGCGCCCTGACACTGAGCTCCTCTCTGGATGGTGCAAAGGCACGAAAACACTCGCCATCCCTGACCGTGTTGGGGAATAATGTACAGCACAATGTAGTATAGGAATGCGTCCTCTCTTCATCAGATCCGTGTACACGTGTGAATGCTTATCTCATCAGTGGCCGGTTAGCTCAGTTGGTTAGAGCGTGGTGCTAATAACGCCAAGGTCGCGGGTTCGATCCCCGTACTGGCCACTATGTTATTTTCTACTTTCAGTGAATATTTATTGCACAGGTGGCACATTTCTAACAGAAGTAGGGAAGCAAGCAAGCAAATCAATTAATAGTTAGAACAGAAGTGAACGTGGTTTTTATTTGTCTCGAAGAATGTCAATCGTGCATCAAAGGTCATATGCAAATATAATAAATATTAAAAAAATGTTTTTTAATGTGTGTTTGATTTTGGCACAGTAGAATATTTACTCCATTATGTAACATTTCTTAGAACTTCGTGTTTCTAAACATGAAATCGAAAACATTTATTGTATTGTTCTGTAATTGTATTTATATAGCGCTTGCCGCTTACTACCCCTGACAAGGAGTCAAAGCGCTTTTTCGGCCAGTAGCACTCTACTCCAGGACCCATAAAGGATTACTGTTGAATTAGTATAGTGAAATAAGAAAGTAATTAAAGTGGTGACTAGATTAGTCAGGTATTTGTATTCAGAAGGGTAGAAGAGGAAAAAAGGTTTGTATTTATATAGCACTTGTAACCCGTAATAGGGTGTTGAAATGCTAAAAGTAGCACGCTACTCCAGAACCCATAAATGATTAGTGTGGAAAATTAGTATAGTGAAATATGAAGTAATTTGAGAGGTGGATATGTTATTCAGTTATTTGGATAGAGAAGGGTAGCAGCAGGATAGAAGAGGGAAAGAGGTTTTTGTTTTTATACAGCGCTTTCTACCCCTGATGGGATTTGAAGCGCTTTTTTTGGTGAGCCAGTTATTTGGATTGAGAAGGGTTGGGGAGGGGTAGAAAAGGGCAAAGGTTTGCATTTAATTAGCGCTTGTAACCCTGATGGGGTATTGAAGCGCTTTATTGGTGAGTAGCGCGCTGCTCTGGAACCCATGAAGGATTAGTGTTGAAAATTAGTAAAGTGAAATATGAACGTAGTTTGAGTGGTGGATGTGTTATTCAGTTGTATAGTGAAAGGTAGCGAGGGATAGAAGAGGGAAAAAGGTTTACATTGATATAATGCTTGCTTACCTCTGATGCAGTGTTGAATCGCTTTTTTTGGCGAGTAGCATGCTAATATGGGACCCATAAAGGATTAGTGGTGAATTATTATAGAGGAATATGAAATTTGAGAAGTGAACATGTTAGTCTGTTATTTTGATTGAAAAGGATAGCGGAGGGATAGGAGAGTGAAGGATTTTGATATATATTTTGTTGGGAGGGCATAGCAGTAGGTGGAGGCTTTTCGATGAGTAAAGAGGGGTTGTGGAGGGGATGAGTCAGAGGGGAGAGTTTAGAAAGATTTGTTTTGGGATCCGAGTAGTAAAAGAGGTGTCAGATGATGCAAGGAGGGGTAGAGTAACAGAGTCTAGAAAGGGTTATTTTGGGGATCATAGTAGTGGTATGGGGTTTGAGATAAACAAGAGAGTGGGTGAAGAGGATATATTGATAGATGTATAGGGTGATAAATAGGGTAGTGCATTGGAAAGAGTAGTAGAAAGAAGTTTTAGATGAGTCAGAAAGTTGGGTTAGAAGATATATTGAGAGAAGAATAGAGTGAGAAATAGGGTAGTGCATTGGATATGCTGAATTAGAAGAAAGTGATACATATATAGATCCATAAGTAATTTTTGGAACTGAACTCTCTCAGGAATTGAACTCTCTCAGCCAAGAAACTTTTTTGGTATATTTTTGTGAACCACCATCCGGGTTCAGCTGTAGGGTCACGGTGTAAAGACTAAAGAGTGCAAGCCAAAGACGCAAGGTCGACGGTTCTGGTTGGTCCAAGGGAGTTCCCTGGACTGACAGAAGCATTCCTTAGCAGAAGAAAACCAACCGCCGTGAACAGCATCGGTTAGAGGATGGAGTTTTTTGAGATTGAGAGAGCCGCTGAGAAAATGTATTTTAAGAAGAATTTGTGTAAAATTATGCATAGCAAATGTTTTATGATCACATGTCTTTTGATGTTTTTTAGCATGACATCAGCTTTGGTGGGTTGGTTTGTATTTTCTCTTCAACTGACTTCTGCACCCATTTTCCAACCTACGACTTTACCTACTACTGTTTCTTTACATTCTTTTCATATTTTACCTGAACACGAGCAAATTAGAAGGTCGGAATTTGTGAATAATTCCTTTGTGCAACTCCTCCATCAACACCAGTTAGTAGTGAACACCACTAATTGTTGGGTGTGTGGTCTTATGCCACATACTATGGATAGAGGTATTCCTTATCTGGTTCTGCCATTCAGTTACAATGGGTCCGTATGGGCATATCAGACGATGTTTATTTATGCCATCGAAGTCTATCCCCTGCGTTCCATGAGAGACAACTCAAGTAATAAAGCCTTAGTAAGGGGAATAACAGATATGAGTAGAGATATCGAAACGTATAAGAGTATTCCCAAGGATGAGTTACTAGCATATGTTGGTTGGAATGCAACCGGATATAGTATTAGTCTGGGTGAGAAGCAGAGACAGAAAAGGTCACCTCCGATTTGGATTGTACCCCATCATGGTCATTTTTGTCTGCAAGGGAAAGGCAAGAATCCGAAAGCTAATTTAGGGAAGAGTGTTTGTACTCAGACGTATGTCTTTGCGTCCCAAACTTCCCCACCATTTTTAGCAGCTAAGGGCACGTATTTTGTCTGCCATGATAGAGCATATACATGGTTGCCCCCTGATTTTTCGTGAACATGTTATGTTGCATATTTGTTGCCTCCTACGTATACTGCTGCTGTAGATTACCACAGAATGAGAGTTGTTAGGTGTGTCTTCAGTGAGGAAGATACTACGGGACAAGAAGTGGGAGACTTTTTCAAGGGTTTCCTACCATTTTGGGGACCTATGGCAAACAGTAGAAACCTACGGCAATTGACAAGAGTGGTTGAATCCACCATAAATTAAACTGCTGGTGCCCTTAGTAATCTGACCGCTGAGCTCCAAGTGGATCGCCTTATGACATTACAGAATTGAATGGTTTTGGACGTCATACTTGCGGACCGAGGTGGGGTATGTAAAGTGATCCAATCGAGTTGCTGCGTTTTCATACCAGACAATGCTCCTACAGTATACCAGGCCATTTCTAAGTTACATAAGATCTCTGAGTCTATAAATGTGGATAAAGGAGATTGGTCGTTGATTGGAAGGTTCTGGGAACTGTTATCGACCTGGGGATGGAAGATTCTGATGATCATTGGGATGGCTTTAGCGATTCTTTTCCTGTTCTGTCTTTGTGTGCAGTGCACTCCTGCTATATGTGGCCTCTGTGCTACTACGTGTGCAAGGAGACCTGTCCCAAGGGAGGTACTAAGTAATAGGATTATGCTCCAGCAACATCTTGACGATCTGATGAATATAGACCTGGACTCAGATTGACGTGAGTGTAGGTTATTGCCTATGTAAGGGCAAAAGGAGGGTTTGAGGTTCCGTGAATCCTGAACCCGTTTCATAAAGGTCATGGTTTCTTTACGAATTTGATATTAGCGAACCTTAACTAGTTAGTGCGGCAAGTATGAGTGTTTTCATCACGTTAGACCAATGGATTTACTACGTATTTAGGGATTTCGTTCTGAACCCTTGGATTCCATTTTGTGTATGGCAGCCATTTTGTGGTTGCCCTCACATAGGCCGATGACTGTGGCTGAACTAGTATTTTTAAGGACATGTACACCTTAGCTCCAGTTCGTGCTGACTCCTGTTTGACCTGAGTGAACTGACCCTGTTGCCTGAAGCTGACCTTGTTAAACCAGTTCCTGCCCTTTAGCTGATCAAAATTAAGGATCAGAGCACAGGAGATCGTAAAGTTTTATTGCTCACAAATATGCCTTATCCTACTCACACCTGTTTCTGCTCCTTTCTTTATGGTCTATTTATGATTGGTTTGTGGCCTTTTTAGGTTTCGCTGGAGGGCGGAGCTCTTAGCTCCGCCTCCAGAGAAATCTCTTGATTTCCAGTAAGGAGAATGGAATACGCCCCCCTGTCCCATTGGCTAGCTCCATAAATGGAGGCTAGCCATTGGAACAGAGATCTGTCCGTCAAGGCCGGACCAGATTCGGGGGCGTTCCCGAGATTTTTTCCCAGGGCGGAGTTACGTTTTTTCCCGTTCCCTCCCCTTTCACTGATGCGATGTCCATTTCTGCCCCCCCCTCGCTGTCCTGTGCACGTTTCCCGCCGTCCGTGTCCGCTCCCGCCCCCTCCCGCCGTCCGTGTCCTCTCCCGCCCCCTCCCGCCGTCCGTGTCCACTCCCGCCCCCTCCCGCCGTCCGTGTCCACTCCCGATTGATTGTTATCTAGAGCCGGTGCCCACCCGGCATTTGCCCGTAAAAATCAGCCCCCGCCTGCCTACCTAAGGAGAAGGGCCGCTGCGCTGCCCGCAGCGACCCGGAAGTGGTTGGCCGGCCGGCCAATCCCAGCGCGGCCGGCCGGAAGTGCCCGCCCCCGCAGCCCGGGGGGAAGAAAGAAGAAGCATGGCGGCCGGTTTGCAGGGCTCCCGTGATGCGAGGGAGCCCTGCTGCATCTAGGAGAGCCCAGGAGGAGAGGAACCCCGCCCGCGGCCCCAAAGCGACCGCCGGAGGAGTGCTGCAGGGAGCAAGGCTCCCGTGTGAGGAGGAGAGCCCCGCCAGAAGACAGTCGGTGAGTGCGGGTGCGTTTTCATTGAAGAAGGAAAGAGAAGAATTTTCAGAATAAGTAACTCTATAACAGGTTGGAACGGGAACCAGAACCAAGATTGCATCATAATTATGGGAAATAGGTCCATGTCAATGATCAGACTGGCACATCTCAATCCAGTTTTTAACTATTTTGTAGAATACGATGTAATGTGGGGAAGGAATTCACTTCTTATGGAGTTGAATGTAAAGGGATCGCAGTGGCAGTTTATGTTCCACATGTCTCTAGGAGAACTGGTATATTTTTGATATCAGATTCAATCTGTGTCACAGGAATCTTAGTGGATATTGAGATACTTGCATATAAACACCCTTGCACAAATTATTTCTTGTTTGGCTTCCATTTACATTGTAATATCGAGAGTTTATGAACTTTTACCAGAACACTTTTCTTAATTTCTTACAGCAGAATAAAACCAATGTATTGACAGTAAGGTTTGAAAATGTATTATTTGGGAAATCATATTGCGAAAGGCGACTGAGTAATACAAAATAAGATCAGATAATACCAGCAAGCATCATAATAGTAATTTAAATGCATGGTATGTCTAATTTACTTCCCATTAAAACAGTGATCAATGTTTTATTTTCTTAAACAAGTATGCAAGTATACGACCCAGTGTAGACAGACAGCAAT
The DNA here is from genome assembly GCF_964261635.1 of Lissotriton helveticus. Lineage (NCBI taxonomy): Eukaryota > Metazoa > Chordata > Amphibia > Caudata > Salamandridae > Lissotriton > Lissotriton helveticus. The sequence continues at coordinate 140,445,753 of NC_136073.1, read as the reverse complement.
AAAAAAACAGAAACGATCTCTATTTTAACCAAATCAACCCAGAAAATTAACATCCAAGAGAGTCTTTCACATCCCTTAAAGTACCACCTCCTGTTTTCTATTTTAAGATCAACTGTCCAGAGGCTACATTTCAGTATCGAGTTGTAGAATTTGACCTGTACCTGAATATTTCAAGAATTCTTTAGCCTTTTGTTCTTTTGCTACTAAAGCAAACAATGCTTCGTTTGTGTAATAAAATGGTTTTATGCCTGCTGGACCTATTTAATAGTTATATCTAATAGTCCATTACTACGGCCGTGAAAAAAATTCCAGGAAACAGGAGGAAGCCCAAATAGGTGTGTCTAGATGACAAGAGGGTATCCCACAAAAGGAACAGCTCAATGAACCAACCTGTAGTTGGGACCAATGCAGTCGGAAAAAAAAATGCTAAAAGTGGTATTGTTTGTGTCCAGTGAAGCAAGTGGGTCACCAAAGGTTGCTGTCCAAAAACATATGAAATATAATATGAAGCTGATGTGTGGCTTTCTTGGTAAAACACAATTCTCTTACAAACATTTTAAAAACTCCCTCAAATAGTTGAAAAACAATCAAATATACACCCCTAAAAGCAAATGTAACTCAAAATGTTTAGATTATGGACAGAACACTAAGGGGCGAATACGAGCCCGTCAGTCCTGCGGAACTTGCAGTAGGGTGGCCGGTACTGCCACATTATAAGTGCAGCGGTCCCATTGCCACAGGACCACTGCACCTATAATCCGGTGGCACAGAGGTGTGGGGCAGCAATATGATGGTGGTGCTGTTGTGAACCTCCAAGAATGTTACGACTTTCCAAACCTCCACACTTTTCATGGCGGTGAGCCGGCCATGAAAAGTGTGGCACTGTCAGGAAAGTAAGGGTGCCCCCCAGTTTCTGCATGGCATGGATTGCACAGCGCATGCCGTGAAGGAACAGTCTTTGGCGCTCCCTCGGTGCTGAAGTTCCAAGGCTCACACATGAGCCTTAGAACTGTACCGCAGCAGGACCACCAAAGCACTGTTGACCAGACCACAAGGAAACTCATAATCTGGCAGGTGGTGTGTGGACGCCTTCGGCAGTGTGGGAGCGGGATGCTGGCGTGGCAGCCCACTCCTACACCACCAAAATCGTAATTGGGCCCTAAATTTGATGTCTCATCAATGGCAATTAGGAGATGGCTTGCACTTCCCAACATATGTTCTCCAGAAATGCCTCAACACGAATATGTAGTTGCTTTAGATGATCTATATGCCTCTGTTTCCAATGGATGAAGGCTAATATCTCTTGGAGCTGTTAGGCATTATCAAATTGCTTCAGCAATTTAACATTTAAAAAACACAACACAATTGGGTCAGAGCTATTGACTGCCTGCACACTATTCCACTATTTTTGGTCTAGTATCTAGTATTCTGTAGCCTGTGCGTATAGGTCGAGGGCGTGACCCGTAAATACCCCCTAAAGTATGATGAAAAACATCACATCCAATGATAATAGCAAGTAGACCCGCACAAGGAAGATTATATATACATTGTACTTTTTGCTCAGTAATGCAATAATGTTAACATAAATAAAACTTGAGCGCTTTCCAAGAAGAAGTGAAGTCCAGATCTTGACAAGTATGTAGTAAAGCTTTTTATTCAAAGATAAGCATGGTGTTCAAGATATTGCTAGCAGCCAACGCGTTTCGTCACCACTGTGACTTCTTCAGGGCTAGAAGCAATTATACATAAAACACAAAGTTACAAAATAGAAAATGTTTTTACATACAACATAAAAAGACACACAAACCTTATATACATCATAAAAAGGTTTCCTTTGAGCATAAAAAATGTTAATTTGCATTAAGCCTAATACAAATAAACATTGGTTATTCTATATCTGGAGTCATCGCTATGTCAGGGGACCCCTATACATGGTTATATTAGATATAATTCAGTTTTGTTACATTTCACTTCACACATTTGGAAAGCATTAAACGATGTCACCAGTACATTATTTGTGAACATTAGCTTTTCATAGTAATCGAGTATGTAGCTAAGACAGGGAGGAAATTAGCTTCAAAAACTCAACTCAAAATGCTTATAGGGAAAGTGCTAACAGTTGTAACTCCTTTTTAGCCAGAGATGTCCTACGGCACCCAATAGGGATTCAATATTACGCAGTGGGGGAATAAAAACACAGAGCTCCTTCATGTCTCATAATTGACTCATACATCTCATGTCCCATTCCTGAACTATTTTCTTCTTAGAATAAAGCATTTTCGCATACCTCTACGGTTGATTGAGCTGTAAAACATACACCTTGCGTCTTTTTGCACCAAAATTTATCAATCTGAGCACCTATAAGGTAGCAAATATATGCATTAGTTTCCCATGACTGTATACAGGTGATATACTCAGAGTTTATAGACTCGTGTCCGAGCCTCGTTAAGTGTAAAGTCGCAACAGCTGAGCATAGTTGCATCTTGCCGCGTAGGCGGTGTAAGCTCATACGTCACAGAGCTCACAGGAGCCTGGGAGTTGTAGTAGTCGGACTACACATTAGTGACACGCCCCCAGTGTCTTATTGATTGGGGATCTCGTCTACTTATTAGTTCCTATCATTGTACTCATCTAAAATTTTAAATCTGGCCTCATTATAAGGCCTCATATGGAGCGCGGCAATCCCTATTTGTTGTATTTATTTGTTATTCACTCTTCACGATGTTTGTATTCCCGGCATACAATGCCGAAGGGTAATGTAGTTTCTTTTTACTTAGGTACTTTGCCGTGTCCCTGAACTCGCAGTAAGCGGTAGCGCCATTGCGTAGTGGATATTAATGCGTACTTTCCGTACTAAATGTGCTTTGATTTGACTCACAATTCCCAAATGAAACCGCGCCCTTACTCGAAATACATCTTGATAACAGGGAGGAACTCCTAGGGGGTTTGTTTGAGAAATCTAAAAATGGGACCAATCCGACAGCATCAAAAACTCCTCAAACTGAAGGACTAAAGAATAAATTTCTAAGACTAGAGAGACTAAAAAAATCCGAACTTGCCAAGTGGTGGGATGGAGCAACGCTCAAAAAATATCTTGAGAATCGTAGAATACCGAGAGGACTACGAATCCTTATTTTTCCAAACTATGAAGATTTGGAATCCGACCACTTGACAGAGTGGGAGGCGGGCCTGTATGATGCATCGTACAAAATGATGGACATCCTGATAAGAAATGCGGATCGGAAGGTTAAAAAAATCAGAGATGATATAGTGGCCTTGGAAAAAGAAATCCTTGATACCAAATTGACTGAGGTAATCGAAAAAAACCAGGCAATCCTCAAGATAGAACTAAATAAATATCAAATGTACCTTAAATGTACCTTAAAGATAAAAAACTCCAAAAAATAGATCGAGACCAAAGGGACTATGATAGAGGCCGAATATTTACTTTTGCCAGAAAGTACGATGATTTAACAGCAAAACCAGTACAGCCTCTGAATAAACCTAGCAAAGAACCCAGTATCTCATCCAGCTCCACCTCAATCTCCTCAATAGAAAGCATAGGGAGTGAGGAACCGAGTACAAGTCTAGGAGCAAGTGAGAAACAATCGTTTTTTTTACAAGAAGTACAAAGGTTCAGGCTGGGGAACAAAAAGAAAACTCAAGGAAACGAGTCAGGCGGGGTGGCAAAAAACACAAGGGCAGGTGTAAAAGCAAGGAATTCCAATACCCAGAATCAATGACTATTGAGAATGTGAACCACGATGTGGGCAGTACTGTTGACATGAATAATGGTAATGAACTGAATGTGATTAACCTGTCTACCAGAATATTGACTCAAGAAGAAAATGTCATACTATGTAAAGGTCTTAATTATTGTATTACTGAAATACCTGCTATGGAAAATGTACATATTGACCTATACAAATTTGCACGCAAGTTAAAATTAAAAACTCACTTTGCAGAACGTCCTGGTGGTTGTAATTCATCTGGCGGGTTTGTTTCAAATTCTGAATTTACCATTGCTGATATTCAACTGTCACATACTATTGCCACCTTAGATAATGACACAGAAATAGAGAGCTTAGTGGACTTTGCACGTGACCTAGATATAGTGGAGAATACTACCTTGGATAGTGGACTTAGACCCGCTTCCAAATTTGTACCATTCACAAATAGTTCATCTGCAATAGATGACTTTACAGCTAAAGTTAGTCAAGATCTGTACAAATTGGAAGAAACTCATGGCCTCCAGTCCAGATGTAAACATGGATACAATCTCACTAAACATGAGAAATCCCTTCTAAAACAACTGAAAGAGGATCCCAACTTGGTGATCCGTGAGGCGGATAAAGGGGGGAACATAGTTCTGATGAACTATGATGACTATGTTGGGGAAATAGATAGACAGTTAGGACAACAAGAATGCTACAGACGTTTGACATCAAATCCTACGGACCAGATTGAAAAGAACATCAATGCCCATCTGATAGAGTGGAAGGAATCGGGGTTGATATCCGAAACTGAGTATAGATACTTACAGCCTTATAAATCACGACATCCATGTATCTATATACTCCCTAAAGTGCATAAGGGTGGAGTATTTCCACCAGGGCGCCCAATAATATCTGGGAATGGGGGACCCACGGAACATCTGGCTGAATATGTCGACGTCTATCTACAACCGATTGTCAAGAACTTGCCCTCCTTTATTCAAGATAGCAGAGAACTGTTGTGTAAACTGGAGGACTTTCAATGGGAGCCAGAGACTCTCACATTCATAACTATGGATGTTGAGAGTTTATACACTTGTATAGAAATGGAGCAGGGGATTCGGGCACTAACTCACTATCTGTACAAAAGGAATGCAAGTCATCTACAGCATTCTGATATGCTTATACAAATGGCCAAACTGGTATTGACACAGAATGCGTTCCTACACAAAAACAAGTGGTTCCTTCAGCTACAAGGTACAGCCATGGGTTCACGGATGGCACCATCGTATGCGAACCTCTTTATGGGGTTATACGAACGGGAACATGCCTGGGGACCAGATGCAGGACCATGGGTTGATAACATCCTCTTTTACGTCAGATATATCGACGATATTCTGTTGATATGGAAGGGTAGCGAAACAACATTCACAGAGTATTTCAATTATCTAAACGATAATACGTTTAATGTGAAACTGACTACCAGTAGTTCTAGGTCTGAAATTGTGTACTTAGACCTGAAATTATATGTGGTTGGAAACAGAATTCATAGTGACATGCACAAAAAGCAAACAGCGTGCAACAGTGTATTGCACGCTGATAGCTGCCACTCTAGCGCCACCATCTCTGCCATTCCATTTGGGGAAATGGTGCGTGCGCGACGAAATTGCAGTCAAGAGGATACATTCAAGAAATCTCTAGAAACCATCCAAAGCAAGTTCAAAACAAGAGGGTATTCAGAAATATGTCTAAAAGTTGCAGAAAGGAGAGCGAAAAAACTGAAGCGATCAGAAACATTGGCTCCTAAGCAAAATAAGAAGCGAGATGAACCAGCTCAGGTTGCATTCATAACAGAATATGGTATGTACAGCGGCCATATCTATAACATTTTGAGACGACATTGGGGTATATTACAGGATAGTTCAGTCCTATGTAGTACCATCTCTGCACGACCAAAAGTTGTCTATCGCAAAGGCAAAACCATCAGAAACATGTTATGTCCTAGCTACATAGAAGAAAGGAAATCCAAGCCAAACGCATGGCTGCCGAGTGGTGGGAAAGGCTTCCACACATGTGGAAGCTGTAACATCTGCCAATTTGGCATGAACAGATGTACAGAGTTCCAATATAATCGGTCAAAAAATTACCGCATATTTTCCTTTATGAACTGCAATACCACCTTCTGCATATATGTGCTAAAATGCTTTTGCGGGAAGATATATGTGGGAAGTAGCAGCAGACAACTTAAAATAAGAATCCAAGAACATGTCAGGGATATTAAAAAAAGAGATGAACGCTCCCCAGTTGCACAACATATAGCGGAGACCCATCCAACGCAGACCACCATCCAATTCCATGCAATAGATCATATTCAGGCTGGAAATAGAGGAGGAGATAGAACAGTGAGATTACGACAGATGGAAGCAAAATGGATATGCCGTCTGAGGGCGGTATCCGAGGGACTTAATTTCACAAATGAATTCCATCATTTTCTGTAAAACCTCCTAAAACAATGCTAAATTATGGTGGGGTTGCTAATCCACAATCCTAGTTAATATACCCATAAATTGGATATTCACTAAAAGTGGTGATATTAATGGCAGCAATGAACCTAATAACAACGAACTGCCTATAAATAAATCTGCATTATGAAGATTCAGGAGAAAAAGAAATATTTATCCATGTAAACTCGGGACTGTTCCTTGGGTCAGGACTGCTTTCCCACATATTTTATAATGAAGTGTGTGGTTTGCGAGCCAGAAGAGAGAAAAGAAAAAAATATATGAACATGGAAATTACACTCCCATGCTGACTCTGCAGGCGCTAGTGTATACTGCGAGTTGGGGGACACGGTGAAGCACTAAAAGCTAAAAAACTACACTTCCCTTCGGCATTGTATGCTGGGAATTAAAAACATTGTTGCGACTGCATTTTAAATACAGAAAATAATTGTGGATGGACACACTCCGTTTGGAGCGTTATAGTGAGGCTAGACCTTAAGATGTATTTCGAGTAAGGGCGCGGTTTCATTTGGGAATTGTGAGTCAAATCAAAGCACATTTAGTACGGAAAGTACGCATTAATATCCACTACGCAATGGCGCTACCGCTTACTGCGAGTTCAGGGACACGGCAAAGTACCTAAGTAAAAAGAAACTACATTACCCTTCGGCATTGTATGCCGGGAATACAAACATCGTGAAGAGTGAATAACAAATAAATACAACAAATAGGGATTGCCGCGCTCCATATGAGGCCTTATAATGAGGCCAGATTTAAAATTTTAGATGAGTACAATGATAGGAACTAATAAGTAGACGAGATCCCCAATCAATAAGACACTGGGGGCGTGTCACTAATGTGTAGTCCGACTACTACAACTCCCAGGCTCCTGTGAGCTCTGTGACGTATGAGCTTACACCGCCTACGCGGCAAGATGCAACTATGCTCAGCTGTTGCGACTTTACACTTAACGAGGCTCGGACACGAGTCTATAAACTCTGAGTATATCACCTGTATACAGTCATGGGAAACTAATGCATATATTTGCTACCTTATAGGTGCTCAGATTGATAAATTTTGGTGCAAAAAGACGCAAGGTGTATGTTTTACAGCTCAATCAACCGTAGAGGTATGCGAAAATGCTTTATTCTAAGAAGAAAATAGTTCAGGAATGGGACATGAGATGTATGAGTCAATTATGAGACATGAAGGAGCTCTGTGTTTTTATTCCCCCACTGCGTAATATTGAATCCCTATTGGGTGCCGTAGGACATCTCTGGCTAAAAAGGAGTTACAACTGTTAGCACTTTCCCTATAAGCATTTTGAGTTGAGTTTTTGAAGCTAATTTCCTCCCTGTCTTAGCTACATACTCGATTACTATGAAAAGCTAATGTTCACAAATAATGTACTGGTGACATCGTTTAATGCTTTCCAAATGTGTGAAGTGAAATGTAACAAAACTGAATTATATCTAATATAACCATGTATAGGGGTCCCCTGACATAGCGATGACTCCAGATATAGAATAACCAATGTTTATTTGTATTAGGCTTAATGCAAATTAACATTTTTTATGCTCAAAGGAAACCTTTTTATGATGTATATAAGGTTTGTGTGTCTTTTTATGTTGTATGTAAAAACATTTTCTATTTTGTAACTTTGTGTTTTATGTATAATTGCTTCTAGCCCTGAAGAAGTCACAGTGGTGACGAAACGCGTTGGCTGCTAGCAATATCTTGAACACCATGCTTATCTTTGAATAAAAAGCTTTACTACATACTTGTCAAGATCTGGACTTCACTTCTTCTTGGAAAGCGCTCAAGTTTTATTTATGTTAACATTATTGCATTACTGAGCAAAAAGTACAATGTATATATAATCTTCCTTGTGCGGGTCTACTTGCTATTAGCAATTTAACATTTGATAGAGAAGTTAGGTCAAACATGGCTCAATGACTAGCCTGAAAATGAACTACTGCCTCTAAGCATTAAGTAGGGGACAAGTGTGATGTATCCGTACGATGCCTGAAACGTGCTTTAGAATTAGGAATATGGCAGCAAACTAGAACAAGCATTTACAATGCAACGGTTTCGCCTTTGGAAAAGTTAGAGCTATTAGCAATGTAAAAGACAATGCCATTTATTTATCTGTTTTCAAAACCAACACATAAATACAAATTTTGTCATTTACAATGCCAATAGCTCAAACTTTTCCAAAGGCGAAACCTTTGCATTGTAAATGCTTGTTTATTATGGGTTCGTTCGACCTGTCTAAAGAAGAATGTTGGGTTTGACCGATGATTGATCATGGGCTGGGCAACTGAAAGTGGTTTTTTCCGTCATGCGATACCTCTGGTGTGGATACATGTGATTGGACAGTTTGTAAATGTTAGGTATTTGTCTGGAATGTGATTTTTGGCATAAAAAGGGACGACTTGCTGTGTAAAATTGAGCAGTGTCCTGAGAACTTATACCGTGATGATTTCTAGGACTTCTGTTACTGGCTGCAGCCAATACATTTGATCTTTGACGCCACCAAGAAGTTTCCGTGTCTCTGTATTCTAAGACAGGTGGAACCCGAAGACTTTGGGCGTGCCCCTGGCGCCGCTGGGTATTAAATAACCCGGTTCTTCATTCCACCAAGCACACACACCACCAGCCATCAGTGCACAATTTCTACAGGCACACACACCACCAGCCATCAATGCACACATCAATTGTTAACGCATCCACAATTAACTATTGTAGCAATCGCAGTATGGTGCACTTTACTTTTAAACATATTCATCTAAAGCGCAGCATGCCACCATTGCTACAATTCCAATCCAACCCACATAATTCCACTACACACCACATGCATACACTCCATAACACATGGCTAAAAGACATTGCCATTTACAATGCCATTTGCTCTAACTCAAATAAATCCGAGACCTATTGCATTTCCAATGCCTTTTAAGGTTGACATGAATCCTGCATTTTCAAAGATATAGCTTTTGTGTTATTATCGTTTACTAACACTTTTTGAGGCATAATCCTCTGCCCACAAGCCTTTTTCACACTCTCCTCCTGTCTGAGGTTTGTTGCAGTTTTTTGTTGTGTGAGTCTTTGTTACAGTTTCATCTTGTTCGAGATGTCGATGTCACTTCATCTAGCTGAATCTTTGTTGCAGTTTTCCATTTTTTAATACTTTGATCCAGTTTCCTCTTGGCTTAGGCTTGGTGAAGTTTCCTGTCGTGTGAGCCTTTGTTATAGCTTCCTCCTGCCTGAGATGTTGTTTCTTGTCTTGTGAGACTTTGTTACAGTTTCATTTAGCTGAAAAACTATTTGAACTGTGAAATGCATCAATAATGAGGTATCTGTGACCCCCCTGGCCTCTGGCCCCAGTGTCACTGCACCTGCTGCACCAGTGGGAGCCACGCCCCCAAGCGAGGGAAAGGTGCGCCGAGGAGCGTGAGTGGGAGCTAATAAACAACACAGCAAGGAGGCAGAGGCGGCAGGGAGGGGAGAGTGAGGGAGAATGGAAGAAAAATGTGACTTCCCCGTTAATCTTTCTTTCTTTTATAAAAAGGGTACTCGAATTCCTCGTTTGCATCACTACTCTAGCAGCTATGAAGACGTACATGTTTATGAATGTTTCCTGATGGTCTATTTATGAAATACTCAACATTAGTCTCTGTGACGCAATCGGTTAGCGCATTTGGCTGCCGGTGGTTCAAGCCCACCAAAGGACGAATGATTTTATTCAGAAAAGGACACATTTTGCAAAAGATAATACTGCACTGGAAGCTTCCCTCTCATTTTAACCTGTTAAGTGAAATCCTTGTCGTTCTTTCTTTGCTCAGGTTTGAGATCCGAGACCCTCTCACAGATGCGGGTGGCCGAGTGCCCGGCACACAGCTGCAAAAAGACGCGTCATGCCCTCATCACAAGTGGGCTGTGATACACTATTCCACCAGTCACAAGAGGTGCAGCAATGCCACGCTCTTGGTGTTTCCCACCCCTGCAGGTTGTCTGCTGAAAGCTCGAAACCGAGAGCTCTGCGCATCATTCCTGCCTTTAAGGTCTCCCCCCCCCAAATCATCAAACACTGATGAAGGAAGAAACTATGAAAACTCGGAGGGAAGGATGGAAGAAAAGGAGGTGGGAGGTAAAAAGTCCTAGCAACCGAGAACCAGACCCAACTGTTGTGCCTGCTACTTTGTCCGTGGTGCCCTATAAATAATCCATATTGAGAAATACTATCGACTGCTGAGCATTGTTTATAGAGTATTGTGGATGGGTATGTGCCTTTAATTAACAGAAGTGCCCGGCTAGCTCAGTCGGTAGAGCATGAGACTCTTAATCTCAGGGTCGTGGGTTCGAGCCCCACGTTGGGCGCAGGACACTCTTTTTGCAGATCCTTGTGTTTTGGGAGTTTTATATTTTTTCAATTGTTTTTCATCTAAATTGTATTTGCATACCTTCCTGCTTTGAAACATAACGACTGGAAATGTTAAACACGAAGAAATAAAAGCGCATGGAGCCGGGTACATTGGACTAGTCGTTTAGACCGGAAGGGATTGCTTGTCCAGAAAGCCTGTTGATTCAAATAGGGTTGTGAATAGCAGCTCTTCGTCTTCCGTTTCCTTACATAGAATGACGCTTTCTATGGATGAGTTGTTTGACAGACAAAAAAGTGCGTACAATTAATGGCTGATGCTTTGTACCTGAGATTTGTAACCGTGCCGATCACGGAAGTGTGTGCCTGAGCCTGTAATGCCCAAAAGAAGTCTGTGGCGGGTGTGTGTGGAGAGGACGAGGAGAGAGGAGGTGAAGGGAACATGTGCCCTGATAGAGCATGCGTCCTGGCACTGAGCTCCTCTCTAGATGGTGCAACTGAGGGGCTAGAGGCGGGAAACACACTCGCCATTCCTGAACGTGTTGGGGAATGACGTATAGCACATTGTAGTGTATGGATGTGTCCTCTCTTCATCGGATCCGTGTAAAGGTGTGAAGATGTATCTTTCCAGTGGCCGGTTAGCTCAGTTGGTTAGAGCGTGGTGCTAATAACGCCAAGGTCGCGGGTTCGATCCCCGTACTGGCCACTATGTTATTTTCTACTTCTAGTGAAAATTTGTTTCACATTTGACACAGAAGTAGGGAAGCAAGCAAGCAAATCAATTAATAGTTAGAACAGAAGTGAACGTGGTTTTTATTTGTCTCGAAGAATGTCAATCGTGCATCAAAGGTCATATGGAAATATAATAAATACTCAAAAATGTTTTTTAATGTGTGTTTGATTTGGCACAGTAGAATATTTACTCCATTATGTAACATTTCTTAGAACTTCGTGTTTCTAAACATGAAATCGAAAACATTTATTGTATTGTTCTGTAATTGTATTTATATAGCGCTTGCCGCTTACTACCCCTGACAACGAGTCAGAGCGCTTTTTCGGCCAGTAGCACTCTACTCCGGGACCCATAAAGGATTACTGTTGAATTAGTATAGTGAAATATGAAAGTAATTAAAGTGGTGACTAGATTAGTCAGGTATTTGTATTCGGAAGGGTAGAAGAGGAAAAAAGGTTTGTATTTATATAGCACTTGTAACCCGTAATAGGGTGTTGAAATGCTAAAAGTAGCACGCTACTCCGGAACCCATAAATGATTAGTGTGGAAAATTAGTATAGTGAAATATGAAGTAATTTGAGAGGTGGATATGTTATTCAGTTATTTGGATAGAGAAGGGTAGCAGCAGGATAGAAGAGGGAAAGAGGTTTTTGTTTTTATATAGCGCTTTCTACCCCTGATGGGATTTGAAGCGCTTTTTTTGGTGAGCCAGTTATTTGGATTGAGAAGGGTTGGGGAGGGGTAGAAAAGGGCAAAGGTTTGCATTTAATTAGCGCTTGTAACCCTGATGGGGTATTGAAGCGCTTTATTGGTGAGTAGCACGCTACTCTGGAACCCATGAAGGATTAGTTTTGAAAATTAGTAAAGTGAAATATGAACGTAGTTTGAGTGGTGGATGTGTTATTCAGTTGTATAGTGAAAGGTAGCGAGGGATAGAAGAGGGAAAAAGGTTTACATTGATATAATGCTTGCTTACCTCTGATGCAGTGTTGAATCGCTTTTTTTGGCGAGTAGCATGCTAATATGGGACCCATAAAGGATTAGTGGTGAATTATTATAGAGGAATATGAAATTTGAGAAGTGAACATGTTAGTCTGTTATTTTGATTGAAAAGGATAGCGGGGGGATAGGAGAGTGAAGGATTTTGATATATATTTTTTTGGGAGGGCATAGCAGTAGGAGGAGGCTTTTGGATGAGTAAAGAGGGGTTGTGGAGGGGATGAGTCAGAGGGAAGAGTTTAGAAAGATTTGTTTTGGGATCCGAGTAGTAAAAGAGGTGTCAGATGATGCAAGGAGGGGTAGAGTAACAGAGTCTAGAAAGGGTTATTTTGGGGATCATAGTAGTGGTATGGGGTTTGAGATAAACAAGAGAGTGGGTGAAGAGGATATATTGATAGATGTATAGGGTGATAAATAGGGTAGTGCATTGGAAAGAGTAGTAGAAAGAAGTTTTAGATGAGTCAGAAAGTTGGGTTAGAAGATATATTGAGAGAAGAATAGAGTGAGAAATAGGGTAGTGCATTGGATATGCTGAATTAGAAGAAAGTGATACATATATAGATCCATAAGTACATTGAAAGTATATAGATGCATAAAGGAGGTAGGTATATGTAGATTCAAGATATTGATAGAGATACAGGATGAAAAATAGGGTAGGGCATTAAATATGCTTTTCAGGAGGAAAGTAACAAACACACAGATCTAAGTACATGGAAGGTACACAAATGCATAATGGAAGAAGTACACGTAGACCAAAGATGCACCAGATAAACTCCGGTTTTCATGTATTTTTGTACTTTAATTTTGTAGATTTTTTTAACATAATTATTCTACATGTTTATACAAAGCAATACAGAAAGATAGGTACATATCTATAGAAAAAAAATTGATTATATAAAGAGGGATATGCTGTAAATTTCTGTTTGCGTATGGTGCTTATGTGACGAAGAGCCAATTCTTGAGTAGTTTTCTAAGATAAGGTGGCTGTCTGTGGATCTTATTTTGGGGGTAAAGAGTTCCATAGTTTGGCTGTTTGAACAGAGAAGGATGTGCCACCCGTGGTTTTTTTCTTGTATGTTGGGATTTTGAGGCGAGGTGCAATTTTAGAGCGGAGGTTCTTATATTAAATGTGTTTGGTGATTTTATTCCTGAAGAAGAGTGGTCAGATTCCATGTATTGCTTTCTGGGTGATATAAAGCAGCTTGAACGTGGATCTTCTGGCAACCGGTAACCAATGCAGGGCTTTCAAGGCAGCAGTTTGATATGCAAGAGTAGTCTGGCAGCCGAGTTCTGAATCCTTTGCAGTCTTTTCATGATTTTTAAAGGTGATCCGTGGTAGAGGCTATTGGCGTAATCGGGTTTGGACAGAACAAGTAAGATGATAGCTTGGACCTTGTGTGAAAATCCCAAATGAGGGAAAATTTGTTGCAGCGTTTTTATAGTGACAAAGCTTGATCTTGCTAGTTTGTCCACTTGGGCATTCATCAAAAGCTCGGAGTCCATGGTCATTCTGAGGTTTCTTACTTCCTTCAATTCTTTAGGTGGTGATCCCGGCTCATCAGGAAAGGCGGCAAACAGGTCATAATGTTTCCAATTGCCACACGTGAGTATTTCCGTTTTGGAAGCTGTTAGAAATGGGATTTCTGGTTGTCTAGGGCTTGCGCCTAAGCCAGGCAGCAACCACCAGTCTAGTCAGGGCAAGGGAGTTACACGCTGAAGATAACCCCTGCTCACCTCCTTGGTTGCTAGGCACGAGCAGTCAGGCTTATCCCAGAGGCAATGTGTAAAGCGTGTGCACAACACACACACACACAGCAGCAGCCCACTAGGCACACTACAAAAGAAACTCCACACAAGATTATTTATAAAAATATCCTTTGTATTATCCAAAACACATTAGAATAGTAATCACACAACATACAGTGTGCCAACTGGCACTAGGAAATATTTACAGGGGATTATATACACATGACAGGGCCAACTGCTTGTTTAGGGTGAATATACAAGCAGATGATAAGGAGGTAGGCCCCTCGCTTAGGATCTACTTAATCAATTGCAGATCACTGAGAAAACACAGAATTGAGATCTGTGACCATCTGACAAAGGATCAAGTAGATGTACTAGTCTTCACAGAGACCTGGTTGGACGTGGGCTCAGCTGCAGAAATATTGGAGGCACTTCCCAGTGGCTATGGGATTATGAGAGTGGCTAGACTGTCCGGCAGAGGGAGCGGCATTGCAATCATTTATAAACATGATATTCAGTGCTCTGTTGAGCCAGCTGATATAGTAGACAGTGAGGCAGGCTTCTTTACCACTAAGATAGCCACCAACTATGTCATCAAAGGGCTGTTGGTCTACCGACCTCAGGGACCCTATACAAGGTTCTCATCCAGTTTGATTGAGTACCTTTTTCAACCTATCCTACGATATGAAAAGCTAGTGGTGTTGGGCGACTTAAATTTGCATTTTGAGGATGCACTCAACTCTTGGGCTCAAGAGATCCACCATGAATTGGCAGAGCTACAATTAATTTTAAAATCAGAACTTCCCACAAACAAGCTGGGTCATTTACTTGACCCTATTTTTGCCAACTGGGGTGCTTTGGAAGTGGAGCCCCCCCTTCCAATTTTGGTATCCGATCATTTCTTGATTCCTTTTACGGCAAAGTTGCTCTTGCCAAAGGCACAGGAGAAAGCTAAGATCAGCATAAAATATAGGAAGTGGGCTGGGTTCTCTCAGGGGAACTTTAATCAGGCCCTCCTAATGGGAGGCCCACCCTGTGGCTCGGATGCGAACTTGGTTTGTGAATCCCTAGAGAGATGCATTATGGATGCACTAGATTGCACCTCACCGTGGTCACAAAAAATATCTAGTAAAAGACTCAAATCAGCTCCATGGTTTGGTGTAGAGCTAAGAACTGCTAAGTCAGCATGTAAATGCCTAAGAAAAGGCACTGGAGGAAAGATTTCTCAGTCCACTTGAAAAATGAATACAAAAGTAGCCTCAAGAACTGATAGAAATGGGATCTCTGGTTGGCTAAGGCTTGAGCCAAAGCCAGGCAGAGACCACCACTCTAGTCAGGGCAAGGGAGTTACACGCCAAGATAACACCTGCTCCCCCCCTTGGTAGCTTGGCACGAGCAGTCAGGCTTATCCTGGAGGCAATGTGTAAAGCATTTGCGCAACACACACACACAGCAGCAACACACTAGGCACACCACAAAAGAAACTCCACACAAGGTGATATATAAAAATAGCCTTTGTATTACAATAAACGCATTAGATCATAATCACACATATACACTGTGCCAATTGGCACTGGGCAGTATTTACAGGGGGGTTATTTACACAAGACAGGGCCAAGTGGGCCACTGTCAGAAACAGCACTTAGTGGAAATAGTAGATGTAGAACATAGAATAACTGTAGCACAAAATAACAATTGTAGAACACAACCAGTAACCACTGGTAAAAGGTAGGAACACACTACGCAAGACTAATCACCTTAGGCATAGATCACGCAGGGAAACATGACCTCACTAGCATAAACCATACTAGGTAAAACAACCTCCTAATCATAAAACACTGGTAGAGGTATAAAGTAGGATGCATAAATACATTACGCATAAATCACATTAGGCAATTATCATCATAAACACAGTGTGCCGCAGGCAGGGGCACCACACAGGAAAATTGTCCCCAGGCCAACTGGCCTCTCACAGGGCTCCGACGCCCTATGTCCAAAGTAGTCAAGGCTGGCTGCGCACGCTGCCAAAAGCAACAACGCAAAAGAACAGGCCTAAACATGGCAGCTGCCCACTAAGTGCTGGGCAGCTGTAGAATCACCAAGAGGGGCGCGGGAATTTACTGTGCCCCTCGGTTGAAGAACTGCGCAGCGTTGCAGCTGCCTTCTGCCAGGCGGGGCAGCTGTAGAAAAATGGTACTGGCCTAAGGAATACTGGCACTCCTCGTGCCTGGGGAGCCCCCTGCACTGGGCTCCTCCTGGTGCCTCGTTAGCAAAGGAAGACACCGGCATCCCCTATACTCGAGGGGTACCAGCAAGGCTCTACACTTTGGCCACAATGTTGCAGCTGCCCATGCTAGTGCAGCCAGCTGTGAAAACCAGGTATGGGCACCACGGTGCCTTAAGAGCCCCAACGATGCTCCAGGCACCAACAATGTGCCTCGGGAGAATCAAACTTGCACCAGTTCGGGGATGATGGAGGGTCACATTTTACCATCTAATTACCAAATAGAGCATTTTCACCGACCTTGATAGGATGAAGGTCTGATGTGGGCCCTGCTAGACAAAATCTGAAAATATGCTACAATACTATTTTGAAAGATAGCTTGCACGAAATAAAAGCCACAACATCTTGCAACAGTAGCACCTGTCTTAAGTTCCGCTCTCACATATATTTTTAGAGATATGTTCGTGACAAAATGTTCTTTGTTTATGTTTTGCGGTCGAGCATGGCCAACCAACCGTTGAGCCACCTGACCATTTCCGTGTCCTAGGACATGCGGTCAAACCACCTGCACCAGAAAGTGCGTCAGTAGTGTCAAGGGTTCCGCTTTTTCAGGTATAAGGGATCCAACACCACAATTAGAAGCCAGAACTCTCCTGCAAGTGCTTGGCACAAGCATGGGTTCTCCGGCCGGCTGTTTATCTGATTTGGGACTTTAAAGACTCTTCTCTCAGGTGGTAACTCCCAATACAGATAACTTCTTTTCTCCTTTTTTAATCTCTAACTGCACTCGGTATTTTTCATCCACACCCAATTCCTTGCATTAAGGGTCCCTATAAATCATTAGATCTTGCAGGACTAGTCTCCCTAGTTAGGTGTTTCTAGGCACTAGATTTTATAGAGTGTGTTCTGTATTCTCTAACTAATTGCAATTGTGCCTTTTAAAGATCCTAGCCCCTTGCATTTTGGGTCTCTTTTAAATGTTAAACCTGCATGGATAATTCTCTTCAGAAAATCTTGTTTGTAGGCACTATATTTTCATAGAATGTATTCTGTTTCCTTTTGAATCTCTAGCTGATTTAAACATGTCTTTTTATAGATCCTTATTCCAGCTTGCCTTCTAAAATTTTGA
Source organism: Lissotriton helveticus (assembly GCF_964261635.1). NCBI lineage: Eukaryota > Metazoa > Chordata > Amphibia > Caudata > Salamandridae > Lissotriton > Lissotriton helveticus. Next base: position 140,428,327 of record NC_136073.1, on the reverse strand, counting down.
GCATTTTTCATCAAGCCCTTATTCCTGACAGAGTGAAGTCAGGCTTTCTTAATGGTTTTTGCTTAGTAATATGAAATGATATGCATTATTTGATATACTTGTGACTTAATAATAAACGTGCCACTTAAACATGAGTCTTCGTCATCTCATATCTTTCTTCCTTGTTCCTTGCGTCGGTGGCCTGAGACCACTGTTGAGGTGACCACGCCCCAAAGGGCATCTTGATTCTCCCTTTGTCAGGGGCCTGCGCCGACCGCGTGCCATCAAAGCCCTTACTCACCGTCTCTCCAGAGTTCCAGTCACTGGGACTCAGCACAGCTCCCGCCTTCTCCGTTGGCACCTCCGCACTACATGTTGGCTCAGAAGGCGGCACTCTCCTCTTCGCTCGGTCCCTCTTCTGGGACCAGGACCTCAATGGAGCCGGTGAGGCTCCTGGTACTGTCTTGTGGAGGCGGAGTGGGCTCCCGTCCTCCCCCACACCAGCAGCCTATCTTCCAGGCGTCCTCACAGTCTGCTCCTTCTCAGGAGTAGGCTCCTGTCCGCTTCCTGGTTCCAGCTTTCTTCTATTTACAGGAGCGTGGGGTGGGTTCCCGTCTGTTTCCTGTTTGCTCCCAGTCACTTCTGGGTCGCTGCGGACAGCACGGTGGCCCTCAGCGTTACTCCCGGTGGCTGTGATACAGGGTAGGCTCCCATTATTTTTACATAAAGTCCCTGGCGGGGTGGGCACCCGCTAGGGATATCAAAAATGGCAAATCCATGGGGTGGGCACCCGCTCTGCACCATATGTACAAAGTCACCATAAAATGCGGGGTAGGCACCTGCTCAATAAGGGAACAAAGGCAGGGGGATCCCCACGCATGGGACTCCCTTTGGAAACTGATTGCAGCTCCCTGCTGCAGTTGAAAAGAGAAGCACTGCTCAGGAAAATAAAGTACTTCCCAGGAGGAAAAATAAAGCGCTCCCAGGGGCTACAGCCCAAAGTCTCCAGGGCAAGTCTTGGAAAGAAGAGGGGGGGGGCGGCAAAGGCTGGGCCCAGGGGCCAGCTCACAGGGCCCTCCAGCAGGGAGGCAGACCCCAGTGGCGGTTCATCCTGGCACCCAGCAGCAGCAGCAGCCCCTCCTCAAGTCAGGAACAAGAGAACCTTTTACATGGGGTCACAGCCCCTTTTTATATACACATTTCCTTTGTCTAAAGCAGTAGGGCAATGGGAGAACCAGTTACAACTGGTTCTGGAGCACTTTGTTTTGCTCAGCCCCTCTCCCTATTCACAGGACAGGCTACGGACATCAGACGCACCACAGGGGGTGAAGCCAGCATTGTGGAGGGAAGGCATAGCCCTATTCTGGTCCCAGGAGCAACTCCTCCCTCCCATCTCCATGCAGATCTCACTATTCACCACCGGGCAGACCCATCCTGGCTCCTGGAGCCAGGCACACCAGCCAGACCATGTCACTCACAAGCCAGACAGGCAATTCATATTCACTGCACACAGAAATGCCAACTTCTAAAAGTGGCACTTCCCCACTAGTCACATTCAATCTGCGTACACCATTGTGCAGCATTTATTCTCACGAGTTCGCACATACGGAACTCTCCCTTGCACTCCTCTCACACCAGGAATTACCATGGACACATATATCCCCCATGCATTCCTATGGGAGGGCAGGCCAATCTCACCACATGCACTCAGATTGCGCAGACACTTTACACTGGGACACAGTGTTAAAGTGCGCAGAAGCCAAAAACAACTAACATCAGTTCACATTTAAAAGCAAAACGTTTAGGGGTGAACCTGCCAAAAGGGCCAAGTCCAACAAGAACTGTCACTCACTTATTAGAAAGGTCAGGGCTACCTATTACAAGGAAAGGATTGAAACAGCTGAGAATTCAACTAAAGAGCTGTTTAAAGTCTATAAAGAGATATCCTCCCTTGCGACCATTGCAGCACCCATGGCAGGCTCTGAGGAATCTTGCAATCGTGTTGCAGATTTTTTTGCGGAGAGGTAGAGAAAATTGACTCCTCCTTTCCTGACTCCGCTCATGAGGGCTACAGGTTTGAGGTGAAATCTGTTGATGTTTTGGAAATACAATGTCTTGACTAAGTGTTCATACCTCCATCAGACAATATTAAACAGATAGCCATCAGTATTAAATCAGTCTCACCTAGGGTTCCTGCTACCCCTAAGGTGCTTAGCAGGAGTATTGAGATACTTGAGCCATTCATGAGACTTCTTTTAGAGCTTTCCTTTAGTTCAGGAGTGGTTCCAAAAAAATGTAAAGAGGCAGTTGTTCTCCCACTCCAAAAGAAACCTCACATTAGTATAGATCAGCTTGACAACTAGCGAACTATCTCCTTTCTCCCTTATTTTGCTAAGGTTGCGGAGAAGGTAGCTAATATCCAACTCACGGCACATATTTGTCAAAATAACCTTCTCCATCCTACTCAGTCAGGCTTCTACTCCACAGGATCCGCTCTACTGTCTTCCATTGAGACCATTTGGAAATTTGTGGACGAAGGACAGACGGCGGCCTTGATTCTTTTACATTTAAGTCCGGCCTTCGACACTGTTGCCCTTCACACCCTGTTGCAAGGTCTCAGGAAAGGAGGTGTGGCAGGTAGCGCCTTGAAGTGGATGGAATCCTTTTTGTCAGAGCGCAGCTTTCAAGTAGTGCAGGGAGCTCACTACTCTAGAGACATCAAGCTGGCACAGGGGGTGCCTCAGGGCTCTACCCTGAGCCCACATCGTTTAATCTGTATGTCACCCCCTTGGCAAAGATCACGGATTAATTTGGGATTAAAGCTCTGTCCTATACCGACGACACTCAACTGGTGGTCTCCCTTACCCAGGCACAGGATGGAGCTGCCATCAACGTTGCGACCTGCCTTCAAGAACTGGCTTTGTGGATGGCAAGTAATTGCCTGAAATTGAATGGCATCAAGATAGAGGTGCTTGTGATAGAGAGGGCTCCTTCAGTGTGGTCGTCGGCACGGTGGCCCCAGACTTTGGGTCCTAACCCTCGCCTTGTGAACAAGCTAAGAACCTTTGGGTATGGGTGGATAACAAGCTTTCCTTTGACTACCATGCCAGGTGGATGGCAGGCGCCTGTTTAGGAATTTTACGGAGTCTATGGAAAACTCTAGAAGCTTTACCCACAGCATCGAGGAAGACTATGGTGCATGCTTTAGTGACCTCAAGCCTGGATTATGGCAACATTTTTGTATCTGGGTGCAACTGCTAAATTTATGCAGAGACTGCAATGTATCCAGAATGCAGCAGCAAGATTGGTTCTCATGCTTCCAAAGAGAGCCTCTGCTAATAGGGCTCTGGCCTCCCTACATTGGCTTCCAATTAGGGAGAGAGTACAGTTTAAGGCCTTGTGTGTTAGTCATCAGATTATACAAAGGAAGGGTCCCTGTTACTTGATCTATTAATTCCTTACGCACCAACCAGACATTTAAGATCTAGTGGGACAGGAAAGGTGTGTGTGCCCATCATCAAGAGAGCAAGGATGGGTGGCCGCTCCTTCCGCTATCTGGCCACACAGTTATGGAACACACTTCCTCAGAGTCTCCGGCTGGAGGACTCTGAGTCTATTTTTAGGAAAGGACAGAAGACCCATTTGTTTCCGGCCGTATAATTTTAGTTCTAGGTCCCCTGTTGTTGCTGAGTTAAGCTGGTACCATAGCGCAGGGACACACTGGCCCAGTGTAACCAGGCGCTTTACAAGTGTGTTTATTATTTTTATTATTATTATTATTATTATAATTGAGCCAATGTCAGAACCATCAGAAAGCGAAAATAGTAAATGTGGAACTTCTAATAAAAGTAGAACACAACCAGTAATTAACGGCAAAATACTGTACACAGCATCATATCCAGTGCAAAACATATTATGAACCAACCTCATAAGCATAAACCTATTATGTAATAACCTCCTAATCATGAATCACGCTATGGGCATAAATCACAGTAGAAAGTAACCTCATCACATAGACCACAGTAGAGGTATAAATCAGGGTGCATAAATCACAGTTACTGTATACCACATAAATGCCGTGTAGGACCTGGCGCCCGAACAACCCAATGCAGTGCCCCTGGCCAACTGGCCTTCTCAATCAATCAATCAATCATTGCATTTGTAAAGCGCACTACTTACCTGGGAGGGTCTCAAGGCGCCTCAAAGGGCTCAAATGCCCTATGTCCAAATAGGAAAAACAGAACAAGGTGGCTGGACAGGATTATTCGTGAAACAATTCCCCAGACACACAGTCAATCTGTACCATGTGACCACTGGATTTAGTTTTCCAAACAAGTTTATTTTTTCTTTTTTACATTTATCAGCAATTTTTTGAAACACAAGCACAAACAAAACCACTGTCAATTCAAAAGGTTCATATATACAGTATCTACAAATGCACACATTTACAAATTTACAACAAAGAATCAAACAAAAGATTGCTTAGACACACCAAAAGACAATCACATATGTATAATAATTCAAATAAATTGCAATTATATACAGTGCAGAGATTAATCCATAAGCAAACAAACGGGAACCAGTCCTAGAGATTGAAAAAACCAAGTGACAGGCGGGGTTGAGATCAAAAACAAGCCTGCCTGTCAACGAAAGCCTGTGGTGTAATGTTAAATAGGGTTGCAAGGCTAGGATACAGAGTGGTGGTATGATTTACATCCTAGCGGCACCCTTTGTTGTAGCCACTCTAGGACTGGTTCCCGTTTGTTATAAATTTGTAAATGTGTGCATTTGTAGATACTGTATATATGAACCTTTTGAATTGACAGTGGTTTTGTTTGTGCTTGTGTTTCAAACAATTGCTGATAAATGTAAAAAAGAAAAAATAAACTTGTTTGGAAAACTAAATCCAGTGGTCACATGGTACAGATTGACTGTGTGTCTGGGGAATTGTTTCACGAATAATCCTGTCCAGCCACCTTGTTCTGTTTTTCCTATTGTTGAGATCCGGGTTGGTCAGATGTAGGATCCGATACCTTTACTGTTTCACAGACTATGTCCAAATCGTCAGGGCATAGCTGCCAAAGCAGCAGAATTCCAAAAGTGCGCAATTGTGCAGGCCTAAACATAGCAGCTGCCGATAATTGCGGTGCAGCTGTGCAGGCAGAAATGTGGGCACTGAAACTCACCGTACCCTCTGGACCCCTCTGGAACCTCTAAATAATTATGCCCAGCATTGCAGCTGCCCACTGTCAGGTGGGGCAGCTGGGGTAAATACCTTGGCACTACTGTGCCTTGGGTACCCTCCATCAGGTCCTACAATTGCACCCCAAACGTTGCAGCTGCCCACTGTCATTCAGAGCAGCTGTGGCAGCAACAGGCACCGACAATGTGCCCTGAACGGCACCCCCAAGGCAGCCAAGGAAAGTAGCGCTAGCACCAACTGTGCCAAGGAGCATCAACAATGTGCCACACAACTTCAGCTCCCCAGAGGCACCCGTCGGGCCCAGCACCAACAATGCCATGGGAGCTCCCCTTCCAGGGGCTCGTCTGGTGCCACTACCCAGCACCGCAGGCAAAGACTCACATTCAGCCCCTACTCACCGGGGCTATCCTTTTGCTGAAAGGGAGAGTGCTGCTGATCCGTGCTGGGAGCCGCAAGGCTCCAGGGGGCCCCTCCTCTTGACTATACTTTTCTCGCAGGACACAAGGCTCCGTCTCTCTTCAGTCAGCGGGTGGGGCTCTCACAGCTCATGAGAGCCCTGCACATACTTGCCAGCTTCTTCCTTCGGCCCGGGACGCCCTGGGAGGCCGGGTAGGTTTCCGTCCTCCTTCCTGCTTGCGTCACACTGCCCCGCCCACCATCAGGCGGAAGTGCCTGTCTTCCTGGTTTTGTCGGGCCGCGGCGGTGATTCCGGTGATTTCTTTGTGCGGGGGCAATACAGGGTAGGCTCCCGTTTTAAATAAATACAAAAGCGGGGTGGGTATCCGCTCAGATTACGGCAACTGCGGAGTGGGCACCCGCTAGGAGTATATAAAAAGAAGGCAAAGATGCAGGGTGGGCACCTGCTCGATGCACACAAATGCAAGGTGGGCACCCGTTCCATTGGACAGTGATGTGGGGGTATCCCCATGTCGGGATTTCCTCTGAATGCGAGGACGCTCCGCACTGCAAAGTCCCAGTCCTCTCCTCTTGGGCAAAAAAGTGCTCACAAGGCGCTAGGAGCCACAGCTCCAGCCAGCAGAGTGTCCTTGTTGCTGGGGAGACCACAGCACAGCCAGGCAGGCCAGTACACTGGGACCCCCAGTAGACAGCAGCTGGGTCCAGCGGTGGTTCCTCCTGGCAGAGGGTTCCCCTCCAAGCAAGCACAGAACAGAACAACTTCATGGGGTCACAGCCCCTACATTTATAAGACATTTTCCTTTGTCTGCACTACCGGGCTTTAGGGAAACCAGCCAAAACTGGTTCAGGGGGGAATTGGAGCACTTTTTTTTCTGAGCTCCTCTTCCCCTTTGTTAGGTGGGGGCACGTCATCAGACAAACCACAGGGGTGCAGGGCCAGCATTCACTAGGGCAGGCACAATCCTATTCAGGGACCAGGTACTTCTCCTCCCACTACTCCAATTGCAGATGCCCTTTTCAGCCTAGAGCTGACTCACCCTGCCCCTCCTTGAGCCACACACACTTCACCATCCCCTGTAACTCCAAAGCCAGACATGCAATCCACACCAGGCTATGTGTTCTGTCACCGAGGTGCTCCAATATGTCTTCGCAGGAGAAGCTTGAGAACACGATCTGCCCACTGATTTCTAGGTGGTTCCTTCTCTTGGTTGCCAGATGCACCTTGTCTCCACATCTGGATGACCCCAACAGATCACTATGGTAGGTTAGGGAGGGAGATTTCATTGCTCAGACCCTCCACCTCTTCTCGCCGGTTTTTCCATGTTTGCCTCCTCATTCGCTAAATGTCTTTCTTCGAGCTAGAGCTTGTGCCGCCCGGGGCTATCCCTCAGAGTGCCGCCCCTGGGGAGGAGGGGAGGGGGCGGGGGAAAAAGGACCGAGAGACACGTAGTATCGCCGCTAATAGTTACCTCGATCATGCAAGTTATATGCACATACATGACACGGTCCAAGGTTACACAGTTAAATACACCGGTGACCGGCAGTACAAAGGAGAACACACAGACTGCCACCATACTAACACTTACATTTGTGACATTTAATTGCAGCTCTCTTCAGCACCTGCACTGACACACATGCAGTGCAATTCTTAAATCAAATATTGTAGCGTGAAGAACAAACTGACGACTTAACGTTCACTATAAGACAACACATCTTTGCTAACATGGATTTGTAGGATTTGGATGCATTTCTCAGAATATGTATGTACAAATTGCAAAATGCTCTGACGTCATCCTGAACATTTCTTTGTAAATATGTATGTTTATTATTTGGAATCATTTCTCACATTGTTTTGTAAAAAAATAACTGTAGAGTACTTTAACGTTGTCTACGTGTGGTCTAAAATTTCAAATAAAGAAATAAAAACGTAGAAATTACCAGCATTCACAGGGTTCTATACATTCTGGAATGTTCTCCGACACCCCACTGTACAACCGGCGGCCATGTCTACATTTCTGCAGTTGCAGGGCAATGCCTGCAATGTTCAGCTCATGGTTTGTGCACGTGGAGGGGCGCAGCTGGCACCGGAAGTACAGGTAACAACAGCAGGCCGGACATAAAGGAAGCATAGCTGCCAAGGTTTCAGATTGCAAAGTGTGACACTTTTTTCGCAAGGAAAATCAAGCAATAAAAACAACGGAAACATAAATATCAGTAATTACACCCATTTGAGCAAAGAGAACTGTACGAAAATTTCAAAACGGCAGCAAAGTACTGGAAATGGAAGGGTACACGCATAGCGTAGAGCAGGGCTTTAAGTGGGATGAGAAAACTGGGGGGTCTCTCAAAGGGGCGTGGCCAGTGTAAATAGGGGCGTGCTATAAAACACGTATGCTAAAAATCTGTGGTTAGCATAGTGTACCACCCCAATTATATTTTGCTGTTTGTGTCATTGCATCCAGATATGCAATACAACAAGTAACATCATACCTACAACAAGTAAGGACTATTGGCTTTGTCAATGGTTATTAGTTGCATAAGATAAAGAAGCTGCAACTATGGCTTGTTACATATAATATTGAAAAAGCTTCCAATTAAAGCCCCGGTGACCCTACCACAATGTTGCTGCTCTTGTGTTTCAGAAAGAGAAGGGAAATCCTGAAAGAAAATGACTCTTTAAAGGATTTCCCTTCCCCCACAACGCTCATCTGGCATGACGCCATGCCGTAACTTCTCCACTAGTGAGAAGTGAGCAGTGTGGGCAGCGCACATCGATGTGCCTTTTGTCTCGAAACGGGTCTCTATCAGGCTGTTTTGCACCCTGGCACTTTTTTCCGGACTGCAGTGACAGCAAACTGCTGTCACTGCAGTCAGGAAAAAAAACAGACCGCCTGTCCCAGGGCTCAAAACAGAGCCCGATAGAGACCCGTTTCGAGGCCCCCTTTAAAAAACTGGCGGTGCTGAGACCCCTTGAGACCCGGCCACTTAAAGCCCTGGCGTAGAGGTCACAAACCCTCTGCAGACTGTAATTTATCTCAAAAAGACACATTGAGCAATTTGATAAAAATGAATTCACTCATAACAGCAGGGTGTGCGGTGCCACCCGTTATTTATTAACAACCTGAGGCTGAAGCGACGTTGCATTGCAAGTCTAAGCAATTAACATTGAGACACAATTAAGCATAAGGGTGCATGCAAGCCTCAGGAGAAAAGATTGATTAAAGTACACATAGCCTAGGGGCCACAACTCGGCTGTAGGCAGTTTTATTTCAAATATATATACTTTTTGAGAGAGTGAGCCTTAAAAAGCCTGCGCTATCTAAGAGTACTTGCACTAGTGCGTGTTGTTCAGCAGGCTGTAAAAGTAGTCTAAAAAATACATATGGTAGTCTAAAAAATACATATGGCACTGCACAGAAATGTTTGCTTTAAAACATACCGTCACTCGTACTGACTCCTGAACATGATCATTAAAATGCCAATACTTTAAAATGACCATCAGGGTCATTTCTTATACAGGGCACTTGCAGGTTTATGCCTGGTGCAGTTAAAATCATAATTTATTTGATGCTAAGAATGATTGATAACAATGGTCCATTTGCTCGAGTGACTCCTGTGAAGTTTCATTGAATGAGCGCTCTTTCATGGTCATTCAATGTTTCTCCTTTCAATACCTACGCGAGGGAACAGGAATACGATTTTTACATTCTATATATGTCATGCTAGATGTTAACATCATTTCAAGCATTAGTTTGGAAGTGAATAAAATGAGAAGGATACATTTTACTTGTATATAAATATTTTGCTGACATATATTGCTCCGCATTAACCCAAACATTCCTCTACTGCCTGCTGGCCTCGCAGAAATAAAAATGGCTACTGATTCACGAGGTCACTGTGAAGATCTAATTTGGAACAACGGGATTTATTTTGGAGGTAAAGTCTTACTGGAGTTTAGTTCCATCTGCTTCAGTCACTACACATTTGGCTGCTTGTGACGAGATGTAGTTAAGAGGAACAATCAAGTCTCAGCTGAGGTAAAATTATCCAAGACCAACACAAACTCACTACAGGGAGTTTGAGCCAGCTGTGCCCGCTCTTCGGAGCCATGCAGGGGACGTTTTCTATTTCAACAGCCAACACAAGGATAATAAGGGAAAATATATCCATGGGAGGAAAACCATGTACTGTATCTATTACAGCATATAGGTTTATCAGTTTTCTCTTGTGTAAGACGACTCAGGTAGAAAGTTGAAAAACGATCACACATATATTGACGGTAACAGAATGCTTCTCTGCAGCCTTGCAAAAAACACAGTTGATGGACAGAATGTAGAACAATGTCATACATTCACCCCAGTACAAGGATCTGGGCCTAAATCCATCGTTTTTTTGCACTCCACGCCACCCTGGGTTAGACACTGGCTATATGCAAATCAGCTCTGACCCTGTGCCTCAGGGGAACAGTCCAGTCCGAACTACCAAGCCATGTCTTTCCCAGACCGGAATCAAGCATCCAAGTACCGGTTTCTGGCTATCTCTGCGGCCTTGGCATTAGAACGGACTGTTGATCACTCCCCCCCCCCACTCCCAGCCCGTCTGCCCTCCACTCTCCCAGAACCAACCCCTCGCCCACCTGCTGTGCCCTCCCTCCTCGATATCTGTATCTGTGCAGACATGAGTTTATTAACCAAAGGCACCCCATCCTGTAGTGTTTCTCTCTCAGCCCCACTACCAAAATATCTGATAATAAATAACCAGAGACAACCTCGTCTTTCTCATCGACTCAGAAGCAGGCCTGTGCAAAACGCTTGTTACGCCAGCGTAATCTCGTACGCTACCCACAATGCCCAGTTCATAGGCACGTTGCACAAAACATGATTTAGTAGATTTTTGCCTGCAGTTGGCTGGCTTGAGCAGAAAATGTCTGCTGAGAGACAGCATTTCCGCAAAAAGAAATTTTCTTCTCGAACCTGTATCCTGCCGGTTGCAGGCGTACGTTTTGTGTGTAAACTATACACTTGCTGAGAAATGTATTTGATGTAAGATGTGTGATTACACAAGAATTAAGCATATTTTGCAATAAGGCTTGCCAATTGTATATTTGCGGATGTTTTCACGTGAGTCTTACCTGTCTGATACACCTGACTATTCATTTTCCTCAGCCTGCTGGGAGGTTTGCGCGGCCTGCTTTCCCGGAGTTTAATCAGAGCCATCTCGAGTGAAATGTGGGGCCCTAAAGGCGCATTCCTGCACGTGCCAAGGACCCTCACGGAGTTATGCATCTCGGGTCATCTGCTCGGCCTTTCACATTCCTCCGCACGCACTGTACGCTGGCTTGCCGCCTCCAAAACAGTGCCGCCTGGGGCGGTCCGCCCCCCCCACACACCCCCTAGTTTCCCTCTTTATGCTGCCAGTTGCCTGCAACTTTTCTGACTGTTAGGGAGCTGCTCGTCCTGACTTTTGTATAACATGGAACAAGGCTGTGGAAAGCGGACACTGTGGCATTAAACGTCATGCTCTGCTGAGGTAACAGTGAATCTCGGGAAAGGGTGATTTGACTGTAGTGGAGATGTGCAGTGGAACTTCCTGCGACGCATCTATATATTTTCTGTTCAGTATGTATTATTGTATGACTCTGGGTGGGTGCCCTGCTATCTGACTTGCTGCTTCTTCCTCCCGAGACTCTGTGGCTGGAGTTTTTAATCAGTTCTACCTTCTCAGATATCCCTTGTGGCACCTGTGCAGGGGCAAAGGAAAACAGGAAGGGTCATTAAATATCTAGAGGTTTGTTTCCTGCACATTTTTTCATATCTCACACCTTACTTTAACTCCTTCCCTCCATAATCCGGATTTTCCCTCACTTCTTGTTTTGTTTCCATCTCTCGCTCTCCCTTCACTCTCTATTCTTCTCACTTTGTCTCCGCTCTCTCTTTCTTTCTCCCGCTATCTCCACTCATGTTAGCTGTCTCTTTCAATGTAGCTCTCTCTTTTTGACTCTGTCTGCCAGTCTCTCTTCTCTCTCCATTCCTTAACCTCTTTGCCACCCTCCTTTCTTCTCAACAGGTGCTTCCAGTGCTGGGCAGCTTTGCCAGGTCTGTGCCCCGTATGTCTCATGGTGTGGTGGTTAATGGAGGAACTCTGACTCTTGTTCAGGTGGAAGTGACCGGAAGGTGTTTTCATGAATTTCGGTAATGGATTGACTGTGGGCAATATAAATATTTTCATGGACAGGGAGGGTGCTATGGTAGGTGGTGAGGTGCTGGAGGGCTGTTGAAATAGGAGGGTGAGGACAGCTCCTTCGGGGGCATATTATCAATGGCTGTGCTGAGCAATAATTTTATTATCGCAAGCTATCTCTGGAATGTATCGCCCTGGTAGGGCGATACAAATTCCAGAGATAGCGAGATCATCGCCGTTTTGCAGGAAACATTGTTGGTTTTCCAGCGATGTTCCCTGAAAAACGGCGATAACCTTGCTTATACGACCCATAGGGTCGTATCAGCATAATCCACCCCAAGGCTGGGGATAGGTATGTCTTCATTTTAGCAGACGTTAGTTTTTGGAGAAAACAGTTGTTTTCTCCAAAAACTAACGTGTGCTAAAATGCTGGGGCAGCCTTGTAAATATTGCGATGTGAACATCAGCGATATTTGCAAAATTGTCTATCCGGGGTACGCCCAGTGATGTCCACTTTGCATCTCATTAGAGATGCAAAGGGAGGCGTTGGGGAAAAGGGTGCTAACATGCGATTATGCATGTTAGCACCCTCTTGTAAATAGGGTGATGGTTTTATTTCTGCTTTTTTGGCTTTTTAAGCCAAAAAAGCAGAGATAAATCCCTTGTAAATATACCCCTCAGTTAGCTGGATGGTGTGCTGCTGGGAGTTATGGTAGTCGCTAGCTTGAGTCCTGGTGGGACTGACTCTGCCTTCCATCCTTGCTCTGTCATAAATTGATTGCCACTGAGTTGGGTGATGATGGTGGCGCCTGTGGATGGAGTGGCAGGGGGTATAATATGAGTTGCTAAATGATAAACTGTATTATTCATCCCGTTCTCACCTTGCCCACTCTGTTGCAGTTTGATCACCAGCTTATCTGCCTCTTTCTATCTTTTCTGCCTCCAATCTTTAATTTAGAGTCCTCTCACACATTACCTCCTCACCCACATCCGTGTTACAGTCGCTCTAGATCTCAGGTGAGGCTGTCTCTCCAGAGATGCCCTTGGCCAGCCTGTTTCCATTCCCTGATGAGAAATGGTTCCACTTTTCCCCTCAGGTAGACACGTATGAAAAGTCACCACCTACCCAGCGCAACTGTCTTTCAGTAAAGCACGCAGGTCCTGTATTTTTTAGGACTATCTCTACTGTTGTTTGGAAGGTGCTGTTTTCCGTTTCTAATTTTTTTTTTGTTGGTAGTTCTAATTTTGTTACAGTTCCAACCTAGTGTTGGGCACTGGTGGGACTAGTACAAAGTGTCCCACAGCCCCTCTAGAGCTCGAGATTAGGCGAGTGGCGCACTAGGGAATGGGCAGGGATTCTAGAACTAGGGGTGAGCTAGGTATGACAGAACCTCCAGATAAACTTGATTCATTCAAAGGATAATGAACATTTGGGTGTCTTTTCAAGTGCTGTTTTCAGTTGCCATAGTTTAACTTAAATTAAGCAGGGGCCTGTAAAAAACGTCTTAAACACTTCTACGAAAGGGTCAAGCACACTTCCAACACTGGGGACAGCACAGACCAGGCTGATGGGAGGATGAGGCATCCTAGACCAAAGACTGAGAACAACATACACTAGGTGATGCAGGTGCCAGCATTTTTAGGTTTTGCCAGCACAGTACTTGCGCCGTGCTTGTGAAATCTAATTTAGTTAATATGAATCTTAAAAGGGGCTTACATCCCGCCCTTACTTTTCATTTGTTCATATGCCTGCCACATACTTTTCCTTTGTTTCTATTGATTGTAGCATTCCATTTCCTGTTGTTGTTTGTGTGCTCTTCTTATCAGTGTTCCACGGCCCAAGTACTCATTAGACACGCTTTTGTCAAACTCTTTTCTTAATTGTGAGCAGGCGCGTCAGCACCCCTGCTTGTTTCCTCCTCCCCCAACGTCTTCCACAAATGCGACAGCTTGATCTTCCAGACTGCTCCTCCCACATGTTCTTATCATCATCTTCCATGGCTGCTGCTTTATCCTTGGCACTCAACAGCATCCTGTGCCTTGGCCCTGCAGCTACCCGTCGGAAATAGACCTGATCCCTGGACCTGCAGCAAAGAGACATGCTGAGTCCCCCACAGTTAAACTGCGCTTAGCCGAGAGCCAGAGCAGCCCCAAGAACAGGTCGATCCTTGGATGCTCTCAGTGGCTTCTACTTGCACCCCTGTTGTATGCACACACACACCGGAGGGAGCTGAGTGCCAACCTATCTCCCCACTTCAAGTACAGACTGCCCCCTCAGCTTGGGCTCTCTTTACAGAGCCCTTGCCCCCATTTGCCTCATGTGATTTCCAAAGACTCCCACCCCCAGTGGCTGTTCATTGTTTTATATAATTGTGCTAGTTTCTTTGATGCCCATTAAAGTGTTAAAAGTGTTGGATAAAGGACTCTAGTTTTCATGGATCTCATTTAGACAATAAGTACAGACAGTGACATCACTGGGGGAAATAAATGTGCAGATGCAAATGTATGTTCTAATTTCTGAAAGTGATTTATTACAGCATAAATCACGGCTATGTCAGAGTATGCATTAAATATGTGCAGTGTGACCCTGGTGTAAAGCATGTAGCACAAACAGAAAGTAGCGAGAGGCAGAAAGTGAATAAACAAGTGTGTTGACATACAACAAACTCAGTTAATTTGGGATTTGCTCGAACCCCGGAAGTTGTTGACCTGCTACTCTGGATATTTTTTTAGTTGTTTCTATGTCAACAGAAAAAGTGTTTATTCACTGATTGTCCCTCATGCTCGTGAGCAGGTGAGGACACAAGAGATGTGGACCTCACTCTTATATCACCCAGTGGGGTTTTGTCTCCTCCCTGACCTTGCCTCTGGTGAGACCCTGCTGTGTTGGTGCATCTAGCAGTGTTTTCTGTTGCACGGACAAGTGTGCACATGCCACTACCAGCAACCATAGATGAAAACCCAAAGGTGTCAGGAAGTGACACCACATGACCTCTGACCCTATACCCTTACTGAAGCAACCACATAATCTCCTAAACCATTTGCATTATAGAAATAGGCCTGCTAGGCTGGGGCATCACAGAAAGTGATAAAGTTGAACTAGATTAAAATGTTCACAAAAATAACATGAAATCCTCAGTAAATAAGAGTCACTGTGTTTAATTTTGGTATATAGGAAAGCAATGCCCGTCATTGAACCATTCATCCATTACTGATGTGATGTGCGCTATAGGTTTTTCATTCTGCACCTAACATTTCTCTAATTTAATCTAAATAATTACTAAACTTCCTAGGAACCAGTCCTGATTGTCAGCTTTAGGTAAGAATGTAGTCGCCAAAATATCAGGAAATCTGGCGCTGTTTGTCTAAATGTATTACGGAGTTTTATGCACTATTTGCACATTTCTTTCCATGTGAATTACATAGTTTTCTTCTTGATGTTTCAAAGTGCTTAGAAGCTCTTGGCAATGTACATATGTTGCTTGGTTTTCTTCTTCAGCCAGGATTGGTTGCCAGAAGGGCTGGCTTATTTCTCCCCAGCCTCCTCTCTTCCCTCATGCTCCTCTCTCATGCCAGCTCCTCACCTCCCTTCATTCTCTTCTCTCCCCTAATTTTTTTCTCTCCCCTCATTTTGTTCTCTCCATTCCCCCTTCCATAGCACATTAACTGTCCAGCACCCATTTCAGCACTTTCTCTCATTTCTCGTCTACCATTCGCTATCTGTTCCCCACAGCTCTTACCACCCAACCGTACTCCTCTTCTTGCCCCGTCCAGTGGCACAATAAAACTTTAGGGGGCCCCCTGCAAAGTACATGGAGTGGGGCCCTCCACGCTCTGGACCCAGTAAGGAGCTCTCAGGCCAGTGGCTTGTTGCCATGCACAGCAGGGTAGGAGTGGGACCCCAAAGAAGCCCTAGCTAATTTTGTCAGCATAGCCCCTATATAGTAGGCAGCGAGCAATTGCAGTGAGTGGGCCTGACCACTGCAAGGAGGACTCTGCAATGTTGGAACCACAGTTCATAATTATACTAATTAATTTGTTGATATTTGTACTAGTCCAATTAACTAGAATTAAGTGCTGAAGGGAAAGCCCTTTGCTTTCCGGAAATGAAACGTCATACAGAAACACTTTACAGTTACATGACTCTCAGCGTGCTTAATACGATTCAAATTTCTGACCAAATGCTTCCTAACTAACGTCTTTAACGTGAACAGAGGAGGACACTGGAGGACCTCTAAATGCGATACTGGGGGGCATATTTACAAAACCCTATTGCCATATGAACGTCTCTTTTAGTGGTGATATGTTGTTCGCCAAATTTAAAAGGCAGTGTTACGCTGCCTTGCAGATAAGACCCCCTTTCAAGCTACACTTAGCGTGAAAGGGGAGTGCAATGGGTGTTGTGGTGGGTGTTTCACAGCAACACCCATTAATTTTGACACTGTCCCCTATTACAAGGGCAACATAAATAGGATGCAGCACCAAAATTAAGACCAGGGAAATCCTTGTCTTAAACAGGTCAAACGAGTAGAAACGCGTTATTTCTCCTCGTTTTTGCTGTTTCCCTGTGTGCTGCGTTGTGCAGCACACATAGAAATAGCAAAACACCAATGATTATTTATATGCAGGAAGGTGTCCCTTACTTTACATAAGCATTCTTAAAAAGAAAAGAAATTTTGTAACTTCTATGTGTGCTGCCTTAAGCAGCACACATAGTTGTGACAAAACACCATTTAAAGATTGTTTATGTGCAGGAAGAGACACCTTCCTGCACATACACAATCTTCCCCTCAACGCAGGCACCCTTGCACTATGGTGCAAGGGTGTCTGTGTTGGTGCTAGGCTGCTAAATTTAGTGCCAGTGCAGGAGAAAACACAGGGCTGCAACATATTGTTGTAAATATGGTGCAGCCCTGCGTTTCAGAAGTGACGGAGCGTGGAGTTTAGCCAAGGAGGCTAACACCACACTCCACCACTTTATTGTAAATATGCCCCGGGGTGGCAGGATTGTATGGTGCAGTGCAGAGTTTGGCCCAACTTCCTCGAGTCCCGTGGAGGCTGAAAGTGAATTGTGGTGGCCACCTCTTCAGTCAAAATCAGCCCCATCACAAAATCGACCCATCACCCTTCAAGCCTCCCAGGGTAAGGTCCGGTACCTACTACTGCCAGTCTGACACTGGATGCGACTCTGAAGCAAGTGCTCAATCAGTGATGACTGAGGTGATGATCATCACAACACAAAAAAACAGAGCAGCACAACTACTGCTAGAGGTGGGCGAGCATCTTGAAGCTCGAGCCATATGTATGGCTCTGGCTCAACTTGAGGTCATCCTGGTAGCATAAGGCCAAAACAAGCTCAGTTGTCAAGTTGTTTCTGCCTTCTGTGTTCGCTATATCCTCTTGCACACAGAGTTAAGGGCAAAGCGTTATTATTTGAGGTAAAACGGAGCAACACACACCGATTTAGTCTCTGATTTGTACAAAGTGAAACTAGAAAACATGGGATTAATCCTAGCTTCCACACTTAACCAAATTGTGTGGTCTTTGTCAAATATGTAATTTCCCCGATCCTTGCCGCATATGAAAACACCTTCAAACACACGAGTTCAGAATACCATCCGTACTAAAAATAATTGTGTTAAATTTAATAGACAATAATGTTGCATTTATCTGTAAGAATTTGGGCGGCATACAGGGAGTACATAACACACTTACCTTTTAGTTCCTTAATTTCATTGTCTCCAGGGCTGTGCAGGAACGAGGTTCATGCTTTAAAATATATCTTTTAATAAGTACCTTTTCAGTGCAGTGATATAATGTACTGTAATGCCAAAGCTCTGCAAGTTAAAAAAATACACTTTTTAGAACTCTGAAAATACATTGTCATGTTTTATGTGAGGTGTATGGCATGATTTATATGGAAACATTTTTAGGGCTTGGCTCGTATATGAGCTCTTAGGGCCAAGCCAGACCCTTGACTTGGCTCACTGTTATAAAATATTTTATTTTATTTTATTTATTTTTTATTATATTTATTTAACTTGTTAAGCGCAACTGTCACCTTGCAGGTATCCTGGCGCTGAGCGGCTGAAGAGTAGGGTTGAATCGGGCCGGGGTGCTGTCTAGATCTTAGGGAAACAGCCAGGTTTTAACACGTCTTCTAAACGGGAGAAGTTCTCTAATTTGTCTAATTTCCCAGGAAAGTTTATTCCACAATCTGGCTGCTGCCACTCCAAAGCATCTACCTCCTGACTTGACTTTCTTAAAGCTTGGCACCTTCACCAGTCTGGCCAAGGACGAACAAAGCAGTCTCGATGGAGTGTACCAGTCAAATTATTTTCGCAGGATCAGTGGTCCGCCCTCGTGAAGGGCTTTAAAAACCAGACAGAGCGATTTAAAGTGCACTCTCTATCTCACGGGGAGCCAATGGAGTTTGGCTAGGGCCGCAGAGGCAGAGGACCTTCTAGACAGACCTAACACCAGCTTTGCAGCCGCTGATTGGATCCTTTGTAGCCTATACAGGAGACAATTAGGGGAGTCTAAGAGGAGGGCATTACAGTAGTCAAGCCTACTGAGAATTGTGCACCTCGCCACTGTGGCACACGCCTGACAAGGTAGAAGAGGAAAAATGTTACGAATTTTTACGAATATATATTGATATCAATACAAATTCATGTGTATGCACTTTAAAAGATATCATGATAAGATATTTCACATTAACATGAGGCCTGGAGCTAAAAAGGGCTTCCTATCTGTCCTTGACTGGACAAGCTTCAACAAGCTATTCTGTACCCCCTTACAGGTCACCTTGCTTGTCTTGACTACATGATATGCAAGTGTTACACAGTGCAGAGCCTGCCTTTCTGGTCTGCCCATATCTGGCTGTTTTGCATGGTGCGGACATTGCACATCCATGTCAGCCATATTTGGCTTGGTGCCTTATTCTAATTCCGCTGACATGGCATTACTTTAGGTAATCTAGAAATCTGTCACTCTGGGAAGAAGCGGTCTGAGAGCCACTTAGGTGGTATATCTGACTTCTTCCTTGCTAATTAGTAATGATGCATGCTTTTGGTACCATTAAATACATTTCACTTTGTTTCTGAGCAAACCTGCTATGTCTGGTGAGTTTCATTTATTTGCTTCTGGGAGGGTGCCAGTATTTCCCCATAAAAATGGTGTCAGAAAGTGGGACATATTGGAGGACTGTGATGTCACCAGTTGGTAAGTGAGATGTAAGCTAAATAACTAACTTGCCTTGCTGCAAGTGACCTTTCAGTCTTTCAAATATATATTTAACACATCATATTAATAAAAGGGGAATTGACTGGCATTTAAAATAGACAGGGAACTGTAGAGAATGTTTTTAAAAATATTCTCTGTATCAATACACTAATTGATATGTGGCATACACTGCAGGAGGGCCTGGGTTAGAGAATAATTTATGTGTACCTACACATATAAGAAGTAGTGAAGCAGGTGACTGATAAGTAACTAAGTTACTTTATGTCAATAAATATTGACAAATGGCTAGTCCCTTTGGGGGTTTTATAAAATCCATTTTCAGGAGACCCTATGCTAGGAGGGCGTATTGATTTTACCCACAAAAGAAACCCTCCCAGAATATAGTGAGTGGAGCTTCTGATTTGCTGGTTGCGCCGGAACACAAGGAATAATTTTGAACTATGCATAGTTATTTCATGGATGAATGACTGCATTTGAATAGGGTATTGCTCTTCTGTACTGGACCTCTATGTTTCCTTCATTTATAAAAAAAACTGGAGCACATTGGTGCATGAGAGAAGGAGATTGGTTTTATATATGATGTCTCTGGCTGGTTCAGTGCTGTTGATTTCTCTCTTTTTAACTCATTCTATCCCTCACCTAACACTTTTCCCTTGCAGGAGACTTTTTGAATGTATCTTTAAGGGTGTAAGCGCACATTGTAAGTACATATCAGACATCACAAGACAGGGTCTCAGATGAAAATCATGGTAAGCGCACTAGAAAGCTGTTTAAAAGAAAGCGTCAGGAGAGAAGAATTCAAATGAAGGTAAGAATACGAAGTATAGAAAATATGTTAAGTACTATGAACAGTGAAGCAGTTGCAAGGTATAGCATATAAAAGGAGACTGGTTTTGCATACATTGTCCTGTATTCTACTTGTCCGTTTTGTGCCATGCAATGCTGAAACAAATTATGGCAGCAATCTCATTATATAAAAATGTTGTTATAGCTTCTCTGATTATGCCAGGGCTCATACCATAGTAGGGTTTGAATACAAGCAATTCCCTAATGTTACCACGTTTCTGCAGGTCTGCATACTGGGGCTGAAGTTAGTGGTAAGCAATAGTTCCAGGGTTGGAATGCCCTTTTGAGTCTGTGCAAACCTAGTGACTTGCATGTTTAAGGGTTTTCACTAATTCTTCTCAAATATTCTCATAATGAGAGAGGTTGGAAATGTACTCTTGACAGTGGCAGATGTAAAACTGCTTCCAGGGTTAGGAAAAAGTGGTTGGAGGAAAAGTGGACTTCTAATTAGGCCTGGCGTCAGCCATGACATTTTGCCTGTCCCTCTCTCTCTCTCTCTATCAGCTGGCATCACTGTGAGTGACTGTATTCTGCTCTTTCACAAGGAGCATATTGACCTACAAACTAGTTTTGTACAGTGCACAGAATTCCTGTGGCAATGAGTTCTTTTTGAGACCAAACCTGATTTTTGCTTTTGCCAATGCTTGTTAGAAAGGTGAGGGCCCAGCAGCTCCAACACTGATATGATTTTTTATAAACTATGCCTAGAAAAAGGTATGCATTGAAAAAAAGACTGACCTCCAATGTCAGACCTACTGGCTTTGGCAATGCTTGTTTATTTTTGTTTTCTATAAATGTATTTAAACTGGTTAAACTGATTTTCCATTACGAATACTATGAAATACTAGTATACATCACCATGTTACTAAATAATGCTCCAAAGATTTAGTACCTAAAATATTACAGAAGTTTAGCAAAATGTTTTTCCTGCTTGCATTTTCAGTGAATGTTTTATTTTGAATGCAAAGAATGATCACACTTGCTTTCAAGCATCTGCAAATATTTGAATATAATAAGAGAGCACTCTGGGATCATTATACATAGCCTCATATTACTAAACTTTAAAAAGTGTGTACAAATTTATACTGGAACCACCATCAGTGGTGCAGTCAGAGCTCACAACATTCAAGAATCTGAGGCTTTTTGGCAGCTGTTAACCCAGGACGTGACAAAAGGGTAGAAAAGGTCAGGCAGGAATAGATTTGTAGGAGTGCGGGGGAGTGGTTTGGTAGAGACAGACCTGGTTCCCTCAGTTGGTCTTTAATACTAATTGTTGCTTGATAAATGTTAAAACTGACTTTTCCTAGAAAAAGGCAATAAATAGAAAAAGTAGGCCTCACAGAGAAAAACGAATTTGTGTGTTTTTACAAAACTAGGATATAACAAATATAAAAAATAGATGCAAAATGTTGCAGCACTCTTGAAAGTTTTAAAATATAAGTTGATTATTTTGGATAAAACAGAAAGAATACAAGTCAGGACTTCTTATCTTGCTTTTCTATATTTGTGGATCTCATAGTAAATAATTACTTATTTCTAAAGGGTGAAAGAAAATTTCTATGTTTCAGTAAAGCTTTTTTGCTTACACCAACTTAAAAGGGTAAAAATTAAGTTTCTCTAGCAATCACAGTAGTCATGAATATTAGGGCACTTACAAAGTTATACAATAAGTAGCCGTACAGACATGAGAATTACATTGCAAGCCTCTGTGCAATCTTTTGCTTTTATGCACAAGAATACTAGGAGAAAATTATGGCATTCTGAAAACTGAAATACTTTGAGCCACTTTTTTAGGTTACTAGAAAAGCGTAGTACACAAGAATAAAACACATAAAAAAAGAGTATAAATTACATGCTACGTTAAAAAAATATATCAGCACACTGGCACGGAGCAGCAATATTTTTTAAGCCATGCTTCTCGAGAGTTACTTGAACTGTGATGGCCACATGGGGAAAGCCGCATGGAAAGCCTTGCACACAAGATGGAACAGCTGCTAATGGGTTAAAAGTTCAAGTTCCACATTTAGAAGCCTAACAGGGCTCAGAGCAAGGTTTGCCCTTGACATTTTGACCTTTTTGAAAGACAAGATGGCAGCGCAGGGAAAGAAGGAGGAGTTGTGCTTATTTTCTGTTGGCAAAAGCAAGTTCTTATGCACTCATATGAATACAGCAATACAATTGTATATGTGAGCTTTGCCATATATACAGCACTAATGCTTTTAGTTTGGCGTTTACTGTACAAGGGCTGAGGCAATGAGATTTAGTTTTACTTCATGTGCCCTCATATTACAACTAATATACTTACTAAAGGGATTTGAGTTTGAGTATTCATGTTTTTAGCTTCAACGCACTATTTACATATACATAACATATTTACATATACACTATATATATATATTTACAATATATACAGAGTTTGTTTATGCCCAGTTTCTACAAATAGGGGTTGATAGTGTTGACAGAAGTGAAACCTGTTTCAGGTTTCCTACTGTCAAAATGGGGGAAGGAGGCTAGCTCCTGTACAAATTAAGGGTAGAAAAAATATGGTTTCTCTCTCTTTTTCTCAATCTCTTTTGAGCCTGTCTAAACTGTCTATGAAATAGCCATGAGACATCTAATTGGCTATTCAGTAATACTGTTTTAAAAATTGTTAGTATTAATAAAATGAATATATATATGCTATGTTACTGCCCATCCTGTCTGATATTTTAATGAGAGGATGAGTAGTCTACATTGCTGGTCCCTTATTTGACCGTTAAGGGGAACTAAATGTGGGTAGTTTTGTTCTAAAATTCTCAGTTGATAACACCATTATTTTAGGTTATTCTCATGCTACATAGTTTGCAAGGGCATTGCTAGTTTTTATTAACTAGTCTGTGTAAATAAGCTGACCGTGCTTATTAGAGCTGATGTCACATAGTTTGGATCATGAAAAGTAGAACGCAGGGAAGATGCCCATGTGTTCCTTAGCAAACATTCTTGAAGAAAATATTGTTTTTTAGGAGTGTGTTACAACATGTTCTGATGGAGAAAATGTACCCACTAGAATACCTGTAAAATTAGCAGTTTGGGATTTTCCTGCTGCTCCTATAACATAAGAGCGTGGTCCTAAGCGTACAATGTCGGTGCTTTTATTAAGAGAAATAATTTTAGAAGTGCCTGCAGTCCTGTACAAGTAATGTAAAGTCTGTCCACGCAGGGAGTTTTTGAGCATTTTTTATATGAGGTTAGCCACCGTGTGTGTGTACAGTGCTGTGTTTGATTGAAGGGGGAACATATTCCTTTTCAGCAGATTTGCTTCTATTTTGGCCTACAGCAAATAACAAGTGTTAAGCAAATGCAAACTCCAGTGCAACCTGTTCTAAAAGAAAAAAAACATTGATATAATACCTGCTTGTAATGTTGAAGAGTAGTTTAAACAACTTATATTCCTTAATATTAATTAAATATCCTGATTCAACCTTTGTAGGGTACAACACTACAGGTAAATGTAAACTTTGCTCTAATGATGTCTAAATCTATAATGTGCCTAGGGAAATTAGGGTCAAAATTAATTCTCAATTCATGGTAATAATTTTAGGGATATCGCCATTAGTATTTAAACTACATTTAATGAATGAAAGTTTTTAAATAGTTGTTTAAATGATATAATGGCCTTGATTAAGCCTTCCTGAATATATTAAATAAATAAATATAATTTTGGAACAGTATATATAAATATATATATATATATATATATATTTTTTTTTTTACTAAATGGAATTTACTCACAAATACCTAACGATAGGTTAGAAGAGGGCACTTGCTTCTTGCAGCTTCAGTAAGGATTCTCTGTTGTATGCACCCCCTGTAGAGCACGTATGGATGTGTTGAGAGATGATGAATGATGCTGTTAGACTGCAGTTTGTTACATATGAAAAGGAAATGGATGGATGTACACATAACTAACAATAAGGTTATTTACCTATGGAATGGAGAGGTTTGGAAAAATGCCCTCACCATAAAGTGATATTTAAAATAAATAAAATTTTAAAAAGAGAGCCTGGAGAAAACATGCTGTCCCCATAAAGTGATTACCTTATGAACTTGTGGTTCCCTTAGAGCCTGTTGTGACTGACACCAGTACAATATTATTATTTATACCCGTAGAGGCAGAGTATTTTTCTCTCCTCAGTGGGTTTTAGCATTAAAGTCCATCCACTGGGTGGAAACCTCTTTGCCATCATACTGAGATATCAAGTCCACTATGTTCACTGTGAGTCCCAATGTCAATGCGCAGGCAGTAAAGCAAGACTTGGACCACCTATGCTGATGACCTCCTTGTGACATCTCCATCACTTGAGGCCTGTGAAAGCCTGTGACAAAAGACACTGTAGCTCTGCTGAACTACCTCCAGGAGAGAAGAGAAGCCTCATTGTCAAACTACCAGTGCTGGAAAAAAAAATAGGTGACTTACCTGGGTTTTGTGATATTCCAAGGTACACGCTGCATATCACCTGACGGAATTAAATAGTTTCAGGGCATTCAGCTCCTGCCCACCAAGAAAGGAATGATGCCCTTCCTGGGGATAATGAACTGCTGCCACCAATGGATAATGAATGCAGATGCTATGACTGTTACAAAATGAACTTGCAAACTGTTTCAGGAAATTGAAAGAGACATTGCGTACTGCACCTTCATGGGCACTGTTGGACAACAAACTGCCTTTCCATCTCTGTTTCAGAGCAAAATAACATTGCAAATGAAGAGATGCTGCCAGTGGTGTGCTGATACAGCTGGAAAAGAAAGGCCTGTGCGACACAACTATGTGACTTTACTTTTTGCAGTGATTAGGGGTCCGCAGCTGTGATGGTGGAGAGGATGACTCTCATTGTGTTAGACTATACCTGTATTGTCTAGGTGCCATATTTGGTGCAGTTGTTGCTGTCTGGATCGACACAACATTTTTCTACTAGCAGGCACACTGGTTATAATGGATCCATGTAAGATGCCCACCTGTTAATTTGGCAAATGTATTACCTGCAATAGGTTATTCTGATGAGATCCATTCTTTTAGAAACAGATAAGAGCCCTAAGTAACAAATGGGGGTGGGGTCGCACACTACTCACACACCGGCGGTGTCGCCCCTAAGGACTCTGGTCAATGTAGTAAAGTGTTCGCGATGCATCATCTTTCAATCTTCTGCTATCTTCGCTGTCTTCGCCATCCCTGGACACGTGTTTCGGGGTATTACCCCTCATCAGCAGGGATAGGCCGTGTACTGGGGTTGCATCGTGCGACTCCATTTGGTGAATGTTTATGCTCCTTGGAGCTGTGGGCTTACGAGCTCGGGACCCCGCACCTGCGTGCCTTTGTGTGGTACTATACCTGTTAATATTTGGCAGCACACAGCAACCCCAGAAGATGGCCTAATCCCTGCTGATGAGGGGTAATACCCTGAAACACGTGTCCAGGGATGGCGAAGACAGCGAAGATAGCAGAAGATCGAAAGATGAGCCAAAGGTGATGCCATTGCTGACACAGCATTAAGTGAAAGCATGTTACAGCCAGTGCAGATGGGACTAATGAACAAAGCATTCCAAAAATACAGCTTATTCAGAGACAATTGTTGTAAGCTAATGTAAAGGAAGCACAATGGTCTCCAACAACAGATGAACATAGAGGGAGGACTGATGATGGATGTATGTGAGCTGCATAATAAAAAGAGTATGGGCCTACCAGGATGAGATGCCTGTGTCCCCACGCAGTATGTTCCTTTCCCTTACCAGACTGGAGCACGGACCCTCTGATATTGCACAAGGGAGGATGAATGTGCAGGTGCCAGTTGCTTCCCAGTGAAAGGGACCCTCTGATATTGCACAAGGGAGGATGAATGTGCAGATGCAAGTTGTTTCCCAGTGAAAGGGAACCTCTGATCTTGCACAAGGGAGGATGCATGCGCAGATGCATGTTGCTTCGCAGTGAATGGATTTAAATATTTGCTGGTGTGGGTGGATATGTTTTCAAAATGAATGGAGGTGTATCCAACAGGGAAGAATAATGCAGCAACTGGGGAGCCATACTTCAGTAAAGTCATATCTCCAAGGCTAGGGACCCACTAGGGCATAACTAGCGATAAAAGGAGATCATTTAGGGACTACATTTATGCTGAAAAGGTTGTTTTTGGGAATAAAGTATAACATGCATACCCCATACCACCCTCCAACTTGAGGCCAGGAGGAGTAAATGAGCTCCAAAATAAAAATAAAAAATAGATTATTAGTAACAGCAACTGATGGAACAGGCCTGAAATGGCCTGGCGCTCTGAATTTAGGACTGCCTGCAATGTGGCAAATACTTCTAAAGTGCTTATGGATACATGGTCATTTCAAGAAAAATAAAAGCTGTTTCTTTTAGTTTTATGTGGACTGGACCACGGACGGTGAAACAACGCCATGAATGGATTGAGGGGAGAAGATGCAAGGCAGCGCCCCAGCGCCTGAGAGGACGGTACCAGAAAGTGATGACCATCTGTCACCAGAGGACCTGAGCAACACAGCAGTCAAGAAGAGGACAGACCAGAACATTTCTACGATCCATGAGGGCCCATCATAAAGTGTCAGAGGGACACATCTACATCTACTGATACTGTTGAGTAAAGTACACATGATGGTCTGCACCTGCAGAAAAATAGATTGAAGAGGACGGCGCAGGGCAGGTCCATGACACTTTCCCTGAACTAGACGACTGCGGACCAGGAGGAGAAGCAGATGACCGCTCACTGCATGCCTTTAAATTACTGACACTTGCTGAAAGTACCCAGGAACTGAGTGACTAAAGTGACACTGTAGCACTATGCATTGCACAGAGAAAATATTTGTTGGACACTTACTGCCGTTATCACAACAGCCTGCTGATATAATATTGATCTCATCAAGATGTAACAATGTGACAATACTTGCATTGTATGCAAACACTGTGTAATGCCATCCAAAGATATGTAACTAATATTTCCTTCATATATACATAGATATATATTTTGGTTTTACACTAATGTTGGCTAGGTCTATCCAAAAGGGGGGATTGTAATAAAATATGTATTGATATCCATACAAATTCATGTGTATGCACTTTAAAAGATATCATGATTACATATTTCACATTAACATGAGGCCTGGAGCTAAAAAGGGCTACCTATCTGACTTTGACTGGACAAGCTTCAACAAGCTATTCTGTACCCCCTTACAGGTCACCTTGCTTGTCTTGACTACATGATATGCAAGTGTTACACAGTGCAGAGTCTGCCTTTCTGGTCTGCCCATATCTGGATGTTTTGTATGGTGCAGACATTGCACATCCATGTCAGCCATATTTGGCTTGGCGCCTTATTCTAGTTCCGCTGACATGGCATTACTTTAGCTAACCTAGAAATCTGTCACTCTGGGAAGAAGCGGTCTGAGAGCCCCTAAGGTGGCAGATCTGACTTCTTCCTTGCTAATTAGCAATGATGCATGCTTTTGGTACCATTAAATAATTGTCACTCTGTTTCTGAGCAAACCTGCTATGTCTGGTGAGTTTCATTCATTTGCTTCTAGGAGGGTGCCAGTATTTCCCCATCACTCACTCCCTTAATTTGTTGGCTCGCCCACCTCTAACTGCTACCCCACACAAGGGAGTAGCTACAGCTTTTCCCAAGTGACACTATGGATGGCTTCATCTAGCAAGGTGGTTGTGCTAA
This sequence comes from Lissotriton helveticus, assembly GCF_964261635.1. Lineage (NCBI taxonomy): Eukaryota > Metazoa > Chordata > Amphibia > Caudata > Salamandridae > Lissotriton > Lissotriton helveticus. The sequence goes on along the minus strand of NC_136073.1, from coordinate 140,400,739 downwards.
TTTAACGAGGCACAGAGAGAGTAAAAGAACAGCGTTCAAATGACCTTGATGACATATGTCAATAGGTTTAACTTAAGGTAATGCATAAAATATTCTCAAATGCATTAGGAGGGAGGAAATAGGGCCTGCAATGACAAAACAAAAATGTCTTCCATCACTTACCCACTAGTGTCTGATCTCATTCCCCATAACAAAAAAGACCAAGGAACTGTTCCACCTTCGTATGACCAGGTGGCAGCATTTCCATCTCCAGTCAAGCAATGGCATACTATTTCCTACTACTGCCTGCATCACCATCTGTCACCATGTGAGCAGAGGCCATTGTATGTCTTGTACCTCCACAATGAGTGATGTAGTGGACATGAAAGAGGCACTGCGGTTTGTCTGTCTTGGACTCACGCCTGCACTACTCTGACGCCTGGGCTGGAAAGTGACAGGGCTGCTGATTTTGTTGTTACTGGCCCTTGGGGCTGTCAGCCTACAGAAACTAAACCGGTCTCTACCCTCGTAGCCTCCTGGAACCTGTCCAGCCATGGTGCACAGTGCCAGCCAGGGCCGGACTGGGAACTAAAGCCGGCCCTAGCAAAGTGCTCGGCCGGCCCCCCCTCCCTACTCGGGGGTTGCTGGAGGTGCCGCCGAGCGCTTCGCTAGGGCCGGTTTTCAGCCGATTTTGTTGCAGGGCCGATTTTGCAGCTATGCTGCAAAAACGGCCCTGTAACAATATCGGCCCCCCCGGGGCTCAAAACCACCCCCCACCCATACGTCGCACGGGGGGATTGCCCGGTGCCCGCTATGGCCAGTCCGGGCCTGGTGCCAGTGCCCTCCTTTCTGTGACTCCCGGGGACACCCACGCTGCAATTTAAAGCTACTGTCTGACAGGATTTCTCCTGACCCACACTCCCTAAGCAAAGAGAAGACGAAGCGTTGCACTTCCAACTGTGCACGTCAATCAGGGACGGTCCTGGGAGAAGTATACAGTGCATGTAGAAAGTGCTCCTTTGCAGACTGCCACCGGCCCGGGTCCAATCATTCCCAATAAGTCGCTTTTTAATTCTCTATATTAATCATCTTCATTCTACAACAATATTATCTATCAAATATGAGATTAATAAATATATTATTTAAATAAAACAAGGATTTTTTTAAAGTTCAAATGAACTTAATTTGATAACAAAAACAGACTCGCCCAACGTGGGGCTCAAACCCACGACGCTCTACCTACTGAGCCAGCCGGACTGCTGAGAGTGCTCTCCATATGTGTTCTACCCCCTCTTGTGCCTGAAGTGTCCTCCTATTCCTTGTACTCCAAGTTCTCATAACAAAATGTTTATGAGTTGGTGGCAACATGAGCTCAACCTGTACCTGTTTAAGGAGGATGAGGCAGGGAAATGTATGCCTGTCCTAGGGACAGCGCTGGTTCTGCCCTCTTGATACCCAGGAGGGCATGGAGGGACAGTTAGCGAGTTGGGTGCTTGGTTTGAGTTGCTTTATGCTTCTTTTTCTCCTTTCCTGTTTTTCAGTCTTTATCTCTGACTTTGCTTGCTCTCTGACCCTCTTGGTGCCCCTGTGCCTTCTACTTTTATGTGGGTGAAACCAAGGAAACCATGACAAAATGCTATGACCTCTCAAAACCAGTTGAACTCTCTATAGATGCTATTCCTAATGGGTTAGGGGTGGTTCTTCTTTATCAACAAGATAGTGATCTGTGGGCATCCGTCTCTTTTCACAGTAAGCATTAACTGAAATCTATAGAAGTTATTTTGTGGTGTTCATTGACTACAAGCCCTTAGTTAGATTGTTACAAGGATCAATGTTAAGGCCAACTCCCCGTATTAAGAAACGGATTTTACATTTAGAAGAAAACATGTTTCAAGTCCTCTACAAGTTGGGATCATGGAACATCACTAATACCTGTTGCAACATCCACCAGAGGCATCTGGTGTAGAATTTGCAGAAATAGACGTGGTGGAAGAATATTTTAGACTGGTAGTGAATGACTCACAGCCATATCCTTTAGTATTTTAGGACATGGTGGGGGTCACCCAGGCAGATGGATGCCTCAACATAGCAACACACATTTGCAATGAAATAGGTCTTGCAGGTGTGAGAGTTTAAGCTATAGGCATTGTAAATGACAAATTCCTTTTATTTATCTGTTTTGCTAATTAACACATAAATAAAAGACATTGGCACTTACAATGCCAATAGCTCACCTCTTGTAAATGCCAGACCTATTCATAGAAGCCATTGCCCCAGGCTGCTCGGAAAAGGAAAGCACGCATGGAGCGCAGAATGTTGCAGGAAAGCATGTTGTGCCTGCAGTAGAAGAAACTCATTAACGAAAAAAGTGCTTACAGACTAAAAAAGAGATACTACGTAACAACCGAAGTAAAAGGGCCAGACCTCATGGGAGGTAACAAACAAAGACAAGGGGGTACTAAGGAGAGACTAAAAAGCCTATTACCAAATCAGAAGCCAGCATTTACAAACGGCAATGACACAAGCCAATCACAAATATAGACGCAGAGTGGACGGTGCTTCTATTCCATATTCCAATACAGCATGCCGCAGAGCAGTGCATACGCTGCCCAGGCTTGACCTAAAAAGGGCTGAAAGCCAGGAAGAGTTACTACAGAACATTCAATTGTTGTTTGCGCCAAGAGCAGATGACGTGAACGTAAGCTACACTTCATACGCTCCACACTAGTGTACTATGCAAAGCTGAGGTACTACAGAACATTCAATTGTTGTTTGCGCCAGGAGCAGATGACGTGAACGTAAGCTACACTTCATACGCTCCACACTAGTGTACTATGCAAAGCTGAGGTACTCCTCGCCGCTTCTGAAAATCTACATGTGTGAAAGTCGGATAGGAAAGCCGACCTTTCTTCTGAAATCACAAGACCGAGATTAAAAAAATGCAAATTTCAGACTGTGAATAAGATTTGGAGTCCCAGAGGACGGTGCACCTGCGCAGTGCTGAAGTAAACATGGTTAATCTAGGGTAACTTCTATATCATAATCAGTCCTTTCTACACTGCACTTGGTTTTAAAGTCGAGCATGCTGTCGTCGAAAAACATTTTTTTCCAATCAAATGTTTATTGTAATTGAAAACATAACAACAAACAATTTAGTTGTATGTTCTGAGACACTAAGAAAAAGCGAAATACTATAGGAATGTTTGATTCATAATCCACAATATGCTTTGTTCGCAGAGAACCATGATGTCTCATACAAAAAAAGTATGCTTGCGCTCTATCGGACATCTGTTGTGCGCATACTATGCAACAGACCACTCTTACCAACAGAATACTAGTTAGAGAAGTTTATACTACAACCCGATTTCTTAACCACAAAATACAAGTTACCGGGATGAAAACTATACCCGGGTGTAACATCAGCTTCATCACCCTTGCTAGAGGTGCACATTCCAATTTCCGGGGGAGGGGAAGAAACATACTCAGGCTTCTGGCGAGACGTGTGCCCTCCTGACGTCCCGCTATTTGTGGCTCTATGAGAAAGCCTCTGAACAGACAAGCTGTCTCCACGTGTACATCTCCTGTCCGTGCAGGCACAGCGAGCAGGAGACAGGGAGGGACAGGAGATGTGCATGCGGAGACATGACCCACACGGGACAGGAGATGTGCATGCATACACATCACCCGTGTCTGTGCACATTGCCTGTCCGGGCGCATGCCATCTCCTGTCTCCCTTCGCTAGCAAAAGTGACCGCTATAGAGCTCGCAAAGGCGAGCAACGCATGCGCTGCATCGCTAGGCGAGACCTAAAATGGGGAATTGAAGAAACAGATGGTGACAGTTGTTATAGAGACAATCACTCTGCACTGCAGAAGCAAAGAAAGTGCTACAACCACTCAACAATGTGCAATCAGAACTACCAGTGACATAAGAAAGTTGACTCCTGTGAGGTGGTTGGATTGTGGCTCCTGCCCCCCCACTACTGTGCATATTGAACTTAGCATATGCAGGCTATCAAGAGATTGTAAAGACAAGAAAGTCAATGTATCAGAAAGTTTTAACCCATGCATTGATTAACAAGTGGAATATTCTTCGATCAGCTGTCATCCATGTAAAGCGACTCGACCTATTGACCTGCCTGCTCCTATCATTACGGAGGAAATTGCTCCAGTCATTTGGTCTTGATTAAGGGCAAACTAAATCAGAATTTTAAATGGCTGTCCCATACTATTGCTTATTGACAATTGCAGCACATTAACGGAAATTGAGTTGGTACAATCTAAATTTCCAGATGAGGCAATACAAAAACGTGAAATAGTGCAGCCCATGGTGTTTCTAAAGAAATTTGAATGAACATTTGGGCGCCGTTCCAATGGACTGATTTTGCTCCCTATCTGCCTCCTCTGCCCATCAATCACTAAATGATAACACCAAGATGGGACATTTTTATTGTTTTAATGTATTTGATTAAGCTTGTCAATAAAGCAATTGAATATGCAACCTAAATTCTCCGTCTAAGTATATCTGTGACTAACATAAGCATGAGTAAATGCAACAAATTAGTGTCTTCGTAGGGAAGTTAATTGTTACATACAATCATGTAAAGAGTTCATGCATGCAGTTAAATTAGTAGCAGCGTAATCATTCTGCCATGTAGCAGATTTTCCAGCTCTTACGTGTTGATTCCAGTAATGCACCTTGTCGCGTCATATGCAGTAATTAAGTTGAACTGGTTGTTTGCAATGAAACTTCTTTCGTAGATGTACCTCTTACCCATCGCCTATGGTTTCTGTTATTTTATGAGTTTGGTGTTTGTATCAGGAAGGTCCTTTCGCTGGATCTGTTCGATAGCTCATAGAGAAAGGGGTTTAAGATCAGACTCTGTTAGTCGGTCAATAAGTTTCTAAATTGATTTCTCAAACGATTTTAAAGTAACCATTGCTTCTGGCGACCAATCAGCTAAGTGTTGGGAGTCGTTTTCTTTCAATTTCTTAAGAGGCACATTTTAGCTGTGACTAGGGAGAATGCCAACTACCTGACCCTGTGACTGTAAAGTCCTGTGAAACCAAATATATTGTGCAAAATAGCCAACTTCTTAATGGGAAAGATGGGCCATTTTAAAGTCTTGAGAAAATCTCATTGCTCCATATTCCTCAACTTGAAACACTCCTGCTACTCTGCTATACTGTCAGGGCAAGAAACTAGAGACAATATACCCACGGTCACTGAAATTATGCAGCAAGAGAGGATCAAATTATGCTACAAGGTTTACTAATTATGTAGCAAGAAATTATAAATTATGCAGCATAATGTAGCACACTATGTGGCAGTATCAGCTAATTATTTTGCCATTTTTATATGTAAACGCTGTCTAGATAGCCTCTTAGTATTAATATGACACCCACATACAGCAATATGCAATTAAAAGGTGAGTAGTCAAACTTTGCAAAGTGTCTTCCGCTGCACGGCACCACGTGTCACTGCAGATTTAGTAACTTTTGATCCATTTGAGCTAGAAGCAAAACTTTTTTGGTTGAAATCTGCAAATTATGCAGCAGATGATGGATTACGTGACAAATGCGCAAATTCATAATAATGAGAAAAATGCAGAATCGCATGATTTCAGTAGCCCTGACTATAGCCACCCATGTCACGTGAAAACCAAGAGTTCATGATAATGCTAAAGTGGGGGGTCGCAATGCTCACATGAGCAAACAAAGAATGTTTATGGACAGCAACACAAGTGTAGACGTCTCTTTTCCTTTACAGGTTTGTTTCAATAACAGTAAAGTCAGAACACTGTTTGAACCTCAGCCATGGATTGTGGCATCTAGAAACAGAACTGTTGTATCTGTTAAAAGACTTTTTGAGGAATTCTCAAGGAATATGTCTCATTCCCAAAAAAACGGACCAGGTAGTGCCCAGCGCCATGGATGAGTCTGATTCTGAACCAGTGGTACATTCTTCACCTCCTGTGAGTGACACTCGAATGGAATCCATAACATCTTACATGGTGCCTTCATTTAGTAGGGCAGAGACCACTACTCTTGCAAAGTCAATTTACCCTCATAACTGCAAAACTGGATTGTTCATTGAGGCTCAATTCACCAACTACTCTGAAATATGCAGCCTTTGTGATTTAAAAAAAATATATAAGTGATATTTTTCTGTTCTCATATGGTGTTGACTAGCCTGTTTTTTATCTTTTACTTCTGGGGTAAAGTTATTCTTGATCATCTAGAGGACATACTCAGAGGCCCCAGTTTTCACTATTGTTTTGTTGTAAGCTGACTTCTCCTATTTGATAAAAAACAAATCAACAAAAGAGAGAGGTAGGGAAGGAGAAACACTCTTAGTCCCCACTATGACTAGAAACATAAAAACAAAACAGTGTTACTTGGTTAAAGAACACACAAGTAAATAGAGCACAAGGGAGGAACAGCACCAATTAGGTTTGTTCAGAAAGCCCTCACTCACCGACCTGGTCGGTGACATGCTTCATCATCGGGCCCCACTTGTTGTGAGCGAATGTCACCCCAGTGTGCTTCAACGCCAGATTTACTGCGGAGCAGGTAATGTGAAGATGTGAAGGCTAAGTGATAGGTTACGTGAACAGAGTGACGTGGTGAATTTAAAAATGCCTTGCATGTATCAAAAATTCATTTAATAACTGATCACCAAGAGCATATTAAAAAATGTGTTGGTAAACAAGGCCAACTAAATGGAATGGTCTGTTTCCAATATCATTACGTGATGGTCATGGTCAACATGTTTCTGCCAATATTGGTGTAATTAACCTGGCATTCGTCAGGACCTATAGTGAATAAGCACCGGTGCACCGGGATGCACCGGTGTGTGCATCCCGGTTTTTGGTTCGGTGAAGCCCCCTCCTCATTGCACTTTCACAGACGAATTTTTACTTTCACGTCCCTTGGTAGGGTGGGCCTTAGCGTGTCCATACCGCCGGGGTTTATTCACTATAGGTCCTGACGAATGCCAGGTTAATTACACCAATATTGGCAGAAACATGTTGACCATGACCATCACGTAATGATATTGGAAACAGACCATTCCATTTAGTTGGCCTTGTTTACCAACACATTTTTTAATATGCTCTTGGTGATCAGTTATTAAATGAATTTTTGATACATGCAAGGCATTTTTAAATTCACCACGTCACTCTGTTCACGTAACCTATCACTTAGCCTTCACATCTTCACATTACCTGCTCCGCAGTAAATCTGGCGTTGAAGCACACTGGGGTGACATTCGGTCACACCCAGTGGGGCCCGATGATGAAGCATGTCACCGACCAGGTCGGTGATTGAGGGCTTTCTGAACAAACCTAATTGGTGCTGTTCCTCCCTTGTGTTCTATTTACTTGTGTGTTCTTTAAACAAGTAACACTCTTTTGTTGTTATGTTTCTCCTATTTGATGCCATCTGAGGTCATGTAGCTAATGAAAGCTCTGGGGCACAGGTTCGTGCACTTGGAAACCAAGCACATGACATGTGCATGTATTGCTGTCATGCTCTGCTGCATGATCCTGCTTTATACGCACCTCATCGGGTGTAACATAACAACTCTCTGCACCACCATTCATCAACAAAAGCCACCATTTCACAGACCAGTAAAATAGAGGTGATTTTACTAAGTCAGTGTAAATGGTAATTATGCTAGAACACCATCTAGTACGAAATGTGCAAATACATTTTATGTTGCCCGATTTGTGGAAACTTTTTTAAACCAGAGTGCACTCCATGTACATATAGCTCACAAATGATGATATGGAGATTGATTTGCAAAGAAAATTATTGAGAGACATTTTCTGCTCAAGCCAGTCCGCTTATATTGTCTTGCAAGATTTTTTTTATGCAAGGTGCGTGTTCACTTTAAAACATTTTTTTTCATAAAACACTGGCAAACAACATTTTGCTATGGAAGTGTAATTTCACCAATGTTTCATGGACTTTTCGCAGAAGTAAATCAAGCATCAGCTCCGCATTTACATTGTGAAAAAACTTTCCTTGCGTATGGGTTAAAAGACAATCCACTATAATTAGGGCCACTGCAATTAGGTGATTCTGCAACTCAGGCATTTTCCACATATTTATGGATTCACCGCATTTGTCACATATTCCATCATTTGCTGCATAAACTGCGGATTTTAGCAAAAAAACGTTTCTAGCTCAAATGGATCAAAAGTTACTAAAATCTCTGTGACCCGTCATACCATGCAGTGGAAGGTCTATGCAAAGGTTCCCTGGTCATTTTTCAGTGGATTATTACTGTATTTGGAAGTGAAACTAGTACAAATGAGGTGAAAACTTTGCCAAGACAGTATTAGCATGTGAAAAAAGTGAAAGAGACACAATTATGAACTAATAACATACTATCACAAAAGTGCTGCATTTGGTCGCCTAATTTGCTTTGTCTTACCACATAACTCACTCGACCCTGCTGCACAATTTCGTCCTCCACTGCTGCATAATTCCAGTGACCCTGACCTCACTGATACAATACAGAAAAATACGGCCCACACCTCCTCGAATCTCCCAACGAAACCTCCTCTGTCAAGGACTGATACAATCCAGAAAAATACGGCCCTCACCTCCTCGAATCTCCCAACGAAACCTCCTCTGTCAAGGAGGGAGAGAAAGAAATTGAAAAAACAATCCAAGAAACAACGTTTAGCAAAAAGGAGAGTGGGTCTTGACGGGCCAGCGGCTCCTAGTATCCCAGATATCAAATCTAAGGACCTTCCTTATTTTCCAATTTTCAATCTGGCTTCAAAATTCAAGTTGAAATCCATTGGGACAAGCACAACTTAGGTGTGCAACAAGGATACCATAAAGAGATCTCCCTAGACTGCTATCCCAGCTTCTCTGAGTGGGACTGCCAAAGTATCCCCCACCCAACCTGGGGCCCCCGGAAGATCCCAAATTGGTGCTCTACTAGAGTAATACCCCAGTTGTGTTGAAGATCTTATCTTAGCCCAAGTTTTTGCCAAGCCCTGTAGCACCTTCAATTTCACCTTTTTAAAGAATTTGGGATCGCCAAACTTAAACAAGAATCCTGACTGGCCAATTCCTTCGCCCTTCAATAGTGCTTCAAACGTGCTCCCAATGCCCTCTCCTGTGGGTGTTTTTAGGAGCATGCGCGCATGGGATAGCTGGAATGCCCACGCATAGATCTGCAAGTCTGGACCGGCCAGGCCCCCCTTCTCCCTACGGCGTTTAATCTTTTTCCAGGCTATCCTTGGATTTTTATTTTTCCAAATAAATGAGGTTATCTCGCCCTGTAACTTGGCTAACAAAGAAGAGTCAAAACAGAGGGGGATTGTATTAAATAAAAAAGAAACCTTTGGTAGGATGGACATTTTCACCAGGTTTACTCTGCCTAGTAAGGAAAGGGGAAGATGCATCCAGGCTCCCATTAATTTTCGACATTCTTTCGCTACTAAAGAGAAGTTTGAAGACGCATTCAGGTTGATATCTTTAAGAATGTTCAGCCCTAAATAGCGCAAGCTAGTACTGAGTTGTTCATTGAGGCCACTAGCCTCGTCGTTCCATACCATTATTTCTGTCTTTGAGGCATTTACCTCGTATCCGGATACTTCTCCAAATTCCTCTGCCAACCTAATAGCTGCCGGAAACGCAGAGCTGATCTCGGATGTCAAAATCATGACATCGTCAGCATACAGCGCGACCTTCTTCTCCCAATCTCTATATATAAAAGGCTTGATGTTGTTATCCTCTCTTAGTTTTTGAGCAAAAGGCTCAATATAGATGTCAAAAAGCAGGGGAGATAGAGGGCAGCCCTGTCGAGTTCCTCTAGTGATGGTAAAAGGTTTGGACAAACCCCCATTAACAAGTACACATGCAGTTGGACTGTGGTACAACAATTTCACAGCTCTACGGAAGCCCTCACCCACACCGAACTTAGCCAAGGCCCCCGACAGATACAATCAGTTGACCCTGTCGAAGGCCTTGGTGGCGTCCAACGTTAGAATGGCCAACGGGGCAGCGTCTGAGGTCGCCATGTCAATGGCGCCTATTAAGTCATAGGTTAACTCGAAGAGTTGACGACCCCTGACAAAACCCTTCTGGTTAGGATGCAAGATTTCAGGAACAAACAGGCCCAACCTCTTTGCCAATAAAGATGCGAAGATTTTATAATCGCCATTTAATATTGATATGGGGCGATAGGAGCCACAGTTGGAAGCAGGTTTACTCGGTTTTAATATAAGTGTAATGGATGCACTACTCCAAGAGGATGGCAGAAAGGCCCCCTCCAGTAGAATCCAATTAAATAAGATTGTAAGGAAGGGAGATATTTCCTCTGCCAGACTCTTATATATTTCTGCTGGCAGGCCATCTGGCCCTGCAGCTTTGCCCCCTTTGCTGTCCCCTATGGCCATCTCTTCCTCCTCCTTGGTGACCTCCCTTTCCAGAAGAACACTTTGTTCTTGAGATAGTCTTGGAAGGGAGATACCATCTAGCCACCTTTCTATGTCTTCAGGGTTGATGTTCTCATCTTCCTGATAAATGTTTTGAAAAAATTCTTTAAAGGAAGTTCTAATATCTATGTCTAAGGAGGCGGTTCCTTGACTAGTTGTTACAGAGTCAATAATATTACGTGCCCGGTCGGATTTTGACTTCCAGGCGAGTAACTTCCCAGCCCCTTCTCCATAATTGAAGTGAGCCAATTTGCTCACTTCCCATTTTGTAAGATACGTTGATTTAACACGGAAGCCAGATTTTCTTTAAGGGCAAGCAGTTTGGATTGTAGTATTAAAAGGTTGGTGTTAGAGTCTAGGCAGCTAGCATCAATTTCAGTTTGCGTTGCAAGAAGTTCAGCTTCAATAGAGGCTACTTCCTGTGCATACTGTCTCCTCCTATATACAACCTTACTCTTAATTATGCCTCGGAGACAGCACTTAAACGCATCCCATACTATGCTAGGTTCTGCAGAACCAATATTTATTTGCATAAACTCAAGTGCTTCAGTTCTGATAGAAAGTACATCTTCCGTTGAAGAAAGAAGAGACCAGTCGAAAGACCAAGATCTAGGGGATGGTCTAATTACTCCTGTAAGTTCCAAAAAAACAGAAGAGTGGTCTGACAGGTGGGAAGGTAGATAGTGAATGTCTTTGACTGAATCAACCAAGTCGCGACTTATCAAGATATAGTCGATTCTGGATTGATGGTGGTATTTGTGGTTACGAAAAAAAAAAAGATTGTTTGCCTGCTCTTACCCGCCAGATATCGACGTAGCCATATTGGTTCATACAACTGCGCAGAAACGCTCTGGATTTGGATGGTATCCGCTGTCTGCTGCTCGGGGACTTGTCTAAAACGGGATCTAGCACAATATTAAAGTCCCCAGCTATAATAATAGGCTCAGTAAAATGTAAAAGATGTGAAAATAGGAGCTCCAAAGGTGCAGGGTCGTCCTGGTTGGGTCCATAAAAGCCCACAAAAGTCTGGTGTACACCACCAACATCTACTGTGGTAATCACCCATCTACCTCCAGGATCTACCTTCTGAGTTATTATTCTTGACCTAATAGATTTTTTAAACAAAATAGACACACCCCTTGTGTTTAGTGATTGTGAGGTTGATACCGATATGTCCATCCACCTATTCTTTTTCATAAGATCGAGTATCTCAGCCTCAATTAGATGTGTCTCCTGGAGTATAATGACCTGACCTGTCACGGAGATATTGTAAAATCCTATTAGCCCTTGGTTTGGTGCGCAGGCCATTAACATTCCAGGAGAGAATCTTGAGATTACTCATGTGTCATATTTCCTCCTAAAAAACCAGCTGGGAAAAAAAACACCTCAACCTCCTAAAACAACTACCCAAGGAGAAGCAGTTACGATGACTGTATGAAAGAAAACCAATTAGGAACCAGTCTGAAAATGAGGATTTTTTTAAAAAATGTTTAACCCGAGCCCCTACACCCCAGTGTCCCAACCATCCCGCCCCCCTTCCCTGAGGAACCCTTGTACTATCTAACCGGAACAGATCCGGTTGTTGGTACCCCCCTGCCCTACCCCAGCCCCTGCAAAGTGAGTGCCAAATCTAAGAAAAAAAAAAGATATATATATATTTTTTTAATTTTGTTATATAGTTATCTTTTTTTTTTTTTTTTTGCCCTTTTCTTTTTTTCCAGATTGCTTACCATCTAATTCCTTAAATATCGAAGAAAAAGAAAGGAAAGAAAAAAGAGAGAGAAAAGCAGACATTTGCCTTCCCGAAACTATGATTACTTCTTACCCCTCCATTTACAATCAAGCCATATAACGTATCCCAGAAATTGGAGAGGAAAAGAGGGGAACAGGGACAGAGAGAGAAGAATGGAAGGCCAAAGGAAGGAGGGAAAAGATAAAAGCACAATAATCTACTCCCCTAGGTGGTCCACAACATGACTCTAACTACATGGATGATCAACCTGAACCACCTGCCGCGCCCTTATCGCCCTGCAAGGTCATCAACAGCTCATCTGCGGCCTGGACCGAACGGATGTTAAACATCTTATTGTTAATCATTATTTTTAGTAAGGCAGGGAACCCCATCTGTACTGTGGCTCCAGATTTCCGAAAAGCTTCCATTCTCTTACCCAACTCCCACTGTTTTTCGAGAGTGGCCCTGGATAGATCTGACCGTATTTGATAGGCAAAGCCCTTATAGTCTAGAGATTTTTGTTTTAGTGCTAAGTTAAGGATTTGCTCCTTAAGGGAGTACGTGTGAAAGTTCACTAGGATCTTCCTCGGCTTAGACCTCTGGAGGTTCCGCCTAAAGGGCTCCCTATGTATGCGTTGGATATCTCTTGCTAATTCATCTTCAGATTGGTCCAATTTTAGAGATTGCTTTAGCAGTGGAATAACTAAGCTTTTAATGTCCGACCCCTCGCTGCCCTCCGGTACATTGAGGATTCGGATATTGCTGCGCCTGGTGTGATTTTCCAAAATCTCCATCCTTTCCGATATTGCAATGTCTTCCTTCTTAAGTTTCGAGATTTCTTCCTTTGCGTTGTCTAAATGCAAAGATAACACGCCCATGGTCTCTTCCAGTACACCTGTTCTAGAGGTGAGTCCATCTATCTTATTGCCCAAGGCCTCGCAATAACTCTTGATCTCTCTCTGAATTACCGCAGATTCTTCAAACCCCCTTTTAATGTCGGCTGACAAGGTCAAAAACATTTGGTGTAAGGAGGGGGCAGGAGTGCACGCTGCAGTATTAAAAACAGAACTGTCCTCTGGCACAGGGGGAGAAACAAGAGAAACTTGCTGTGTACTACGTTGAATACCGAGGCTCAAACATTCTTTCTGAACCTGAGACTGGGGCTGGATCTTACCCCTCTGATTAATTAATTGCTGCTCCGAAACCTCCATATTACAAGAATCAAAGGTGGTGACTGAAACAGTTGGAGAAATGTGACCACCACCGGAGCTGGTAGGGCTGGTAGGGCAGTCCACAGCACCTACTTCTTCGAGCAAGGAGTCCCGTGAGATCCCTACTAAGGGGGTTTCTTCGTTCAGTCCAGGAAATAGTGTTAGTAACTGTGTTGGCAATGCAGAACCACTGCCCTGCTCAGTTAGGCTCAAAATCGGACCAGACGCTCCCCCCTCACCGCCCACTGTGGCGGGAATAGCAAGTGTTGCCTCCTCCATACCTTCCTCGGGAGGAAGAACAGATGATATAATTAAAGATGGACTAATTTGGAAAACCACCGAAGGGCACAGAGGTGTTGTGGTGTTAGTGGGATCTACAGAGCCCAAGACCGCTGAGCAATCCGGGCTACCCAATGAGCCTGGCACTGGAAGGTCGCCTGTTTGAGGGGGGCCCAGCTTAAGCACCTGGGGGACAGCTTTGAAGTACGAGCGCAGGGAAGGCATTATCCTAGAACCAGAGTCGAGTATAAGCTTCCCAGACTTAGCAGAAGGGTCTTTGCTCCCCTGGGAAGACCTAGCTTGTAAAATTGGGCCCAACCTTTCAAGATTTAAATATCTACAAATATCTAGTTGGGCTCAAGCATTAACAACACAAGCTACACGCTTTAATAAGCTTCCAATAGGGGGAGGTAGCTATCTTGAATCCCTTCTAGTAGATCAACCACCTGTAAAAAAAGAGGTTTCCCTCTGGTATACATTAATAATGGATGAAGTCGATGGGGAATTCTATCTCCCAGAGAAATTGTGGGGCACCTTGATCTCTGATCTTAATCTAAACGATCTCTGGACTATGTCCTACAAGGTATTGTGGGACTTAGTTAAGCCAGCTTGGCTTCGTAGGAACCATCTGTTCACCCTGCACAGGGCATACTACTCTCCACAAAAGATTTCCAAATTTTCATCAGGGGCCCCAGTGGCTTGTGCACGGTGTGGTCTAACAGAGGCCCTGGATTCACATATGTTTTTTGAGTGCCCTCAGTTAACTTCTTTCTGGGATTCAATAAGCAGCAAGCTCTCGACTGCCATGGGATGCACAGTAGTGATAGATCTGCGTCTCGCAATTTTTGGAATGGATCTGACTCGTAGCACTACGAAGAATCTCCTGTTTTATTCCATCCTGGTGGCCCGTAGAGAAATATGCAAACGATGGAAAGAGTCTTCTGCGCCTACATTTCATGATTGGTACACAGCGCTCCTACGGATTTCAAAATTATATCTTGCTAGGGCAGGGAAACAAGATAAGAGAGCCTTCTGGCATCTACTTGACTGGTCTCATTGAACAAACTGTTTTTTTTTTTGTGGTTTTTTTTCAGTTCCGATGATTATGTTGCCAGGTACAACCTCCCTGCTACTTTATCTGGCTGCTCTCCCTCTTCCGCTCGGTACATGGTTTGTTGATAGCAATCGAGGCAACCAGAGATTGGTCAACATCTGCCAACTGGACAATAGGGGTCAAACTAAGGGGGAGCCAGCCGTTGTTGTTGGGATCGGGCACCCACAATTTGACCTCCCTACCAGTCTCGACTGAGGCAGCATGGCGGCACCCTTCTCTTTTTCTTGCTCCTGTCTAAGTTGTCAGTAGTTTGGAACCTTGGCAGCAAATGAGGATAAAAAAATAAACAAATGAGGATAAAAAAATAAATAAATAAAACAAGGATACCATAGAAAAAACAGGACCATCGACACAGGATCCACCCGCGGGAATACCTCTGGGAGTGACCGAACTTCACTCTACAACGGCAACGTTCGGATCCCTGCCAAACAAAATCAACGGAATACCTTCCTATGACTTAGGCCTTGGGAGTCTGAACAATACTACACAGCCCGCGGCAGCTATGCAAGAAGCTCGGAACATCCAAACTAAGGGCCAGGGTCTGGCAAAAGCTTCAACAGGAGATCCTCAAACTGTATCAGAGGGAGTAGTGAAGGGCTGCTCCATGTGCCACCTACCTGAGGCTCCAACCAAAGTCTGCGGGGACTCTTCTATAAAAATGCAGAGGCTCTTCCAGCCCGAATTTATTTATGCCCCGGGAGCACAAAATCTTCAGGAGGGGAACAATCATTCATCAGAAGCACAACCCTAACAACTGGAGGTGCTTCTATCCTCAAGCAAATTAGCCAGGAGTCTGAACCATCAAAGTCCGAAAAATGCAGCTGAACTTGTCTTCTTTCCTCATTATGCCCATAAGGGCCCACACAACATCCTCAATAGAAATAATCTTCTTCGGTTGTTCAACAATATTCCAGCGCTGTCTGGGGTCAATTCTTCGGACCTTACTTTAGTCAAGTTCTCCATAATTCCAGGTAAAGGGGGCTCAGAGGCAACCATAACAACGTGGTCCCGGGAGTCCACAAGGGATGCAATCCTAAGCGAAGCAGGCAGATTTGAAAACTGGGGCTTAGAAATATGGGTGCAAACTCAACAAAAATATCCTCACTTCCTCCTTCCATCGGACCCTGCAAGGAACTATATTAGCGTTCTAAAAGGGTCCCGGGGCGCAACCCATGCCTGGCTCCCAGAAATGACGAAAGTGGACAACTTTATAAACATCTCATGTAACAGCAATCATCGCCTGGTAAGCTGCAAATTGAGTCGCCCCGTCCGTGCTTCTATTGAATACTACGGGCCCCCTCACCCAGAGCCTGCAAGTACAACTGCCCGGCAGTGTTCCTCCTAACGGGGAAGTCAACTGGTCAGATCATAATCTGACTATCACGTCCTGGAATGTGGCTGGGCTAAAGTCAATGTTCGCCTCTAAATCAGCTGTGGAATGCCTGAATAAAAGCGATATCATCTGCTTACAGGAGACCTGGTCCCTAGCTTCAACACCTCTTTTCGGCTATTATGAACTTTTTCAACCAGCTACATAGGCCAACTCCCACGGAAGACCCTCAGGGTGCCTCTCTATGTACATCAAGCACAGGTGCAAGATAACTATAGAGACAACAAAAGGGGGATGATATTCTGGATGGTAGTGGCGCTACACCAAATATCGGCAATATCAGTATTTGTTATTCTAGATATCTTAGTCGTTGGGTGCCTAGGTATGGGTCATCATCCCTGCCCACCAATGATCTGTAGATCTAAAGATATTTCTGAAAACCTATCACACCAACTTAGAATATTCCACAAGAAAACAATGTCATAAGTTAATCCACAAAGTCAAATCAGGTTGAAATAAATATATAGTTCTTTTAATCCACAAGGCTTTCTCCAAGTCCAGCCAACACTTGTTTCGTCGTATGGGCAGGTACCCACGACTTCATCAGGGCTGGGAAAGAAATAATACAAACATATATTGTAATCCCGACGTATATCGGGCAGTATTTAAACTGTACATGTGGTTAATTCGTGATTTATCAATTATGGTGTCATGCAAGTGGGATTATTCTTTACATTTTCTTTATCCACAGATTGTTGAAATAAATTCATATTCTTCTGTATTAAAGGGTGAGTATTAATGAGTAGTCAAAGAGGGGAAGATGGGAGATAGAACTCCCAAGGAGAGGATAAAAGATACCTCCACAGGAGGCAAATAGGGGCCCCACAACTCGTGTAAATCAAAAACATTCACCGGTAGCACCAGATTTCCCGGCATCATACCGGCACTATGCCTCACCAATTTTTGTCAGCCATGAACCCACGTGAGAGTAATCGCATAAGTATCAGTGCAGTGAATCCCTCAGCGGGTGAACAAATATTGACAACCCTAGTGCTCAAGAAACATTCAAGACTGAGCCTCGCAACTCAGGCTTACCTGATACTCAATTCTTGGTAGGTTATATGCCTGTAAATTATCATAAAGTATAGAAATCTTGTAACTTCATTATAAATATTATTATCATCCGTATACACAACTGTGCCGGCCCAGAAACGTACCTTCTGGCTGGTTATAATTCCGACCCAGCCTCACACGGCTGGGTTGATAATCTTTCAAAACCCGGGTCTGTCCTCCTATTCATGCTGTGGGAAAATATGTATATATTGCATATTACCCAGATGATTATGAAATATATAGACACAGCAAATAGCTACCCTAATGATCAAATTGTCAGGTTCTTAAAACTCTTATATAATACCAGCATTGTGTATCTTAGTCTAATATCACGTTCCCAAAAGGCGATCCGTTATTACATCTATATTATTTATATCTCTCTGTCGCTTACCTTTAAATCGATAATGCAATCCTATAGCCCGTAATGTGACCAGGTTCAAATAGTAGGGATCCAATTCATTTGTGGGATCAGTTTCAGTTATTCTTCGCGTAGGTAATGAATATTAGTATCGTCACTCCAGCTAAAATTCGCACGGGGGAAAAAAGAAATATACATACGGATGTTCGTTAGTATTCCGTTTGTGTAACCTGATGAGAATTCTTGCTGTGTTTCAAAAAGTATCGCTATCATCCCTACCTTCGTATTATGAAGTCCCGGGATACAAATCTGCAGCGTGTAGAACCGGTCTCTCCGTTATTTGGAAGAACCGCGTCTCCTAACCCGGAAGTCTATTAAAGCAATCTGGCCTTCCTGCTATGAACTGCTAGAATGTCAGCACCTAAACGCGACGGCGTGCTAGACCGCCATTTTGGGTCAGTAAAAAGTGCATTCCCCCACGATTACAGTGCAAACTACTGGTCGGAACAACACTGTTAACAGCCCGAATCCGCAGTTAATCTCACAGAATAATATCGATCTAAATGTAAAGCGTCTTAAATCTCTTCTCGAACAAAACGTCATCTTATTTATTGTGTGTGACTAGTCACTAACTCCAACATTATCCTTCTCTATAAGCTTGGTAGTAAAGCGCTTTCACAGGGTGTGGCATTACCTTAATATTAATAAGGTGTACCCGTATTGAATTCAGGATACTATTGTCACCGGTAATGCCTGACACCGAAATGTGGGGCAGGATAAGTACATGTAGTGTAGAATATAAAACAATATAGTAGGCCAGAATATTAGTCAAATACAATATTTCAATTCTATGAGATATAATTCTAATACATGATCGGTGAGGCATACTCATATAGATATATCATACTCATGTCTAAGTGAGTTCATTATTTCATATACTATTTCTGTAGTAAATGGTTAGCCAGAGGGCACATTAGTCTTTCGCTATGATTATATGTCATTCATCATGCAACAATCACATTTCAACAGTCACTTTAAACGTATATATCATACAGATAGACATATTGTGGTGATGTTGATGGTAAGAAAAACATGTTATTCTCCCAAAAAATAATGTAATTCCTGGTCTGAGTTCATCCCATATTCAACCGCCCGCATTGTCAGGATCCATGTTGCTTCCCTACGATGTAGAGATAATTCCCTGTTGCCCCCTCTGGGGTCATTTCTGACTTGATCAATGGCACAAAAACCAATAATTGTGTTCCTGCCTTGACTGGGACACTCATTAACATGTGTGGCAGTATTGTATCTTGCGTCATGGTGTCAAATCGCTCTTACATGTTCAAATATCCTTTCTTTGAGGGCTCTTTTTGTACTGTCAATATAAAAGCTTCCACATTTTCAGGTAATCATGTATATTACAAAACAGCTATTGCAATTTAACATTTGTTTTATTCTGAATTCTCTTCCCATGTAATTGCAAAATGTTTTTGTTTTGTTCATAGCCATGGGACATAATTTGCATGTCCCACATTTGTGAAAACCCACACAATTCTGCGTTAGCCAATCTGGTGTTGTCTTAGGAGTTGATGGGTAAGTGGGGCTCACCCAGGATTTGATGTTCTTCCCCCTTCTATAAGTAATTAGGGCTGTTCTGCAATGTGATTGATCAAAGATTTATCATTGTTTAATATCCACCAGTGTTTTTTCATGCTGTTTCTCAGTGTGATTGCTGCCTCATCATAGTTAGTATTAAGTCTAATTTTTGTGTTGCCACTATTTACATTCTGTTTGTGTTGCAGTATGGCATCCCTGGGTATACTGTTAATTCTGTGTTCTGCCTTCATAATCGTGTCTGCATCGTACCCTCTGGCTCTAAATCTAGTTCTCATATTTGTCTTACATTTTGAGAAGTCTCTGTCTTTGCTACAGTTCCTGCGTGCTCGTGTCAATTCTCCAAAGGGAATGGATTGGATCTGATGTTTTGGATGTGAACTACCAGCATGTAATATGGCATTGTATGAGGTTGGTTTTCTATACAGTTTGCTCTGTATTGAGGCAGCAATCCAGAAGGCAGAACACAGAATTAACAGTATACCCAGGGATGCCACACTGCAACACAAACAGAATGTAAATAGTGGCAACACAAAAATTAGACTTATTACTAACTATGATGAGGCAGCAATCACACTGAGAAACAGCATGAAAAAACACTGGTGGATATTAAACAACGATAAATCTTTGAACAATCACATTGCAAAACATCCCCTAATTACTTATAGAAAGGGAAGAACATCAAATCCTGGGTGAGCCCCATTTACCCATCAACTCCTAAAACAACACCAGATTGGCTAACGCAGAATTGCGTGGGTTTTCACAAATGTGGGACATGCAAATTATGTCCCATGGCTATGAACAAAACAAAAACTTTTTGCAATTACATGGGAAGAGAATTCAGAATAAAACAAATGTTAAGTTGCAATAGCTGTTTTGTAATATACATGATTACCTGTAAATGTGGAAGCTTTTGTATTGGCAGTACAAAAAGAGCCCTCAAAGACAGGATATTTGAACATGTAAGAGCGATTCGACACCATGATGCAAGATACAATACTGCCACACATGTTAATGAGTGTCGCAGTCAAGGCAGGAACAAATTAAATGGTTTTTGTGCCATTGATCAGGTCAGAAATGACCCCAAAGGGGGCAATAGGGAATTATCTCTACGTCGTAGAGAAGCAACATGGATCCTGACAATGCGGGCGGTTGAATATGGGATGAACTCAGACCAGGAATTAGATTATTTTTTGGGAGAATAACATGTTTTTCTTACCATCAACATCACCACAATATGTCTATATGTATGATATATACGTTTAAAGTGACTGTTGAAATGTGATTGTTGCATGATGAATGACATATAATCATAGCAACAGACTAATGTGCCCTCTGGCTAACCATTTACTACAGAAATAGTATATGAAATAATGAACTCACTTAGACATGAGTATGATATATCTATATGAGTATGCCTCACCGATCATGTATTAGAATTATATCTCATAGCATTGAAATATTGGATATGACTAATATTCTGGCCTACTATATTGTTTTATATTCTACACTACATGTACTTATCCTGCCCCACATTTCGGTGTCAG
This sequence comes from Lissotriton helveticus, assembly GCF_964261635.1. Classification (NCBI taxonomy): domain Eukaryota; kingdom Metazoa; phylum Chordata; class Amphibia; order Caudata; family Salamandridae; genus Lissotriton; species Lissotriton helveticus. The sequence goes on along the minus strand of NC_136073.1, from coordinate 140,380,003 downwards.
GCATTACCGGTGACGATAGTATCCTGAATTCAATACGGGTACACCTTATTAATATTAAGGTAATGCCACACCCTGTGAAAGCGCTTTACTACCAAGCTTATAGAGAAGGATAATGTTGGAGTTAGTGACTAGTCACACACAATAAATAAGATGACGTTTTGTTGGAGAAGAGATTTAAGACGCATTACATCTAGATCGATATTATTCTGTGAGATTAACTGCGGATTCGGGCTGTTAACAGTGTTGTTCCGACCAGTAGTTTGCACTGTAATCGTGGGGGAATGCACTTTTTACTGACCAAAAATGGCGGTCTAGCACGCCATCGCGTTTAGGTGCTGACATTCTAGCAGCTCATAGCAGGAAGGCCAGATTGCTTTAATAGACTTCCGGGTTAGGAGACGCGGTTCTTCCAAATAACAGAGAGACCGGTTCTACACGCTCCAGATTTGTATCCCGGGACTTCATAATACGAAGGTAGGGATGATAGCGATACTTTTTGAAACACAGCAAGAATTCTCAACAGGTTACACATACGGAATACTAACGAACATCCGTATGTATATTTCTTTTTTCCCCCGTGCGAATTTTAGCTGGGGTGACGATACTAATATTCATTACCTACGTGAAGAATAACTGAAACTGATCCCACAAATTAATTGGATCCCTACTATTTGATCCTGGTCACATTACGGGCTATAGGATTGCATTACCGATTTAAAGGTAAGCGACAGAGAGATGGGTTCATGGCTGACAAAAATTGGTGAGGCATAGTGCCGGTATGATGCCGGGAAATCTGGTGCTACCGGTGAATGTTTTTGATTTACACGAGTTGTGGGGCACCTATTTGCCTCCTGTGGAGGTATCTTTTATCCTCTTCTTGGGAGTTCTATCTCCCATCTTCCCCTCATTGACTACTCATTAATACTCACCCTTTAATACAGAAGAATATGAATTTATTTCAACAATCTGTGGATAAAGAAAATGTAAAGAATAATCCCACTTGCATGACACCATAATTGATAATTCACGAATTAACCACATGTACAGTTTAAATACTGCCCGATGTATGGCGGGATTACAATATATGTTTGTATTATTTCTTTCCCAGCCCTGATGAAGTCATGGGTACCTGCCCATACGACGAAACACGTGTTGTCTGGACTTGGAGAAAGCCTTGTGGATTAAAAGAACTATATATTTATTTCAACCTGATTTGACTTTGTGGATTAACTTTTGACATTGTGTTCTTGTGGAATATTCTAAGTTGGTGTGATAGTTTTTCAGAAAGGTGCAAGATAACGGCGACCCCCATCCTTCGGAACTCAATGACAGGTCAGACAGTGTTAATTAACGGCCTGTCATCTTCAGGCAGGGCCACACCCATGCTTCTAATCAACGTCTACCATAACTCAATGAAATCCACAAAAGTAACTGCTACAGAGCGACTGATTAAGCATCTGGCTGACCTGTTATTGGAATTTGCATCAGCAGAAGTTCTGCTAATAGGGGATTTTAACATCAAAGGTCTGGTTACCAACGTGGGTCCGGCCATCAGAAGCAAAGAACAAGAAGCCATGATCACATTCTTAATCAATCATAATCTATGTTCCGCTAGACAAATTAGATTGGAACAGAATCCTGGGACCTATTTTCCACCAACCTTTAAGAACATCTCTACAATTGACTATATTTTCCTCTCACCATTTCTAGGAAACAAACTAATTAGGATGGAAATCCTCCACCGTCACGAGAGGGACCACAACCCCTTAACGGTAACAATGGAATTGCTAGTGCCAGCCGCCGCGGAAATAACAGTGGTGGGGCACTCAACGCTGGCAGAATTCCACACTTTAGTCAGGAAAATTAAATGGGATTCATCAGGTTCTGCCAAGGTGGGCACTTGGCTTACAGGAGAGACTCCCAATTTCAGGCACAGCTCTACCACTGACTTACATCATCGGTGGGACAGCGCTATCAGAAAATTGCAAAATATTTTAACGGGACCCGAGGCCCAACAAAAATCTTACGAGCTACGCCCGAAGTGGATCTACGACCCAGAGCTAACCACCAAAAGAAAAGCCTTTAGGAGAGCTGTGCGCCTGCATAAATTGAATGGCACGCCGCACTCGGCCCACAATATGGCATTTCTGCGCAAGTCCTTCAGAAAATCAGTATGGGCTGCAAAGAGATTAAAAGAACAAAAAGAGTGGATACAAATATTTGCCCTGTTAAAGGGCAAGAACCTATCCCAGTTCTGGAACTAAAGGAACAAGCTCCGCTCGTAGAATAACAACAGAGGGAACGCAGTTCGTGACGAAGTTTGGGCCCAGCATGTAACCCAACTCTACGGCAGTGACACGTCGGATTTCGTGGTGACCGAATTAAGAGACAATGTCGATCTACCGTTGACTGATCTCCTCGAGCTGACCTCTGCAGCCGAAGTCTCCAAACTTCTGAAGGTAATGAAAAACGACAGGGCTCCCGGGCCTAATGGCCATCCTGCAGGGGTATTTAAATGTGCTCTAGAGGAGTGGGCCGAACTTCTTGCCTCATTATTCAACAACGTGTTTATGACCCGCCAGTTACCAGACTCTTGGCTCTGCTCGATCTTATGCCCCATCTTCAAGAAAGGAAACCCCATGCTCCCAGCAAACTACCGACTTATTGCCCTACTAGATCTTGAGGCAAAGGCATATGCCCGGTGTCTCCTTAAGCTCTTAGAAGATTGGGTAGCAGAAAACAATATTCTACCCTACTTCCAAACAGGGTTTCGCTCCTCAGCCTCCACCATAGATAACATCACAAACTTGGCTTTTCTGAGTCAACAGGCGCACAAAAAAATAACCTTCCACTATATTGCTGCTTCATAGACTACAGCGTAACCTTTGATAAAGTGTCCCGCGGCACTCTATGGAGGAAACTGGACAAATGGGGGATTCCACAGAACCTGCTAGGAGCCCTTATCTCTCTCCATAAGAACACCTGGGTGCGAATTAAAACTGGCCCTAAGACAGTCTCCAGAAAAATCGCCATCGGAGACGGTCTGAAGCAGGGCTGTGTTCTCGCCCCGCTTTTGTTCAATCTTTACACTGCCGACCTGGGAACATATCTGAAGAAAAGCAATTTACTCCCGCCAAAGCTGGGTCCTGCAAAATGGGATCTGCATATTCTAAAATATGCTGATGATATTGTCATAATGGACCAGACAAAAACGGGGCTCCAACGAGCGTTAAGTAAGCTTCATACATGGCTAAAATCAACCAAGAAAAGACCAAGGTGATGATATTCGGCAGCTGTAAGAACAAGAGAAGTTTAAGGTGGCACATCGGGCCTGCAATGATTAAATCAACTGCAAAATATAACTATTTGGGAGTATGGTTCTGTGAGACTTCAAGATCAACAGCTCATCTAGCTGCCATGAAAAAAAGAGCAGGGGCAATAACATACTCCCTGTCTCGACTGAGCAGCCCTTCCGCAGAACCTATCTTGAAAGTGATCAAAGCCACACTACTCCCCGCCTTAAACTATGGGCATCAGGCCTTTCCCGGTGCATGCTGTGCGAGTCTTGACCATGCCCAAGTTTCCATCTACAAAAAAATCTTTCATCTTCCGAAATTCATTCAGAGGACAAGACTACGTTTGGAGCTGGGCCTACAAAGGCAGTCCATTTACTGCAAGGCACATACTTTGAAATATTTTATAAGGTCATTAAAAGCAGCAGATACCACCCTAAAATTCCGCTTAAAAGAGATCTTTAACAGCCTTGGAAATCCATGGAATCGTCATATTACAAAGGCAATTAAATCACTAGAGGTTGACAGTTCCCTGCTCATTTCAGACTCAATTCCATACTCAGTGTGGAAAAACATCATCAACAAGCAGGTGAAACTAGTTTCCCATCGGATGGACCTACAGGCTTTAAATACACCAACTGTCTTGCTTCCCATGAACGTCTCATACCAGCCCGGGGTACCGCAATTTTATCTACTGGAAAACCTGAAAGCAGTGGCACGGAAAAACATAATGTTTATGCGCCTTCTAGGCCTGTGCTCTACGGCCTCTTACAGATTGGCCCCTTCAAAGGAAGGGGGGGCCTGTAAACTGTGCCCATGCTATAAAGAATCATGGACGCACCTTCTGTGTTGTTGCCCTGCCAAGGATGCCCCTAGACGGCATTTATTAAAACCTTTATTTTTCAAATGGGGCACTAGGTCATGTTGGGAGGCGACGGCTCTGTCCTTTACCTCCACAGACATTCAAGCGCTTGCTAGGGTTGGAAAGTTTGTCAGACTCTAGGCTAATTTCTTTTCGCCCTCCTCGCCTCCTGCGCTTCCTGCCCCTCCCCCCCCAAAAACGTATTACTGACTTTTTTTGTCCCCTGGTTTAGCACCTCTTGTTCTAATTCTTTTTTACTTTTTGGATTTCAATAGTGATTTAACAATGGTAGTCATAAGACAAATGTATAGTTTTCTTAAAAATGTCAGTGTATCTCTTCAGCTTCGTTTCTTGATGTGATAATTGTGTTAATATGGATATTTTATAGCAATGGTTTTAACTAAGTGTGCTAACCAAATAAACTAAACTAAACAGTGGCCCTGGTTTATAATGTTGCCCACACTATAGTATCAATATTTGGCCAGATGTAGGGGATACATATAACTGATATGTCTCTTGGTTCATTTGTCGTATCAGTACATAAACATTTTCAAGGTCAAGTTTAGAAACACACAGCTCTAAGAAATGCTACATAATGGAGTAAACATTCTACTGTGCTAAAAGCCAAGATTTACATGTAAAAAAGTACAAAAAACACATATATCTGTATATGACCTATGATACACGAAGTACTTACCAAAAATGCAGATAGCCGGCTTGGCTAAAAGCCAAGATTTACATGTAAAAAAAGTACAAAAAACACATATATCTGTATATGACCTATGATACACGAAGTACTTACCAAAAATGCAGATAGCCGGCTTGGCTGTAGGAGGCAAGTAAAAACCGTGGCCTGTGATCTCCCTATTAATTTGCTGTCTTCCCTAACTGTTTAGCAAATGTGTCAGTACACTTTCTGTATCACTACTGTATAAATTGTAATTAGAAAGTAGAAAACAGAACCATGGCCCGTACGGGGATCGAAACCGCGACCTTGGCGTTATTAGCACCACGCTCTAACCAACTGAGCTAACCGGCCACTTTCACCGCATCCAGAGGGTGTCAGAGAGACACCAAGAGAGAGAGAATCTACTCGGAATTTTTTGATTTTTCATATGTCTTACGTGACTCCCTAACACGTCGTTCAGGAATGGCGAGTGGTTTTTCGCGCCTTTGCACCATCCAGAGAGGAGCTAAGGGCTACGACGCATGCTTCATCAGGACACATGTTAACTCTTCACCTCGTCTCTCTCTCCGCCTCGTCCTCTCCACACACACAGTCTCACCCCTTCACTCTCCCCGGGGGTCTTTTGGGCATCACAGGTTCGCACGCACACTTCCGTGCTCGTCACGGTTAAAACCCAGGCATACGGGGCGTGGCTTCGGTGCCGCGCAAGATGGCCGGCTAGGTGTAGAGCTCCGCTACACCGTTCAACACCGCCAAAGATTTTCCCATGTAAACGGGAACATGCTCGAGCCTCACTGCCGGATTTAATTACCGGAGTCTCAGGGGAACAAGCGGAGCGGCTTTTCGGCTCTTCAGGTGCCGTTTTTCACCGTCTCCGTGATGTTTCGACTGCTCCTCACGGAGCCGCCATTTTGAGGTCCCCTCATCCCCCGGACCTCTACCTTCGGACTCCGCCACAGCACTACTGCGCAACGTGTCTCTGGACAACACCGACCCTGGATATGCCGACTGTGGTGGTGAGCAAGTTTTTCATGTGGTGACTTTCAGCCACGTCATTTTTCCTTTTTCTCCCCTCACTGAGGCAGAGTTGCTGAAGCACATTGACAGAGCGGTTAACCTCTACGACCCGCTTTTTCATCTATGAACGTTTTTACAACCCTTAGCGCTACTCCTCATGTTCCACCTCATGGCGTTTTCCTAATTGTTTTTGGGACTTTTCTGCGCATTTCTTCCATCTCGGCTGCTTCATGACGCAACACCCTCTTTCTTTCAGCTGTCAGCATATGTTCACTCTAATTCCCTGACGCTCTCTTCTGCGACTACAAGCGCCTACTCACTTTCTCCTCTGCATCTGCTGTTTTTTTTTTTTGGGAACGTCTTGCCTCCCACGGCGCTTCAACTCTCAGAGACTTGTGATTACTCACTGGCACACAAAAAATAAAACTACAAGGAAAACCATTTATATGCTGAGGATACGTAAACCTCATTTTGTCTTTACCCCCTCTGCGAACACTTTGGTGGGTTCTTCATCTGAGATATCCAAGTCGAATTGCTCTACCAAAATGTCGACTCCAAAATCATCTTTGGCTCATTCATCTACTGGTAAGCCCTCTCCACCGGCTCCATCAGGCAAGCGCCCTAAACAAAATTCTCCTACGCCAGAGGACACCTCTCCGGCCTCGTCTATTGATCAGATTTTGGAGGAATTGCGAGCAATGCGTCCCTTTATTGAAAAGACGAGTACGGATATGCAGCTTTTGAAGGACAAGTGGGAGTCCATGGATGCCCGAATTTCTACTGTTGAGCTTCATATCCCTGAGCTCCAATCCAATACGCAACGTATTGTGGCATTAGAAAAGACTGTCCTCTCCCTACAAAAACATACAGAAGATTTGGAAAATCGCAATAGGAGAAACAACCTCCGTATTTACAATCTGCCGGAAAATCTTGAGGGTGACAATCCAGTGACTTTCTTTACCTCCTTCCTGCCGGAACTTTTGGACTTGCCCCCTTCTACATCCATCAGTATACAGAGAGCCCATAGATTAGGTGCCAGAACAGATTCTTCTTCCACACCTCGTGGAGTCATCATCCTCTTTTTGAAGTACACGGATCTCCTTTTGATTCTTTCAGCAGCAAGGAACAAAAAACAAGTGACTTGGAAAGGTCAACGAGTGTACCTATCTCAAGATGTCTCTAACGTCACTGCCTCCAGACGTAAAGAATTTCTGGCTATGCGTCCTTCTCTACGCTCTATGGGAGCAAGATATGGCCTGTTTCACCCTTGCACTTTCAGAGTCACCTATCGCAATAAGACTTGGTCATTTCAGGAACCGGGTGAACTACGGAATTTTCTCCTTTTACAGAATGAAGAAGGAATGGACGCCTCCTCCTCTGCTTCGTACAGTGCTTCGAACAGTGGCTGAACTTTGGCTTTTGTTGTCTTCATGTCTTGTTTTCTAGTAATCTTTCTATGAACTCACGTACCTCTCTACATTCCTTATTTCGATCTTAACCTTCTCATTTTCCTTATCTTCTCTTTGAATGTCTCTCTCTTTCGTCTCTTATATCTACCTATTATCTCTTTCTAACTTCTGGATCTATATTTTCTGTCACATGTTCCGTATGTTAACAATTTTTCCTTTTTCCCCAGGCAGATATATATCGGATGTTCCCTTCACCATCTTGTTCCATCCCGTGTTCCTTTTTGTGCGGTCTCGGTGTGGCTATGCTCCTGATCCTGGTTTGTCCATCTTGTAACGCATCACCACCTTCCCACCTTCCCCCTGTGTGTACTTCCCCCTCCAGGTATGTTCAATACAGTCATCCTTTTGGATTTGTACTGTCTTCTATGCCTTCTCTCTCTTCTCCCTTCTCCTTCCTTTGCTGATCTTCTCTCCTTTTTCCTATCCCTCTCCCTTTCCCCTTTTCTTTTTCTTTTTCATTCTCTACTTATTCTTCCTTCTACCTTTTTGATGATTCTTATGGTTATTATCTCTCTACAGTTTGAATTACTAAATGTACAGTATGTTTTTGCAATTTTCAATTTTGATCAATTTATTACTCTTTCACCTTCAAAGTTGTTTCATGGAATGTGAAAGGATTTAATCATCCTATCAAACGGCAAAGAGTACTCTCACACCTCTCTTCTTACAATCCAGATATTGTTCTTATTCAAGAAACCCACCTCTCAGACATTGAATCCTTAAAGCTAAAGCGATTGTGGGTTGGAACTGTTTTATTCTCTCCTGCTTCTCAGAAAAAGAACGGGGTGGCTATTTTGATTCATAAACGCCTTCAGTGTAAAGTATTACTAGAAGAAAAAGACGATGAGGGGCGTTGGATTTTGGCTAAACTACTCATTAATGCTATCCCAATTACTGTGTTCAATGTTTACGGTCCTACGTATTTTGACTCCTCTTTTTGGCCCTCCATTACAGCAAAATGTGTTCAATATAAGGATGATTCTTTCCTACTAGGTGGAGACTGTAACCAGATCATTGACCCCTTTTTAGACCGCAAATCTTCTGTTTGTTTTTCTCCTCACAAACCACATAAACAATTTCTTGACACTATCACTCAAATTCATCTTGTGGACTCATGGAGACTCACTCACCCAGATGTTATGGATTTTTCCTTTTTCTCTCCTCCTCATGCTTCCTTCTCTCGTTTGGACTACATTTTTCTATCTTCATCTCTATCTCAACACCTTATAACCTCTTCTATTGAACCTATTGTTATCTCTGACCATGCTCCTATTATTACTGTTTTTGACCTTCTCCCTCCTACTCCTAAATCTTCTCGTTGGCGTTTTAACCCTTCTCTTCTTACTGATCCTCTTTTTTCCTCCTCTTTTCGTTCTTTCGCTTCTGAATTTTTTCAACTTAACTCTACACCTGATACCCCTCCTCATATTCTATGGGATTCCTTCAAGGCCACTGCCCGAGGTTTTATTATTGATTTTGTCTCTAAAAAGAAGAAAAAATTCCTTCAAAAGCGTAAAGTTACCCTTGCTCACATTAAATCGCTGGAACACCAATTCTATACTTCTTCTACTAAGCATATGTCTCCTGAACTTCTCCAAGCTAAGATTGCTTTTAACAAGCTTACTACAGATTCAGCCTCCTCTTTTCTCCTCCGGAGCACCGCATGATACTACGGAGGTCGAAACAAATCGGGTAAATTATTGGCTAACTATCTAAAATCACGTAAAGAACGAACTAATATTGATTCCATTTACTCCCCCTCTAATATTCTTCTTCATACAGATGCAGAAATTTTGGAACAATTTCACTCTTTTTATGAATCTTTATACACTCCTGAGAACCCCCCCACCCCAGCGCTTATTCAATCTTATTTTGATAACCTGCCCCAGCCAGATACCTCCCACCTTAATTTTTCGGCCGTTGATATTGATCTCACTATTGCAGAGTTGTCCACTGCTTTATCCTCCCTCACTAAAGGCAAGACTCCAGGACCTGACGGCTTTCCAGTTGAATTTTACCTACATTTTTCGGATCTCCTCTTACCTAAACTTCTATTTCTTTTTCAGTCTTTTTGTTCTACTGGATCGGCCCAAGGCTCATTTCAGGACGCTACCATATGCCTTCTCCCTAAAGAAGGTAGAGACCCTAAGTTTTGTAAAAATTATCGACCTATATCTTTAGTTAATGTGGACTATAAGATTTTTGCAAAATTATTAGCTCTTCGCCTTGACCCGCTCCAACCACATCTCATAGGCAAAGAGCAATGTGGTTTTGTTAAGGGACGCCTTACTTCGGATAACTCCAGACTCTTCCTTAATGTTTTAAGTAAAGCCCCCTCACTATCGATTCCCCTTGCAGCCATTTCCGTAGACGCTGAGAAAGCCTTTGATCGGGTTGACTGGTCCTTTCTCATGGCTTCTTTAAAATGGCATGGCTTCAGTCCTAAATTTATCTCTTATATCTCTTTGATATATTCTATGCCCAAGGCCTCTGTTCTCGTCAATGGTAACCTCACTTCTCCATTTACGCTTCAACGTGGAGTACGTCAGGGCTGTCCTTTGTCACCTCTTTTATTTATTTTGGCGCTTGAACCCTTCCTTACTTCCATACGTAACAACCCCTCCATTTCTGGATTTCCGTATGGTGACCATCATCTTAAATTATCTGCATATGCTGACGATATCCTTTTATTTATTTCTGACCCAGTCACTTCTGTTCCCTCTCTATTAATTGAATTTGAAAATTTCTCTTTGGTTTCAGGTTATAAAATAAATTCTGACAAAACAGAAATTCTTCCCTTAACCAAATTTTGTCTTCCCCACTTCTTCACTTCCACAGGCTTTGCTTGGAATTCTAAGAAAATTAAATATCTTGGTGTACTTTTCTCTAACTCTATTTCCTCTTCTATTCAATATAACATGAACGCGGTCATCTCTAGAATAGACTCATTACTCTCTTCTTGGAATCCTCTCTTCCTTTCCTGGTGGGGTCGTCTTGACTCCATCAGAATGATGATTGCCCCGATTTTGATCTACTTATTATCCATGCTCCCAATTCGTATTCCAAATTCATATTTTCGCCGCATTGATTCTGTTTTGTCCAAATTTCTCTGGAAACAGAAGAAGGCTCGTATATCTCTCTTACACCTTCGTAAATCTAAACTTAATGGTGGCACCAACTTTCCAGACTTTCGCCTTTACCACAAGTCCTTCTCACTTCGACAAGCTTCCCGCTGGCTATCTCAGGAAACCTCCCCCTTTTCACCCCTCTGGCTTTCTGTCGAACAGGAGTTATTACTTCCTTACTCTTTACAAGAGGTCATTCGCTTCACTTCTAAAGCCCCATGCCTTAACCCCCTTTTATTCAAGCATACCTCTTCTCTTCTACGGCCTTTACTCCTCTCTCCCTCGGTCTCTCAGGAATCCTTCTTACTATTACCTATATGGTACAATTCACTAATTTTAATACATAACAGACCTATTGCATGGCCCTCATGGAGAGCGAAAGGTATCATCTGGGTACGTCATCTCTTTGATGGCTCATCCCCCTGCTCGTTTCCTAAATTCCAATCCCAATTCCACTGCCCTCCTTCTTTTGCAAAGAAATTCCTCATCCTTATGACAACCATTTTAGATTGTTATTATTCTCTCCCTTCTGAAGGCCTACCAGCCTCATCTTCTTCTCTACTTACCGTCCTCTCTACCGTTCCTAAAGCTATCCTTATTTATCGGTATTTCTCGGCCCCCGACCCAGACCGTCTCAAATCGAAATTGGAATTATCTTGGGAGAAAGATTTAGGTTCTTCGTGGTCAACTTCTCTGTGGGACAAAATATGGGCCAGATCTTTGAAGATTTCCCGGACTGCCTCTCTCACTCAATCCCTATTTTTCTTCTACCACAGACTCTACCTTTCTCCTCTTTCTATTTCTCGCTTTCAATCCACTTATATACCTACTTGTTGGACCTGTACTGCTCCCAATGTGGATCTTCTACACCTTTTCTTCCTCTGTCCTTCAGTTCGCATTTTTTGGTCTCAGATCTGCTCTCGCCTCTCCCGCATTTTCAACATCTCTATTCACTTTTCCACCTCTTTTGTCTTTCTAGGTAGCCTTTCCGATGATTTGGACCTCCCTCCACATTCACACGGCCTTTTTGATCTTATGTTGGCCCTTGCACTGCAGCACATTGTTTCTAACTGGAAGTCCTTAAACACTTTGTCTCTAAATTGTTGGTGGAATCTAGTATGTCAATCACATAGACTTGATGTTGCCTTTGCCTCCTCCTGCAAGCCCTCCCGAAATGTTGAACTCTACTGGTTACCTCTCACTTTATATTTAGATCAATCTGCCAAAAAGGCATACTCTCCACTTTCCTCGGATAATTTCAAACCTCCTTGAACACATGTACTCTTGCCTGTAGTTTATGATATTTTTCAATTTCACTATTGTGCTTTTTAACTTTATACTTGTTTCCTTTTTGCTCACAGTTCATATTTCAAGTAATTGCTCATTATTGTGTACTTTACTGTACTTTTTGACGAATGTTCATTGTATTTTCTATTTTTATTCATTCTTTATGCCATTAACATCCATTTATTTCCCTCCCCCCCTCCCCCCTCCTTCCTCCCTGTAAAATACTTCAAAATGCTTTGCTTTTCATTGTGATATTGGCTACTTATGTTTAATTTATCCCACCCTTTAACCGTTTTCTCATATTTTGCTGATGTCACCTTATTGTATTATCTGATTTTACTTAATAAAGCTTTCAAACTTAAAAAAAAAAAACCCAGGCATACAGCATCACCCTTACACTTTTTTGCCTGTCAAACAGCTCATACCGAGAAACCCCCATTAACATCCGCTGCGAGGGACCTTCACCCCTTCTCACTTCCGTTTTCTGTGACTCTGCGGGGTTCATACTGTGCACTTTCGCAGTTCGTTTATGACAAAGGGGTTTGAACTCCATCCTATGTGACGAAACGGAAGACGAAGAGCTGCAATTCACAACCCTAAGTGAATCAACAGGCTTTCTAGAGAAACAATCCCTTCCAGTCTAAACGACTTGTCCAAGGTGCCCGGCTACATGCTCTTTTATTCTTCGTATTTAACATGTGCCAGTTTACGATGTCGCAATGCTTCAAACCATGAAGGGATGGAAATATAAGTGAAATTAATTAAAAACATAAAATATATTTTTAAAAATCCTAGAACGTACTAAAAGCTTACTTGCGCCCAACGTGGGGCTCGAACCCACGACCCTGAGATTAAGAGTCTCATGCTCTACCGACTGAGCTAGCCGGGCACTTGAGTAAGGGATGGGCACATACTTTTATGTGCCATGCTCAAAATCGGTCTGTTCAGTGTTGTGGGATGGTTAGTTCTATCACAGTATCTGCTGATCTTCTAAGGAAGAAGAGATGGAGGCACAGCTGTATGGTCTGGGGCGTTTTGTTGTAGCTCTACTGCGAGAGACACAATCAACATATGGAGGCTTATAAGGCACCACAGATAGATTAATGGGCACAAGAGTTAGGTCTGGGTCTTGGTTGCTAGAACTATTCACCTCTCCCTTTCTTCCATCCTTTCCTCCACGTTCTCTTAGTTTCTTCCTACATCACTCTCCTTCCCTCACCGTGCCCTGCATCTCGTCCCGTTTTTGAGGGGGCGATTGGAGGGTCCTCTTCTTGGCTATCTGGTCCTGTGTTGAATTGTGATACTTTAGAGTAACCTTGTGTCTTTCTTGTACAATAAATGGAATGAGAACAGTTATGTCATTTAAGCATTACAATGTATGTGGGCCTCATTCGCTGGATTATAAACAGGACCACTGGATTTATGCGATTCTGCAGATACTGCGTTGTTCGCATACTTATGGATTTGCTGCAACTACCATATAATCCATCATGATTTTATACAAAACAAGGGAACCCAAAGGTATAGCACTAGGGACCTTGGGCAGTAACGTATTACAAAAAAACAGGGGTCCCTAGTAGTTCAGGGATCTTTCGCAAAAATGATAGACATACGCTCAATAGTATGTATGACCTTTGTCCAGCCGGACAGGAATTTTAATTAAAGTGATAAGCAAGAATAAAGAGGATTTTTTACACAGTGGGTGCAGCCAGCAACCCACAGGGGACGAGACAAAACAAGGGGATGGGGTTAGAACGAACAAGGCGGTCTGTATACTAGTAGTTCAGTGAACAGACAAAAATACATTTTAGAAGCATCATTGTATACAATTTATACTTTTCATTTTACATATGACGCCAAAATGTCGACGACGTTTCGATGCCTATTGTGAAATGAGTGGCATCATCTTCAGGACAGAGAATAAAAAAGCTTGTCTTGAATATCTTTAGGCAATTTTTGGCCAGATTTAGGTCCAAACATTGTTTATTTCCAGGGGGCGGTGCCCAATATCAAGGGACATATGGTGGGGTACTCAATTATCTGAGCATTTTCCAAACCAGGGCAAGAAAGCCTCTTCATAGGAGACCGGACCGATCGTGTCTCATTCCTGGTTGGGTTGCTCGATGGCAATTCTGGGCTCAGATGGGCGGGGATCGCGATCGCGATCGGTCCGGTCTCCTATGAAGAGGCTTTCTTGCCCTGGTTTGGAAAATGCTCAGATAATTGAGTAGCCCACCATATGTCCCTTGATATTGGGCACTGCCCCCTGGAAATAAACAATGTTTGGACCTAAATCTGGCCAAAAATTGCCTAAAGATTTTCAAGACAAGCTTTTTTATTCTCTGTCCTGAAGATGATGCCACTCATTTCACAATAGACATCGAAACGTCGTCGACATTTTAGCGTCATATGTAAAATGAAAAGTATAAATTGTATACAATGATGCTCCTAAAATGTATTTTTGTCTGTCACTGAACTACTGGTATACAGACCGCCTTGTTCGTTCTAACCCCATCCCCTTGTTTTGTCTTGTCCCCTGTGGGTTGCTGGCTGCACCCACTGTGTAAAAAATCCTCTTTATTCTTGCTTATCACTTTAATTAAAATTCCTGTCCGGCTGGACAAAGGTCATACATACTATTGAGCGTATGTCTATCATTTTTGCGAAAGATCCCTGAACTACTAGGGACCCCTGTTTTTTGTAATATATAATCCATCATATCATATGCAGCATAATTTACAGATATCAAAAAAGTTTCTAACTCAAACAGACCAAAAGTTACTTAAAAGCAGCAACATGTGTTGCAGCACAGTGGAATACCCTGTGCATGTGTTGACTGGTCACTGTTCTGTGTGTTATTGCTGTATTTGAGTGTTAAGGTGGTACTAATGAGGTGATACCTTTATTCTATGGCAGTATTAAAATGTGTAAAAATGACAAAATAATGAAGTAATGCTACCACAAAGTGCGCCGCATTATGCCCAAATTTGCCTTTTCTTGTCACTGAGTTTAGTGAATCCTGCTGCATAATTTGGTCCTCTCTTGCTGTATAATTCCAGTTTCCTGGATTCCCTGGGTTGGACTTGTGAGGGGATCGAGGTAGGCAGAAAGTGTCATTGTACATTTCGGTATTCTCTTTTACTCTCAGAGTTTTTGTACCTCCCCTCTGCTTGTTTTGCCTTCCTTCAATCACTTGCATCCCGGCTCACATCTCCATCCATTTCAGACTCAATCTCCCCATCTTTCTACTTTCATTAGCTACGCATGCTCTGTTTTCTCTCTACTTCAATGGTTCCTCCTTTCTGTCTCCTCTATCCTCTCTTTCCTGCTCGCTCTCTCCCCACTCTCTTCCCCCCTCTTTCCTGCCCTCTCTTGCTCTTTTTCCCCCTCCACTCTTTCATCATGTTTTTTCTGTCACCTTCTCTCTTTCTACTCTATCTTCCTTTGACCCTAATCCTTACCTTTCTCGCCTCCCTCCTTTCATAATGTGTGTTCTCCTTGCTGACCAGCTTTGCTTGGCCTTTAACTCTGGTTGTCTGATGGTGAGTTATTGTCAGCAAAACTGGAATTATGTGGCAAGGGAGGACCAAATTATGTGGCAGTGTGAGTTAAAGTATCCATCAAGAAAAGGTAAATTGTGTGGCATAGTGCATCACATTTTGTGGTACTATTACTTCTTTATTTTGTGATTTTTACACGTTTACACCATCTTCACAAAGTGGTCCATATTTGCAAACTGTGGCATTTCTGAATTTCCAAAACACTCAGTATAAATGTTTTACAAGGAATGGAAGTCTGCATGGATTTGAGGTTGCATCAGGCAATGTGTTTTAATATCAGGGAAATCAACAGTAAAAACCGGCCCTGAAGACCATAAAACAAGCATATATACAGCAAAAAACATAGGCCCACACAATGACCTGCCAGACCAGCCCTTTGGGTACTGCCTGGTTGCTCTATAGGTCAATTCGACCCTGATTACACAACACTACTTACTTACGGGCGGAACATATGACTTTGCCTCTCCTACTTTCTTTGTGAAGGGATCTTCCTGTGAAGAGATCCCTCTATGATCATAAGGAGGAGCTCCCTCATTTCCATAGTGGTGTGGCCCAATGCAAACATGCCTTTTTGGAGGTGCACTAAATAGGGGGGGGCCATTGCAAATGAGGGAATCAGTTTGCCTATGCGCCCCCACCATATTATGGAAGTGGACGCAGAGGCAAACATGCTTTTTTGGATGTGCAGTAAAAGTGTGCCACAAAAAGGTGGTGTACTTTCAGTGCGAGCCCTAAAGGCAGCCCTTTGTAGGAAAGGGGGTCCCACCTCGCTGAAATCACCTTGCAGGTGGGTGCAGACACTCACTGCATCTGCCTGCAAGGGAATCTCTCTCCTCTCCTGAAAGTGCAGGAGAGTTGCCTCCGCACATTGAAACAGGGAGCAGCTTTTAAACAGCTGCTCAGTGTTTCACTTGAATGCGCTTCCCCAAGGGCAACGCATCATTTGTCATATGGCACACTGTTCCTGTTTGCACCTGGTGCACCTTTTTAAAGGTGCGCCATGTTTAAAGGTGCGCCATGACACAAACAGGAAAATGGCACCATATTCATAATACGGCCCATACTGTCCTTATGTGGCATGTCTCCCTTATTTGATTCATCTCAAACTGAATGTCCTTGCTCAACCCCTACTAAAAGCTGTCTGATCTCCGGTTTAACTTCTATACATATAGAGGGAGCTACCCTATCTCAACCCATAGTTTATAACCCTATTTTCTTCCAATATATTTAATGACTCGCCTGTGCTATAAACAATCTGTCTACTGCCCTCCCATATCTATTCACCTCACCAATGTTTTGCACCCCCTTCCCCAAAAGCAGTCACATTTGCCCCTGTGAGCTCACCCCAAAGATCCCACGGTAATGTACGAAAGGGTTAATTTGAGAACACGATTAAACCCACAAACTTAATAATCATTAGACTAACCATAAAACTCTTGATCGCTGAGTAGCCTGCTACTCGCCAAATTACTTCAATGCCTTGTCTGATGTAATAAGCACTATGTAAACCCACATTGTCTGCACTGTCTATTTTTCCCAGGTGGGGCTCAGCTTTTCCAATGAGGTGGATGATCTTATCTGTTGATTACTGGTAGAAGGGATTCCTGGAGTGACATGCTTGATTTACTACAGTTTCACCTTAATTTAGAATGTTAAATAGGAAGTCCATAAAAAGAAATGCATAGTCGGCAGGATTCGAACCTAGTCGGGGAGACTGCAATGGACTTCTAGTCTATCGCCTTAACCACTCGGCCACGACTACTGAGGAAATGTATGCGGTACATGATGTGAAAGTGTTACCAAATGTACGTACGCCCTGAATTAGATCTCATATTTATATTCAATATGAAACAGAAACACCCTGCATTGTCGGTAGGGATTGTGCAATTGAGGGATGGTGACTGCTCCATAACATGTCAGTTGTTTCAGTTTCTTAACCCTTTATGCTCTGGGATTTCTCTTCTGTACATCTTTCATTTGCATCAGTGGCCTAACCTAAAACGTGCCCCCCCGCAAACCTTGAAGTGGGGCCCTTAAGTCTCCTAAATCTCACACATATTCACTGTCCCTGGGTAAAATGGGGTGGTGGCCACTCTGAAGAGAGTGGGGCCCATAAAGGTTGCCCCCACTCCCTCCATGAGGGCTGCAGGGACATGTGTTCCTCCACCGATTTGCATAAACTGTGCCCATTGTCTCACCTTTCACTTTCCGTAGACACACACTTCCACGCTCGACACTTTTACAAATATCAGGCGTAAACCATTAACCCTTCATGTTCAGAACGTCCTTGTCCGTCAAACAATCCGTCCCCACTCCCCAGGAACAGTCCCATCACCAGGATGTCTCCTGACCCACAATCCCTAAGCAAAGAGAAGACGAAGCGTTGCATTTCACTTCAGATTGTCAAGTCAATCAGGGACGGCCGTGAGAGAGGTGTAAAGTGCATGCAGAAAGCGATCCTTTCCAGACTACCGGCCAGGGTCCAATAACTCCCAATAGGTAGCTTTTTAATTCTCTATATTTATCATTCTTCATTCTACAACAATATTATCTATCAAATATGAAAGGAATTTTTTTAAGTTGAAATGAACTTAATTTGATAATAAAATCAGACTCGCCGAACGTGGGGCTCGAACCCACGACCCTGAGATTATGAGTCTCATGCTCTACCGACTAAGCTAGCCGGGCGTCTGATAGCATTCTCAGATGTGATGTGCCTCTGTTGTGCTTAAAGTGTACTGATAACAAAATATTTATGAGATGGTGGCAACACAAGCTCAACCTGTGCCTGTTTAAGGAGGATGAGGCAGGGAAATGTATGCCTGTCATAGGGACAGCGCTGTTTCTGCCACCTTGATACCCAGGAGGGCACGGAGGGACAGTTAGCGAGTGAGTGCTGGGTGTGGGTTGCTTTATGCTTCCATTTCTCCTTTACAATTTTTCAGTCTTTCCCTCTGACTTTGCTTGCTCTCTGACCCTCTTGTGCACCTGTGCCTTCCATTTTTATGTGGGTGAGTTGCCCTTCCAGACTCAGAGTGCTTAATTTGAGCTGCTGGTTGCCGGTGGGTCCCACTGGCACGCCACTAACTTTTGTGGACTGGGCCTTTTTTTCATCATCAGTGACAAAAAACAAAGAAAGGAAGAAAAGAGGTATAGAAGGAGGAGGTAAAAGATTAAAAAAGTATGAGAGTGAAAACATGTGGAAGGAGAATCTGCAAGAGTGAGATAAAGGAGCGGGTTTGTGTGGTGTTGCGAGAAAGAGGAATGACGTGGAAACCAAGACGAGGCAGTCTTGATATTGGACATGACTAACCATAGCTAGCATCAGCTGCAGGCTTCCAAGCAAAATGTATGTCCCAGCACTTATTCTTTTACAAATTAAGCAGTGCAGTGACTCCCTGTTTCTCTGTCACAAACCTCCCATTTTTTACCGGTCAGGTTTGAGGAACGGTGAAGGTTGTGTTTTTAAAATGTACAAGCGAGCTTTTTAATGTATGTGCGTGTGTCTGTTTGTGTGTGTCTAAGTCCTAGGTCAATGAGGAAATAGGGAGTCACTGGGAAGTCGGAGAAGATGTGGTTTCGCCATGGTGTTAACTCTTATGGTTTCCTCTGTTAGGAGATATCTGCTGTTGACTCTGTTTATTTGCACTAAATCAATTTCCCCTGGTTAAGTAAGTATTACTTCTAGCCTTGGCCATTCGTCCCCCAATTTCATCTGCTCCATCTCATCCACCATGAACATAATAATGTCCCACCACTTTATCATTATCCAACCTAGATCACGTTACTGCCAGTAAGACTGTCTCCCAGCACATTCTATCCCTCATTTTGATCTAAAGTGGCCAAATAGTTGCTAATTCTGTCACTTCTTCTCCAGTCATTAGCCTTTGCAGCCACCATCTCCTTGCCGAAGGAATCAGCCAGTCGCATACACACTTCAAACTCCACCCGCAAATGCACTTCAATCTGCACTCTCACAGACCCGGGCCTAACACTTATGTGGCTTCTCTTATCCTTAAATAATACGTTTTTTAATTTCTCAGAGTCCAACCACCAAATGTTGCAAATTTCCGTTAAACAGCCAGCATTTTCTTGGCCTGAACTGCCATTCTGAGTTCATATCTGCCGCTCAGCTCTCCACAGGGCTTGGTCGCCCCACTCACTGCTGCCGCTCCTGCCTGCCTTTACCGCCTCCTGCCTGCAGATTCCTTATCTCGCAGCCCGCTGCGCCTAGGAATTTCCCGCTGCTCCTGGGAATTTCCCGCTGCTCCTGGGAATTTCCCGCTGCCCGCTCCTTCTTGGAATTTCCCGCCGCTGCCTCCCTGCGGCCCCGCCCCCCTGTGATTCCATTCGCCGCCCCGCTCCCGCCACCCAGCTTCTCCTCCCTCCCGGCTCCTTACTTATGACGCCCCCAGAGCGACCACGCAGCGGACGCGCGCAGCGGGAGCGCCGATTGAGCACCGAAGGTGCGCCAAAGGTAAGCCCGTCTGCGCCCGTCCGCGACTGGCCCGCGCCCAGTGCCATGACCCCTGGCCCTCCCCGCCGAGGCAAGACGACCCGACTGACCTACGCCGCCGCCACTCTCAACGCACTCAATGCCGGCCGGACCCACGCCTGCTGCCGAGCCACCCCGAGACGCACCCACGGACCCTTCACCCGCTGCACCTGCAAGTTCACCTGCCTCCGAACCTGCCCCGCACCCGCCAAGACAAACACCAGCAGCAACCACCTCAAGTGCATCCTGATCAACACCCGCTCCGTCCACAGACACGCCGTGGAACTCTGGAACATCCTCGACGCTACATCACCGGACGTCGCCTTCCTCACGGAAACCTGGATGAACGCCTCCTCTGCACCCGACATCGCCATTGCCATCCCGGACGGGTACAAGATCATCAGGAGGGACCGCATCAACCAGACCGGAGGTGACATCGCCATCGTCCACAGGAACACCATCCGCATCTCGACCGACGCCAACGACTCCTTCGCCGCAGCCGAACATCTCCACTTCCAGATTCACACCGACCCTAAGACAACCCTCAGAGGCACCCTCGTCTACAGACCGCCGGGACCACGCACACAATTCAGCGAAGACATCACAGACTTCATCAGCCCACACGCCCTCCCCTCCACTGACTACATCCTCCTCGGGGACCTCAACTTCCACCTGGAGAACAACAAGGACCGCAACACCACCGCCCTGCTGGAAAACCTCGCCAACCTCGGACTCAAGCAACTGGTCAACACCCCCACCCACTACGCCGGCCATACGCTTGATCCTGTCTTCTCTTCCCGCAAGTACATCACCTTCAGCCACGCCACCGGACTCCACTGGACCGACCACAGCTGCGTCCACTTCAGATTCATAAGATCCATGACCCACCACCACCCGCAACAGGTACCTCACAGGAATTGGAGCAAGATCACCGCAGACCAGCTCACCACCTCCCTCAGCCAGAGCCCACCCGCCAACACAACGGACCCCAACGAAGCAGCCCGCAACTTCACACAATGGCTGACCGCCTGCGCCGACGACCTCGCGCCACTAAAGAACCCTCCCAGCAGACCCAGAAGCAAGAAGGGATCCTGGTTCACCGACGACCTCAAGGACTCCAAGAAGACCTTCCGCACCCTCGAGAAAGTCTGGCTCCTCGACCGGACCACCGACAACATGACCACCCTCAAACACGCTACCCGCAAGCACCACCAGCTCATCCGCACCACCAAGAAGAAATTCCTGAAGGAACGACTGGACAACAACGCCCACGACAGCAAAGAGCTCTTCACTATCGTCAAGGAGTTCTCCAACCCCAGCACCGGCACCAACGACATCACTCCGTCACAAGACCTCTGCGACTCCCTCGCCTCGTTCTTCCACCGCAAGATCGCCGACATCCACAACAGCTTCGGCGCCCCACCCACGCACCCAACCGTCGAACCAACGCCCCCCACCGCCACCCTTCGCACCTGGACCACGGTGACCACCGAAGACACAGCCCGCACGATGAACACCATCCACTCCGGATCACCGACCGACCCCTGCCCACACCACGTCTTCAACAAGGCCGACTCCACCATCGCACCCCAACTCCGGAACATCATCAACGCCTCCTTCAACACCGCCACCTTCCCGGAGAGTTGGAAGCACGTCGAGATCAGCGCCCTCCTGAAGAAACCTACAGCGGACCCCACCGATCTCAAAAACATCCGCCCCATCTCGCTCCTCCCTTTTCCTGCTAAAGTCATCGAGAAGATCGTCAACAGACAGCTGACCGCCTTCCTCGAGACGAACGGATCCCTCGACCCCTCGCAGTCCGGCTTCAGAGCCAACCACAGCACCGAGACCGCCCTCATCGTAGCCACCGACGACATCCGGACCCTGCTCGACAAGGGGGAAACAGTGGCCCTCATCCTCCTGGACCTCTCTGCTGTGTTCGACACGGTCTGCCACCGCACCCTAGTCCAGCGCCTCAGCAACATCGGTATCCAAGAGAAGGCACTGGAGTGGATCATCTCGTTCCTCGCCGGAAGAACACAAAGAGTCCGCCTCCCCCGTTTCGCTCCGAGGCCACCGAAGTCATCTGCGGCGTCCCGCAAGGATCTTCACTCAGCCCCACCCTCTTCAACATCTACATGAAACCTCTCGCAGCCATCGCACGCCAGCACAACCTCAACATCATCTCTTACGCCGACGACACCCAGCTGATCCTCTCCCTCACCAGAGACCCCAACACCGCCAGAACCTGCCTACACGAAGGGATGAAAGACGTCGCCGAGTGGATGAAGGACAGCCGCCTGAAAGTGAACTCAGACAAGACGGAATTCCTCATCCTGGGATCTTCGCCCTCCGCCTGGGACGACTCCTGGTGGCCCCCAGCCCTGGGCACCGCACCCAAGCCAACCGACCACGCACGCAACCTGGGCTTCATCCTGGACCCCTCCCTCTCGATGACCAGACAAGTCAACGCCGTCTCCTCATCGTGCTTCAACACCCTGCGTATGCTTCGCAAGATCTTCCGCTGGATCCCGGCCGAGACCAGGAAGACTGTCACCCAGGCACTCGTCACCAGCCGACTGGACTACGGAAACACCCTCTACGCCGGAACCACAGCCAAGCTACAGAAAAGACTCCAGCGCATCCAGAACGCCTCCGCCCGACTCATCCTGGATGTCCCCCGACGCAGCCACATCTCCAGCCACCTGAGGAACCTGCACTGGCTCCCCGTCGACAAGAGGATCACGTTCCGGCTCCTCACCCACGCACACAAGTCTCTCCACGACCTGGGCCCCAAGTACCTCAACGACCGCCTGACCTTCTACACGCCCACCCGCCAGCTACGGTCCACCAGCCTCGCCCTCGCAGCCGTACCACGCATCCGAAGAGCCACCGCCGGAGGAAGATCCTTCTCTTACCTGGCTGCCAAGACTTGGAACTCTCTCCCCATCCACATTCGGCTGACCCAGGACCATCTCGCCTTCAAGAAACAACTCAAGACCTGGCTGTTCGAGCAGTAGCATACCCCTCCCCCCAAGCGCCTTGAGACCCTCCCGGGTGAGTAGTGCGCTATACAAATGGCATAATTGATTGATTGATTGATATCTAAATGCCAGCCACCCCCATGGGCTTCTCTTCCTTGCATTGCACTGAAGGCTCTAACTGGCACACTCCACCATCTCCTAACAACTGCAACATCACCACTACCCTGGAGCACCACTGATCCATTTTACTCTCCCTAAGCCTAACCTACATCCATTAACTTTCTATATACACCTCGTACCACAAGAAATCCTCATAGACGCTAGCAGCCACTACTTCAGAATTCCATATCACGTGGAAGAACATCACAAAATATATTGCCTGATGAAACCTACATTTCCAGGTGGACGTGAACGCAAATTGCACCTGTTGATCAATTGCTTTCACTATGTTGATTAGAATGGCTTGCTTACTATTCTACTCCTTGCCAGTTTCTTTAGCTCATGACTCAATAATATGCCTACCGAATTGTCCCTCACTGGCTCTCACTGGGCACACATGCACAAAACATTTGCAATAACAAGGATGCAATAACAGCGATGGTGACTGCCCCCTCCTACATTCCAATCTATTAAGCACTTATCTCTCTACCTCAGACCATTTATCAAAATTTCCAATGAGACTTGACAGTATTTGACCCTTAATGAAAGAGCCGGCAGATCTTCTGCCAGCTTCAGAGCCCACACAGTTAAATCATTCCCACATACTCCAGAATGGGTGCTGCCTCCCTCTGATTGACACATGCAATCTCGATCCCTCTAAACAACACATCCTATCAGTCACTTCCCTGTCATGGCTTAGAATAGGATTAGCATGTGCAAAGTTAGCTCTCTCAAAAGGCACAACACCCACCGGTCACTGACCAACATCCTATTGATGACTCTCACCAAAGCTTCATTGTCCACCACAAATGTCACTTACATCCTCGTCAGTTCCTGATCCTAAATTCTCACTTCCAGCACCAGAAACAACTCTAGAAATGCCACACTGTTTCTCTTCCATCTCCATTCATGTGGTCAGTGGAATACACCTGTATTTTATGCCAAAACACCTTCACAATCATATGTTTTCTATATTTTCTAGAACACAGCCCAAATTCAGTTTTCTAGACTGGTTTACAATGTAACCCTGACTACAAGATGTCAATTCTAAGGCATGTAAGCAAGGCCCCAAAGAACACACTGATGTGCTCCCCACCTGACATCATGGAACGGTAAGCACATGTGAACTAGCAGATCAAGGGGAAGAAATGCATGCCCCAATTTTACAGAGGTGCAAACTTTTGAATTTAAGCTGACCGATTTTGAGAAAACAAAAAATGAAGGGGCATAGTAGCAAGAACCTTGTTAAAATGAGCGCCGTTAAACGGCGATAATGGGCTTGCTAATATGCGTTATCGAATTCCAATAGAAGCCCAGGTTAGATGTGCAGGACATTTAGCCTGGGTTTCTATCGGAATTCTATAACGTATATTAGCAAGCCCATTATCGCCGTTTTAGCGGCAGTTTCCTGCCGCTAAAACTGCGATAATTTTAATGAGGTTCTTGCTATTATGCCCCGAAGTTATTATCCTGATTACTTTGAGCCGCTCACATCAGCTGTTGAGAGGTTGTACAAGCCACATTAAAGCTCCCTTAGCATTCCTGTCTATGAACTTAGAGCTGTTTGACTCCTTGAGTGAGGTTGATACTTGCCTTAAGATGTTTATGGCTCCCAAAGCATGCCAGCCTTGTGGGTACTATAGAGGCAATCCCTCACATGAACCTGATCGCCTAGCAAGAGGACAAGTCAGTTCATCTGCCTGGGGCACAGGCTCGTGCACTTGGAAACCAATCACATGACCTGTGCATGTATCGCTGACCTGCTCTGCTCCATGATCCTGCTTTACATGCACCTCATTGGGTGTAACACAACAACTCTCTACACCACCAGTCATCGGCAAAAGCCACCGTTTCACAGACCAGTAAAATATAATTGATGTTACTAAGTCAGTGTAGATGGGAATTATGCTAGAACTCCATTTAGTACGAAATTTGCAAATACATTTTATGTTGCCAGATCTGTGGTAACTTTTTAGGTCTCGCCTGTCGATGCGCATGCGCATCGAGCTTGCGAGACTATTGGGGCTTAAACAGTCTTTAACCAACTTGCAAGGAATCGTGGCGATTCCTTGCAGTGCCCGTGAAATACAAGCTTAATGCTCATGCGCTTAAAAACGCGTGCACATGCCCCCAGCCGCCTGCCTGCCCCTGCTGCTTTCACACCCTCTCGCCGTCTGTTCCCCCTGCTGCGTCATCAAAGGCTTTCACGGCCGGCCGGCCGTGCTTTCAGTTTCACTGCCGGCCGGCCGTGTAAAGTGCGCTTCAAAGGCCGCTCTCCCCGCTCCGCCCCCTCCCCTGCCCGCCGTGTCGCATTTCTCCTCCCCCCTCCCCTTCTCTGCCTTTCCATTTCCATGCCTCGCCCGTCTCCCAGGCATCACTTTTTCTCCCCTTTTCACTGACTCTATACTGTCCCACTTTTATCTTCCTGCACCACGGACTCTCTGGGGCCTCCTGGTACTCAATCATCATATGTAAAGCGCTCTATCACATTTGGGTGAAGATTGGCGCTATAACAAACAGCACAAATACATAGTCCTTCACTCCCTCTACAACGCCCCCGATACACAATAACACTGGCACTCCCTCTTCTCACTCTTACGGCCTCTTCCCCGGGATCAAGCCACACTTTCAGCACTGCAACCCTTCCCTTTTTGTGGCCGCCCCTTTCCCTCTCCTTCACCTCGACTGTCCCTCCAGCCACCCACAGCACTGGCTAGCCTCCTTCCCCGGCCGCACTTCACCTGCCCTCCTCAGTGGTTTGCTTTCCATGCCTCGCCCGTCTCCCAGCACGGGCTCTCCCTTCTATCGCGAGCCTTTCCCCGATCACTGCCGCACTACCTCCCCGCACCCCTTTTCCACCGCCGTGACTGGTTACCTCTTTTGTGTGTGCGTGTTTGTTTTCTTTAAGGGCGCCCGAATTGTCTTCATCTTTCACAGTTCTTTGCGTGCACTCTTGGTTTACTTTAAGGACGGTGAAATAAAACAAAAAAAGTGTTCAGCTGCCTCCTCCTTTAGCGATTTAGCATTACTCTTATTGCTAACACCCCTCCCCACCCCCTCAAACAGCACACTGTGGCCTAAACACAGGTCTCGATATCCTGCAGAGCCATTCCTTCATTCTAACTGGCGCCACCTACATTTACGTTGATGAAAGGCCGAAACAATTCCCAGGATCAACTGTCGGTGGCTTTCCCTCGCTTGCAGCCACATGTCCCAGCTGCCCGCTGACTGGCAAGAGCAGGATTTGTGATCATTTGTCTTCCTTCACTTTGTGTGTGGCCTAACTTAGCATAACTGCCAGCGATCACACAGTTATTCCGTGGCTTTGTTTGTACCGGTGCCATAACGTTCCCAACAAATGCAGACTAAATTTTTTGAATGAATACCACAAATAAATGTTTTGGCAGGAAAATAACCCGTTACACCTACTTAATGCATATGGAAATTGCTCTTACTCATTTTATATAGCGCAAACTCGACCTGAAGGTAAGTTTGGGAAATATTTCATGAATGCATTACGTGCATCCATATGTCCCAGCCGCCCGCTGACAGGCACGGGCAGTATTTGTGATCACGAAATATGCACAGTGGCACAACAAAGTAGGCTGACAGAAATAAAGAGCGTCAGTCATATGGCTTTATTTACCTCCTTTATGTCGCCAAGGCATGTGCTAATGACAGGCGTTCTGACAGCGCGGCCAACATCAGACACGCATGCCCGAATTGTCTTCATCTTTTACAGTTGTTTGTGTGTGCGCTTGGTTTTATTTAATGCCTGTGAAAGATAACAGAACGGTGTTCAGCTTTCACAGTTCTTTGCTTAATACTTGTTTTTAATCTTAGTGAGGTTCAGAAAACATGCCTCTTTTGTTGAAAACACACTCCTCCTTTTTATAATACTTAAAACATTGTAGCAGTGTTCTGAAAAATGACTTGTTTTGCAGTTGAGTACACTCAACTTCCCACTCCCCTACAAATTTGTCAACTCCCCAGGTCCATCGCCACTTCTCTGAATAGAAGCCGTCTTTGCAGTGGCTTTCAGAGCCACAGGGAGCCAGACACATAATTCTATTACATTTTCAGGGCTATTTTTACATGCTGGCTGCCCTCTTCTTCCCGTTGGCTCACTGCACAAGTGTTACTGGGACAGACAGGGGGCACAGCATAGACAAAGGGGTCACCTCCACCTCCCAAGTGGACAATAGCAACTGCGTCGCGGTCCGCCATGAGTGTATTTAACATGGACAGCAATGTTGTGGGGGCTCCGTGCAGGCCTCCAGATGTCTCAGCCCCACTTTGCTGCCATTCAGTGCCCATACGCTAGGCTCCCGGCTCCCAACGGGAGGGAGCAGCTTAACTTCTAAAGTCACCGCCTGTTGTGTCCCCACGGCAGATTCCTCTGTGATAAAACTGCAGGATCAAAGGCAAGTTGTCGTAAAACCTCTTTCTGCAGACCGGACAGTCTTCCGCTCTGTGAAAGCCGCGGGGTCTCCTTTAATTGTCCACAGACAGCTGCCGAGGTGAAACTCATCACATCTGTTTATTTCCAAAGCCCTACTTCCTTCCTTCCGGCAGCTGTGGGGTGCAGCCAATAATGTGCCGTGGCTCCTCACACTTTTCAACTCATTTGAATGTATATAAAGCAATACCTGGTCGATAATTAATAGTGCAATGTCCAGTGGCTCTCAAGATTAAAGTATTTTACTTAGCTAAAAGGTGGTTTTAAATAAAGAAATGTTTGCCCGTAGAATGGATTACAGGTAGGAGACAGAGGTGAGTGGCTTACCTTTGTTTAAACAATTTGTGCATGGTTTTGCCACACACACACACAACCACAGACACATACCCACACACATACCCACACACATACCCACACACATACCCACACACACAACCACACACACACACACAACCCCCACACACACAACCCGCACACACACAACCCCATACACACACACAACCCCACACACACACAACCCCACACACACAACCCCAAACACACATCCCCACACACACACACAACAACAACCACACACACACAGCCACACACACACAACCACACACACACAACCCCACAAACACACAACCACACCCCAGGGTAGCAAAACATAGCATAGCAAAACAAAACATAGCATAGCATAACAAAACATAGCATAGCATAACAAAACATAGTATAGCATAACGAAACACAAAAAACATAGCATAACAAAACACAACAAAACATAGCATAGCACAACAAAACGTAGCATAGCACAACAAAACATAGCATAACAAAAAATATAGCATAACAAAGCATAGCATAACAAAACACAACAAAACATAGCATAACAAAACATAGCATAGCATAACAAAACACAACAACACATAGCATAACAAAACATAGAAAAACACAACAAAGCATAGCATAGCTTAACAAAACACAACATATCATAGCGTACCAAAACATAGCATATCAAACACAACACAACATACCATAGCATAACAAAACATAGCATAGCAAAACAAAGCATAGCATAATAAAACACAACAAAACATAGCATAGCATAACAAAACATAGCATAGCATAACAAAACATAGCAAAGCTTAGCATAGCAAAACATAGCATAGCAAAACATAGCATAGCATAACATAGCATAGCAAAACAGCATAGCATAACATAGCATAGCATAATAAATCAAAGCATACAATAGCAAAACATAGCATAGCATAACAAAACAAAACATAGTATAGCAAAACAAAACATAGCATAACAAAACATAGCATAACAAAACACAACACATAGCATAACAAAACACAGCAAAACACAACAAAACGTAGCATAGCTTAACAAAACGCAACATATTATAGCATAGCAAAACATAGCATAGCATATCAAACACAACAAAACATAGCATAACAAAACATAGCATAACAAAACACAGCATAGCATAACAAATCAAAGCATAGGATAGCAAAACATACCATAGCATAACAAGACAAAACATAGGATAGCAAAACAAAACATAGCATACAACATCACTCAGCACGACCACAGCATCACTCAGGGGCACCACAACATCACTATGCTCTTCCACAGCATCACTGAACCCCACTGCATCACTCGTCGCCACCACAACATCACTCAGCGCCACCACAGCATCAATCTGTGCAACCATTCAACAACAACTGGTTCAAATATGTTCTCTCAATGTTTCAAGCTTTATGACAAATGTCACAAAAAGATGTTAATATTTCACTTCTGTTCTTGGATTTTCGTCACAATAAAATACACTGAAAATAATCTTCACAAAACTTATTTACAAAACTTTAAGCTATTGCCATTATCAATTACAATAACTTTTATTTAAGTATTAATTATTGAAACAAAATTAAAAGCCATTGTTATTTGTAATATCAATACATGTAAGTCACGTAAATACAACACATATTGCATTACAAATGCTATAGGTGTCACATTTGTGAAAGTTATAACTATTGGCATTGTAAATAACAATGCTACTAATTTCGCTATTTTCAAAACCAACACATAAATAAAAAAAATTGTAATTTACAATACCAATAGCTCAAACTTTCCTAATGCGAGACCTATTGCATTTCCAATTTTTAGGTTTGGCTCTTTTGTGAACAAACCCACTCCTGAAACAAGCACTGGCGTTGCCAATAGGTCTCGCAGTAGGAAAGTTGGAGCTATTGCATGCCTTTTATTTTTGTTTTCTTTTTAAAAAATTAAAGGGCTTTGTCATTTACAAAACCAATAGGTCCAACTTTCCTACTGCGAGACCTATTGGCAACGCCAGTGCTTGTTTAAACCAGTGTGCACTCAGTGTACATATAGCTCACAAATGATGAGATGGAGATTGATTTGCAAAGAAAATGTCTTACTGAGAGGCATTTTCTGCTCAAGCCAGTTTGCTTATATTGTCTTGCAAGATTTTTTGTATGCAAGGTGCGTGTTCACTTAAAAAATCATTTGCATGAAACACAACATTTTGCTATGAAAGTGTAATTTCACCAATGTTTCATGGACTTTTCGCAGAAGTAACTCATACATCAGTTCAGGATTTACATTGTGAAAACACTTTCCTTGCGTATGGGGTAAAAGACAATCCACTATAATTAGGGGAACTGGAATTATGTAATTCTCCAACTGAGGCATTTTTCACATATTTATGAATTCATCGCATTTGTCAATTCAATTCAATTCAATCTTTAATTCGGTATAAAATAATAAAAAAGGTTAACAATAAAAATACAGTACAAGAATTTCCACAATGCATCGTGTTGAGCATAGGATACACTACTGCTAAACACACTGGATACTACATGGAATAATCGACCAATTTTGTGATGTTGGAAAGATATATCAAAAGTTTAGCAATTTTGTATGGTAATATATAAAATTAATAAAAGCAGATATGAGGAATAGACATATTAGGTCATTACAAAAATTCAACAGTACAGTTAGATAAATACCTCTAAAATTATATATAAAAAACACTTGCTTCATTAATGAATATTAAGACTGAAATATAAATCATTATACATTTCATATTATAATCATAGTATGCACGTGCCAAGTTCATTAAAGTTTTACTTTTTGTCAGCCCAGAGTTTCAGGCCTTCTCTTTTCCTTACCAAGCTTACCCCAAACAAATACCTGCTAATACTAAAAGTCACTGTTTGTGACGCATCAGGTCATAGTAATCTTTCTGCTTCATGGCAGGATCTAATACCAAGAAGAGGACAAATGGGTTTAATCAATTTCTTCCTATATTGCAAATAGGCTAGGCAGAAGAACAGTAGGTGTGATTCGTTCTTTATTGCACCTGAATCACATGATACACATCTGCCCTCCTCCGCTTCGCCTGGCGCCCATTTCACAGTGTTTACCTTTATCTATAGGACACCATAGCGATATTTAAAGTATAAAGATTTAGCTTACTGTGGCTGTATTTCATCTAAAAAGGGCTCAAATTTCCAAACTGTTTTTATTTGGAGGAACTGTGATGTAAACAATCCCACAGTAGAAGAATGGTACAAAAAAAATGTATAAAAGAACAATAGGTCTTCTTTAAAAGCTTTTTTGAGATCGTGGTCAAACCAGAGGTCTCCTCCCAAAAGTGCCTAAGTCCCAGTTTAAAAAACAGTTGTGTATATGCTTTAGCCAAGCCAAACCTATACCTTTAGTAAGTCCTAGAATTTCCTCAAGACCATCTCTATAATGAATAAGCTCATTCGTGCACCACAGGCAAACCCAAAATAACAGTGGTCTTCGGTGAGCCTGGTCATCCACACTGTGAAAATTTAGATCCATCAAAACAGGGTTAAGTAGTGTATGTGTCGGAAGACTTAGTACTTTCCTAAGAAACTTATTTTCACCCACCTTGAATGTATCATTCGTCAGGGGGCCCCACAGCTCCGCCCCATACAATGAAAGCGATTGTGCCTTATATTAATACACTTCAAGAGCGGGCGAGACTGCTTTGGATAAACTACTTTCTATTTTCCTTATTAATGGGAAAGTGTTTTGAAGTAGTATAGTTTTGATTTTTACTAGCTGTGGTCTCCAAGTCATTTTTGAATCCAAAGTAATACCTAACTAGTTAAAATCATGCACATACCCAATATTCTGGATGTTCACAGTTAGATTTTTCCTGAAGGTTTTATGTGGGTTAACTGCAATGTATTTAGTTTTGCTAGAGTTTATTTCTAGCCCCTTAGCTTTGCAGCATATCCCAAATAGATTTAATAAATTTTGCAAACATTTCGGAGTTTGGGAAATTAAAATTGTGTCGTCAGCAAAGAGGATTGATGGTACAAGCACCCCCCCCCCTAGCTTGGGAGAATCATGATCGCACCCGAAGGTATTCAGGGATGTCAGTGACGTATAGCAAAATTAAAGTGGGAGCTAAAATGCACCCCTGTTAACCCTAATCGGTTTAGTTAGTTCACCTAGTGGACCCCATCTGACCCTTGTCCAGTTGTCTTCGTGTAATCTTATTATCTATAGAAGAATTTACCCCAGAACCCCCTGATTTTTTAGGGACTTCCAAAGGAGGTTTCTGGGGATAAGGTCTCACACTGCCTTTAGGTCCACAAAGGCGATATACAAATGGCCCTTCTTAAATATTGTATATTTCCAGGCTATACAAAGAAAGACATCTAAAAACCTGGTCAATTGTGCTAGTCTTTGATCTAAAACCTGCCTGATATTGTGATAAAATGTTATATTCCTCAATCCAGTTAGTCAGTTTATAAAAAATTTGCCTAGCATATATCTTCTGGAAACCGTCAATAAAACAAATTGGTTGATAGTGTGAGGGGTTGTGGTGATCGCCCTTCTTAAAAATGGTTGTAATCTCTGCCCCTTTCCAAGTTTCTGGTAGGGGTACGCCCAAGGCAACAGAGTTACACAACAGATTAATATAAGGGCCCCAAACACCTTTATCATGCTTCCATAAGTCACCCCATTTATCACATAATCCATTATCCTCTGCATAAACTGGAGATTTTAATAGCAAAATAAAATAATCCTAGCTCAAATGGTTCAAAAGTTACTAAAATCTCTTTTACCTGTCATGTTATGCAGTGGAAGGTCCTAAGCAAAGGTTGCCTGGTCATCTTTCAGTTGCTTATTACTATATTTGGATGTGAAAATAGTACTGATGAGGTGAAAACGTTGCCCTGACAGTATTAACATGTGAAAAAATGTGAGAGAGACACAATTATCAACTAATATACTATCACAAAATGTGCCGCATTTGGCCGCCTAATTTGCTTTGTCTTACCATATAACTCACCCGAACCTGCTGCATAATTCCGTCCACCCCTGCTGCATAATTCCAGTGTCCCTGACTTATAAATGTTTCCCAATCTATAGTATCAATATTCGGCCACATGTAGGGGATAAAATAACTGATATGTCTCTTTGTTCATTTATCGAATCGTATCAGTACATAAACATTTTCAAGGATGTGTTTAGAAACATACAGCTCTAAGAAATGCTACATAATGGAGTAAACATTCTACTGTGCTAAAAGCCAAAACCTACATGTAAAAAAACAAGAAAAAACCCACATATATCTGTATATGAGCTATGATTTTGGTTTGTTGATAGCAATCGAGGCAACCAGAGATTGGTCAACATCTGCCAACTGGGCAATAGGGGTCAAACTAAGGGGGAGCCAGCCGTTGTTGTTGGGATCGGGCACCCACAATTTGACCTCCCTACCAGTCTCGACTGAGGCAGCACGGCGGCACCCTTCTCTTTTTCTTGCTCCTGTCTAAGTTGTCAGTAGTTTGGAACCTTGGCAGGAAATAAGGATAAAAAAATGAATTAAAAAAACAAGGATACCATAGAAAAAACAGGACCATCGACACAAGATCCGCCCGCGGGAATACCTCTGGGAGTGACCGAACTTCACTCTACAACGGCAACGTTCGGATCCCTGCCAAACAAAATCAACGGAATACCTTCCTATGACTTAGGCCTTGGGAGTCTGAACAATACTACACAGCCCGCGGCAGCTATGCAAGAAGCTCGGAACATCCAAACTAAGGGCCAGGGTCTGGCAAAAGCTTCAACAGGAGATCCTCAAACTGTATCAGAGGGAGTAGTGAAGGGCTGCTCCATGTGCCACCTACCTGAGGCTCCAACCAAAGTCTGCGGGGACTCTTCTATACAAATGCAGAGGCTCTTCCAGTCCGAATTTATTTATGCCCCGGGAGCACAAAATCTTCAGGAGGGGAACAATCATTCATTAGAAGCACAACCCTAACAACTGGAGGTGCTTCTATCCACAAGCAAATTAGCCAGGAGTCTGAACCATCAAAGTCCGAAAAATGCCGCTGAACTTGTCTTCTTTCCTCATTATGCCCATAAGGGCCCACACGACATCCTCAATAGAAATAATCTTCTTCGGTTGTTCAACAATATTCCAGCGCTGTCTGGGGTCAATTCTTCGGACCTTACTTTAGTCAAGTTCTCCATAATTCCAGGTAAAGGGGGCTCAGAGGCAACCATAACAACGTGGTCCCGGGAGTCCACAAGGGATGCAATCCTAAGCGAAGCAGGCAGATTTGAAAACTGGGGCTTAGAAATATGGGTGCAAACTCAACAAAAATATCCTCACGTCCTCCTTCCATCGGACCCTGCAAGGAAGTATATTAGCGTTCTAAAGGGGTCTCGGGGCGCAACCCATGCCTGGCTCCCAGAAATGACGAAAGTGGACAACTTTATAAACATCTCATGTAACAGCAATCATCGCCTGGTAAGCTGCAAATTGAGTCGCCCCGTCCGTGCTTCTGTTGAATACTACGGGCCCCCTCACCCAGAGCCTGCAAGTACAACTGCCCTGCAGTGTTCCTCCTAACGGGGAAGTCAACTGGTCAGATCATAATCTGACTATCACGTCCTGGAATGTGGCTGGGCTAAAGTCAATGTTCGCCTCTAAATCAGCAGTGGAATACCTGAATAAAAGCGATATCATCTGCTTACAGGAGACCTGGTCCCTAGCTCCAACACCTCTTTTCGGCTATTATGAACTTTTTCAACCAGCTACACAGGCCAACTCCCACGGAAGACCCTCAGGGTGCCTCTCTATTTACATCAAGCACAGGTGCAAGATAACTATAGAGACAACAAAAGGGGGATGATATTCTGGATGGTAGTGGCGCTACACCAAACATCGGCAATATCAGTATTTGTTATTCTAGATATCTTAGTCGTTGGGTGCCTAGGTATGGGTCATCATCCTTGCCCACCAATGATCTGTAGATCTAAAGATATTTCTGAAAACCTATCACACCAACTTAGAATATTCCACAAGAAAACAATGTCATAAATTAATCCACAAAGTCAAATCAGGTTGAAATAAATATATAGTTCTTTTAATCCACAAGGCTTTCTCCAAGTCCAGCCAACACTTGTTTCGTCGTATGGGCAGGTACCCACGACTTCATCAGGGCTGGGAAAGAAATAATACAAACATATATTGTAATCCCGACGTATATCGGGCAGTATTTAAACTGTACATGTGGTTAATTCGAGATTTATCAATTATGGTGTCATGCAAGTGGGATTATTCTTTACATTTTCTTTATCCACAGATTGTTGAAATAAATTCATATTCTTCTGTATTAAAGGGTGAGTATTAATGAGTAGTCAAAGAGGGGAAGATGGGAGATAGAACTCCCAATGAGAGGATAAAAGATACCTCCACAGGAGGCAAATAGGTGCCCCACAACTCGTGTAAATCAAAAACATTCACCGGTAGCACCAGATTTCCCGGCATCATACCGGCACTATGCCTCACCAATTTTTGTCAGCCATGAACCCACGTGAGAGTAATCGCATAAGTATCAGTGCAGTGAATCCCTCAGCGGGTGAACAATTATTGACAACCCTAGTGCTCAAGAAACATTCAAGACTGAGCCTCGCAACTCAGGCTTACCTGATACTCAATTCTTGGTAGGTTATATGCCTGTAAATTATCATAAAGTATAGAAATCTTGTAACTTCATTATATATATTATTATCATCCGTATACACAACTGTGCCGGCCCAGAAACGTACCTTCTGGCTGGTTATAATTCCGACCCAGCCTCACACGGCTGGGTTGATAATCTTTCAAAACCCGGGTCTGTCCTCCTATTCATGCTGTGGGAAAATATGTATATATTGCATATTACCCAGATGATTATGAAATATATAGACACAGCAAATAGCTACCCTAATGATCAAATTGTCAGGTTCTTAAAACTCTTATATAATACCAGCATTGTGTATCTTAGTCTAATATCACGTTCCCAAAAGGCAATCCGTTATTACATCTATATTATTTATATCTCTCTGTCGCTTACCTTTAAATCGGTAATGCAATCCTATAGCCTGTAATGTGACCAGGTTCAAATAGTAGGGATCCAATTCATTTGTGGGATCAGTTTCAGTTATTCTTCACGTAGGTAATGAATATTAGTATCGTCACTCCAGCTAAAATTCGCACGGGGGAAAAAAGAAATATACATACGGATGTTCGTTAGTATTCCGTATGTGTAACCTGACGAGAATTCTTGCTGTGTTTCAAAAAGTATCGCTATCATCCCTACCTTCGTATTATGAAGTCCCGGGATACAAATCTGCAGCGTGTAGAACCGGTCTCTCCGTTATTTGGAAGAACCGCGTCTCCTAACCCGGAAGTCTATTAAAGCAATCTGGCCTTCCTGCTATGAGCTGCTAGAATGTCAGCACCTAAACGCGACGGCGTGCTAGACCGCCATTTTGGGTCAGTAAAAAGTGTATTCCCCCACGATTACAGTGCAAACTACTGGTCGGAACAACACTGTTAACAGCCCGAATCCGCAGTTAATCTCACAGAATAATATCGATCTAAATGTAATGCGTCTTAAATCTCTTCTCGAACAAAACGTCATCTTATTTATTGTGTGTGACTAGTCACTAACTCCAACATTATCCTTCTCTATAAGCTTGGTAGTAAAGCGCTTTCACAGGGTGTGGCATTACCTTAATATTAATAAGGCGTACCCGTATTGAATTCAGGATACTATCGTCACCGGTAATGCCTGACACCGAAATGTGGGGCAGGATAAGTACATGTAGTGTAGAATATAAAACACTATATTAGGCCAGAATATTAGTCAGATACAATATTTCAATTCTATGAGATATAATTCTAATACATGATCGGTGAGGCATACTCATATAGATATATCATACTCACGTCTAACTGAGTTCATTATTTCATATACTATTTCTGTAGTAAATGGTTAGCCAGAGGGCACATTAGTCTTTTGCTATGATTATATGTCATTCATCATGCAACAATCACATTTCAACAGTCACTTTAAACGTGTATATCATACAGATAGACATATTGTGGTGATGTTGATGGTAAGAAAAACATGTTATTCTCCCAAAAAATAATGTAATTCCTGGTCTGAGTTCATCCCATATTCAACCGCCCGCATTGTCAGGATCCATGTTGCTTCTCTACGACGTAGAGATACTTCCCTATTGCCCCCTCTGGGGTCATTTCTGACTCGATCAATGGCACAAAAACCAATAATTTTGTTCCTGCCTTGACTGGGACACTCATTAACATGTGTGGCAGTATTGTATCTTGTGTCATGGTGTCAAATCGCTCTTACATGTTCAAATATCCTTTCTTTGAGGGCTCATTTTGTACTGTCAATATAAAAGCTTCCACATTTTCAGGTAATCATGTATATTACAAAACAGCTATTGCAATTTAACATTTGTTTTATTCTGAATCTCTTCCCATGTAATTGCAAAAAGTTTTTGTTTTGTTCATAGCCATGGGACATAATTTGCATGTCCCACATTTGTGAAAACCCACGCAATTCTGCGTTAGCCAATCTGGTGTTGTCTTAGGAGTTGATGGGTAAGTGGGGCTCACCCAGGATTTGATGTTCTTCCCCCTTCTATAAGTAATTAGGGGCTGTTCTGCAATGTGATTGATCAAAGATTTATCATTGTTTAATATCCACCAGTGTTTTTTCATGCTGTTTCTCAGTGTGATTGCTGCCTCATCATAGTTAGTATTAAGTCTAATTTTTGTGTTGCCACTATTTACATTCTGTTTGTGTTGCAGTATGGCATCCCTGGGTATACTGTTAATTCTGTGTTCTGCCTTCATAATCGTGTCTGCATCGTACCCTCTGGCTCTAAATCTAGTTCTCATATTTGTCTTACATTTTGAGAAGTCTCTGTCTTTGCTACAGTTCCTGCGTGCTCGTGTCAATTCTCCAAAGGGAATGGATTGGATCTGATGTTTTGGATGTGAACTACCAGCATGTAATATGGCATTGCATGAGGTTGGTTTTCTATACAGTTTGCTCTGTATTTTATTGTCCTCAATAAATAGTTTAACATCTCTACAATTGACTATATTTTCCTCTCACCGTTTCTAGGAAACAAACTAATTAGGATGGAAATCCTCCACCGTCACGAGAGGGACCACAACCCTTAACGGTAACAATGGAATTGCTAGTGCCAGCCGCCGCGGAAATAACAGTGGTGGGGCACTCAACGCTGGCAGAATTCCACACTTTAGTCAGGAAAATTAAATGGGATTCATCAGGTTCTGCCAAGGTGGGCACTTGGCTTACAGGAGAGACTCCCAATTTCAGGCACAGCTCTACCACTGACTTACATCATCAGTGGAACAGCGCTATCAGAAAATTGCAAAATATTTTAACGGGACCCGAGGCCCAACAAAAATCTTACGAGCTACGCCCGTAGTGGATCTACGACCCAGAGCTAACCACCAAAAGAAAAGCCCTTAGGAGAGCTGTGCGCCTGCATAAATTGAATGGCACGGCGCACTCGGCCCACAATATGGCATTTCTGCGCAAGTCCTTCAGAAAATCAGTATGGGCTGCAAAGAGATTAAAAGAACAAAAAGAGTGGATAAAAATATTTGCCCTGTTAAAGGGCAAGAACCTATCCCAGTTCTGGAACTATATGAACAAGCTCCGCTCGTAGAATAACAACAGAGGGAACGCAGTTCGTGACAAAGTTTGGGCCCAGCATGTAACCCAACTCTACGGCAGTGACACGTCGGATTTCGTTGTGACCGAATTAAGAGACAATGTCGATCTAACGTTGACTGATCTCCTCGAGCTGACCTCTGCAGCCGAAGTCTCCAAACTTCTGAAGGTAATGAAAAACGACGGGGCTCCCGGGCCTAATGGCCTTCCTGCAGGGGTATTTAAATGTGCTCTGGAGGAGTGGGCTGAACTTCTTGCCTCATTATTCAACAACGTGTTTATGACCCGCCAGTTACCACACTCTTGGCTCGGCTCGATCTTATGCCCCATCTTCAAGAAAGGAAACCCCATGCTCCCAGCAAACTACCGACTTATTGCCCTACTAGACCTTGAGGCAAAGGCATATGCCCGGTGTCTCCTTAAGCCAGTGGTTCCCAAAGTGTGCGCCGCGGCACCCCGGTGCGCCGTGATTAGAAGCCATGGGCGCCGCGCCGCCGTGCAGGATGTGGGTCGTGGAAATTGCAGTCACAATTTCTCCCCCTCCTTTGTGCTGCCAGGTCACGCGATCCTCGCACTCTGCATCTCAATGGCTCTGCGCTCATCAGCCCCAGTGCCATTCTCTCTTCTTGGCTTTGGAATTAATTAAAAGCCCTCTTCTGAATATGTGCATGAAAATGCCCTGGCAAAGTGTGATAATGGATCTGAAATTGATACCAGTTGTCAGTATGTTCAGGCAGTTTACACTGTGCATTTCCAGCAGAAAGACAGATAGCAGATTAGCATTCGATGTAATTAATGCAGCAGGACAAGCTGGGATGACCTTCAGGTATCGTGCGCATTTTATCAAACTTAAAAACATAATATCAAAGAAGGTGTTTTCTGCAGAGAAAGAAGCAGGGCATGCACATTAGATTTCCGATGCCACGAGGAATAAACTTCCATGCGCCTCATCGAGGAGCCTAGACCGTTGTCACTTAACATTAATGTTTAGGAGCTGTAACGATGTACTTCATATCACTGTTCCAATGAACAGAATGCCGAGTATGTTCTCTTATAGAGTAAGAATCACAGCACAATATGTGGTTTAGTGAATGAAGTCATTGTCATCCACAAGTTTATGGAACCGTTTCCAACAGCTTTCTTCAGATTTACGGCAGACTTTGGGCCTGATTTAGATGTTGGTGGGACCGCAATGGAGTGGGCTTTTTTGGCAGTCTTCCCGCCCGGTAACCTGGTCATCCATCCACTCTATTACAATTCTGGAGGTATGACGTAGTAAAGACTGATGCGGTGCTGCAAACACCGCTAGGGATGTCCGCCTGCAGCAACGGCGCAATAGACCAAAGCGGCTGGGGTGGACTACCACGTTCACTGCCAGACCAATCACGATGAGCCTTCCTGCTCACGTAACTGTGGTGGTCATTCTGCCGCACCTGAGTTGGTGGCTTGGGGCCGATGTCTCCCAGGTTTTCTAAAGTAGAAACCTGAACCAACAGTTCTCAGTTGGCACAAGACTGTGTGCAACCTATACATTTTACTGTAGGTAGTGATAACGCCACTTCACCACAGTGGTAATATTCATTGCTTTCAATGGAAACAAACAAGTGCATGAACTCAGCCAATGGGCTATGGCAGTGGTTTCCAAAGTGTGCGCCGCGGCACCCCATTGCGCAGGTAAAAAAATGGTGGGGAGCCACGGCCAACTGCCAATTAGGTCAAGGGAGCCACGGGTCAAAAAAGTTTGGGAACCACTGCCTTAAGCTCTTAGAAGATTGGGTAGCAGAAAACAATATTCTACCCTACTTCCAAACAGGGTTTCGCTCCTCAGCCTCCACCATAGATAACATCACAACCATGGCTTTTCTGAGTCAACAGGCGCACAAAAAAATAACCTTCCACTATATTGCTGCTTCATAGACTACAGCGCAGCCTTTGATAAAGTGTCCCGCGGCACTCTATGGAGGAAACTGGACAAATGGGGGATTCCACAGAACCTGCTAGGAGCCCTTATCTCTCTCCATAAGAACACCTGGGTGCGCATTAAAACTGGCCCTAAGACAGTCTCCAGAAAAATCGCCATCGGAGACGGTCTGAAGCAGGGCTGTGTTCTCGCCCCGCTTTTGTTCAATCTTTACACTGCCGACCTGGGAACATATCTGAAGAAAAGCAATTTACTCCCGCCAAAGCTGGGTCCTGCAAAATGGGATCTGCATATTCTAAAATATGCTGATGATATTGTCATAATGGACCAGACAAAAACGGGGCTCCAACGAGCGTTAAGTAAGCTTCATACATATAACACGGCCAACGTGCTAAAAATCAACCAAGAAAAGACCAAGGTGATGATATTCGGCAGCTGTAAGAACAAGAGAAGTTTAAGGTGGCACATCGGGCCCGCAATGATTAAATCAACTGCAAAATATAACTATTTGGGAGTATGGTTCTGTGAGACTTCAAGATCAACAGCTCATCTAGCTGCCATGAAAAAAAGATCAGGGGCAATAACATACTCCCTGTCTCGACTGAGCAGCCCTTCCGCAGAACCTATCTTGAAAGTGATCAAAGCCACACTACTCCCCGCCTTAAACTATGGGCATCAGGCCTTTCCCGGTGCATGCTGTGCGAGTCTTGACCATGCCCAAGTTTCCATCTACAAAAAAATCTTTCATCTTCCGAAATTCATTCAGAGGACAAGACTACGTTTGGAGCTGGGCCTACAAAGGCAGTCCATTTACTGCAAGGCACATACTTTGAAATATTTTATAAGGTCATTAAAAGCAGCAGATACCACCCTAAAATTCCGCTTAAAAGAGATCTTTAACAGCCTTGGAAATCCATGGAATCGTCATATTACAAAGGCAATTAAATCCCTAGAGGTTGACAGTTCCCTGCTCATTTCAGACTCAATTCCATACTCAGTGTGGAAAAACATCATCAACAAGCAGGTGAAACTAGTTTCCCATCGGATGGACCTACAGGCTTTAAATACACCAACTGTCTTGCTTCCCATGAACGTCTCATACCAGCCCGGGGTACCGCAATTTTATCTACTGGAAAACCTGAAAGCAGTGGCACGGAAAAACATAATGTTTATGCGCCTTCTAGGCCTGTGCTCTATGGCCTCTTACAGATTGGCCCCTTCAAAGGAAGGGGGGGCCTGTAAACTGTGCCCATACTATAAAGAATCATGGACGCACCTTCTGTGTTGTTGCCCTGCCAAGGATGCCCCTAGACGGCATTTAATAAAACCTTTATTTTTCAAATGGGGCACTAGGTCATGTTGGGAGGCGACGGCTCTGTGCTTTACCTCCACAGACATTCAAGCGCTTGCTAGGGTTGGAAAGTTTGTCAGACTCTTGGCTAATTTCTTTTCGCCCTCCTCGCCTCCTGCGCTTCCTGCCCCTCCCCCCCCAAAAACGTATTACTGACTTTTTTTGTCCCCTGGTTTAGCACCTCTTGTCCTACTTTTTGGATTTCAATAGTGATTTAACAATGGTAGTCATAAGACTGTTTTTAAATGTATAGTTTTCTTAAAAATGTCAGTGTATCTCTTCAGCTTCGTTTCTTGATGTGATAATTGTGTTAATATGGATATTTTATAGCAATGGTTTTAACTAACTGTGCTAACCAAATAAACTAAACTAAACAGTGGCCCTGGTTTATAATGTTGCCCACATTATAGCATCAATATTTGGCCAGATGTAGGGGATACATATAACTGATATGTCTCTTGGTTCATTTGTCGTATCAGTACATAAACATTTTCAAGGTCAAGTTTAGAAACACACAGCTCTAAGAAATGCTACATAATGGAGTAAACATTCTACTGTGCTAAAAGCCAAGATTTACATGTAAAAAAAGTACAAAAAACACATATATCTGTATATGACCTATGATACACGAAGTACTTACCAAAAATGCAGATAGCCGGCTTGGCTGTAGGAGGCAAGTAAAAACCGTGGCCTGTGATCTCCCTATTAATTTGCTGTCTTCCCTAACTGTTTAGCAAATGTGTCAGTACACTTTCTGTATCACTACTGTATAAATTGTAATTAGAAAGTAGAAAACAGAACCATGGCCCGTACGGGGATCGAACCCGCGACCTTGGCGTTATTAGCACCACGCTCTAACCAACTGAGCTAACCGGCCACTTGCACCGCATCCAGAGAGTCATGAGAGACACCAAGAGAGAGAGAGTCTACTCGGAATTTTTTCATTTTTCATATGTCTTACGTGACTCCCTAACACGTTCAGGAATGGCGAGTGGTTTTTCGCGCCTTTGCACCATCCAGAGAGGAGCTAAGGGCTACGACGCATGCTTCATCAGGACACATGTTAACTCTTCACCTCGTCTCTCTCTCCGCCTCGTCCTCTCCACACACACAGTCTCACCCCTTCACTCTCCCCGGGGGTCTTTTGGGCATCACAGGTTCGCACGCACACTTCCGTGCTCGTCACGGTTAAAACCAGTCCTGCCAAGCGTCACGCAACAGCCGTGACACTCACGCATTTCAGTGCGGTGATCCGCATCACCGCACTGAATGAATTTGTCACGCATTTTGCCACCTGTGCCCAGCGCACCGCCAGCAGCTCTGTGGGCCCGGGCTCTCTACTGCTGCTTTGCCCGACTAGCGCGCCGCAGCCTAAACAGAAACCAGACAGTCTGACACTGCAGCAGCTGAGCTCTCCGAGCTCGTGAGCGGCGCCGCCGCGCTACAATGTATCTGTGCTGCTCTGCCTGCTAGAGTCCGACGTCGACTCAGTGTTCCGTTGCCCTGGAAACTAGAATGCAATCACGGTGGCAACAGGGTGCCAGCCAGGAATAAATCCGGATGTGCCGGCCTGGGATGGGCCGTCACGTCCGGAGGAAGCAGCCTGCAGGAAGTTCAGAAGCGGCGGGTGAATTGAGTCAGTGAGTGCAGGCAGTCTGGTTGCCGGCGCGCGAGTCCTGACTCGACTCAAGCATGGCCACCCACCGCGGCCCCCTGTGTGCAGCCCCCCCCCCCCCCCCCCCCCCGCTAAACAGCTGCAGGGTCTGCAGTGCACGTCCTCCTTGACCACCACTGTGTGGCCGCAGGCATCTCAGCTGAGCCCGAGCCGGCCGCCGTCAGGACACCGCTCTGGCCGCCACCAGGAAAGAAAACTGCGAGGGCGGCGCGAGGAGCAGTGACGTATGCATTTGGAAATGCCGTGTTGAATCTAAAGATTTCTTGCTCAGGGAATAGTACTCGACATTTTTTTTCTCACACCGAATGTTTATCACGCTGTACATTTTTAAAGTATCCCACAGGCAATCAAAAGCTTGTCAAGAAGTCGAAAGGCTGCTGGGCCTGCAGCAAAGGTCTGCGGATCACATTCGCATAGAATCCAACCGAAGCCTCTAGAAGAGCATTGAGATTCAAGAGCACTGGGCCCGGCGGCGGTAGCAGACCGTGACCCGGACCGACAAATCGATTCGTGGCTGGGTGGCCATGGGCAGCAAGCAGCAGCTCAGTCACTACCAACTAAGTGTCAGCCGGGTGTGTAATTGTTTTTTAAAATTTTATTTTCATTTAGCGCGGACTTTACCGGGCGCCGTCAGCGCTTCACAAGATTAGGAACAGTACTG
Source organism: Lissotriton helveticus (assembly GCF_964261635.1). Classification (NCBI taxonomy): domain Eukaryota; kingdom Metazoa; phylum Chordata; class Amphibia; order Caudata; family Salamandridae; genus Lissotriton; species Lissotriton helveticus. The sequence goes on along the minus strand of NC_136073.1, from coordinate 140,335,928 downwards.
AGTCAGAGTGACTCTGACATGAGGATTACAATACTACAACATATATATTACACAAAAGCACGTACGTTATTACATGAGGCAAAATAAAGTGCGGGGAGAGGCAGAGGGCCTTCGTCACAGGTGCAGAGTCACGGCGCTGCCTTAGCCTGGAAAGAGAAGAGTGAGAAGATGAACTGTGAACTGTAAGTGAACTCACTATAATTTGCCAGTCACTTAAACGATCAAAATAATGTATTTTTTTGGAGTGCAACACATTTAATTTAATACTGCTGCAGCAAGTGCCGGTGCATTCATTATGGCTTCCATGAGCCCGAATAACTTGGGAGAGGCACAGCAGCAGCAGTCGTGCACCGCGTCTCCCCAGGACATGCACCAGCAGCATTCAGTGGTGCACAGCCAGGAGTGGGGAGCGATGTAGAGCCTAATTGCAGGGGTTATCACCAGCCAGGTGCGAAGAGGGGTTCTGGCTGGGGGATCATCGCAGGCATATTTAATTTGTGTGCTTCCGTGAGAGAGATGATTAGCAGGTCTTCAAGTCTAGCCAGGGGTTAGTGCAAGGTGGCAAGGCAAGTATACAAAGAACCCCACAAACTGTGTGAGTCTTAGGCAGCTGCAGGCAGGACAGCTGGGAGGGCGCGGTATCCAGTGTGCAGAAGTAAGCAGTTCGAGGACACATGCATGTTCTCTTTCAAAGCAGCAGACACAATTGCAGGTTCGGGCATAGGAGCTCTCTGGGAGTGCTCTAATGATGCCTTTCTGCCAGGTAGCGCGGGTAACTGGCCTGGCCCAGTGGCGGTTCAACATGCTTATGCCAAATAGCTGGAATACCTTACAATAAACAATTCTGTGCCATACATGTTGTTTAGGCTAGTCTTAGTGCCTGCTGCATGAAACACAGTGGCACAGTTACTCGTAGATCATAGCGCGGGGCAACTTACCAGACTCTGGCCAAGGTGCTCGGACGCTGAGCTTTGGAATTATTACTGCTAGTCTGTGTCTCCTAAAATGTCTTTTTTAAATAATACAGTTAGGCTATGCGTACCTCAGTCAGCCTCTTCTCCTGAGGCTTGTCCTAACCCCCTCCCAATCATGCCTCGTTGTACTGTAATGTTATGTGCTCAGAATAGCCCTGCAACTTACTCTCTTAGCCACAGGTTAATGATAGCTGGTGGTGCCATACTGTAATCAGCAAATTGATTTTCATTAAATTGCTCAATTTTGAAATAAATTACACTTTGCGGCCGAATTGTGACCCCAACCTATGTGTGTGCTCTTCCATTTCTGGTGCTTTCCGGCAATTTCAACATCTTCTTAGAGTTTATTGTTGCTCTAATTGGTGTAATTTCCTATTATTTATATGTTTCCATCGTTTCCATTGCTTGATTTTGTTCTGGAGAAAGTGTCACTCATAGTTGTTGGAATGTCACTCATAATTACACTGGCATTATAAAAATGTCACACATAGCAATCTGAAACCTTGGCAGCTATGTAAAACCCAGGCATAAAGCATCACCCTTACACTTTTTTGCCTGTCAAACAGCTCATACCAAGAAACCCCCATTAACATCCGCTGCGAGGGACCTTCACCCCCTCTCACTTCCGTTTTCTGTGACTCTACGGGGTTCATACTGTGCACTTTCGCAGTTCGTTTATGACAAAGGGGTTTGAACTCCATCCTATGTGACGAAACGGAAGACGAAGAGGTGCAATTCACAACCCTAAGTCAGGGCCGGCTCTAGGCATGTGCAAGCTGTGCACCTGCACAGGGCCACCAAACCCCAGGGGCCACCACGCCAATATATATCCTTAATATATTAATCCTGTGAGGATGGATACATATTTGCGTGGTGGCCCCTGGCATGGATTTGGCGGCCTCCGGCTCTGTTCCACTTCTAAACACCCTGACCCCCTCCCCTCTTTACTGGCCTGCGCGCTCCGCCCCGCCCGGACACCCTCTTCCGGGCCCCTACCTACGCTCCTTGCCCAGGGCCACCATGAGCCTAGAGCCGGCCCTGCCTAAGTGAATCAACAGGCTTTCTAGAGAAACAATCCCTTCCAGTCTAAACGACTTGTCCAAGGTGCCCGGCTACATGATCTTTTATTCTTCGTATTTAACATGTGCTAGTTTACGATGTCGCAATGCTTCAAACCATGAAGGGATGGAAATATAATTGAAATTAATTAAAAACATAAAATATATTTTTAAAAATCCTAGAAAGTACTAAAAGCTGACCTGCGCCCAACGTGGGGCTCGAACCCACGACCCTGAGATTAAGAGTCTCATGCTCTACCGACTGAGCTAGCCGGGCACTTGGGTATGGGACAGGGACATACTTTTATGTGCCATGCTCAAAATCGGTCTGTTCAGTGTTGTGGGATGGTTAGTTCTATCACAGTATCTGCTGATCTTCTAAGGAAGAAGAGATGGAGGCACATGGTCTGGGGCGTTTTGTTGTAGCTCTACTGCTCCCGAGAGCAGGGCCGGACTGGCTACCGGGCGTTTAAGAATGCTGCTGAGCTGGGGGCTGATTTCATTGATGGGGACCTGCGTGTGCTGAACTAAATTCGTTTTGCTTTGTTTATTTCAAAGCACACACAGGTCTCCATCAACAAAATCAGCCACCACCGCAGTGAAATCAGCCCCCAGTTCGGCAGCCTTCGAAAATGCCCGGTAGTCAGTCCGGCCCTGCCTGAGAGACACAATCAACATATGGAGGCTTATAAGGCACCACAGACAGATTAATGGGCACAAGAGTTAGGTCTGGGTCTTGGTTGCTAGAACTATTCACCTCTCCCTTTCTTCCATCCTTCCCTCCACGTTCTCTTAGTTTCTTCCTACATCACTCTCCTTCCCTCACCGTGCCCTGCATCTCGTCCCGTTTTTGAGGGGGCGATTGGAGGGTCCTCTTCTTGGCTATCTGGTCCTGTGTTGAATTGTGATACTTTAGAGTAACCTTGTGTCTTTCTTGTACAAGAAATGGAATGAGAACAGTTATGTCATTTAGGCATTACAATGTATGTGGGCCTCATTCGCTGGATTATAAACAGGACCACTGGATTTATGCGATTCTGCAGATACTGCGTTGTTCGCATACTTATGGATTTGCTGCAACTACCATATAATCCATCATGATTTTATACAAAACAAGGGAACCCAAAGGTATAGCACTAGGGACATTGGGCAGTAACGTATTACAAAAAACAGGGGTCCCTAGTAGTTCAGGGATCTTTCGCAAAAATGATAGACATACGCTCAATAGTATGTATGAGCTTTGTCCAGCCGGACAGGAATTTTCATTAAAGTGATAAGCAAGAATAAAGAGGATTTTTTACACAGTGTGTGCAGCCAGCAACCCACAGGGGACAAGACAAAACAAGGGGATGGGGTTAGAACGAACAAGGCGGTCTGTATACTAGTAGTTCAGTGAACAGACAAAAATACATTTTAGAAGCATCATTGTATACAATTTATACTTTTCATTTTACATATGACGCTAAAATGTCGACGACGTTTCGATGCCTATTGTGAAATGAGTGGCATCATCTTCAGGACAGAGAATAAAAAAGCTTGTCTTGAATATCTTTAGGCAATTTTTGGCCAGATTTAGGTCCAAACATTGTTTATTTCCAGGGGGCGGTGCCCAATATCAAGGGACATATGGTGGGGTACTCAATTATCTGAGCATTTTCCAAACCAGGGCAAGAAAGCCTCTTCATAGGAGACCGGACCGATCGTGTCTCATTCCTGGTTGGGTTGCTCGATGGCAATTCTGGGCTCAGATGGGCGGGGATCACGATCGCGATCGGTCCGGTCTCCTATGAAGAGGCTTTCTTGCCCTGGTTTGGAAAATGCTCAGATAATTGAGTACCCCACCATATGTCCCTTGATATTGGGCACCGCCCCCTGGAAATAAACAATGTTTGGACCTAAATCTGGCCAAAAATTGCCTAAAGATTTTCAAGACAAGCTTTTTTATTCTCTGTCCTGAAGATGATGCCACTCATTTCACAATAGGCATCGAAACGTCGTCGACATTTTAGCGTCATATGTAAAATGAAAAGTATAAATTGTATACAATGATGCTTCTAAAATGTATTTTTGTCTGTTCACTGAACTACTAGTATTCAGACCGCCTTGTTCGTTCTAACCCCATCCCCTTGTTTTGTCTTGTCCCCTGTGGGTTGCTGGCTGCACCCACTGTGTAAAAAATCCTCTTTATTCTTGCTTATCACTTTAATTAAAATTCCTGTCCGGCTGGACAAAGGTCATACATACTATTGAGCGTATGTCTATCATTTTTGCGAAAGATCCCTGAACTACTAGGGACCCCTGTTTTTTGTAATATATAATCCATCATGTGCAGCATAATTTACAGATATCAAAAAAGTTTCTAACTCAAACAGACCAAAAGTTACTTAAAAGCAGCAACATGTGTTGCAGCACAGTGGAATACCCTGTGCATGTGTTGACTGGTCACTGTTCTGTGTGTTATTGCTGTATTTGAGTGTTAAGGTGGTACTAATGAGGTGATACCTTTTTTCTATGGCAGTATTAAAATGTGTAAAAATGACAAAATAATGAAGTAATGCTACCACAAAGTGCGCCGCATTATGCCCAAATTTGCCTTTTCTTGTCACTGAGTTTAGTGAATCCTGCTGCATAATTTGGTCCTCTCTTGCTGTATAATTCCAGTTTCCTGGATTCCCTGGGTTGGACTTGTGAGGGGATCGAGGTAGGCAGAAAGAGTCATTGTACATTTCGGTATTCTCTTTTACTCTCAGAGTTTTTGTACCTCCCCTCTGCTTGTTTTGCCTTCCTTCCATCACTTGCATCCCGGCTCACATCTCCATCCATTTCAGACTCAATCTCCCCATCTTTCTACTTTCATTAGCTACGCATGCTCTGTTTTCTCTCTACTTCAATGGTTCCTCCTTTCTGTCTCCTCTATCCTCTCTTTCCTGCTCGCTCTCTCCCCACTCTCTTCCCCCCTCTTTCCTGCCCTCTCTTGCTCTTTTTCTCCCTCCACTCTTTCATCATGTTTTTTCTGTCACCTTCTCTCTTTCTACTCTATCTTCCTTTGACCCTAATCCTTACCTTTCTCGCCTCCCTCCTTTCATAATGTGTGTTCTCCTTGCTGACCAGCTTTGCTTGGCCTTTAACTCTGGTTGTCTGATGGTGAGTTATTGTCAGCAAAACTGGAATTATGTGGCAAGGGAGGACCAAATTATGTGGCAGTGTGAGTTAAAGTATCCATCAATAAAAGGTAAATTGTGTGGCATAGTGCATCACATTTTGTGGTACTATTACTTCTTTATTTTGTGATTTTTACACGTTTACACCATCTTCACAAAGTGGTCCATATTTGCAAACTGTGGCATTTCTGAATTTCCAAAACACTCAGTATAAATGTTTTACAAGGAATGGAAGTCTGCATGGATTTGAGGTTGCATCAGGCAATGTGTTTTAATATCAGGGAAATCAACAGTAAAAACCGGCCCTGAAGACCATAAAACAAGCATATATACAGCAAAAAACATAGGCCCACACAATGACCTGCCAGACCAGCCCTTTGGGTACTGCCTGGTTGCTCTATAGGTCAATTCGACCCTGATTACACAACACTACTTACTTACGGGCGGAACATATGACTTTGCCTCTCCAATTTCTTTGTGAAGGGATCTTCCTGTGAAGAGATCCCTCTATGATCATAAGGAGGAGCTCCCTCATTTCCATAGTGGTGTGGCCCAATGCAAACATGCCTTTTTGGAGGTGCACTAAATAGGGGGGGGGCATTGCAAATGAGGGAATCAGTTTGCCTATGCGCCCCCACCATATTATGGAAGTGGACGCAGAGGCAAACATGCTTTTTTGGATGTGCAGTAAAAGTGTGCCACAAAAAGGTGGTGTACTTTCAGTGCGAGCCCTAAAGGCAGCCCTTTGTAGGAAAGGGGGTCCCACCTCGCTGAAATCCCCTTGCAGGTGGGTGCAGACACTCACTGCATCTGCCTGCAAGGGAATCTCTCTCCTCTCCTGAAAGTGCAGGAGAGTTGCCTCCGCACATTGAAACAGGGAGCAGCTTTTAAACAGCTGCTCAGTGTTTCACTTGAATGCGCTTCCCCAAGGGCAACGCATCATTTGTCATATGGCACACTGTTCCTGTTTGCACCTGGTGCACCTTTTTAAAGGTGCGCCATGTTTAAAGGTGCGCCATGACACAAACAGGAAAATGGCACCATATTCATAATACGGCCCATACTGTCCTTATGTGGCATGTCTCCCTTATTTGATTCATCTCAAACTGAATGTCCTTGCTCAACCCCTACTAAAAGCTGTCTGATCTCCGGTTTAACTTCTATACATATAGAGGGAGCTACCCTATCTCAACCCATAGTTTATAACCCTATTTTCTTCCAATATATTTAATGACTCGCCTGTGCTATAAACAATCTGTCTACTGCCCTCCCATATCTATTCACCTCACCAATGTTTTGCACCCCCTTCCCCAAAAGCAGTCACATTTGCCCCTGTGAGCTCACCCCAAAGATCCCACGGTAATGTGCGAAAGGGTTAATTTGAGAACACGATTAAACCCACAAACTTAATAATCATTAGACTAACCATAAAACTCTTGATCGCTGAGTAGCCTGCTACTCGCCATTATATTACTTCAATGCCTTGTCTGATGTAATAAGCACTATGTAAACCCACATTGTCTGCACTGTCTATTTTTCCCAGGTGGGGCTCAGCTTTTCCAATGAGGTGGATGATCTTATCTGTTGATTACTGGTAGAAGGGATTCCTGGAGTGACATGCTTGATTTACTACAGTTTCACCTTAATTTAGAATGTTAAATAGGAAGTCCATAAAAAGAAATGCATAGTCGGCAGGATTCGAACCTAGTCGGGGAGACTGCAATGGACTTCTAGTCTATCGCCTTAACCACTCGGCCACGACTACTGAGGAAATGTATGCGGTACATGATGTGAAAGTGTTACCAAATGTACGTACGCCCTGAATTAGATCTCATATTTATATTCAATATGAAACAGAAACACCCTGCATTGTCGGTAGGGATTGTGCAATTGAGGGATGGTGACTGCTCCATAACATGTCAGTTGTTTCAGTTTCTTAACCCTTTATGCTCTGGGATTTCTCTTCTGTACATCTTTCATTTGCATCAGTGGCCTAACCTAAAACGTGCCCCCCCGCAAACCTTGAAGTGGGGCCCTTAAGTCTCCTAAATCTCACACATATTCACTGTCCCTGGGTAAAATGGGGTGGTGGCCACTCTGAAGAGAGTGGGGCCCATAAAGGTTGCCCCCACTCCCTCCATGAGGGCTGCAGGGACATGTGTTCCTCCACCGATTTGCATAAACTGTGCCCATTGTCTCACCTTTCACTTTCCGTAGACACACCCTTCCACGCTCGACACTTTTACAAATATCAGGCGGAAACTATTAACCCTTCATGTTCAGCACGTCCTTGTCCATCAAACAATCCGACCCCACTCCCCAGGAATAGCCCCATCACCAGAATGTCTCCTGACCTACGCTCCCTGAGCAAAGAGAAGACGAAGCGTCGCATTTCACTTCAGACTGTTCAAGTCCATCAGCGACGGCCGTGAGAGAGGTGTAAAGTGCATGCAGAAAGCGATCCTTTCCAGACTACCGGCCGGGGTCCAACCACTCCCAATATGAGGCTTTTTAATTTTTCTATATTTATCATTCTTCATTCTACAACAATATCATCTATCAAATATGAGAGGAAATTTTTTTAAAGTTGAAATGAACTTAATTTGATAATAAAACGGAGGGCTCGAACCCACAACCCTGAAATTAAGAGTCTCATGCTCTACCGACTGAGCTAGCCGGGCACCTGACACCCTGCACAGATGTGTTCTGCCACTTCTTGTGCTTCAAGTGTACTATGCTGTGTACTCACACACTGATGACAAAATATTTATGAGATGGAGGCAAAATAACCTCAACCTGTGCCTGTTTAAGGAGGACGAGGCAGGGAAATGTATGCCTGTCATAGGGACAGCGCTGTTTCTGCCACCTTGATACCCAGGAGGGCACGGAGGGACAGTTAGCGAGTGAGTGCTGGGTGTGGGTTGCTTTATGCTTCCATTTCTCCTTTACAATTTTTCAGTCTTTACCTCTGACTTTGCTTGCTCGCTGACCCTCTTGTGCACCTGTGCCTTCCATTTTTATGTGGGTGAGTTGCCCTTCCTGACTCAGAGTGCTTAATTTGAGCTGCTGGTTGCCGGTGGGTCCCACTGGCACGCCACTAACTTTTGTGGACTGGGCCTTTTTTTCATCATCAGTGACAAAAAACAAAGAAAGGAAGAAAAGAGGTATAGAAGGAGGTCAAAGATTAAAAAAGTATGACAGAGTGAAAACATGTGGAAGGAGAATCTGCAAGAGTGAGATAAAGGAGCGGGTTTGTGTGGTGTTGCGAGAAAGAGGAATGACGTGGAAACCAAGACGAGGCAGTCTTGATATTGGACATGACTAACCATAGCTAGCATCAGCTGCAGGCTTCCAAGCAAAATGTATGTCCCAGCACTTATTCTTTTACAAATTAAGCAGTGCAGTGACTCCCTGTTTCTCTGTCACAAACCTCCCCTTTTTTACCGGTCAGGTTTGAGGAACGGTGAAGGTTGTGTTTTTAAAATATACAAGCGAGCTTTTGGATGTATGTGCGTGCGTCTGTTTGTGTGTGTCTAAGTCCTAGGTCAATGAGGAAATAGGGAGTCACTGGGAAGTCGGAGAAGATGTGGTTTCGCTATGGTGTTAACTCTTATGGTTTCCTCTGTTAGGAGATATCTGCTGTTGACTCTGTTCATTTGCACTAAATCAATTTCCCCTGGTTAAGTAAGTATTACTTCTAGCCTTGGCCATTCGTCCCCCAATTTCATCTGCTCCATCTCATCCACCATGAACATAATAATGTCCCACCACTTTATCATTATCCAACCTAGATCACGTTACTGCCAGTAAGACTGTCTCCCAGCACATTCTATCCCTCATTTTGATCTAAAGTGGCCAAATAGTTGCTAATTCTGTCACTGCTTCTCCAGTCATTAGCCTTTGCAGCCACCATCTCCTTGCCGAAGGAATCAGCCAGTCGCATACACACTTCAAACTCCACCCGCAAATGCACTTCAATCTTCACTCTCTAAGACCCGGCCCTAACACTTATGTGGCTTCTCTTATCCTAAAATAATATTTTTTTTAATTTCTCAGAGTCCAACCACCAAATGTTGCAAATTTCCGTTAAACAGCCAGCATTTTCTTGGCCTGAACTGCCATTCTGAGTTCATATCTAAATGCCAGCCACCCCCATAGGCTTCTCTTCCTTGCATAGCACTGAAGGCTCTAACTGGCACACTCCACCATCTCCTAACAACTGCAACATCACCACTACCCTGGAGCACCACTGATCCATTTTACTCTTCCTAAGCCTAACCTACATCCATTAACTTTCTATATACTCCTCGTACCACAAGAAATCCTCATAGACGCTAGCAGCCACGACTTCAGAATTCCATATCACGTGGAAGAACATCACAAAATATATTGCCTGATGCAACCTACATTTCCAGGTGGACGTGAACGCAAACTGCACCTGTTGATCAATTGCTTTCACTATGTTGATTAGAATGGCTTGCTTACTATTCTACTCCTTGCCAGTTTCTTTAGCTCATGACTCAATAATATGCCTACCGAATTGTCCCTCACTGGCTCTCACTGGGCACACATACACAACACATTTGCCATAACAAGGATGCAATAACAGCGATGGTGACTGTCCCCTCCTACATTCCAATCTATTGAGCACTTATCTCTCTACCTCAGACCATTTATCAACATTTCCAATGAGACTTGACAGTATTTGACCCTTAATGAAAGAGCCGGCAGATCTTCTGCCAGCTTCAGAGCCCACACAGTTAAATCATTCCCACATACTCCAGAATGGGTGCTGCCTCCCTCTGATTGACACATGCAATCTCGATCCCTCTAAACAACACATCCTATCAGTCACTTCCCTGTCATGGCTTAGAATAGGATTAGCATGTTTACATTAATGCAAAGTTAGCTCTCTCAAAAGGCACAACACCCACTGGTCACTGACCAACATCCTATTGATGACTCTCACCAAAGCTTCATTGTCCACCACAAATGTCACTTACATCCTCGTCAGTTCCTGATCCTAAATTCTCACTTCTAGCACCAGACACAACTCTAGAAATGCAACACTGTTTCTCTTCCATCTCCATTCATGTGGTCAGTGGAATACACCTGTATTTTATGCCAAAATACCTTCACAATCATATGTTTTCTATATTTTCTAGAACACAGCCCAAATTCAGTTTTCTAGACTGGTTTACAATGTAACCCTGACTACAAGATGTCAATTTTAAGGCATGTAAGCAAGGCCCCAAAGAACACACTGATGTGCTCCCCACCTGACATCATGGAACGGTAAGCACATGTGAACTAGCAGATCAAGGGGAAAAAATGCATGCCCCAATTTTACAGAGGTGCAACTTTTTGAATTTAAGCTGACCGATTTTGAGAAAACAAAAAATGAAGGGGCATAGTAGCAAGAACCTTGTTAAAATGAGCGCCGTAATAGCGGCAGTAAACTGCCGCTAAAAAGGCGATAATGAGCTTGCTAATATGCGTTATCAAATTCCAATAGAAGCCCAGGTTAGATGTGCAGGACATTTAACCTGGGTTTCTATCGGAATTCTATAACATATATTAGCAAGCCCATTATCGCCGTTTTAGTGGCAGTTTCCTGCCGCTAAAACTGCGATAATTTTAATGAGGTTCTTGCTAATATGCCCCGAAGTTATTATCCTGATTACTTTGAGTCGCTCACATCAGCTGTTGAGAGGTTGTAAAAGGCACTTTAAAGCTCCCTTAGCATTCCTGTCTATGAACTTAGAGCTGTTTGACTCCTTGAGTGAGGTTGATACTTGCCTTAAGATGTTTATGGCTCCCAAAGCATGCCAGCCTTGTGGGTACTATAGAGGCAATCCCTCACATGAACCTGATCGCCTAGCAAGAGGACAAGTCAGTTCATCTGCCTGGGGCACAGGCTCGTGCACTTGGAAACCAATCACATGACCTGTGCATGTATCGCTGACCAGCTCTGCTCCATGATCCTGCTTTACATGCACCTCATTGGGTGTAACACAACAACTCTCTACACCACCAGTCATCGGCAAAAGCCACCGTTTCACAGACCAGTAAAATATAATTGATGTTACTAAGTCAGTGTAGATGGGAATTATGCTAGAACTCCATTTAGTACGAAATTTGCAAATACATTTTATGTTGCCAGATCTGTGGTAACTTTTTTAAACCAGTGTGCACTCAGTGTACATATAGCTCACAAATGATGAGATGGAGATTGATTTGCAAAGAAAATGTCTTACTGAGAGGCATTTTCTGCTCAAGCCAGTTTGCTTATATTGTCTTGCAAGATTTTTTTTATACAAGGTGCGTTTTCCCTTAAAAAATCATTTGCATGAAACACATTTTGCTATGAAAGTGTAATTTCACCAATGTTTCATGAACTTTTCGCAAAAGTAACTCAGATCAGGATTTACTTTGTGAAAAAACTTTCCTTGCGTATGGGGTAAAAGACAATTCACTATAATTAGGGGAACTTGAATTATGTAATTCTCCAACTGAGGCATTTTCCACATATTTATGGATTCATCGCATTTGTCAATTCAATTCAATTCAATCTTTATTTCGGTCTAAAAGAACATAAAAGGTTAACAATAAAAATACAGTACAAGAATTTCCACAATGCATCGTGTTGAGCATAGGATACACTGCTGCTAGACACACTGGATACTACATGGAATAATCGACCAATTTTGTGATGTTGGAAAGATATATCAAAAGTTTAGCAATTTTGTATGGTAATATAAAAAATTAATAAAAACCGATATGAGGAATAGACATATTAGGTCATTACAAAAATTCAACTGTACAGTTAGATAAATACCTCTAAAATAATATATAAAAAACACTTGCTTCATTAATGAATATTAAGACTGAAATATAAATCATTATACATTTCATATTATAATCATAGTATGCACGTGCCAAGTTCATTAAAGTTTTACTTTTTGTCAGCCCAGAGTTTCAGGCCTTCCCTTTTCCTTACCAAGCTTATGCCAAACAAATACCTGATAATACTAAAAGCCACTGTTTGTGTGGCATCAGATCATAGTAATCTTTCTGCTTCATGGCAGGATCTAATACCAAGAAGACGACAAATGGATTTAATCCATTTCTTCCTACATTGCAAATAGGCTGGGCAGAAGAACAGTAGGTGTGATTCGTTCTATATTGCACCTGAATGACATGATACTCATCTGCCCTCCTCCGCTTCGCCTGGCGCCCATTTCACAGTGTTTAGCTTTATCTATAGGACATCATAGCAATATTTAAAGTATAAAGATTTAGCTAACTGTGGCTGTATTTCATCTAGAAAGGACTCAAATTTCCAAACTGTTTTTATTTGGAGGAACTGTGATGTAAATGATCCCACAGTGGAAGAATGGTACAAAAAATCATGTATAGAAGACCAATAGGTCTTCTTTAAAAGCTTTTTTGTGGTTGTGGTTAAACCAGAGGGCTCCTCCCAAAAGTGCCTAAGTCCCAGTTTAAAAAAACTGTTGTGTATATGCTTTAGCCAAGTCATACCTATACCTATAGTAAGTCCTAGAATTTCCTCAAGACCCTCTCTATAATGAAAAAACTCATCCGTGCACCACAGGCAAACCCAAAATAAAAGTGGTCTTAGGTTAGCCTGGTCATCCACACTGTGAAAATTTAGATCCATCAAAACAGGGTTAAGTGGTGTACGTGTAGGAAGACTTAGTACTTTCCTAAGAAACTTATTTTCACCCACCTTGAATGTATCATTCGTCAGGGGGCCCCACAGCTCCGCCCTATACAATGAAGCCGATTGTGCCTTATATTTATACACTTCAAGAGCGGGTGAGACTGCTTTGGATAAACTACTTTCTATTTTCCTTATTAATGGGAAAGTGATTTGAAGTAGTATAGTTTTGCTTTTTTCTAGCTGTGGTCTCCAAGTAATTTTTGAATCCAAAGTTCAAGTTCAAGTTCAAGTTCGGTATTTGTATAGCGCACTACTCACCCAGAGGGTCTCAAGGCGCTTGAGGGAGGGTGGGTGCATTACTTATCGAATAGCCAGGTTCTTAGTTGCTTTCTAAAGGAGGGGTGGTTCTGTGTAAGTCTGAGGTGAGTGGGGAGAGAATTCCAAGTTTTGGCCGCTAAGTAGGAAAAGGTTCTTCCTCCCATGGTGGATCTGTGGATGCGCGGGATTGCGGCGAGGGCTTGATTGGATGATCGTAGTTGGCGGGTGGGTGTGTAGAAGGAAAGTCGTGTGTTGAGGCATTCGGGTCCTAGGTCGTAGAGGGCCTTGTGTGCGTGGGTAAGGAGACGGAACGTTATTCTCTTGTTGACGGGGAGCCAGTGGAGATCCTTCAAGTGACCGGAAATGTGAGCGTGACGGGGATGTCCAGTATGAGTCTGGCTGAGGCGTTTTGGATGCGTTGGAGTTTTTTCTATAGTTTGGTTGTGGTCCCGGCGTAAAGGGTATTTCCATAATCTAATCGACTGGTGACCAGTGCGTGGGTGACTGTCTTTCTTGTTTCGGTGGGGATCAAACGGAAGATTTTTTTGAGCATGCGTAGGATGTTGAAGCATGAAGATGAGACGGCGTTGACTTGTCTGGTCATCGAGAGGGAGGAGTCTAGGATGAAGCCCAGGTTACGTGCGTGATCTGTAGGTATGGGAGCTGTACCCAGGGCCGGTGGCCACCATGAGTCGTCCCAGGCAGAGGGGGATGATCCTAAGATGAGGACTTCCGTTTTGTCCGAGTTAAGTTTTAAACGGCTGTTCTTCATCCATTCGACTACTTCTTTCAATCCTTCGTGTAGATTGGTTTTGGCGGTGTTTGGGTCTTTGGTGAGGGATAGGATCAGCTGGGTGTCATCTACGTAGGAGATGATGTTGAGATTGTGTTGGCGCGCGATGGATGCGAGGGGACTCATGTATACGTTGAAGAGGGTGGGTCTGAGTGTAGAACCTTGTGGTACACCACAGATGACTTCTGTGGCCTCTGATTTGAACGGGGGGAGGCGGACTCTCTGGGTTCTTCCGGCGAGGAACGAGATGATCCAATCCAAGGCTTTACCTTGTATTCCCACGTCGCTGAGGCGTTGTATGAGGGTGCTATGACAAACTGTGTCGAAGGCGGCGGAGAGGTCGAGTAGTATGAGGGCAACTGTTTCTCCGTTGTCCAGTAGCGTTCGGATGTCGTCTGTAGCTGCGATGAGGGCGGTTTCGGTGCTGTGTTTGGCACGAAAGCCGGACTGTGAAGGGTCGAGGGAATTGTTGGATTCAAGGAAGGCAGCGAGCTGACTATTGATGGCTTTCTCAATGACTTTGGCAGGGAATGGGAGGAGTGACATGGGTCGGTAGTTCTTAAGTTCAGAGGGGTCTGCTGTGGGTTTCTTCAGAAGGGCGCTGAGCTCGGCATGTTTCCAGCTTTCCGGGAAAGTAGCGGAATTGAATGAACAGTTGATGACATCGCGGAGATGGGGTGCGATGATGGAGTCAGCTTTGTTGAAGATGTGGTGGGGACATGGGTCGGTTGGCGATCCTGAGTGAATGGAGTTCATCAGGCGGATGGTGTCTTCAGTGGTGATTGTGTTCCAGGCGAAAAGGTTGTGAGAGTGCTGTTTTGGTTCGGAGGTGGGTGGAGTTGACTGTTATGTATGTCGGCGATTTTGTTGTGGAAGAAAGATGATAAGGAGTCGCAGAGGTCTTGGGAGGGAGTGATGTCGTTGGTGCCGGCGGTGGGGTTGGTAAATTCTTTGACGATGTTGAATAGTTCCTTGCTGTTGAGGGCGTTGTTGTCGAGTCGATCCTTGAATGCTGATTTCTTGGTGGATCGGATCAGTTGGTGGTGTATGCGGGTGGCGTCCTTGAAGGTGGTCAGATTGTCAGAGGTTGGGTTTTTTCTCCATGTTTTCTCGAGGGTACGACATAACTTCTTGGATTTCTTAAGGTCATCGTTGAACCAGGGGGCCTTTTTGCTGCCTTGTTTGATCTGATGGTTTTTCAAGGGTGCTAATTCGTCAGCGCTGTTGGTGATCCATTGTGTGAGTTTGGCGGCAGCTTGGTTTGGGTCCGATGATATGGTAGGAGGGTTTTGGTTTAGTGAAGTGAGGAGTTGGTTGGTAGTGATTTTGTTCCAGTTTCTTCGAGGAATAGGTTGAGGGGCGTTGTGGGTCATGTTTTTTTTGTAG
Source organism: Lissotriton helveticus (assembly GCF_964261635.1). Classification (NCBI taxonomy): domain Eukaryota; kingdom Metazoa; phylum Chordata; class Amphibia; order Caudata; family Salamandridae; genus Lissotriton; species Lissotriton helveticus. The sequence goes on along the minus strand of NC_136073.1, from coordinate 140,320,554 downwards.
CTGAAGTGAACGCAGCTGTGGTCCGTCCAATGGAGAGCTGTGGCGTGATCGAAGGAGATGTGTTTGCTGGAGGTGAAAATAGGGTCGAGCGTAATACCTAAATAGTTAAAAATCATGCACCTACTCAATCTTCTGGATGTTCACAGTTAGATTTTTCCTGAAGGTTATATGTGGGTTAACTGCAGAGTATTTAGTTTTGCTAGAGTTTATTTCTAGCCCCTTAGCTTTGCAGTATATCCCAAATAGATTTATTAAATTTTGCATACCTTTCGGAGTTTGGGAAATTAAAATTGTGTCGTCAGCAAAGAGGAGTGCCGGTACAGGCACCCCCCCTAGCTTGGGAGAATTATGATCGCAACCCGAAGGTATTCAGGGATGTCATTGACGTATAGCGAAAATAAAGTGGGAGCTAAAACGCACCCCTGTTAACCCTAATCGGTTTAGTTAGTTCATCTAGTGGACCCCATCTGACCCTTGTCCAGTTGTCTTCGTGTAATCTTATTATCTGTAGAAGAATTTACCCCGGAACCCCCTGATTTGTTAGGGACTTCCAAAGGAGGTTTCTGGGGATATGGTCGAACACTGCCTTTAGGACCACAAAGGCGATATACAAATGGCCCTTCTTAAATATTGTATATTTCCAGGCTATACAAAGAATGAAATCTAAAAACCTGGGCAATCGTGCTAGTCTTTGATCTAAAACCTGCCTGATATTGTGATAAAATGTTATATTCCTCAATCCAGTTAGTCAGTTTATAAAAAATTTGCCTAGCATATATCTTCTGGAAACCGTCAATAAGACAAATTGGTCAATAGTGTGAGGGGTTGTGGTGATCGCCCTTCTTAAAAATGGTTGTAATCTCTGCCCCTTTCCAAGTTTCTGGTAAGGGGAAGCCCAAGGCAACGGAGTTACACAACAGATTAATATAAGGGCCCCAAACACCTTTATCATGCTTCCATAAATCACCCCATTTATCACATAATCCATTATCCTCTGCATAAACTGGAGATTTTAACAGCAAAATAAAATAATACTAGCTCAAATGGTTCAAGAGTTACTAAAATCTCTGTGACCTGTCATGCCATGCAGTGGAAGGTCCTAAACAAAGGTTGCCTGGTCATCTTTCAGTTGCTTATTACTATATTTAGATGTGAAAATAGTACTGATGAGGTGAAAACTTTGCCCAGACAGTATTAACATGTGAAAAAATGTGAGAGAGACACAACTGATATGTCTCTTGGTTCATTTATGGAATCGTATCAGTACATAAATATTTTCAAGGACGTGTTTAGAAACACACAGCTCTGAGAAATGCTACATAATGGAGTAAACATTCTACTGTGCTAAAAGCCAAAACCTACATGTAAAAAAACAAGAAAAAACCCCACATATATCTGTATATGACCTATGATACACGATGCACTTATCAAAAATTCAGATGGCCGGCTCGGCTCAAGGAGGCAAGTAAAACAGTAGCCTGTGATCTCCCTCTTAATTTGCCTTCTTCCCTAACTGTATAGTAAATGTGTCAGTACACTTTCTGTACCACCTTTGTACAAATTGCAATTTGAAAGTAGAAAACAGAACCATGGCCAGTACGGGGATCCAACCCGCGACCTTGGCATTCTTAGCACCATGCTCTAACCAACTGAGCTAACCGGCCACATGCATCCATGCATGAGGGTGTCATGCACCATGTCAAGAGAGGGAGTGTATTCGGCATTGTTGATTTATTATATGTTTTATGACACTCCCTAACTCGTCCAGATTTGGCGAGCGTATTTCCCGCCTCTCGACCCTCAGTTGCACCATCTAGAGCGGAGCCCAGTGCCACGGCGCATGCTCTATCAGGACACATTTTAACTCTTCACGTCTTCCCTCCTCCTCGTCCTCTCCACAAACACCTGCCACAGTCTCACCCTTTCACTCTCCCCAGGGGGTATTTTGGACATCACAGGCTCGCGCACACACTTCGGTGCTCGTCACGGTTAAAACCCAGGCATAAACCATCAACCCTGTAATGTTGGGATGCATTCTAGTAGCTGGGAGTGGGCGGAGCTAGGGGGCCAGAGGAAAGGGAGGAGCGGACACAGGAAAGGTACAGTTAGAGTAAGGACAGGGTCAGACGAAGAAGTAAGAAATAAAGCTCTTCTAAATATAAAGAAGTGTCAGTCGTTATTGCTGCTACGACATGACAACTGGCGACGAAGGTGGGATCTAAGTGACCTGCTAGTCATGCTGAAAAGCGAGAGGAAGAACTGACCTGTCCCGGACACCAGCCAGACGTGATCGCCGTTTGCGACGTCTGCGCCCTGAGGTCGCCTCCGCCTACAGCCTGAGGCCAGCGGTGGAGGACTTGTCCCACGACCAGGAGATCGTGTGAGACCACCCCTGAGCAGTGAGAAGTGAAGCACTGACCCTCTGGTGTCCGGCGCAATTTTCGCGCCAAAATCGGGAGTGTGTCCCAAAGATTGCATCAAGAAGGAAGGGACTGGGAGCCCACCCCAGCCCTCCTGAGGCGTCCAGTTCAAGTGAGGAGTGCAGTGAGAGGCAAGTGAAGCCTGCGGAGGCGCCAGAACGAAAGCGCCGATAACGCCGACATCGGGTCTCACCCCCGATGCGTGAGAAACGGCACGCGGCGAGCGGAAGACGCTAGAGCCTGCCCCGGCCTACCTGAATGGTGGAAAGTGGCCCAGAAGTGGATGTGGAGCTGCCAAATCCCTACTGCTGGAAGAAGGGACCCTCGGTGATTGCAGAAAAAGCCCAAGTGTAACTGAGGCTGAAGAGGAGCTCAAGCCTCGTGGATGACTGGGGGCGGCCATTTTGAAGTCAGGCGACTGTAAAGGACATCCCTATGAAGTGAATGGGCGGCCATTTTGAAGTCAGACAGCATTGGAGATTGCAAAACAAGCATTGGTACATGCAAGTTGATGTAGTGACAATAGCCAAACAAACATTGATAACTGCCAAAAACAAATCAGCACGAGTAAAGGCATAAAGGAAATGAGCATTGGTAAATGCAAGTGAGCGGAAGGAACAATCAGTGACAAGTGTAAGAAACAAGCACTGGTAGATGGAAACAAACAAACACTGACAAGTACAAAGTTGCAGCAGTCCAACAAGCACCAGCAAATGCCAGAGACAAGCAAAGTACACGGTGAGCACAAACACGCACTAATACAGGTGACAAGAAAAGGAATCAACAAAAGTAACTGTTAGCAACGAGCACTGGCACATACAAGATTCACAGCGCGTCAAGCACAAGCCAATGCCTGAAACAAGCGAAGACTGCAGTGAATATAAAAAAACACGGATGACCACAAGCTCCGAAGTCAGTGAGCACAAGCAAATGCAAATCCCAAATGTAATGAGCACGAGCAAAGACAGGCGCCAAAGTAAACGTTCAGCACCACGTGCAGACAAACAATTAAAAGTAACGGGAGCTAAGAAAATAAATGTTCCAGAAGCACGAGTGGAGGACTGTCAAGGAAGCCCTCTCTCATCAACGAAGTGATTGGATAACCTACACTAATCCAGAAAAGACATATGAGTGAACGGGATGTCAAATGTGCCAGGCACCATCGCGGAAGAGCCACCAACCGCCTGCAGCTACCATGCAACTCTAAAGAAAGCGAGCCACGAGTCAGGTGGCCATTCGGAACTCAAGAAATCCAAGTTTCATGGAGGAGGTTGCTTGCTGCCGTTTGGTCCCACGCCACCCTGACTGTCCTGCTGCTGGGTTGTGCTTCACCGCCTGTGCTTCACCGCTGCTCCTCGCCGCACCCGCTCCGCGGGTGCCGCTTCGCGGTTGAAGAGAGAGGCGAACTGCGCGCTGTATCTGGGAGGCGCCTGGAAGCCCAATCTCGCCGGCGCTAAGCAGGGACTCAGAAGACCAGGAGTCCCTGCTTCCCCAGACCGGAGAGCGGACGCGCCCACCTGCTGACACGCCCCCGCCTGCAACGCCCTCCATTTAACAAACTGCCTGACGCTTAGCGGGACGCGAGCGGGACGCCGAGCGAAGCCCGAGCAAAGGGCGGGCCGTCTGTGGCCGTCCGGGGCAGGAGGAGGCAGGGCAGGGCCACCCCACTTTCATCCACCGTACCGTTCTCAACTTGTGGTGCTTCACTGTGGGGCCGGAACTCAGCATGTCAACTCGCTCCGGTAAGGCCTTGAGGGGTGGCGGGGAAAGTGCCCCCGGGGGCACTATGTTCGGCTCTATGGACAAATTCCTGACTAGGGTGGCGGCTGTCATCGACAATGAACTCGCCATATCAGAACGGCGCCTTTCTTTTGACTTTCCTCCCTCTAAAAGCCCATCTCCAGCAATAGTGTTGTCCTCACAAAACTTTATTTCCCCTGCACTCTTGCCTGGGGACCTACCTGGGGATTCTTACATTGCACCATTAGAGGGTGGTATAGATGGGGTAGAAAGCTCACAGACTGGTAACCACGGTACTAGCCCTTGTGCCGTGCTTATAGATCCATGCACTGAGTTTTCCATAGCATGCCCCCCTGGCATTCAGTCCCAACACTGCCCTGAGGTTTCTGCTCTTGACCCACAACCTCCGCCTAAAACTCGACCTAACCAGGAGCTTAACAAAAGGAAGGGGAAAAGGGCAAATAACACTCGAAAGGGTTGTCCATCCAAGATTACTAACCATTCCAGGTACCCGCCCCAGAGGGGTCCTTCCCCCCCGGGTGCCGCAGGACCTGTATCTTCAGGGACACCTATCTGCGCTCCAACCATTATCGACACAGTACTACCTTCCCTGCTGGCCCCATCAACGCCTGACCTAGCCAATGTGGGTCCCTCCCTGGAGTCGATCGAGAAGCTGGTCAGGTCTCTTTTGTTACCACTTACAGACCAGGTCAAGAGGTTGGGGGATAGGCTTGACTGCTTTGAACAGGTTACCAGGGATAATTTTTTTGCCCTGAAAACCCTGTTCAAACTTCAGCCAAAGCTCAGTGAGGATAGGACAGATAGGATAGATAAGACCAATAGGATAGAGGTCCCAGTGAGACCCCCCTCGGGAGATCAGCTGACGCAGCCGCCCAAGCGACCAGCCCCTGGGAATACTATCTTGGTTGCTCCTAAGGACGGTCCTAGGCAGATAAAGCCGAATGCTTCTACTCATGCTGCTCAAGTGCATGCTACCCCTCCCCCAGTAGTAACAACCCCGGTGCCTATTCAAGGCCCAAGGCAACATCAGAAGGGAGGGACGGGCCCTACTTCGCAACCTGGGGCTGTTTCATCTGCTACATCTGGCGGTATAGCATCAACTCCTAAGGTTATATCTATCCCCGTCCCACCTAGAAACCCTTCTCCTTTAGGTCCTCCTCAGAATATTAGACGAAAGTGCCCCCCAGTTAACCTCCCCCCTGAGTGTCACCCGTATGTTGTTATTCTTACTAAAGTCCCCCCTATTGGGAGTACCCAGCGGGAAAACCATCAGGCACTTAAGAATAAGGTCATCCACTGGCTGAAAGCCAACAGGCCCTTGCCTTCGGGAGTGGATGGTATTATTCTTGGTGTACGCAGGGTGGGATGGATTGGAAACGGGAAAAAATCGCTTGAAGGGGATTGCGTGGTGGTAAATTTCCAAGATGCTAGGGTCGCCCATCTGATATGCTCTCAAGGTCAACCCACGGTTGGAACGGGTATCGACATAGTCGACTTGACATTCTTTTACCCACGGTCCATTACGACCACTCCCACCTTCCACCTTGGACAACCCACCCATATCAGCAGTCCTGGGGCCAATTCTCTGTGGAGAACACTGCCCACGGCCTTTCTACCCCGGGAGTTTTCCCCCAGCGGCTATGTCTAGCTCCAGTGATACCAAACTGGGGACCCTGGAGTTGCTGACTCAGTAATGTTCCCGGGGAGGTCGCTGTGGCTTCAAGCCCTGCTGTTGAGCCAACACCTTACCTTAAAACCAATGGCTCCTCCTCCTCATCGCAAATTCAGGCTACGGCCGAGCTCGTAGAGGAGAAGGGGGAGACTGGGGCATCCTATAATCTTCTGGCTAGTCCCCCTGGTGTGGGTGCTGTGGACTTATCACTCCCTGTCGAGGATTGTAGCATTGCGGCTGTAACGGACCCCCAGATTAGGGTTTTCAGCTGGAATGTGGCGGGCCTCGAGAGGAAGCTAGCGCTGCCGGACTGGAACGAGCTTGTGGAGCAATACTCCATATGCCTGTTCCAGGAAACCTGGAGTCGGGTGCCCCTACACAAGGCGGGCTATTCCACCCACTTTTTGCCGGCAGTACAAAGTGCAACTGGCAGGGGCCGCCCTTCGGGTGGCCTACTAATCTGGGTAGCCACAGAACTCAACTGCAGGGTGGAGGAGCGGGACACAAATTGCCCTGATCTCCTAAATATTTTGCTGAGAAATTCCCAGGGCAGAGTCATTTTAAACATTTTTAACATCTACGCCCGTGGCACTAAGGGGGGAAGAGAATCCCCAGTAATAGCTTGTCTGGAAGCCCATCTCCGCTCATCTCCTCATAGGTCTTGTACCTTGTTGGCAGGTGACCTGAACTGCACTTTCGAGCCCCTGGACCTGGAAATCCTAACAGACCAAGAGGAATATGATAATGGGTGGGGGATTCCGCCCCTCGAGCTTAGTCCTATTAAAAAGTGGACAGAAGTAGCCCTCCAGATCAACTCACTAGTTATGGAGTTTGGTCTTAGAGCTGCCAACGGCAGGACTAGGTCCGACAAAGCAGGGGCCCACACCTACAACAGGCCAGGGCACATGTCACGGATCGACTATTTTCTCCTTGACATACACCTGTGGAGCCTGGTGGAGGACATGGTGATTGTACCCTCTGTAGAGAGTGACCACAATCTCCTGTCTCTCACCCTGTCCCAAAGGTGTTTCAATAGCACTGTGAGTAGATCGCCTTGTAACCCCGCCCCGGACCCGTCAGTGGTTACAAACTGTGGTCGACGGCTAAAGTGGGCGAAGCTAGCTCTTTCGGAGGAGAAAACTTCTGCCATTAGGCAGCTTCTGGTCTCAGCCCTAGTCAATCTTGATTGCCAAGAGGAAGGGCTGATGGAGGTGGCACCCAGGTTCTGTGTCATAATTCAGGCCATTAGCGACCTCTTTGTAGTTCCAGCTCACCCGAGTGGAAGGAAACCAAGCTCACGATCGGGCCAGGGCTGGTACAATCAGAAGTGTAGGGAGGCGAAGTCACTTCTCATCGAGGCAGTCAAGTCCAAATTACTGTCTAGGACTAGGGAGGCCAGGAGACACTATGCACTCTGCCAGAAAAATGCAAGGATGGAGTGGGAGGTTAATTTCTGGCAGGACCTCCTGGCTGCCAGCCGTGGGAAAGATGCCAAAGGTTTTTGGGACATGGTGGGCAAAAGGAATCGTCCTGACGACTCCCGGAGGACGTGTACCATCAACGCCCAGACTTGGTTCTCCCACTTCCAAAATCTTTATTCTGCTGTCGAAGGCCCACTTAATGACTCCTTTAAACTCCCACCCTTTACTCTAGTTCGTGACCTGGAACTTTTTTCTGCTTTGGATGTAACAAAGCAGATCAAAACCTTGGTTCCTCTGAAAGCAGCTGGTCCGGATGGCCTACCGGGGGATATCCTCCGCGCTTACCCGGAAGAATGGGGGGTACTAATCTCTGCACTCCTCAATGCAATTATGGGGGGAGGCCCTGTGCCTGACTCCTGGAGAGGTGCGGAGGTGGTCCCCATTTTCAAAAAGGGCAGTCGGGACTTACCCGGGAACTATAGGCCCATAAGCCTAATAGATTCAAGCCAGAAATTGGCTGGGAAAACCATCTTGGGGAGGATCACCCAATGGGTGGACGACAATCACATTCTGTCCGATATGCAAGCTGGGTTTCGTTCAGGTACAGGAACTATTGAACAGGTCTTCAGGCTCTTGTTATTACACTGGAAGGTGGTGGTACTGGGCAAAGGCAGTCTTTACTTGGCCTTCATTGACCTTAAGACTGCCTTTGACCTGGTACCAAGGGAGGAACTTTGGAGGGTGCTGCACGGTTTAGGGATGCCCCCGTACTTACTAAACCTCCTTATTAACCTGCACACCAACACCCATGCCCAGGTTAGATGGGGGCTGAATGGGGAAAAGACCGATAAGATCAGGGTCGAGAGGGGAGTAAGACAGGGCTGTGTTTTGGCCCCTACCTTATTCTCCCTCTACATTAACGGGGTGGTAGATCACCTACTGGGCGAACCATCAGACGCTCCCATTTTGGGAGGAGTAAAAATTCCAACCCTGTTGTTCGCCGACGACACCCTCCTCATCTCTAAAACCCCCCAAGGTCTCCAAACACTGCTGAACCGCTTCCAGGACTTCTGTACCACCAAGGGCCTTGTCATCAACGTAGACAAGACTAAGTACCTAGTTATGCATCCACCTCGCAAACTTGGCCGCCCTCCAATTCTGAACTCTATACCCCTAGAAAGAGTGGCAGAATTTGATTACCTGGGAATCCGACTGAATGACGCGATGAGCTGGACGGCCCACATTGACAAAATGACATTGGCCCACAAAAGGGTGGGGGGCGCCCTTCTTAAGGAGTTCAATAACTCTACAAAACATTGTGTTGCTCCTATACTTGAGATCTACAAAGCACGTGCGGTCCCTGCGTCACTTTATGGATCGGAACTGTGGGGCTTGGGCAAAGTTGACTCATTGAGCAAGGCCGAAAATAAATTCATCAAGGATCTCCTTGCCATTCCATCGAGCAGCCCAACTATCCCAGTGCTCATGGACACTGGCTGTAAAGCCATAAGGGACCAGGCTCGGCTTCGACCCCTTCTGCTCTGGGCACGCTTGTGGAGGGTCCCGGAGCTACAATCCTATGCCAATGGCCTGGCAGAGGTGATGCACTCTGATGGTTGGCGTAGCATCAAATGGTTGAAGGATATAAAACACCTCTTAGGGGAACTAGGTTTGGACTCTTGCTGGCATAGTCACTCCGCTCCTCCAAAGAAGACCTTAAAAAAACTTTTCTGGGAGTGGGTTTATGTGAAGCGCTCTAGAAGTCAGCAGCACTGCAAAACCACCGCAGCTTTCTTGCTGTTTAAAGACGCTGCCTTGTACGAGCCATACATGGACATTATATCAGTTGCTATGGATAGGTCCTTGTATATTAAATTTCGGTTAGGAACCTTGCCCTTGGCCGACCTCTGCTCGAGGTGGAATAAAGCCCAGCCCACATCACGCTTCTGTGCTCTTTGCCAGGATAAGCCAGAGACGGTGCCACATTTCCTTTTCGAATGCCCGGACTATGGTCGCCCCAGATCACGTTGGCTTGGTCCCATCTGCAGAGAACTGGGGACTCGTCAGCACTCCGTTGCACTTCGGATTCTTTTAACCAATACAGCCCCTCCCATTGTTTGTGCTGTTGCTAAATTTTTAAAATGGGCTTGGTTGATTAGACTTAGAAGACTGTCCACATCAATTTAATTCTTTTTTATCTAATTTATGCTGACCTAACGTGTTTTTAATTCTCACACATATGTACAGTCTTACTTATTTCGACATGCTGTTTTTATTTTTTTGTACTGCTTTTATGATATGTGCATATCGAAATAAAGCAATCAATCAGTATGTCATTAACTAGCGCCTATCGAGACAGTTGCGAAGCTTACCAACCTCAGAGGAGACAACCAGACCAAGGATCTCGGCCGAAGGTGGTCAGCAAATAAGACGGGAAGCAAAGTGAACAATCCTGCGATGGTAGCAGACGGAAACTTTCCTCCCTCATGGCGGTGGTTACAGCAACCCATCGGTCCAATCCCTGCATTGAAATACCGCCCCCAGTGACACAGACTGACAGTCAGAGTTTGGACCCCAAATGGAACCGGTGTCTGGAATCATTGGACGATTTCCTCGACGCAATCGGTGAACGAAGAGATAGAAAATGTCTGACACTACTCCTCCAGCTGGTAGGTAATGAGGGCCGACGTTTAGTCAGAACATTCCCTGAAAAGGACACAGAGACCTATGAGAGACTCCAAAAGAAGCTACGTACCCATTTCCATGCACCGGTAGATGTGGATCATGCTCGCATCGCCTTCACCACAGCACGGCAGGAACCAGGAGAACCATTGCCAAAATTCATCGCCCGATTGCAAAGCTTGGTACCCGGCTGTTACTTCAATACCTTTACAAATGAAGAAGCCGTTCGGCTTCAGATAATTGAAGGCTGTTCAAATGCAGACACGAAGCGCAAGATTCTTCAGGGGCAGTGGTCGCTAAGGAGAATCATCAGAGGGGCCGAGGTTGGAGTGTGGGTCGAAGTAATAGACATATCAAACAAAACCAGAAAAAAGAAACGTGAAGGCAGATCAGAGCCAAGACAAAAGAAGAGACAAAACGTCATGAAATACTCCGAGTCAACAACACGAAAGACCAGGATGAGTCAGGATTGCGATAGCGGCACTGATACAACCTTAAGGAGTTATTCAACCTCAAGGAGTCGGTCAACAGATGGTGCAAACGGTTCTGAAGCAGATGAAGTGTCAAGTGGGTCAGATCGCACCAATGGACCAGATGACAGTCTGTCCAACAAACACGCGAAAAAGGCAAAACATAGCAGACTGAACCAATCAAGTCAACACTGGAAATCGGTACATGACCACACACAAGCATCTCACTGTTCGAGAGACGAGTCCGAGGAGACGCCAAACAGAAGAACACACCACACTGGTAACACAGATGTCAGTACACCAAACAAGTGTGAAGAGGAAGTGAACCGCATAAGATGGACTGATTCGTCCAGACGACGAAAAGGGGAAGACAAACGCATTCATGACACTCAAAATAGTGAAGAAACGGAGAGGAGGTCATTATAATCATGCGAGAGAGGCAGAAATGAAATACCTTGGGATCAAACTCAAGACATGAGTACGTGGTTATCGAACAACCTCTCCAGTGAATTGACAACGAAGACACCTTGAGAAAGATACCCAGAGAAACACCTCAAAGACAACTCTGGCGTGCAAAGCAACTCGTCACGGACTACCCAGTTCCGAAGTCCACTCGTTAAGACATTCTCAAAGGAACGTTCTCAAAGGAAATTGACAGAGAACTCCTCTGATTCAGAAAGCATGTCGGTCCGATCCTTCAAGTCGACAGAGTCGTGGTCCCAACAACGGCCACGGCGTCAATCACCCGAACACACCAGAGAACCAAGGGACATTCTTCCCGTCAAGAGCAACACGTCTCACACCAATGTCCATGCACACTCAATCACTCCACCAGACAACCTGTCATGTCAGTCACAGGTGCATCAAGACACAAATACTACACCGTCACCCCGGATAGGGGCAGCAAGGTTGACTCGAAGGTCCTATAAAAGGAAAACAGATATAGTGGCCATTAGCACCCAGATAGAAACGGACCAACCAGTCGATCTGCAAGGGAAGCCAGACGTGTCGATAGAGACAGGTCATCATCGGATGAGAACGAAACATACAAATACCCAGCCGGTCCCAGGGTTCACCTGTTCCAGGCGCGAGCAGGAGTGGGTGAGACAACCAGAAACAGCAAATCAGTCTCCAAGCCATAACACGATGATCTCCGCGGTTCTTACCCTACCGTCTGGTATCCAGGACTCAGAACAGGAAGACAGTGTTGTTCTCGACCGGACAAGACAAAAGGAAGTAAAAATACATGCAGGCGCTCGGAAGAGAACCAGAACAACACCCCCTCAGAAAAGAGGTCGAGCGTCACTTGAACAAGAGTCACAAAGGAGGACAGACTGCCGATATCAAGCTGAGCTCTCCACAGACACCTCAGACACTAAAAGTGAGTGGATCACTCAGAAGTTGAGTGAAAATCACCATGAATCTGAGCATACGCACATCACACGAGAATTCGTGCAAGTGCAAAGATGCACTCTTGTAATAAAGGATGCTCTCGTCGAGGAGACAGAAGGCCACACAACACAAGCTGAGATGCGTCTCCATAGCTCAACGAACAGCCCGCGGACTCGTATGGCTGATCTAGGAACTCTAAATATGTTGGACGCTAAGTTCATTTCGCTAACAAGGGGGGATATGTAATGTTGGGATTCATTCTAGTAGCTGGGAGTGGGCGGAGCTAGGGGGCCAGAGGAAAGGGAGGAGCGGACACAGGAAAGGTACAGTTAGAGTAGGGACAGGGTCCAGACGAAGAAGTAAGAAATAAAGCTCTTCTAAATATAAAAAAGTGTCAGTCGTTATTGCTGCTACGACATGACAAACCCTTACACTTTTTGTGTCAAACAGCTCCTCCCAAGAACCCCCCATTAACATCCGCTGCGAGGGACCTTCACCCCCTTTCACTTCCGTTTTCTGGGACTCGCCGGGGTTCATACTGTGCACTTTCGCAGTTCGTTTATGACAAAGGGGTTTGAAGTCCATCCTATGTGACGAAATAGAAGACCAAGAGCTGCAATTCACAACCCTAAGTGAATCAACAGGCTTTCTCGAAAAGCATTCCCTTCCAATCTAAACGACAAGTCCAATGTGCCAGGCTACATGCTCTTTTCATTCTTTGTTAACGTGCCATTTTACGATTTTGCCATGCTTCAAACCATGAAGGGATGGAAATATAATTCAGATTAAATAAAAACAGAAAATATATTTTTAAAGATCCAAGAAACTACCAAAATTGTGCTTGCGCCCAACGTGGGGCTCGAACCCACGACCCTGAGATTAAGAGTCTCATGCTCTACCGACTGAGGTAGCCGGGCACTTGGTTAGGTATGGGCACGGCGCATACTCTATGTACCATGCTCGAAATGGGACTGGATAGTGTTGTGGGATGGTTAGTTCTATCACAGTGTCTGCTAATCTTCTAAGGAAGAGGAGATGGAGGCACAGCTGCCTGGTCTGGGGCATTTTGTTGTATCTCTACTGCTCCTGAGAGGCACAATCAACATCTGTAGGCTTATAGGGCACCACGGACAGAGTAGTGGGCACAAGAGTTGCGTCTGGTGCTTGGTTGACAGGACTTTTCACCCCTCCTTTTCTTCCATCCTTCACTCCAAGTTCATTAGTTTCTTCCTACATCACTCTCCTTCCCTCCCTGTGCCCTGTATCTCGTCCAGTTTTTGAGAGGGCGATTGGAGGGTCCTCTTCCTGACTATCTGGTCCTGTGTTGAATCCATCATCTGCAGCATAATTTACAGATTAAAAAAACACGTTTCTGACTCAAACAGACCAAAAGTTACTTAAAAGCAGCAACATGTGTTGCAGCACAGTAGAAGAACCTGCGCAAAGGTTGACTGGTTCCTTTTCTGTGTCTTTTTGGAAGGTGTATATAATGGCTAAGTGTGCCCTGCCCTATTAACAACGTATCGCCAATCGTTGTGCGATTATTGCTGGAATTCCAGCAATAATCGCACATTTGGCAGCTAACTCTGGAATTTTTATTGCTTTGGGGATAAGCGTCGCTGATAGCATGCTATCTCCGCGATAAAATCCAGCGATAGCCGGTTATAAATATCCTAGCGCTAAGCGCGCTTATCGATAATTATCGCTGGTTGTTGATGATATGCCCCTACGTTCATTAGCTACGCATGCTCTATTTTCTTCTAACTTCAATGGTTCCTCCTTTCTGTATCCTCTCTCCTGCATTTCCTGCTCACTCTCTCCCCACTCTCTTCCTCCTCCCTCCTTCCTGCCCTCTCTTGCTCTTTTTCTCCCTCTACTCTTTCATCACGTTTTTTTCAGTCACTTTCGCTCTCTCTACTCTCTCTTCCTATGTCCCTCTGGCTACCTAATCCTTACCTTTCTTGCCTCCCTCCTTTCATAAAGTGTTCTCCTTGCTGACCAGCTTTGCTTGGCCTTTAACTCTGGTTGTCTGATGGTGAGTTATTGTCAGCAAAACTGGAATTATGTGGCAAGGGAGGACCGAATTATGTGGCAATGTGAACTAAAGTATCCATCAAGAAAAGCCAAATTATAAAGCATAGTGCATCACATTTTGTGGTACTATTACTTCTTTATTTTGTGATTTTTACACATGTTCACACCATTTGCACAAAGTGGTCCATATTTGCAAACTGTTGCATTTTTGAACTTGCAGAGTACTCTGTATAAATGTTTTGCAAGGTATGGAAGACTGCATGGATTTGAGGTTGCATCAGGCAATGTGTTTTAATACCAGGGAAATCAACAGTAAAAACCAGCCCTGAAGACCATAAAACAAGCATATGTACAGCAAGGAAAAAAGGCCCACACAATGACCTGTCAGACCAGCCCTTTGGGTACTGCCTGATTGCCCTATAGGTCAATTCGACCCTGATTACAAAACACTACTTACAGGCGGAACATCTGACTCTGCCTCTCCTACTTTTTTGTGAAGGGATCTCCCTGTGAAGAGATCCCTTTGTGATCATAAGAAGGAGTTCCCTCATTTGCATAGTGGCATAGCCCAATGCAAATGAGGGAATCAGTTTGCCTCTGCGCCCGCACCATATCATGGAAGCGGGCGCAGAGGAAGACATGCATTTTTGGAGGTGCACTAAAAGTGTGTCACAAAAAGGGGGCACACTTTCAGTGCGTCCCCTAAAGGTAGCCCTCTGTGGGAAATGGGGGGGTCCCATGGACCTCGCTGATATCGCCTTGCAGGTGGGTGCAGTCACTTACTGCACCTACATGCAAGGAAATATCTCTCCCCTCTTGAAAGAGCAGGATGGTTGCCTCCACACATTGAAACATGGAGCAGATTTTAAACAGCTGCTCAGTGTTTCACTTGAATGCGCTGCCCCAAGCGCAATGCATCATTTGTCATATGGCACACTGTTCCTGTTTGCACCTGGCGCACCATTTTAAAGGTGCGCCATGTTTAAAGGTGTGCCATGACACAAACAGGAAAATGGCACCGTATTCATAATACGGCCCATGCTGTCCTTATATGGCATGTCTCCCTTAATTGATTCATCTCAAACTGCATGTCCTTGCTCAACCCCTACTAAAAGCCGTGTGATCTCCGGTTTAACTTCTATACATATAGAGGGAGTTACCCAATCTCAACCCATAGTACATAACCCTATTTTCTTTCAATATTGGTACTGACTCCCCTGCGCTTTAAACAGTCTGTTTACTGTCCCCCCATATCTATTCACCTCACCAATGTTTTGCACTCATTTACAACACCCTTCCCCAAAAGCAGTCATAGTTTCCCCTGTGAGCCAACCCCAAAGACACCAGGGGAATGTATGAAAACGTTACTTTGAGAACACGATTTAACCCACAAACTTTAAAGTCACTACTTTAGCCTGCTACTCGCCCTAATAGTACTTCAGTGCCTTGTCTGATGTAATAAGGACTAAGTAAACTCACTTTGTCTGCAATGTCTATTTTGCCAGGTGATTCTCAGCTTTTTCATTGAGGCTGAGCGTATCTGTTGATTACTGGTAGAAGGCATTCCCAAGTGACATGCTTGATTTACTACAGTTTCACCTTAATTTAGAATGTTAAATAGGAAGTGCTTAAAAAGTAATGCGTAGTCGGCGGGATTCGACCCTGCGCGGGGAGACACCAATGGATTTCTAGTCCATCGCCTTAACCGCTCGGCCACGACTACCTACTGAAGGTGACGCCCCCATAACCTTTCTCGTACAGAACAAGAGTCCGGTGTACAGCTACAGGTTCCTAATGGAAAGTGCAGCATTTAGAAATACAAACGGTCTATAAAGGTTACCTTTTATGTGTCATTGCGCAATAACCAATTTCAGCTCTGCCTGAGGTTGAAGGTCTTCAATTCATTTTTGCTCTGAACCCCTCTAAGCCAAATGTTTTGAAGTTGGGGCCCACTCCTAAACATTTTGTTTAGAGCAACAAGAGCGCGCCACTAGCAGACCAATTTGAAAGGACAGATAAACAGTAACATCTAGTGACAGATATTATAGCAAGGAGATCCTAGTTGGCAGTCACCTTTTATCTGTGCATTTAGTTACGTGAAACTGCATGCCAGTGTCTGTGCATTTAGGTACTTGAATTTACACGTCAAAGTTTGTCTGTGCATTTCTTTACTCAAAGCTGAACACCAGTGCCTGCACATTTAGATACTTGAAGCTGCACACCAGTGTTTGTCACATGACAGTGTGCATCCTAAACAGAATGGTCACATTCTAAGAAGCTACTGCCATACCGAGCATGTGTACCGTGACAATCAGTGTGCAAGCCCTCCCAAAACCAGAGACGTTTTAATGCGTGGGCAAAGTGGGCTCTGGCCCAGGGCCCCAGTCTTTCAGGGGATCCCCTGACAGAGTCAGCTCCTTCTCCAGAGTTTTGCCCTAATGACCTTGAATATTTCTTAAATAAATTGTTTTAAATACTGGTTTCCTTTAATTTATTTTCTATGTGCCTGATGTGTGAGAGTCTAATACAGCCATTTTGCAGAGAAATGTTGTGTTTTCGTTTCATGCAACATACATAAAACAAGCATTGGCATTGCCAATAGGTCTCGCATTTGGGACCTTATAAGTATTTACTTATGCAGCACAATATCCTTGTTGAAACAACATCAACCGTTGCATGGCTAAACGCTTCAAAGGTACAAGGTTTAGCCATGCAACAGCTGATGTTGTTGCACCAAGGATATTGTGCTGCAAAACTATATACTTATAAGGTCTCAAAAGCTAGACCTATTGGCTATGCCAATGCATGTTTGTTATCTTCTGCATGACTCTTTCTGTGCTTGGTGTGGAGAAATTAGTTTTGCCTCATTATGTGTAATACATGTAGCACAAATGGTGCGGAGCTACTTGCCTCATATATTTGCAGCAGTGCAAAATTTCTGTACTATGATTCCAAGTATCAGAGAGAGCAAGGGAGAGGCACAGAGGACCTAACACAGAGAAAGCGAAAGTGCGTGACAGATGGAGGGAAGGAGGGAGAGGGACGCATAAGGGAGAAAGTGAGAGATCTAAAAAATGAGGGGAATAAAAATTCAGAGGGGGTGGGAGCAAGTGACCGACAAAAGAGGGTGAGATTGAGACTTTCTATCGACGAGGCAGGAATTAGCGGACTCAAATTCTGGTTTTATTATATTGTTTTAGGCAACATTCCTGAACAAGACTGGCTTTTGAAACTGTACAGAGGCAGGGAGTTGGTGTGGTGTTAAGTCAATCGCCTTAACCACTCGGCCACGACTACCTGATGAAAACATTTATGGTTCATGATCCTAAGTGTGACTGATGTACACATGCCCTGAATTCAATCCAATCCAATCCAAAAATTCTTTATTTCGGCCATTTGAGACCATAAAAGATTCATAAAAAAACTTAAAACGTTTTAAAACTAATCCACATACAATAAAAACATGACATAATACAGTTCATAGGTAGTTCATTTCCATGGAGAGAATATTGACTTGAGGAACGATTACATTACAATTCATATCACTTTTCAGTATTTTGGTATTTTTCCCCTTATCTGCCACATGGCCATTATAAACTTAGCAATTGCAAAGACTATGCGGGGCAGGGTACTTGTCTTCAGTATTCTATATGAATGTAAATAGTTTCTTATGCCCAAGTTCCTGCACAATGGCACTAGCCAGTATTTCCTTGGTCTAGTGTAGGCCGGGCAAAAAAACAGAACGTGAATTTCTTCCTCATCATAGTTATTGCACCCAAGACAGATTTTATCATCCCGCATTGTCCATTTGCAGGTGAAGGTTTTCAAGGGCAGGGTGCCTAGCCTCCATTGAATGAACAATTTCCTTGCAAAAATAGGAAATATAATGTCCATAAAACCTTCGAAACAATAGGAATTTTTGGAATCCAGGAATTGTTCAGTCAGTGTGCCGATATTGGGTGCACACACGAGGGAGACTAGACTTTTCTCCTTGAATATTTCAACCAGCCTTTTGCGAAGAACTCTTTGACAGCCTCTTTCAGGAACCTCCCATAACTCGGGGAGTCTCAGACGATGTAGTTCTCTCTTAATAAAGGCCAACCACGGGATTCTGTCACGCTGGTTGAGATTCATTACATGCTTGAGGTCTTCCCTGTAGTGTGCAAGTTCGCCAGTGGTCCATAGCCTGTGCCAGAACCTCAGCGGTTTTAGTTTCAATTCGTGATCTATTGAAGGGAGCCCCAGATCTAGTCTTAGGGGTAGCAAGGGTGTGCCTTGGGGAAGGGCCAAAAGGCGTCTGAGGAAGTTGTTTTCTACTCTGATAAATTCTGTCCTCGCTTTATGACCCCACAACTCACTACCATAGGATGCGGCCGCTTTGTCTTGGATTTTATACATCTCCACAGCTGGACTGATGGGTTTAAAGGTTGATGTATTTGCGACCTTCAGAATTGCCCCCGACATCTGGGACAGCTTTAACCGGGATCTGGCTATCTGAGGGCCCCATGATAAGTTCTCGTGTAGAGTTACCCCCAGATACTGGAACGTTTTTACCCTTTCCAGCCTTGCAGAACCCAGTGTTGGATTAGGCCTAGTTGTAAAGGAGGGGTTGAATATCATGAATTTGTTTTTTTCTGTATTGATCTCCAGCCCATGTTGCCTGCAGAAAACGCCAAACCCATCTAATACCCGTTGGATCCCCATTGGGGATTTGGAAAGCAGGAGGGTATCATCGGCAAACATGATAGCCGGTACCCTCCTGCCTGCCAACAGGGGTGCGTCATTGTCCCTGACATTGTCAAGATGGAGTATGACACTGTTAACAAAGAGGCAAAACAGTGTTGGCGCAAGAACGCAACCCTGTCTTACCCCTCTGAGAACAGGAAACCTAGAGGACAACGCTCCATCCCTCCCACACCTAACCTGAGCGAAGTTGCCTTCGTGGAGACTAATTATAGTATGCAGTAGTTGGGAAGAAACGCCCAGCTCCTTTAGGACCTCCCATAGCTTCTTACGGGGAACCAAGTCAAAAGCGGACCTCAGGTCCACGAACACCATGTACAGACTCCCCCCCTCGATCCTCACTGTTTTCCAGTTGAGGAGAACGAGGTGGAAAATCTGATCCATGGTGGACGTGTTTTTCCTGAAGCCCGGCTGGAGGGGACTAAGAATTGCATTATCCTCCATCCAGTCTAGAAGGTGGTCCAGGAGAAGGCGAGAGAATAGTTTTTGGGGGACATCTATAAGGCTGATCGGCCTGTAATTGGCAGGGAGCAGAGGAGAGCCCTTTTTGAAAATTGGTACTATCTCTGCCCCCAGCCAAGTACAGGGGATCTCCATGCCTCCCAAGATGGAATTAAAAAGGATTAGGAGGTACGGGCCCCAGATCTCTGGATGATATCTAAACAGATCGCCAGGCAATCTGTCGAGTCCCGGGGCCTTCCCCATCGCCAGTCTCTCTATGTCGCAAACTACCTCGCCCAATGTAAATTCTAGTCCAGCTGCGGGGTCAGGTACAGTATCAAAGGCCACGTCATTAGCAAATTCAGGGTATCTTGGTACAATTTGCTAAAATGCCCTGAATTAGATCTCATATTTATATTAAGTATGAAGCAACATCCTGCATTGTCGGTAGGGATTGTGTAATTGAGAGATGTGTCTAACAATATTTCTTACTGAAAGGCAAACGTGGGGCGGAAGGCGGGCGTTTCTAAGACCCGACGCAGCAAACATGTGATGGGAGATGTATAAAATGAGTTAAGCCAGGCAAGAAGGTACTGTGGGGAGCTTGTTTACCTGCAAATTGCTTGGGGGTTATGCATAGGAAAACTACAGAAGTGAATAGAGTTGTGAAAGTGTATGGCATCTATCAGTACGAACACTAAAATAATAAAGTCAGTATAAAATGGCACATGCGCAGTGTCTATAGGCGGAGTTAGAAGCTGTGTGACGTTTAGCTTCCTTGCAAGCGTTTTGTTCAAGCACCTATCAAGGCACGTCATGAGGTCCTATGTTTCGACATTGGCAACTTGTTGTTGTAGGCGCCGAGCTTGTGAGCGTCCACACGCTTCATCAGAGCTCTTCAGCTGGATGGGATGTGAATGAAAAGGAACAAAAACAAGCATTTGCAATGCAATAGGTCTCGCATTAGGAAAGTTTGAGCTATTGGTATTGTAAATGACACATTTTTTATTTATGTGTTGGTTTTGAAAATAGCGAAATTAATAGCTTAGTCATTTACAATGCCAATAGTTATAACTTTCGCAAATGTTACACCTATAGCATTTGTAATGCAATATGTGTTGTATTTACATGACTTAGATGTATTGTTAATACACATAACAATGGCTTTTAATTTTTTTATAATTAATACTTAGAAAAAAGTTATTGAAATTTATAATGGCACTAGCGTACATTTTTGTAATTAACTTTTGTGACGATTATGTTCAGTGTATTTTATTGAGACGAAAATCCAAGAACAGAAGTGAAATATTAACATCTTTTTGTGGGCTTGAAAAAAGTACAGACGGACAGGAGGACGGTGTTGCAGCTGCTGAGATGGCGCTTGGGAGCATAGAGTGTGGCGTAACAGGACAGTGGGGGGATGGTTGGGTTGGGGGGGGATGTGAGCCTTAGGTTCGGAGCTGACGTCTTTGGAGGGGGTGGGGTTGGGTTTGGGTCTAGGCATGGTTTATCGTCCTGGGGCTCATGTGGAAGGGTGTAAGGGGGGAACACCGTGCTTAGGCAGCCTGGGGAGGAGGCAGCGAGGAGTTTTCATTGCTGAGGTAGGGGGAGCTCTGTATTTCTGCTGCTTTGGCCCCTGGAGGTTCGTGGTTAGGATGGAGGAGACTGATTGGGGGTTGGGACGGAGGCGCACCTGGGTGTTCAATGGGGCGTGCTTTGAAGTGAAAAACGTGAACAGGGATTGTGTAGCTCTCCTCATACCGCACCAAATAATTTAACATTTGTAACGTTTTATTATTAAAATACCTTTTCCCTCGATAATACCTAAGAGACACAGCAGGAAGTCATGGACTCATGCGTGGAGTGCACAATCCGGGGCAGAAGTCAGGCAGGCCGGGGGCGGGACGTCAAGACACACCGGAAGCCCAGGCGGGAGCCTACCCAGCACTGGGACGTGCGGGCAGGAGGAGAAGGGCGGCTGGTGCTAGCGGGGCTCCCGTGAGGTGAGAGAGCCCCGCACCGAAGGAAGAGACCGCCGCCGCCTGCAACGAGCCCTCGCATGGAGAGCTGGAGACGAGTACCAGTGAGTGGGGGCCTTTGCTGAGCTGCGAGGGCGGGGGGCATGTGTGTGTGCGTGGGGGGCTCTGTATGTGTGTGAGCGTGCGTGTGTGTATGTGTCTTGGAGTCTGTGCGTATGCATGTGTGTATGCGTGTGTGTGTGTTTAAAAGAGGCCGATGACTGTGGGGGGAGGGGGGTGTGAGCGAGCGAGTGTCTGTCTGTGTGTGTATGCGCACGCATGTTGCTGAGAATGTGGACGGAGCCGACGTGCGCGTTCAAGCAGGCAAATCCAGCAGCAGAAGCGCGTGACACCCTCCTGTCCCTAATTCCCCCGAGACGGGCGGCTATACGTCTCTAACTGGACGCATCCTTCGGATGCTACTCCAGCGAGACCTAAAAATAGCACTTCGACTTGTTTCTTGCACAATACTCCAAAACCAATCTAGAATCCAGGTCCCATGTGAACGTGGCCAGTTAGCTCAGTTAGTTAGAGCGTGGTAGTAATAACCGTACTGGCCACATTTTTCTTCCTCTGTCGGCTAAAACACAATTTTTTTCACAATTAATATCATATTTCTATGTCCCTAAAATATGGCATTAAAAACTGATTTGGGGCGATGTTCTTTATATCACTGGAAGCACTTGTAGGGGGAAATTATTTCTCAGTGGTTCCTACCAAGTCACTCTGCTAGAAATTCTGTCTAAACGGACATAATAGGTCTTGTTCGGAGCAGTTAAAATCCTCTCCTTCACAGATTTGAGATGTAAATATTATCTGCCCCTGAGATGGAGTTTGAAAGAATCTTGCGCTATTATTTGTATTTATTGGGGAGTTTGTGGCTTGATATTTCAAACCACAAAACCACAGGTATCTCGCTACTGGGAAGTGCGGGAGAGGTCAAGGTTTGCAGGCTGAATGCCTACACATGCCCATAAAGCTAAAAAAATATTAGACAGGAATAAAGAAATCAATAACAGGGTAAATTCTGTTTTTAATACGTAAATGATATTATCTATAGTTATGTAATGGCTGGCTCAACAGAATCAATAGTGTCTGCTAAATACTGTTGAGTAAAGTGTGGTATATAAATAAATAATACCGGATCTAGGTTTTACTAGGCATAGCAATAACAGATAGCTCAATAAATAAGAGTCAAGATTCGAGGTAGTAGGAGTTTTGCAGGTTTATTACAGCATAAAGGACAGGAACAGGACAACCTGCATAGGAATAGAATGGCAGGGCCCAGCAGCTGCTGGGGCTGGATCTGGAATGAGCGCGCTAAGGAAGGGTAACTTTTTAATAACAGTACTTGAGCATATATACATAACGCAAACACATAGCATTACATCGTAATAGGCGTAGCAGTGGGAGGAGCAATAGGCATGACGCGTAGCAGTCGCGAAAGATAAGGGTGAAAAGAGGTGTAACAGAGGCGTATACATAGACATGTGATGCAGACGTAACAGAATATGTCATGAATGGGGCGGAAACATGGAGGGGGCTACCTAAGGAGCCGGGACCTCTGACCTAATGGTGCGCGCAAACTGGCAATGACGTGTTACTAGGAGAAGCTGGGGGCTTCGAACTCTGTGCTAGGAGCAGAGACTGAAGTCTGGAGAGTCAGGGCGACATGTACCTAAGCAGTATCTAGTATCTGATGTTTAGGGAACATGTTGATATAAACTAGAAGTCAGGAGGGGAAAGGCTAACAGACACTAAGACTGGACCATGCATTATTCTACATGTAGTGCGTGATGAAGAATATTAAATGACCATTAAATGCAGTATTTCTCTTACATGGAGACGTAAAGGCTAGACAATGACGGAAACTATTGATGCGATTCAGTAGCTTTAGGAATGCAGAGAAGGAGGACTGAACTGATAATCTGGAATCATAACATACTCTTGGCAGACTCAGAGGCAGAGCCAGGCTGAACCGGGCACTGCGAGGCAGGAAGTAAGCGAAGGGTCGAGGACACAGGTGGGGGCTGTATCGCTCCTCAGCGAGGCTTCAGGAGACAGGAGACAAGAGCTGAATCTGGTGTCCAGGCCCTTTTGAGGCCTAGAAACGGGAACTTTATAATGAAATAACGTGCACACTGAGAAACGTGGCAACGTAGCTTTACATAGGCCTGATATTCGTAGTATTCACGAGAACTGGAAACTGGCATACTAGAGGTGGACACAACTATAATTACGTCTTTAAATCAAACATAGGGAATACATATGCATATTTAATCATGCACATATAACATATGATGGATGACACGTAGGGACACAGAACATGACAAAATTTACTTTTCCACATTCCCTCCTTGTCACTACGTTTCCATCAGGAAACATCAATATTCATGATACCATCTATCATTTCATACAGTATCATTTGCTCGTCTCGAATTATCCTGGAACGGGATTTAGAACGGGGCTTGGGACTAGGAATACAAGAGGTAGCACAAATGCCGCAAATCGCAGGGCCACATTGTATACAGAGGCAGCAGCTGAATATGATCGCTACTGCAATACCTAGAAAGGACAAGACTTTCCATCCCCAGGCGGAAATTATATTCCAGAACCAACCGGACCATGTCCAGGTGCCTGGATCTTGGTGTAACAGATGGGCAATTTTATGGAGTCTGGTTATAGCTGAATAAACAGACGGCGCGTTATTTGGAATGAAAATGCAGCAACTAGATCCGATGACTCTACAGGCCCCGCCCCTATCGGCCAGTATGACGTCAAGGACGAGACGATTCTGTAAAACGACAAATCTCATAGCAGATTGCTCTTCAGTTAAGTTACCTAGAGCAGAGGCAGTCTCATTGACTACTGCTTCAAGGGTTCTGGTTAACCTACGGATCAGCTTACTATTCTGGATAGGTCCTATAAAGAAAAAGAAACCTCTATTGAAATCTGTATACTGTTCTAGAGCAGTTTCAGTATAATCGACAATGGGGGACTCCCTTCTATGTCTAATGTGTACTAGATGTGTATTTCTATGATAATCAGATGGGGCTAGGAAAACTGGTGGCAGTAGGAAGGCAATGTAACAGGTTCCCTCCCAATCGAGGGGCAGACGAATATATGCAGTTTGACCACAAATAAAATAAGAATGACGTGAAGCTTTGAAAATAGATTTCCCACTGTCACTATACTTGACAATAGTAGTACAATCACTATGTCCTACATGTACATAACCATTATTTCGGACACATAATTCGCCTTTGACTGGTAGTACTGAAATAGCAGGTAAGTCTGGAGTGGAATCAGACTAAACATTCAGGACCATGAAATTCGAAGAATAATTACCTAAATTGTACACTTCATTTTCTAGATCTAACCCGGTTCTGTGGGGAAGACCTTGCTTGTCTGGAAAACATGTACTGTTAAGAAAAGACATATCTGTTGAGGATAACGTTAACGTGGACCATGCTCCACACGAACCATTATGTGAAAAAGGATAAGGAAAAAGTGGCAGAACTCCCTTCGGTGACTGGAAAGGGGGGAGTCGACCACACACCCAACAATTAGTGGCATTGCTGGTCTGGTGTGAATAATGTAACATGCGGATGAAAGAATTATTTCGCATAGCGAGGCGGTAAGAGAGTTCATGAGGAGGCAGATCACTAAACGTGTGTTCTACCGTAACCTTAGAAGACGTATTTACATGAGAGACTGGAAAATACAGGTAAAACGCATAACTGGTGCAGGAAATCATAATACTGAGAAATAATATGAAACATAGAAAAACGATACATCGGATTGAGTTTTGACTAACTCTTTCACTATGGGGGTCTATTTTATACATGTCAGAAACAGTCTAACCGTTTCACCTAGGGGAGGACTTAGACAATCAAACTGGCTGACTTATTTTACTAGACCTTAACTTGAGTTTATACTCCTGTTGCGGAGTTTTCTCTAACTGGGAAGGGTTCGTAGCAATGTCTTTTGCGGGACAGTCCTTAAAAATAATACTTTGGCAGTCCTTTGAATCCTGGGAAATGTTCTTTGAGACTGGTTTCAGTCCATAAAACTTCTTTATATGTGACAGGTGCACCCAGCCTTTGCGACCCTCCAACTTCACGGCTGTACGGGTGGCGAGGAGGACCTGTCGGGGCTCCTTCCAGCGAGGCTCCAACGGACTTGAGCGGTCAAAATTCCGGACAAGGACCATGGATCCTGGAACGATTTCATGCGGTGCCACCTCGGTGTTGTCTGGAAATGCGGCGGCAACCTGTGAACGACAAGAGTTGAGGGCAGACATCAAGGAAGCTAGGTAATCTGTCAACATATTACTTGAAACATCGGTAATACTTCGGGGTCTGGGTGTACCCCACATGTTAGGGGGGCGGCCGAAAACGACCTCATACGGGGACAGACCTGATCTGGAATGTGCGACCATGCGCATATAGAACAAAGCGACTGGCAGAGCTACTAGCCAGTCCACACCTTTCTCTTTACACACTTTGGCGATGCGGATTTTCAGGGTCTGGTTATGTCTCTCTACGAGACCTGCTGCTTCAGGGTGGCGTACACAATGGAACTTCCACTGGTACCCTAACAAAAGGGAAACATGCTTCATTAACTCTGAGGAGAATGGCTGGCCGTTGTCAGAATATACGACCCTAGGGAGTCCATAACGGGGGAAGAACTCACGAACCAACTGCTTGGCAGTGGTCGCGGCTGTGTAATCTGGAACTGGATATGCTTCTGTCCACCTGGACAAAGCGCATACAACTACAAGGACATACTTGAAACCTCGACATCGCTCCATCTGAATATAATCCATCTGGAGGACTTCAAAAGGGTGGTCAGGGGGCTGGAATCCACCTTGTTCCACCGGGACACTTTTACCTGGATTAAACTGGCAACATATCATACAGGTACGGACTTTCTGCTTGGCGGCAGCTCGTAAATGCTTGTTGAACCAAATATTCTGGATACTGTCTAACATAGCTTTTTCTCCTAAATGTGCTGGACTATGTGCGGTATTGATAATGACTTGAACCATAGAGTCGGGGAGAAACCAAGTGGCTTTTCCTTTCGTTAACCATCCCTGATCTGTCTGGACCCCTCCTTGTTCGGACCATTTCTTGATTTCCTCGGGAGTAGCATGTAACTGGATATCTATGACATCTTGAGTAGGGTCCTTAACTGTCATACATGTAGTCGGATCTGGAGTGTGTGTCATGTTAACTGGAATGTCTGGAGTCTGTGCTGTAAGCTTGGCTGTGCGATCTGCTAGATCGTTACCCTGGGAAATAATGTCAGTAACTTTCGTATGTGCTTTGCACTTCATGATAGCGATAGATGTCGGTAAATGTATGGCATCTAACAGAGCTTGAATAAGGAGACCATGCTGAATCTTGGTTCCATGAGAAGTCATGAAACCTCTCTCCTGCCAGAGCACTCCAAAGTCGTGTACGACTCCAAATGCGTAGCGTGAATCTGTGTAAACATTAACTTTCAAGTTCTTGGCGTGTATGCAGGCTTGAGTCAGAGCAACTAGCTCTGCTGCTTGAGCGGACAGGGTGTCAATACGGTGTGTTTCAATAACTTCGGTGTCGGTAGTCACTGCATACGCGGCGACTAGTTCTCCTGTATTTGTTCTCATACATGAACCATCCACATAAAGTGTCAGGTCGGGATCTGGTAACGGAATATCTGTCAGATCTTGTCTTGGCTTTGTCGTAATGTTAACTACTTCCACGCAATCATGTGTGTCAGAATTCGAAGTAACTGACGGTAACAATGTAGCAGGATTTAAAACGTTGCAGCGTCTGATTTCTATGTGTGGCTGGAACAGTGTCAATTCATAACCTGTTAAACGTGCAATTGTCAAGTGCTGAGTTTGTGTTCGGTTTAAAAGAACTTCCACGGAGTGTGGAACTTGTACTGTCAGGGAGTGTCCTAATACTATGGAATCACTTTGTCTGATAGCTAGTGCTGTGGCTGCAACTGACTTGAGGCACACAGGCAGAGCCTGGGCTACCGGATCTAATGTGCTCGAAAAATAAGCACAAGGCTTGTATTGTCCTGCTTGATCTTGTGTGAGAACAGATAATGCTGTACCTTCGCGTTCTGTGACAAAAAGTGTAAAAGGCTTACTGTAGTTCGGTGTAGCTAGAACTGGAGCTTGACATAGGGCTTTCTTTAACTCATTAAAACTGAGTGTATGTTCAGATGACCAAGGGAGGACAGTCGATACGGCTGTCTCCTGTGTCGTTAACTGTATCATTGTCTTGGCTAGAAATGCATACTGAGGAATCCATTGTCTGCAATAAGAAGTGAGGCCGATAAAAGCACGTACCTCCTTCTGGGTCTTGGGCTGAGGAAGACTCGCTATTAACTGGATACGGTCTGGTGTCAACTGCCTACCCCTCTTGGACAGTAAGTGTCCTAAGTAGACCACTTGCTGGACACAGAATTGAAGCTTAGAAGGGGACACCTTGTGCCCCATCTCGGCTAGGAAATACAAGACGGTAAGGGATGCTCGCTCGCAAGCACGTTCAGAACGGGCTGTGACCAGTAGATCATCGACGTACTGGAGCAGGGCAGTGTCAGTTGGCATGTGAATGTTGTCTAGTTGTCTCTTGAGTGCTTGACTGTAAATACTAGGGCTTTCTGTGAAACCTTGAGGAGCTCGTGTGAACATATAGCTCCTTCCATTTAAACAAAATCCGAAAAGGAATTGGCTGTCTGGATGAATAGGGACACTGAAAAACGCGTTCTTGAGGTCGATTACAGTAAAGAACATGGCTTCGGAATCAATGGCTGTCAATAGGGAAGAAATATCTGGGACAACTGGATACTGAGGAATAATACATTTATTAAGTTCTCGTAGGTCAATCACTAATCGATATACTGGGGGTGCATTTGGATCAGTACGTTTCATGACTGGAATGATCGGAGAATTGCATACATTGGAGTCAGTTTCTACAACTACTCCTTGGGCCATGAGCTCGTCAATAATTTTGGATAAGGCTGCTACAGCCTCAGGTGGCAATCTGTACTGTCTGATTCGTGGTAACACTACACCTGGCTTGAGAGTCACACGATGGGGTGTGATTTGCATATAACCAACATCAGTTGGACCTTGCGCCCATAGATGCTGCGGAACATTGGACAATCTGGGATAAAAATCTCGTAATACATAGTGACCCTTAAAGTCACGTAGGAACAGACGTATTCCCTCTGGGGAACAGCATATAACTGCACCGAATTCTTTCAGTGTTTTAATACCTAATAGATTTTCTGGACATGACTTAGTAAGTAAGAAATCAGTAGTACGGGACAATGGACCTACTTCTAGAGTAACTGGCTTTGATATTTCATTTACAATGGGTTTTCCTGAAAATCCAAGGGAAACATTTCTTGAGCCTGAGAGCGGAGCCCCTGGAACTTCGGCGTGACTTATAGTGGTCCTACTTGCCCCTGTATCGATCAAAAACTTTCTGTCTTTCCCTAATACTTGACTGTGAACATAGGGACCTTCTTGATCTACAGGTATCTCGATGAGAGGCAAGCCTACCTCCCTCTCTAGGCTGTTTCATGAATACTGCTGGTACTCTGGATACTCAGACTGTGCATATTGGTACATCTGCTGTGTAACGTGCTGTGTTGCAGCGATAGGCTGCGGAGCTGTAACTGTCCGTTGTGTATTCTGTGGCTGAGGAGTCTGTGAAACTTGTTCTTGTCTAGGCGGACGTGGTCTTTCTTTAGTCTTACCAGTGGCTATGTTGTGTTTCAGAACTGCACACTCGTTTATAAAATGACCTGGCTGTTTACAATAATTGCAGTTCCCTTTAACGGGAGCTGCAGGATGACTGGCTTGATTCTGACCCCTCTTCTGACTGTCTTGAGGAACAGATTGTGCAACTAGTACTTTCATTTTCGTGTCTTTCATACGTTTTCTCTCGTGTTCTTGCTCTTCCCTGATTCTATTCTGGTGGTATTGGAGCATCTGCAACATCTGGGACGGGGTATTAGCTTGCCAGGTGCTTTCGACTTTCAAAACTCGATTCTTAATTTGTGGACTTGAATTCTCGACTAATTTAGTAACAAAAAGGTGAGGGTATGACTCACTACTTGTCTTGAGGCCACTGTTGATGCTAAAACATTTCTCAAATCTAGAATAAAAATCACTAATGTCTTCGTCTTGTTTCTGTTTACAGGCTGAGATTGCATCCCAGTCTTCTTTTCTAGTTGTCAATAACCTAGGCAAAACTTGTATTAATAATTCTGGTAATTCTTTACATTTCGCTCGAAGACCGGTACCTGGTACTCGTGCCTTGTCTTCGGCTTCTAGAACTGCCCAATCGATCTTTTTCTCTCCCACCTCCCATTCTTTTTCCTTGAGCTTTTCATACACCCCTGCGGGCAACAGAACCTTTAACATTTTAATTATATCTGGATACGTGTATTCTCCCATACGGAGCATGTCTTTTAATTCTCGATGGAACCCTGCTGGATCTTTATCATGACAGGGGATTAATTTTTTCATCTCTAAGAGTTCCATCTTTGTGATCGGGGTGTAAACAAACACTCGTTCTAGTTCGCCACCCGTTCCTCTAACTGGGTGGACTTCTCGTAACGGATTCTGTCTCTCTATGTAAAATGGTTTACTTTCTGGGGGTGAGACATGAACAAAATGCGGGTTCAGAAACGTTCTATATTTGTGACGCTGTTCTAGAATGACACTAATTAAATCGGTACCTAAACCTTTCCATCTATACTGGAGTAACTCGTTCAGGACATCGTGTAACGGGCCTGGATCAGAGTGTTGACCCTCATACAATGTAATGAGGTGCTGAATCATATACATACCCGCCAGTCGTTGCTCGGCTGGGGGCATTTTCAGAAACATTTGTGCCACTATTTCGTCTGGAAAAGTGGTAGAATCAGTAATCCATCGGACTGCTGATCGGACTAGTTCTTGTTCATGCATGGTACTTAACTCACTGTAACCGATTCGTGATTTCAGAATGTGATCGGTAGCTTGAAACACTTGTTCTAGAGAACCTTGTTCTGGTGCTGGATGATGAAAAATAGACTTGTGTTCTAGACGTAAATGGCGATCTGGAAATCTAGATTTTCCTACATACGCTATTCTGTCGGGATTCTCGTCGTCTAACTCTTCAGGATCAGAGTTACTTTCTTTCTCGCTTACTTGTGCTGCTTTGCGCTGTTCGTGTAACTTTATTATTTCTTTACGGATTTTCTTGTACATACTTTCCATAGCACTGATGGTTCTGTGCTTACCCTCGGCTATATTATCACTCCACTTTGTCAGGGTTCTCATTTCGGCTTGATCTTTGGTCGGATAATCTTGTTCTCGTATTAGACAATTAATCAGAAACTTTAATAGCATGAGCTGGACTTCAGCTTTTCTTTGAGACATGACTTCGCCAATGCTTTCTGGATCATCCCCTGTACGGATGAAACGATATATTCTGTCTAGATCTTCTTTCATATTCGGTAGGGTGACTAGATACTCGGCCACCCTTCTTACACGTAATGAATATAAAACCATATTATCCTCTCCTGGGACTGGATCATAGCCACATTCATTAAGGGCTTTTCTTATTTCTGCTACAGACTGATGTCTGGGCGTACGCTGTGACGCTTGCATATGTAATTCGGCTGTCGTTAAACGCTTGTGTGGCGGCGGGGTTTGAGGAGTACCTCCCCCTGCGGCCCCTAAACTAGAGTCGTCGACTGATCCTCTTCGTACTAGTGTGGCAGGAAATTGAAATGCGGGCTGAGCTGGTATGGCGGGCTGGACCTGGGGGACCGTAGCAGGTACTGCAAGGGGTACCCCGGTGTCTGGAGGAACGGGAAGTGCCTGATTTACAGGGACTGGCGGAGCGCGAACAGGATTTGCATATTCTGGGACTGTGTCGTCCAAATAGGACGAAATAAAAATATCAGCTGCGGTCTGTTTGTGACGTAGCTTGGTCGGAACTAATGGTGGCGGGAAATTACTGGATGCCTCTGGGGTCGCTTTTGGCAAGCCCTCGGCAAGGAGAGGATACATACCCTTAATAAGGGCATGCCTCTGTCTGTCTGACTGTTCGGCTTTAACTTGTTCACCTATCTCGATTAGTTCTTTTTCTTGTGCTCGTTCTAAGGATTCTCTACTTAATTCTGACTTTCTGATTTCTTTTTCGGTTCTTTTATGAGCTTCTTTGCGCCATAACTCGATGGCATCTTTCTGTGACTGTCTGGCTTTCTTTTTCCATAATGCCTCTTCTACTCGCATGATGCACTCGGCATCCCATGTACCTGATACAGGCCATCTATACTTTTCCTCTAACTGTCTGGTATACTCGACCCATAAGTCTAGATACAATATGGCGCTTATGCCATGCTTCTGATACATAAAATGACCTGGACTGTCCCTAGGCGGGACAGGAACTGCTTCTTCTAACAAACCCTTTCTAGTTTTTAACTGACGTAATCTCGAAAAGAGAGACATTGTAAACTTGAATCGGAACACAATACAATAGACGAGGAACAATAACAATTGGGAGAACAATTCAGGCATACCACGACATTGGAAATACATTGAACAACATCATAACATAACAGTTCGGACAGAATATTACCTGGAATACTGAGAACAGAAACACAAAAATTTCTCGAGAACGGAACAGACTAGAGTTACTGGATGCACTGCTGAAACAGTACGGAACATACCGGTCCCATAAAGGGACGCATCAAGACCCGTATCCACCTAGGTGAACACTTCGTTTGTGGGTCTGTGTACCACCAACCCACAGACCAGAGTCAATTTAGATTGACCCTGTCTAGATACTACCCCAGCGACGGTACTCACCGGGCAGCAAGAACGGAAGGCCTCGGACTGGACTGGACTGCTACGACGACGGACGACGAACTTCGGACTTCAGTTACGGGTGGGCCTCCGGATACCTCGGACCTTGGACTCTTGGCTTGGGCTCTGGTCGGGACTCGCCGCGTTCCTCCACCGTCTCGTCTGGATGCTGGACCGCCTCCTCCGTCTCCTCCG
Source organism: Lissotriton helveticus (assembly GCF_964261635.1). Taxonomy (NCBI): domain Eukaryota; kingdom Metazoa; phylum Chordata; class Amphibia; order Caudata; family Salamandridae; genus Lissotriton; species Lissotriton helveticus. The sequence goes on along the minus strand of NC_136073.1, from coordinate 140,288,432 downwards.
TGGGCCTGAGGGATACTTGAAGCAGAAATATCTGCACGTGCACGGTATGGTTCCGTCACGGCTGCAGAGGGTCAGGGGGACGGCGTGGTTTCACCGACGCGTGGGGAAAGGGCAAGTCCCTGTTCGGGCGCCATTATGTGGTATATAAATAAATAATACCGGATCTAGGTTTTACTAGGCATAGCAATAACAGATAGCTCAATAAATAAGAGTCAAGATTCGAGGTAGTAGGAGTTTTGCAGGTTTATTACAGCATAAAGGACAGGAACAGGACAACCTGCATAGGAATAGAATGGCAGGGCCCAGCAGCTGCTGGGGCTGGATCTGGAATGAGCGCGCTAAGGAAGGGTAACTTTTTAATAACAGTACATGAGCATATATACATAACGCAAACACATAGCATTACATCGTAATAGGCGTAGCAGTGGGAGGAGCAATAGGCATGACGCGTAGCAGTCGCGAAAGATAAGGGTGAAAAGAGGTGTAACAGAGGCGTATACATAGACATGTGATGCAGACGTAACAGAATATGTCATGAATGGGGCGGAAACATGGAGGGGGCTACCTAAGGAGCCGGGACCTCTGACCTAATGGTGCGCGCAAACTGGCAATGACGTGTTACTAGGAGAAGCTGGGGGCTTCGAACTCTGTGCTAGGAGCAGAGACTGAAGTCTGGAGAGTCAGGGCGACATGTACCTAAGCAGTATCTAGTATCTGATGTTTAGGGAACATGTTGATATAAACTAGAAGTCAGGAGGGGAAAGGCTAACAGACACTAAGACTGGACCATGCATTATTCTACATGTAGTGCGTGATGAAGAATATTAAATGACCATTAAATGCAGTATTTCTCTTACATGGAGACGTAAAGGCTAGACAATGACGGAAACTATTGATGCGATTCAGTAGCTTTAGGAATGCAGAGAAGGAGGACTGAACTGATAATCTGGAATCATAACATACTCTTGGCAGACTCAGAGGCAGAGCCAGGCTGAACCGGGCACTGCGAGGCAGGAAGTAAGCGAAGGGTCGAGGACACAGGTGGGGGCTGTATCGCTCCTCAGCGAGGCTTCAGGAGACAGGAGACAAGAGCTGAATCTGGTGTCCAGGCCCTTTTGAGGCCTAGAAACGGGAACTTTATAATGAAATAACGTGCACACTGAGAAACGTGGCAACGTAGCTTTACATAGGCCTGATATTCGAAGTATTCACGAGAACTGGAAACTGGCATACTAGAGGTGGACACAACTATAATTGCGTCTTTAAATCAAACATAGGGAATACATATGCATATTTAATCATGCACATATAACATATGATGGATGACACGTAGGGACACAGAACATGACAAAATTTACTTTTCCACAAAAGTCATGATTAATCTGCAACTTTGTAAGACATCATTAATTTCCTTGCTTTTGGTATGTCGTGGACTTTATGTCATGCTCTTGTCAACACTTTGAGTAATACTCTTTTAGTTTATGTTTGCTTCTTTTACATATTTACTTGTTTAGTTAACACTTAAACTAGCAGGATCTGAATCTGGCATTTACATTTTTTTATCATCCTATTGTTTTTGTTTAATGATATAATACAATTATTTGTTGCCTAAGGAAATCCTTTTTTTTCTATAAGAAAATGCTTTTTTTGTAAAAGGGTATATTAAAAAGACATCAAACCTTCACCTAGATCTCATGGCTTCTTCACTGAGTTTGCTAATGTGTAGCAAAAGGTTCTCCCATTAGCAAATCCAGTGGCCAAAGAGACAGAGGATGTGATCTGTTATTGGTCAAGGATAATTAATAATATTGATGGCCTTCTCTCACAACTGAAATCTGCACTAGATGGCCGCCTCTGTCAAGAAGAGCATTGTATTCGTGACCGGCAATGCCAAGAACCTGGAAGAGGTTGTCCAAACTTTAGTAGAGACGTTTCCATTATAGTTGGTTGCCCAAAAAATTGACTTGCCTGAATACCAGGGTTAACCAGATGAGATTCCCATCCAGAAATGTCAAGACGGCGGATTCAAGGACCAGTAATTGTGGAGGACACCTGTCTCTGCTTTAACGCCCTATGGGGACATCCTGGACCCTACATCATTGAGAAAGTCTGAATACTGATTAGTACAGACGAAACACGTGTTGGCTGTTTTATACGCTGGAAATTATTCTGAAAATCAATAAAAGGAACGATTTCTACAGAATTCTCGTGGACTACCCATTATGCCCTGTGCATAATTGGATTTTCATGTACAATTTCAAGATTGTTTGGATTGACTTATTGAATTTGGATTAACCTGTGTCCACAATATTGTCTCTTTTCGTGGAACAAATTTAACTTATGATGGGTGTGCTGTATTAGCAGCTTATTCTTATTTCATTACAATTAATTAACTGCAAGTAACAAAATGACCTCTATGTTCAAAGCAGTAATACACTTACCTATCTACATACAATACAAATCTGTGATCTGCATGTTACAAGATGTGCTTTGCAGGAAACAACTTTTTTTAAACATATTGTATTGCATTTTCAATCTGCACATGTTATAACATGCACATATTAGTGCCCAACATTGTATAAGAAAAACACCATGTGTGTTGCAATATCATGAATAACAAATCTGAGGAAGGTAGCAACAAAGTAGAGGTTCAGCAATCCCCAAACGCCCCTGCCCCCTTCCGCACCCAAAGAACAGTGGGTGATTATGTTTTACAGGAGACAATTTAATCTTCTATTCTCCTTTGATGCAAATTTGGGACTGCACAAAACACAGATCTCTCCAATAAATGTGTTAAGCTCCAAAATTATCTCATCATTATTATTATTCCCTGAGATTTACTGTGCACCTCTGCAGCAGAGGCCTTATCCCCATAAACCATTTTATAATGCAGACTTTGCAACTAGTTAAGCAGAACAGATCCACTACCATGCTTTTCCTTGTTGACAATTTCTTTGTGGCATGGCTTTAAAAAAATGTATTAATTGAGGCCCAGTTTTTATGTCAGGATTGCGCCACTTTGTTGCACAGCTCCGACTCCAAGTCTCATTTGTTAAATATCATAATGCACTAAAATGTACTCATGATGCACCTGATGAACATATATGTGAGATCTTAGTATTCAATGTCACTTCTTGTAATGCCACTTCCAGTGAGGTCACTTCCTGTGATGCCAATTGGAATGTCACGCGTCATGACGTCATTTACTTTGATGGCATCTGTCATGATGTCACTTGCATACTGTCTAACTTGTTCAGTCCCTCCACTTCTTTTTTTAGGACAAGTGCCCTGACCCAGTGCCATATTGGCACCAGCAGCAGGGCTTGTACCCAACCGGGGAGTGGTGATCCTCCATTCCTTACTCCACATTCCCGGGCCGCCCTATGGACCACAACAGACCCTCCTCTGTGACCAACTAGCTCTGGGGAATGGAAGTTTGTTTATTAAGGGAGGAGGTGATGTATACACCAAGAAGGGCCAGGGCTTTATCATGGCAGGCCCCGGAGTGGAACAAATCCCAACAGACCCGGGAAAACACCAGTTATGGGGGTACTCGTAGTGGTGGAGGGGGCAATGCAAAATGCAGATCACACAGGGCCTGACGTGACTGGACAGGAGGCCGGCACCATACCAATCAGTGAGTTAGCACTCCTCCCTCCTCATCTTGAGGCCAGCAGAGTTTGCAGAATTTTGCAAACTCCGCTCTCCTAGTTCGGCAAAAAACTCAAATCCCGCAGCATGGCGGAGTTTGCCTCTGCCACCCACCCATTAAAAAAAATGCAGAGAACAATAACAACTCACCTTGGGCCACAGATGCAGCATGTGGGCAGTGCAAGTCCTGAGGGGCGAGAAGGGGGCACCGCTTGGTTGGTGAGGGAGAGAGCTGCTGGAGCAGGTCAGACCTAGCGAAGACAGATTGTGCCTGAGTCCTCCTCCTTAACAGAATTGGCGTTCTCCATCCCCGGGATGTCCTCCTACTGTCTCCTCATCTTCAGTGGTGCAAAACCCCTACGCTGACAGACGCGTGAGGACTGCGCATGCTCATGCATGCGCAGTACTTGCAAGTCCAGCAGCATAGAGGTTTCACTTCTATTACGGCCCAGGAAGGACTGGAGAAACACCACCGATCACCGCCACGGAAGACTGAGGTAAGCCATAAAGCAGTTGGTAGTCTGGGGGTCAGGAACACTCCAGGTCTGCTGCATGCATGGAGCGGAATGGAGTGGAGCAGAATTCCACAGAGTTGTTAGACAACTCTGCGGAATTCCGCATCGTGCCACTGTGCCAACGCCTCCCACCCTTACTGTAGGCCACAATGGGCCCCTTTTCCTGTAATTAGCTGGCCATGAGGGACGTGCAATGGACAGGCACTGCAGGCCTCACACTGAAACCACAAAGGAAATATCCAAGGGCTGGATCTGTTGAGTGGCCGGAACCCCTGCTGAGATTTGCAGGTGAGGAGCACAGGGGTCACAAGAAGACATACGAATGCGCCCTACTATAGTGGGGAGCGCAGGGTACCTGGCAGGGTACGGAGCTCCTTTTGGAGTGCAGGCCCAGGGCGGGGTCCCACTGGATTGCATACCTGGCGACTTAGATGCTTTGTTTAGAACCAAGAACTTTCTAGTGAGAAACTATGTGGAAGACAGCCGCTGCTGTTGGTGACTGTGTAGTATTCCTAGTAATAATGAAATGTAGGTTGCTTATATAAACTAGTGCCTGCAAGGTTCTTCACTATCAAAATTCCACATTAGAACATGTGTTTGGAGGGATTCTGTAGAATGTTGGGAAGTAGTCAGTTGGAGGTATGCCCATGTACATCTTGGGTTGGCTCAACGTTGTGTGACCATTGTGCAATAAACTATGAAATTTTACATCATTCCAGTAGTGTTTTCTTCTACTATAAACTGCAATTCTATTCTGAATATTTACAGGTGCTTACTCAGATTTACAAGGGAGGTAGACTAAGAGTGGTGCACAGGTTGCACTACTCAAATCTGCCATAATGGAGAAGGACACAGTGACCACGGAGCAAGGCCAGATACATTCATGCACCATTCCAACAAACTCAGTGGGACCGATGGAAGGAGGGGCAATACATCCCTTCTCTGAGAATCAGGAGGAAGCAATCTCTCTGGCCATAATTCTTTAGGTGATAAAAGACTTCCACAAAGACCTGAATGACAAAAATTGGTGGGGTAAGGGTGGAGGTGTCCCTCTTCCACCAGGGCCTGCATAACCTGGCTGCCCATATGGGCAGCCAGGTTACATTCAACAAAGAGATAAAGTGGGATATTCAGCAAAGAGATAAAGCAGTTGCGGGAGCTGATGACTATCCTTGAACACAGAGTGGAGGATGCGAAGTAAAGGTTGCGCAGAAAAACCTTGTGACTGGTGGGACTGCCTAAGTGCACTGAGGGCATGCACCCAGAACAATTCTTAACAGACTGATTCAATTCATTGATCCATAGAACAGAAGTGTCCTCATGCTTTTTCTTGGAAAGAGCCCATCGGGTGCCGGCACAAGGCCTTCTCCAAGGGTTCCACCCAAACCCATCATCATCTTAGTGTTTAGCTATGTGGAAAGAGATACCATCATGAGGCAAGTACAGCGCCTCTCAGACATCCGTGGTGCAGAGACTAAAGTTATGATATTCCCTGACTACATGGCCATGGTACAACTCCTCGTAAATCCTTCCTGGAAGTAAAAAAGACATTTAAAACAAAGGCATACTGCATATGCTTATGTACCCGGCAATGTAAAAGTACTGCATCAAGAGAAATCAAAACATTTTTTTATAGCCCTGTGGAGGCTTGGGACTGGCCAGAAGAAAAGAAATTGCTACCAAAACCTTCAATGGAATCACTGACATCTCAAGGGGTGATCGAGGGAGACCATTCAGTATGAGGAGAAGTAAAAGCTATAGGAGATGCAGCAAGTGGTAACACAACAACCAAGGAATGACACTCGGATCACAATGGGCTATATCATCTTAGGAGGCCTCCAGTGACAGACAGGAGGGGAACTCAACCAGTGGTTCATGCTGGTTCATGGAGGGTGGAATGGGCATGGCCTTCCCTCATTCCATCTATGACCCTAGGAGCTCCTTCTCTATGGGCTGCAAAATGTGGAACATGTAGAACCTTGCTATTGAGGCTGGTGTGGGAAACACTAACTCCAGTGATCCATGACTACGATGTTGTACACGTTTATGTTTCTGTTCTCAATGGTTTTGTTTGCTTTCAGGGCAACAGATGCTTCCAGTTTTGAAGCATTGGGTGGGGGCAGTGACAGGGATATTTGGTGATACTATGGTTAGTTTTGGATTTTGGTGACCAACACCACTGCATATTGGACACATACCTAGACCCTGTGCATGTAAGACAGATATTCTGTCATGAATAAAGGACATAATGCAATGCAGTATAAGGTAGTGTTGTTGGATTATAAATGGGCTGCTGGATAAAGCGCAAAGAATGTCAATTCCTTGGCAGGCACACAAACTGCCCCCAGCAGTCTTCCAACCAAAAACACATTTGCTCAGTAGCAGGTGCACCCTTCTGGCCATCTTAAGGGTTTAACCAAGTGCATCAAGCAGGATTCTCTAGGGATTGCAGAGGGGTGGCCATCCTTCTACATAGCACCTTTTCTCTTGTAGTTGCAGAGGTTACACCAGATGTTTTGGGACAATGTGTAATGGTCACAGGTTCCCTATTTGGGAGGATATGAATGGCAGTATCAGTATATGTCTCTTCTACTCTACACACATCTACTATGTCTGATCTGATAAAAGGTATAGCTTCAGTGTAGGAGGGGGTCTTATAGTGGGGTGGTGACTTCAATTACATTATGCATTCACAACTAAATAATAGGGGTGGACAGGGGTGGCACTCAACCCTGGTATCATGGGCCAAATGCCCATGATGACATTTGGAGAGTATGGAACCCAGATGCACCTGAATACACACTCTAGTCTCACTCCCACAATTTGTATTCGAGAATAGGTTATCTGTTCATTCCTTCAATTGACATCCTAGGAGAATCTGGGGATAAAATTCAACCAAGGGTCCTGTCTGACCACTCTCCCATTGAGATCACACTGGGAACAGCGAAGCATAGGTCTGGCTCCAACTGGAGCCTTCAGGCTGGATGGTTGAAGGATGTTAGATTCCAACAATTCATACGAGGAGATAGACTTCTATTGCAAGGTTAATTCGACTTTGGATGTCTCCCTGAATATATTATGGGATGCCATAAATCAATCCTCAGAGGGCAAATATTAGCATATATAGAAGGAAGGAGAATGAGAAAGAGATTACAGCCCTACAAAGGCAGATCCGGGAACTGGAACTCCACCTACTCCAGTAAACCAACTCAGTGGTGTTACGTCACCTAGAGACGGCCAGGGAAACGCTTAAAAAGAAACAACTTGGAAGGGCTAGAGCAGTAGACCAGGAGTCCCAAAACAGGGTTTACAAACTTGGGGATAAAACCGGGAAACTAATCCATAGGTTAGCATCTTAATCATTGGAAGATAGATTCAGACCTCAGATGTGCTGACTGGAATGCCAGTTGTCCCGTAACAAGACCGTCTAGCCCAAATTTATGCACAATATTATGAGAAGCTATACAGTTTGATTCCACTCAATTAGAGCTGAACAACAGAATCCAATGGCAGGAGACCTGGAGGTCCCAAGGCTTTCCCAGGAGGGTAGGGCGCAACTGAATATGCCTCTATCGGAAGACAAATTGCTCAGAGCGCTGCATGACGTGCAACCTGGAAAGGCACCCAAACCGAACAGATTCTAGTTGAAATTCTTTAAAAAGTTCTCACCTATTCTGATCCCACACCATCTCGGTATGATTGAAAAAGCTGAAACCGACATAGTCCTTCCTCTGGACATCCGGGGAGCCACCGTGGTAGTCTTTCCCAAATCAGAAAAGCCACTTACGGACTGGCGTCATATTTTTTGGTCTGCCTAATAATTGTAGAAGCTAATCTGATGGCGAATGCTCTGGCAAATAGATTGGTTACTCTGGTGAGAATCTGGTGCATAATGACCAAAATGGCTTTATGCCAACCCGGGGCACCAGGCATTGCCTTAGGTGACCAAATGTCATACTGGCTCACCTGGATTTATCACAGATGGACCTTGAGAAGGCTCACCAAATGGGGTCGCACACTGCTTATACACCAGTGGGATCGCCCCTAAGGACTATGGTAATTGTAGTACCGTTTTCTGCGATGCATCTTCTTTTGAATTCTCGAGTATCTTCAAGTCTTCGCCATCCCTATACATGTGTTTCGGGGTATATACCCCTCATCAGCAGGGATTAGGCCATCTTCTGGAGTTGCTGTGTGCTGCCAAATATTACCAGGTATAGTACCACACAAGGCACGCAGGTGAGGGGTCCCGAGCTCGTCAGCCAACAGCTCCAAAGAGCATAAACATTCACCAAATGGGGTCGCACACTGCTTATACACCAGCGGGATCGCCCCTATGGACCATGGTAATTGTAGTACAGTTTTCTGCGATGCATCTTCTTTCGAATTCTCGAGTATCTTCAAGTCTTCGCCATCCCTGTACACGTGTTTCGGGGTGTTTACCCCTCGTCAGCAGGGATTAGGCCATCTTCTGGGGTTGCTGTGCGCTGCCAAATATTACCAGGTATAGTACCTGTTAGAACTGGCTATTTCTGGTAGGCTAAGGCTGACGCCAAAGCCAGGCAGAAACCACCATTCTAGTCAGGGCAAGGAAGTCACACGCCAAGATAAGCCCTGCTCACCCCCTCGGTAGCTTGGTAAGAGCAGCAAGGCTAAGCTCGGAGGCGATGTGTAAAGCATTTGCGCCAGCGCACAACAGCAACAACATCCTAGGAACACCACAAAAGGGACTCCACACAAGGTTATATTAAAATAACTTTTGTATTGTAAACACACATCAGATAAAAATCACACATGTACATTGTGCCAACTGGCACGGGCAACATTCATAAGGGATTATTTACAAGACAGGGCCACATGGGCCACTGTCAGACTCAACATTTTGTAGATATAGAAATACTGTCAGAAATTAGAATAAAAGAATATAAAATCACTGTAACACAAAGTAACAGTTATAAATCACAACCAGTATCTACTGGTAACAGGTGAGTACCACCTACGCAACCCTAAACACCTTAGGAGAATGTCACGCAGGGGACCAGGACCTCACTAGGACCACCTGTACTAAAAAGAACAACCACCTAAGTATCACACAGCATTTAGGGGTCTAGGAAAGAACACATTACCCATGATGCATAAATATACATTCAGAGGAGTAGTAAAGGGAAACACATGATGCATAAACCTACACATTCAGCGGTATTAAGAACAAAGCACATGATGCATCACAAACACATTCAGAGGTACCATAACAATACAATAGCGCAAAAGTCACATGATGTCTAAAAACATTCAGAGGTGCAGGAATAAAAACCATACAATTGCGCACAACCTTACATAAGCCACCAACTGTGGCAGTCCCTAGGCCAATTGGCCTTGTTGGGGCTGGGACGCCCTGAGTCTCAATGTCAGGGGCCTAAACGGTGCAGGTGCCCACTACTTGCTAGGCACCTGGGAACATCACAAGGGCCTAAACGCTGCAGCTGGCACTAAGTGCTGCGCAGCTGTGACTGGCCGGGCACCTCTGTGCCATCTCTGTCCCTCTCAGGGACTCACTCTCCATCTTGCGCCTAAACGGTGCAGCTGCCCACTAATTGCTGGGCAGCTGGAGACAAACTGCGACAGGGTCCTCACTGACCCTAAAACAGGACTGCGCCAACTGGTAGAGCCACACAGGCTCTGAAGTCACATATGCGCAGGCTGTAGCCACATTCGAGCCACACAGGCTCTCAAAAACAATTATGGCCTATGGAGCTCTCAGGCTCTGCAAACCATGGCCCCTCGAGCCTCGCTGGGCTCGTAAATACCACTGCCCTCAAGAGCCTCACTGGGCTCTCAATAACGATGTGGGCCCTGAGCCTCTCATGGCTCTACACATGTTGGGGCGACCCACTGCCAACCGGGGCCGCCCTGAAGCCCTCGTGGCTTCACACTGAGAAGGAGCGCGAGCTCACGCTATTGGGGGGGGGCGGACACCGACAATGTGTCCCGGTGCCCCTCCCTTTCACCTGCCCCACTCACCGGTCGGTCAGACGATCGGCGGCTCCCCCTCCATTCGGGGAGCCTCGCGCCGGACTCCTCTCTCTCGCCAGGGCTCCCTCCGCACACCGGAGCCCCAGCATCAGGCCACGCTTCATCCTCTCTTCCCGGGGCTCCCTCCAGATCACGGGAGCCCCGGGCGGCCATTCTCGCTCTCCCCTCTTCTCCTGCAGGCCTCCACGAGCGCTGGGCCAATCCCAGCGCGGCCTTCGGGACGAGCCTCCCGCTGACGTGCAGCCTCTTCGGCCATTCAGCCAATCGGAGCACGGCTCTCTGGGGCAGGCCTACGGCAAAGGCCAATCAGAGCGCGGCTCCTTTCGATGCTCGACCAATCAGGTCGCGGCCCCTTCGTTTCACGGCGATCTCCAGCCCCGGGCAGCGGCGGTGAAGGGGAATCAAATGCCGGGTGGGCTCCGGCTCCAAATATCAATAAGTCGAGGTGGGCACTCGATTGAGGGGCATGAAAGTCGGCAACATAGCGGAGTGGGCTCCCGCGCCGCTCCCCACGCAAAATGCGGGCCAATGCACCGGCTGTGCACAAAAAGCGCTCCCCAGCGCTAGGGCAACAAATAAAGCGCTCTCAAGCGCTTGGGGGAAATAAAGCGCTCCAAAGCGCTAGAAAACAGGCAGAGCGATCCCAGGCGCTCAGGGGGAAGCACAGCGCTTCCTGCAGGAAAATGCAGCTTCTCCATGCTGCAAAAAGGTCCCAGAGATTCCCAGGGGGCAAAGCCAAGTCCCCCCATCAGCCCAAGCAAGGCAGAGGGGTCCCCCAAGAGTCCAGGAGTCCAGGAAAGTCCATCAGGATTCCAGGGGCTGGGTAGGGCTCAGAGATTCCCCTGAGCCCAAGCAGCAGCACGCCCCTGGCAGATTCAAGTCCAAAACCAAGAACATTTTGGAAGGGGACACAGCCACTTCTTATACACAGAAAAGTCTTTGAAGTCTTTGTGTAGGCAGTGTGAGAACCAGCTAGGACTGGTTATAGGGAAGTCCCTTCAGTATCAGGGACAGAGGTGACAGTCGCCCAGCGGGGGGTGGAGCCAGCATTGTGGCAGGCAGGCACAGCCCTTCACTATCAGGTGCTAATCTCCTCCCACTTCCCTGGCAGCAGATGCTGCCTTTCATCCACGGGCTGACTCAGACAACCTCCTGGGGCTCTGCAGCCCCTGTCACACTCAAACCAGACAGTCAATCCACAAGCAGGCCCAGGCACTTCTGGGCCAGGCTCACCAGCCAATCACGGCACAGCAGACTCACTACACAAATATGCCTACTTCTAAAAGTGGCACTTCTAGACTAGACACAACCATGCCGCATACACCATTATGCAGCATTCATTCTCCCGAGTTCGCACATATCAAACTCGACCCTGCACTCCCCACACATCAGGAACTACCATGGGTATACATATTCCCCATTCATTCCTATGGGAGGGCAGGTCACTCACCACACATACACAGAGAGCACACGCACTTTACACTCTACCACAGTGAAAAAGTGCGCAGAGGCCTAAAATCACCAACCCAGGTTCCAGAAACAGGCTAGGAAAAAGCAAAAAGTCTCGGGGTGAACCTGCCAAAAGGGCCAGGTCCAACACAACCGCCTTCCAGCCAAAACGCAGGGTAGACCAATCACTCCACTGATGGGCTTCCTTGCTTTGGGCGACAAAACACGGACACGGGCCCGCACGGCAGGGACACCCTCCTGTTTTTCGCCACTCTGAACCCACATAGATTTCTCTCAACAAAAGCTCTCTGGCACAACTAGGGTACACCACTGGTACACACTAGTCATCCACAGCCAGGACCAGGCCCTAGGCCATCCAAATATCACAGGTCCTAACCAATCCACAGAGCGGGGGGAAGTAACCCCAGGCACACAATAGCCATTCTCCACTCTCTCTTTCAGTGTAGCTACATTACCACTGATCTTTCAACCTAGGGACCACACCCTCAGGCTGACCAGAGGTCACGGGCAAGCATGCCCCACCCTACCTCTACTTCTGGGGTTCCGCACCCTCACAGGGAAGCACCCACCAGAACACAACTCTGTCACCAGATCAGGACCTCACTCCATCAACTGGTCTACCACCTGGGATCTACCTTCCGGCTACATCAGGGTCAGAGGCGAGGACTCCCTCTCTCTGCACCCCCTTCCAGTTCCATGATCACAGGGTGAGTCCCAGTATGTCTCAGGCTAGACAGAGCACACGCCAGCGGCGTATCAGCGACACACTCTCCTCCAGTACTCCCTATCACAGGGTGATTCTCAGTATGTTCCAGGCTAGACAGAGCACACGCCAGCGGCGTATCAGCAACACACTTTCCTCCCAACCTAGGATCTAAACCCTCAGGTTGCACCGGGGTTAGAAGTAAGGACACCGTCCCGCTGCACCCCCCTCCAGAGTTCTGCACCCTCCCACCTTGGAGCGGTACCCCTGGAAGCCAACAACTGAGCAGGACACTGATTACAGATGCCCTTCCCTTCAGGTCAGGCTGAACCTTAACCTGGCCTCCCCCCCCCTCGGGGAACAACCTCCAGAGGCCCCAAAAATGGTCAAGCACTCTGGACGGTCAAATGCCCAGCGAACCAGGACTTCACGGGGAGCACGCATGCCCCCCTCCGAGGGTGACACATAACTACTGTGTCTTGTGCCAGTCTGCCTGGCTCTAATCTCGCGACCTTCTGCCCACCTGGCAGGGCGCAGAGATCCCCCAGGACAGAAGTGGCATCACCATGGTCACTCACTGGTGGCCCAGCCCTTCTGGCTGGCCCCTGACCCACTGGTTCCTCCACTGGGGACTCTTTCCCCCTCTCACTCCTCAACCAGGACTTCTGCACCCTCCACTTAGGAGCGGTACTGCCCAATACTAGGACCGCCGGAGTTCTGGTTACAGAAACTCCCCATCCTCTAGACACAGGAAGATCCTCCTCAAATGACCTGTAAGTACAGCCTAGGCCCCTGACCTGGCGCTCCCTTAGGGAACCCTCCAGGCCCTGAGACAGGGTTTCGGGCCAACGTGAGACACACCGTCCCACACTCACTCCGCCTCCACTGAGACAGGACGTGAGCCCCTACACCCCTACCATACTAATGGCACCTAGCTGGGCTACACATGAACCTCTTCACCTACACAGGATCATCAGATACTCAAGCCACTAATTTTAGAGTCACTCCCTAATGCCTCTGCAAGACATCTGGCACACAGCCAGACATCCACCTTCTTGTCCAGTGCCTCTGCAGGACCTCCTGCACACCACCAGAGGTACACCTCACGTGCAAGCTCCTTAAAGAAAAAACTCACACCAACTCCTCCAGTTCAAGACACCACTCATCCACACACTCCCCCTCCAGACTGGTGAGACAGTTCCTCACTGCCCCTGACTCTCAACCTGTACCCCTCTTACTGAGCACCAGGCACCATACTCTGGGAACTGGGAATGGGACTTCACACACTGGACACATTTAAGCTGCCACCACTGGATCCTACCATACTGGGGAATCCAGACACACACGCTACACTCAGGGGATAACCACCCTCCCAAGCAAGCAATTTCTCCTCCACATTCCCTCTCTTCCATCTACCCACACAGGGACAGGAACAGGAGTTGGACACTGGACCCAGCAAGGGATTCCTAATCTATGGGAACCTCCCCTCTCTACTGGCGTCCCGCCCTGTCATTTTCTCTCATCTGCCACTAAACAAAAAGCGCAGGAACACCATCTGAAAATGACACTCTTGAGGAAAAACAAAATCACAAACAATAATCCCAAACATGTGACTATCTGAAAAATGCAGTTTTGTAATGTAGCCAGTTGTCGCTGTGGTACTGCGCAAACACAAGTCCAAATCCGCACCGCTGACCAACATGTTAGAACTGGCTATTTCTGGTAGGCTAAGGCTGACGCCAAAGCCAGGCAGAAACCACCATTCTAGTCAGGGCAAGGAAGTCACATGCCAAGATAACCACTGCTCACCCCCTCGGTAGCTTGGCACGAGCAGCAAGGCTAAACTCGGAGGCGATGTGTAAAGCATTTGCGCCAGCGCACAACAGCAACAACATCCTAGGCACACCACAAAAGGGACTCCACACAAGGTTATATTAAAATAACTTTTGTATTGTAAACACACATCAGATAAAAATTACACATGTACATTGTGCCAACTGGCACGGGCAACATTCATAAGGGATTATTTACAAGACAGGGCCACATGGGCCACTGTCAGACTCAACACTTTGTAGATATAGAAATACTGTCAGAAATTAGAATAAAAGGATATAAAATCACTGTAACACAAAGTAACAGTTATAAATCACAACCAGTATCTACTGGTAACAGGTAAGTACCACCTACGCAACCCTAAACACCTTAGGAGAATGTCACGCAGGGGACAAGGACCTCCCTAGGACCACCTGTACTAAAAAGAACAACCACCTAAGTATCACACAGCATTTAGGGGTCTAGGAAAGAACACATTACCCATGATGCATAAATATACATTCAGAGGAGTAGTAAAGGGAAACACATGATGCATAAACCTACACATTCAGCGGTGTTAAGAACAAAGCACATGATGCATCACAAACACATTCAGAGGTACCATAACAATACAATAGCGCAAAAGTCACATGATGTCTAAAAACATTCAGAGGTGCAGGAATAAAAACCATACAATTGCGCACAACCTTACATAAGCCACCACCTGTGGCAGTCCCTAGGCCAACTGGCCTTGTTGGGGCTAGGACGCCCTGAGTCTCAATGTCAGGGGCCTAAACGGTGCAGGTGCCCACTACTTGCTGGGCACCTGGGAACATCACAAGGGCCTAAACGCTGCAGCTGGCACTAAGTGCTGCGCAGCTGTGACTGGCCGGGCACCTCTGTGCCATCTCTGTCCCTCTCAGGGACTCACTCTCCATCTTGCGCCTAAACGGTGCAGCTGCCCACTAATTGCTGGGCAGCTGGAGACAAACTGCGACAGGGTCCTCACTGACCCTAAAACAGGACTGCGCCAACTGGTGGAGCCACACAGGCTCTGAAGTCACATATGCGCAGGCTGTAGCCACATTCGAGCCACACAGGCTCTCAAAAACAATTATGGCCCATGGAGCTCACAGGCTCTGCAAACCATGGCCCCTCGAGCCTCGCTGGGCTCTTAAATACCACTGCCCTCAAGAGCCTCACTGGGCTCTCAATAACGATGTGGGCCCTGAGCCTCTCATGGCTCTACACATGTTGGGGCGACCCACTGCCAACCGGGGCCGCCCTGAAGCCCTCGTGGCTTCACACTGAGAAGGAGCGCAAGCTCGCGCTACTGGGGGGGGGGGGGCGGACACCGACAATGTGTCCCGGTGCCCCTCCCTTTCGCCTGCCCCACTCACCGGTCGGTCAGACGATCGGCGGCTCCCCCTCCATTCGGGGAGCCTCGCGCCGGACTCCTCTCTCTCGCCGGGGCTCCCTTCGCACACGGGAGCCCCAGCATCAGGCCACGCTTCCTCCTCTCTTCCCGGGGCTCCCTCCAGATCACGGGAGCCCCGGGCAGCCATTCTCGCTCTCCCCTCTTCTCCTGTAGTCCTCCACGAGCGCTGGGCCAATCCCAGTGCGACCTTCGGGACGAGCCTCCCGCTGAGGTGCAGCCTCTTCGGCCATTCAGCCAATCGGAGCGCGGCTCTCGGGGGCAGGCCTACGGCAAAGGCCAATCAGAGCACGGCTCCTTTCGATGCTCGACCAATCAGGTCGCGGCCCCTTCGTTTATCGGCGATCTCCAGCCCCGGGCAGCGGCAGTGAAGGGGAATCAAATGCCGGGTGGGCTCCGGCTCCAAATATCAATAAGTCGAGGTGGGCACTCGATTGAGGGGCATGAAAGTCGGCAACATAGCGGAGTGGGCTCCCGCGCCGCTCCCCACGCAAAATGCGGGCCAATGCACCGGCTGTGCACAAAAAGCGCTCCCCAGCGCTAGGGCAACAAATAAAGCGCTCTCAAGCGCTTGGGGGAAATAAAGCGCTCCAAAACGCTAGAAAACAGGCAGAGCGCTCCCAGGCGCTCAGGGGGAAGCACAGCGCTTCCTGCAGGAAAATGCAGCTTCTCCATGCTGCAAAAAGGTCCCAGAGATTCCCAGGGGGCAAAGCCAAGTCCCCCATCAGCCCAAGCAAGGCAGAGGGGTCCCCCAAGAGTCCAGGAATCCAGGAAAGTCCATAAGGAGTCCAGGGGCTGGGCAGGGCTCAGGGATTCCCCTGAGCCCAAGAAGCAGCACGCCCCTGGCAGATTCAAGTCCAAAAACAAGAACATTTTGGAAGAGGACACAGCCCCTTCTTATACACAGAAAAGTCTTTGAAGTCTTTGTGTAGGCAGTGTGAGAACCAGCTAGGACTGGTTATAGGGAAGTCCCTTCAGTATCAGGGACAGAGGTGACAGTCGCCCAGCGGGGGGATGGAGCCAACATTGTGGCAGGCAGGCACAGCCCTTCACTATCAGGTGCTAATCTCCTCCCACTTCCCTGGCAGCAGATGCTGCCTTTCATCCACGGGCTGACTCAGACAACCTCCTGGGGCTCTGCAGCCCCTGTCACACTCAAACCAGACAGTCAATCCACAAGCAGGCCCAGGCACTCCTGGGCCAGGCTCACCAGCCAATCACGTGCCAGCAGACTCACTACACAAATATGCCCACTTCTAAAAGTGGCACTTCTAGACTAGACACAACCATGCCGCATACACCATTATGCAGCATTCATTCTCCTGAGTTCGTACATATCAAACTCGACCCTGCACTCCCCACACATCAGGAACTACCATGGGCATACATATTCCCCATTCATTCCTATGGGAGGGCAGGTCACTCACCACACATACACAGAGAGCACACGCACTTTACACTGTACCACAGTGAAAAAGTGCGCAGAGGCCTAAAATCACCAACCCAGGTTCCAGAAACAGGCTAGGAAAAAGCAAAAAGTCTCGGGGTGAACCTGCCAAAAGGGCCAGGTCCAACAGTAAGACACAATGCATGCAGGTGCAGGGTCCCGAGCTCGTCAGCCCACAGCTCCAAAGAGCATAAACATTCACCAAATGGGGTCGCACACTGCTTATACACCAGCAGGATCGCCCCTAAGGACCATGGTAATTGTAGTACCGTTTCCTGCGATGCATCTTCTTTCAAATTCTCGAGTATCTTCAAGTCTTCGCCATCCCTGTACACGTGTTTCGGGGTATTTACCCTTCGTCAGCAGGGATTACGCCGTCTTCTGGGGTTGCTGTGTGCTGCCAAATATTACCAGGTATAGTACCACACAAGGCACGCAGGTGCGGGGTCCAGAGCTCGTCATCCCATACCCCGAAACCCGTGTATAGGGATGGCGAAGACTTGAAGATACTCGAGAATTCGAAAGAAGATGCATCTCAGAAAACGGTACTACAATTACCATGGTCCTTAGGGGCGATCCCGCTGGTGTATAAGCAGTGTGCGACCCCATTTGGTGAATGTTTATGCTCCTTGGAGCTGTGGGCTGACGAGCTCGGGACCCCGCACCTGCATGCCTTTGTGTGGTACTATACCTGGTAATATTTGGCAGCACACAGCAACCCCAGAAGATGGCCTAATCCCTGATGACAAGGGGTAAATACCCCGAAACACGTGTACAGGGATGGTGAAGACTTGAAGATACTCGAGAATTCAAAAGAAGATGCATCGCAGAAAACGGTACTACAATTACCATGGTTTTTAGGGGCGATCCCGCTGGTGTATAAGCAGTGTGCGACCCCATTTGGGGAATGTTTATGCTCTTTGGAGCTGTGGGCTGATGAGCTCGGGACCCCGCACCTGCGTGCCTTTGTGTGGTACTATACCTGGTAGTATTTGGCAGCACACAGCAACCCCAGAAGATGGCCTAATCCCTGCTGACGAGGGGTAAATACCCCGAAACACGTGTACAGGGATGGCAAAGACTTGAAGATACTCGAGAATTCGAAAGAAGATGCATCGCAGAAAACGGTACTACAATTACCATGGTCCTTAGGGGCGATCCCGTTGGTGTATAAGCTGTGTGCGACTCCATTTGGTGAATGTTTATGCTCCTTGGAGCTGTGGGCTGACGAGCTCGGGACCCAGCACCTGCGTGCCTTTGTGTGGTACTATACCTGGTAATATTTGGCAGCACACAGCAACCCCAGAAGATGGCCTAATCCCTGCTGACGAGGGGTAAATACCCCGAAACACGTGTACAGGGATGGCGAAGACTTGAAGATACTCGAGAATTCGAATAGGATGCATCGCAGAAAACTGTACTACAATTACCATGGTCCTTAGGGGTGATCTCGCTGGTGTATAAGCAGTGTGCGACCCCATTTGGTAAATGTTTATGCTTCTTGGAGCTGTGGGCTGACGAGCTCGGGACCCCGCACCTGCATGCCTTTGTGTGGTACTATACCTGGTAATATTTTGCAGCACACAGCAACCCAAGAAGATGGCCTAATCCCTGCTGACGAGGGGTAAATACCCGAAAACATGTGTACAGGGATGGCGAAGACTTGAAGATACTCGAGAATTCGAAAGAAGATGCATGGCAGAAAACGGTACTACAATTACCATGGTCCTTAGGGGCGATCCCGCTGGTGTATAAGCAGTGTGCGACCCCATTTGGTGAATGTTTATGCTCCTTGGAGCTGTGGGCTGACGAGCTCGGGACCCCACACCTGCGTTCCTTTGTGTGGTACTATACCTGGTAATATTTGGCAGCACACAGCCACCCCAGAAGATGGCCTAATCCCTGCTGACGAGGGGTAAATACCCCGAAACACGTGTACAGGGATGGCCAAGACTTGAAGATACTCGAGAATTCGAAAGAAGATGCATCGCAGAAAACTGTACTACAATTACCATGGTCCTTAGGGGTGATCTCGCTGGTGTATAAGCAGTGTGCAACCCCATTTGGGGAATGTTTATGCTCCTTGGAGCTGTGGGCTGAAGAGCTCGGGACCCCGCACCTGCGTGCCTTTGTGTGGTACTATACCTGGTAATATTTGGCAGCACACAGCAACCCCAGAAGATGGCCTAATCCCTGCTGACGAGGGGTAAATACCCCGAAACACATGTACAGGGATGGCAAAGACTTGAAGATACTCGAGAATTCGAAAGAAGATGCATCGCAGAAAACGATACTACAATTACCATGGTCCTTAGGGGCGATCCTGCTGGTGTATAAGCAGTGTGCGACTCCATTTGGTGAATGTTTATGCTCCTTGGAGCTGTGGGCTTACGAGCTCGGGACCCGGCACCTGCCTGCCTTTGTGTGGTACTATACCTGGTAATATTTGGCAGCACACAGCAACCCCAGAAGATGGCCTAATCCCTGCTGACGAGGGGTAAATACCCCGAAACACGTGTACAGGGATGGCGAAGACTTGAAGATACTCGAGAATTCGAAAGAAGATGCATCGCAGAAAACTGTACTACAATTACCATGGTCCTTAGGGGTGATCTCGCTGGTGGATAAGCAGTGTGCGACCCCATTTGGTAAATGTTTATGCTTATTGGAGCTGTGGGCTGACGAGCTCGGGACCCCGCACCTGCGTGCCTTTGTGTGGTACTATACCTGGTAATATTTTGCAGCACACAGCAACCCAAGAAGATGGCCTAATCCCTGCTGACGAAGGGTAAATACCCCGAAACACGTGTACAGGGATGGCGAAGACTTGAAGATACTCGAGAATTCGAAAGAAGATGCATGGCAGAAAACGGTACTACAATTACCATGGTCCTTAGGGGCGATCCCGCTGGTGTATAAGCAGTGTGCGACCCTATTTGGTGAATGTTTATGCTCCTTGGAGCTGTGGGCTGACGAGCTCGGGACCCCGCACCTGCGTGCCTTTGTGTGGTACAATACCTGGTAATATTTGAAAAGAACAAAACAAGCCACTATTAGCACTCCATTCAATGTCCCATTAGTACATAGTATATGAATTCATAAGACTATGCTTAAGTCCGTAGTGAGGTCTATCAATATTCACAACAATGTCCATTAGTCTTACTCCAAATTCAGAAATCTGACTCAGATATATTTTCCAGGTTTTTCTTTTATTATATTTCAATATTTTATTCACAACTTCACAGCAGTGTTTTGTCTCTAACTGAGACTTTTTCAAGGCCTATAGTATATAAGGTGCTCAAGGGTTTCCAACGTCCAGAAAATTCGACAACTGTTACATTCATCCAAATTTGTATCTTCAACGGTCATAGAGAGTAAATGCCGAGTCCACAATGCCTCTCAAAACACATATGTAGCCGTATGTCCGGTCTTGTGGTATTCATTAGTAGTTATGTGTCACTAAGTAACTCGTGTATATCAACTGAAAAGTCTTAAGCGGAGAGTCCATCTAAATAGTTGGGTAATTTTATCGTGCAGCATGAGACCATAATAAGTCTCTCCAAGTCCAAATTAGTCCGACTCTGAAACCATCTTCAAGACCGCCAAACGCGAAGACTTGAATATACTCGAGAATTCGAAAGAAGATGCATCGCAGAAAACTGTACAATTACCATGCTCCTTAGGGGCGATCCCGTTGGTGTATAAGCAGTGTGCGACCCCATTTGGTGGACTTTGAGAAGGCCTTTGATTAGGTTACATTGCCCTTCCTACACATAATTCTGGGAAAAATGAACTTTGGACCCAGATTTTATAACTATGGGTATATGCTTTATGCTGCACCATAGGCCAGAGTCTGGGTTGATTGGTTCCTTTCTCATCAATTTCCTATTGGCAGGGGGACCCAACATGTATGCCCTCTCTCCCACCTTTTATTCAATGTACAATAGAACCGTTGACCAAATGTATACAGAGGGATGCACAGCCTTGGGGCCTGAAGTGGGTACTGAGGCCCGAATCTCTTCATACGAGGGTAATATTCTTTTATTCCTCCAATGCCCAGAGCAGTCCATCCTGTGACTGATCCAAATGCTAGAGGTTTATGGTGAGGTGACCAGATTGCATGTGAATTGGCAAAAGTGAGCTATCATTCTGGTAGTGGGCAACCCACCAGTTATGCCACCTGAGTACCCAAAGATTAGATATACGATGAAGGCCATTAAATATCTGGGTATGAATATATGTAAAGATCCAGTGGAATGCTGAGAAAGTGACATAACTCCTATGCTTCACAAACTCTGGGGACACATGACTCGCTGGAGCTGCCTCCCCCTAAATATGATGGGGCATATAGCCCTGCTTAAAAAAGTGGCACTACCACAAATGCTGTGCATGCTGCACCATTACCCTTTAAAGATACCTACACAAGGGTTTGCAGCCTTGGAGGCAAGTACTAACACTTACCTTTGAAAAGGATCAGATCCTAGGGTCTCTCACATTAAGTGCATAAAATCCCCATACATGGGTGGGCTGGGGGTAGCCGAGCTGATACTGTATTATTGGGCAGAACAGCTGCCCTTGATTAATGATTGGATGTTTGGTGACCGGGACAATGCGACTATGAGGTTGGAGCAAACCTCATTGGTCTGGCAAGCACCATGGGCCTAGCTGTAAGGGGGAGCCCTCCCATCTGACCTCCCTGCCCTCATGGCTATTCCTATTATTTGTTGAAGAGAAGCACTGAAGTGGATGAGGTGGTAGGGGGTGCTCACCAAGGACACGCCATTGTGAATGGGAACTTGGCTGTCTGAAAGAGCATGGCTCCAAGGCTTTTGAAATTGGGATAGGCTGGGGATCTCCTAACTGGGAGATGTCTGGCAGACAAACCACATTAAGATGTATTAGCAAATGGTTGTGGACTATCAGCCTTATTCATGAACGGGCCGTTTTGCGAGCCCCTAATAGCGAATCATAGCGAATCGCTATTAAGGACTCGCAAAACGGTATTCATGTAGGAATTGCTAAATAAATAGCGATTCCTACACATTCCTTATTTGCGAGTAGCAAATTGCTAATCGCAAATAAGGAATAACTCCCCATTCATTCCTATGGGCCAAAAGGCCCATAGGAATGAATGGGGAGTATTCCTTATTTGCGAGTAGCAATTTGCTACTCGCAAATAAGATAGCGATTGAATGGGTGCCAGGGGTGTCCAAAGGACACCCTGTAGCACCCCTGAAATGCTAATTGAAACAGGTGTTGCGCACACACATGTCCAAGGGACATGTGTGTGTGCAACATGCAACTTAGAAAAATGCTTTTAAAAGCATTTTTCTAAGTTTTTGCTATTTACCGAGAGGTCTGACCTCTCGGTAAATAGCGGCCCAAAATTGCATTTTCGCAATTTTAAAATGCTTCATGAATTGCATTTAAGGAATCTCAAATAGAGATTCCTTAAATGTAATTCCTCGCAATTTAGCGAATTAGCAATTACCGATTTTTGCATTTGGGATGATGAATCCCAAATGCAAAAATTGCGCTCGCAAAGGGCCAGATTCTCAGAATCTGGCCCTTTGCGAGCGCGATTCGGCTTGATGAATCAGGCTGTATGACTTTCACAACTTGCAATTCTTACTTTATTTGCAGTTCAGCCATGCAGTGGTTAGCTATAATGCCCAAGAAGCTGAGCTCTCGGAGTATAATTCACTGGAGGTTGGACTCACAATGTCAGCCATTAAAGGGAAGGTGCATATCCTGCATATATAAGATGCTAACTACAAATGTCCCAGATCCGCTGGCTATGCTATGGGAGCAGTGGGAGTCTGACCTGGGACTGCTAGATGAAGAGGACTGGACTGAGGCAAAAATACCTGCCAGAGAACTGGTGATTCCCAACCTTCTGAGATTGATGCAGTTTTAATGCTATCATTGAATGAACTATACCCCCCGAACAACTGTGGGGAATGGGACCGGTGGAAGGCTTAAACTGCCTACACTGTGGCCAGGGCAGAATATTTCATTTGATTTTATTAGACAACTTATAAAGTGTGAACAATTGCCCAAGGGTGTCAAGGCACTAAAGAGGTTAGTCTGCTAGGGGGCAAGAGCATCATCCCTATAATAGAAAGGGAGACCTTACAAGGAAAAAAGTCGGGCACCCTCTTTCATGTGGTGTGGGAATGCCAGAGATATTGGAAGAGGTGATATTAACCCTGATTAGCTGGGACCCCAAATTGGTAATTCTGAGAGTGTTTCCGGGGTGCATTGGAACAAAGGCTAAACGTTATTGGTTGGGATTGGTTGCATGCTGGCCAAATGAGATCTCACTGGCCATTGCAAATCTAGCAAAGCCCCTCCCAGTCTTGAATTTGGTTACAGGGGATGGATGACTGTGCCCTAGCTGAAGATGTGATATACCGGTCAAGGGGCTGCCCTCACAAACACAACACAATCTGGGGCCAGTTGAGAGAATATCATATCCTCCCGGGCTCTTACTATCAGGAGGGAGAAACACATGGAGGGGGAAGGTGGAGAGCTAGCCAGAGATACAGTGAAGGCCTCAGGAGGATGAGGGAGGGGTACAAAACATTGACCTAAAGTCTCACTGGTAAGCCGCTGAATCATTGGCAGCAGTGGATATGGGAGTAATGGGAGTACTAAATAAACTTGTGCTTAACCCTCTGATAGCTTGGCATTAAGCAGTCAGTCTAAACTTAGGGCCAATGTGCAAAGTATTTCTGCAGCACTCAGTGATAAAGCAAAAAACACAACACAAGAATGATCCCAAACTAATAAAAAGATAGTTAATTTGAATCGATATAATGGCATCAAAACAACAAAAATCGAATCAATGGAACCAGATTTATGCTTTTTAAAATGTGTAAGTGACAATAGCTTCAAAAACCACCAAGTTCCACTCATGGGTTTCTGGTTGGCTAGTCCAGGTCAAAATCATAAGTTCAGACGAACTGCAATGGAGGGCTTGTCAGATTCAGGGGCCAGGTTTGCTCCATGGGTATTACCTTCTCAGTGCTGATATCCGTAAGGAGGTCATTGTTGCAGTGAGGATCAGGTCGCCATTGGTGCTTCGCCTTGGCAGTCAACACAGGCGGTCACTGCTTGGTCTGAAGAGCAGATCGTCCCTTGAGCTTCGCATTGGCAGGCATTGCAGATGGTGGTTTCTCCGAGTGACATGTCCTCTCAGGGTTATGAGAAGCCCAAAATATCTGGATTTTGACCTCGAGTTCAGGAGGAGCACACTCTGAAGCCAGTGAAGGGTCCAGGATGATGAGAGGTTCTGAAAGTGCTATTCTTATACCCAGTGACGGCCTGTGGGTGGGAAATGTCCTCTTTTTCTAATATTTCCAGGATCACTGCCATAACATCGACACTCAAAATATCGAACTACACAATTATCAACACACAAATAGCAATAACATAAATATCAATTCTTTATACTTACCAAAAATAAATACACAAATATCGACACAAAATTATCGACAAACATTAACATCGATATGAATAATATTGATTAAAAAAAATCATAATAACTAAGGGGGTCATTAGGATGGCGGGCGGATTGCCCCTGCCAGGCTGGCGGTAGCCACTGCCGGCCTGGCGGGGGCAATCCACCCGCCATTCTCAGCCAAATGCCCCCCTGCCATATTAGTATGGCGGGGTACCACGGCGGACGGAAAGACCGTCTGCCGCTTTTCCGCCCCGGTCGCCTTTCGACTGGGGCGGAAAAGGTTTAATATGGTGGCGGTGTCTATCAGACACTGCCAGCCATATTACAATGGGCCAGAACAGATGCCATCGCCGCCACGGAAAGGCATGCGGTCTTCACTTCGGGGGCCCCCTGTGGGCCCCCGAAGTAAAGGCGAGGTGGGGGGTGCACATGGGGGGTACCTGTGGTACCCCCCAGCATTTGCATAGACAATGCGGTAGGCACCGCGCGGTGCCTGCCGCTTTGTGAATGCAAATGCATACATGCATTTATAGCATTGTGGCTCTCAGCACCGCCCGCCACAATGTTATAAATGCAGGATGCGCCTGCCACTGTGGCGGGCGCATCCTAATACCCCCCCACGGGACCCCCGCCCTTATGGAGGGCGGTCCCGAATTCCGATTGGATGGCGGGCGGAATAAGTCCGCCGTCATCCTAATGACCCCTAAGATCGAAATCATTAAATAAACATACACAATGACACAAATATTGATAAAAAAACTATAAATCACACTAATATTGCGCAAAAACAATATTGACACCTTAAAAATATTTTTTATAAACATTATATATAACAAAAATAATATAAACAATATCACAAACACACAAAACTTACTAAATGAATACATTTAAATACATTTAACACTAAATCCATTTAATAAAAAAAATAACTTTGATATATATTTCAACTCAACAAATTTATCATACGTACAAACACTATACATATAATAAATATTTTTTAATAAACATGAATGCAAAATAAAATCCAAATAATGTAGCATTACACTTTTTAATAATGTAAGAATAAAAAAAAGTCACTGAACATATATGGAAAAAACGGCCAAATTAATTGAAAATAACACCCAATAAAAAATATCTACAACTAAAATAGCCCAATAAGATTGAAAGCACAATCAAACAAACGCTATATAAACAAAAGAAAATGTAACATTATTTAATGCTCCAACAACAAAACCAAAAATAAGTGGAATTTCTGCCGGATTGCCGCTGCAACACTGGAGTTCATCATTGAAAGCTCTGAATACACCTTCAAAAAGTAAGTAAAATATCTATTGAATGTTACAACTACATAAAATATTCATAAAACACTTCATATAATAACTAAATAATTAATGTATAATTTTCTTCATAAATCTCCTCTACAGAAACTTCAACAAATACTCAACTACTTTCACACAGCATCCAAAACCACCTTGACAAAAAAGTAAGTATACATTTCAATTAAACTATTAAAACAAGCTAAATTCCCAACCCAAATCACCCACTAACCACACAAACCCCAAAATGTAATAAATGCTGATAAACACATTTATTAAAATGTATATTTTTCTTCTGCAGGAAGTTAAAAGAAACACTTAAGGCGAGCACCCACAGAAACACCTCAGCGTCAAAATAGGTCAACATATTCATAACATGTTGTATATAAATACCTGTATTAAAATTAAAATACTTACAATACATTTCATATTTTTTATATACATTTATTATAGCATTTGAAACATCAGAATGACTGAAGGTGCCAAATTCAAATCTTCCCAGAAAGGACATTTTGTATTATGTTATATGGAATATGTCTATACCCGGGAGAAACAGACAGGCGACAAAGTTAATTGGATAAAATATTATTCAAATGCATGTTATGAGAAGGCTACAACTAAAGAATTTACTGTGTTACATGTTAAGGAACATAACCACCCCTTAACATAGCTGAAATAGAAGTGAGAGGCGCTTTAGAGACTCTGAAAGAAGCTAGAACTAGCTCTCAAAGACCTACTACTGAAATATTAAACAATGTACTCCCCAGAGTTCCAGAACAAGTAATTGGCCAATTACCCTCTGTCTCAGCATTGAAAAGGCTAATAGCTAGAGCAAAAAAAGCAACTGCTGCCACCCCACCTACCCCAAAAATTTTCAGTGAAATACAAATACCACCTGAACTCACTGTAAGTCATAATGAAGATCAACTTCTACTTTATGACAATGAATCTAATGACAAAAGAATTAATATATATGCAACTCCTGCAAACTTACTTAAACTACAGAATTGTGAGACATGGATGAAGGATGGAACATTTAAAATATGTCCCAAACCATTTTACCAATTACATACAATCCATGGACTGTATCACAATACCAACATCCCCTTTATTTATGCCCTGTTACCAAACAAAAAAAACACTACCTATGCAGAACTCTTAAAACAAGTAAAGCAAGAAGCTAATAATTACTATCCTAAAAAAAAGTATCAATCATAGACTTTAAACAGTTAATCCTACAAGTCATCCTGAAAAACTACCCTCACACAGCAATCCAAAGTTGCTATTACCACTTTAATCAATGCATTTGAGCACACCTTCAAAAATCTACGCTCAGTGTAGAATATGCAACTAATAGCAATTTTCCTTATGAAATAAATAAACTAATTGCACTAGAATATATCCCATTGACTGATATAGCAGAACACTACAATCTCTTAATAGAAAACCCCTAAAACCAAACAAATGACCATAAACTAAGTCCCCCACTCGACTATTTCGAGGACACCTGGGTGGCAAGGCTACACAGATCTGGGCACAGGAGACAGCCTAAATATCACTTTTCATGGTGGAATGTATATACTAGTACCCTAAACAAAGAAGCAAAGACTAATAATGCTGTGGAAGGATGGTTTTCCAAGCCACAACAGGCAGTATATATCCAACCCTACATAAATTACTACAATCCTTTCAAAAGAAACAAAGCCACAAACAACTAAGGGTGTCATTATGAAGGTAGGCGGGCTCGAGTCCGCTCGCCACCGTAGCAGAGCCTGGGACCACCCGCCTGCAACAGAGCAGTCCCGCATGCCAGATTACGATGCGACGCCCCCGTGGTGGTGGCATCGTGCATGGTTAACATAGTGGCGGGTGCCGTTGGATGCATCACCCGGCACTATGCTAAACATTCAGGCCGTGCTTTTCACTGCACTATGTGGTCGTCACCACGTGGTGCCTGACACTTAGTGCAGTGAAATATAGGGGGGTACCATGGGTACCCCCACAGTGCACCACCACCTCCCCAACACAAGGGGGGCCTGAAACGGGGCCCCAAGTGTATTCTTCGCCTGCCTTTCACAGGCGGTTTACCAGAAAGGCTGGATGCAGCCAGCATCCTAATCTGGCAGGCTTTGCCTGATAGGCACCACCACCAATTTATTGATGATGACTACTCTGCCAGGCAATCTGAACAATTGCCTGTGGTAGATCCATGGTGGGCGGTCTTTGCACCCACAGCGGTCGCAGTCAGATTCTCCCACCATCATAATGTGGCAGGGGAAAAATTGCTCTCCGATGGCGGAGGTCCCGCCACTGCACTGCTGGCGGTGGCGTGCCTTCCACCATCGTAATGACCCCCTAAGACTTGAACAGTCTGTAACACAGCTAGGTCCAACACTAATTAAACAGACTAAAACAATGATCGAGCACCTACAATACACAGTAAGACTCTACCCAAACACTAAAGGGTTTGAATACCAAGAAACAAAAGCTAAATCCCTACTTTAGAACAGTACTACAAAAACATAGTAATATTGTAATTGTGAATTACATTCTTAAATAAACATTTATTTGCAAACATGAAATATATACAAATTATTTCAATTAATTTTAGCTTACTTAAAAAAATTATTTGACATAAATATATTTTATATATTTACACAAATCAATAAAAAGGATAAATATTACATTTCCCTCCCATTATAAATAATTTAAAATTACTTACTTTTTTTATCACTGAAGAATTGAATTCAAACTACAATTAATAAATTCTAAGATTTCTGTTCATACTTGGTGGAATTTTGTATGCGATGAACATAGGATCTCTATTGCTGCCTCTTCTTCTATTCCCCTAAAAATTAAATCTGATCTTTTTTGGCTTCCCTTCACCTCCTATCTTTCTTCCAATTCTCCTTCTTGAGTGCTTTCTATTTACTCCCACATACTTCCTCTCCTCCTTCTTCCCTTTGCTTTTTTCTTTTCTTTTCTTCTCTATCTTCTTTCTTTCTTGTTTTTCTTCTTGCTACTTTACCTATTTCTTCCTCCCTCCTTTCTTTATATCCCTCTTATCATTCTGATTAGTATTTATTGCATATGTTATGTATTCCTTATATATATATATATTATTTGCCTGTTTTCTAAAAATTCATAACATATGTACTGTTAATCTCTTTAAAATATTTAATAAAAATTTTCTTAAACTAAAAAAAATAATAAATATATAAATAAATAAATAAATCCACACATGTAAAAACCCCAAAACTTAATTAAAAGTCCCCCAAAAAATACAACTGTAAAAAATTATAATCAGATCCGTAGAGTCCAATCCATTAAAAACCAGCAAAGTGGATTTAAAAAAGGAAACGCTCCTTGAAAACCCGAAAAATAAAGGAACTGTAAAATAATTATTAGTTTACTAGAAATTAATAGACAGTTACTTTAAAAAAAAAAAAGCATGCTTCTCCCAACGGGAACGTCCAAAAGACAAAAACCTGTTAAAAAGGAACACAATCCCTCCTGCACAAATACACAATAAAAGCATTAAAAACACACATAAACACACTATTAGCACCATACTTAAACATATTTAAACATATAATACATACCTTAAAACCTACCTATCAATGAACTAATCACATTAAGCATTACAAAAGCATTACATTGGCTGCCCATCTCCAAGAGAATCTCATTTAAAAGCCTGACCTTGGTTTTTAAAGCCCTTCACGGTATAGGTCCCAAGTACATAGGGAAACGCTTCTCTTTCTACCTGCCTAGCAGGGCTTTGCGGTCAGCTTCTTTGGCTAAAGTGGTTGTGCCTGCCATCAAGCGTTCCAGAATCGGAGGCCGGTCATTCCGGTATCTGGCTCCGCGGGGCTGGAACGAGCTACCTCTGTTTTTAAGAAAGGCTAACAGCCTTCTAGCTTTCAGGAAAGAACTGAAAACTTGGCTTTTTGCTGAATAGTGGTTTTTGGCTTTTCCTCAGTTTTTAGCCATTGTGTTGTTACTCTGTACCTAGTTCTCTTCGCCAAAGCGCCGGGATGCTCTTCGGAGTAGCCGTGCGCTATAGAAGAAAATAAATAACATAACATAACATTTCGCAAACACAAAACAACTAACTAAACCGCACCAAAAACACAAAATTCAAACTATACATACACTATACACTACTTAATTACCTTCAAACTACACCTAAATTAAGCCTAAAAGTAATAAAATTAAACTTATCATGATAGATGGGACGCAGCTTCCAACCGTGAGCTTCTCCCCTCAGAAATGACCTAAAACAACATAGATAACCTACAAAAATATTCTTGAAATATGTTTAGCTGCGGGATTGGTTCTTTTGTGTTTGCGACCCGGAAATGATACAATGACAGAATAAGTGACATTAGTGCCAAGAACAGCTACGGACATGATGCTGAATATACGGACAATTGGTGTAAGTAACATGTTGGTCAGCGTGGTGCAGGGGTATCTGAATTCATTTATTGGGGGTTTGGGCACTTTGGTTCCGAGTCACGATGGGGATTCGTAGAGTTTAATTATATACCGCTAGGGTTTTAACATTCTGCAAAGACCCGGACATGATTCAGAAGTAGAACTTTGTGGCCTGGTCTGTAATAATTTTTAACATTTAATTATCCATTTTGGTCATTAAGGAACACATTTTAAAGTGGTTTCTTTTTACAGGGTGAGCCTTCAGGTTGGTGGCAGCGCCTGGGGCTTACTTGAGTGATTCAGTGTGAGAACGAGCTGATTTTCGATCCACTAGCTCGCCATTCTTATTTTTAAAACGTGTCAGACCTCTGTATGCACGCAGGCATGAATGCGATGTCTGTGAATCCTGCATTTTAAAATTCTCGTTTAAATTGTCACTTACTTTGTTGGAGCACTGATTTCATAGCGCCCACTTTCCGCTGCATATTTTGTACATTTGCACCCTTCCTACGGCCTCCCTCGCCCAGTTCCAGCGCAGCTGACAGTGCTGTTTGAGTGGAGGGCGAGGCGCCATCTTGGGCTGAGTTTCCACTGAAGCCTGGCCGGAGTTAGCGGTCTAGCGCTTCTTGGGGAGGCTGGGCATAAAAAGACACGCAAGGCTGTGCTCTCTGTGAGCCTTCAGGTTGGTGGCAGCGCCTGGGGCTTACTTGAGTGATTCAGTGTGAGAACGAGCTGATTTTCGATCCACTAGCTCTCCATTCTTATTTTTAAAACGTGTCAGACCTCGCAGGCATGAATGCGATGTCTGTGAATCCTGCATTTTAAAATTCTCGTTTAAATTGTCACTTACTTTGTTGGAGCACTGATTTTATAGCGCCCACTTTCCGCTGCATATTTTGTACATTTGCACCCTTCCTACGGCCTCCCTCGCCCCGTTCCACCGCAGCTGACAGTGCTGTTTGAGTGGAGGGCGAGGCGCCATCTTGGGCTGAGTTTCCACTGAAGCCTGGCCGGAGTTAGCGGTCTAGCGCTTCTTGGGGAGGCTGGGCATAAAAAGACACGCAAGGCTGTGCTCTCTGTGAGCCTTCAGGTTGGTGGCAGCGCCTGGGGCTTACTTGAGTGATTCAGTGTGAGAACGAGCTGATTTTCGATCTACTAGCTCGCCATTCTTATTTTTAAAACGTGTCAGACCTCTGTCTGCACGCAGGCATGAATGCGATGTCTGTGAATCCTGCATTTTAAAATTCTCGTTTAAATTGTCACTTACTTTGTTGGAGCACTGATTTTATAGCGCCCACTTTCCGCTGCATATTTTGTACATTTGCACTCTTCCTACGGCCTCCCTCGCCCCGTTCCACCGCAGCTGACAGTGCTGTTTGAGTGGAGGGCGAGGCGCCATCTTGGGCTGAGTTTCCACTGAAGCCTGGCCGGAGTTAGCGGTCTAGCGCTTCTTGGGGAGGCTGGGCATAAAAAGACACGCAAGGCTGTGCTCTCTGTGAGCCTTCAGGTTGGTGGCAGCGCCTGGGGCTTACTTGAGTGATTCAGTGTGAGAACGAGCTGATTTTCGATCCACTAGCTCGCCATTCTTATTTTTAAAACGTGTCAGACCTCTGTATGCACGCAGGCATGAATGCGATGTCTGTGAATCCTGCATTTTAAAATTCTCGTTTAAATTGTCACTTACTTTGTTGGAGCACTGATTTTATAGCGCCCACTTTCCGCTGCATATTTTGTACATTTGCACCCTTCCTACGGCCTCCCTCGCCCCGTTCCACCGCAGCTGACAGTGCTGTTTGAGTGGAGGGCGAGGCGCCATCTTGGGCTGAGTTTCCACTGAAGCCTGGCCGGAGTTAGCGGTCTAGCGCTTCTTGGGGAGGCTGGGCATAAAAAGACACGCAAGGCTGTGCTCTCTGTGAGCCTTCAGGTTGGTGGCAGCGCCTGGGGCTTACTTGAGTGATTCAGTGTGAGAACGAGCTGATTTTCGATCTACTAGCTCGCCATTCTTATTTTTAAAACGTGTCAGACCTCTGTATGCACGCAGGCATGAATGCGATGTCTGTGAATCCTGCATTTTAAAATTCTCGTTTAAATTGTCACTTACTTTGTTGGAGCACTGATTTTATAGCGCCCACTTTCCGCTGCATATTTTGTACATTTGCACCCTTCCTACGGCCTCCCTCGCCCCGTTCCACCGCAGCTGACAGTGCTGTTTGAGTGGAGGGCGAGGCGCCATCTTGGGCTGAGTTTCCACTGAAGCCTGGCCGGAGTTAGCGGTCTAGCGCTTCTTGGGGAGGCTGGGCATAAAAAGACACGCAAGGCTGTGCTCTCTGTGAGCCTTCAGGTTGGTGGCAGCGCCTGGGGCTTACTTGAGTGATTCAGTGTGAGAACGAGCTGATTTTCGATCCACTAGCTCGCCATTCTTATTTTTAAAATGTGTCAGACCTCTGTATGCACGCAGGCATGAATGCGATGTCTGTGAATCCTGCATTTTAAAATTCTCGTTTAAATTGTCACTTACTTTGTTGGAGCACTGATTTTATAGCGCCCACTTTCCGCTGCATATTTTGTACATTTGCACCCTTCCTACGGCCTCCCTCGCCCCGTTCCACCGCAGCTGGCAGTGCTGTTTGAGTGGAGGGCGAGGTGCCATCTTGGGCTGAGTTTCCACTGAAGCCTGGCCGGAGTTAGCGGTCTAGCGCTTCTTGGGGAGGCTGGGCATAAAAAGACACGCAAGGCTGTGCTCTCTGTGAGCCTTCAGGTTGGGGGCAGCGCCTGGGGCTTACTTGAGTGATTCAGTGTGAGAACGAGCTGATTTTCGATCTACTAGCTCGCCATTCTTATTTTTAAAACGTGTCAGACCTCTGTCTGCACGCAGGCATGAATGCGATGTCTGTGAATCCTGCATTTTAAAATTCTCGTTTAAATTGTCACTTACTTTGTTGGAGCACTGATTTTATAGCGCCCACTTTCCGCTGCATATTTTGTACATTTGCACCCTTCCTACGGCCTCCCTCGCCCCGTTCCGCCGCAGCTGACAGTGCTGTTTGAGTGGAGGGCGAGGCGCCATCTTGGGCTGAGTTTCCACTGAAGCCTGGCCGGAGTTAGCGGTCTAGCGCTTCTTGGGGAGGCTGGGCATTAAAAGCAGATGTGCTTCCGGGAGCGCAGCGGACGGGCGCAGCGGGCGCGACGATGGCGCGCCGAAGGTGCGCCTAAGGTAAGCCCGTCTGCGCCCGTCCGCGCCCCGGCAGCGCGCAGGGCCAGAGAGGCTTCTCGACCTAAACCCCAGCAGGTGATTCCACACATAAGGTATAGCAGAGAAGCTCTCATATCCCTTAACAACATCACCTGCGATATAGGCAAGGTTTGGGAGGTCCAACACTCTGCCAATGCGTCCTGCCCTGGATGCCAGTTCCAACTTAAGCCGGACCTCCCCTCCCCACTCGCTCTGGGGAAAAAAGAGGGAGATCCCCTAATCCGAGCTGCTCTCATTAACGCCCGGTCCCTAGTCAAACACACGGAAGAGGTCCGTGAGCTGATACTTGACAACTCGCTCGACCTCTTATTTGTGACTGAGACCTGGCTGCACACTCATTGCGCTCCCACTATTGAGTTAGCTATCCCCAGGGGCTTCAAAATCACGAGGGTAGATCGCAGCTCTGGTAGGGGAGGAGGACTGGCAGTCATCTATAGAGACAAATGGTCTTTGACCAAGGAATGCACTGGGGCCATCGAGGATGGGGAAGCATTGGAATTCTCAATTGCCCTCACGCCTAATTTCACCCTAGGCGGGCTTCTTATCTATCGCCCTCCGGGCGCCTTGGGCTCCTTCATTCCATCATTGGAGGAATCAGTGGTCCAGAGAGCACTGAGATTCCCTAGGTTCCTGCTCCTGGGGGACCTTAACTTACATACGGATGTCCCTACAGCCCCTGGGGTCAGTGACCTGGTGGAACTATGCACTCTAGCACAGTTAAAAATGCAAGGGCCGAATATTACTCATAGCGGAGGCCACTGCCTCGACTTGGTATATTCCAATTTTGATGTTACCATCAAAACTCCTTTCCCAGTTACATGGTCGGACCATTTCTTGGTAAACTTCTCCTGGGTCACGGATAGGGCTCGCGCCACAGCTGATAAACATCAGACCCCCTTCCCCCCTAGGATTAGCATCCCAGCCCTGGCAACCTCCCTATCCCATACTCTGCCGGAGAAATCGGGAAACCTCGAAGAAGCGGTCGAGAATTTCTCGTCATGGATCAGCACCTCCGCAAGTCGGATATCGCATACTAAAGCAAAGATCCGCCCACGAGTCACTCCGGCATCCCCATGGTACACGGAACAGCTTAAAAGTCTAAAAATAAACTGTAAACTGTTGGAAAGATTGTGGAGAAGGGAGTATTGCCCGTTAGCTAAGGCAAAACTACGAGCAGGGCAAAAAGATTACTACGCTGCTATTAAAATAGCCAAGGGAAACTACTATGCAGATAGGATCCTTAAAGCGAAAAATAATAGTAAAGAAATATTTGCCATAGTAAAAAGTTTCACATCCCCGGTGGCAGAAACTCAAGCAGCCCCCCCCCTCGGAGGAGTGGTGTGAAAAACTGTCCACTTACTTTCTTGACAAAATAAAGAAAATTCAGGACAGCCTTAAGATTATTGGCCCTGCCCATCCCCCACCTGCTCAGGCCACACATGAACAGGATACCTCCCCCCTCCTCCCCATTCCTTCTATTAACACAAAGACCAAAGAAGTAATGTGTTCTTTCGCAGAGGTTGAGGTGAAGGATGTGTTGGCCATTTTAAAGGCGGTCAAATCGGGTTCCCCGGCGGACCCCTGTCTGGCCAGAGTTTTGAGTGGAGTGGCGGAAGTCATTGCACCGATTGTCACTGACCTGGTTAACGAATCCCTTTCAACAAGTAACGTACCATCTCAGTGGAAGCAAGCCAAACTTCTCCCACTTATTAAAAAACCTTCCGCAGACCCTCTGGATGCATCTAACTACAGACCCATCTCCCTGCTTCCAGCAATAGCCAAAGTCTGTGAGAAAGTGGCATTTCGTCAACTTGAGAGGTTTGTGGAATCTACGGGGGCATTACACTCTGCCCAGTCAGGTTTCCGCTCCACCTTTAGCACCGAGACCGCGCTGGTGGAGGTCACTGAGGCTATTAGGGACTGTTTGGACGGAGGCGGCAGAGCGGCCCTAATTTTGTTGGACCTCTCTGCCGCGTTCGACACGGTTCCTCACGCCCAGCTAATCTCTAGGCTAGAGGACATTGGCATCACTGGCACCGCTCTCAAGTGGGTCAAGTCCTTCCTTACGGACCGTTTTCAACAAATCTGGCTTCCTCCTTACCAGTCATCGATTAGCAGGGTGGACACTGGAGTCCCCCAAGGGTCGACTCTAAGCCCCCTGCTCTTCAATGTATACCTGACCCCCCTGGTACATCTTGCAGAGAGTCTGGGTGCCAAAATAATGGCCTACGCCGATGACACCCAGCTTCTCTTCACGTGGGACAAGAGCAACCTTGATACAATGAGAGTCCAATCATGCTTGTCCTCAGTATTTGCCTGGCTGGCCAAGGCTGAGCTCAAATGCAACGAGGACAAGTCGGAGATTCTCTTGTATGGCCAATTCCCGGTGGGATTTAGGGAATCCATCTGGCCCACTGGATTGCCGTGCCCATCTGGAAATTGTGGAGTGGCAAAAAACCTAGGGATATGGTTCGGCGCCGACCTTTGCTTTCGAGATCAGATCTCGAGACTGGCGGGAACCTGCTACGGGACTCTGGTTACCCTCCGGAAGTTCTTCCCACTTCTCCCCCAAGAAGCGAAGGAAACAGTGGCTAGAGCACTCATTCTTTCGCGTCTGGATTACGCTAATGCACTTTATGTGGGCGCTCCTGACTTCCTGCTTCGCAAACTGCAGGTAGTCCAGAACGCGACAGTGAGGCTCTTATTCAACATCCCTAAATGCCATAGTGTACGAAGACAACTAGCGGATCTTCACTGGCTTCCCGTTGCTCTTAGAGTGCGCTTTAAAATCCTAACACTGGCCTTTAAGGCCTTACATGGTCCATGCCCACCATACCTCAGTGCCAGGTTTGCCTTCTATCATCCCCCGCGACAATTGAGATCTGCCTCCCTCAGACATCTGGTCACTCCCAGATTTAAGAGAGCTCGTCTGGGGGGAAAATCCATGACGGTCAGAGCTGCCCAGCTATGGAATAGCCTCCCTGACCATCTGAGACACACGACAAACCTTACTTATTTTAAAAAACATCTTAAAACTTTCTTATTCAAGCAACTCATGTAACCTACATGTCCTCTCTTGTTATGTTATCCCTTTTTTTACTTTTCTGACACTGAATCTTCTCTCGCGCCAGGACAGTCTCGACTAGCAGTGCGCGCTCCAAGAAATATATAACATAACATAACATAACATAACAAAATACAACTTAGGGGCTCATTATGATGTTGTGACATTCACCACCCCTGATCCGGAGGTGGTGACCGCCACAATAACATAACGAATGGAACCCCTGCCATATTACAATGGCTGGGGGTTTTGCGGCGGACGCAAAGTGCGTCCGCTGCTTTTCCGCCAGTAGGCAATCTTTTCGATTTCTGACCGGTAGAATTGGCCCCTAATATGGTGGCGGAACCTTGTAGGCATCGCCATCCATATTAGGATGGTGTGTTGTGAAATACTTTCCATGGCAGCTTTGCCGCCATGGAAAGGCTGGCAGGGATGTTCTTTGGGGGCCCTATGTGGGCCCAGTGGGGGGTGGGGAGGTAGGGGGTGCACTTGGGGGGTACCATCCATTTGCATGCACAAGGTGGCAGGAACCACGCAGTGCAAATGCACAACATGCCATTTTGGCATTGCATTATAAACAAAAAGAGCGCCAATGCTGCCTATCTCAATTCAATTATTTCTTTTGCATCTCACCTCAGCACTAAAACATAAAGTGAGAAGACCTTAGTTTCTTCAATCAATCCTTTTGTTTTGTTTTTATTTTACTTCATTAGAATTCTTTGGTCATTTTTAAATCAAAGTTTTTCACATTTCAAAATACAATATATCACAATAATAACATCTAAGACATTCTGTACAATAAATCCAAAAGCACACTTCTCTTATCAAACATACTTCGTATCATACCAAATCACTGTTCAAACATACTCATACATACTCCCTTACATACAGTTCTTATTTACAATTTTAGCTCAAAAAATGCAATTTTATTTTATACATATAGCCATAGGTTCTAAATTGAACGTAAATTTATAATCCCAAAACAAATCCTTTTGTTGATTGGCTCCTTATGGCTTAAGAAACACACGGTCTACGCGTTTCGAACTCTTCTTATTGTAGAGTTCTCATCAGGACCACACACTGTGAAAGGAGAGTGGAAACCTACATTAGACGTGTTTTGAACATCATATCCAAAGTTGCTATTTGGCTCAACAGCCACCTCACCACATCTTACCTCCTTAGTCAGCTCTAACTGAATTATGCTTGTCTTCAGAGAACACGGCGCTGGACCATCTAAATACAAATAAAGTAAAAAGCTCAGCCGAGCCATACCACTACCAGCCATTTTCAAAACTTCAATATAATCAAACACTACTTACAGTTATTGCGTCGCATTCAACCACACTCTACCCTAGAAAATGGAGACAGGGATACCTAATTAGGTTTGGAACTATATTTCCAAAAGAACGTCATTAAAACGTGTGGATTCCATTCTTACCTAAAAACTCCTTCTTTTTGGGTGGTGGTGGGTAGGAGGAAGTAGATTTGTATATATGTCACTCCTAAAACATAAAGCGAGATGGGTGTCAGCCATACCGTCGTAGTTAGCTATCATACGCATTCTCATGAGCAGTACTCCATGGGCGGCCGGTCGATTGTCACATATGCTTACCCTTAGTCGGAGCGTTATCCGGCGTGACTCTGCCGTTAGCTTTCAATGCGTCTTCGTGTTGACACTTTCTGATACCGAGTTCCGGTATCTATAATACACGTCATTCCCACTTCCGGGTAGCGCCATCTTGTGTTGGTTACAGAGTGTCTATTTAATTGAAGCAGGCGGATCAAAAGCTTCGATGACGGGGATGAATAACAAATTACGAGATAAAAACCCATCAATCAATTCTTAGACAAGTCGGCATGATGTTATTTAAATGATGTCTTTTTAGGCTTCATCACGTATATTAGCGCCATATTGTGATGTGTCTGGATTAACATCATACTTGTGGGGTCGCAATGATATATTACCCCGTGGTGACAAGATCTGCAATGAGGACTGCTTACAATGCGTTCATAGGCCCGTTTTGAAAACATTGTTGTACAGGTGCTGTTAGATTGGTTCATGTTATCTGTATCAATTTACGACAGCTTGTACATCTCAGATAGTTCATTGAGCCCTTCTGTTGCTGTATTAAATTTGACTATCATCATCGCCTCTTGCCTTGATAATTTTGCCTCCAGGTCTCCACCTCTAAAGTTTTGTTCGACTTTTGCGATGACTGTCCATCGCAGATCATTCTCTGTATGGTTTTGCAGCTGCCAGTGGTGTACCAGCGGGGCATTGGGCACCTTGCGTTTGATCCTTTGCATTGCGGCGGGTGCTGAAGTACGCAGCACCCGCCACAATATCAAACATGCAAGATGCGATCGCCAGAAGGTGGCAGTCACATCCAAATCCGGGCTTCGGGACCGCCGCATGTCTGGCGGCCGGTCCTGTTTCCACTGGAATGCTGGGCTGACTAAAGTCTGGCCGCCATCCTATTCAGCCCCTAAGTTTAGAAAATGGCTACCTAAATGAAATAAACAAAATACTTTTTTACATTAAAGTCAAAATACATTAGAAATGCAAAACTAATTTTTAAAGGAAATAAATAATTAATATTACTAATGTACTATATGTTTTTTCTTTACTATTTAAACATTTTAAAGTATAATAGTAAATATTAGAAAATAAATAATATTCATTATTATACATTAAAATAAATTATAAAAATGAACCAATGTGATTTAAAAAAATTATAATGCTTGACAAAAATATGAAAAATAGTGTGTAAATGTGAAAAACATATTTTTCTTTGTTCAAATGTTTTCTTAACTTAATAATTTTATTTATATTCACTACTTAAATAATATGATACAAAATATAATATTATTCATTAAAAAATATGCCAAAAAATAAAAAAGCTATACAATGAGAAATAAAAAAAGAATTAATTTTATTAAAATGTACACGGTATCTAATTATGTAATGCATATTTACAATATAAATAAATATTCTATAACTGTTACCAAAAAACTATGTTAGCATTTTTTTAAATAAAAACCAGTGGAAAACAACATCTTTTATTTTTAAAAAATATACATATTTACCAAGTTCTATATTATAGAAAAGTTACAATTGTTTGATGCTGACTATACTAAAAAAATATGTTTATTTTAAATATGTTCTGAATATGCAATGTATCAAAAAAATGTATTATTATTTTTCTTTATGACAACATATATATTAAAAAATGTTTAATAAAACAAAATGCATATTATTTATTTGCTTGACTCTTTGAATGAAAATAAACACTTTAATAAAATATAAATATTGTGTTGTATTTAATTTCTATATTAATTGGTGTTTTCTGTATTTACAATACAATAATTAGCCTAAATTATATATCACACATACATTTATTTTTAATACACATAGATAACATACTATTACCACTTAAACATACATTTGTATCATTAACATTACTGTAAATGAAAGAACTATTATTTTAATATTCCCACTCCTAACTATATCAACTCAGGGAAGGTGCTGGAATAAACATTTATAATTTACTAATCCCACTTAAAAATGTATTAACTCAGGGAAGGTGCTGAACAATAAACATATATAATTTACTATTCCCTCTCCAAACTACATTATCTCAGGGAAGGTGCTGGACACTAAACATATATAAATTACTATAACCACTCCAAACTAGAAAAAGTCAAGGAAGGTGCAGGATAGTAAACATATATAAATTACTATTCCCACTCCAAACCGTATCAACTCAGGGAAGGTGCTGGACAATAAACATGTATAATTTACCAATCCCACTTAAAAATGTATAAACTCAGGGAAGGTTGTGGGTACTACACATATATAATTTACTAGTCCCACTACTAACTACATTAAGACAGGGAAGGAGCTGGACACTAAACATATATAATTTACTATTCCTACTCCAAACTACATTAACTCACGGAAGGTGCTGGACACTAAGCATATGATTTACTATTCCCACAGAAAATTATATTAAATCAAGAAGAGTATTCAAAAATATAATTTTAAAACATAGCTTTGCCAAATAATTACAGAAAAACATATAAAATAATATACATTATACCTATATTTACATAGTCCCATTTATAAAAAATTGTCCCCAAAAATATGTAATTTGTAAATATTTTTATATAATAATGACATTTTTTTATTCTCAAAATGTTTAAAAAAATACATTTAAAGACAACTAAACATAATTATTAAAAATTTCACAAAATATCACAACAATGATGTTTTTTAAACAATATATATTTTTTTAATTTCCAATTTT
Source organism: Lissotriton helveticus (assembly GCF_964261635.1). Classification (NCBI taxonomy): domain Eukaryota; kingdom Metazoa; phylum Chordata; class Amphibia; order Caudata; family Salamandridae; genus Lissotriton; species Lissotriton helveticus. Next base: position 140,247,527 of record NC_136073.1, on the reverse strand, counting down.
ATTTATTAGTTGAACACACTCCCCGCCCTCATCACCTATAACCACAACATCCCACTCCTAATAAAAAATTAAATAATACATATACTTTTTTAAAATTACAATATATTTTAAAATTTAAAAATTTATTTTTAAAACATGCCCCACCGTATCACTTATAAACCCAACATCTCACTCCTAAAACACAATTTAAAATTTCATAATAATTTCATTTAAAAAAAGTAAATAAAAAATAGTTTTTAATACACTCCCTACCCTTATCCCCTGTCCAACATCCTAAAACACATATATTAAAATGAATTACTATTTTTTTAATTAAAATATCATTTAAAAAAAAACACTCCCCACCCTTCTCCCCTATAAACCCAACATCCCTCTCCTAAAACAAATTTTAAGATGTCATTATTATTTTTTTTAATCAATTTTCCCAAAATATTTTTAAAAATATCCCACCCTTATTGGCTATAAACCCCAAATCCCGCTCTTAAAACACAATTTTAAATTTCATTTATATGAATACATTTTTTAAAATATTTTTGTTTTAAAATACTCCCCAACCTTATCCTATATAAACCCAACATCCCGCTACTTAAACATTATTTATATAAAACATATACAATTTATTATCAATACATTTACAATTATATACTATATTTAAAAAATCACAACATTTACAAAATAGATATTTTTTAATAACAACATTTTAAAAATCAATATTTTTGCCAACAATATTTTAATTTTATACAACACAACAAATCGATATTCTTGACATTATACAATGATATTTTTGACTTTCAATATTTAAAACTCAATATTATTGCACAACAATATTTAAAACTCAATATTTTTTCACTTGCCATCTTTCCCCTTTCCTGGGTGTGGCTCCAAAACTGTCTATGGTAACTAAGGGACAGCACGCCTAGGTATGAGCTTCATGTGTCAGTGTTATGACAGGTAGTCCTTAGAGATTAGGAAGGGGAAGGGCATAGCTCTGAGACTACTATTAGAAGCTCAGGAAAACTGAAGATAACCCCCATGACATCCTGCTCAGGAGTAGAACACTTTGCCCACACCCAAGATCTGTTTTTCCCCATGTCTAAAAGGAATACAGAAACACCACAGGAGAGCCTTTCAAGTCATGTGTCCCCTGGGCACTGGCAAAAAGGTATATTTGGTTTAATCATAAGTTCAAAATTGTAACCTAAAATCCCACTTTAAGGGCGTGGCCTAATCACTGACCGACATGGCCACATAGGCTGGGAGCTCCTTCTCTGATTCCCTCTCTTGAGAGCGCCATGGTGGCTGAAGATCGTGATTGCCATCCCAAGACACCACTTCTGGTGTTAGAATGCCTGGGGCATCGGAGGACACCAGTAGCGGCGTGATGGTGTCCCATGGTGGGAAGCTTCATTGAACCGTTTCAGGCAGAGGTAGCAGGCCTGCTCATGAGAGTGAAGCCGGGAGCTTGATTTCGGGCTGGACGACGACGGAGGGCGGCAACTGGGCCTTCAGGAGAGCGGCGCTCATCACTTATACAGAGGGCGGTGAGTGGTCGAAGGGGTGATACATGGAACTCTGCTAACTGCACAAGCCACATCCTATTCCCAGAAACCCTAAGGTGACAGGGGCCGCGGGTGGGTTTGGGGAACGGCCACCCGGCTGCGCTGTATTGCTGTACATGCCCACTCCCCCACGGCCGCGATACCCACCCCCTCTGCTGTGGCCTGGCTCCTGCACTGTTCCAGCAAGTGCGTTGTGGGGACTCATTCCCCCCCACCTTTCCTATAATTGCGGAGCACTACCAGATGGCAACTCGTGAGCCAGGGTTGACACAGTTAGTTGCAGCTATGGAGAGGGCCTAACCGCACGGTATGCGCAGCACCTGGCATTTTATTTTTACTTCTGGCCCACCCTTTACTCCTACATTGTACGGCTGCCATACTCCGGCAGGGCAAGGTCAATAGATTTCATTGGGCCTCAATGTTTGTTACCGGAACGTCACAATTTCCTACCTGCAGGCCTGGCGAGACTCTGATAAACCACCAATGCCACCGGATTTGAATTTGTCATTACCGCACATTTCCTTGTAAAAACTGATGCCTCCCCTGCTGCTGGCATGCTGGGGTTGACACTTGGCTGCACTCGGGCTGGTGACGCTCCTTAGTTCAGGTCTTGAGCCCCCCCGATAACCGCATTCATCATTACTGGCCAGCGGAGGTCTGGTCCTGCACGATCTCACTTGGGCGCCATAGTAAGGCATGGGGCGCCAGGACCCTCAGCAAAGCACGCTCTCCTTTAAGACCACTGGCGCTAGTACCACGGCACAATAACCAAAAATGGTGGAGGGAGGTTATGCACACACACCTGTGGCATCTGGCCACGAGAACTTGTTGGCGGCACTTCGAGCAGTCTTTAAGACCTTGGATACCTTGTTTTATTCTTTCAACAAGAGGATGGACTCCATGGGGGCCCGAATTGATCTGCATGAGGGGTACCTCATGGTGGCAGAAGGTAGGATCTCTGACTTAGAGGATGGTGCAGCCCAGACAACGAAGAAACATGAGAGGCTGGAGAAGATCCTTAAGTCTGTCGCCCTTAAGACTAAAGATTTGGAGCACCGAGGTCGAAAAAACAACATTTTAATCACGGGTATACTGGAGTCCATCAATACAGGGCATCTGGATAAATTTGTAGAGACACTTGTCACGAATGTGTTTGGAAGTGAACCCTTCACCACCACTTTTATGGTGGAACGAACACATTGTATCCGGGGCCCGAGACCTAACCCAGGCTCTCCTCCAAGGTCGATCATAACCCGCCATTTCAGGGATAGAGACACTGCCCTAAGACTGGCGCAGAAAAGGGCCCGGCTTGATTGGCAAGGCTCAAGCATTTCCCTATGTCCGGATTTCACCATTATGGTCCAAGACACACAGAGGAAATTCAGGGGGGTGAAGGCTGCCTTACAAAAGTTGGGTCTGCGATTTGGGATGCTTTACCCAACGTGATTAAAGGTGGACATTTTTGATTCTCCTCACAATGCTCAGGAGTTTTGCCAATGGTATTCTGCCACTGTTAAAAGGAAAGACAACAAATCCCCTCAGTCCTCTCAGGACATACCGAACTCCAGCGCGAGTGTGGACCTTTTTTCAGCTTCATGACTTACTGGCCTACTTTTGTCATCGTTTCCACACTGTTGGCCCATATGGCCTGGCCTGGCTCGGACTGCAGTAATGTAACCTGATGCCTGTGACACACTTGCCGACTGCCATGGTGGCCTAATGTTTGCACAATGCAGGCACTTAGTGCCATTAGTAGGGACAGAGCTGGGGTGTCGCCACCCCCCTAGTGCAATTGCACATGTGTCAGTGCTCTCAAGTTCATGGTAATGTGAATTTTGTTTGTTTGATATTTGCAACAATAAGGTTCGGGATAGGTTTTCACCCCATTGTTTTTTGAAGGGGATGGGTGGTGGGAGGCTGGGGTCTTGGTACATTGTGTTTTGGTTTATCATGCTTTTGTACCATTTACTCATTGTAGCAGATAAGCAGCAATTCCAGGGAGCAGGACAAGCACTTACTTTGACTTGTTACATGACAGAGGGTAACTTAGCTTTCCACTCCAGATTAGTGTTGAGCACATGAAACATTAGAGGGTTAAATAATGCTGAGAAATGCAGACAAGTTCTTAACTACCTGCAACATCATCACATAGATGTGGCATTCCTGCAGGAAACTCACTTGCCTAAGGTGCCACCGACACAATTTGCCAGGACCTGGGGCCCGCACAGGTATTTTGCCAGTTACAGTACATACGCCAGAGACACAGCCATTTTAATCAACAAACGCCTGCCCTTCAGCTCACTCGGTCCCATTCAGATGGCGAGGGTAGATATGCGATAGTGGAGGGGAATTTCATGAGGTGGCAGACAGCATTTGCCTGTGTTTATGCACCCAGTGGGTAAACATCGTTTACCACGAAGTTTTTACAACGCGGTACCTTTAGCACGCATCCCTTACAACGCAAGTCGTTACCACGACTTGCGCTGGAGGGCGCTAAAGGATTAAAAATAGTAAATTTACTATCCCAACACCTTCCCTAGGGTCCACGGGGACTGGTGTTAGAATAGTAAATTATACTATTCGAAATCCGCGCCCCCAACGCAAGTCGTGGTAACGACTTGCGTTGTAAGGGATGCGTGGTAAAGGGATGCGTTGTGACGGTACGCGTTGTACCGTCATACATCCCACCCAGTGTGGATGACCCGAATTTTTTCCAGGACTTGCACACACAACTTTTGAGGATAGAGGCAGACTAACTAGGCGGGGGTTTTAACCTGTTAATGGAGCCTGTACATAGTACATAGTACATCAACCTCTACTACCTTAAAACCTCGAGCACGGGGTATTCTCCTGTCCATGTGTGAGGAGTTGGTGGATGTGTGGAGACATTGTAATCCGAAGGGCTGCGCGTACACACATCACCCGGCACACCACAATACATTGACGAGATTAAATTGCTGGTTGCTATCCCCTAACATATACGCTTAGTATGAGGACACTCAGCACCTGCCTAGAACTCTATCTGATCACTCCCCGGTAATCATGACACTCAGAGTCCCTCGGCCGGAGGGGTGTGAGCGGCAATGGCGCTTCCCAACCAGGCCTTACAGGATGAGGTTTTTCGTGCTGAACTACAAGAGGCAATAGATGACTCCTTAGAATTAAATATTGTCTCAGTCCAAACCTGGTCCACTTTGTGGGAGGCCTTCAGGGCCTATACCATGGGGGTTTGCATTTCAAAACATGCTGGGATATTAAAAGATCTACGGGGCACACTCACTAATGTTGAAAAACAATTAATTGCACTCGATCACGACGAGGCCAGTAATCAAGACCACCTCACAGAAGTCTGCCGCCTGGCTCCATTGGCAGAGTTTCAGGAATGTGCTGCCCATGAAGTCCACTACTCAAGTAAATATGATGTGGCTCGGCGGAATGGCAAAGGTGACAGGCCGGGACGCATGCTGGCACGCCTCCTGAGACCTCCCACAGGTTGTGAGTATATTACCAGACTCAGTTCAGAGCAGGGCAACATAATCCATGGGACTTCTGATATCTGCACCATATTCCTAGATTATTACATGACTCTATACACTTCATGAACAGGGCACAATATCGAGGCTGTAACAACGTATTTAGAAAAAAGTAGCCTTGTTATGGTTAGACAAGCCATATCTAGAGTTTCCGGTGGAGCCCTTCTCAGCAAAAGAAATTGGAAGTGTCATTCATGCTGTTAATGGAGCATTTGCTCCTGGATTAGATGGCTTCACTGGTGCTTTTTACAAGGCCTATAAAGATACACTTGCCCCCCATTTATTGGACGTTTATAACAAGACCCTAGAACAGCAACTGTTGCCGTCCATGTTACGTGACGCCGTCCTTATTCTACTCCCTAAACCCGGCTAAGATCCACTACAATGAGGCTCCTACAGGCCACTTCCTTGTTAAATTTAGATTATAAGATATTGGTAAAAATTATAGCTCTACGATTGACACTTTTAATGGAGAAAATCATCTCCCCTGCACAGTCGGGTTTTGTCCCCTACTGTTCTACAGCATAACATTTATGCACGATATTTGCAGTATTGCATAGGATAAGCCCAGGGGTCCCGGCAGTGACCATGTTACTTGATGCCAAAAAGGTGTTTGACTCCCTGGAGTGGCCCTTTTTCCTTGAAGTAATGCAAAGGATGGGTATGTCGAAAGGATTTGTAAGTCTCATTGAACTATAATACACCTCACCAACAGCCAGGCTCCGACTAAATGGTACCCTGTCTGCACAGTTCCAACTCTCTTGTGGCACCAGGCAGCGCTGTCCCCTACTCCCACTTCTCTTCATCATTGCATTAGACCCCCTGGTCCGACATTTGCAGAAAAAACACTTATACAGTGGGCTCCAATTCAATAGGGCTCAGTGCTCATCTCCTTGTATGCAGGCGATGTGGTCTTGTATGTCCGTCACTCTCAGGAGAATCTGGATCCTCAAATTAGAGAGATCATCCTGTTTGGGGGCTTTTGGACCTGGGAAAAATCTGAGGCAAATCGGAAATGTTTCCATTGACACCAGCTACCGCCCGATGGGAATGCTCCTTCCCATTGTCACGGACTCCATTACGTATTTGTGTATACAGCTACACAGAGCACAGGATCAGATTATATTGTTAAATTATGGCCCTGCATTCAACACTTTGAAACAACAGGTTGAGCGCTGGATGAAACTGCCCCTCTCATTTGCTGGGAGAGCAGCTCTCATTAAAATGGTGGTACTCCCCAAATTCCTGTACTTGTTTCATAACATACCCATCCAAATCCCCAACAGTTTTTTTCATACAATATGGTCCGATCTGCTCTGACTGGTGTGGGGGGGGGGGGGATCACAGAGCTAGGATATATTAGGACACTTTAACCCTCTCATATGAGCGGAGTGGCCTGGGTGTTCCTAATTCCCATATTTACTATTTGGTAGCACAGTGCAGTTTTGCGCACTCCTGGCATCATCTGTATGGCAGGATATCGGAGGCTACTTGGTGCTTCCTACCCCACTCAAGATGATTCTCCCGACAGGGTATCCCAGGGACCCCAGAGATATACAGACAGTTTCCACCACTAGCTGGGCATAGCTACAATTGGCTAAGATCCCTGGCCACTGCTCATTGTATACCTCTAATCTCCCTGCAATAAACACTTTATGGCTACAAATCATGGCCGAAAAACTTGTACAACGGACACTGACTACATTTTCCTTAGAAACAACTGGGGACCCGTTTCCAGGAGGTCAGATCTTCTCAAGCACTGAGAAGGATCGATTTGCTGAAGCGTCCTTTATGGACCACTTCGTCCTCAATAGACTTTTTTGTGCTCTTAGGGCACGGATCCAGGATTTTCCATCGGAGCCTACTCTTTTCCACCTTTGACCCTTTTGATTGCCAATGAAGATGGAGCTCACCTGATATCAAAGTTGTATAGAGCCACTATGGCGCTGATCTCGTTCAGAGATCGTAAGATACGTGAGGCCTAGGAACGTGATTTAGGTCTTGATATAGATGATGATCATTTGGATTATTGCTGTACCCAGACCAAAGATGTATCTATGACTAGTAAGCATAGCTCTTGCACTTTAAATTCTTATGACGGGCATACATGTCCCCTGCTGAAATTCACACTATTGATCTCTCATGCACACAAACCCGTCCAAAATGCGGATCACAACATGTAGACTGCGTCCACATGACATGGACGTGTGCTAAACTGGGTGATAATTGGAAATCAGTACATGCAATATTGTCAAAGATGGTTCCTCCGAACTAGCCCCCCACCCAGAGATGGCATTAATGGGATATGTTCGGAATATTCCCAAAACCGTCCGCAGATTTGTGGCCATAGCTTTGCTGTTTGCCAAATGTGAATTGGCACTACGATGGGGTAGTAGAAGGGTTCTCTGGACATGTACAAATTAAACACACATTTCGTACTGTTTAAATACCATGCACCCTGCCCTCTTAGTAGTTAGGTCCTAGCATATGGGTGACTTATAGGTATTAAAAAGGAAGATTTAGGCAGATCAAGAGGTTTATTTTGCCAGGTCGAAATGGAGTTTTATCCACTTAAGTCCTAAGAATGAGATGGTCTCTTCCTTTGCTCTGTCAGTTCCAATGGTGCTGACTACAAGACCCTCTCGTCCTTAGCACCTGAGGGCTTAAAACTGCACTACAAGCTGCAGTGGTAGGCCTGAGACATTTTTTACATTGCTACGTTAGTGGGTGGCACAATGAGTGCTGCAGGTCACTAGTAGCATTTATTTACCGACCCTAGGTACATGTAACATCAGGAACTTACAAGTAAATTAAATATAGCAATCAGATGAAGGACAATGTTTATGGGCGGGTGGAAAAATTCACTCTTCTTGCAGAGTTTGTGGGATTCAGGAACTCCGTGCTTTGCATGTAGCACAGATTTCCCACTATTTTCCTCCATCTGGCAGAATTTATTTTTTCCATTGCTGTGCTCCAGTCTTGTTTTAGCAAATGCTGGGAAGTGCCATGAGATATGCGTTCCACCAGAGAGTGCATGCAAGATTTGGCGTTCGCTAGTGCGGCTTCCTTCCTCAGTGGCGCCTTTTTCGTGATGCTGGCGAGCGCGAGCAACCGTGGCTGCTCAGCGAGCAGATTCTCTACTTTAGAAGCAGCTACATCTTCTTGCAAATACACTTTTTAGTTGATATTCTACTCTAATGGACCATTTAAATAGTTTTTTAGTACATGAAGCCTTTATTACTATTTAATTTTTTTTTCAACAAGAAGGAAGTGCCCCAGAGTCTCCAAAATCCTATTACTGCCCAGCAGGTTCCTCCCAGTGCTTTGTCCATCTCCGGGTCACATTTAATTTGGCGTGAAGCTGGAATGATTACCCTGTCTGCTGCATATTTACCATTGGAGTGATTTAAGGACTTTATTTTAGTGATATGAAAGGAAAGTTCAAAAACTGTTGAACAAAGGTGCTGTTTATTTGATAGAGGGCATGCACCAGTATTTAGTTATGCTTTTATTCTATATTTTATTGTTTTGTGGTGGTTGGCCTGCAGTTTCAGTAAGGGTCTAGTTTTTTTTGTGCGTTTAACGTAACATTTGTTTGTAAATGAAAAAATGTGCACAGTTCCGTACAGTTTCTCCATGTTTGTTAATAAATCTGCAATATCTTCATTTAATTTACTATGTGGCCTAGTCTGCCACCTGGCCATTAGGGCTGTGGATCCACTGCAGGAAATAACTGGTTTTGTTGTTTATGTTGTTTAGAACATTATTTAGGGCAGGGATGCCATTGGATTCAATTAATAGTGTGCTTTTGGGGTATTTTGAGGTTTTTTCTGCTAAAAGTGTATAGGTGTAGGTAATATTTGATGCTTTGGGAGATTGTGAGTTATATGTATAGCTCAGTTAATTTTCATTTTTGCCATTGCTGCATTAATGGTAGTGTTTTCTTCAGTGTTGACATACCTTCTTTGTCTGGCGAGTGAATGTGTTTGTCATAGGCCACCAATTATCTTTGTTCACCATGCCATATGGCCAAGTGCCATTTTATGTAGTCGGTGTCCAAAGGCCTGCATGTGTTCTTTGTTTTCCAGGCCTTTTTGTTTACTGTTAGACCATGTGGCAGCAGCAATTTTGTGTAGCCAGCCAGTGTGCTTTAGCAAAAGGTCTGCATTTGTTCTTTGTTGTGCCAATGTCTCCTTGCTGATTGTTGTTATTTAACTATGTGCCCGATGGCCATTTTGTTTAGCCAGCCAGTGCGCATTGGCCATAGGCCTGCATGTGTTGTTTGTCGTGGCCATGCCTCCTTGCTGATTGTTGCTGTTTTGCCATGTGGCCGGTGGCCATTTTGTGAAACCAGCCAGTGTGCTTTTGTCATAGGCATGCATGTGTTCTTTCTTTTGGACCTTCCTCCTTGCTGGTTGTTGTTTAAACATGTGGCGGGTGGCCATTTGGTGCAGATTTCCTTGGTTTACTTTTTTCCAGTTTTCATTCAAAGCCATTTTCTAGGGACATTGAGAGAAGAGGGCTATGCCTTTTGTGTTACCTCCAATTATTTACTTTTCTCTGATATCAGTTTGATAATGTTTGATGATCGTTGTATTATATGTATATTTTGAGCATTATGAACAAGGTTTTATACTATATACATTTTATTGCATGTTTTACTTGCAGCTTCTTGCCTGTCAAAGGATTTACTATAGTGGCCTAGTACACCAGCAATTTATTTTTTTTGCTATTTATTTATTAATTTTAATTTTATTGTAGCTGGACATTGAATTGATTTACTACATTGCTTTAATCTTTTTAATTTAAAATATAAATAAATATTTTTTTTTAAAAACATTTCCAAACCATCACTCCACCCCTTGCCTGCCATAGGTGCAGAACCCCATTACAGTGTTATTTTTTTAAGGGATGTATGACATTACAACGCATGCTTTTACCACGCATGCCTTTACATCGCAGTTTTTACAACGCATGCTGTTACAACGCATAGCGTTAAGGGGTGCTGGATAGTGAATAGTTTAATTTACTATTTCAACTCCAGTCCCCGTGGATAGTAGGGAAGGTGTTGGATAGTAAATTAAATCTATTCCCTATCCTAGAGCGCCCCCCCAGCGCTATGCGTTGTAATGACATGCGTTGTAATAGTTGCGTCGTAAAGGCACTGCGTGGTAAAAGTTGCGTTGAAAAGGATGTTCCCCCTTTTTAAGTGTTATTCCATTTTCACCTGTAGCCCCTGCCTGCCATAGATGCACACACACCAGCATTCATTTTTTAAGCATTATTCCATTTTCCACTGGGCCCCCTTGCTTGCTATAGGTGGGCACCAGCATTCATTTTTAAGGAATTTTTCGTTTTCCCCTTCACCCCCCTGACTGCCACAGGTGTCTCCCTGTCTTACATGCACATAAAGCAAACATTTACATCTGTATATTGTTTGTGCCGATTGGAAGTTAAATATTCAGGTCATGGTGGTGTGGTTTGTCTTTGGAATGGATACACTATTGTGAATTATTTAGGATAATAACTTAAGTAGCTACAGTAAAATATATTGTCTTTGTGTGTACTGGATTCAAACTGCAACAATCCTACATTTCACTGAATGTTTTTTCTTGCTTGTTTGTTTTTAGGTGCACAAGAGACATCACCCAGAATACTGCCACACAGAAGGTCTGTACAAAATGACATGACCACACAACACGTTATGTGAGTCCTCATATCTCTTCCGCTTGTGCAGCTAAGTGCACTGCCAACAGACAGCTTCAAGATGACCCAAAGAAAGATGCAATACAAAAGGGAATGATGGACGGAGCGTTTGAGCAAATCAAACACTCACCCCCAGTCAACTGATCTGGGTTTAATCCATCACCATTCTTTAGCTCACTCCGCCACCCCAGTTCAGGCATGGCCATATGCAAATCAGTCTGACCCTGTGCCTCATGGGAACAGTCCAGCCCAAACTGCCAAAGTCATGTCTTCCCTGGACCGGAAACAAGCATCCTGGGGCCGGTTTCTGGCATTTCAGCCGTCATCAGCCAGGCTAGCTTGAATCCAGTGGCAAAGTGAGCAAGGGACTCACGTCTAAGCATACCCTGCCAACTTAGGGCGGACAAAGCGATACAAAAGGGAATGATGGACGGAGCGTTTGAGCAAATCAAACACTCACTCCCAGTCAACTGATCTGGGCTTAATCCATCACCATTATTTAGCTCACTCTGCCACCCCAGTTCAGACATGGCCATATGCAAATCAGTCTGACCCTGTGCCTCATGGGAACAGTCCAGCCTGAACTGCCAAAGCCATGTCTTCCTGGACCGGAAACAAGCATCCTGGGACCGGTTTCTGGCATTTCAGCCGTCATCAGCCAGGCTAGCTTGAATCTAGTGGCAACGTGAGCAAGGGACTAACGTCTGAGCATACCCTGCCAACTTAGGGCAAAAAAAGCGATACAAAAGGGAATGATGGACGGAGCATTTGAGCAAATCAAACACTCACCCCCAGTCAACTGATCTGGGTTTAATCCATCACCATTCTTTAGCTCACTCCGCCACCCCAGTTCAGACATGGCCATTTGCAAATCAGTCTGACCCTGTGCCTCTTGGGAACAGTCCAGCCCGAACTGCCAAAGCCATGTCTTCCCTGGACCGGAAACAAGCATCCTGGGGCCGGTTTCTGGAATTTCAGCCGTTATCAGCCAGGCTAGCTTGAATCCAGTGGCAAAGTGAGCAAGGGACTCACGTCTGAGCATACCCTGCCAACTTAGGGTGAGCAAAGCGATACAAAAGGGAATGATGGACGGAGCGTTTGAGCAAATCAAACACTCACCCCCAGTCAACTGATCTGGGTTTAATCCATCATCATTCTTTAGCTCACTCCGCCACCCCAGTTCAGACATGGCCATTTGCGAATCAGTCTGACCCTGTGCCTCATGGGAACAGTCCAGCCCGAGCTGCCAAAGCCATGTCTTCCCAGGACTGGAAACAAGCATCCTGGGACGGATTTCTGGCATGTCAGTCGTCATCAGCCAGGCTAGCTTGAATCCAGTGGCAAAGTGAGCAAGGGACTCACGTCTGAGCATACCCTGCCAACTTAGGGCAAACAAAGCGATACAAAAGGGAATGATGGACTGTGCGTTTGAGCAAATCAAACACTCACTCCCAGTCAACTGATCTGGGTTTAATCCATCACTATTCTTTAGCTCACTCTGCCACCCCAGTTCAGACATGGCCATTTGCGAATCAGTCTGACCCTGTGCCTCTTGGGAACAGTCCAGCCCGAACTGCCAAAGCCATGTCTTCCCTGGACCGGAAACAAGCATCCTGGGGCCGGTTTCTGGCATTTCCGCCGTTATCAGCTAGACTAGCTTGAATCCAGTGGCAAAGTGAGCAAGGGACTCACGTCTGAGCATACCCTGCCAACTTAGGGTGAACAAAGCGATACAAAAGGGAATGATGGACGGAGCGTTTGAGCAAATAAAACACTCACCCCCAGTCAACTGATCTGGGTTTAATCCATCACCATTCTTTAGCTCACTCCGCCACCCCAGTTCAGACATGGCTATTTGCAAATCAGTCTGACCCTGTGCCTCATGGGAACAGTCCAGCCCGAACTGCCAAAGCCATGTCTTCCCTGGACCGGAAACAAGCATGCTGGGACGGGTTTCTGGCATGTCAGCCGTCATCAGCCAGGCTAGCTTGAATCCAGTGGCAAAGTGAGCAAGGGACTCACGTCTTAGCATACCCTGCCAACTTAGGGCAAACAAAGCGATACAAAAGGGAATGATGGACGGAGCGTTTGAGCAAATCAAACACTCACCCCCAGTCAACTGATCTGTGTTGGCAGGGTATGCTCAGATGTGAGTCCCTTGCTCACTTTGCCTTAGGGATGTTGTAGGCGAAGTGGGGACCCACATCCTACTCTAACTAATTCTCGTGCCTTTCCTCCCACCAAAATTGTAGCAAAAAATTACCCACTATCTGGAGGATCCTGGGTTGAATTTCAAACATATCATTGCCTTTGAAGCTTTCCGCCCAGGATGACCACTCTGTCCTTGAAGAGGTGTGAAGCACCTCCACCCTGAGCAGGGTTTGTCTTCTGAGAGCCCTGGCTCTCAACCCATGAGGTCAGAAACATGTGTGGTAGTAGCAGGCTGGCAAAAACCAGTTCTTGGTAGGATTTCAGGGGGCCCTCTCAAAGAGAATTCTGTTTGAATGTATTAATACATCCAATATTGGCATCAGTGATGATTTATTAAGACAAGACGCTTGGTACCAAACACCTTGGAAATCAGTGAAGCCATCACGGAGCTAAGAAACTTGAGTTCACAAGTATCCAGCTCATTTCTTCTTCATGGCTTTCCTGTGCACTTACAACATCTCAGAATGGACTGGACATTGTAGGGGCATATCTATTCATGCTGATATGCTCACACAAAGGCTATAGTGCCCCCTTCCTTAAGGCTAGAGACATGCACTAGGGGTGACATATCTATATCCCATGCAGTATATGGGAGGCATGACACACAGGGGTGTTTGCCATGTTGATGCTTCAGGTTTCTATGCACCAAGACATGTAACCTGTAGTGGCAGAGTGCATAGCCTTGGTGAGGGGTCCCTGGCATGGCACAACATGTGCTGCATCCTCAGATGACCCTTTCCAGTATCCATGCTCTAGGTACCAGGGGTACCACTAATTAGAGACTTACAGGGGTAACTGAAGTGGTGCCATTCATGGTACGGTTCTTGGGAAGGAGATATGGCACTAGGATCCCAATTAGCAGGGACTCAGTGCACTTACAGTTTGAAATTACATCAGGAAAAAAAGTGGGGGATAACCATGTCAAAAGAGGCACTTTCGTACAGTTGCCCCCATGGACAATTGCACAAATATAGTTAAGGCTATTTCAAAATCTTGTGTTTGGCACATTGCATTCACCTCATTGTGCAGGTTTTTCTTAAAGACTTAGTCAGCAACCTACTGGATACCTGCAGAAGAATCTGTACTCATTTCTGTGATTCTTTTATTGCCCGGAATAAGTTTAGGATCATTCAACATGAACATAGAGTACCAGTTAAAGCCTCATACAGGAGGTGCCAACACTTTGGATTTCAATCTATTTCAAGTTGCAATGCCTGTTTGAGCAATACAAATTGGTCAGTGAGTATGTCATTTAAAGAGGAGAGAATGCAACTGTAAAAACCATGTCCATTGTGATAGACACAAGGGGCCTACTCAAATGCCTGATAAAGATGCCACTTATTTTGATATTTCCACATGAGAAGCCAGAAAGGAAGACAGTACGGTGGGCCAAGCTATCCCGTTGTTGCATCTGCTACAGGACAGGTTAAAAATGGTGGCTGAAAGCTTTGCAGGTGTAAACGAAGATGTGCATTATTTGGTTCTCAGCTTAATTCTTTGCTTGGATTATAATACAAGGCTGCAAAGAAACAGTAAATCATCCAAAGAGTAGACCTGTGCCAAAATATTTGATCCATGGTACAAATCAATGCTGCCCATTTTCATTACTTTCTCAATAGGGGATTTTTCAGAATACAAGACGTGGATTGTTCATCCATCCAGGGACCTGGAACATGAATGGATGGAAATTAGAGTCCACCCCCAGAAACAGGTTCTGGGGTGCCACCTTCAACTTCCAGAGAGGGCAGCCCCTTGTCTCACAGCAGCCAAAACCAGCAACAATAACACTGGTGCAAACAACTACAACAACAATTGGCCAGAACCTCTGCATCGGGTTGGTTTCAATATGCAGATCTTAAATCCAGTGTAGAGGTAAATGCAAAATAGGTTGAGCAATTGGCACCACCAAATATCATCTAGAGGATGTCCCAGGACTATCTGGATGACTCAAGAGAGGTCAATGTGGATCAAAACCCATTGGTGTATTGGTATGGAAAGTTGTGCCAATGGTCAGAGCTCCGCAGGCTGACAATAAAGTATCTGGATTGCCCGGTAGCCAAAGCGTAAGCTGAACATGTATTCAGTGCAGCTGGTGCAGTTGTCACAGTGAAAAGGACCAGTCTCTTGCCTCAAAACTTGAGATATTGACCGTGAACAAAATTAACTAATTCTTTATACCAACCAATTACACCATTCCTGAAATATAAGAGGAGGATGAATGTGATTGGTCAGACTCAAATGTGTTAGGTCAAGATGACCAACTTCTTGGCGAACCACCTGACTATCAGGACAAACTCTACTTCTTTGACTGAGAGTAGGCCACCACAAAAAGTGTAATTATTTGTTGTCGAACTGCTTTGCCAAATATAGAAAAAGAAAAGTTATTGCTAGCTTATTATTATGTTTGTGTCTGACTTATGCAGCCCCCCCATTTGTAAGCACATGTATGGTCGGATTAGATTTGGACCAGTGTACAGTGAAGAATCCTGAGGAAAATGAAATTTTGCCTGACCAAGATGCCCCCTACGTGTACCCTATGTTACATGTATGTGCATGTCACCCATGCATATTTCTCTTAGTGGCCTGAATCACAAGGCCTCTGCAATCACATCCTGCATTAAGGTGCCTGTCATCAATTTTCCCAAACGTTAAGCTAACATGAAGGCCCATGTATTTGCATTGTGCACTTTTAAATAAATATCGTAATGAACCCTTTTTGTGGTTCAGCCTGAGCCACTCTCTGAATTAAGGGTTTTTCATGACTCCTGACACTCTGAAAGCTAAAGTTACGTAGCCCTGACCTCGCATACTTCTAGCTCAGCCGAAAAGGGCCCAGCAAGGGTTGCCAAGACAGTGTTTTGCAAAATAGTTATCAGCTTGCTATACAGAATCACATTCCTGCCCGGTTAAGAGGGAAAACAGAACCCGTCTGCACAGATAGGGCCCAGCCTCTCTGTCTCTGTTTAAATGAAATTACAGTACTTGCATCTGTAGAAAAGCTCACAGCCCCATGCAATGAACGAAGAAATATATGCCCTTTCTGTTTCTTAGTGATGAGCAACCTTTGCTTCAGATAATACATCCCCTGACTTAAGATATCAGTTAGTACCAGACGTGCTGGTCGCCTTGACACTAAAGATCTCTCTACTAGACTGAAAGTCAGCTCTCCTCCCAGTTACACGTCAATTGCACGTCATGATCCAGTTGCGTGCACAAGTAGGGCAAAGTTCCAGCCTGCCATGTAACTCCTCCTCTATGTAGCCACCCACCTATGACCCACCTATCACACACCTATGACTCATCAAATGTACACCCTCATGCATGCCCACATGCTCTTATCTCTTTCTTTCTTGCTCTGCCTCGAGCGTTCCTCCCTATGTACAAGGAGAAATGTATATATATGATTTTCAGAGATTAATTGTTAGAAGACCCTTCCTGAACCTCAGTGGTGATGGAACAGATTCTCCCTTAACTCGAGTTATTCAAAGTCAAAGTCAAAGTCAAAAAGGCTTTATTTCGACATATAACAATATCTTAAAAAGCATACATACAATAAAAAAAAAAAATACAAAAAAAAATAAAAAAAAAAAAAAAAAAAATATAACAAAAAATATAAAAAAAAATACTTTTCAGTACATTTAAAATAAACCATAACTTTCTGCTATCAGAAAATGGATCTATAGGTTTTAAAATAAGCATTTAGTTTAAAACAGACCATGGTAAAAAGTGTAATTAAACAATTTGCCTAAGTCTTTTTGACCGGATTCGCCATGCCCACCCAAGGTACTTCGAGGTGGCACATGCGTAAAAAGTACGGGTGTCCGAATAGAGAATCCTTAAAGCCACGTTGCAATGCCTAGTGCCCAGAGTACGACACATAGGCTTAAGCCATTTTGACCGTGGAACTATGTATGCAGGACACTCAAATAAAAAATGGGGAACAGATTCTCTGCGCTGTGGGCAGAAGGGACACCACGGAGCAGTCTGGTATGGGATTTTCCAGTGACAAGTAAATTCCATTACCGGGAGAAGACCAGATCTGAATTTAAAGTACAAGGACCTTTCCCACGGGGCTGAAATGGTGTCCAGATACAATTCTCTATAGGGGGTATCTTTGGACTCCATGAAGTTTCTAGTCGACTTGCATATCGAGGTGGAGGAATTCCTTCTGTTTGTTACCCAATTCCAATAAAGTTGTTTAATTAAGGATTTGGGGGGGGCTGACTGTTGATGCCATGCTTCTTCCAGCCCCAAATTGGTAAGTAAGGCTTTAATATCCGTTAGCCACTTTATTTTCGCCCACCCTGTCGATCTTAGTATCTCCCGTAGACCGTCCGCATAACTTGAGAGTTCAGGAACTCTCCAGATGCGAGCCCACAGAAGCAAAGGGCGTAACTTCGCTAGATCTTCTATGGCCCGACAGCCCATGTCCAATTGCAGAGGCAAGATGGGGACAGACGGGCCAAGGGACATCAGGCTTCTCAAGAAGGAATTCTCAACTCGAGTAAGGTCTTTCAAGTTCGACATTCCCCATAATTCCGCCCCATACAAGGCAGCACTTACTCCTCTGGCCGCGTAGATGTCCAATACTGCAGCTATGGGTTTAGTTGAGGCTGCTCTCTGCTCTTTTAGCAGGGTCCCAGTTATTCTTTTTAGGTTTAACAACATTTTGAGCAGATGCTGGTCCCATTTCATAGAATCCACCAACCTGATGCCCAGATAATCGAAGGTTTTAGTCCTGTCCAATGCCACAGAGCCCAATGTTGGCGGAGGGCCCAGTTTTTGCGGAGGGTTCAAAATAAGATACTTTGTTTTGTCTGTATTTATACAGAGTCCTCTTTGTTTACAAAAATCGTCAAAGCCTGAGAGAAGCTGTTGTAGGCCCATTGGCGATTTTGACAGGAGCAAAGTATCGTCCGCAAAAAGCAGGGTGGGAATGGAACGACCTGCCAGACGAGGGGCATCTGCTGGAATCCTTAACAAGTGGTCCACCACCCCATTAACATAGAGCGAAAAGAGTGTTGGGGCGAGGACACACCCTTGCCGCACTCCTCTGTTCACATCTATTCTTCGGGTTTTTTGGCCATTGGGACCCCAGCGAATTTGGGCGTAGTTGTTTTCATGAAACTTCATGACCAGGTGGAGCAGGTAAGGTGGCAGGCCAAGATCATTAAGAACCTTCCATAGATTATTTCTGGGGACCAAATCGAAGGCCGTCCGGAGGTCGATGAAGGCCAAATATAATGTACCCTTCCCAATTGTGACGACCTTCCAGTGGATCATAAGAAGCCTTAGCGATTGTTCAATTGTTCCAGTGCCAGCACGGAACCCTGCCTGAAAATCCGAGAGGATCCTGTTCTCATCTGCCCATTGTTGTATTCTTGTTAAAAGAACCTTGCCTGCGACTTTTTGTGAGCAGTCGATCAGGCTGATTGGCCTGTAGTTCCCTGGGTCATCTCTCGAACCTTTTTTGTGAAGGGGAACCACCTCAGCGGCCATCCAAGAGGCAGGCAAAGGTGCGCTTTCCAAAGCAGCATTCAAAACCGAGGAGATCAATGTGCTCCAATCATCTATATCCGCTCGGAGCAAGTCACCCGGAAGACCATCGGGGCCAGCCGCCTTGCGTGGAACCAGAGATTTTATTGCACTTTCCGCTTCTATCTTAGTGAACAGACTTTCCTCGAATCTTTCCATCACTCTGAGGGGCTGAGGTAAAACGAAATCCAACGCTTCAACTGCGGTTGCCGTATACAATTTCGAAAAATGTGTAAACCATAAGTCCTCGGTTATATTACAGGTGATAACTGTATCAAGGGGTCTGTTCTTCTTGTGAACTAAGTCCCAGAAAGCTTTTGCGTTTTTTCCGCCACTGGCAGTTCGGAGATCCTGCCAGAACTTGTCTTCCCAGTCTCTCCTTGCTGTTTTAAGCTCCGATTTATAGCCCTTCCGTTCAGTGGATATTAGGATAGCATTTCCACTTTTCACCGCCAATATCAGGGCTCTCTTCTTGGCACGACACTCCTTCGTGTACCATCCTGACTTGCCTTTTTGGTTATTACGATTAGGGTTCCCATTTTTTACTTTGGCCTTGAAAAGGTCCCCAATTGAGAGTGCGACCTCACAGAACAATGCTGTAATCTGATTAGGGCAAATAGGCTGACTTTTTAAAATGGCACTGGCTGTGGAAGTAACAGTTCTGATACATGCCATTTTCTCCTCATCTATTGCCACTTTGTCCCATTTCAAGCGTCTTAAGCAGTTTGTTGGGACCACTCCTCCCAGTGGCCCTGTTGCAACAGCATCATGGTTTCCACTTCCAGGGAAGTTCTCTTTCCACCAGATTGATAGGGTCAAAGAAAGGGCGTTATGATCACTGTCCAGGGAGGGTAGAACTACCATATCCTTCATATGAGCCCACAAAGAAAAATTTAGAAGGATATAATCGATCCGGGAAGAATGGCCGACCCTGTTATATGTATGAGCCCCCACTAGGTCTGATGGTGTCCTCCCATTGGCTGCCCTTAGGCCATGCTCTAAAGTGAGGGAATTTAGTTGGATGATTCTGGGAGTCCAGCTATTTATGATGGGCAAGTCAAGTGACGGGATACCTCTCCTAGAATCTTCATCATTTAGATCCAAGGATTCATCGGGTAACAAAGGCTCAAATGTGCAATTGAAGTCCCCCATGACCAAAATTAGGGAATCGCTACAGCACTCACCCAGGGCTGCCTCCAGGTCCAAGAGCGTTGGTGACAAAGCTCTCCCGGAGGCCCCTCGTGTATAAATATTAATAATCTCCAGTTTTTCTGCTCTCCTCGGGCAAGTTACAGTGAGGTGCATCAAATCTGGAGTTTTTTGGGGGTGATGGTGTACCCTCCATCCCAAAGTAATGTCTATCCAAACCAAGAGACCTCCGAAGGGGCGACCTCTTCCCGAAGCTGGAATTTCCGCCGGGACAAAAAAGGTGGCATTTCCTACTCGGTGCCTTGGTTCTACGCACCATGTCTCTTGAAATGCACAAACTGAGTGGGGTTCAATGAGCGCCACCCAGTCTGGGACATCTAGCTTACTGCTTAAGCCTGCCACATTCCAACTAATGATTTTCAAAGGGGCATGATGCTGGGGCTCATTATAACCGCTATTCCCACCCTGAGGACCCGAAATTTGAGGTCCAGCCACTAGTTCAAGATTATCTGTCCCATCACCTGAAGGAATGGGTAAGATTGGGATAGGCGAGGGATGGGGCACAACAATATTGGTCAGCGGAACCTCCCCTACCAGAGAAGTTGTGTTAGCCCTTTGGGGGGAGACATTTATTACCTCTAAGGTGTTAAGTCACCAGCCCCAACCCTGTGGAGTGGTTGGTTGGGAAGGGGTCCATACACTTGCTCTAGGATCCAAGGTTGGGTAATGAGGGAACCATACACCTCTACCCCCATCTTGAAAAAAATTATTATTATTATTAATGTTATTATTATTGAGCCCCATTAAGGGGGGGGGGTGATAAAAGTACCCCAAATCCCTAGTTTGTATGTCGCAAAAGTTGTGCTGCGACTGTTGGCTACAAATCATGCCAGCAGCTCTGGGATCATTAAAATTAATCAACACACAATCCCCGGTAATAGCCTTGCGTCTGTTACCGATCCAACCCACCCGTCGGACAAAGGCTACTCTGCCATCAATGTGCCCTGGGAGGGGTCTATTAGCTTTTAGCCAAGAGAGCGTCTTGTGTTTGAGTTCAGAATAGGACTCACGAGAGCCCTCTTCAAGCTCGGGTACCCCTGTTAAAATAACCACATAGGGCTTACAGCCAGGCGGAAGACTAGCATTTGGCATACGCCGTTTTATCCTATCTTTGGCTAGGAATTTTGTTGTGGTTTTTACTGGGGGTTTGGGCGCTACATGCGAAGCAGAAGTAGGAGGGGATGTGATTATGATTGCCGCGCCCTTGCTTACGGTCACTGTATCTCCAGTTGCCTTAGTTTTGGAAGTGGTAGGCTTGGGATTTGCAGCAAATTTGACCTTGGGTGCCTTTGGTACATGGGTGCTAGATTTATTCATTGGGCGTGCCAAACTAGACTCAGGGGTTGGGGTCGATGGGAGGGGTATGGTTCCAGTGATAGGTTTGGGAGCCTTAGCCGAGGCAGGCGTTTTTAAACTAGGTGAGGGATCAGGGAGGGCTGTCGGGATAAACGGAACTGTTGGGGCAGGACCACTCCTTAGCCCACCATTTTCTTCAGCCTGGGTTTTAGCGTGAAATTTAACTAACGATTTCACAGCATAAAAGTTGTCCAGCATTGACTGCTCAAGCGAGGCTAGTTTGCGTGTGAGGCCATCGATCTTATCTACAAGTGGCATCACCACAGACTTAATAATGCTCTCGACTTGGGGGAAAATGCTAGCATCTATAGGGGCCAATTGCCCAGGAGTGCCCTCGACAGCAGCGTCTCCAATATGGGACGCTTGGGGTTTTGAGTGAGGAACCTGATTCGGGGTAATACCCCCTTTTGGTATGATGTTCCTACTAACCTTACTGTGAGGTTTTAGAGAGCCTCCCCTACGGGGACTAATGGGACGCTTTCTCTTCTTTTGAGGGACGGAGCCTAGGATTAGATTCCCTACAGGTACAGTTTCAGGGACTACCACTCTAGGAGTGTTAATATCAGAGTGGCCTGCAGTGGATGGGGAATTCACAGCTATATTTACAAGCACAAGGGGGCTCGAATCATTAGGGGTATTGGGAGTACGATCTGGAATCTGCCTCTCTGGTGATGGAATACTGAAAAGAGAGGAAGTGGAGTGTGTCGGGTCGAGCACAATACTTGGAGCTGTGGTGGTTACCCTTTCAAGGCTAGCCCTAATCCGACTCACTCTCTCGTCAATGGTAGGGGAATCAACTATTACTAAAGGAGTTGGTGGAATATAACCAGGGCTATCAGCTAGGGCAATGGCACCCAAAGAAGAGCGCTTATTAGACGTGCTAAAGGAGTCCCGGGACAACCTTCGCTCAGCCAAGATTATCTCCTTCTCAACTATGGAGACAGCACGGGTTATGAACTGGTCCATAGTGCCTAAAACAACGTCTCCAGCAGATTTCTTTGTCTTGCAAGACCGGGTTCCTGAAGCCATAGTCCTGGTGGCTGGATGTCCGCTTTAAGGGGCCAAGGGATGTGGCCCAGCCCGGCCTCCTCCGGCCCCGGACGGCCACAGACGGTCCCGCCCTTGTCCCGGGCATCTCCCGGCGCGCTCCCGCTCGCTCCCGCGTAGCGGTGGAGCAAGCGTTGTATATAGATGGTGTGATTGGTAAAGGGGCGGGGCTTGCAGGGAGAGCGGCCCAGGTGATTGCAGGCGGGCTATCAGGGACTCCTGGGATATGGAGTCCCTGACCACGCTGCTCGCAGCCCTGCAAGGCTTACCGGCACCCTTGGCGTCTGCACGCACTCCCGAAGCTCCTCTGCTCCCAGACACGAAGCGGGACCCGCGGAGCGGGTCCGGCGAGAAGTAGCCTGGGTCCACAAGAAGGAAGCTGTTCCACCAGCAAACAGGCAGCAGGTACGCACAAAGAGAGTCGAGTTATTGGAATAAAGCCCTTTTAACTTGGACACCACGGACTCTCTGCCTCTCATTTGATACATGTTAATTGTTAATGCCTAGAAATTATGCCAGGGTAATATTTTATTTACCACATTAATCTGGCGCCCGAACAGGGACTATCCCTTTCCCCACGCGCCGGTGACGTAGGTACAGCTCTTGCCCCCTTCTACAGCCGTGACGGACTTCAAAGTGCGCACCAGCGGGACTTCCTGCTTACTCCCTCAGGCCCACGGAGGAGACGGACTGCGACCAGGCGTCCACACGAGGCGGTGAGGATTGCGGATCATCCCAACCAGAGCCCACCCGTGAGAGAGCAAGGTCCGAGGTTTCCGAGGCCCACCTGTTCCAAGGCGCAAGCGTAGTATCGAGTTTCCGAGGCCTTCAAGTTTCAAGTCCTGCTTCCCGGTGAGTACCACTAAGGGGAACGCATAAAGGTCAAGACGGGTTCATTTATTTGAACACGGTAAAGACGGGTCCACGGTAACACGTGGGCACGGTAAAGACGGGTCCATGGTAACACGTGGGCACGGTAAAGACGGGTCCACGGTAAAACGTGGGCACGGTAAAGACGGGTTCACGTTATTCGTGAAAACGGTAAAGACGGGTTTGTTCACACGAACACGGTCAAGACGGGTCCACGGTAAAACGTGGGCACGGTCAAGACGTGTCTCATTTCTGAGACCGGTATGGTTGTACTGTATTCCAGTGCATATAGTTTTTCAAGTACATGTTTAGTTCTCTGTATTGGTTTAGATCATGTTTGTTTTAATGTTATGATGTTTGTGTGTGAATGATTGTTGATTGTTTCAGTCTATTTTTGTGTATTGTATTTCCATTATGTTGGTTTCAACATGCCACTGTTTTCAAAATTGCGTCAGATAGGGACCAGAAAAGGTATACTAGAAGAGTCAGTTAACATCCCGCCTAGAGACACACCTGGTCATTATATGTATAATAAGCATGGATTAGACGCCATCTTGTTTTTAGATTTATGGGTAGAGTATACAAAAGATCTAGAGGAAAAGTATAGATGGCCTATCTCGGGAACATGGGATCCTGAATGCATTATGAGAGTAGAGGAAGCGCTATGGAAAAAGAAGTCAAGACCCTCTCAGAAAGATGCCATTGAATTGTGGCGCAAAGAGTCAGATAGGAGGATAGAGAAAGAATTGAATAAAGCAGATAGAACTAGACAAGCAGGGGAAAAAAGCCAAAGAACAAGAACTGCGGGAGGAGGGGG
The DNA here is from genome assembly GCF_964261635.1 of Lissotriton helveticus. Taxonomy (NCBI): domain Eukaryota; kingdom Metazoa; phylum Chordata; class Amphibia; order Caudata; family Salamandridae; genus Lissotriton; species Lissotriton helveticus. The sequence goes on along the minus strand of NC_136073.1, from coordinate 140,223,684 downwards.
AACGGGTCAAAACAGAACAGAGTGATAGAGAAAGAAATGCCGTCATTACTGGTATTTATCCCGTCCTCTCAGAAGAACTAGCTAGAGTGACCACCTCAGTAAGTCCCAGTAGGTCGCGAACGCCACCACCTGTACCCTTTAGAGTATGTAGAAAGAAGCCGACAGCATCAGAGGCTTTTATTTCCTCCTATCTAGAAGAGCCCGCACCGGACTACGTAAACGCAGATTTCCCTCTGCCCCCATCGGCCATATAAGTTTACTGTGGAGTTCCTTGTAAATAGCTCCTTGTAAATATGGTTTATGAAGAGCATGTCATTATTATAGCTTGTTGAGTTTCTTGTGAATATGGCTTGTGAATAGCGCCATGTGGTTATGGTTTGTGCAGAGCATGTTATCATTACGTTAGGCAGGAGAGAGCTGGATCTCTTTCAAGTGCTTGGAGAAAACGTTTTGAAGATGTGCGTACGTGTTATGTGATAACGTGGAGAAATGAGTTCATGACTTTCCCATGTACTGCAGTCATTGGGGAATGATTGTGCTTCAGCTGCCAAAGGGTTAATATCTTGTATTGAGAAGGCAGTATTTGTTTTAACATGCTGTTTAACATGCATGGTTATGTGAGCTGACACTAAAAGTCAGTGAGTGGTGAGATGAATGATGGCTTGATTTAACTTTTTCATTGGTTGCTGGGTCTGCCTATGTGCTTTGTCAGCTTGTTGACTGAAATGGTAACATTTTGCATGGAGAGTATAGAAGTGTTCATTTAACATTCTATCCACGTATTCGTGTGGGTTTGCCTTGGAGCACTTGATTTAATGTGTTTGACTCAGAGGTCGGTAAGTTGTAAATAAAGCAGTCGAATTGAGATAAGGGTTTGCACGGAGGGTGCTTTAATGTTTTCACGGCTGAGGGTTCCTTTCAAAGGCACGGTTGAGAAGAAAATATAAAACAGACCCATCATAGAATGTGCTTTTAATTAGTGTAATGCAACCGTGTGCTTTTTTTAAAAAATAGAAATGTGTTCTACAAAATATGCATTATTATTTATCCCAATGCAAGCTGCCCTTTAGAATAGCGTGTGACAGTTAATCCACTCAATTAGAAAACATGGCTTTTAAAAAAAAAAGATGAATCTGGCCCTTTTAATAGGTAGAATAGAAGAGCTTGCACACTTAATTATGAAAATCTTGGTTATGCAATGCAAAATTATGGTGTTTCACATGTTATTTTCAAAAAGTAAAATGTGGTGTGTTTCCATGCCATGTTGTTCTGTTTCTCTTTTTCCTTTGCAGCTAGTATCAATATTTTATGATATTTAATATTTTAAAATGCTAGCATGTGTCTAAATTACGAAATAAAAAAAATATGTCCTATTTAATTACTGATTTTAGGATGCTTTTTATCACGTTTTAAATTCGCTTCAGTTGAGTTAGAGAATGTTGGTTAGCTCACTGGCCTGGGTACAGATATGTTTTGAATTACACAGAATGTGTTTTTCGACCTTGAGGTGGCCTGGCTCCCAGGGAAAGATATTTTGTGAAGGGAGGGCTTTTCCCTCTTGGAGCACCGAGCAGTGCCTGTCTTGTTATTTTTGGCCATACTCCAATTCTTTTCCGCGGACGATTGTTGACTACCCTGTGGGTGACATCACGATGAAGGGGAAGGCAGTGTAGAGGAAAAAACTTGACTCGTAGTGTAAACAGAATAATTGGCAGGAGTTTTGCCCTTGCAATGAGTTCAGCATTTGGCAGTCATTCAATTTTGGATCACAATGGAGCTCGGCTTCTGCTCGTTATGCTTGGAGTTGATTCAAGACTCTGAGCGCGAACATCTTTCTAGAGGGAGGGGCTGCTTCTCAAAGGAGTGAGGAGTAGCTAGGCCCCAGCCCTTCTGTCAATGCAAGAAAAATATAGATTTTATTCAAATACATTTAGAGAACATATTGTAGGTAGTATGGTCATACTATTCCCAAGATTTAGAGTAGGATTTTTTTTTATAAACTACAGAGCTTTTGGAAAGAGGTTTCCCCAAAATAAAAATAGTGCTTTTGAAATGAAGATTTATTTTTGCTAGATTGATGACAGAGAGCCCTAGCATTTACAGTCAAGCATTGAAGGGACAGCTGGACAGTATTTATATGCCTGCCAACACAGCACTGATACAGTATGTAGACGACATCCTAATTACAACACGATCTGAACCAGAATGCGAAAATGCATCACTGACAGTTTTGCACTTTCTGGCTGACAAGGGACACAAAGTGTCCCCTTCAAAGTTACAATTCTGTGAAAAGCAAGTGGTGTACCTTGGACACTTGCTTTCCAAGGAGGGTTAGACAGCTAACACAAGAACGTATACAGCTCATTGCCAACCTTTCACAGCCAAAGACACAAAAGGAAGTACGTGCCTTTATTGGCCTCACTTCATACTGCAGGCAATGGATTCCCCAGTATGCCTTTCTAGCCAAACCACTCATACAATTGACAACTCAGGAAGCAGCGTCTTCGTCTGTACTCCCTTGGACACAAGAACATACCTTGGCATTTGAGGAATTAAAAAGAGCATTATGTCAAGCGCCAGTTTTAGCGACTCCATGTTACAGTAAACCTTTTATGCTTTTCGTAACTGAACGGGATGGAACAGCGTTATCTGTCCTCACACAAGATCAAACAGGAAAACACAAGCCGTGTGCTTATTTTTCTAGTACACTAGATCCAGTGGCCCAGGCTCTGCCTGCGTGCCTGAAATCAGTTGCTGCAACAGCCCTAGCCATAAGACAAAGTGACTCAATAGTGCTAGGACACCCTCTGACAGTACAAGTACCACATGCAGTAGAAGTTCTCTTAAGCAGGACACAGACACAACACTTGACTGTAGCGAGACTGACAGGATATGAACTGACATTATTTCAGACACACATAGAGATCAGACGTTGTCATATTCTGAACCCTGCAACACTTTTGCCCTCAAGTACAGTAAATGCACCACCACATGACTGTGTGGAAGTAATGAATATAGTGACGAAACCAAGACAAGACCTCAATCAATCAATCAAAGACACTTATAGAGCGCGCTACATACCCGTAGGGTCTCAAGGCGCTTAGGGGAGGGGGGGGGTGCCATTACTGCTCGAACAGCCAGGTCTTCAGCTTCTTCCTGAAGGAGAGGTGGTCTTGGGTCAGGCGCAGGTCCGTCGGGAGGGAGTTCCAGGTCTTGGCGGCCAGGTAGGAGAAGGACCTTCCTCCTGTAGTTGCTCTTCGGATGCGGGGGACGGCGGCGAGGGCGTGGTTGGCTGAACGGAGGTGGCGTTTGGGAGCGTAGAAGTTGATCCGGCTGTTGAGGTAGCTCGGGCCTTGGTCGTGTAGGGCTTTGTGTGCGTGGGTGAGGAGGCGGAAGGTGATTCTTTTGTTGATGGGGAGCCAGTGCAGGTCTCTCAGATGTCCGGAGATGTGGCTGTGTCGTGGGATGTCGAGGATGAGTCTGGCTGAGGCGTTCTGGATCCGCTGGAGTCTCTTCTGGAGCTTGGCGGTGGTACCGGCGTAGAGGGCGTTGCCGTAGTCCAGTCGGCTAGTGACGAGGGCCTGGGTGACGGTCTTCCTGGTCTCGGTGGGGATCCACCGGAAGATCTTCCGTAGCATGCGTAGGATGTTGAAGCACGCCGAGGAGACGTTGTTGACTTGCCTGGTCATGGAGAGGGAGGAGTCCAGGATGAAGCCCAGGTTGCGTGCATGGTCTGTCGGTTTGGGTGCGGTGCCCAGGGCGGGAGGCCACCAGGAGTCGTCCCAGGCGGAGGGTGAAGAGACCTGACAGATATTGCAATTCCAGACCCTGACCTGACACTCTATGTAGATGGTTCATGCATGAGAACGAGTGCAGGAGAGTTAGTAGCAGCGTATGCCATGACCACAGTTACTGAGGTCATAGAGACACAAAGAATAGACACACTATCAGCACAAGCAGCAGAGCTCATCGCTCTGACACAAGCCTGCATAAGAGCTAAGGACTTGAAAGTGAACATTTATACAGATTCACAATATGCCTTTGGCGTAGTTAATGATTTCGGAGTACTTTGGAGGGAGAGAGGTTATTTGACCTCTCATGGTGCCAAAATTCAGCATGGTCCGCTTATTCAAGCCCTGTTAGAAGCCATACATTTACCTACAGCCATTTCTATCCTGAAGTGCAAAGCTCACACCAAAGTTACAGACACCATTTCCCAGGGTAATGACCTGGCAGACTGAACTGCTAAACTTACTGCCCAGACACCAACAGACACGACAAGGACAGAGGTACCATTACTGACAAAATGCATGACAGTCAGAGATCCTTCTCAAGACGTACTCGACATACAGACACATGCCACTACAGATGAGATAAAGAAATGGACTGAACAAGGAGGGGTCCAGACTGACCAAGGTTGGATGACTAAGGGAAAAGGTACATGGTTTCTTCCAGATTCTATGGTACAAGTAATCATAAACACAGCACATAGTCCAGCACACTTGGGAGAGAAGGCAATGTTAGACAGCTTACAGAACATCTGGTGTAACAAGCACATGCGTGCAGCAGCAAAACAGAAAGTACGAACTTGTATGATCTGTTGCCAGTTCAATCCAGGTAAAGGCATTCCGGTGGAACAAGGCGGATTTCATCCTCCTGACCACCCTTTTGATGTTCTCCAGATGGATTATATCCAAATGGACAGATGTAAAGGTTACAAGTATGTCTTAGTAGTAGTGTGTGCACTATCTAGATGGACAGAAGCATATCCAGTTCCAGATTATACTGTTGTGACAACAGCCAGGCAATTGGTGCGCGAGTTCTTCCCCAGATATTGCCCCGTGTCATCTATTCCGATAATGGTCAGCCATTTTCCTCTGAATTAATTAAACAAGTGTCTCTTCTGTTAGGATATACTTGGAAATTCCATTGTGTACGACACCCAGAAGCAGCAGGCCTTGTAGAAAGACAAAATCAGACAATTAATACAATACTTGCTAAGATATGTGCAGAAAAAGGCGTGGATTGGATGGTAGCCTTGCCGGTTGCCCTCTTTTACATGCGTATGGTAGCCCATTCCAGAACAGGCCTATCTCTGTACGAAGTGGTTTTCGGTAGACCGCCAAATATGTGGGGTACGCCTATGCCAAAGAATAACTGATGTTGACAGTAACATGCTGACAGATTACCTGGCTTCCTTGATGTCTGCACTACTTTCTTGTCGTTCACAGGTTGCTGCCGCTACCCTGACAACACCCAGGTCAAGGAGCATGCCATATCACCAGGCGATTTTTTATGTGTCCGGAACTTTGATCGTTCAAGCCCCCTTGAGCCACGTTGGAAGACACCGAAGCTAGTGCTACGGACCACAAGGACCGCGCGGAAGGTGGAGGGACGCAAAGGGTGGATCCACGCTCAACATTGAAAAAAGTACTTTGGACAATCTGGAACTTTGATAACAAACACAGACACTAAAGACATCAAGGACAATACAGACTTTGCACCGCTTGCGCCGCCTGCGCCGCCTTTGCTAGAAAAGACTCCACAGCAGGAGTATAAATCTAAGTTAAGATCTAGTAAGTCAGACGTAGTTTAATTGTCTAAGTCCACTCGGTGGTGAATCGGTTAGACTAGATTTCTGACATGTATAAGATCACATACGAGAATAGTAAAAAGAGCGAAAAGAAAGCTAAATACTGCAAGTTATTACGCAGTAGATGTATAGTTACTTTGATCATTCTTTTTATTCTGTGCATTGTTATAATCTGTGTCAGTTTATTACTACATGTTTTCATTCCTATTTCCTCACATATACACTCTTCCAGTAACAGCACCATAGAGCATACATTTATTGAACTGCCACCTCATGAATTGTCATATCGACTTGCATTGCGTAACAATACCTTTATTCGAATGTTACACCATTCTCACCAGACCAGCAATGCAACTGATTGCTGGGTATGTGGCCAACTGCCTCCTTATCAAAAGACGAAGGGAGTTCTGCCCTTCTATCCTTTACCGTTCTCACACAATGGTTCGTGTGGAGCATGGTTTGCTTTAATGACCTCAATAGATAGAAAGTACATAGCTTATCCAGGTGGCTGGATATATGGAAACCTGAATAAAGTAATGAATGAAGCATGTTTTCCAGACAAAGACGGATATCCCCAAAGGAAGGGAACCGATCTAGAGAATGAAGAGTACGCGCAGGGAAATGCATCCGTTAACTTTATAATGTTAAATGTTCAGCCCAAGCAAAATACAGGTCCACCGTTTATTTCAGTCCTGCCAGCAAAAGGTGATTTGTGTGTCAGAAAGAAAGGCTCAGTACATATGGGACACAGTGAGTGTAAAGTTGTAGTAGAGTTTAATGATAAAGGACTTTCTTCTTTCAAAACATCACGCCATACCTATTTCATTTGCGGTCAGACAGCCTATGTACATCTGCCCTTAGACTGGGGTGGGACTTGTTATATAGCATTCTTATTGCCACCTGTATTCTTGGCCCCATCCCATTATGATAGAGATTCACAACTAGAACATGTTAGAGTAAGGAGAGAGACAGATGCCTCAGGGATTGATCAGACTGAAACAGCTTGGGAGCAATATGCAGATTTCAACAAAGGATTCTTTTTCTTCATAGGTCCCGTCCAAAACAGTAAACTGATACGTAAGTTAACAAGGACTCTTGAAGCAGTAGTGAATGTGACTGCATCTGCCCTGGCGACCTTGACCCAGGAACAGTCTGCCATGAGACTTGTTGTTCTTCAAAATCGCCTCGTTCTAGACGTCATCTTGGCGGATAGGGGCGGAGCTTGTAGAGTAATCCGATCTAGTTGTTGCATTTTCATCCCAAATAACGCGCCATCTGTGTACGCAGCAATAACAAGACTCCACAAGATTGCTCATGATATACATCAAGACCCAGGCACATGGATTTTGTCCAGTTGGCTCTGGGGTGTAATATCGGCATGGGGATGGAAAGTGGTGTCGTTCCTAGGACTTATACTACTTATGATATTTGGTTGCTGTCTCTGTCTGCAGTGTGGCCCGGCCATTTGCGGCCTGTGTGCAACTGCATGTGTTCCACATCCAAGTATACAAAGGGTTAAGGACGAACAAATGATGCTGTATGATCAACTATACGGTCTCATGAATATAGATGTATCCTGAAGGGTTAAGTAGGGGACAAGGAGGGAATGAGGAAAATGAAATTTTGCCTGACCAAGATGCCCCCTACGTGTACCCTATGGTACATGTATGTGCATGTCACCCATGCATATTTCTCTTAGTGGCCTGAATCACAAGGCCTCTGCAATGACGTCCTGCATTAAGGAGCCTGTCATCAAGTTTCCCAAACGTTAAGCTAACATGAAGGCCCATGTATTTGCATTGTGCACTTTTAAATGAATATCGTAATGAACCCTTTTTGTGGTTCAGCCTGAGCCACTTTCTGAATTAAGGGTTTTTCATGACTCCTGACACTCTGAAAGCTACAGTTACGTAGCCCTGACCTCGCATACTTCTAGCTCAGCCGAAAAGGGCCCAGCAAGGGTTGCCAAGATAGTGTTTTGCAAAATAGTTATCAGCTTGCTATACAGAATCACATTCCTGCCCGGTTAAGAGGGTAAACAGAACCCGTCTGCACAGATAGGGTCCAGCCTCTCTGTCTCTGTTTAAATGAAATTACAGTACTTGCATCTGTAGAAAAGCTCACAGCCCCATGCAATGAACGAAGAAATATATGCCCTTTCTGTTTCTTAGTGATGAGCAACCTTTGCTTCAGATAATACATCCCCTGACTTATGATATCAGTTAGTACCAGACGTGCTGGTCGCCTTGACACTAAAGATCTCTCTACTAGACTGAAAGTCAGCTCTCCTCCCAGTTACACGTCAATTGCACGTCATGATCCAGTTGCGTGCACAAGTAGGGCAAAGTTCCAGCCTGCCATGTAACTCCTCCTCTATGTAGCCACCCACCTATGACCCACCTATCACACACCTATGACTCATCAAATGTACACCCTCATGCACGCCCACATGCTCTTATCTCTTTCTTTCTTGCTCTGCCTCGAGCGTTCCTCCCTATGTACAAGGAGAAATGTATATATATGGTTTTCAGAGATTAATTGTTAGAAGACCCTTCCTGAACCTCAGTGGTGATGGAACAGATTCTCCCTTAACTCGAGTTATTGGAATAAAGCCCTTTTAACTTGGACACCACGGACTCTCTGCCTCTCATTTGATACATGTTAATTGTTAATGCCTTGAAATTATGCCAGGGTAATATTTTATTTACCACAATCCTCCCCATTCCCTTTAAGGACATTGGAGACAATGCGTCCCTCTTTCATACCTATCCTTCCTTTTCATCTCCTAGCAAGGATGCCTTAGTAAAGATCACTTGATTTACAAGACTGCCAAATTCCCAATCTTTTGCTTACATCAAAGAGGATATACAATTATGTACCTCCTATTTACTACCATGTTTGGATTTAACAGGTAACTAAGGGGACCATTAGGATGGCGGACGGATTGCTCCCGCCGGCCCGGGGGTAGATACCGCCGGGCCGGCGGGCGCAATCCACCTGCCATCCTGAACAAAATGACCCCCCGCCACATTAGGATGGCTGGGGGGTCCACGGCGGAAAGTCCGTCCACGGCATTTCCGCCGGTCGCCTAGTCGACCGGCGGAAAAAGTGCTTTCCTATGGTGGCGGTGTCTGCGAGACACCTCCAACCATATTAGGATGAGGGCAGGAGGGTGCCTTTCTGTGGCGGCGCATGCGGTCTTTCTGTTTGGGGGTTGATTGCGGGCCCCGAGGATGATTGGGGGTGGGGGAGGCACATGGGGGTACCTATGGTACCCCCCTACATGTGCATGCACAACATGGCAGGCACCGTGCAGTGCCTGCCACCTTGTGCATGCACATGCATGACAAGCAGTTTTAGCATTGTGGCGGGCAGTGCTGAGAGCACCGCCCGCCACAATGTTAAAAAATGCAGAATGCGCCCGCCACTGTGACGGGCGCATCCTAATACCCCCCACGAGACCCCCACCCTTATAGCGGGCGGTCCCATCATCCTAATGGCCCCCTAAGCGTTGCACCAATGAGTGATATATTATTGACTGATTTTGAGTGATGATTGATGATTCATGTGGTGCCAGACAGTGATAGCGGGTGTTCTACAAATAATATGTAAACTTGATTTCAAGGATTTGCAATGTTTGGGGCCTGATGGGTGATAATTTTTCATGAAGGTGCTTGTCCCTTTCACACTTAGCAAGATGTACCTGCAGTGTTAAGTCATTTTTTCTAGTTCATTAGAGACCAGAACAGTCACTTTATTTAACAAACACCAATCTAAACAAAATACAACCTTTCTGTTTCTCTTCTTGTACTTCAACAGCAGTGCACTGCAGGTCTTGGGACTGAGTTAGACTGATTTGGACAAATTTGTTACTTGGAGTCAAGAGGAGGATCGAAGGACCCAGGGCGTGACTACCTCAACAGCTAGAAGAAAGAAGGTATACAGTCTATCAACTTCAAGGGGAAAGCAACATGATGATGACTTTGAGCTTACTCAGCTCAGTGCACTCGAGAGAGGTGCGATGATTTGGAAAACACTGCTGAGTGTGTGTACTAATTAAAAGTCTTGTATGTGGTAGTGGTCTGAGGGGACATGGTGCTTGTGACTGAAGACAGTCTTGTGATGCCACATCATCATCATCACATGATGCATGGACTCAGTAAATCTTATGATGACAGCTGTAAAATTGATCATCCCTGTACAGGCACCTATTTGTCTATGTTTGGTTGTAAATTCTCTCACTTCTTAGTAAACTGATCTGCTATGACTGATCAAATGAATGATTGCAGCAGCCAATGCTCTTGCTTTGCCTCTAAGTCTTGGTCATTGATGCACGCCTCATTCAGCTTGCATTTGCACCTTTCCTTGACTCTACAATAGCTTTTGTGTTTTACAATTCTCGGGCCTCTTCTTCTCCTGCATGAAAGGTAAAAGCTCCATAGCCCTCCTGCTTACCTTACTGGACAGGTTCAGTCAGGCACCAAAGATGGACATTCTGAGAGGAATTTAGATGCACTGCACAATTTGGCAATACAGTATTATTTTTCTTTTAGCAATCACCATTTTAGAACTGCATGGGTTCACTAATTAGAGAGGAATATAGGCTGCACAAAATGTGGTCAGGGTTGTACTGTAAACTTTAGCAGGGACTTTTGAACACCCCCCTCAATGTGGGACCGGACCCAGGATCTCCATGCCTCTGTGCCTCTGACTCTTTTTTCGATCTATCAGTACCCTATCTCATTGCCCCTCAAATGTTCTCTCCTGATACCCAAAATTTGGTAGTGCATCAACCCATTTTCAAGCCTTTGAGTGACCACAAACAAACACCCTTCCTATTTGACCTCCATTAGCATTCTCTCAGTAACCGTAAGGGCTTCTGTCACTGTTCATTCTCAGGAGGCCAGTTGCATGCACATTGCTTGGGTATCCAGGCACTTATCACTCCGTACAGCTCCTCCAAGCACCCAGAGACTACACTTCTATTCACTCCTCCATAATTTGCATTTTTCAAACATAGATGACAGCATATTTAGATGTATAATAACTTCAGTCTGTGCGGTTGAAGGACTGTTTGCCATGGATGTAACTGAACAGTGTCATATTAAATACTTCATTTCCTTTCACAACCGATTGATGTTCATGTGCTGCTCATCATCACCCTGATCAAAATTATTGTTCTGTAGTGCTTGTCTTTGTCACTCCTTTCCCCAAATACCCTTTCCCATCCATAAATTAAACTCCTAACCCCTTTCCCCTGTGCTGTGTGAGTTAGTCCTAATAGCCAACACCAGCCCCTTTTAACCACCCACGCATAAAAGGGATGTACATATAAAAGATATTTTGTCAACATCATCATTTAGGTCTAGTGATTTGATTTGATTACAAAATTTATAGAGCGCACGAATGCCCTAGGGCGTCTTGGCGCTTAGTCAGATGCATTGAGTCTAGGGCTGCGCAAGGGGAACTTTACTGTACTGAGAAGAGCCAGGTTTTTATTGCCTTTCAGAATAGTAGCAGCGACGGACTGTTTTTAATTAATAATGGAATTTGGTTCCAGGTCTTAGCTGCATGCAACAGAAAGCTCCTCCCTCCCCATCTTAGCTGCTTGAATCTGGGGGTTTTGATCAGCTTTGCGATGCTTGATCTGAGATTCCTTGGTGGCTAATATTGTTTGAGGTTGGTTTTAGGAATAGAGAACCTGTCCCCTGAAAAGCCTTATATGCCAGGCATGCCGATTTGAACCTTACCCTTTTCTCCATTGTGAGCCAGTGGAGGCTTCTGAGTCTGTGGGCCACCGGTTCAGACCTGGGGATGTTCAGAACTAGCCTGGCTGCAGCGTTTTGAAGGCGCTGGAGTTTTAACAACAGCTGATTTTGTAGACCTGCATACAGTGCATTCCCGTAGTCCAGCCTCGATAGAGCCAGCATGGTTACCAAAGTTTTGCAAGTTTCTGCGGGAACAAATGGCAAGAGCTTTTTTATCAACTTCAGGATATACCACATGGAGGGGGAGAGTTTGTTAATCTGGGCTTGAAATGTTAATTTGGAATCAAATACAAAGCCTAAATTCCTAACTTTGTTCACCGGTAAAGGGCAGTTGCCCAAGCTATCTGGCCACCACTTATGTGACCAAATGCTGGGCTCTACCCCTAGCAGCATTACCTCGGTTTTATCACTGTTTAGTTTTAGACAATTAAGTTGCATCCAGCGGTTGACTTGTTCCATGCAGTTGCAAAACTTGTCAGCTGTTTCGTCTGTGTTGTGGGAGATTGACACCACTATTTGGTTGTCATCTGTGTACGACACAGGAAGAAACCCACAATTTCTGATGATGGTTGCTAATGGGGCAACATACATATTAAAGAGGGTGATGCTCAGGGACGAACCATGTGGTACCCCCAGGGAGACTAAAAGGATTAAGATGTAGAGCCCCCAGATTGACTGAAAAGGTTCTCTCACCCAGGAAAGACGAGAGTAATGCAAGTGCTGATTCATGCAGTCCTATTTCGGCTAAGCGGGTCAGGAGTATATCATGATATACGGTGTTGAAGGCTGCCGATAGGTCTAAAAGAATCAAGGCAGCCTTCTCCCCTGCATCAACTACACTCCTGAGCTCCTCTGCTGCCATGATCAGAGGGGTCTCAGTCCTGTGTTCTTCCCTGAACCTGTACTGTGAATGATCTAAGGCCTGGGTGGATCTAAGAAATCCAGCTAGCTGAATATTCAAGATCTTTTCTAGCACTTTTGCCTGAAAAGGTATTCTTGTAATTGGCCTGTAGTGTGCTGGGTCCAGTGGATCCAAGCTCGTTTTTTTTAGCAGTGGCAAAACCGATGTAGTTTTCCAGGCATCCAGGAAGCAGTTTGCCTGTAGTGTCTTTGTAAAGAGCCGGTGAATCTGTTCGCTAAGCAGCTCCGGGAACAGTTGTAGTACTCTAGGTGGACATGGGTCCGTCAGGCCCCCTGACTTCGTTGTCAATATTAATTGGCGTATTTGATCCACTGATGGAGTCACAAACCGAAACCCTGGGTTCCAGGTTTCTGCGCTCCTGCTAGATTTACAATGTACCTTTTGTAGGAGACAGATTTGGATTGTTGGCTGTCGCGACGTATACTGATTTTACCTTGTCGACAAAAAATTGGCATAGTGTATTACATAAATCAGTGCTACCTTCTATTTGTTTATTTGAGGCGAGATTACACAATTTTTTGACTGTCGCAAACAGTTCTTTCTTTGAGTTTTTGGCCTCATTTATTTTCTTTGTGAAATAGGCAGATTTTTATACAGCTATCAATTTTTTGTAGGTTGCCAAGGTCTCACAATAGGTTTCCTTAGCTGCTACCTCATAGTTTATCCTCCATTTCTTTTCGGCCCTCCTGCAAGCCTGCTTTTGGAGCCTCAACCTCTCTGAAAACCAAGGTTGTGATCAGTTAGCCCTCCTTGATTTTGATATTTTTTCCGGGGTGGCAATCGCGGCCGCAAATTTCATCAAGGTGTTTACTTGGTCTGTGGCTGTGTTACTATCCCAGTCTAGATCCGGAATGGTCGCGGTAAGGTGCTCATGTAATTTGAGTATGTTTTTTGCCCAGTTTTGGTATGTGTAGTGCATTCCCTGAATGGCCCTTAATGTTTTTATTTGTTCTACTGTCAAGAAGAATTGTATGACTTTGTGGTCTGAGCATGGGACCCGAATAATTTTGACAATTTTGATATTATTATTGGAGGAGAAAATCCAGTCCAGTGTATGACCGGCTATATGTGTGTCCTGCTGGACTATTTGTGTCAAGCAGCAGTTGGCCATTATCTCCGAGATTCAAATCGTGTTTTTATCGGTGTCCTTTTCTAGATGTAGATTAAAATCGCCTAGTATAGTCTAGTCTACCCCCTTTATGCTGGACTCTAGAAAGGGGCCAAGTAGTTGTATCAGGGGGCTTTTTGCCTTAGGCGGCCTATAGAGCAGAAGGCCTTCAAAGATGTACTTTTTTGTGATGGTGATCTGGAATGATAGGGTCTCACAATCTGGGCTGCTACCTGTAGCCGAACCCCTAACCTGTATGTCTTCTTTGCAAATTATAGCAAGCCCTCCCCCTCGAGGGGGCGTGGCTTGGCACGCGGCAAGATGGCAGCACAGTAGAGCTGCTCTGCCAGCCCCCGGTGGGACTGTGCCAAGGGTGTTCTCCTCCGGTATCCACAAAATTGTGAGAGGCGACGCAGAGCCACTGCATGAAATATCGACTCCGGTAACACCGGCCGCTGGGCAAACTACACTCCGTGGTGGTGTACAATGGGACCGGGAGTCCCCAGCGGGGCCCCCCCGACAACGTCGCTTGCTGGCATCGGTGGAGCTGCAGCATGAAGCTGGTGAGGGAGCTCCCCCCCCTCGGACCCGGTCGGGGCCTGGGACTAAGTGGGCCTCGAGTTTGGCGACACGGCGGAAGGCACGCGAGCGGCCGACTTGACAAACTGCTGGCAGGCCGCAGAGGCCGATGTCGGAGGATCTGTCCCAGGGGGAATATTGTGATAGGAGTCACTGCTCATGCTCGTGGGACAGGCCAACAGGTACGTGCACTGGCTGGATATAAATGTAGAGTGGGAGACTGCACGATACGGGGCTAAATAGTCTGAGCACTGAGCACCCCGCTGGAGGCCGCGCTCCCTCTCCCACAACACTGCTAGAGACACCGTGTGGACAGCATTGCAGGCTCCAGATAGAACACTGGATTCAGGCAGTGCACTGCAGTGATATTAAACGTTTGGTGTATCGCTGGGGCCATTCTGATCCACCACCTGTGCACTGTGTATGGATGTGGGGCTGAGCTCTCCTCTTCAAAATACCGGGGGCATCCAGTGAGACCACACCTGCACACGGGGGCTGGAGCAACCAGGCGACCTGAGTACACTGTGCCACATACTGCTGGACAGAGCATACACGGTGCAGTGGGAGTGCACGTGGAAAGTGAGCTGTGGGAATAGTGCAGTCAGGGGTTGAACTGATCAGCCTGCTGCACTCCAGCACGTGATTGAAAGGATAGACCTGTGACCTACACTACGTGAGGGCGTCACTGCTTGTACTACCTTCCCGTGGGAACAGAATGGGCAAACCAGACAAATCCCATCCCAAGCTGACATTTGAGCTTCGCAAGGGCGGCAAACAGGCTAACTCTGAAGCCTCTGATGCAGAGCAAGATGCTGCCTGCAAGGCCCCTCTACACTGGAAACAACTTTGGCTGCGATACAGGCAAGCCTCCAGGTGATAGATGGGAAAATTGAGGCCCTTAATGGGCGCATGGACCAATTTTTGGCCAAGCTGGTCAAGCAAGCTACGAGGATTGGTGAAGCGGAACAGAGAATTATTGATGCGGAAGATGGGCTACAGCAGGTTGCAGAAAAGACTTCGGATATCACTAAGCTCTTGGCAGTTATTCAGGCTAAGAATGAGGACATTGAAGCGAGGTCAAGACGTAATAATATCCGCACTGGGTTTGCAGGAGACGTCCAATGTGGGGCGGCTGGAAGACTACGCTGAGACCATGTTGCGGGAGATTTGTGGTACAGATGTACTGTCCCCCATGTTCGCGGTTGAACGGGCCCATCGCTTGCTGGCAGATCGCCCACCTCCTGGTACACCCCTGCGGCCTATAATTATAAGACTGTTGAACTACAGAGACCGAGATTCGGTGCTGCGTATCACCAGCCAAAAGGGCAAGATAATTTACCACAATAAACAGCTCTCGTTCTACCCTGACTTCACTGCGCAAGTGCAAGCGGCACGGAAGGAATTTCAAAATGTCAAGCGACTGCTCCAACGAGAGGAGATACCCGACGCCATGCTATATCCAGCAAGGCTGCACATCGGTGAATTTGAGGAAGGGATGATCTTTGCAACTCCGAAGCAAGCGATGGCATATGTTAAAACTTTGCAAAAACGACGCAGATCTCCTGGAGCCACCTCGGATGTTGAAGACTGAGTATTGTTGTGATCATGTTGCATGTCTGTCAGATGTGGCTGTTAGACATGGTAGAAGTGATACCTTCGACTGGCGGGTTGGGATGGGGGGTTGTTGCCAACAGACTTCCTGAATCACTAATATTGTACGTTGCCGGAGGTAGTCTCCTCCTCACTGCTAGTTCTTCGTGTTTACGTGGGAGGGAGGGATACCTCTTGAATGCTAGTCATAGAATCTGTAATTTGAAAGTTGACCGGCCCGCCGGATACATACGCTTGGCTAAGTTAGGTTGAGACGTTTGTAGGGCACTGATTCCTAGCTGCAGGGGCCCACTTCCGCCGTGTTTCGGGAGTGTGCATTGCCTCCACAGCCCCCAATGGGTATGACCCGAATACCAAAATGTTTGCTGTTTGTGATGCTTGGGTTGGGGAGGGGGATAACAAGTGTTTTTGGCGGGTTGGGTATGCCGACGTGGGAGGGGGGTTGGAGGCCTGGTCCTTCTTTCTGCTCGAGGGATTGCAATGAGAATTCTGTTCACCTGACTGCAATTAATACGCGAATGCTGATGTGCGGGTTGTTGTGCAGTGACGCTGGTTCGACACTATTTGGGAGCCTCTATAATGACGGGTGAACGATATACATTTCTCACTTGGATTGTGCACGGCCTGAACTCGCCTAAGAAAACTAGACAGGTACTTGCACATTTACATAGACAAGGGGTGCAAATTGCTTTACTGCAAGAGACCCACTTAATGAAGCAAACTGAGGGCTCCATAGCACGAAGATGGGCTGTCTATTGACTGGCCTCCTCTTAATCTACCTATGCCTGTGGGGTTCTCATCCTCATCAAAAAAGGGACGCCATTTCAGCCAATAGACTCCTGTACCGATCGGGAGGGCCGCTGGGCAGTGGTACGAGGCAAATTGGGGAAGGTGGTTGTGACTATAGCTAATATTTATGGCCCTGTGGTTGACGTACCAGCGTCGCTATCCTCTTTGTTTCAGGTGCTGCACACATGGCCAGAGGCGGCACTTGTGATTGGTGGAGACTTGAACACACATTTAGACCCACGGTTAGATAAATCTGCCTTGGCTGGCAGCCGTATGCTAAGAACTGCCCACTGTGTCCGACACTTTATGGAGGAGATGGGGTAGATTGACGCATGGCGACTGCGGCATGCTGGGGTTATGGAAGGCACACACATCACACCGTCACACAACACATGGTCCCGTCTGGACTACTGGCTGCTAGATGGGTTGGCTAACGGCTGGGTGACTGAGGTCCGTACACTTCCGAGCACCTTATCGGACCACAATACGGTCCTGCTCAAGTTTCAGATCCCACACAATTTGCGCCACCCCTTTACAGGGCGATTCCGAGCGGATGCCCTATTAGATCCCGTCTACGACAATGCTATTATTAAGGCTATAGTCCAGTACTTTGACTTGAATGTGGGAACGGTTGACAGTGCAGCTACCTTATGGGAAGTGTTTAAAGTCACCATACGGGGGGTGTGTATAGGCACGTCGGCAGGCATTCTTCGTGACCTGAGAGAACAATTGCACTGCATTGAGACTAAACTACGCGACTTGGAAACCTCTTATGATACACTTCCCTCACCTGAAACGCTGGCGCAAATTAGAGAATACACTGAGGAACACAACTCCCTAGCGAATTCAGAGATGAATTACATATCGAAGAGGTTTGTGGCGAGAGCTTACGGGGAGGGTGGCAGGCCGGGTAGAGTGTTGGCCAATCGATTGCGTGAGCGCGCATGTGCCCC
Source organism: Lissotriton helveticus (assembly GCF_964261635.1). Lineage (NCBI taxonomy): Eukaryota > Metazoa > Chordata > Amphibia > Caudata > Salamandridae > Lissotriton > Lissotriton helveticus. The sequence goes on along the minus strand of NC_136073.1, from coordinate 140,206,361 downwards.
TCCTATAGAGCACATAGTGGATGACACTGGTGCTGACCATTTCACTCCTGACACTTTACTAGACCAATTTCATAAATTTTATGAGCACCTCTACTCCTCTCGCGGAGGTATGTCTGACTCCGCGCTTACTGACTACTTGAAAGACACGGCATGTGCCTGGCTGTCAGATGTCCATCGAAAATATCTCAGCCTCCCCATTGACGAGGCAGATATCAAGGAAGCCATCCTTTCCCTGCCTAACAAGAAAGCTCCCGGACCAGATGGGCTGACGGCAGAATTTTATAAGCGGTATGCTGATTTGCTGGTGCCCCACATCCTAGCTATGTATGCGGAGGCGCATGAGGTAGGACATCTCCCTCCGTCTCTATGACAAGCGCTCATTATCACTTTGCTAAAAAAGGATAAGACCCCCACCAGGTGTGAATCCTAAGGCCCCCTATCCTTGATTAACTTCGACGGCAAGATTCAAGCAAAAATCCTCGCCACCAAACTACATCCGCTGATGCCAATGTTGGTCCTGCCAGACCAATCTGGCTTCATCCCAGACCGCTCTACATCCTGGAACCTCCGGACGATTTTCGCCATGTTTCATGTCCTTAATCCTGACCTGCAAGCCGTGGCTGTGTTACTGGACGCAGCCAAGGCGTTCGATTAGATCGAATGGAAGTACATGTTCTTCATCCTACATAGGATGGGATTTCCCCCTGTCATTATCTGCTGGAAACAGATCCTTTACACAGATGGATTGGCGGGGGTGAGGGTGGGGGGGTTACCTCTGAACCATTGGCCATTCAGCGCGGCACTAGACAGGGATGCCCCCTATCCCCATTCCTTTTTGCTATTCTATTTGAGCCGCTGGAATGCAGAATCCAGCAGGCTCATAGAGCGGCAGCTCTAAACTTCAATAATAGACCGGTGGGCATATCTGCCTATGCAGATGACATGGTTGTATACATTCGGGAGCCGCAAATCTACTTGTCGCGTGTCATTCTGGAATATGTCCGCTTTGGACTTTTCTCAGGACTGAGCATAAATTGGGAGAAGTCGGTCATAGTTCCCCTCACACCAGCCACCACCGCGCCAACGCTGGAATTCCCCCTGGTGTGGACTGTTGACCCAGTGAAGTACCTAGGAGTTTGGATCCATCGGGACCCCACGCTCGTAATGCGTGAGAACTATGGGCGGGCCTATACTGACTTAGTGCAGCAAGTGGATCGGTGAGTGAGTGTGCCCCTGTCACTGGCGGACCGCATAGCGGTAATCAAAATGGTGGTGCTTCCCAAATTCCTGTACCTATTCTGTAATGTCCCTATTCGTCTGAATAAACACTTCTTTGCGTCGGCACAGACACAGCTGCTCCGCTTGGTGTGGGGTGGGAAACCTCCGCGAATTAGCTGGAACACTCTAACGCTCCCGTTTGAAAAGGGGTTTTTTTGCGCTCCAGATTTCTATGTTTACTATCTATGTGGATTGGCCCGCTTTGCTTTCTTCTGGTTCAGACCACATGGCTTTATCCCGCATGTAGCAGTTGAGGAGGGGGACGCGGGTGATATTCCTCAACAAGGCATCATAACGCACGCTCGCAGACTCACACCTAGGTCAGAGATAAACACGATTGACGCCACGATCTCGGCATGGCAGGAGATTGGGAGGCGGACGGAGAGGCTCCCCCTGTATGCACCGAATATGCCTATTGCAGGACACTGCGCTCTTTCAGTGGCACAGGAACGTGGACCGATGCGAACGCTTAAAGAAGCTGACATTTCTGTTTTGGGAGATCTATATAGAGATGGGACCTATGTGTCCGGGGACGATCTGAGCTATATCTCTAATTCCTCACCTCTGTTCACATACACATGCAATCAGTTGTGCAGAGCTGTAAGGGATCATTATCCCAGTTTCCCACTGGAACCTGCCATCTCCAATTCACTGCAACTGGTGATAACAGCTGCCACTAAGAAACATCTACTTACTAGACTATATAAGACGGTGTTAACAGAATTGGTTCTCCTGGATCGCAGCTTAGTTCGATGGAATATAGCATTGGGTATACAAATTACGGAGGCCATGTGGGCGCAGATCTGTTCGGTCACTGGTAGATTATCGTCTAACAGCAACTTGCGCATTATACACCTGAAGTTCATACATCAGACTAACCCTGGGCGAAGCACTACGCTACGCTCGCGGAGTTTGCGAAGTTTTCGCAACTTCGCACTACGCGAGCTGCACGTAGCACAGTGCGAACATGCGTAGTGCAGCGTAGCGTAGTGCAGCGGTCATTTTTTGCTTGTTCGCGGACCTGAACGTCATGTTCGCGACTGCGAGCAAGCAAAATGACATCCCGGCGAGATTCTCAACGCGAGGAGGTCAGGTTTCTCATTGTGAGTGGTTGCTCATGCTCGCGACCGCTCTCAATGAGAAACTACCTGTTCGCGTTGAGAAAGCTGCCGCTCGAGTAATAATCTACTCGAGCAGGAGAAAACTACAGCTCGCACTGTGCAAGATGCCGTTTTCAATGCTTGCACAGTGCCGGATGCTTGTCCGCACTGTGCAATCATTGAAAACGCATCTTGCACAGTGCGAACATGCTACTACGCAGCTCGCGTAGTGCTACGTGAAGTTCGCGTAGTGCGAAGTGCACTTCGCGTAGCTTCGCGTAGCGCTACTTCGCGAACTACGCCCACCCTTACATCAGACATATCACACTCCCAAAAAGCTACATAGAATAGGCTACAGGGACACAGACTGCTGTAGGTGGTGTGGGCGGGGCGGGCCGAATTTGTGCATCTGGCATGGCAATGCCAAGCTGTACACTAATATTGGGTAGATGTTCTGAAAATGTTAGACGCCATGACCGGCCACACTCTGGACTGTACACTACTTCTATGTCTGTTAGGACACGTACCAGAGGCTACACGGGTGCTGGGCCATTTTGTTAGAGTGGCTCTGTTGCTGGCAAAAAGGAGGATACGGTTCACATGGGATGGGAAGCGAAGCCCTAAGGCATCCAAGTGGCTTAAAGACATGGTCTACTGCCAGGAACAGCTGACCTTGTACTCGGAGGAACTATTTGAGCCGCTGGAATGCAGAATCCAGCAGGCTCATAGAGCGGCAGCTCTAAACTTCAATAATAGACCGGTGGGCATATCTGCCTATGCAGATGACATGGTTGTATACGTTCGGGAGCCGCAAATCTACTTGTCGCGTGTCATTCTGGAATATGTCCGCTTTGGACTTTTCTCAGGACTGAGCATAAATTGGGAGAAGTCGGTCATAGTTCCCCTCACACCAGCCACCACCGCGCCAACGCTGGAATTCCCCCTGGTGTGGACTGTTGACCCAGTGAAGTACCTAGGAGTTTGGATCCATCGGGACCCCACGCTCGTAATGCGTGAGAACTATGGGCGGGCCTATACTGACTTAGTGCAGCAAGTGGATCGGTGAGTGAGTGTGCCTCTGTCACTGGCGGACCGCATAGCGGTAATCAAAATGGTGGTGCTTCCCAAATTCCTGTACCTATTCTGTAATGTCCCTATTCGTCTGAATAAACACTTCTTTGCGTCGGTACAGACACAGCTGCTCCACTTGGTGTGGGGTGGGAAACCTCCGCGAATTAGCTGGAACACTCTAACGCTCCCGTTTGAAAAGGGTTTTTTAGCGCTCCAGATTTCTATGTTTACTATCTATGTGGATTGGCCCGCTTTGCTTTCTTCTGGTTCAGACCACATGGCTTTATCCCGCATGTAGCAGTTGAGGAGGGGGACGCGGGTGATATTCCTCAACAAGGCATCATAACGCACGCTCGCAGACTCACACCTAGGTCAGAGATAAACACGATTGACGCCACGATCTTGGCATTGCAGGAGATTGGGAGGCGGACGGGGAGGCTCCCCCTGTATGCGCCGAATATGCCTATTGCAGGACACTGCGCTCTTTCAGTGGCACAGGAACGTGGACCGATGCGAACGCTTAAAGAAGCTGAAATTTCTGTTTTGGGAGATCTATATAGAGATGGGACCTATGTGTCCGGGTACGATCTGAGCTATATCTCTAATTCCTCACCTCTGTTCACATACACATGCAATCAGTTGTGCAGAGCTGTAAGGGATCATTATCCCAGTTTCCCACTGGAACCTGCCATCTCCAATTCACTGCAACTGGTGATAACAGCTGCCACTAAGAAACATCTACTTACTAGACTATATAAGACGGTGTTAACAGAATTGGTTCTCCTGGATCGCAGCTTAGTTCGATGGTATAGAGCATTGGGTATACAAATTACGGAGGCCATGTGGGCGCAGATCTGTTCGGTCACTGGTAGATTATCGTCTAACAGCAACTTGCGCATTATACACCTGAAGTTCATACATCAGATCACACTCCCACAAAGCTACATAGAATAGGCTACAGGGACACAGACTGCTGTAGGTGGTGTGGGCGGGGCGGGCCGAATTTGTGCATCTGGCATGGCAATGCCAAGCTATACACTAATATTGGGTAGATGTTCTGAAAATGTTAGACGCCATGACCGTCCACACTCTGGACTGTACACCACTTCTATGTCTGTTAGGACACGTACCAGAGGCTACACGGGTGCTGGGCCATTTTGTTAGAGTGGCTCTGTTGCTGGCAAAAAGGAGGATACGGTTCACATGGGATGGGAAGCGAAGCCCTAAGGCATCCAAGTGGCTTAAAGACATGGTCTACTGCCAGGAAGAGCTGACCTTGTACTCGGAGGAACTTCCAAAGAGCGCTAGGCCTAAAGATATATGGGCCCCGCTGCGAGAATATTTGCAGACGTGCAGTGAGCAGGGAGGCACAACGAGAACACTGTGCATGACTAACCAGATTTTCTTTTTGATTCCCTAGCTCCTCATCGCCCGCTTCTTGTATACTTCTGTAAGATTGCCTCACTGTCTATATTCAACCACTTGCACAGGTGACAGAAAAGTTGGTAATAGTGCATGTTTCACACTGCAGAAAGTAAGGACCGGGGAGGGGGGGTTGATTGTTCTGTTTACAGTTCTTTCATTTACAAAAATGACAATGTACCATGTAATCTCCTTGCATTTTCCCTGCTATCAATAAATAAATAATTAAAAAAAAGCCCTCCCCCTCGTTTTCCTTTCCTATCTGCCTGGGTTATCGTATAGCCCTTGAGGAGAGCCAGTGCCAGCTCTATATCTGAGGCATCGTCTGCCCAAGTCTCTGCGATGAATAGCAGGTCTAAATCGTGATTCTCAATAAGGTTTGCTACTTCCGTATTGTGTTTCAATAAGGACCTAGCTTTAATTAAGGCTGCTTTGATCACTTTGTTTTCCTCCTTACCGGCATACGGACAGTCCGGGTAAGTCGTTTAATCAGAGAGTAGCTGAAGGGAAGTGAACAGCTCAGGCAGTGCTTTGTAGAAAAACAGCGTTTCTCTTGAAAATACTAAAGCTGCCCGGCGCAAGACGCCTCTGATTCCCTTTAATAATAGTTACCAAAATAAAGAGGCAGGCGCTGGGAAACTGGAAGGCAAGAACAGGTTTTTTACTACAGAGGAGAACACATCAACTCGGACATGCAGAATGTCTTTGGGAGGTGTTCTAACTGCATCTCATTTTGGCTCTTCCTTTTATACAGATTGTACACAATGCATTGTTGTCATTTCAGCCCACCTTTGTTATATCAACATGTTTATACAAGATTTGAGTCCCCGCTCCGAGCGTGTTATCATACAAGCCCCACTGTTATTCTCCTCCCACCCGGGTCAAACAGACAATATTATGGTATAACAGGGCCTTGCTTCAGGGTCTAAAACATGTGAGACCGGCCAGATCTAAGAGTCTGTTCCGTTGATAAAACAGGTCCCATTGTTGGTGAAAAAAAGTCTTGCTGTTTGCGGTGCAATAAACCATGTCTGCAAGGGTCATCTTAGTATCTGAAATCTTTGGTTAGTACACAAGTGTGGGGAGGGGAGAAGAATGCAAAAGTTCATAAGTTGAATAGTTATCGAGGACAGGAAGAGGTGGTGGTTTAGCCAAAGGGCGCTAAGGGTTGTTGTTGCAATAGAATGTCTCTTTGAAGATACCATCAAAGGCATACCTGTTAGTTATGGCCTCAGCACACCTACCAGGTTTGGTCAGAGGGTCAGATGGGTGCTAGTGAGGGCAGGGTGAAAAAAAGGTGACCATTAGTATACAAAATGGCTGCGATATCTAAAATGGTTGCTGCTTACGCGCACGCAGAGGCCCTTGCTACGCAAGATGGCGCCGGCAATGTTTCACAATCTTCACTTTGCTCTTAACAGTGGCTGTGGCGAACATAAATGAACGCCGCTTATGTATACCTAAAGTTTATCCATTTCCACAGTCCCCAGTTTTAATAATGAGTTAGTTCATTTCTGTTCATATCTGTTGTGATGATGTACAAGTTGACATTATTATACACAAAAGCTAAGTATGCAGTTGGGCTGTCCATTGCGGTCTTTGGTGGCCTATTTGTTTTACAGTCAGATGAAAAAGAATTCTGCTGTCAATACAAACAGTTTCGTCAATAACCTATGCAGTCAATGTAACAAGCGGGGAGACAGTGCATACAAAATGACATTTGTCGTACCATACGTTTGGACCTGGAGATGAGCATAATTCTTAGATGATGCAGTAAATGCATTCTAATAAAAAAAATTTATCATACAAGTTGTTCCGGTAGGATAAGGACCATTAAGTGCATTATTTGAGGTCTCCATGGGGATCCAAACTAGAAAGCATATTCATGAGGACAACTCGTGTTCTACAATTATCATTATACGCAGTTAACTCTTTCTTCTATATTTCTTCGTTACTTATTCATACACAGTAAAAGCGACCGATGTAAGGTTTGAAAGGAAAATCCTTTTTTTTTTTCCAAAAGGGGTATAATCAATGTGAAGTGATTGGGAGAGAAATTCAACCTAATATAAGTGATGGTCAGGGAGTGATAATGTTCAAAGGCTTTTCTTTCCAGTGTCTTTTACAGCAAGCCATCACTGGTAGGCTCCCATCGTTCTCTTCTTTTGTTGGTCCTGTTGAGCACCGGCGGTGGAGCCATGCGTCCAGCTCTGATCCAGATTCCACGTTGCAGGGCGAGATCATTCTTTGCTTCGGACCACAGTCCTTTTTACCCTGTTCCCTAACTAATCTATCATAGGTACCTAAGGCAGGGTACCCGCACCCTATTTTTGATCTGTGAAGTCCATCCCTACTAACCCTATTCTATCTTCGTGCTGTGTTTCTTCATCAAGTCAATTACAAAAACTCCATATGAAAAAAGGGGTGCGTGCTTTGGGAAGTCGAGGGAAGAGAGTGCAGAGTGGGGTCAGATCTGAATGGACCAAGGGGTGGCAGAAATTTCACGCACGTGGGTCCATCATTTAGGCTTAATGGGCTAGGACTTCCGGCACAGGTGGATCAACAGGTTGGGGGCTTCTGGACAGCTCTTCTTTCTATCATTTTCCATGTTGGGAATGGTATCTCGTCCAGCATCTCTTTGCTCTGCGGCTCCACCTTGGTCGAGGTCATAGGTGTTCCATGATCTGCAGCCAGGCTCTGCGTCATGTCCGGCCCCTCTCCCCCGACGACTGCAATATATCTTTAAATAAGTATAAAACTATTTTTAGAGAACAGACAGGGGAAGACGTTTACATAATTTAATTTCTCTCCCAATCCCAAGTAGCTGGGGAGACATTTATTGGTTACTCAAAAATGACGACAGCATGGATACTCTTAATCCTTACATTGGTGCATATTATTAACTCAAGAACCATTACTGTGGTGCAGGTCTGCAAGCATTTCTATGAATTTCCACCATAACTTTTATCTTCGGTGTCCATTCCTTTTACGTTCGCGATTGTGGCAAGAAATCTAATATCTATCAATTATATTGTCTGTCAAATTCAAACCGGCTCCTCCGGCAGAGACTTGTCGTTATAAACTAAATCCTGTTGAGCTATATTTTTCTTCAAGGTCTGCTAACTACGAATAGTGTGATGTGCTTTTATCATGGGCATACAGGTACCCTTCCTAGCTTTTGTTTACCATAACGTACACAGGCTAAGCATTGTTCCATCCTGTCAATGTTCCTTACTTTTAGCAAAAAATGTTGATTTCAGTACTCATTCAGCACGGCTTACTACAACGTTCCTTTCACTTTGGTTTGAATCATTTTTTATAAACATTATTCTTATTTCAGCATTATCCTTTACAACCTAGCTACTTCATTAGTTAATGAGGGACTTGTGATGTCCATTCAACTTATATGTAGGGTGACCGGAATCTTAAAGTAAAAACAACTAGGGACATTTCATAAAATTGGAAGAAGGACTACGATATTACTTCAAGCGATGAGTGCGTTACTTAGCAGAGAGTTACAGAATGGTCAGTAAGAACCTTTATAAATTGCGAATTTTAAACCTGGTAGCTTGTTTGTTAATTAAATCTTTTCTTGAAACAACTGCTAACTCGTGAGCACAGTTGTGCCAGAAAATCACAGATTCGTAATTGCTAAGGTTGGCAGACCTATTCATGGGGTCCACAAACACGGACTAGGCCATGCCTGAAATGTTTGTGTACGGCATACCAATCTATAACACACAAAAGAAACTGTTCCTTTCTAAAAAACGGTAATATGCATTTGTGCTTGACTGCTAAAATACAGTGCCTAGAAATGTTTTTCATATATAATCTAAACAGATGACCGCTGCGTTAGGAGGTTACGAGAGGTTAAAACAGAGCAGGACTTTCCTACAAATGTTCATTCTAATTATATAACTTGTGCAAGGACATCAAACGCTAACATTTAAAACGAGCTTTCTTGCGATGTTTTTCGAGCCCTGGCTTTGGCCATGCAGGCAAATATGTTTAGAGAAGATTTATCTCTCCTTTTTGCCTAATACGTTTATAACTCACTTCTGCCTAATGTTTGACTGGATGGCATTCCTTTGGTGAGGCTCAGGAGCATTTGAAAAACTCCTCTGAAACACGTGGTGTGCAAAACAAAGATTACGATGTTTTAGGACTCCAAGAACCAGAATGCACTTGGGGTTCATAGCTAACCAATTTTGGACTAATGTACTTCTTTGGGAACCTTACAACTGTAATATAAACAAAAATTTCTAGTTTGAAAAAGGCGCGCTTTTGCTCCTTCGAGGGAGCTGCTAAGTAAAAGAGGTTCGAACTTCGAACTACTGTCCTCTTCATTGATATATCTAAATGTCAGGATCTTTAACAATTGTTTACGTTGTAGGAGTGAAAAATAGACAGATCTTGACTATTCTTTTGACGTTGTTTTATCGTACTGTATCTTTTTAACTTTTTAGAATCGAGTTACTTCATTTAACTGGCCATTTAAATTTGAGTTTCTTCTTTGCGTATTTGTTCGACAATTGGTCATACATTATTTATTTATTTATTTTAACATATTTGAAGGGCGCACAGCTACTCAGATGAGTGTCCCGGCGCTAACGGACAGAGCGAATAGGAGGAGGCACAGGTGCGGGGTAGAGTCCGAGTTACTGCTGGAACAACCATTTCTTCAGTAGTTTCCTGAAGTGCAGAATATCAAGCGCTTGCCTGACTGTTATAGGAAGTTCATTCCAGAGGTTAGCGACCTGGACTTGGAAGGAGCGCCCTCCCAAGCGGGCACGGTTGAATTTAGGCACACTCAGCCTATGTTGGTGAGATGATCTGAGTGCTCTACCAGGTATGTAGTAGCTCACTCTTTTCCTAAGATAGGGGGCCCCAAAACCATGCAGGGCCTTGAAGGCGATGGATAGGGCTTTGAACTTGATTCTGTGTCGGATGGGAAGCCAGTGCAGCTTCTTTAGGTGGGGCGAGATATGTACTCTGGGGCCCAGCATAAGGATGGCTCTTGCGGCCGAATTCTGCACGACCTGGAGTTTTCCGAGGAGGTATTCTGGGAGACCCAAATAGAGGGCATTAGCGTAGTCCAGCCTGGAGGTGATAAGGGCCTGGACCACGAACCTTCTGTGGGAGAGGGACAAAAGGGGAAGAAATCCCCGGAGCATTTTCAGGGTTCCGTAACAGGTGCCCACCACAGCTTGAACTTGGGTCTTCATGTTCAATGTGTTGTCCAGTTTGACCCCTAAGTTTTTGGCTACTCCCACCGAGGTCTGTGGGGGGGACATATCAGGTGGTCACCACTGTCTCCAGACATCCTGGTCCGAGACTCCGAAAAGAATAACTTCGATTTAGCGGAGTTGCACTGAAGCTGGTTGAGACTAAACCAGGAAAAGACCTGTCTTAAACAGTTCCTTATTTTGTCGTCATCCAGAGCCTCTCCCTTCTTACAGGTGAACAGAAGCTGGGTGTCGTCAGCGTAGGATATAATCATGGCTCAATCCGCTTCGGCCAGCAGGGCGAGAGGCGCCATGTAGAGATTAAATAATAATGGGCTCAGGATAGAGCCCTGAGGAACACCCACCTCCGCATGAGGGAGGAGAAAGGTGGGTTCCAGACTTCCTGCCTTCGGTCTTGTAAGAATGAAGAAAACCACTTCAACACCGTGCCCCCCACCCCACAGTCTCTCAGTCTCTATAGGAGTCTCACATGGGGCACGGTGTCGAAAGCTGCAGAAAGATCAAGCAGAATCAGAGCCGCTCTCCCGCCTGCATCAAGGGTCATTTTGATGGATTCAGATATTTCGGGGAGAGCTGATTCAGTGCTAAAGCCAGCTCGGAATCCTGATTGGCTCGTATGGAGACAGTTGTTTGACTCCATAAATTCGGTGGTAACAGAGTTCACATGGTTTTCAATGACCTTAGCAATGGAAGGCAAGAGTGAGATGGGTCTATAGTTAGACACTATTAGAGGATCTGCTGTGGGCTTTTTTAGCAGGGGCAGAATTTTGGCGTGTTTCCAAATGGCTGGGACCTGGTCACTGCTCAGAGATAGGTTCAACACAGTATTGACCTCGGCATTGATCACCTCAGCCACAGATGTCAATGTTTTAGCTGGGCAGGGGTCTAATGGTGAGCCAGATTTTAAATTCTTCATGATTTTCAGGGATTGAGCTAATGTAATGGGGGGGAATTGAAGGAAGGTGGCGGTTCGTAGTAGTTTGACGTGTGGCGGAAATGAGTCAGTGAGTGTCTTAGTAGAGGGGTTGGGGAAAATCTGTATATCGACTATCTTCCTGTGGAAGAAGTCTGCTATTTGGTGTGTCCAGACTTCAGAAACTTCGCAGTTGGAAACAGCTGCTGGCGGTGAGGTGAAGTGTTTGACGATTTTAAATATTTCCTTACTTTTATTGACTGATATGTCAATTTTAGTTTCGAAGAACCGTTTCTTTTCCGCCAGGATTTTCTGGTGGTAGGTTTTTAGTTCTTTTTTGTAGAGGGATTTACTATTGTCCCTAAAGTTTTTCCTCCATGTCCTTTCTAGCTGTTTACAGACACTTTTACATTTGCGTAAGGTTTCATTAAACCACGGTGCAGAACGGTGTATAGTCCGTTGGGACCATAGAGTCTCGGGTGCTATGGTCTCCACTCCCTGTTTTATCCATTTTTCCAGATTGGAGGCATCCAGTTCTAATTTATTACTGCTGACAAACGAGTGCGTTTGCAGTGCGGAGCTGAGGGCCTCTGGAGTAATCTTATGGAGAGCTCTACATTTAAGAAGGGGGGTTTAGTGTTGGTGTGAGCTGGTTTCCTGATTGTAGCCAATGTAATTTTTAGCAGGAAGTGATCCGTCCAGACCAAAGGGGTGGGTTCTTCGGGTTGGCACGGGGTGTTAGAGAAAATTTGGTCTAATATATGTCCCTTCTCATTAGTGGGTCTATTTATGAGGGGAAGCAGGTTCAGAGCGTTAAGGGTCTCACCTAGTAAAATGTTCTCAGCACTCTCCGATTTGTCCATATGGACATTAAAATCTCCTAGGACCAGAAATTGGTTATATTTTAGGGCAAGTGGTGCTATAGTATTGGTGATTGCTTTTAAGAAAGGTCCTGAGTGGCATGGGGGTCTGTTTAATAGAACACCCGCCAGGGATTGATGGGCGGATAATGTGCAGTAGAAACAAAGGCTCTCTGCACCCACGATTTTATCCATGGGGAGAATCTTGGCCGAGATGTCATTTTTAAAGATCATGGCAACGCCCCCACCCTTCCCAGTGATGCGGTCCTTCCTAAGAATGGAGTCGCCCATGGGTACTGCTATTGCCAAGGTGGGGTTGGTGGTGTCGGAGAGCCAGGTTTCCGTTAAGAAAAATATGTCAGGACTTAGCTCTGAGATCAGGTCAGAGATATGCTGGGCGTTTTTGTTAAGAGATCTTACATTGAGCAGGTAAACAGTAAGATTTCCCTGGCTCCTCTTATCTCGTTCCGGCGTGTTAGGCACGGGGTCGGGTGCATTTGCTGAATAGCGGGAGTCAATCCAATTACACATGTTGCAGGACATGATTCGGTTGTCCCCGTCTAACTCGACAAGGTTATAGCATTTATGAGGGGGGGATACTTTCGTAGCGCAACGCTATCCTACCTTAAAGGATTGTCGTGACCTAGACTAAAACCGGTAGCGCTTCCAGTCCCATTCGCCTCCGGGACACGGACGGACGCAAACGGGCTTGCCTTTGGCGCGCCGCCGGCGCGTCCGCTGCGCGGTCGAAAACACATCCGGTTTTATGGGGGTCAGGCTGCTCAACGCTAACCTCCGTAAACTGGATGTGGGCGTATTCTCCCTCCGCAACAATCGACGAAGACGCGGCTGACCGGGGAGAATAGGCAGCAGGTAAGCTGGGCAACGTTTGCAAAGTACAATTGGACATAAAAAGATCTCCTGAACGATTCAGGCTTAAACAACCATTTTCCAATAACTTCAGAAAAGACAGGCATGATGGATATCGGTCAAAACAAAGCTCTCAATGAATCCTAAATTCAGACAAGAAGTCTGCATTACCTGTTCTTTATTATTTGCAAATAGTAACCATTGTTCAAAACTACCAATCAATCAATATTTACGATGCTAATTCCATGTTTCTTGTGAAGGGCTATTCCTAGCGTTTCCATTTTAGCAGGGTCAAAAGATCCTATCAGTGGCCTACTGATTTTCTCGATTTTTCCTAGTGAGTTTTATGCCATAGTTTGCTAAAAGCTACAGCGATTAATCTGTATTTCACATACATGTCCTTTTTATCAGGGGTGCCCTCCCGTGGAGCTGGATGACTGACCTCTAATAAACGGTACGTCCAAAACAATCAAAAATTTTGAGAAGACAGGCATGACGTACAAGCGGCCAATATAAATATCTCAATAGGTCGTGGACAAAGGTCCGCACTACCTGCCCTTTCCTGTCTGCAAAGATAGAGTATGAATATTCCTATTCTTCGTTGTTTGCAAGCAGGGAATGTCTCAAAGAACAAAATAACCAAAGATCCAAATAACCAAATAACCAAAGAACCAAAGAGCGTAATACTAGTATTCAATCCAAACAATTCCAAGACAATCAATCAAACAATCAAATATCAGTCGTTTTTCATGACCTTACCCGGATCGTATGGACAGTTCTTCGCCTTCCCCTTCCAGCGCCCCATCGTCCTCTTACTCCAATTTTACCGCGGCACTCCTGTGGGATCCCAGTCAGGACCCCAGGTCACTCGAGAGAGGTCCGTTCGGAACCGGTGAATTTCAGGTTAATCGGCAGCCCAGACGAGGGTCTTTTTCGGGCAGGTGCACTCCAATCGTTTAGATGTTCACTCCGTCGTTAGGACCTCTCTACCGGACCCAAGTGTCGCTGATGGGTGCCACATTGGGAGACAAAACAGCGTTTCTCTTGGTAATACCAAAGCTGCCCAGCGCAACATCCCTCTGATTCCCTTTAATAATAGTTACCAAAATAAAGAGGCAGGCATAGAAAAAACTGGAAGTCAAGAACAGGTTTATTACTCCAGAAGAGAACACATCAACTCGGACATGCAGAATGTCTTTGGGAGGTGTTCTAACTGCATCTCATTTTGGCTCTTCCTTTTATACAGATTTTACACAATGCATTGTTGTCATGTCAGCCCACCTTTGTTATATCAACATGTTTATACAAGATTTGAGTCCCCGCTCCAAGCGTGTTGTCATACAAGCCCCACTGTTATTCTCCTCCCACCCGTGTCAAACAGACAATATTATGGTATAACAGGGCCTTGCTTCAGGGTCTAAAACATATGAGACCGGCCAGATCTAAGAGTCTGTTCCGTTGATAAAACAGGTCCCATTGTTGGTGAAGAAAAGTCTTGCTGTTTGCGGTGCAATAAACCATGTCTGCAAGGGTCATCTTAGTATCTGAAATCTTTGGTTAGTACACAAGTGTGGGGAGGGGAGAAGAATGCAAAAGTTCTAAAGTTCAATAGTTATCGAGGACAGGAAGAGGTGGTGGTTTAGCCAAAGGACGCAATGGGTTGTTATGGCAATAGAATGTCTCTTTGAAGATACCATCAAAGGCATGCCTGTTATTTATGGCCTCAGCACACCTACCAGGTTTGGTCAGAGGGTCAGATGGGTGCTAGTGAGGGCAGGGTGAGAAAAAGCTGACCTCTAGAATGCAAAAAAGCTGGGATATCTAAAATGGTTGCTGCTTACGTGCACGCAGATGCCCTTGTTACGCAAGATGGCGCCGGCAATTTTTCACGATCTTCACTTTGCTCTTAACAGTGGCTGTGGTGAACATAAATGAACGCCGCTTATGTATACCTAATGTTTATCGATTTCCACAGCTTGGTTTCAGACAGTGGGTTTATTACAGGGCAGAGTGGATTATTCCTCAGTTTAAGTATCTCATTGCCACTATAGATCAACCTAGCTGGGTTTTCCTTTATTTAGGCTGGGATTCTGGCCCAAGGCCCGGGCCAGGTGGGGACGGGCGCAGACGGGCTTGCCTTTTGGCGCGCCAAAGGTGCGCCCGCTGTGCGTGTCCGCTGAGCGTCCATTCTATCATTGGTTAAGTAGCTTCTGAGCCGTGGGCAGCTCACCACCGAAGACGGCTCCTCCTGGAAGTGAGTCAGTGCTGGTGGCGCCCTCCGTACAAGCGGCACTTGCCGTAACGGACAGGGGTGCAATGGCGCAAGAGCAGCTTCAGGGGCAAGTTTGCAGCGATAATGACGTGACTAAAATCAATGTTGTGCAAAGTTGTGCAGTTTAAAATTGGCAGCAGGGTTTAAAATGGTGAACTTTGGCATCAGCGTTGTTTCAATGCTTGCAGCTTGTCAAATGAGTCCGATTCAGAGCTACGGCAGTCTTAGACAAGCAGACTCCGTGTCCGCTCAGTCAGCGAAATAAGTAGGCTCTGAGACCTGGGCAACTAGACTTCTCACCACCAGAGACGGCTCCTCCCGGAAGTGAGTCAGTGCTGGTGGTGCCCTCTGCACCCTCCGTGCAAGCGGGACTTGCCATGACGGACCTGGGTGCAATGGTGCGAGAGCAGCTTCAGGTGCTAGTTTGCAGCGATAATGAGGTGACTAAAATCAATGTTGTGCAAAGTTGTGCAGTTTAAAATTGGCATCAGCGATTAAAAAGGTGAACTTTGGCATCAGCGTTATTTCAATGCTTACAGCGTGTCAAATGAGTCTGATTCAGAGCTACGGCAGTGTTAGACAAGCAGACTCTGTTTTCGCTCTGTCAGCACAATAAGTAGGCGCTGAGCCGTGGGCACCTAGACCGCTCAACACCGGAGACGGCTCCTCCTGGAGGTGAGTCAGTGCTGGTGGCGCCCTCCGCACCCTCTGTACAAGCGGCACTTGCCGTGACGGACCAGGGTGCAATGGCGCGAGAGCAGCTTCAGGTGCAAGTTTGCAGCGATAATGAGGTGACTAAAATCAATGTTTTGCAAAGTTGTGCAGTTTAAAATTGGCAGCAGCGATTAAAAAGGTGAACTTTGGCATCAGTGTTATTTCAATGCTTACAGCGTGTCAAATGAGTCCGATTCAGAGCTACGGCAGTCTTAGACAAGCAGACTCCGTGTGCGCTCTGTCAGCGCAATAGTAGGCTCTGAGCCGTGGGCAACTAGACCGCTCACCACCGGAGATGGCTCCTTCTGGAAGTGAGTCAGTGCCGGTGGCGCCCTCCGCACTCTCCATACAAGCGGCACTTGCCTTGACGGACCGGGCTGCAACGGCACGAGAGCAGCTTCAGCTGTTAGTTTGCAGCGATAATGAGGTGGCTAAAATCAATGCTGTGCAAAGTTGTGCAGTTTAAAATTCTGCTGCAGCGATTAAAAAGGTGAACTTTGGCATCAGCGTTATTTCAATGCTTACAGCGTGTCAATTGAGTCCGATTCAGAGCTACGGCAGTCTTCGACAAGCAGACTCCGTGTCCGCTCTGTCAACGCAATAAGTAGACTCTGAGCCGTGGGCAACTAGACCGCTCACCACCGAAGACGGCTCCTCCCGGAGGTAAGTCAGTGCTGGTGGCCCCTCCGCACCCTCCGTACAAGCGGCTCTAGCCGTGACGGACCAGGATGCAATGGCGCGAGAGCAGTTTCAGGTGCAAGTTTGCAGCGATAATGAGGTGACTAAAATCAATGTTGTGCAAAGTTGTGCAGTTTAAAATTGGCAGCAGCGATTAAAAAGGGGAACTTTGGCATCAGCATTATCTCAATGCTTACAGTGTGTCAAATGAGTCTGATTCAGAGCTATGGCAGTCTTAGAAAAGCAGACTCCGTGTCTGCTCTGTCAGCGCAATAAGTAGGCTCTGAGACGTGGGCAACTAGAACGCTCACCACCCGAGACGGCTCCGCCCCCGGAAGTGAATCAGTGCTGATAGCGCCCTCCGCACCCTCCGTACAAGCGGCACTTGCCGTGACGAACCGGGGTGCAATGGCGCGAGAGCAGCTTCAGGTGCAAGTTTGCAGCGATAATGAGGTGACTAAAATCAATGTTGTGCAAAGTTGTGCAGTTTAAAATTGGCAGCAGCGATTAAAAAGGTGAACTTTGGCATCAGTGTTATTTCAATGCTTACAGCGTGTCAAATGAGTCCGATTCAGAGCTACAGCAGTCTTAGACAAGCAGACTCCGTGTGCGCTCTGTCAGCGCAATAAGTAGGCTCTGAGCCGTGGTCAACTAGACCGCTCACCACCGGAGATGGCTCCTTCTGGAAGTGAGTCAGTGCCGGTGGCGCCCTCCGCACCCTCCGTACAAGCGGCACTAGTCGTGACGGACCGGGGTGCAATGGCGCGAGAGCAGCTTCAGGTGCAAGTTTGCAACGATAATGAGGTGACTAAAATCAATGTTGTGAAAAGTTGTGCAGTTTAAAATTGGCAGCAGCGATGATTAAAAAGGTGAACTTTGGCATCAGTGTTATTTCAATGCTTACAGCGTGTCAAATGAGTCCGATTCAGAGCTACGGCAGTCTTAGACAAGCAGACTCCGTGTGCGCTCTGTCAGCGCAATAGGTAAGTTCTGAGCCGTGGGCAACTAGACCGCTCACCACCGGAGATGGCTTCTTCTGGAAGTGAGTCAGTGCCGGGGGCGCCCTCCGCACCCTCCGTACAAGCGGCACTTGCCGTGACGGACCGGGGTGCAATGGCGCGAGAGCAGCTTCAGGTGCAAGTTTGCAACGATAATGAGGTGACTAAAATCAATGTTGTGAAAAGTTGTGCAGTTTAAAATTGGCAGCAGCGATGATTAAAAAGGTGAACTTTGGCATCAGTGTTATTTCAATGCTTACAGCGTGTCAAATGAGTCCGATTCAGAGCTACGGCAGTCTTAGACAAGCAGACTCCGTGTGCGCTCTGTCAGCGCAATAGGTAAGTTCTGAGCCGTGGGCAACTAGACCGCTCACCACCGGAGATGGCTTCTTCTGGAAGTGAGTCAGTGCCGGGGGCGCCCTCCGCACCCTCCGTACAAGCGGCACTTGCCGTGACGGACCGGGGTGCAATGGCGCGAGAGCAGCTTCAGGTGCAAGTTTGCAACGATAATGAGGTGACTAAAATCAATGTTGTGCAAAGCTGTGCAGTTTAAAATTGGCAGCAGCGATTAAAAAGGTGAACTTTGGCATTAGAGTTATTTCAATGCTTACAGCGTGTCAAATGAGTCTGATTCAGAGCTATGGCAGTCTTAGACAAGCAGACTCCGAGTCCGCTCTGTCAGCACAATAAGTAGGCTCTGAGACGTGGGCAACTAGACCGCTCACCACCCGAGATGGCTCCGCCCCCGGAAAGGAGTCAGTGCTGGTAGCGCCCTCCACACCCTCCGTACAAGCGGCACTTGCCGTGACGGACCGGGGTGCAATGGCGCGAGAGCAGCTTCAGGTGCAAGTTTGCAGCGATAATGAGGTGGCTAAAATCAATGTTGTGCAAAGTTGTGCAGTTTAAAATTCGCAGCAGCGATTAAAAAGGGGAACTTTGGCATCAGCATTATTTCAATGCTTACAGCGTCTCAAATGAGTCTGGTTCAGAGCTACGGCAGTCTTAGACAAGCAAACTCCGTGTCCGCTCTGTAATCTCAATAAGTAGTCTATGACCCGTGGGCAACTAGACCGCTCACCACCGGAGACGGCTCCTCCTGGAAGTGAGTCAGTGCTGGTGGTGCCCTCTGCACCCTCCGTACAAGCGGCACTAGTCGTGACGGACCGGGGTGCAATGGCGCGAGAGCAGCTTCAGGTGCAAGTTTGCAACGATAATGAGGTGACTAAAATCAATGTTGTGAAAAGTTGTGCAGTTTAAAATTGGCAGCAGCGATGATTAAAAAGGTGAACTTTGGCATCAGTGTTATTTCAATGCTTACAGCGTGTCAAATGAGTCCGATTCAGAGCTACGGCAGTCTTAGACAAGCAGACTCCGAGTCCGCTCTGTCAGCGCAATAAGTAGGCTCTGAGACGTGGGCAACTAGACCGCTCACCACCCGAGACGGCTCCGCCCCCGGAAGTGAGTCAGTGCTGGTAGCGCCCTCCACACCCTCCGTACAAGCGGCACTTGCCGTGACGGACCGGGGTGCAATGGCGCGAGAGCAGCTTCAGGTGCAAGTTTGCAGCGATAATGAGGTGACTAAAATCAATGTTGTGCAAAGTTGTGCAGTTTAAAATTGGCAGCAGCGATTAAAAAGGTGAACTTTGGCATCAGTGTTATTTCAATGCTTACAGCGTGTCAAATGAGTCCGATTCAGAGCTACAGCAGTCTTAGACAAGCAGACTCCGTGTGCGCTCTGTCAGCGCAATAAGTAGGCTCTGAGCCGTGGTCAACTAGACCGCTCACCACCGGAGATGGCTCCTTCTGGAAGTGAGTCAGTGCCCGTGGCGCCCTCCGCACCCTCCGTACAAGCGGCACTAGTCGTGACGGACCGGGGTGCAATGGCGCGAGAGCAGCTTCAGGTGCAAGTTTGCAACGATAATGAGGTGACTAAAATCAATGTTGTGAAAAGTTGTGCAGTTTAAAATTGGCAGCAGCGATGATTAAAAAGGTGAACTTTGGCATCAGTGTTATTTCAATGCTTACAGCGTGTCAAATGAGTCCGATTCAGAGCTACGGCAGTCTTAGACAAGCAGACTCCGTGTGCGCTCTGTCAGCGCAATAGGTAAGTTCTGAGCCGTGGGCAACTAGACCGCTCACCACCGGAGATGGCTCCTTCTGGAAGTGAGTCAGTGCCGGGGGCGCCCTCCGCACCCTCCGTACAAGCGGCACTTGCCGTGACGGACCGGGGTGCAATGGCGCGAGAGCAGCTTCAGGTGCAAGTTTGCAACGATAATGAGGTGACTAAAATCAATGTTGTGCAAAGTTGTGCAGTTTAAAATTGGCAGCAGCGATTAAAAAGGTGAACTTTGGCATTAGAGTTATTTCAATGCTTACAGCGTGTCAAATGAGTCTGATTCAGAGCTATGGCAGTCTTAGACAAGCAGACTCCGAGTCCGCTCTGTCAGCGCAATAAGTAGGCTCTGAGACGTGGGCAACTAGACCGCTCACCACCCGAGATGGCTCCGCCCCCGGAAGTGAGTCAGTGCTGGTAGCGCCCTCCACACCCTCCGTACAAGCGGCACTTGCCGTGACGGACCGGGGTGCAATGGCGCGAGAGCAACTTCAGGTGCAAGTTTGCAACGATAATGAGGTGACTAAAATCAATGTTGTGCAAAGTTGTGCAGTTTAAAATTGGCAGCAGCGATTAAAAAGGTGAACTTTGGCATCAGCGTTATTTCAATGCTTACAGCATGTCAAATGAGTCCGATTCAGAGCTACGGCAGTCTTAGACAAGCAGACTCCGTGTCCGCTCTGTCAGCGCAATAAGTAGGCTCTGAGACATGGGCAACTAGACCGCTCACCACCCGAGACGGCTCCGTCCCCGGAAGTGAATCAGTGCTGACAGCGCCCTCCACACCCTCCGTACAAGCGGCACTTGCCGTGACGGACCGGGGTGCAATGGCGCGAGAGCAGCTTCAGGTGCAAGTTTGCAGCGATAATGAGTTGGCTAAAATCAATGTTGTGCAAAGTTGTGCAGTTTAAAATTCGCAGCAGCGATTAAAAAGGGGAACTTTGGCATCAGCATTATTTCAATGCTTACAGCGTGTCAAATGAGTCTGGTTCAGAGCTACGGCAGTCTTAGACAAGCAGACTCCGTGCCCGCTCTGTAATCTCAATAAGTAGTCTATGACCCGTGGGCAACTAGACCGCTCACCACCGGAGACGGCTCCTCCTGGAAGTGAGTCAGTGCTGGTGGTGCCCTCTGCACCCTCCGTACAAGCGGCACTTGCCGTGACAGACCAGGGTGCAATGGCGCGAGAGCAGTTTCAGGTGCAAGTTTGCAGCGATCGTGAGGTGACTAAAATCAATGTTGTGCAAAGTTGTGCAGTTTAAAATTGGCAGCAGCGATTAAAAAGGTGAACTTTGGCATCAGTGTTATTTCAATGCTTACAGCGTGTCAAATGAGTCCGATTCAGAGCTACAGCAGTCTTAGACAAGCAGACTCCGTGTGCGCTCTGTCAGCGCAATAAGTAGGCTCTGAGCCGTGGTCAACTAGACCACTCACCACCGGAGATGGCTCCTTCTGGAAGTGAGTCAGTGCCGGTGGCGCCCTCCGCACCCTCCGTACAAGCGGCACTAGTCGTGACGGACCGGGGTGCAATGGCGCGAGAGCAGCTTCAGGTGCAAGTTTGCAACGATAATGAGGTGACTAAAATCAATGTTGTGAAAAGTTGTGCAGTTTAAAATTGGCAGCAGCGATGATTAAAAAGGTGAACTTTGGCATCAGTGTTATTTCAATGCTTACAGCGTGTCAAATGAGTCCGATTCAGAGCTACGGCAGTCTTAGACAAGCAGACTCCGTGTGCGCTCTGTCAGCGCAATAGGTAGGTTCTGAGCCGTGGGCAACTAGACCGCTCTCCACCGGAGATGGCTCCTTCTGGAAGTGAGTCAGTGCCGGGGGCGCCCTCCGCACCCTCCGTACAAGCGGCACTTGCCGTGACGGACCGGGGTGCAATGGCGCGAGAGCAGCTTCAGGTGCAAGTTTGCAACGATAATGAGGTGACTAAAATCAATGTTGTGCAAAGTTGTGCAGTTTAAAATTGGCAGCAGCGATTAAAAAGGTGAACTTTGGCATTAGAGTTATTTCAATGCTTACAGCGTGTCAAATGAGTCTGATTCAGAGCTATGGCAGTCTTAGACAAGCAGACTCCGAGTCCGCTCTGTCAGCGCAATAAGTAGGCTCTGAGACGTGGGCAACTAGACCGCTCACCACCCGAGACGGCTCCGCCCCCGGAAGTGAGTCAGTGCTGGTAGCGCCCTCCACACCCTCCGTACAAGCGGCACTTGCCGTGACGGACCGGGGTGCAATGGCGCGAGAGCAACTTCAGGTGCAAGTTTGCAACGATAATGAGGTGACTAAAATCAATGTTGTGCAAAGTTGTGCAGTTTAAAATTGGCAGCAGCGATTAAAAAGGTGAACTTTGGCATCAGCGTTATTTCAATGCTTACAGCATGTCAAATGAGTCCGATTCAGAGCTACGGCAGTCTTAGACAAGCAGACTCCGTGTCCGCTCTGTCAGCGCAATAAGTAGGCTCTGAGACGTGGGCAACTAGACCGCTCACCACCCGAGACGGCTCCGTCCCCGGAAGTGAATCAGTGCTGATAGCGCCCTCCACACCCTCCGTACAAGCGGCACTTGCCGTGACGGACCGGGGTGCAATGGCGCGAGAGCAGCTTCAGGTGCAAGTTTGCAGCGATAATGAGGTGGCTAAAATCAATGTTGTGCAAAGTTGTGCAAAGTTGTGCAGTTTAAAATTCGCAGCAGCGATTAAAAAGGGGAACTTTGGCATCAGCATTATTTCAATGCTTACAGCGTGTCAAATGAGTCTGGTTCAGAGCTACGGCAGTCTTAGACAAGCAGACTCCGTGTCCGCTCTGTAATCTCAATAAGTAGTCTATGACCCGTGGGCAACTAGACCGCTCACCACCGGAGACGGCTCCTCCTGGAAGTGAGTCAGTGCTGGTGGTGCCCTCTGCACCCTCCGTACAAGCAGCACTTGCCGTGACAGACCAGGGTGCAATGGCGCGAGAGCAGTTTCAGGTGCAAGTTTGCAGCGATAGTGAGGTGACTAAAATCAATGTTGTGCAAAGTTGTGCAGTTTAAAATTGGCAGCAGCGATTAAAAAGGTGAACTTTGGCATCAGTGTTATTTCAATGCTTACAGCGTGTCAAATGAGTCCGATTCAGAGCTACAGCAGTCTTAGACAAGCAGACTCCGTGTGCGCTCTGTCAGCGCAATAAGTAGGCTCTGAGCGGTGGTCAACTAGACCGCTCACCACCGGAGATGGCTCCTTCTGGAAGTGAGTCAGTGCCGGTGACGCCCTCCGCACCCTCCGTACAAGCGGCACTAGTCCTGACGGACCGGGGTGCAATGGCGCGAGAGCAGCTTCAGGTGCAAGTTTGCAACGATAATGAGGTGACTAAAATCAATGTTGTGAAAAGTTGTGCAGTTTAAAATTGGCAGCAGCGATGATTAAAAAGGTGAACTTTGGCATCAGTGTTATTTCAATGCTTACAGCGTGTCAAATGAGTCCGATTCAGAGCTACGGCAGTCTTAGACAAGCAGACTCCGTGTGCGCTCTGTCAGTGGAATAAGTAGTTTCTGAGCCGTGGGCAACTAGACCACTCACCACCGGAGATGGCTCCTTCTGGAAGTGAGTCAGTGCCGGTGGCGCCCTCCGCACCCTCCGTACAAGCGGCACTTGCCGTGACGGACCGGGGTGCAATGGCGCGAGAGCAGCTTCAGGTGCAAGTTTGCAACGATAATGAGGTGACTAAAATCAATGTTGTGCAAAGTTGTGCAGTTTAAAATTGGCAGCAGCGATTAAAAAGGTGAACTTTGGCATTAGAGTTATTTCAATGCTTACAGCGTGTCAAATGAGTCTGATTCAGAGCTATGGCAGTCTTAGACAAGCAGACTCCGTGTCCGCTCTGTCAGCGCAATAAGTAGGCTCTGAGACGTGGGCAACTAGACCGCTCACCACCCGAGACGGCTCCGCCCCTGGAAGTGAGTCAGTGCTGGTAGCGCCCTCCACACCCTCCGTACAAGCGGCACTTGCCGTGATGGACCGGGGTGCAATGGCACGAGAGCAGCTTCAGGTGTAAGTTTGCAACGATAATGAGGTGGCTAAAATCAATGTTGTGCAAAGTTGTGCAGTTTAAAATTCGCAGCAGTGATTAAAAAGGTGAACCTTGGCATCAGCGTTATTTCAATGCTTACAGCTTGTCAAATGAGTCTGATTCAGAGCTACGGCAGTCTTAGACAAGCAGACTCCGTGTCCGCTCTGTCAGGGCAATAAGAAGGCTCTGAGCCGTGGGCAACTAGACCGCTCACCACCGAAGACGGCTCCTCCCGGAGGTGAGTCAGTGCTGGTGGCGCCCTCCGCACCCTCCGTACAAGCGGCACTTGCCGTGTCGGACCAGGGTGCAATGGCGCGAGAGCAGTTTCAGGTGCAAGTTTGCAGCGATAATGAGGTGACTAAAATCAATGTTGTGCAAAGTTGTGCAGTTTAAAATTGGCAGCAGCGATTACAAAGGGGAACTTTGGCATCAGCATTATTTCAATGCTTACAGCGTGTCAAATGAGTCTGGTTCAGAGCTATGGCAGTCTTAGAAAAGCAGACTCCGTGTCCGCTCTGTCAGCGCAATAAGTAGGCTCTGAGACGTGGGCAACTAGACCGCTCACCACCCGAGACGGCTCCGCCCCCGGAAGTGAATCAGGGCTGATAGCGCCCTCCACACCCTCCGTACAAGCGGCACTTGCCGTGACGGACCGGGGTGCAATGGCGCGAGAGCAGCTTCAGGTGCAAGTTTGCAGCGATAATGAAGTGGCTAAAATCAATGTTGTGCCAAGTTGTGCAGTTTAAAATTCGCAGCAGCGATTAAAAAGGTGAACTTTGGCATCAGCGTTATTTCAATGCTTACAGCATGTCAAATGAGTCCGATTCAAAGCTACGGCAGTCTTAGACAAGCAGACTCCGTGTCCGCTCTGTCAGCGCAATAAGTAGGCTCTGAGCCGTGGGCAACTAAACCGCTCGCCACCGAAGACGGCTCCTCCCGGAGGTGAGTCAGTGCTGGTGGCGCCCTCCGCACCCTCCGTACAAGCGGCACTTGCCGTGTCGGACCAGGGTGCAATGGCGCGAGAGCAGTTTCAGGTGCAAGTTTGCAGCGATAATGAGGTGACTAAAATCAATGTTGTGCAAAGTTGTGCAGTTTAAAATTGGCAGCAGCGATTAAAAAGGGGAACTTTGGCATCAGCATTATTTCAATGCTTACAGCGTGTCAAATGAGTCTGGTTCAGAGCTATGGCAGTCTTAGAAAAGCAGACTCCGTGTCCGCTCTGTCAGCGCAATAAGTAGGCTCTGAGACGTGGGCAACTAGACCGCTCACCACCCGAGACGGCTCCGCCCCCGGAAGTGAATCAGGGCTGATAGCGCCCTCCACACCCTCCGTACAAGCGGCACTTGCCGTGACGGACCGGGGTGCAATGGCGCGAGAGCAGCTTCAGGTGCAAGTTTGCAGCGATAATGAGGTGGCTAAAATCAATGTTGTGCAAAGTTGTGCAGTTTAAAATTCGCAGCAGCGATTAAAAAGGGGAACTTTGGCATTAGCATTATTTCAATGCTTACAGCGTGTCAAATTAGTCTGGTTCAGAGCTACGGCAGTCTTAGACAAGCAGACTCCGTGTCCGCTCTGTAATCTCAATAAGTAGTCTATGACCCGTGGGCAACTAGACCGCTCACCACCGGAGACGGCTCCTCCTGGAAGTGAGTCAGTGCTGGTGGTGCCCTCTGCACCCTCCGTACAAGCGTCACTTGCCGTGACAGACCAGGGTGCAATGGCGCGAGAGCAGTTTCAGGTGCAAGTTTGCAGCGATAGTGAGGTGACTAAAATCAATGTTGTGCAAAGTTGTGCAGTTTAAAATTGGCAGCAGCGATTAAAAAGGTGAACTTTGGCATCAGTGTTATTTCAATGCTTACAGCGTGTCAAATGAGTCCGATTCAGAGCTACAGCAGTCTTAGACAAGCAGACTCTGTGTGCGCTCTGTCAGCGCAATAAGTAGGCTCTGAGCCGTGGTCAACTAGACCGCTCACCACCGGAGATGGCTCCTTCTGGAAGTGAGTCAGTGCCGGTGACGCCCTCCGCACCCTCCGTACAAGCGGCACTAGTCGTGACGGACCGGGGTGCAATGGCGCGAGAGCAGCTTCAGGTGCAAGTTTGCAACGATAATGAGGTGACTATAATCAATGTTGTGAAAAGTTGTGCAGTTTAAAATTGGCAGCAGCGATGATTAAAAAGGTGAACTTTGGCATCAGTGTTATTTCAATGCTTACAGCGTGTCAAATGAGTCCGATTCAGAGCTACGGCAGTCTTAGACAAGCAGACTCTGTGTGCGCTCTGTCAGCGGAATAAGTAGGTTCTGAGCCGTGGGCAACTAGACCGCTCACCACCGGAGATGGCTCCTTCTGGAAGTGAGTCAGTGCCGGTGGCGCCCTCCGCACCCTCCGTACAAGCGGCACTTGCCGTGACGGACCGGGGTGCAATGGCGCGAGAGCAGCTTCAGGTGCAAGTTTGCAACGATACTGAGGTGACTAAAATCAATGTTGTGCAAAGTTGTGCAGTTTAAAATTGGCAGCAGCGATTGAAAAGGTGAACTTTGGCATTAGAGTTATTTCAATGCTTACAGCGTGTCAAATGAGTCTGATTCAGAGCTATGGCAGTCTTAGACAAGCAGACTCCGTGTCCGCTCTGTCAGCGCAATAAGTAGGCTCTGAGACGTGGGCAACTAGACCGCTCACCACCCGAGACGGCTCCGCCCCTGGAAGTGAGTCAGTGCTGGTAGCGCCCTCCACACCCTCCGTACAAGCGGCACTTGCCGTGATGGACCGGGGTGCAATGGCACGAGAGCAGCTTCAGGTGTAAGTTTGCAACGATAATGAGGTGGCTAAAATCAATGTTGTGCAAAGTTGTGCAGTTTAAAATTCGCAGCAGCGATTAAAAAGGTGAACTTTGGCATCAGCGTTATTTCAATGCTTACAGCGTGTCAAATGAGTCTGATTCAGAGCTACGGCAGTCTTAGACAAGCAGACTCCGTGTCCGCTCTGTCAGGGCAATAAGAAGGCTCTGAGCCGTGGGCAACTAGACCGCTCACCACCGAAGACGGCTCCTCCCGGAGGTGAGTCAGTGCTGGTGGCGCCCTCCGCACCCTCCGTACAAGCGGCACTTGCCGTGTCGGACCAGGGTGCAATGGCGCGAGAGCAGTTTCAGGTGCAAGTTTGCAGCGATAATGAGGTGACTAAAATCAATGTTGTGCAAAGTTGTGCAGTTTAAAATTGGCAGCAGCGATTACAAAGGGGAACTTTGGCATCAGCATTATTTCAATGCTTACAGCGTGTCAAATGAGTCTGGTTCAGAGCTATGGCAGTCTTAGAAAAGCAGACTCCGTGTCCGCTCTGTCAGCGCAATAAGTAGGCTCTGAGACGTGGGCAACTAGACCGCTCACCACCCGAGACGGCTCCGCCCCCGGAAGTGAATCAGGGCTGATAGCGCCCTCCACACCCTCCGTACAAGCGGCACTTGCCGTGACGGACCGGGGTGCAATGGCGCGAGAGCAGCTTCAGGTGCAAGTTTGCAGCGATAATGAAGTGGCTAAAATCAATGTTGTGCCAAGTTGTGCAGTTTAAAATTCGCAGCAGCGATTAAAAAGGTGAACTTTGGCATCAGCGTTATTTCAATGCTTACAGCATGTCAAATGAGTCCGATTCAAAGCTACGGCAGTCTTAGACAAGCAGACTCCGTGTCCGCTCTGTCAGCGCAATAAGTAGGCTCTGAGCCGTGGGCAACTAAACCGCTCGCCACCGAAGACGGCTCCTCCCGGAGGTGAGTCAGTGCTGGTGGCGCCCTCCGCACCCTCCGTACAAGCGGCACTTGCCGTGACGGACCGGGGTGCAATGGCGCGAGAGCAGCTTCAGGTGCAAGTTTGCAACGATAATGAGGTGACTAAAATCAATGTTGTGCAAAGTTGTGCAGTTTAAAATTGTCAGCAGCGATTAAAAAGGTGAACTTTGGCATCAGTGTTATTTCAATGCTTACAGCGTGTCAAATGAGTCCGATTCAGAGCTACAGCAGTCTTAGACAAGCAGACTCCGTGTGCGCTCTGTCAGCGCAATAAGTAGGCTCTGAGCCGTGGTCAACTAGACCGCTCACCACCGGAGATGGCTCCTTCTGGAAGTGAGTCAGTGCCGGTGACGCCCTCCGCACCCTCCGTACAAGCGGCACTTGCCGTGACGGACCGGGGTGCAATGGCTCGAGAGCAGCTTCAGGTGCAAGTTTGCAGCGATAATGAGGTGACTAACATCAATGTTGTGCAAAGTTGTGCAGTTTAAAATTGGCAGCAGCGATTAAAAAGGTGAACTTTGGCATCAGCATTATTTCAATGCTTACAGCGTGTCAAATGAGTCTGATTCCGAGCTACGGCAGTCTTAGACAAGCAGACTCCGTGTCCGCTCTGTTATCTCAATAAGTAGTCTATGACCCGTGGACAACTAGACCGCTCACCACCGGAGATGGCTCCTCCTGGAAGTGAGTCTGGTGGTGCCCTCTGCACCCTCCGTACAAGCGGCACTTGCCGTGACGGACCAGGGTGCAATGGCGCGAGAGCAGCTTCAGGTGCAAGTTTGCAGCGATAATGAGGTGACTGAAATCAATGTTGTGCAAAGTTGTGCAGTTTAAAATTGGCAGCAGCGATTAAAAAGGTGAACTTTGGCATTAGAGTTATTTCAATGCTTACAGCGTGTCAAATGAGTCTGATTCAGAGCTATGGCAGTCTTAGACAAGCAGACTCCGTGTCCGCTCTGTCAGCGCAATAGGTAGGCTCTGAGACGTGGGCAACTAGACCGCTCACCACCCGAGACGGCTCCGCCCCTGGAAGTGAGTCAGTGCTGGTAGCGCCCTCCACACCCTCCGTACAAGCGGCACTTGCCGTGATGGACCGGGGTGCAATGGCACGAGAGCAGCTTCAGGTGTTAGTTTGCAGCGATAATGAGGTGGCTAAAATCAATGCTGTGCAAAGTTGTGCAGTTTAAAATTCTGCTGCAGCGATTAAAAAGGGGAACTTTGGCATCAGCATTATTTCAATGCTTACAGCGTGTCAAATGAGTCTGGTTCAGAGCTACGGCAGTCTTAGACAAGCAGACTCCGTGTCCGCTCTGTAATCTCAATAAGTAGTCTATGACCCGTGGGCAACTAGACCGCTCACCACCGGAGACGGCTCCTCCTGGAAGTGAGTCAGTGCTGGTGGTGCCCTCTGCACCCTCCGTACAAGCAGCACTTGCCGTGACAGACCAGGGTGCAATGGCGCGAGAGCAGTTTCAGGTGCAAGTTTGCAGCGATAGTGAGGTGACTAAAATCAATGTTGTGCAAAGTTGTGCAGTTTAAAATTGGCAGCAGCGATTAAAAAGGTGAACTTTGGCATCAGTGTTATTTCAATGCTTACAGCGTGTCAAATGAGTCCGATTCAGAGCTACAGCAGTCTTAGACAAGCAGACTCCGTGTGCGCTCTGTCAGCGCAATAAGTAGGCTCTGAGCCGTGGTCAACTAGACCGCTCACCACCGGAGATGGCTCCTTCTGGAAGTGAGTCAGTGCCGGTGACGCCCTCCGCACCCTCCGTACAAGCGGCACTAGTCGTGACGGACCGGGGTGCAATGGCGCGATAGCAGCTTCAGGTGCAAGTTTGCAACGATAATGAGGTGACTAAAATCAATGTTGTGAAAAGTTGTGCAGTTTAAAATTGGCAGCAGCGATGATTAAAAAGGTGAACTTTGGCATCAGTGTTATTTCAATGCTTACAGCGTGTCAAATGAGTCCGATTCAGAGCTATGGCAGTCTTAGACAAGCAGACTCCGTGTCCGCTCTGTCAGCGCAATAAGTAGGCTCTGAGACGTGGGCAACTAGACCGCTCACCACCCGAGACGGCTCCGCCCCTGGAAGTGAGTCAGTGCTGGTAGCGCCCTCCACACCCTCCGTACAAGCGGCACTTGCCGTGATGGACCGGGGTGCAATGGCACGAGAGCAGCTTCAGGTGTAAGTTTGCAACGATAATGAGGTGGCTAAAATCAATGTTGTGCAAAGTTGTGCAGTTTAAAATTCGCAGCAGCGATTAAAAAGGTGAACTTTGGCATCAGCGTTATTTCAATGCTTACAGCGTGTCAAATGAGTCTGATTCAGAGCTACGGCAGTCTTAGACAAGCAGACTCCGTGTCCGCTCTGTCAGGGCAATAAGAAGGCTCTGAGCCGTGGGCAACTAGACCGCTCACCACCGAAGACGGCTCCTCCCGGAGGTGAGTCAGTGCTGGTGGCGCCCTCCGCACCCTCCGTACAAGCGGCACTTGCCGTGTCGGACCAGGGTGCAATGGCGCGAGAGCAGTTTCAGGTGCAAGTTTGCAGCGATAATGAGGTGACTAGAATCAATGTTGTGCAAAGTTGTGCAGTTTAAAATTGGCAGCAGCGATTACAAAGGGGAACTTTGGCATCAGCATTATTTCAATGCTTACAGCGTGTCAAATGAGTCTGGTTCAGAGCTATGGCAGTCTTAGAAAAGCAGACTCCGTGTCCGCTCTGTCAGCGCAATAAGTAGGCTCTGAGACGTGGGCAACTAGACCGCTCACCACCCGAGACGGCTCCGCCCCCGGAAGTGAATCAGGGCTGATAGCGCCCTCCACACCCTCCGTACAAGCGGCACTTGCCGTGACGGACCGGGGTGCAATGGCGCGAGAGCAGCTTCAGGTGCAAGTTTGCAGCGATAATGAAGTGGCTAAAATCAATGTTGTGCCAAGTTGTGCAGTTTAAAATTCGCAGCAGCGATTAAAAAGGTGAACTTTGGCATCAGCGTTATTTCAATGCTTACAGCATGTCAAATGAGTCCGATTCAAAGCTACGGCAGTCTTAGACAAGCAGACTCCGTGTCCGCTCTGTCAGCGCAATAAGTAGGCTCTGAGCCGTGGGCAACTAAACCGCTCGCCACCGAAGACGGCTCCTCCCGGAGGTGAGTCAGTGCTGGTGGCGCCCTCCGCACCCTCCGTACAAGCGGCACTTGCCGTGTCGGACCAGGGTGCAATGGCGCGAGAGCAGTTTCAGGTGCAAGTTTGCAGCGATAATGAGGTGACTAAAATCAATGTTGTGCAAAGTTGTGCAGTTTAAAATTGGCAGCAGCGATTAAAAAGGGGAACTTTGGCATCAGCATTATTTCAATGCTTACAGCGTGTCAAATGAGTCTGGTTCAGAGCTATGGCAGTCTTAGAAAAGCAGACTCCGTGTCCGCTCTGTCAGCGCAATAAGTAGGCTCTGAGACGTGGGCAACTAGACCGCTCACCACCCGAGACGGCTCCGCCCCCGGAAGTGAATCAGGGCTGATAGCGCCCTCCACACCCTCCGTACAAGCGGCACTTGCCGTGACGGACCGGGGTGCAATGGCGCGAGAGCAGCTTCAGGTGCAAGTTTGCAGCGATAATGAGGTGGCTAAAATCAATGTTGTGCAAAGTTGTGCAGTTTAAAATTCGCAGCAGCGATTAAAAAGGGGAACTTTGGCATTAGCATTATTTCAATGCTTACAGCGTGTCAAATTAGTCTGGTTCAGAGCTACGGCAGTCTTAGACAAGCAGACTCCGTGTCCGCTCTGTAATCTCAATAAGTAGTCTATGACCCGTGGGCAACTAGACCGCTCACCACCGGAGACGGCTCCTCCTGGAAGTGAGTCAGTGCTGGTGGTGCCCTCTGCACCCTCCGTACAAGCGTCACTTGCCGTGACAGACCAGGGTGCAATGGCGCGAGAGCAGTTTCAGGTGCAAGTTTGCAGCGATAGTGAGGTGACTAAAATCAATGTTGTGCAAAGTTGTGCAGTTTAAAATTGGCAGCAGCGATTAAAAAGGTGAACTTTGGCATCAGTGTTATTTCAATGCTTACAGCGTGTCAAATGAGTCCGATTCAGAGCTACAGCAGTCTTAGACAAGCAGACTCCGTGTGCGCTCTGTCAGCGCAATAAGTAGGCTCTGAGCCGTGGTCAACTAGACCGCTCACCACCGGAGATGGCTCCTTCTGGAAGTGAGTCAGTGCCGGTGACGCCCTCCGCACCCTCCGTACAAGCGGCACTAGTCGTGACGGACCGGGGTGCAATGGCGCGAGAGCAGCTTCAGGTGCAAGTTTGCAACGATAATGAGGTGACTAAAATCAATGTTGTGAAAAGTTGTGCAGTTTAAAATTGGCAGCAGCGATGATTAAAAAGGTGAACTTTGGCATCAGTGTTATTTCAATGCTTACAGCGTGTCAAATGAGTCCGATTCAGAGCTACGGCAGTCTTAGACAAGCAGACTCTGTGTGCGCTCTGTCAGCGGAATAAGTAGGTTCTGAGCCGTGGGCAACTAGACCGCTCACCACCGGAGATGGCTCCTTCTGGAAGTGAGTCAGTGCCGGTGGCACCCTCCGCACCCTCCGTACAAGCGGCACTTGCCGTGACGGACCGGGGTGCAATGGCGCGAGAGCAGCTTCAGGTGCAAGTTTGCAACGATAATGAGGTGACTAAAATCAATGTTGTGCAAAGTTGTGCAGTTTAAAATTGGCAGCAGCGATTAAAAAGGTGAACTTTGGCATTAGAGTTATTTCAATGCTTACAGCGTGTCAAATGAGTCTGATTCCGAGCTACGGCAGTCTTAGACAAGCAGACTCCGTGTCCGCTCTGTCAGCGCAATAAGTAGGCTCTGAGACGTGGGCAACTAGACCGCTCACCACCCGAGACGGCTCCGCCCCTGGAAGTGAGTCAGTGCTGGTAGCGCCCTCCACACCCTCCGTACAAGCGGCACTTGCCGTGATGGACCGGGGTGCAATGGCACGAGAGCAGCTTCAGGTGTAAGTTTGCAGCGATAAAGAGGTGGCTAAAATCAATGTTGTGCAAAGTTGTGCAGTTTAAAATTCGCAGCAGCGATTAAAAAGGTGAACTTTGGCATCAGCGTTATTTCAATGCTTACAGCGTGTCAAATGAGTCCGATTCAGAGCTACGGCAGTCTTAGACAAGCAGACTCCGTGTCCGCTCTGTCAGGGCAATAAGAAGGCTCTGAGCCGTGGGCAACTAGACCGCTCACCACCGAAGACGGCTCCTCCCGGAGGTGAGTCAGTGCTGGTGGCGCCCTCCGCACCCTCCGTACAAGCGGCACTTGCCGTGTCGGGCCAGGGTGCAATGGCGCGAGAGCAGTTTCAGGTGCAAGTTTGCAGCGATAATGAGGTGACTAAAATCAATGTTGTGCAAAGTTGTGCAGTTTAAAATTGGCAGCAGCGATTAAAAAGGGGAACGTTGGCATCAGCATTATTTCAATGCTTACGGCGTGTCAAATGAGTCTGGTTCAGAGCTATGGCAGTCTTAGAAAAGCAGACTCCGTGTCCGCTCTGTCAGCGCAATAAGTAGGCTCTGAGACGTGGGCAACTAGACCGCTCACCACCCGAGACGGCTCCGCCCCCGGAAGTGAATCAGGGCTGATAGCGCCCTCCACACCCTCCGTACAAGCGGCACTTGCCGTGACGGACCGGGGTGCAATGGCGCGAGAGCAGCTTCAGGTGCAAGTTTGCAGCGATAATGAAGTGGCTAAAATCAATGTTGTGCCAAGTTGTGCAGTTTAAAATTCGCAGCAGCGATTAAAAAGGTGAACTTTGGCATCAGCGTTATTTCAATGCTTACAGCATGTCAAATGAGTCCGATTCAAAGCTACGGCAGTCTTAGACAAGCAGACTCCGTGTCCGCTCTGTCAGCGCAATAAGTAGGCTCTGAGCCGTGGGCAACTAAACCGCTCGCCACCGAAGACGGCTCCTCCCGGAAGTGAGTCAGTGCTTGTGGCGCCCTCCGCACCCTCCGTACAAGCGGCACTTGCCGTGATGGACCGGGGTGCAATGGCTCGAGAGCAGCTTCAGGTGCAAGTTTGCAACGATAATGAGGTGACTAACATCAATGTTGTGCAAAGTTGTGCAGTTTAAAATTGGCAGCAGCGATTAAAAAGGTGAACTTTGGCATTAGCATTATTTCAATGCTTACAGCGTGTCAAATGAGTCTGATTCCGAGCTACGGCAGTCTTAGACAAGCAGACTCCGTGTCCGCTCTGTTATCTCAATAAGTAGTCTATGACCCGTGGACAACTAGACCGCTCACCACCGGAGATGGCTCCTCCTGGAAGTGAGTCTGGTGGTGCCCTCTGCACCCTCCGTACAAGCGGCACTTGCCGTGACGGACCAGGGTGCAATGGCGCGAGAGCAGCTTCAGGTGCAAGTTTGCAGCGATAATGAGGTGACTGAAATCAATGTTGTGCAAAGTTGTGCAGTTTAAAATTGGCAGCAGTGATTAAAAAGGTGAACTTTGGCATTAGAGTTATTTCAATGCTTACAGCGTGTCAAATGAGTCTGATTCAGAGCTATGGCAGTCTTAGACAAGCAGACTCCGTGTCCGCTCTGTCAGCGCAATAAGTAGGCTCTGAGACGTGGGCAACTAGACCGCTCACCACCCGAGACGGCTCCGCCCCTGGAAGTGAGTCAGTGCTGGTAGCGCCCTCCACACCCTCCGTACAAGCGGCACTTGCCGTGATGGACCGGGGTGCAATGGCACGAGAGCAGCTTCAGGTGTTAGTTTGCAGCGATAATGAGGTGGCTAAAATCAATGCTGTGCAAAGTTGTGCAGTTTAAAATTCTGCTGCAGCGATTAAAAAGGTGAACTTTGGCATCAGCGTTATTTCAATGCTTACAGCGTGTCAATTGAGTCCGATTCAGAGCTACGGCAGTCTTCGACAAGCAGACTCCGTGTCCGCTCTGTCAGCGCAATAAGTAGGCTCTAAGCCGTGGGCAACTAGACCGCTCACCACCGAAGACGGCTCCTCCCGGAGGTGAGTCAGTGCTGGTGGCGCCCTCCGCACCCTCCGTACAAGCGGCACTAGCCGTGACGGACCAGGGTGCAATGGCGCGAGAGCAGTTTCAGGTGCAAGTTTGCAGCGATAATGAGGTGACTAAAATCAATGTTGTGCAAAGTTGTGTAGTTTAAAATTGGCAGCAGCGATTAAAAAGGGGAACTTTGGCATCAGCATTATTTCAATGCTTACAGTGTGTCAAATGAGTCTGATTCAGAGCTATGGCAGTCTGAGAAAAGCAGACTCCGTGTCCGCTCTGTCAGCGCAATAAGTAGGCTCTGAGCCGTGGGCAACTAAACCGCTCGCCACCGGAGACGGCTCCTCCCGGAAGTGAGTCAGTGCTGGTGGCGCCCTCCGCACCCTCCGTACAAGCGGCACTTGCCGTGACGGACCGGGGTGCAATGGCGCGAGAGCAGCTTCAGGTGCAAGTTTGCAGCGATAGTGAGGTGACTAAAATCAACGTTGTGCAAAGTTGTGCAGTTTAAAATTGGCAGCAGCGATTAAAAAGGTGAACTTTGGCATCAGTGTTATTTCAATGCTTACAGCGTGTCAAATGAGTCCGATTCAGAGCTACAGCAGTCTTAGACAAGCAGACTCCGTGTGCGCTCTGTCAGCGCAATAAGTAGGCTCTGAGCCGTGGTCAACTAGACCGCTCACCACCGGAGATGGCTCCTTCTGGAAGTGAGTCAGTGCCGGTGGCGCCCTCCGCACAAGCGGCACTAGTCGTGACGGACCGGGGTGCAATGGCGCGAGAGCAGCTTCAGGTGCAAGTTTACAACGATAATGAGGTGACTAAAATCAATGTTGTGAAAAGTTGTGCAGTTTAAAATTGGCAGCAGCGATGATTAAAAAGGTGAACTTTGGCATCAGTGTTATTTCAATGCTTACAGCGTGTCAAATGAGTCCGATTCAGAGCTACGGCAGTCTTAGACAAGCAGACTCAGTGTGCGCTCTGTCAGCGCAATAAGTAGGTTCTGAGCCGTGGGCAACTAGACCGCTCACCACCGGAGATGGCTCCTTCTGGAAGTGAGTCAGTACCGGTGGCGCCCTCCGCACCCTCCGTACAAGCGGCACTTGCCGTGACGGACCGGGATGCAATGGCGCGAGAGCAGCTTCAGGTGCAAGTTTGCAACGATAATGAGGTGACTAAAATTAATGTTGTGCAAAGTTGTGCAGTTTAAAATTGGCAGCAGCGATTAAAAAGGTGAACTTTGGCATTAGAGTTATTTCAATGCTTACAGCGTGTCAAATGAGTCTGATTCAGAGCTATGGCAGTCTTAGACAAGCAGACTCCGTGTCCGCTCTGTCAGCGCAATAAGTAGGCTCTGAGACGTGGGCAACTAGACCGCTCACCACCCGAGACGGCTCCGCCCCCGGAAGTGAGTCAGTGCTGGTAGCGCCCTCCACACCCTCCGTACAAGCGGCACTTGCCGTGACGGACCGGGGTGCAATGGCACGAGAGCAACTTCAGGTGCAAGTTTGCAACGAAAATGAGGTGACTAAAATCAATGTTGTGCAAAGTTGTGCAGTTTAAAATTGGCAGCAGCGATTAAAAAGGTGAACTTTGGCATCAGCGTTATTTCAATGCTTACAGCATGTCAAATGAGTCCGATTCAGAGCTACGGCAGTCTTAGACAAGCAGACTCCGTGTCCGCTCTGTCAGCGCAATAAGTAGGCTCTGAGCCGTGGGCAACTAAACCGCTCACCACCGGAGGCGGCTCCTCCCGGAAGTGAGTCAGTGCTGGTGGCGCCCTCCGCACCCTCCGTACAAGCGGCACTTGCCGTGACGTACCGGGGTGCAATGGCGCGAGAGCAGCTTCAGGTGCAAGTTTGCAGCGATAATGAGGTGACTAAAATCAATGTTGTGCAAAGTTGTGCAGTTTAAAATTGGCAGCAGCGATTAAAAAGAGGAACTTTGGCATCAGCATTATTTCAATGCTTACAGCGTGTCAAATGAGTCTGATTCAGAGCTATGGCAGTCTTAGAAAAGCAGACTCCGTGTCCGCTCTGTCAGCGCAATAAGTAGGCTCTGAGACGTGGGCAACTAGACCGCTCACCACCCGAGACGGCTCCGCCCCCGGAAGTGAATCAGTGCTGATAGCGCCCTCCACACCCTCCGTACAAGCGGCACTTGCCGTGACAGACCGGGGTGCAATGGCGCGAGAGCAGCTTCAGGTGCAAGTTTGCAGCGATAATGAGGTGGCTAAAATCAATGTTGTGCAAAGTTGTGCAGTTTAAAATTCGCAGCAGCGATTAAAAAGGGGAACTTTGGCATCAGCATTATTTCAATGCTTACAGCGTGTCAAATGAGTCTGGTTCAGAGCTACGGCAGTCTTAGACAAGCAGATTCCGTGTCCGCTCTGTCATCTCAATAAGTAGTCTATGACCCGTGGGCAACTAGACCGCTCACCACCGGAGACGGCTCCTCCTGGAAGTGAGTCAGTGCTGGTGGTGCCCTCTGCACCCTCCGTACAAGCGGCACTTGCCGGGCCGGACCAGGGTGCAATGGCGCGTGTTGGACAGGCCACATGAAGGGCTCGCTCCCTCCCCGCAGGACAGGGCCCGGGCCACCGTCAGCACCATTGCCCGGCCCAGCCGCCATCTTGGACAGGGCACCACGCGGCTGCGCGGCCTCAGCCCTACCCCAACCCTGGGCCTGGCCAGGCCCCGACATCCCGGCACCACCATCCACCCAGGAGGTGAACGGACCACTTGGCAGGTCAATGGGAGTAAGAAGTGTCGATGGCTCTCCCCCGCCAGGTGCCGAGCACCCCCAGCCTCCTCGGGCGCTGGCTCCACCCCCCTGCTGGGTGTCTGGACTCCCTCATCCCAGACCTCCCGACCTCCAAGAGCGAGGGTCCGGACATCAAAGGGCGCCAGACCTATAACTGAGGCCGCCCCAGGACAGGAAGGCAGTTGTATCCTGGAGTCGAGAGACACCGCGACGAACTCATCCTTGACGGACTGCTGGCGCTGCCACAGCCCTGCCTTGTGAACTATTGTCCTGCCTGCTGGCGCTGCCGCGGCCCTCTGCAACCTTCATCCTCGTGGGACCAGCTGGCGCTGCCGCGGCCCTCTGCAACCTTCATCCTCGTGGGACCTGCTGGCGCTGCCGTGGCCCTCTGCAACCTTCATCCTCGTGGGACCTGCTGGCGCTGCCGCGGCCCTCTGCAACCGTCATCTTCGTGGGACCTGCTGGCGCTGCCGCGGCCCGTTGCAACCTGCATTCTCGTGGGACCTGCTGGCGCTGCCGCGGCCCGTTGTAACCTTCATCCTCGCTGGGACCTGCTGGCGCTGCCGCGGCCCGTTGCCACCTACGACCTCTTCGGGACCTGCCGGCGCTGCCGCGGTCTGACCCGTCCGAACACCGAGCTCGAGGATTGTGAGCTATCACAGTTACACCTCCGTACCCGTGGGTACCAAGACTGTCCCGCTACCCCCTTCCCTTCCTAGAGACTAGAATTGAGAGGATCATCGTGTCCTGATCGCCTTGTATCGTACCACTCTACTACAAGAATTACCTATAAAAGGTGTTACCCTGATCTTTGTGTGGTGTCCATCTGTGGGGGGGAAGTTACCTGTCTGTGCGATCGCTAGAGACGGTCCTCACCGGAGGCCTCTCCCTTGTGCTCGGCCGACCCTCCAGGTCCCCGTCTAACATTGGTGGCTAGCGGCGCGATCCGAACCAACGCGTACCGTACAGACAGTAACTCACCCTACGGCTAAAACCACAATGACGACCAAAGAGAGCGGATCGGCGGAGAAGTTCCAGATGGAAAGGCTGGAAGAATACAACCACCGAGAGCTCAAACAATTTTGCATGGACTTAGGCATTGCTACCACCGGGCTAAGCACAAAAGAAGACTTCAAAAACGCTCTAGAGGCCTGGACAGAGACAAATACCGCAACCCCCCGGGACCCCGCAGCCCCGGAAGTCAACACCACCCTGACGGAAGAACGGAGAACAGGCCCTTCCCGTGAAGAGATCCAAGAGCGGGAAAAAAATAGATTACACGAGTTAGACTTGGCACGACTCAGATTAGACGGAGAATTGAAGCTGGCGGAACAAAAAATAAACTTAGAACACTTACGGCTCAGAGAAGAGCGAGAGGAAAAACAGAGACAGAAGGATCTCGAAGAAAAAAGACTGGCATACGAGCACGAGTGCAAACTAGCGGAGATAGAAATACGCAAACTGAACAAAAACCTAGGGGTGCCCGAGCAACCGCACTCCCCGGGTCCTACCGAGCAGAAGGTCCACATCCCCAAGGATGTGGTCCGAGAATATCACCGGAACGACGACATACAGCAGTGGTTCAAGGCCTATGAGATTGCCATGACCGCCCACCGGGTCGCTCGAAGTGACTGGGGAGCCGGTCTATGGGGGAGATTCGTCAACGAGGGTCGTGATGCCCTGCTGCAGCTTCCGGACCATCAAATGACGTCCTATGACCATATGAAGGCCGCCCTCCTCAGTCGATATGGGCTTACGCCCGAAATGTACCGCCAGAGGTTCCGCAACTGCACCCGGATCCCAGGTACAACGTGGTTGGAATACGTGAACTATTTCAGCCGAGCCTTCGAGGGGTGGATCAAGGGTAACAACGTAACCACTTACGAACAACTCTTCAATCTCATTGTGTGGGAGCACCTCTCCAACAACTGCTTCGTCGAGCTCAGGCAGCACCTCCTCGACAGTAAATTGACTGAACCCCGGCAGCTCGCCACCGAGGCTGACCGGTGGGAGAGCACCCGAGTGGCCCGGAGTGGGCCGAATGAGCAGAACAGAACCAACCAAGGTCACCATCGTCCCCGAGGAGGAGGAGGAGGAGGCCCGGGCCGGGGCAGAGACGCCGTCCCGGCCGCGCCCGCTAACGCCACCCCGGCTCCAGCAGGCCGGGGAAACCCCCCGATGCGCCCGGGGTTCCGAGCCAACGTGACGTGTCATCGATGCCAGCGAGTCGGCCACTATGCCAGTGACCCGACCTGCCCGAAGAACCAGGTCCCCGGGCCCCGCCAGGTGGTGGCCGCCGCCCTGGGAGAAGAACAAGTCTCCGAAGACACTGAGACCTATGAGTCGGAGCAGTTCGAGTGGGAACCCGCCGCCATGACCCTGGCCTGCCTGGGAGGAAGAGACATGGTCCCGCGGACTCCCCTGCCCGCCAACACTCGGAAGTACAGCCAATGGGTGAGCATCAATGGGCGCAAGGCCGAGGCCCTGCGTGACACCGGAGCCAGTGTGACGGCCGTCCGTTGTCACCTGGTGACCCCAGAACAAATCCTACCAAACGTACTTTGCCCCGTCCGATCGGCAGATAACTCGGAGAGCCTGTGTCGGATGGCCTGCGTCCCCTTCGAATGGGGAGGAGTGTCCGGCATGCTGAAAGTAACTGTCCGCGACGATGCCCCCGTGGACTGCCTCCTGGGGAACGATCTCGAGAGCTCCCCGTGGGCCGCTGTGGAAAGAAGAGAGCATCTGGGGATGTTGGGTCTCCCGGACTGGGCGTGCGTGACCACCCGGTCCATGGCCACCCGCACCATCCCTAGACCAGAAGAACCAGAATGGGCAGCACCTCCGCCCTCGATCGCTCCAGAAGAAGACTTCCTCCAGACCGACCACCCGGACCCCACCACAGAGGGGTCCACACAGCCCCCCGAGCTTCCCGACCTGGCTCAGTGGCGTCAAGAAGGGGGGCCCACCCAGGAACAATTCCGGCAGGAGCAAAAGACCTGCCCCTCCCTCGAGGGATTGCGACAGCAAGCGCTCGCCCAGAGCCAAGGAGAGACCACCGGGGCCCACTGGGTTTATTGGGACAATGATCTCTTGTACAGCGAGCAGAAAATCGCAGAACTGGGGGCCGGGCGAGTGCTGGTGGTGCCCCTCCACTTCAGAGACTTCCTGTTGAACCTGGCCCATGATGTCCCCCTGGCCGGGCACCTGGGCCAAGACAAGACCTACCACCGCCTGGTGACTCACTTTTTTTGGCCCAAAATGAGAAATGACGTCTCCAACCATTGCCGGTCCTGCCCGACCTGCCAGGCCAGCGGGAAGAGCGGCCGCAAACTCAAGGCACCCCTACAACCATTCCCCGTGGTGACCACCCCGTTCGAAAGGGTGGGAATAGACATTGTGGGGCCCCTGGACCCCCGAACAGCACAGGGGCATCGCTTCATCCTGGTCCTGGTGGACCACGCTACCCGCTATCCTGAGGCGGTCCCCCTTCGTACTATAACAGCCCCAGTAGTGGGTCGAGCCTTGATGGGGATCTTCTCTCGAGTGGGCTTCCCCCGGGAAGTCGTCAGCGACAGGGGTACGAACTTTATTTCAAAGTATATGAAATCCCTCTGGCAGCAGTGCGGAGTCACTTACCGATTCACAACCCCCTATCACCCCCAGGGGAACGGACTGGTCGAGCGGTTCAACCGCACCCTCAAGGGGATGATCATGGGGCTGGAAGAACCCCTACGCCGCCAGTGGGACGTGCTACTACCATGCCTCCTCTTCGCCTACCGAGAAGTCCCCCAGAAGTCCCTCGGCTTCAGCCCCTTCGAACTCCTGTACGGACACCCCGTTCGCGGGCCTCTCAGCCTAGTGAAGGAGGAATGGGAAATGGCCCCCCTAAAGACCCCTCCGGACGTCTACAAATACCTCCTGACCCTCCGCAATCAGACCCGGAAATTCAGGGAGATCGCTAAAGCCAATCTGGAAGCCAGTCAAGAGGACATGAAGAAGTGGTACGACCAACATGCCTCCTCCATCGAGTTTGAACCGGGTCAGCAGGTATGGGTGATGTCCCCCATCGAACCGTGTGCCTTGCAGGACAAATGGACGGGGCCCTTCAAGGTGATCGAGCGCAGGAGTCCCGTCACCTATCTCATCGACCTGGAGTCCCCCCGGAACCCCCTCCGGGTCCTCCACGCCAACAGACTCAAACCCCACTTCATGCGCTCAGAGCTCAGCCTGCTGATGGCTACCGACAGTGGCACAGAAGGAGACTCCGAGCCCCTCCCGGACCTACTGAGGACTCGGGAAAGAGATGGTTCGGTGGACGGGGTCCGACTCTCCGAGGCCCTGACCCCAGAGCAGCGTCAAGATTGCCGGGCCCTCCTGCTGCCGTTCGCAAACCTGTTCTCCCTCGCACCCGGAGTCACCTCCTGGTGCCTGCACGACGTGGACACGGGGGACAGTCCTCCTGTCCGACACCGGGCGTACCGAGTACCGGATCGGGTACGTACATGCATCCAAGAAGAAGTCTCCAAGATGCTCGCCCTCGGGGTCATCGAGCCTTCGGACAGTCCCTGGGCCAGCCCGGTCGTCCTGGTCCCCAAGGCCGCGGCACCAGGCACTACGCCGGAGCTCCGATTCTGCATCGACTATCGGGGGCTGAACGCGGTCACCCGAACCGACGCTCACCCTATCCCCCGAGCAGATGAACTAGTCGACCGCATGGGGGCAGCCCGCTACCTAAGCATCTTTGACCTGACAGCGGGCTACTGGCAGATCGGCCTCACCCCCAGGGCCCAAGAACGTTCCGCTTTCTCCACCCCGGACGGGCACTACCATTTCAGAGTGATGCCCTTCGGCATGAAGAACGCTCCAGCCACTTTTCAAAGACTGGTGAACCAGGTATTGGCGGGCCTCGAAGAATTCAGCGCCGCCTACCTGGACGACATCGCGGTATACAGCCGCCACTGGGCAGACCACCTCCACCACCTCAGAGCGGTCCTGCAGGCCCTCCAACAGGCCGGCCTCACCATAAAGGCCAGCAAGTGCCAGATCGGCCAGGGGTCCGTGACCTACCTCGGACACCAAGTGGGGAGCGGTCTGGTGGCCCCCCTCCAACTCAAGGTAGCTGCCATCCAGTCCTGGCAACCCCCCGAAACACAAACAGAGGTCCGAGCCTTCCTGGGGCTCACCGGATACTACCGGCGGTTTGTGCGGGACTATGGCAGCATTGTGGGGCCCCTCACGGAACTCACGTCTAAGAACCACCCAAAAAGAGTCAACTGGACTCCCGACTGTCACGCAGCCTTCGAGACGCTAAAGGCTGCCATGTGCACCGCTCCGGTGCTCCAGGCCCCCGACTACAGCCGCGAGTTTATCGTGCAGACCGATGCCTCCGACCAGGGTATTGGGGCCGTCCTCTCCCAACTGAACACCGAAGGAGTGGACCAACCAGTGGCCTTCATCAGCAGACGCCTACTGCCCCGAGAACAGCGCTGGAGCACCATTGAGCGAGAGGCCTTCGCAGTGGTATGGGCCCTCAAGAAGCTTCGGCCGTACCTCTTCGGAACCCATTTCCGGGTACAGACAGATCATCGGCCCCTGCAATGGCTCATGCAGATGCGGGGGGAGAACCCCAAACTATTGCGATGGTCCATCTCCCTGCAGGGGATGGACTTCACTGTGGAGCATCGCCCTGGCCAAGACCACGCCAACGCGGATGGCCTGTCCCGCTTTTTCCGCCTCGACGAGGAAAGTCCCCAAGAAGATGGGTGACTCTCCCCGCCTTCAGCTGGGGGGGACGCATGTTGGACAGGCCACATGAAGGGCTCGCTCCCTCCCCGCAGGACAGGGCCCGGGCCACCGTCAGCACCATTGCCCGGCCCAGCCGCCATCTTGGACACGGCACCACGCGGCCGCGCGGCCTCAGCCCTACCCCAACCCTGGGCCTGGCCAGGCCCCGACATCCCGGCACCACCATCCACCCAGGAGGTGAACGGACCACTTGGCAGGTCAATGGGAGTAAGAAGTGTCGATGGCTCTCCCCCGCCAGGTGCCGAGCACCCCCAGCCTCCTCGGGCGCTGGTTCCACCCCCCTGCTGGGTGTCTGGACTCCCTCATCCCAGACCTCCCGACCTCCAAGAGCGAGGGTCCGGACATCAAAGGGCGCCAGACCTATACCTGAGGCCGCCCCAGGACAGGAAGGCAGTTGTATCCTGGAGTCGAGAGACACCGCGACGAACTCATCCTTGACGGACTGCTGGCGCTGCCACAGCCCTGCCTTGTGAACTATTGTCCTGCCTGCTGGCGCTGCCGCGGCCCTCTGCAACCTTCATCCTCGTGGGACCAGCTGGCGCTGCCGCGGCCCTCTGCAACCTTCATCCTCGTGGGACCTGCTGGCGCTGCCGCGGCCCTCTGCAACCTTCATCCTCGTGGGACCTGCTGGCGCTGCCGCGGCCCTCTGCAACCGTCATCTTCGTGGGACCTGCTGGCGCTGCCGCGGCCCGTTGCAACCTGCATTCTCGTGGGACCTGC
This sequence comes from Lissotriton helveticus, assembly GCF_964261635.1. NCBI lineage: Eukaryota > Metazoa > Chordata > Amphibia > Caudata > Salamandridae > Lissotriton > Lissotriton helveticus. The sequence continues at coordinate 140,162,705 of NC_136073.1, read as the reverse complement.
TGGCGCTGCCGCGGCCCGTTGTAACCTTCATCCTCGCTGGGACCTGCTGGCGCTGCCGCGGCCCGTTGCCACCTACGACCTCTTCGGGACCTGCCGGCGCTGCCGCGGTCTGACCCGTCCGAACACCGAGCTCGAGGATTGTGAGCTATCACAGTTACACCTCCGTACCCGTGGGTACCAAGACTGTCCCGCTACCCCCTTCCCTTCCTAGAGACTAGAATTGAGAGGATCATCGTGTCCTGATCGCCTTGTATCGTACCACTCTACTACAAGAATTACCTATAAAAGGTGTTACCCTGATCTTTGTGTGGTGTCCATCTGTGGGGGGGAAGTTACCTGTCTGTGCGATCGCTAGAGACGGTCCTCACCGGAGGCCTCTCCCTTGTGCTCGGCCGACCCTCCAGGTCCCTGTCTAACAGCGCGAGAGCAGTTTCAGGTGCAAGTTTGCAGCGATAGTGAGGTGACTAAAATCAATGTTGTGCAAAGTTGTGCAGTTTAAAATTGGCAGCAGCGAATCAAAAGGTGAACTTTGGCATCAGTGTTATTTCAATGCTTACAGCGTGTCAAATGAGTCCGATTCAGAGCTACAGCAGTCTTAGACAAGCAGACTCCGTGTGCGCTCTGTCAGCGCAATAAGTAGGCTCTGAGCCGTGGTCAACTAGACCGCTCACCACCGGAGATGGCTCCTTCTGGAAGTGAGTCAGTGCCGGTGGCGCCCTCCGCACCCTCCGTACAAGCGGCACTAGTCGTGACGGACCGGGGTGCAATGGCGCGAGAGCAGCTTCAGGTGCAAGTTTGCAACGATAATGAGGTGACTAAAATCAATGTTGTGAAAAGTTGTGCAGTTTAAAATTGGCAGCAGCGATGATTAAAAAGGTGAACTTTGGCATCAGTGTTATTTCAATGCTTACAGCGTGTCAAATGAGTCCGATTCAGAGCTACGGCAGTCTTAGACAAGCAGACTCCGTGTGCGCTCTGTCAGCGCAATAAGTAGGTTCTGAGCCGTGGGCAACTAGACCGCTCACCACCGGAGATGGCTCCTTCTGGAAGTGAGTCAGTGCTGGTAGCGCCCTCTACACCCTCCGTACAAGCGGCACTTGCCGTGATGGACCGGGGTGCAATGGCACGAGAGCAGCTTCAGGTGTAAGTTTGCAGCGATAATGAGGTGGCTAAAATCAATGTTGTGCAAAGTTGTGCAGTTTAAAATTCGCAGCAGCGATTAAAAAGGTGAACTTTGGCATCAGCGTTATTTTAATGCTTACAGCGTGTCAAATGAGTCCGATTCAGAGCTACGGCAGTCTTAGACAAGCAGACTCCGTCTCCGCTATGTCAGGGCAATAAGAAGGCTCTGAGCCGTGGGCAACTAGACCGCTCACCACCGAAGACGGCTCCTCCCGGAGGTGAGTCAGTGCTGGTGGCGCCCTCCGCACCCTCCGCACCCTCCGTACAAGCGGCACTTGCCGTGTCGGACCAGGGTGCAATGGCGCGAGAGCAGTTTCAGGTGCAAGTTTGCAGTGATAATGAGGTGACTAAAATCAATGTTGTGCAAAGTTGTGCAGTTTAAAATTGGCAGCAGCGATTAAAAAGGGGAACTTTGGCATCAGCGTTATTTCAATGCTTACAGCGTGTCAAATGAGTCTGGTTCAGAGCTATGGCAGTCTTAGAATAGCAGACTCCGTGTCCGCTCTGTCAGCGCAATAAGTAGGCTCTGAGACGTGGGCAACTAGACCGCTCACCACCCGAGACGGCTCCGCCCCCGGAAGTGAATCAGTGCTGATAGCGCCCTCCACACCCTCCGTACAAGCGGCACTTGCCGTGACGGACCGGGGTGCTATGGCGTGAGAGCAGCTTCAGGTGCAAGTTTGCAGCGATAATGAGGTGGCTAAAATCAATGTTGTGCCAAGTTGTGCAGTTTAAAATTCGCAGCAGCGATTAAAAAGGTGAACTTTGGCATCAGCGTTATTTCAATGCTTACAGCATGTCAAATGAGTCCGATTCAGAGCTACGGCAGTCTTAGACAAGCAGACTCCGTGTCCGCTCTGTCAGCGCAATAAGTAGGCTCTGAGCCGTGGGCAACTAAACCGCTCGCCACCGAAGACGGCTCCTCCCGGAAGTGAGTCAGTGCTGGTGGCGCCCTCCGCACCCTCCGTACAAGCGGCACTTGCCGTGACGGACCGGGGTGCAATGGCTCGAGAGCAGCTTCAGGTGCAAGTTTGCAGCGATAATGAGGTGACTAAAATCAATGTTGTGCAAAGTTGTGCAGTTTAAAATTGGCAGCAGTGATTAAAAAGGTGAACTTTGGCATCAGCATTATTTCAATGCTTACAGCGTGTCAAATGAGACTGATTCCGAGCTACGGCAGTCTTAGACAAGCAGACTCCGTGTCCGCTCTGTTATCTCAATAAGTAGTCTATGACCCGTGGACAACTAGACCGCTCACCACCGGAGATGGCTCCTCCTGGAAGTGAGTCTGGTGGTGCCCTCTGCACCCTCCGTACAAGCGGCACTTGCCGTGACGGACCAGGGTGCAATGGCGCGAGAGCAGTTTCAGGTTCAAGTTTGCAGTGATAGTGAGGTGACTAAAATCAATGTTGTGCTAAGTTGTGCAGTTTAAAATTGGCAGCAGCGATTAAAAAGGGGAACTTTGGCATCAGCGTCAATGCTTACAGCGTGTCAAATGAGTCCGATTCAGAGCTACGGCAGTCTTGTCCGCTCTGTCAGCGCAATAAGTAGGTTCTGAGCCGTGGACAACTAGACCGCTCACCACCGGAGACGGCTCCTCCCGGAAGTTAGTCAGTGCTGGTGGCGCCCTCCGCACCCTCCGTTCAAGCGGCACTTGCGGTGATGGACCGGGGTGCAATGGCGCGAGAGCAGCTTCAGGTGCAAGTTTGCAGCGATAATGAGGTGACTAAAATCAATGTTGTGCATAGTTGTGCAGTTTAAAATTGGCAGCAGCTATTAAATGGTGAACTTTGGCATCAGCGTTTTTTCAATGCTTACAGCATGTTTAATGAGTCTGAGTCAGAGCTACGGCAGTCTTAGACAAGCAGACCTTGCATACCCTGTTGACTCCACTCGTGACTATAAGTCCCCCTCTCCTCACTCGAGGATTTTGTAAATTTAATTCTTATTAAATATCTTCCCATTGCTCAGAAGAAGTTAGTATTGCAAGTTTTTGTTATAATATCAGGTATTCTTTTATGTTTTGTCTCAAGGTGGTAGCAGCCTGGTCTCAATCTTTGTAAAGCTTTGATAGAAATATATAACCTACCAAGTCTGTGATATTCTTTTAAATTAGTTCTCTATGATGGATAATCTTTTTGGTTAGTGCTGCAGTTGGAGCTCACCTAGGTATAATAGGACCTCACTTGTTGTGATGCTTTCCATGTTAGCGTACTAGTCTGTTACTACTACCACCATAATTAAGAAGGCACCTTGGAAAACCTTGCAAGGATGTTTATATGGTATTCCTTTATCTTTTTAAGTAAGGGAACTATGGAGTGAAGCAAAATAGTTTAGTTAGTAAGTAACTAAGGGGGTTGTTAGGATGGTGGGCGGATCACCACCACCCATCATGGTGGTGGCGATCCGCCCGTCATATTCCACTGCCCGCCTACCATTTCACCCCACCATATTACGATGGTGGTGGGGACCCCGGCGGATGAAAAGCCCATCTGCCGGTTTTCTGCCTGTCACACACGGCGGAAAAAGGCTTCAATATGGTGGCGGTGTCTACAAGATACCGCCATCCACATAATGTTGATGGAGGAGATCAGCCTTTCCATGGCGGTGTTGCCACCATGGAAAGGCATCTGGTCTTTGCTTTTGGGGGCCAGTTGCTGGCCCAAGTGTCATGGGGGAATGCGGGTGCACATGCTGGGTACCTATGGTATCCCTCTGCATTTGCATGTACAAGGTGGCAGGCACCGCGTGGTGCCTGTCACGTTGTTCATGCATATGCACAACATGCATTTTTTACATTGCAGTGGGTGCTGCTTACAGCACCACCTGCCGCAATGTAAAAAATGCGGGAACCGCCCGCCAGTGTGGCAGGCGCATCCTAATTTGTATGGCAGCACCCTATGGTGGGTGGTCCCTTTTGCCATTGCGGTGGCTGGCGTAATAGACCCCTAACTTCTATTGCAGATTTGACTTTCCCTTCTTGTTTATCTAGGTTTTAGTGAGCAATACGGGCAATGGCAGCATACCCTACCCCTTAATGGTAAATATTATAGATACAGAGGGTAGTATGAAATTGATATAACTAACTATAATGCATACATACACTACGATAAGCAAGCAGATAAAAAAACAGACTGCGAGAAAATGCAGCTGTGCAAAGTAAAATTAAGATACAAAAACTACAATAAAGTAGACTAACTTTTCCCTTTACTTGTCTTTAGCAACAAAAACACACCCTCTCCACCCAGAGCAGGCCCAACCCTCTCTTCAAACAAATCACCCTGTCCCCAACTAATGTCCTAAGAAAACTCAAAGTCAAAAGTTCAGAATAGGTTAACTCTCTGGTCAATTCCCTCAGCCTCCTACCATAACAAAAGCCCCTCCGACCAAAACAAAAGGGGGCTAAAAGAGGGTGTTCTCCATGCAGGTCCCAAGCTCCCCAAGTTTTCCCTCCATTGGTGCCATCCTGCGGTCCAGGCATGTCAGATGCTGCAGGACGCAGTACTTGAAAAGGCAATGAGAACAGAAGGAGGGGGCAGCAGTGATGGTTGGACAGTCGGCAGGCAACTGCCGATGGCACTGGCAATGTTGTTTCTGGGAGACTGGTGGCACTGGCGGCTGTCTGGAGGAACTTGGGCCCTGGGCAGCGGCAGATACCTCAGCCTCCTCCTCCTTCAGAGAAACCAGCCATTGGTATTCTAGGCGGATGACCTCCAAATCCTGCCGCCGCAGCTTGGCTGCTTCTCCTGGCATGTAGGTGGACCAGCAGGAGTAGCTATATCAAGAAAGAGGAAAAAGAAAAAAGATAAATTGTAAACAGTTCTCTGGGCAAACACTTATTTAAAATTATAGTCGCACTGTAGTAGTACATTGCTCATCCCCAAGGCCATTGAAGTTTGATGTGATTATGAGTCACAGGACCATTGTTTAGCCACACATGCCTCACATGAAATCACTGACTGCCTGAAAGGAATTCAGGCAGAATAACAGGACACCAGATTAAAACATATATATATTTTTCATTTTAAAGGAATTCCTAGTAAAATACTAAACAGGCACATCATGTGGAAACATTAAATAAATTACCTCTCATTAATGAGTAGGGCATTATGCACTATGGAGTACCAGTATTAATGGAGGTATAATTGACAACTATATTACTTTCACTCCAATGTCCCTGCTCTTCTCTAAATGCCTTTCAATTCTACCCTACTCCAAAGAGGCAGATGAACAGTAATGATATTATGCTAAATATCTCATATATTGTCTGCCTTAAGTAGACGGTGGGAGAAATGATGCACTGCAGAACAGGGAAAGGAACAGGATTTATAGGTTGTATCTGCCATGTTCATCAAAGAGTATCATATCGTTAAAAATCAAAATCAGGCCCATAGTCACACTTTCCTCCCTGGCCTCACCATCCACCACAAATTATTTCCAATAAATACATTCGCTTGGCAGTAAGGAAAGTAAATTTAACTCACTCTCCATTGCAGGGTGAGTTAAAGGCATTAGGCTGTGTAGGTGGAGGTTTTTCTATAGAATAGTGGGGTGTCACTGATCATCATCGTGTGCCTAATCTTTGGACTATTCAGTCACTGCAGTTGACAAATGTCAAAAGGGAAAAATTTGAACAGGCATAAATTGTTATATTCCCATTTCCAGTGTTACTGGAATGTGGTAGTGGAATGCACTGGGGGATTCCAGCTGAGTATTCAATGTCCGGCAGTTATGCGGAGACCTCTGAAGCAGCCTGGTGTGTTGAGACTGTGCTGTGTGCATTAAGGAATAAAGAAGACTTCTTCAATCTAATTCTCCTCGTATTCATTGACTGAAGAACCCCACTACAATTTGCAACAATTGGGATCCTTTTCAGCACATTTTACAGCACAGCCTTCCTTAATTGATTCCTTGGTGATCTTGCGGTAGACATGCAGTGATTGGATTTAATTAGGCCTGGGCGGTATATTCCGTTCCGCTCGCGGAATTTGCGGAATTTGGGTAATTTTGCGTTCTGTGGAGAACGCGAAATTTCCCAAAATTCCTCAACTTCGTGAAATTTTTTGTTTCTTCGCGTTCTCAAATGCGTGTTTGTGAGATATTTCCCCCCGAGCATGCAAACAGCGATTGTGAACAGTAAAAAAGCAGAATTGCGTGTTCGCGGAATTCCCGCGTGTTCGCGGAGATTTTTTACCATTTCGCAGAGATTTGCGTAACGCGATTACGCAAATTCCACCCACCCCTAGATTTAATTGGCCAGCGCCTACTTGATCTGCCGACAGGTCATATGAATATATATTAGTACTTTTTCTCTACTTTGCTCAGCATTTATTGGGGCCTGTATGCTTGTCAACTGCTACCCCGCGAGTGCCCACTCTACCTCGCACGCACCTTTGATTTCGGAACCTGTGTCTCAAGATTCTCCTCCTCGCTCTCTTCATTCTTTTCGTTCTGGCTCCAGCGTCACGTCAAGTCACGTCACGTGTCAGGGTCAAGTCAGGGTCACACAACCTGCCGCCATATTGTCAGGCACCAACGTTGTCGGAATTTGTGTGCGGTGACGCACACTCCCTTGACATATTTACAAAGCAAGCTGAGAAAACACCACAATTTCATCAAAGTCGATTATGCGCACACCTGTTGTGTGCATAACGCGCATTCACTAAGCAAAATCAGAATGCACCATTAATGCTTTAAGTAGGTGACACGTACACCTGCATTACGTGCATCTCTCTCTTCTACTCAGCTTACCTAAATTCATTTTACCACTTCAAGTCTCCAATTTAAGTACTTCTTCACAGATAACACACGGTGATACGCACACCTGTATAGTGTAATTTCATGCACATTTTATTACTTCAAGTCATATTGTATGGATATGTGATATGAATATGTACATTAAGTGCTACATCATTTGAAATTTATTTCCGTGATGCGCACACCTGTGTTTTACTTTATTTACTTTGATTTTCAAGCATTTTTACATCCTCAACATGAGTTTCACTATGATATATACATTTTAATATTTCAAAATGAATGGTCGTTTTGTCATTGTTTTTCACTCATTACACGGCAGTGTGCACACCATTATACTGTCTGCACATTAATAGTCTCTACTGTTGTTTGCTTTAATTAATTTCCATGCAAAATATAACATGTCCTCCGCATTTCTTACCAGAACCAGGTATACCCAAAACAAAATGGAAGCAATGGTTTAAAGGTGTTGCCAGCTATATAATAGCTTTGGATAGATCGAAGTTTGAGCTGGTTAGGAAACTAGCTCTTCTATACAATAATCTTGGTTCAGAAGGCCAACGAATGTTTGACCATGTGCCAGTGGTAATTCAACCTGATAAAACTGATTGGGATGTTTACAAAGAAGCAGTTTGCAGACTTGCTAACTATTTTAAGGATGACACCAGCGTGGTAGTTGAGAGACACACGTTTTACACCACACACCAATTTCCTAGCTGGGCTGAGAGCTTTAATTGCCACTTGTGAATTTGACGCAACATTGATTCTTACCTAAGAGATCAGCTAATTGTTAATTGTTTTAACAAAAAAGTGCAAGAAAGGTTACTTTTTATGAAAATCCTTCTTTAAATGAAACTCTTGAATTAGTCAGATGCATTGAAAGATCGGTGGAAGCACAAGGAGATTTGAACAAGACTAAAGCTGATCCTGACTCTGACCCTGTTAATGCTATTGGCACTAAACCTAGAAACTACATTCAGTAAGACAAAACACATTAAAAAGCAAAGTGTTTGTTACAGATGTGGATCCTTTGCACATCTAGCCAACGCAAGGAATTGTCCTGCTCTAGGTAAACTATGCACAAACTGCAAGAAGAATGGTCATTTTTTCTCGCATGTGTAAGAATCCTCATAAAATCGCCACTCTAGAAAATGTAGAAGATTCTTTAGAAAACAAAGTTTGCACTGTTAAAAGTTTTGAAAAGATTGTGCTTTCAATTGACTCTGATGTAAATGATGGTGGTCCTTTGTGCAGTGTCACCATTGTTGATGTGGAGGTTCAGGTGACTGTAGGCTCTGGTTCCCTGTTACCTTTGTTACTAATTATCACCACCAGACATTCAGACTATTTCCTTTGGTGGTCACAATATTGATATGCTGGGTATTTCCCTCAACAACATTAAATTTAAAGACAGACTGATTTTCACCAATGTTTATGTGGCAAAAAAGGCTACAACATCCTGGGGTGGAAAGACCAAGGGAAATTTGGAATGGTGTAGAGACCAGGCACTTTGTGTCTCATTTCCTTAGTGGATATACCTGAAGTTCATCCTTCTCTGCAACAGTTACCACTTCAGCATGATTCCCTCTTTGACGACAAATTAGGTCTTGTGCATGATTTTGAACACAAAATCATTTTAAAGGAAAATGCAGTTCCTATCATACACAAAGTTAGGAATGTCCCACTATGCATCAAAGATCAATTGAAGCAGCATTTGGAGAATCTAGGCTCTAACTTGGTTATTGTATCAACTGATTAATCACAGTGGATTTCTCTGATCGTCGTCGCAAAGAAGAAGAAAGGCACAGGAGATATCAGACTTTGTATTGATTTAAGATCTTTGTACAAGAACAGCTTAGGTTATTGCTTCCCATTACCCAAAATCCAAGAAATGTTAGCTCATTTGGGAGGTGCCAAAGTTTTTTCCTGCCTTGACTTAAAATCTGCCTACCATCAAGTGGATCTTACTGAACATTTGCGTTCCCTCACGGCCTTTAACACCCCTTTTGACGCTTTCAGATTTTTACGAATCCCTTTCAGCCTGGCATCGTCCGCTTCTGTTTTGAAAAAAATTAATGTATAAATTATTTGGGGAATGTAATAATGTTCTTGCTTACCAGGACGAAATCCTTGTTTCTAAAAATACTGAGGATTGTTTGGAAATTTTGCCTAATGTGTTACACATTTTAGAGTCAAATGGTTTTACACTTAAAAAAGAAAAATGCACATTTCTAGTTAGAAATGTTGACTATTTAGGCCATCATATTTCTGAGTCTGGCATTGGGCCCAAGTCTGACCTGGTTAAAGCAATTTTTGATAGCCCTCCTCCTGAGAATAAAGATCATAGTTTCTTTTACCATCCTGTTCACTCTCTCTACCATGCCATTGCCCTGGGGACTATAGAGGGCCATAGTCATGTGCGTGATTCCCATGTTAGTTAAACATTTTTTGCATAGAATGTCACTTAAATTGGACCCCATTTTCTGAGGCAAGAATTTTGGGAACCCCTTCTCGTCGAAAAACATCTCTGAGCATATTAATCACAGCTGTGGTAGAAGGTTCAGACTGAAACCTACATTTCACCCATTTAGAGAAGTAGTCAACAGTAACTAAGGCAAATCTCATATTAGCTTTGAGATTGTACATGGGACTAATGAAGTCTATCCCAGTTTTTCCCAAGGGCCCTTGGCAAAATCAACAGGATGAAGGGGAGTGTTACGTACTTTCAAGGATTTATCAGCCATAACAACTAGCACACTGTCCTACAAAACTCTCCACTTCATCATCCATTCCTGGCCACCAATAGAATAGAATAGAAACTATTCATTTAGCTTCTGGTTAGGGATAGTCTGTTCATGAAGCTGTTCAAGAAAGGTTACGGAGATACCACAATACCCCACACTCTGTGACTGGTATTCCTCCTTTTCTTCTCTTAAAGGGGCATTTTGGTTCTTCCAAACTCAGTCCCAACTGGGTTTTTTGAACAGACAAAGTGTTCTAACAGATGTGTGATACTGTTGAAAAGGCTCAAGCTAAAATGAAACAAGTTTATGATATGAACAAGAAGGTGAAAGATGTTCAACTTTTTGTTGGAGAATTTATGAAGGTAAAAAGGCCAGCTGAAGTCAAAAGCCATAACTCTAAGTTTTCTTCCATGACACGCATTGTTCAAGTTTCTAGACATGCAACCTTAGTAGAGAATGGGAAATGGTGGAGGAAAAGGAATGTGGTGTTAGTGAGAAGCAACATCCATTAGAATTTTGTTATTGAAACCCCTTGCAGTTCCTCTGGTCTGTCTTTACCGGATGGTTCCTTTTCTAGTCAATTAAATGAAATGTCAACTCACCACACCAGTTGTGGTGATACCATGTTTTCTCAAGATGTTCAAAATGGAAGTTGTTCTTTTTCTCATTTTGCACTTTTTTATTCCTGCCTGTTGCAAGATAGTAATGTTGCTGCTGTTGATCCAACAGCTACTGATACAACTCCTAGTGGGGTAGCTACTGCACTAAGAGAGAACAGAATCAGAATAAGTGCCCCCTATTACCTTAAGAATTATAGTCTTCAATAAGTGTATTTTATTCTTTTGTTGGTTTCTGTATCTTTATTACACTTTTTCTCTTTTCTTTTGTTAGATTTGTGTGTATAGTTATACAACTTGTATTATTTGTTGTATTGTGTTAAGAGGGAAGCTGTGTTGTTTTCCCATTCCCATGGTTACTGGATTGTGGTAGTGGAATTCACTGGGGGATTCCAGCTGAGTATTCGAGGTCTGGCAGTTATGCCGAGACCTCTGCAGCAGCCTGGTGTGTTGGGACTGTGCTGTGTGCTTTAAGGAATAAAGAAGACTTCTTCAATCTATTTCTCCTCATATTCATTGACTGAAGAGCCCCACTATATAAATCCATTATGGGAGCCTAAAATATATGAAGCAATTGGCCAGAAAAATGTGGTACTTGTTGAGAAAGGATTCAATTTGTTTTGGGTAGAGTGGAACAGAACTTAGGAAAAATAAAGGAGTGAAGTCCCATGAGGTGACTTAGTGGGCACTATTAGGGAAGGGAAACACTCCTTGTTTTCGGTTTGCAATGCACAGAAAACTTTGAAAATGCCGCATTAACTGAAGCAGACGGACAGTGCACAGCGAACACTGTAGTGTCGAACTGAACCATGCTACAGTTAGGTTATGCTTGGTGAAATGTAATTAGCAAGTAGGTGATGAATGATGATGGGTGGGATAAATATCTGCCTCGCAAAACCAATGAAATGAGTCAATAGAGTAGAAATAACATTCAAATACACTCATTTTGAACCACAGCTTTCATAAAATGAAACAAGTGTTGTAGGTTAGCACTCCCCTCTCCAGAGAAGCTCCCTTGATTCTTCATCCAATCAATTATCCATTCATCCTTGCATTGTTATATTCATCCTTTGATACCCACCATTTAAGCTTTACATTCTTTCATCCAGTCGTTCATCATTCCAATCCATGCATCCAAATATGCAACCACCATCCATATATTCATCCATCCATACATTCACCTATCCACCCTTTGGACCATCCTTTCAGCCATCCATCCATTTACCCACACACGCATCTAGGCTTTCACTCATCCATACTTTTACCCATCTTTTACACACACAACTATCCTTTCACCCACCCACCCAGGCATCTTTTCACCCATAAATCCCTTTGTCCATCCTTTTACTCATCTGTGCATCCTATCACTCATCTATGCATCTTTTTACCCACCCATGCATCCTTTACTTCATGCACCTTTTCACCCAATCTTTCTTTGACCTTCCATCCTTCTTTCCCAATTCCATCAGGCCATCATTTTTAGCATTCATTATGAGCTTTTGTGTGCTGAGTTGCAGCTAGAACTAGGACATAAGAACTCAACCCCTGCTGTAGCTGGTAAAGTGTGGGGTTCACAATGCCCTGGCAGAGTACTGTAGCAATTGTTAATAAGTAGGCAATACGACTTACCACTGGCTGTCCCTTCTGCCACTGGAAACCCCCCTCCAACCCCCACTGCGTCTGCCACACTTGTGCTGCCAATAGCCCCCTGCACTGGTGGTCTGTGCTTCAAGAAAAAACATTACACATTTTTAAATGCCAGATGTGAACAAAATAGTACAACCCCAATAGCTCACTAGAGTTTGGCTAGCAGTATCTTCTATCAAAAATATCACTTTGAGCATTTTATTGGTTAACAATGTTAGGAAATCCAGGTAGTTGGAGTGGGCAATAACCTCTGCTCCGCCTGCGAAGTGCACTGAGTTTTTGTCACTCCGCACTTCACTTGGAGGGCAGACTTCGGAAAAAACTCAGCCTACACAGCATAGCAGAGTTTACCGGCACCCACCACTAATTATTATTATCCTTTTATCATATATAAAACATTTGCATGCCAGAGATCACTGTCTTACTTTAGTGTATGCTACCAACCGGCTACCCTTGCCCTGAGATGCAGTAAAGCTGAATGGCAGAAATCATCTGGCAGATCTAGAACATAGATAAAGTAGTAGACCTACAAAGTCTGAACATGCTCTCTCACTGCCCACTTACCCGTCAAGTGCTGGTTATGATTTTCAATCCACCATGCTGACTCATCCACCCGGAGTATGAGAGCCAAAGCAATAGCCCACCACAGCGACACACATAAATGACGTCCTACCGCGAGCATCTACTGTCACACCTGTCAAGGAAACCCAAAAATACTGTGGCATTTGTACAAAGGTGCCATCCATTTTGAATTGGGTGCTTTACCTTTCAATTTGATGGCTCGTCAACTGGCAGCCTATGCCGGTGTCTCCTAGTACTGGCGAGAGACCTTTCCCAACACCAGACTTTACAGGAAAATAGTGGTGTTGGGAAAGGGGACACACTCTCTTGCCAGTACTAGGAGAAGGAAGCCAAATCTTGTCAGCTGAGGCACTGTTGTTGGATACTCGCACCAGTGCCTCAGCAGCCCAGATGAAGGTAGTTGTCCAATCATTAGACAGATCTGCAAAGGCTGTGTGAAGGAGAACCATTTTTAGCGGTCTGCAAGTTGAAGGAAAAAGCAAGTGCATCACGATGCGCAGAGAAAAGGGCCTTCTAAAAGTTCCTGAAGCTATGTTCAACACAAACCCACATGGCCAAGCGACTACTTCAGTTGAGGCAAATCAACACCAAAGTCGATCATCATTTAAATCTTCATCAACAGTTCTTCAGTATTAATGTCAAGTGAATGTGAAAAAAATGGCTCTGCCATGTCGATGTTTTCCTCAGAGAAATGCGTGCATGTTGGACTGGCCGTATGTGAGGAAAAATACCGGTCCAAGAAAAGTCAATATAACAAGAATCACAGTCATTCAAACATTGTCCAAAAATCATACAAAAAGTCAACCGCTGCTCAATACATTACATTATCGATAGTGCTGCGTTATGCCTGAAGAGATATACAATGAACTATCTCCATTGGCCAGACTTATGCGATAGAAAACTAAAGTGTATACTTGGGCTGCATCTACATCATTAAAACTTCAAGGTTAATTTGTAACAACAATGAAAATACAAGAAAACAAAAGTACACGCACCCATTCAAATACTTCAAGGTACAGCAGCAATAGCCTCTTTACTCAGCTTCAGCACAACTGCTGTTATGGGCTGATATCAGTGTAATATGAATGCGCATCATGAAATAGTAAGTAAATTCCCTTTGTTATTTCGTGGATTGGGAAAACTCAAGACTGTGAAAGTCCAATTTCACATTAATGTTGACGTCCATCCTATTGCTCAAATAGACAAATTGTATTTAATTTACAGGAAGCTGTTGAAAAAGAACTTGAATCCTTACTCAAAATTGATATCATTGAGCCCGTCCGTAAATGTATAACTTCTGGATGTGTAGTAGCACAGTACCTTTTTTTGTGGCCATTCCAGCAGGCTCTCGGCCAACAATAGGCAGGCTTCTCATTGAGTCTTTAATTATCGTCAAATGCTTTATATGGACTGGGGCTTCACTTTGACTCCACATAGCCAAAGATTGATTCTTCAATTTGACGGAGGCACATGTGAGTGACACATGAACAGTTTGCTGGACCACAGCAAACTCTCTGGGAGAGCACTGTTTATTTTTGGGTTATTTATCCCCTATCTCATCGACCAGTTGTAGTATCCTCCCCAGCCCTGGTGCTGCTCACCACTGACTACACCACACATGGATCTTAGCGTAACATGTCTTTATTCTTCTGCATGTAACCGCAAACTCAACATTCTAAACCTATATTCACTTCACTATGCTCTAATGCTTGAGTCACAGTTCTACGGAGTCCATCAGGAGCCGCAAGGGTTCCATCATTGCTAACTCAAACAACAGTACAGCCCCTAGCATCTTTGCTAGGCAAACATGATACATTAAGGTCACAGTGGAACTTTGTTAGAATTTCAGAAACTGAATAGTCTAGTATTGCTTGTAAGTCAATAAAAGACTAAACTAGATTCAGGGCAGAATTCTAGAGCCCACTTGTTTTTAAACATATTGTACCGATTCACAAAAAGAATCTGAGACAAAATCCTAACTGTACAACTTTTGGTATTCACAAAAGGCATTTAGGAACAGTAAAGTTAGGATTTCTAACTTCACTTCTCCTAAATGCCCTTTGTGAATACCAAAAGTCTTAAAGTTAGGATTTGGTCTCAGTTTATGAGTAGTAAAGTTAGGAATCCTAACTTTACTACTCCAAAATACCTTTTGTGAATACTGAAAGATGGAAAGTTAGGATTTTGTCTCAGATTACTTTTGTGAATAATTAAGAACTATCATCTTTTTGCTTTTGCTTATACAGGAGGAGGGAACACGATCCTTATCTTGTTCCTAATCTCGCATTGACTTTGATACCCTTACTTACAGACATATGGTATTAGGGTATTGCTTTAGATAGGAAAGTGATTGCAGATTGATACCAAGCTATATGGTATTAATGTACATTTATGTTACACTTTCTAAATGAGTCACATTAAGAGTAATTAAAATCCTGGAAAATCTTTGCATAACAAATAAGGTCACTATTTTTTGCAAGCAGCTCAGAGCATTATTCTCCCTTGTTATATAGGTTCCAATTGTGTTTCTGATCTAGGAGGGCACACACTTAATTTACTATAGAGCTGTAAATACAGAGATTGTCAAAAGATATTTAATGTACTCTATCAGAAGTTAGATGTTAGTGTTGGTATAATACTAATACTCAATGTCTCCTTTTGTCATTATTAGAGATCAGTGTTACTACTTGTTGCTAGTGTATTATTGGCAGTGAGTTCAGAGAAGCGTGAAAGATCGCTCCAGATTTCAAGGTTAGTGTATCTTCACAATAACCTCTGGTCCATGTAACAACTTCAAACTGAGAGAGGATTAGTAGCAGGGAAACTATCCTAAAGATGAGGACTCTGCCTGTAGTTTGTGTCCTACGTTTGTGGTTCAAAAAATGGGTTTAACAATATGGCCATCAAAACTCTGCTTCTTGTTTGGCCATGACTTCCTCAGGGATAACACTCTGAATAACTAACTTGGTATCTCCAATAGGATAGGTTCTTAGATGTGTGTAGCTTCTTTCTTCTGGGAGGGGTATCATACATTCTGACAGTAGACTCTAGTATGTTGTATTTCAATCTGCCTCCTTTACAGGCTTACTTTTTTGTATCTTGCTTTCACAATAGTGATATCTTTCCTGTGAGACATTGGGCAATTAACAAAAAATCTTGGACACTCTTATTCTAGTATTTGCAGTTCTTTGAGAATCTTTTGTTTTTTAAAAGGTAGCAGCTTGTGGAGGGGGAACAACAAAAGCCTTCTTGTGTTAGCTTAGTGTCATCTTTAATTCTGTTTCAACACTGATTTAATGTTAAAGAAAAACTTTATCAGTATCTTTCTGAAACAATTGATGGAGTGTAACCTTAGTGGCAAAACTGGTAGGACTCCTGATAGCTACAAACATTAAGCCCTTATATGACAATTCATAGATTTGGTCAAGCAACAAAGTTTGCCTTTGGGAAGTTATAATAGGTTTTGGTCCAGAAACAGACTTTCTGAAGACATCACATGCACTGCAGGTCAGTATCAAGTCAAGGGTAGCTCTTTAAAAAAAATATACAAAAATGTCTAAGTTAAAGGTGTAGAAAAATGAAATATCCAGCACTTACTGAGCTGAGCTGTAACTCCAGTAAGGAGGAAATATTTTCCAGTGGAAAGTTGCTCACAGAGTTTTGAAAGTCTCAGCAGTCCTCGAAATCTTCATTGTCCCTCCTAATCGGATTTCAACAAACAGTAAACCTCCTCTCATCCAGTGAGTGCTTAACTACAATATAGCACAAGATGCTAGAAAAGTTTGTCACTACAGTCTGAGGAGTTCTTTAGGTCAGACAACTCAATGGGCTTCGGCTCCAACCACCAAGTAAAAGCTAACAGCCCATTAGCTGGGGAATTCACTAAAAGTATGGGAACTGTGTATTTTACAATGTCTTTTGAAGAATATTTCTATGACTTTTCTCAGCACCCTAGTTCTTTCTTTGGCTTTTGGCAATAACAATGGGCTTCTGGGACATACTTAAGGACCAGCATCTGGGCAATCTTGGCTGACTCACCATCGAGTATTCGATGGTGAGTCAGCGTCCGCTAGTGGACCATTGAGGTGCGGGGTCCCACAAGGCTCCTCTTTAAGCCCTGCACTTTTCAACATCTATATGAGGCCATTGGCTGAGGTCGTCCGTCCATTTGGGGTTAAAATCATTTCTTACGCGGACGACACCCAGCTGGTGGTCTCATTGGCGCAGGTGGCCGACATGCCAATGTCAGGCGGACTTAGAGAGTGCCTAGAGGAGGTAAAGAGCTGGATGTCCTCATCATCTCTCAAACTAAATGGAGACAAAACGGAGCTGATGCTCCTGGGCCCCTCCGACCCCAGCTTCTTCAACTCTTTGTGGCCCCCCTGTCTAGGCACCCCTCCGGCACCTAAGGATAACATCAAGAGCCTTGGGATGTGGCTGGACAGATCCCTCTCATTCAACATCCAGGCCACAAAACTCTCGGCTACCTGTTTTGGTCTTCTTAGAATGTTAAAATAAATTCTTCCCCTTCTACCTATGGAAGCCAAGCAGGTAGTCATCCAGGGTCTGATACAGTCCCGCCTCGATTTTAACAACGTCCTTTACCTCGGTGCTCCAGATTACACCCTGCGCCGACTTCAGACAGTGCAGAACTGTGCGGCTCCCACACTGCTCCAGCTTCCTCGCAGGCAATCAGTGAAAGCTGGTCTGGTCAGCCTTCACTGGTTACCAGTGCGCCAGCGAATTCTCTTCAAGGCCATGTGCATTGCCCATCAAGCCTTCTGGGACACAGGTCCTATGATCACCCGTGAGTTAGTTACCCACTATCATCCCAGCAGAATCCTCCGCTCAAGCCAGGCCTTTATGGCCACGGCCCCAAGATTAAAAAAGACCAGGTCTGGCGGCAGGACGTTCACCTACAATGCATCCAAGACCTGGAACACTCTCCCCCTTCATCTCAGGGCCAATCCCAACCTTTCCTTATTCCGTAAACAGCTAAAGACATTCCTATTTCACCCTCCCCAGTAACTTTCTCTGTTTAGCTACGCCACCAGGCCACCTCTGTTGGTTCCTTAGCGCTTGGAGGCCCCCGGGCAACAATTCACGCTCTATAAATTTACCAAATACAAATACAAAATGCAATGAATTCTTTTGATGTGCCCAGGTTGCTGATTCTTCGCAGACAGGGGTGGCTCCTCAATAATGGCAGAGGAGCTTTGCACCCCTGTTGCACGGTGCAACAGGTACAAGGCAGGCTCTGACCAGAAAAGCTGGTCAACCCCTTACGCTCCACTCCAGGAAGCATTGGCTGCAATAATTTTGCACATACATGAGAAGGGAATCCCCTCTCACACTTAGATATACACCTTAGTGAGTGTAACACATAGCCTGTATTACACCCCCTTTTTAACCTGCACTACACTATTTTTAAACAAGGTCCTGAGGAAAGCCAGATTTAGTTTAAGGCACTGGCTGAAAAATGTCGACCAGCTGATGGATGTAGGAGGTAGTAACTCGCCTCCATTAAAACATACCCAAGCCTTATTTTAACCGCTGACGGGGGCCCAGTTATTAAAATTTAATTTACCCTCGGGTACTGGGACCCCCGCCAAGCTGTTTTAAATCACACTTCACCTTACACCTCACACTGCACATTCAGTAAAATACCAGCTCCACTGTAATCGTCACAGCACACCCGGGACACATTAGGTGTCACTGGGTGGGCCCGATGATGAAGCATGCCACCAACTAGGTTGGTGGGTGAGGGCTTCATGAACTCACCAACGAGATGCCCATGACAAACCTAATCAGAGTCCTAACAATATTGGTCATATTTTAGCTAGTCTCTTTTGATAATACATATAAACCACGGGGACTCGAACTAGCTTTCTAGTCCTCTCTCTCTCTCTTGATAAGCGAATAAAACAAGATTATCATTTTATTTTCTGCTAACTGACTGAGCCATTGGGGCAGGGCTGAATCATGTCAGGGAGGAGGAGAGATGGGCACTGTAAGTGTGCATTTCAGTTTGGCCAGCAGTATTAGGATGGCCAAACCTATATGAACACTTACTTTTCTCCAACCCATGTGTGTTGCACAGCTGGGTGGAGAAATGGCACAGGCTCCCTGTGCTTGAGCGAGCATTAGACCAGCCTACTCATGCCATTCCTGGTGCTTCTATTATGCTTGGTATAGCATGAGTTAGTAAGGAAACAATGGCTCCTGTAGAATAATAGAGATTTTTCTACTAAAAATATGCACAATGGCAATGTACAGGGTTGGATTGATGTGAAAAAGAGAGCTAGCCACAAACACCAAGGGTACATTCAATTTGTAAAATTGTTTATATAGTAAGGTAAACAATATATTAACCCTGGGCGCAGTTTGTGTAGTAGCGCTGCGCGTAGCTATGCAAAGTGCACTTCACACTACGCAAGCTATGCGTAGCTACGTGGACTGCGTAGTGCGGTAGGGAAAATGCTGTTCGCACTGATTGCACAGTGCCGGATGCTTGTCAACACTGTGCAATCATTGCAAACGGCATCTTGTACAGTGCAAGCGATCGTATTCTGCCATTAGCGATCGCGCTCGCAATCGGCAACTTGATGTTGCTGATTGCGAACGAGGAAAAAGTCTCGCCGAGATGTTGATTTTGCTCACTCGCGGTCGCCAACTTGACGTTGAGGACCGCGAGCAAGCAAAAAATGCCCGCTATGCGTTTTTGCACTGTGCTACGTGCAATTCACGTAGTGCGTAGTAGTGCAAACTACACAGGCTCAGCGAGTGTAGCGTAGTTCTAAGCCCAGGGTTAATCTTCTCCAGTGTTGGCAGTGTGCCTTACACAGTGGGCTGCACACGGATCCCTCCGACACTGTTTGTGGATCCTACATCCTGAGACCTAAATAGTACTCCTACTGCTCTGAAGTACAACATCTGCATATTCTGAATGGAATTATTTTTTAGCAGCTCACACTACAGCCTGAGGAGCTAGATGCTAAATACCTCTGAAGAACATTCTCAGAACATGACCCAATACACATACACATTGGGTGTACTGTGCAGCGCCCCCCAGTCAACACATGGTGACTGCATACCACGTTATTGTTGCACCATGCAGTTTGCTCATTACTGAGGGATTACATATCCAAATATTTTACTGACAACTGGGAAACAGCCACTTATAAGTTGTTAGAGTGGGAAGCATTGAAAGCAGTACTGAGTGGCTGGTGCTTGGGGCATGGGTGGGGGCTAAGGTAAATATCAACAGGGCTTGGGTGTTAGCAGAAGCACCACTAGGTCAGAAGGAGACTTCAGTCTATTTGTATGCTGGGATGTTACCCACACTGACAGATGCTCAAACGCACCACACCCATCTAATTAAGCAACAATTGCTTTTACTTTGAAACATAACAAGTGAAATGCACGTGGAGGGAGATAAGTCAGGACAACTCCTTTCTTTTCTCCTCTGTTGCATAACAACAATTTGGCAGATGACAATGATTAAGGATCACCTGCAGCAGATACACAATAGACAGGCAGCCATCCATGAATCCTTCACGGTGTATTGTTGTGGCCTATTCTGTCCCCCCTAGTCTGAACGCAAGGTAGATGTGTCCTAATTCCTGACTGGATTGAATCTACCTGTACTTGATCTGTCAGCACATGCAGTGATCATCAACCTGTTGGCTGGTACCAGAGATTTTATGTTATATTAAAGTTTTTATAAAGCGCATGGCTGTCCCAGCAATGGGACATCCTAGTGCCAAGAGATACACAGAGTGATAATGCGCACTGTCATGTTGACAACTCAGGAATTGGACAGCCTCCTGTCCAGGCTCAACTAGGCCTATGAGTGTGTACCTGTCCACAGGTGAATGTGGCTCTCTACAGCCACTTTTTGTGATTGGAGACAACCACAATCCATGCAGAGACCTTTTCTTGTGATCATTGGTAAAACCGAACAGTGACTCGGCCTTACTGATGTCCACCAATCCATGGTCCATGCTTGCAATGGATTTTTAGTTCTTAGTAAAGTAGTGACGCCTCGCCTTCTGGTTTACATAATGGATCTAGTGCATGGTGTGCAAAAACTTTCTATCCCTGATAGATCCAGGACTCTTAACATTCATAGCCAAAATAGGGTCCTGTAGCTGGTCCAGGAAAGGTGTCCCCACGTAGTGCTTAGTGCTGGAATTGGTGAAGGCATTTAATACTGTTGATTGGGTGTACTTTTACCACTCTGTCAAAACTGGACAATGCAGGGCAGCTGCAATAACACATATGTCTTTTTCATACCAAGTCAATTGCACAAGTCAAGTTTTTTAATATACATGCTGCCCTCTTTAAGATTGTGCAGGGGGACTCATGGGGATGTCCCCTTTCCCTACTGCTCTTTGTCATGACAAAGTACCAGCTAGCCCAGCAAATTTGTCAGGGGTGGTAAGCATCGAGAGTTCTACTAGGCGAAGAGATACATGTAGTATCCATTTTTGAGGATAAAATGCTGCTCTATATTCAATCTCTCTCCAGGAACATTCCAGAGTTTCTGTGAGACTATCAGATTTGAAGGGTGTGTTGAGTTTGTGTGTTAACTGGGCCAAGTGTTGGGTTTTTCCCCTCTGTGTGGAGTATCCTTCACAAGAGATGAAGGTAGATGAGCAGACGGTGATGAGTGAGCTTCGTGTGATTTTGTAGTTAGTAATCTGTACCTGTCATGATGAAAACTATCTCATTGTGTAAATCTGAGCAGAGCCAAATCCTCCTTACATCCACAGATGGCTTTTTGTAACACTCTCCCAATTACAGGCCAAGGATGTATTTTACTTTCCAAGATGGTAATGCTCCCCTGCATCTTGTAAGTTTCGTATCACTCAGCGGTGGCTGTGTTTCGTGACACCTCCAGGGAGTTGGACACCATGCTGCAAGAACTGATCTGCAATGGTAGCAGGTTACATGTGGCTCTGCGGAGGCTGCATCTGCCTGTGTGAAGGCTGTCCAGTGTGTTCATTGTTTATGGGATGTTATGTATCAGCACCGCTACAATAGCCAGTGTGCTGTTTGGCTGGGAGGCAGTTGTACAAATTG
This sequence comes from Lissotriton helveticus, assembly GCF_964261635.1. Lineage (NCBI taxonomy): Eukaryota > Metazoa > Chordata > Amphibia > Caudata > Salamandridae > Lissotriton > Lissotriton helveticus. The sequence continues at coordinate 140,141,095 of NC_136073.1, read as the reverse complement.
GGCATGTTCCCAACATGCAGGGCACAGGAGATGGTGGTATCAATCTTGCTCCCTGAAGCATTCTCCCCTGTGAATCTGACAGCCTGATGAAAGTGGATTAATGAGCTTAAAGGGCCAGAGGTTACTGAGGGACATGATCCTGTACTATCCATCTGTTATTCTGTACTTCCTATCACTTTCCATAGAAGCCTTGCTCGGAAAGGACTGACAGCATGGACATACACAGGATTGAGCTCAGTGGGGGACCTATTCATGGTCCAGGAGCACATAACCTTTGGCCACTTTCAGGAAGATCCTGATATTTCAGGGGGACATTTCTTGGCACATGGCACACTGATATCTGAGATGGAAAACCTGTGGAGAGTCACAGACACTGAATAGGTGCATCCCCCTAACCCACGCCCTGCACTTCATGGGTGGAGGTCAGAAACTGGTGGCCTTATTTGTTGATGTTTATGAACACATGAAGATTAACCCACTGTCACCCGCTTGCTGGCTATGGGAAACTGATATATTACGAGCCTCATGGCCGAGGAGTGGGAATATACTAGGCACTACCAGTGTACAGTATCTCATGATGCCAAACTCCAGTCCATTCAATTTGACATTTGGCACAGGACCCCCCTTGCAAAACCAGATTGGATTGTGAGACGTAATTTTGATGTCGCCTCAATAGGTTTTGGGCCCTTGCCTGTCGCGGGTAATTGACCCACCCACACAAGTAGTGTACCATTTTTCTTGAAAGACTTTGGGGAACACGGTGGGTGGAATTTTGTGGATCCATGAAGAATCCAGAACTTTCCACCACAGAAATGTGACCAAATTGTGTTTTTTTTGGACAATTTGTTAGGTTTGCAAGGGACTCTGGGTAACAGAACTGGGTGAACGCCAGTCAAGTCACCCCATTCTGGATTCCCCTGGGTGTCTAGTTTATTAAAATGTATAGGTTTGCTAGGTTTCCCTAGGTGCCGGCAGAACTAGGGTTCAAAAACTACAGCTAGGCACTTTACAAAAAAAGGGTATTTTTTTACTGTGAAAATGTGGTGTGTCCACGTCGTGTTTTGGGCCGTTTCCTGTCGCGGGCACTAGGCCTACCCACACTAGTGAAGTATAATTTTTCTCAGAAGAAGTTGGGGAACACGGGGTGGGTGGAATTTTGTGGACTCACGCAGATTCCTGAACTTTCCACCATAGAAATGAGAGGAAAATGTGTTTTTTGGGACAATTTGTTAGGTTTGCAAGGGATTCTGGGTACCAGAACCCGGTGAAAGCCAGTCTAGTCACCCCATCTATTCTGGGTTTCCCTGGGTGTCTAGTTTTCAAAAATGTATTGCTTTGCTAGGTTTCCCTAGGTGCCGGCAGAGTTAGGATTAAAAAACTACAGCTTGGCACTTTGCAGAACAAGGGTCATTTTTCACTGTGAAAATATGATGTGTCCATGTTGCAATTTGGGCCATTTCCTGTCGCTGGCACTAGGATTACCCACACAAGTGAGGTACCATTTTTCTTGGAAGACTTTGGGGAAAGCGGGGTGTGTGGATCCACGCAGATTCCAGAACTTTTCACCAAAGAAATGTGAGGAAAATTTCTTTTGTTGGAAAAAAATGTAGGTTTGCACAGGATTCTGGGTTACAGAACCTGGTGAGAGGCAAGTCAACCATCCTGGATTCCCCTGGGTGTCTAGTTTTCAAAAATGTATAAGTGTGCTAGGTTTCCCTTGGTGTCGGCAGGGCTAGGGTTCAAAAACTACAGCTAGGCACTTTGCAAAACAAGGGTCATTTTTCATTGTGAAATTATGGTGTGTCCACGTTGCGTTTTGGGCCGTTTCCTGTCATGGGCACTAGGAATACCCACACAAGTGAGGTACCATTTTTCTTGGAAGACTTTGTCGAAAGCGGGGTGTGTGAACTTTTGTGGATCCACGCAGATTCCAGAACTTTCCACCAAAGAAATATGAGGAAAATTTCATTTTTTGGAAAATAATGTAGGTTTGCAAGGGATTCTGGGTTACAGAACCTGGCGAGAGCCAGTCAAGTCACCCCATCCTGGATTCCCCTGGGTGTCTAGTTTTCAAAAATGTATAAGTTAACTAGGTTTCCCTTGGTGTCGGCAGGGCTAGGGTTCAAAAACTACAGCTAGGCACTTTGCAAAACCAGGGTCATTTTTCACTGTGAAAATATGGTGTGTCCACGTTGCATTTTTGGCCGTTTACTGTCACGAGCTCAAGGCCTACCCACACAAGTGACGTACCATTTTTCTAGGAAGACTTTGAGGGACGCGGAGTAGGTTGAATTTTGTGGTTCCATGCAGATTTCGAACTTTCCACCACAGAAATATGAGGAAAATCTGTATTTTTTTAATCAATTTTTCAGGTTTGCAAGGTATTCTGTGTAACAAAACCTGGTGAGGGCGAGTCAAGTTACCCCATCCTAGATTTGCCTGGGTGTCTAGTTTTTAAAAATGTATAGGTTTGCTAGGTTTCCCTAGGTCCGGGCAGAGCTAGGGTTCAAAAGCTACAGCTAGGCACTTTGCAAAAAAAGGGCCATTTTTCACTGTGAAAATGTGGTGTGTTCACGTTGAGTTTTGGGCAGTTTCCTGTTTCGAACACTATGCCTACCTACACAAGTGAGGTACCATTTTTCTCTGGGGAACACGGGGTGGATTTCCCTGGGTGTCTAGTTTTAAAAAATGTATAGGTTTGCTAGGTTTCAGTAGGTGACGGCAGAGCTAGTGTACAAAAACTACAGCTAAGCACTTTTCAAAATAACCTCATTTTTCATTGTGAAAATGTGGTGGTTCCAGGTAGCGTTTTGTTACAAAAAACAATGGTCCTGGACCAAATATTCTGAAAATATTATTTAGACGCAATAATAGTTTTCACAATATTAATACCTCACAATACTCAAATTACAAGATGTATATAAATCGTCAACTTTATCAAGAGACCATGATTTGCAGGACAAGGACAAGAATAATTTTACAAAAGTTTATTTTATGTAAGACAAAGAATTTTTTATTCAAAATTGGTATAAACACAATGTAATTTATACAAAATTAAGAGGGTCCTGGAAGAGAAAAAGCGAGGGAGATTGTTCAAGCGAACATCCATAGAAGGGGTGCTCAAAAATTAAAAGGAGTCAAGAAGACTCAGAGTTTAAATGCAGAATATAGGGGGCAAAGATTTACACAAATGTACAACAACGGATAATGAATAAAGAGTTCAATGCAACCTGGCCATATAAGTAAAAAATTGTCATTCGAATTACATAGCTTTAAAAGAATTGGGAACATGGGAAATGGGAAGGAGGATGGTCTAGGTGCGAGAAGGGATAGCCTTGATGTTTCGATCCAACTTAGCGGCAACTGAGGGAATTTAAATCCACTGCCATGCGGATCTTCCTCAATACAAAGGGAGGAGTCTGTGGACCCTAAAGAGTGAAGCAAAGAACCTAAATTGGGTACTTATATGGGTTTACATCACTTATTATCTGCACATCACGGGACTGAGGACCCACCTCAACATGAATCTTGTAGGCGCTTTGTACGGTCCAGTGAATGGCAAACCGATATCTGTAAATTGAATAATATTTTCGGTTGCCTACAAGGTATAACAGAATGGGATTTGATTATAAGAAAGAGCAGGGTTTTGCAACTTAGCCGAGTTGATGACAATTTTGAACACTGTGTTAAGTAGATGCCGTTTGTTAAAAATCCAGTTTTCGTAACTGCATAGAAGTGCGGGTCACGTGATTAATTTAAACAATCCAGGGCACAGCTTAGTATATACATCTGAAAACAAGAAAAGTGCACTAAGTAAGAAAACTATCCTAAATGAATATCATGCTCAGAATCGGAACTGATTTAAGGATAAACCTGATAGCGTTAGGGAATTACTTTCAACCTCAATCACACTAACAGCGGAATGGTAGGAGTAACGCGGGAGAATTTAAGAAGCATGTGGGGCAGTGACCGATGGGGCGGTTACATGTAAATGATAATGGGCGAAAGACTCATGAATCTGTCTAAAGCTTCCATAGCAAGCCATGCAAGGGTGCATTGTTTTTGAAGCGGTAGGGAGCAATCGCATGTGATTGTTGATTAATGAAAAAGCCCAAGGTATACATAGTGAACCTACAATGCATACGGAATAATGTATTTAAAAAAGGATTGCATGAGGCTGGCCAGTTGCCCAATAACAAAACATGTATATGGTAATACATAAAAGATTAACATAAAGCATACAAAATGAAATATTTAGATACAAATACAAACACAATATTGTATCACAGACATTGGACAAGGAGATGGAAATATGTCCTCTAAAGGAGACAGCCATAGGTTGGCCAAGTTTGCAAAAGACACAAAATTGATGGACGGAATGCAGAATAAACAAAAACATTCACCCCAGTCAAGAGATCTGGGTTAAATCCTTCATTCTTTTGCTCACCATGCCACCCAAGTGTAGACCTGGCCATATGCAAATCAGTCTTGAACCTGTGCCTCATGGGAACAGTCCAGCACGAACATGCCAAGCCAGGTCCTCCCTGCACCGGAAATAAGCATCCTAGGACCGGTTTCGTGGTTTTACCCCTCTTCAGTCAGGATAGCTTGATTCCAGTGGCACAGTGAGCCCAGGACCCATGTCTGGGCATACCTGGCGCACTTAGGGCGAGAAAGCGAAAGACACACAATTGATGGAGATGATACAGAACAAATCAAAACATTCACCCCCAGTCAAGAGAGCTGGGTTAAATCCATCATTCTTTTGCTCACCATGCCACCCAAAATTAGACCTGGCCATATGCAAATCAGTCTTGACCCTGTGCATCATGGGAACAGTACAGCCCGAACTGCCAAGCCAGGTCCTCTCTGGACCAGAAACAAGCATCCTAGCACCGGTTTCGGGGTTTCACCCCTCTTCAGCCATGATAGCTTGATTCCAGTGGCACAGTGAGCGTCTTTTTAGCTGTATAGACTAAGCTGTGCCATGGGTTGCTTAAATCAATCACGTGACCCGCGCTTTTATGCGGTTTCGAAAACTGGATTTTTAACAAGCGGCATCTACTTCACACAGAGTTGAAAATTGTCATCAACTTGGGTAAGTCGCAATACCCTGCCCTTTCTTATAATCAAACCCCATTCTGTTATACTTTATAGGCAACAGATATTATTATTTAATTTACAGATATCGGTTTGCCATTCACTGGACCGTACAAAGAGCCTACAAGATTCATGTTGAGGTGTGTCCTCAGTCCCGTGATGTGCAGATAATAAGTGATGTAAACCCATATAAGTACCCAATTTAGGTTCCTTGCTTCACTCTATAGGGTCCACACACCCCTCCTCTTGTTCTGAGGAAGATACGCATGGCTGAGGCTTTAAATTCCCTTGGTTGCTGCTAATTTGGATCAAAACGTCAACGCTATCCCTTCTCGCACCTGGACCATCCTCCTTCCCATGTCCCATGTTCCCAATTCTTTTAAATCTGAGTAATTCGAATCACTAATTTGTATGTATATGGCCAGGCTGCATTGAACTCTTTATTCATTATCAGATGCTGTACATTTGTGTAAATATATGCCGCCTATATTCTGTACTCAAACTCCGAGTCTTCTTGACTCCTTCTAATTTTTTACTACCTCTTCTATACACGTTCACTTGAACAATCTCCCCCGCTTTTCTCTTCCATGACCCTCTTAATTTTGTTTAAATTATATTGTGTTTAAACCAATTTTGAATAAAAAATTATTTGTCTTGCATTAAATACACTTTTGTAAAATTATTCTTGTCCTGCACATCATGTTCTCTTGATAAAGTTGACAATTTATATACGTCTTGTGAGCTGAGTATTGTGAGCTCTTAATAGTGTGAAAACTATTATTGCATCTAAATAATATTTTCAGAATAATTGGTCCAGGACCATTTTGTTTTTGCAATATACGACACCCAGGTTCAAGGACTCTTTTTGGGTTACCCCATTTGTTATAATGGTTACCTTGTGCAGGAGATTCCTGGGAGGGTTTTGTGTTTGTTAATTTGTCGTTATTTGGTTATTTTGTTCTTTACTTTTGACTGTGTTAATGTAAGATATGTCTGACAAAGAGACATTGACATATTGTGAAGAATATATAGATTGTCTGTTACAGACACAAGGTGGCATTGACTTTTTGGGGAGAACCACACCCAGTATTGATCTCACCTTAAATGAAAAAGTAAATAAACTTTAGAGATTAGAGAAGAAACTTATCCGCACAAGGCTGCACGGACATGTATTGACCAAATATCTACAGTCCAATGTATTACCTGTGGGATTAAGAGTAAGGAATGAGACTACTATCTTTATAGACAACCCGAAATTCGAATTGAACTTCAGCTTTGTCTCCAATAATTGCTGCAGGCACCTGATGGTGCTGGGGATAGAGACAGCTCTTGAGGAGGTAGAAAAGTTAACAAAGGAAATTGCTGATTTAAAAAGGGAAATATTGGATAATAAGGCATTAACCAACGCAAAAGAGGCATTAGTCGCTGGACTGTGTCCTACCCAAATAAAACTCTTAGGAAAAGGCAGGTTAGAACTGGCTCTGCACCCTGGTTCACTCCTGAGCTCAGAACCCAAAGGCAAGGCTGCAAGAGGCTTGAGCGTATCTGGAGAAAAAACTGGGATACGGCAAACAAAGATACTTACCGCGAATCTATCAGAGCGTATAAAGCAGCCCTCAGAAATGCCAAAACTACATTTTATGATTACAGAATAAAAAACGCCTCCAATTCAACGAGAGAAACCTTCAAAATTGTGAAAGAACTTCTGAAGATCCCTGAGCCCCAGCTACCCCAAGACCCTTCAGGTTCTAAATGCAACGATCTAGCCACCTACTTTGATCAGAAAATAAAAAATATAATTTCCACCCAAACGAAGAGCCCCTCTCGTCATGAGACTTTGCACCTAGACTCAACCCCTCAGCTGAACGCCTTTAATTTAATCTCTGAGGCGGAGTTCCTTAAAACTCTTTCCAGCATTAAAAGCGGCTCTCCCAGCGACCCAGTTCCGATGCGCTACCTAAAACAGATAGCTGCCTCTATTTCCACCCCGGCAACTGAGCTCCTCAACCTTTCCCTTTCCCAGGGCATTGTGCCTCCCAGCTGGAAAGGGGCCATTGTCAAGAACCTTCTAAAGAAACCCCATCTCGACCCTCTTGAGCTGGCCAACTTCAGGCCTATCTCCCTCCTCCCCGGACTCAGCAAGATCGCAGAAAAAGTGGTGAACCACCAACTCTCCCACTTCCTGGAGTCCAATGATCGGCTGCGTGTTTCCCAAACCGGTTTCCGCCCAGGCCAGGGCACCGACACTGCCTTCCTCACCGTCATCGAGGAGGCTAGGCGCATTCTGGATTCAGGAGGATCAGTGGCAGTGATCCTCCTTGACCTGAGTGCGGACTTTGATACAGTGAACCATCATATCCTTATTCAGCGCCTGGCCGAAGCGGGAATACGAGGGTCCGCTTTGACGTGGCTCTCATCCTACCTCTCTAACCGCACCTTTCAAGTCTGGGAAGGCAATTCTCAATCTGCCATAATCCCCCTCCAGTGTGGGGTGCCACAGGGCTCATCCCTCAGCCCCACATTGTTCAATGTGTACATGGCCCCCCTGGAGGAGGTGGTTATTCCCTTTGGGATTAAAATAGTGAGCTATGCCGATGATACCCAAGTGGTCTTATCATTGTTTCAACTCAGTCAATGCCCTGATAATTTCCATCAATGCCTGACAAAGATCCACACTTGGATGGGTGAGTCCTCACTCAAGCTCAACGGATCAAAAACAGATATTATGATGTTAGGTCACAAGTCGGCCCCTCTGCCCTCTTCCATCTGGCCGGCCTGTCTAGGGGACCCAATTATCCCAAAAAAAGAAATCAAAAGCCTGGGGGTTTGGCTTGAGCAGGACCTTTCGCTCAAGACTCAAGCGAAAAAGACGGCAGGCACTTGCTTCGGCCTTCTCCGTTCCGCCCGCAAAATCCTTCCTCTCCTCCCGCAGCACTCGAAAAAGCTATTGATTCAGGGTCTAGTTCTTTCAAGACTAGACTTCAGCAATGCAATCTTCCTGGGTGCTCCGGAAGCCACTATCAATAAGCTTCAACAAACCCAAAATGCTGCTGCTAGACTCTTAATGGGCGTCCCCCTCAGGTCATCAGCTAAACCTGCTCTCAGAGCGCTTCACTGGCTCCCTGTGCGAGAGAGGATCATTTTTAAATCACTGTGCATTGCTCACAAAATCATGCAAGGTAAAGGACCCCCGATTATGAGAAGCCTAGTCACTCCGTACAAACCCAATAGACCCTTGCGGTCTGATAACGGATGTCTAGCCACGGTGCCCAGATTCAAGAAATCTCGCACCGGAGGTCGCCGCTTCTCTGTGAAAGTGGCCTCTCACTGGAACTCGCTGCCATTGCAACTCCGTGCGGAATCCGTTCATCTCCGCTTTCGAAAATCACTAAAAACCTTCCTTTTCCCCACATAACTGTCCCTCACCCCCTCCCCCCACCCACCTCAGAGTCTTGATCTATCTCAGCGCTGGGATGCCTCATGGTAACCACGCGCTCTACAAAAATGATATACAATACAATACAATTAGAGCACCTAGAGAGGACACTCAAAGACTTTGACCTTCACACACAAACCACCAACCTTGACAAACTAGCCAAGGATCTGAAATTTTACGATAAAAACAACACATATCCTTATATACAGGAAGGACACTACATGAAGGATATGCAAAGGAGGTTCTCTACCAGAGGGAGGGGTGGTTTTAGAAGCTATACCACTTTCTCAAATTCATTGGCTGCAAGCGGTTCAGATACTGAGGCATCAGGGCCAAGTACTAGCACAAGAACTAACAATACCAGCAAGAGATTCGCAGAGCAACAACCACCTTTTTTATTGTAAGCACAATGGTTGGAGTACAGGGAAAGAGGCAAGCCCTGGGGGAGACCCAGGAGAAAAAGAGAACCCACCTGGAACACAAGGCGGAGAAACAGGTACACCACCAACAGGAAACACACGGAGACATAGAGACCAGGCGCCCCACTACAGATGGTAGTTACCATACACACAACACTCACGGAACCTTCGCCTACCTTTAAAAACCCTATTGTGAACTTATCAACACACCCTTTGAAACCAGACGAACAACATATCTTGGAAAAGGGTTTATCATTTGTACCCATCTCTTTACCCAACAATTTCAACCTAAAAATGGAAGTACACCAGTTTTTTCATAAAATACACTTAAAACATTACTTTAACAAAATTCATTTCAAAACTACTTTTATTTGCTCAGGGCTCCGCCCTGTCATCTAAGTGTACTCCACCAACCCATCTTATGTCACACAAAATCATGACATACGAACAGGTGGTAATGCGAGACATCACTAAAACACTATCCGAAAGGAGGAACAGCCTTTACAGCGCGGGCATTACCACGCGCTGCCATTACTATGCCATTACTATGCTGCTTTTACAACGCAAGTCGTTTTAACGACTTGCGCTGGAGGGCGCTGTTGGCAAAGGAATAGTTGAATTTTCTATTCCAACACCTTCCCTTCTGTCAACGTGGGCTGGAGTTGGAATAGAAAATTAAACTATTCCACTATCCAGCCATTGCAGCGCAAGTCGTTGTAACGATTTGCGTTGTAAAAACAGCTTTGTAATGGCACGCGTGGTAATAGCCCGCGTTGTAGTGACATACATCCATCCGAAAGGCAATATGTGAAGTTCAATGTCACCAGATCTGAACGCACGGCACTGACGGCTCTCAGTAATAGTACTGATATAGTAATCAAGCCTGCCGACAAGGGGTTGCTATTGTTATTCAAGATACCGGTGCATACAAGAGAGAGATCCTAAACCAGCTAGGGGTACAGGGTAATTATGAAAAACTTGGATCAGTTCGTACTAAAGAGATAATGGAGGTGATCAAACACATCACCCTCAAAGGTCTAGACACAGGCATTCTTAGTGAACAAGAATTTGACTACCTGAATAACAAACACCCTAGATTTCTGACCATATATACCCTTCCGAAAATACACAAGAGGATGCCTGATCCACCATGGAGACCAATAATCTCCGGCTGTGGGTCTATGCTGGAGCCTCTATGGAAATATACAGATGTTTTCCTCAAGCCTATCGCTGAGAACACCGCAACCAATTTAAGAGACGCTATGCAAACTATTCAGATTGTGGACAGCTGCCCATATGATGCTGATGGCACCCTTCTGGCTACCATGGATATTACATCCTTATTATGAATATTCCTCAAGGAGAGGCATTGAGAGTGATGCATGAAGTCTTGGACACATGTCCTAGACACACAGAGTCCCCACTGAATTAATTATTAAACATCTTAATGTAGCCATGCCCAAAAATTTCTTTCGTTTCAGGGTGATTTCTACATCCAAACGAAGAGAGTTGTTATGGGGGCGAGCTTTGCGTCAAACCTAGCAATTATATTTATGGACATCTATGAGCACACTCATATCCTGAGTGAACAGAATCCCTACAGTCAGTGTATCGACCTATGGCGTCGGTACATTGACGATGTACTACTGATTTGGCAATGCAATAAAAACTACTTAAAGAATTTCATGTTTGACTGAATAACTGTTCTGATGATATTAAATTCTCACTGGAGTACAGCAATTCATCAGTTAACTTCTTGGACTTAACCATAAGAGCAGAAGGAGGTAAACCATACACCAGCCTTTACAGAAAGGCGACTGAACCTAACACCTTGTTGCGTTACTTCATCCATCTTCCACGCAACCTTAGAGACAATTTGCCCTTTGGGCAATTCCTGCGGTTGCGGAGGAATTGCTCAAAAAGGATGATTGTTTTCGTGAGTCAGAAGAACTTATGTCCCGTTTGATTGATAGAGCTATCGCCTAAGATTACTCAAAAAGGCACGGAAACGTGTGTGGTTTAATCATAGGGAATCCCTTCTGGAACCCAAAGAGAGAGGCAATAAGGATCAGGACAGGCTAGTGGGTGTGACCACATTTTGCACTAAGAGCAACACCATCAAGAAAAGTATAAACAGGCACTGGCACCTAGTGTCAGAAGAACTTGGTGGACTACCACAACCTATGCATGTGTTCCGCAAAGGCAAAACGTGAGGGAACATGTAGATAAGTCCCTGCTACACATGGAACCCAAACCTACGCAGACAACACTATAGAATATTTCACCTGTCAAGGGACATTTCAAGTACCTTTTGTGAATACTGAAAGACGGAAAGTTAGGATTTTGTCTCAGATTACTTTTGTGAATAATTAAGAACTATCATCTTTTTGCTTTTGCTTATACAGGAGGAGAGAACACGATCCTTATCTTGTTCCTAATCTCGCATTGACTTTGATACCCTTTCTTACAGACATATGGTATTAGGTATTGCTTTAGATAGGAAAGTGATTGCAGATTGATACCAAGCTATATGGTATTAATGTACATTTATGTTACACTTTCTAAATGAGTCACATTAAAATCCAAGCAGCTCAGAGCATTATTCTCCCTTGTTATATAGGTTCCAATTGTGTTTCTAATCTAGGAGGGCACACACTTAATTTACTATAGAGCTGTAAATACAGAGATTGTCAAAAGATATTTAATGTACTCTATCAGAAGTTAGATGTTAGTGTTGGTATAATACTAATACTCAACGTCTCCTTTTGTCTTTATTAGAGATCAGTGTTACTACTTGTTGCTAGTGTATTATTGGCAGTGAGTCCAGAGAGGAGTGAAAGATCGCTCCAGATTGCAAGGTTAGTGTATCTTCACAATAGCCCCTGGCCCATGTAACAACTTCAAACTGAGAGAGGATTAGTAGCAGTGAAACTATCCTAAAGATGAGGGCTCTGCCTGTAGTTTGTGTCCTACGTTTGTGGTTCAAAAAATGGGTTTAACAATATGGCCATCAAAACTCTGCTTCTTGTTTGGTCATGACTTCCTCAGGGATAACACTCTGAATAACTAACTTGGTATCTCCAATAGGATAGGTTCTTAGATGTGTGTAGCTTCTTTCTTCTGTGAGGGGTATCATAGATTCTGACAGTAGACTCTAGTATTTTGTATATCAATCTGCCTCCTTTACAGGCTTACTTTTTTATCTTGCTTTCACAATAGTGATATCTTTCCTGTGAGACATTGGGGAATTAACAAAAAATCTTGGACACTCTTATTCTAGTATTTGCAGTTCTTTGAGAATCTTTTGCTTTTTAAAAGGTAGCAGCTTGTGGAGGGGGAACAACAAAAGCCTTCTTGTGTTAGCTTAGTGTCATCTTTAATTCTGTTTCAACACTGATTTAATGTTAAAGTAAAACTTTATCAGTATCTTTCTGAAACAATTAATGGAGTGTAACCTTAGTGGCAAAACTGTCAGGACTCCTGATAGCTACAAACATTAAGCCCTTATATGACAATTCATAGATTTGGTCAAGCAACAAAGGTTGTCTTTGGGAAGTTATAATAGGTTTTCGTCCAGGAACAGACTTTCTGAAGACATCATATGCACTGCAGGTCAGTATCAAGTCAAGGGTAGCTCTTTAAAAAAACAATATACAAAAATGTCTAAGTTAACGGTGTAGAAAAATGAAATATCCAGCACTTACTGAGCTGAGCTGTAACTCCAGTAAGGAGGAAATATTTTCCAGTGGAAAGTTGCTCACAGAGTTTTGAAAGTCTCAGCAGTCCTCGAAATCTTCATTGTCCCTCCTAATCGGATTTCAACAAACAGTAAACCTCCTCTCATCCAGTGAGTGCTTAATTACAATATAGCACAAGATGCTAGAAAAGTTTGTCACTACAGTCTGAGGAGTTCTTTAGGTCAGACAACTCAATGGGCTTCGGCTCCAACCACCAAGTACAAGCTAACAGCCCATTAGCTGGGGAATTCACTAAAAGTATGGGAACTGTGTATTTTACAATGTCTTTTGAAGAATATTTCTATGACTTTTCTCAGCACCCTAGTTCTTTCTTTGGCTTTTGGCAATAACAGTGGGCTTCTGGGACATACTTAAGGACCAGCATCTGGCCAATCTTGGTTGCAATGAATTCTTTTGATGTGCCCAGGTTGCTGATTCTTCGCAGACAGGGGTGGCTCCCCCTTAATGGCAGAGGAGCTTTGCACCCCTGTTGCACGGTGCAACAGGTACAAGGCAGGCTCTGACCAGAAAAGCTGGTCAACCCCTTACCGCTCCACTCCAGGAAGCATAGGCTGCAATAATTTTTCACATAGATGAGAAGGGAATCCCCTTTCACACTTAGATATACACCTTAGTGAGTGTAACACATAGCCTGTATTACACCCCCTTTTTAACCTGCACTACACTATTTTTAAACAAGGTCCTGAGGAAAGCCAGATTTAGTTTAAGGCACTGGTTGAAACATGTCGACCAGCTGATGGATGTAGGAGGTAGTAACTCGCCTCCATTAAAACATCCCCAAGCCTTATTTTAACCGCTGACGGGGGCCTAGTTATTAAAATTTAATTTACCCTCGGGTACTGGGACCCCGCCAAGCCGTTTTAAATCACACTTCACCTTACACCTCACACTGCACTCTCAGTAAAATACCAGCTCCACTGTAATCGTCGCAGCACACTCGGGACACATTAGGTGTCACTGAGTGGGCCCGATGATGAAGCATGCCACCAACTAGGTTGGTGGGTGAGGGCTTCATGAACTCACCAACGAGGTGCCCATGACAAACCTAATCAGAGTCCTAACAATATTGGTCATATTTTAGCTAGTCTCTTTTGATAATACATATAAACCATGGGGACTCGAACTAGCTTTCTAGTCCTCTCTCGCTCTCTCTCTCTCTCTCTTGATAAGCGAATAAAACATTATCATTTTATTTTCTGCTAACTGACTGAGCCATTGGGGCAGGGCTGAATCATGTCAGGGAGGAGGAGTGATGGGCACTGTAAGTGTGCATTTCAGTTTGGCCAGCAGTATTAGGATGGCCAAACCTATATGAACACTTACTTTTCTCCAACCCATGTGTGTTGCACAGCTGGGTGGAGAAATGGCACAGTCTCCCTGTGCTTGAGCGAGCATTAGACCAGCCTACTCATGCCATTCCTGGTGCTTCTATTATGCTTGGTATAGCATGAGTTAGTAAGGAAACAATGGCTCCTGTAGAATAATAGAGGTTTTTCTACTAAAAATATGCACAATGGCAATGTACAGGGTTGGATTGATGTGAAAAAGAGAGCTAGCCACAAACACCAAGGGTACAGTCAATTTGTAAAATTGTTTATATAGTAAGGTAAACAATATAATAACCCTGGGCGCAGTTTGTGTAGTAGCGCTGCGCGTAGCTATGCAAAGTGCGCTTCACACTACGCAAGCTATGCGTAGCTACGTGGACTGCGTAGTGCGGTAGGGAAAATGCTGTTCGCACTGATTGCACAGTGCCGGATGCTTGTCAACACTGTGCAATCATTGCAAAACGGCATCTTGTTTTCTGCCATTAGCGATCGTTTTCTGCCATTAGCGATCGCGCTCGCAATTGGCAACTTGATGTTGCTGATTGCGAACGAGGAAAAAGTCTCGCCGGGATGTTGATTTTGCTCACTTGCGGTCGCCAACTTGACGTTGAGGACCGCGAGCAAGCAAAAAATGGGCGCTATGCGTTTTTGCACTGTGCTACGTGCAATTCACGTAGTGCGCAGTAGCGCAAACTACACAGGCTCCGCGAGTGTAGCGTAGTTCTAAGCCCAGGGTTAATCTTCTCCCGTGTTGGCAGTGTGCCTTACACAGTGGGCTGCACACGGGTCCCTCCGACACTGTTTGTGGATCCTACATCCTGAGACCTAAATAGTACTCCTACTGCTCTGAAGTACAACATCTGCATATTCTGAATGGAATTATTTTTTAGCAGCTCACACTACAGCCTGAGGAGCTAGATGCTAAATACCTCTGAAGAACATTCTCAGAACTTGACCCAATACACATACACATTGGGTGTACTGTGCAGCGCCCCCCAGTCCACACATGGTGACTGCATACTACGTTATTGTTGCACCATGCAGTTTGCTCATTACTGAGGGATTACATATCCAAATATTTTACTGACAACTGGGACACAGCCACTTATAAGTTGTTAGAGTGGGAAGCATTGAAAGCTGTACTGAGTGGCTGGTGCTTGGGGCGTGGGTGGGGGCTAAGGTAAATATCAACAGGGCTTGGGTGTTAGCAGAAGCACCACTAGGTCAGAAGGAGACTTCAGTCTATTTGTATGCTGGGATGTTACCCACACTGACAGATGCTGAAACACACCGCACCCATCTAATTAAGCAACAATTGCTTTTACTTTGAAACATAACAAGTGAAATGCACGTGGAGGGAGATAAGTCAGGACAACTCCTGTCCTTTCTCCTCTGTTGCATAACAACAATTTGGCAGATGACAATGATTAAGAATCACCTGCAGCAGATACACAATATACAGGCAGCCATCCATGAATCCTTCACTGTGTATTGTTGTGGCCTATTCTGTCCCCCCTAGTCTGAACGCAAGGTAGATGTGTCCTAATTCCTGACTGGGTTGAATCTACCTGTACTTGATCTGTCAGCACATGCAGTGATCTACAACCTGTTGGCTGGGACCAGAGATTTTATGTTATATTAAAGTTTTTATAAAGCGCATGGCTGTCCCAGCAATGGGACATCCTAGTACTAAGAGATACACAGAGTGATAATGCGCAGTGCCATGTTGACAACTCAGGAATTGGACAGCCTCCTGTCCAGGCTCAACTAGGCCTATGAGCGTGTACCTGTCCACAGGTGAATGTAGCTTTCTACAGCCACTTTTTGTGATTGGAGACAACCACAATCCATGCTGAGACCTTTTCTTGTGATCATTGGTAAAACCGAACAGTGACCCGGCCTTACTGATGTCCACCAATCCATGGTCCATGCTTGCAATGGATTTTTAGTTCTTAGTAAAGTAGTGACGCCTCGCCTTCTGGTTTACATAATGCATCTAGTGCATGGTGTGCAAAAACTTTCTATCCCTGATAGATCCAGGACTCTTAACATTCATAGCCAAAATAGGGTCCTGTAGCTGGTCCAGGAAAGGTGTCCCCACGTAGTGCTTAGTGCTGGAATTGGTGAAGGCATTTAATACTGTTGATTGGGTGTACTTTTACCACTCTGTCAAAACTGGACAATGCAGGGCAGCTGCAATAACACATATGTCTTTTTCATACCAAGTCAATTGCACAAGTCAAGTTTTTTAATATACATGCTGCCCTCTTTAAGATTGTGCAGGGGGACTCACGGGGATGTCCCCTTTCCCTACTGCTCTTTGTCATGACAAAGTACCAGCTAGCCCAGCAAATTTGTCAGGGGTGGTAAGCATCAAGAGTTCTACTAGGCGAAGAGATACATATAGTATCCATTTTTGAGGATAAAATGCTGCTCTATATTCAATCTCTCTCCAGGAACATTCCAGAGTTTCTGTGAGACTATCAGATTTGAAGGGTGTGTTGAGTTTGTGTGTTAACTGGGCCAAGTGTTGGGTTTTTCCCCTCTGTGTGGAGTATCCTTCACAAGAGATGAAGGTAGATGAGCAGACGGTGATGAGTGAGCTTCGTGTGATTTTGTAGTTAGTAATCTGTACCTGTCATGATGCAAACTATCTCATTGTGTAAATCTGAGCAGAGCCAAATCCTCCTTACGTCCACAGATGGCTTTTTGTAGCACTCTCCCAATTACAGGCCAAGGATGTATTTCACTTTCTAAGATGGTAATGCTCCCTTCATCTTGTAAGTTTCCTATCACTCAGCGGTGGCTGTGTCTCGTGACACCTCCAGGGAGTTGGACACCATGCTGCAAGAACTGATCTGCAATGGTAGCAGGTTATGTGTGGCTCTGCGGAGGATGCATCGGCCTGTGTGAAGGCTGTCCAGTGTGTGCATTGTTTATGGGATTTTATGTGTCAGCACCGCTACAATAGCCAGTGTGCTGTTTGGCTGGGAGGCAGTTGTACAAATTGGGCATGTTCCCAACATGCAGGGCACAGGAGATGGTGGGATCAATCTTGCTCCCTGAAGCATTCTCCCCTGTGAATCTGACAGCCTGATGAAAGTGTATTAATGAGCTTAAAGGGCCAGAGGTTACTGAGGGACATGATCCTGTACTCTCCATCTGTTATTCTGTACTTCCTATCACTTTCCATAGAAGCCTTGCTCGGAAAGCACTGACAGCATGGACATACACAGGATTGAGCTCAGTGGGGGACCTATTCATGGTCCAGGAGCACATAACCTTTGGCCACTTTCAGGAAGATCCTGATATTCCAGGGGGACATTTCTTGGCACATGGCACACTGATATCTGAGATGGAAAACCTGTGGAGAGTCACAGACACTGAATAGGTGCACCCCCCTAACCCACGCCCTGCACTTCATGGGTGGAGGTCAGAAACTGGTGGCCTTATTTGTTGATGTTTATGAACACATGAAGATTAACCCACTGTCACCCGCTTGCTGGCTATGGGAAACTGATATATTACGAGCCTCACGGCCGAGGAGTGGGAATATACTAGGCACTACCAGTGTACAGTATCTCATGATGCCAAACTCCAGTCTATTCAATTTGACATTTGGCACAGGACCCCCCTTGCAAAACCAGGTTGGATTGTGAGACGTAATTTTGATGTCGCCTCAATAGGTTTTGGGCCCTTGTCTGTCGCGGATAATTGACCCACCCACATAAGTAGTGTACCATTTTTCTTGAAAGACTTTGGGGAACACGGCGGGTGGAATATTGTGGATCCATGAAGATTCCAGAACTTTCCACCACAGAAATGTGACCAAATTGTGTTTTTTTTGACAATTTGTTAGGTTTGCAAGGGACTCTGGGTAACATAACCGGGTGAACGCCAGTCAAGTCACCCCATTCTGGATTCCCCTGGGTGTCTAGTTTATAAAAATGTATAGGTTTGCTAGGTTTCCCTAGGTGCTGGCAGAGCTAGGGTTCAAAAACTACAGCTAGGCACTTTACAAAAAAAGGGTAATTTTTCACTGTGAAAATGTGGTGTGTCCACGTCGTGTTTTGGGGCATTTCCTGTCGCGGGGACTAGGCCTACCCACACTAGTGAAGTATAATTTTTCTCAGAAGAAGTTGGGGAACACGGGGTGGGTGGAATTTTGTGGACTCATGCAGATTCCAGAACTTTCCACCATAGAAATGAGAGGAAAATGTGTTTTTTTTTGGACAATTTGTTAGGTTTGCAAGGGATTCTGGGTAACAGGACCTGGTGAAAGCCAGTCTAGTCACCCCATCTATTCTGGGTTTCCCTGGGTGTCTAGTTTGCAAAAATGTATTGCTTTGCTAGGTTTCCCTAGGTGCCGGCAGAGTTAGGATTAAAAAACTACAGCTTGGCACTTTGCAGAACAAGGGTCATTTTTCACTGTGAAAATATGATGTGTCCATGTTGCAATTTGGGCCATTTCCTGTCGCTGGCACTAGGAATACCCACACAAGTGAGGTACCTTTTTTCTTGGAAGACTTTGGGGAAAGTGGGGTGTGTGGATTCACGCAGATTCCAGAACTTTTAACCAAAGAAATGTGAGGAAAATTTCTTTTGTTGGAAAAAAATGTAGGTTTGCACAGGATTCTGGGTTACAGAACCTGGTGAGAGGCTGAGAGCCAGTCAAGTCACCCATCCTGGATTCCCCTGGGTGTCTAGTTTTCAAAAATGTATAAGTGTGCTAGGTTTCCCTTGGTGTCGGCAGGGCTAGGGTTAAAAAACTACAGCTAGGCACTTTGCAAAACAAGGGTCATTTTTCATTGTGAAATTATGGTGTGTCCACGTTGCGTTTTGGGCCGTTTCCTGTCGTGAGCACTAGGAATACCCACACAAGTGAGGTACCATTTTTATTGGAAGACTTTGTCGAAAGCGGGGTGTGTGAACTTTTGTGGATCCACGCAGATTCCAGAACTTTCCATCAAAGAAATGTGAGGAAAATTTCATTTTTTGGAAAATAATGTAGGTTTGCAAGGGATTCTGGGTTACCGAACCTGGCGAAAGCCAGTCAAGTCACTCCATCCTGGATTCCCTGGGTGTCTAGTTTTCAAAAATGTATAAGTGTACTAGGTTTCCCTTGGTGCCGGCAGGGCTAGGGTTAAAAAACTACAGCTAGGCACTTTGCAAAACCAGGGTAATTTTTCACTGTGAAAATATGGTGTGTCCACGTTGCATTTTGGGCCGTTTACTGTCACGAGCTCTAGGCCTACCCACACAAGTGACATACCATTTTTCTAGGAAGACTTTGAGGGACGCGGAGTCGGTGGAATTTTGTGGTTCCACGCAGATTTCGAACTTTCCACCACAGAAATATGAGGAAAATCTATATTTTTTTAATCAATTTTTCAGGTTTGAAAGGTATTCTGTGTAACAAAACCTGGTGAGGGCCAGTCAAGTTACCCCATCCTAGATTTGCCTGGGTGTCTAGTTTTTAAAAATGTATAGGTTTGCTAGGTTTCCCTAGGTCCGGGCAGAGCTAGGGTTCAAAAGCTACAGCTAGGCACTTTGCAAAAAAATGTGGTGTGTCCACGTTGAGTTTTGGGCCGTTTCCTGTTTCGAACACTATGCCTACCTACACAAGTGAGGTACCATTTTTCTCTGGGGAACACGAGGTGGATTTCCCTGGGTGTCTAGTTTTAAAAAATGTATAGGTTTGCTAGGTTTCAGTAGGTGACGGCATCTACTTCACACAGAGTTGAAAGTTGTCATCAACTTGGGTAAGTCGCAATACCCTGCCCTTTCTTATAATCAAACCCCATTCTGTTATACTTTATAGGCAACAGATATTATTATTTAATTTACAGATATCGGTTTGCCATTGACTGGACCGTACAAAGCGCCTACAAGATTCATGTTGAGGTGTGTCCTCAGTCCCGTGATGTGCAGATAATAAGTGATGTAAACCCATATAAGTACCCAATTTAGGTTCCTTGCTTCACTCTATAGGGTCCACACACCCCTCCTCTTGTTCTGAGGAAGATACGCATGGCTGAGGCTTTAAATTCCCTTGGTTGCTGCTAATTTGGATCAAAACGTCAACGCTATCCCTTCTCGCACCTGGACCATTCTCCTTCCCATGTCCCATGTTCCCAATTCTTTTAAATCTGAGTAATTCGAATCACTAATTTGTATGTATATGGCCAGGTTGCATTGAACTCTTTATTCATTATCAGATGTTGTACATTTGTGCAAATATATGCTGCCTATATTCTGTATTCAAACTCCGAGTCTCCTTCTAATTTTGACTACCTCTTCTATACACGTTCACTTGAACAATCTCCCCCACTTTTTCTCTTCCATGACCCTCTTAATTTTGTTTAAAATATATTGTGTTTAAACCAATTTTGAATAAAAAATTATTTGTCTTGCATTAAATAAACTTTTGTAAAATTATTCTTGTCCTGCACATCATGTTCTCTTGATAAAGTTGACAATTTATATACGTCTTGTGAGCTGAGTATTGTGAGCTCGTAATAGTGTGGAAACTATTATTGCATCTAAATAATATTTTCAGAATAATTGGTCCAGGACCATTTTGTTTTTGCAATATACGACACCCAGGTCCAAGGACTATTTTTGGGTTACCACATTTGTTATAATGGTTACCTTGTGCAGGAGATTCCTGGGAGGGTTTTGTGTTTGTTAATTTGTCGTTATTTGGTTATTTTGTACTTTACTTTTGACTGTGTTAATTTAAGATATGTCTGACAAAGAGACATTGACATATAGTGAAGAATATACAGATTGTCTGTTACAGACACCAGGTGGCATTGACTTTTTGGGGAGAACCACACCCAGTATTGATCTCACCTTAAATGAAAAAGTAAATAAACTTGAGAGATTAGAGAAGAAACTTATCCGCACAAGGCTGCACGGACATGTATTAACCAAATATCTATAGTCCAATGTATTACTTATTTATTTATTTATTTATTTAAAACATTTATAGAGCGCAGCTGTCGCCTGGCAGGCATCCTGGCGCTAGGGTGGCTACTCCTAAGATAGAAATAGTAGAAGATTGTTTAGTAGTGACGGAGGGACTCTAGGGAAAAAGCCAAGTCTTTATTAGTTTTCGAAAAGGCAGGAGCTGTGAAGTATGGTGGATGTCGGCGGGCAGACTGTTCCAGAGCTTTGCAGCCGCCACTCGGAATGATCTTCCCCCGATCCTGGCTCTCTTGAATCTGGGTACTGTTACAAGTCGAGCGGTGGTGGATCGAAGAGCTCTGGTTGGTGTATACCAGGTAAACATCCGTTGTAAAGGGATAGGTCCTAGCCCATGTAATGCCTTAAAGACCAAGCAAAGAGACTTGAAGGCAATACGTTGCTTCAAGGGAAGCCAGTGCAGCTCGGCTAGAGCAGCCTTGGTTGAGGATCTTCTGGTCCATCCAAGGGCCAGTTTGGCTGCTGCTGATTGGACACGATGGAGTCGGTCCAGTAGTACCAAGGGAGAGTCAAGCAGGAGAGCATTGCAATAGTCAATGCGACTAAGAATGGTACACCTGACTATCTGCGCTCTAGCGGATAGTGGAAGTAGTGGCAGGATTTTGCGTAGTGATCGCATAAGGGCAGAGCAGGTGGCAACTGTTCTCGAAACCTGTGTTTCCATGCTCAGCTTCTTATTAAGCATGACGCCCAGATTCCGAACACTGGCCACAGGTGACGGATTGTCCGAGTTTTCTGGAAGCCAGAAACCAGCAGGCAGAGGGCGAGGTATGCGGCTGGGTATTACCTGTGGGATTAAGAGTAAGGAATGAGCCTACTGTCTTTATAGACAACCCGAAATTCGAATTGAACTTCAGCTTTGTCGCCAATAATTGCTCCAGCACTGAATGGTGCTCGGGATAGAGACAGCTCTTGAGGAGGTAGAAAAGTTAACAAATGAAATTGCTGATTTAAAAAGGGAAATATTGGATAATAAGGCATTAACCAACGCAAAAGAGGCATTAGAGCACCTAGAGAGGACACTCAAAGACTTTGACCTTCACACACAAACCACCAACCTTGACAAACTAGCCAAGGATCTTAAATTTTACGATAAAAACAACACATATCCTTATATACAGGAAGGACACTACATGAAGGATATGCAAAGGAGGTTCTCTACCAGAATGAGGGGTAGTTTTAGAAGCTATACCACTTTCTCAAATTCATTGGCTGCAAGCGGTTCAGATACTGAAGCATCAGGGCCAAGTACTAGCACAAGAACTAACAATACCAGCAAGAGATTCGCAGAGCAACAACCACCTTTTTTATTGTAAGCACAATGGTTGGAGTACAGGGAACGAGACAAGCCCTGGGGGAGACCCAGGAGAAAAAGACAACCCACCTGGAACACAAGGCGGAGAAACAGGTACACCACCAACAGGAAACACATGGAGACATACTGACCAGGCGCCACACTACAGATGGTAGTTACCATACCCACAGAACTCACGGAACCTTCGCCTACCTTTAAAAACCCTATTGTGAACTTATCAACACACCATTTGAAACCAGACGAACAACATATCTTGGAAAAGGGTTTATCATTTGTACCCATCTCTTTACCCAACAATTTCAAGCTAAAAATGGAAGTACACCAGTTTTTTCATAAAATACACTTAAAACATTACTTTAACAAAATTCATTTCAAAACTACTTTTTCTTGCTCAGGGCTCCGCCCCGTCATCTAAGTGTACTCCACCAACCCATCTTATGTCACACAAAATCCTGACATACGAACAGGTGGTAATGCGAGACATCACTAAAACACTATCCGAATGGAGGAACAGCCTTTACAGCGCGGGCATTACCACGCGCTGCCATTACTATGCTGCTTTTACAACGCAAGTCGTTTCAACGACTTGCGCTGGAGGGCGCTGTTGGCAAAGGAATAGTTTAATTTTCTATTCCAACACCTTCCCTACTGTCAACGTGGGCAGGAGTTGGAATAGAAAATTAAACTATTCCACTATCCAGCCCTTGCAGCGCAAGTCGTTGTAACGATTTGCGTTGTAAAAACAGCTTTGTAATGGCACGCGTGGTAATAGCCCGCGTTGTAGTGACATCCATCCATCCGAAAGGCGATATAGCCCGCGTTGTAGTGACATACATCCATCCGAAAGGCAATATGTGAAGTTCAATGTCACCAGATCTGAACGCACGGCACTGACGGCTCTCAGTAATAGTACTGATATAGTAATCAAGCCTGCCGACAAGGGGTTGCTATTGTTATTCAAGATACCGGTGCATACAAGAGAGAGATCCTAAACCAGCTAGGGGTACAGGGTAATTATGAAAAACTTAGATCAGTACGTACTAAAGAGATAATGGAGGTGATCAAACACATCAACCTCAAAGTTTTTATAGCAAAAGGATGGTGCACCAGAATTTAGTAGTCCAAACAAGCTGTTGAATTTTTCAAAAAAGTTCTTTATTATTTTCAATCTTTAAAAAGGCCATCAGCCAACGCGTTTCGTTCCCATACGAACTTCGTCAGGGCTAGAGAAAAAAACCTGGTGACAAGTAAGGCTACCAAGCGCAGTTTATATGACTTAAGACTTCCACGTCATCAGAACGTCAAGATCTCCCAATATATGGATGAGACGTATTATGAAAAATTCCTTAGTGCCAATAGGCGTCACTGGGCAGGAGACTTTATGATCCGGACCCGCGCTGTGGTAGAAGACATATATAAAGACCTGAACCACTAGTAATGATCTCCCCAAGAAGACGGATCGTAATCTCCGTAATCGCCGAGATTGTGGACAGCTACCCATATGATGCTGATGGCACCCTTCTGGCTACCATGGATATTACATCCTTATTACGAATATTCCTCAAGGAGAGGCATTGAGAGTGATGCATGAAGTCTTGGACACATGTCCTAAACACACAGAGTCCCCACCGAATTCATTATTAAACATCTTAATGTAGCCATGCCGAAAAATGTCTTTCGTTTCAGGGTGATTTCTACATCCAAACGAAGAGAGTTGTTATGGGGGCGAGCTTTGCGCCAAACCTAGCAATTATATTTATGGACATCTATGAGCACACGCATATCCTGAGTGAACAGAATCCCTACAGTCAGTGTATCGACCTATGGCGTCGGTACATTGACGATGTACTACTGATTTGGCAATGCAACAAAAACTACTAAAAGAATTTCATGTTTGACTGAATAACTGTTCTGATGATATTAAATTCTCACTGGAGTACAGCAATTCATCAGTTAACTTCTTGGACTTAACCATAAGAGCAGAAGGAGGTAAACCATACACCAGCCTTTACAGAAAGGCAAGTGAACCTAACACCTTGTTGCGTTACTTAAGCCATCTTCCACGCAACCTTAGAGACAATTTGCCCTTTGGCAATTCCTGCGGTTGCGGAGGAATTGCTCAAAAAAGGATGATTATTTTCGTGAGTCAGAAGAACTTATGTCCCGTTTGATTGATAGAGCTGGCTCACTAGCTGACTCCCAAAAGACTCTGCTGCCGGGACCCACCGAGGACCAGGAATTCAGTTTGTACAGTGCTGCTGGGGCTGTGATAGTACGTGACAGGAGACGCACTCGAGTTGCCGGAGTGCCGCTGATTGAAGCTGTAGCGCTGCGGGACTGCGAGGCATTACCAACAGCTGTAGCCTCTTCCCGCAGCGGCCACTCCCCCTGTTTGCTGAGCCCATAACTTTTCGCGGCACCCGCTACGCGGGTGCCACTCACTAGCTGACTCCCAAAAGACTCTGCTGCCGGGACCCACCGAGGACCAGGAATTCAGTTTGTACAGTGCTGCTGGGGCTGTGAAAGTACGTGACAGGAGACGCACTCGAGTTGTCGGAGTGCCGCTGATTGAAGCTGTAGCGCTGCGGGACTGCGAGGCATTACCAACAGCTGTAGCCTCTTCCCGCAGCGGCCACGCCCCCTGTTTGCTGAGCCCATAACTTTTCGCGGCACCCACTTCGCGGGTGCCACTCACTAGCTGACTCCCAAAAGACTCTGCTGCCGGGACCCACCGAGGACCAGGAATTCAGTTTGTACAGTGCTGCTGGGGCTGTGAAAGTACGTGACAGGAGACGCACTTGAGTTGTCGGAGTGCCGCTGATTGAAGCTGTAGCGCTGCGGGACTGCGAGGCATTACCAACAGCTGTAGCCTCTTCCCGCAGAGGCCACGCCCCCTGTTTGCTGAGCCCATAACTTTTCGTGGCACCCGCTTCGCGGGTGCCACTCACTAGCTGACTCCCAAAAGACTCTGCTGCCGGGACCCACCGAGGACCAGGAATTCAGTTTGGACAGTGCTGCTGGGGCTGTGAAAGTACGTGACAGGAGACGCACTCGAGTTGTCGGAGTGCCGCTGATTGAAGCTGTAGCGCTGCGGGACTGCAAGGCATTACCAACAGCTGTAGCCTCTTCCCGCAGCGGCCACGCCCCCTGTTTGCTGAGCCCATAACTTTTCGCACTAGCTGACTCCCAAAAGACTCTGCTGCCGGGACCCACCGAGGACCAGGAATTCAGTTTGTACAGTGCTGCTGGGGCTGTGAAAGTACGTGACAGGAGACGCACTCGAGTTGTCGGAGTGCCGCTGATTGAAGCTGTAGCGCTGCAGGACTGCAAGGCATTACCAACAGCTGTAGCCTCTTCCCGCAGCGGCCACGCCCCCTGTTTGCTGAGCCCATAACTTTTCGCGGCACACGCTTCGCGGGTGCCACTCACTAGCGGACTCCCAAAAGACTCTGCTGCCAGGACCCACCGAGGACCAGCAATTCAGTTTGTACAGTGCTGCTGGGGCTGTGAAAGTATGTGACAGGAGACGCACTCGAGTTGTCGGAGTGCCGCTGATTGAAGCTGTAGCGCTGCGGGACTGCGAGGCATTACCAACAGCTGTAGCCTCTTCCCGCAGCGGCCACACCCCCTGTTTGCTGAGCCCATAACCTTTCGCGGCACCCGCTTCGCGGGTGCCACTCACTAGCTGACTCCCAAAAGACTCTGCTGCCGGGACCCACTGAGGACCAGGAATTCAGTTTGTACAGTGCTGCTGGGGCTGTGAAAGTACGTGACAGGAGACGCACTCGAGTTGTCGGAGTGCCGCTGATTGAAGCTGTAGCGCTGCGGGACTGCGAGGCATTACCAACAGCTGTAGCCTCTTCCCGCAGAGGCCACGCCCCTTGCCTGCTGAGGGCTACAAGACAAGTCTAGGCTCTCCGCGAACGCGGGACGCGCGCGGGACGAAGCCCAGACAAAGGGCGGACAGTCTTAGACAGTCCGAGACAGGTCGTGACTGGACTGGGCACGTCATACTGTCCGTGTTGAATACGAGTCATCTGGCTGCAGTAAGACATTTTGCTCTTGGTCATACATAAATTGTAACTCACTATTATAGCATTCTTGATATACATTGTTAAACCCACTTGCATGATAAAACTCAAGCGTTGCTACTAATATTAATGCGGATGCCAAAAAAGATCCCACTCGCTGCGGCAAATACCATGGATAATTATATGGTACATGTAGTATCCAAGATTAATAATGAAAGGACACAGTCACTAGGTTTAAGTCAATCCCCTAATCTTTCCCCCCTGAGCCCACCACCAAACTCTCCGTGGGTAGATATACCATCTCAGGATGTGGGAAATGAAGCCCCAGATATAGAGACATATGATAGCGGGACTCTTATCCATAGTGTACTTATAGAATCCGACCAAGATTCAACCCACGAGAATGATACTGAGTCCCATATAGAACATATAGAACAAGACCCCCCTGTACAGGAGGGTACACAGATGAATACTGTAGATGAAGACCCTCCTGTTCACGTACCGGTTACACGTGCGTTTAGAAAGTGTAGAAAACCACAAATACATTGCGGCGGGTCTCATCCAGGGAGAAAGAGGGCTGCATCGCCACCAAAAATCAGGGATAAAAATAGGGGGCAAGGAGATGAAATTGGGAAACAATATATGGACGAAGAGTTTCTAACTAGGATAGCTGACATGATAGACTGTAAATTTAAGGCCCTCATTAAACCAGTAGTGGCTAAATTAGACAAGCTCTCTGCTGATGTAAAGAAACTAGGTGCGGTCCAGTTAAAGATAGCGGAAGAGGTGACAAATATATCAACTTTAGTCACAAATTTAGCTAATAGCACAAAAGAGCTTACCGCAAGAGGAATAGAGGGAGGTGTAAATGAATCACATACCAACCCCACCGGACAGGCACCAGCAATAGAGCATAATCAACCAACGATAAGAGAAGATCAGCCTCCAAAACTATCTGTATCGACCATATTAAGTACAGAAAAAGATTCATTACAATTCTTAGAAGATGCGTCACCTCTTGTGTTGGTTCTGGCAAATGTCCCCCCTTTGGCTAATGACCAATTAGAATCCCCCACAGCATTGACAAGTAAGGCCCTGCATTGGCTGTCTGGTAATATGCAGATGGCACCTTGGGGGAAACAACAGCTAGCAGAAGACCTTAAGTCATCCAGAAGGGTACCTTGGATAGGGCAAAATCCCAAAAAATTAAAAGGTGACTGCATAGTCCTAAACTTTGCAAACTCAGCTGTATTACCAAATATTCTATCAAACATTCTCCCTCCTCAGCGCAGGAGAGGTACCATTGTTCCACTTACCCTAGAATTTTTTGGTAAAAAACAGCGAAGCATGACTTACCCAAATACAACCCATAACTATACCAGGCCAGTGTGGAATGGAACAATAAATGGCTGGGGCTCAAGTACACTAGGTAAAAATTGGGGGCACCGTTTAGATAGATGGGAAGGACCTCAACAGATACACCAACAAGAACATCAATACCCTATCCATTTTAACAATCAGTACAACATCCCCACTTCTAACAGGTTCGATGCCTTCTATGGTCAGGGAGGGTTGGAAGGGGTGGAATGACTATTCGATATACCCTTTCTTCCTAGCCATAGTGATTGTATACAACAAGATGTAGGACTAGGAAATGAGAACCATACATCTGCGTCGCATGGATTAAATACGGAGATGATAGTTCCATCGGCCCAGATAAATGGACCCAAAAGCTTACTAAATGTACAAAACATTGTTCCTATCCAAGCTGTCATAATACATCATTCTGTGGAAGCACAGGTAGGCAGTTGTATAGGCCCAATGTTCCCTGTTCCAGCTGTAGAGGAAATTGCAGATAAAACTCTGTGCTTATCATTAACATGTAATGAAAGTTTAATATCTTGGAATATAGCCGGGCTCTATGATAAATCCAGTGATATCGGTTGGCTGTCTTTTGTCAAGGAACATGCAATAATATGTCTCCAAGAAACATGGTTGCTGGATAAAAATGTACATATTGAGGGCTATCAAAGCTTCTTCACTCCTGCAGATCCCTCAGTTAGTGGTAGAGCAAAAGGGGGGCTGGCAATATATGTCAACTTGGCTCTTAAATGTCTTAAAGTTGAACACCATACTGGAAACAGAAATATTCAAGTTTTAGAGTTAAAGAGGGGAAAAACTAAGCTCACGCTGATCAATTTCTATAATGCAGTGAATCAGACCGGCGATTGTAATATACAGAATCTATGTGAATTCTTAAGGGATAATGCTGGACATTTGCCCCGCCAAATACTAATTGCAGGCGATTTTAATACACATCCATGTGGGAATCCTGGAGAGACCGCTATTGGCCAACTGGGTTGTAATAGCCTGGAAGGTTTTCATTTTGACCATTCGTGGCGTGGAACAGAACTAAACACGCTAATGAATGAAAACAACTTAATCACAGCAATGTCTACAGTGGCGGATCAAACTATTTTTCTTACTCCCACATTTAAAGGCCATGCATCAGGATCATACATAGACCACATTCTACTGTCTGTTGACCTCGCTAATGTTGTTCTGGACTTCTGCATTCAAATGAGCATTTATAGCGATCATAACCCTATATGTATCAAAATGGGTGGGAAAATCTTCGAACAACGAAAACCTTGTGTGGATCGTGGGTCCATAAAATGTATAAATGGAAAGCGTTGCTTAAAATGGTCATTGGTGAACTGTGAAAACCTGTATGCTTCTATTAACAACATATGTAGTCCTGAACTCTCAGTATGTATATCATCTGCATCAGTACCGCTATAAATCCTAGAATCCTTTGAGGATGTCGCTTTAAAAGTAGGGTCATTGTTAACGGTGTCAGTCAAAGGGAATACAAATAGTAACCCAAAGTGGTTTGATAAAGTTTGCTCCAAGGCTAGCCGTGAGCTTAAGATAGCTCTGAAAACAAAACCTAGAGATCCAGCGCTTATCAAGGTCCTGCGTGCAAGGTACAAAAAGTCCCTCGATAATCGCAGGAGAGAGGTAAAGAAAAGCGTCTGGGAGTCTCTACTAGATCCTGAAACATTGAGAGACAGCTCTAAGTTTTGGGATATTATAAATAAACCCTTATTTGATCATCCAAGAAATCCTACTGTGGGTACTAATATCCCAGAGGAAGAGTGGGTTAATCATTTTAGCTCTATTTTTAAAAATAATGAGTTGTAGGCTGAAAACATTCGGTTAAATTTAAAGAATTGCTCTTCTCAATAAATGAGGTTGTAAAGGGAATTGAAGGGCTGACAAGTAATAAGGCCCCAGGACCGGATGGTCTTCCACCGGACCTTTTTAAATTCTGTACATCACTATGGGCACCAGTTCTTACAGCCGTACTTAATGCGGCTGTGGCTCGTGGTTGCCCTAAGTCATGGGGGGTATCTACCATCGTGCCCGTGTTTAAAAAAGGAGACCGTAATAGCCCCCTCTGCTATAGACCAATATCTTTAATCAACTCTGTTGCTAAAGTAGTGGGGGGAGTAATTTTAAATAGACTGGTCACATGGTCAGATGAAAATAATGTAATATAACCAATCCAATACGGATTTAGGCCCGGCCATTCTACGATTACCCAATGTCTAAATTTATACCTAATTATAGGGAAGTATACCAAGGCCCGACAAGGAACAATTCACATGGCGTTCATGGATCTTTCGTCGGCTTTCGATTGTGTGAGCCGTAGAAAGCTCTGGGACGCCATGGCGAAAATGGGCGTGGAGCAGAACTTAATTAACCTATTAGAAGATTTGCACTCTGATACGAGAGCAAACGTTAGGTACACACAAGACTTCAAAGTGACAAAAGAATTTGGAGTGTACCGGGGAGTCCGACAAGGATGCATTCTGGCCCCGTTCCTTTTTAATTTATATATAAACGAATTGGAGGAGCACCTTTTAAGTACAAATGCAGACTATCCTTACATTGGACGAAAGGGACTGCCGGTTCTGCTATATGCGGATGACGCAGTCCTTTTAGCCAGAACTGCTAATGGTCTTCAAACCTTACTAAATTCTTTTTTCACCTTTATGAAATCCAGAGATTTGAGTATAAACAACTCTAAATCTTTCGTAATGAAGGTTGGCCAGGGCAACAAAAAGCCTAATCGTTTAAACGTTAATGGAGTACCAATTCCTGTAACAAATACATTTTCCTATCTTGGAGTCCTGTTTGATCATCAATTAAACTGGGGACCCGTAATACAAAAAAAAAAGGGAGAGGTAATCAGGACAAATGCGGCAATAGTTGATTTTTCAAGAAAAATGGGCAATAGCCCAGTTGCTGCATTACTCCCTCTTTACCAGGCCAAGAGTGTTACTACCGCATGTTATGGCAGTGAGATATGGGGATATGCCCCACTAGGAGCCCTAGAGATAGTTGAAAACAATTTCCTCAAGCAGCTACTAAGAGTTCCTAGGGGAACAGCAAATTTTCCTGTACACGAAGAGCTGGGTATCTCATTTTTATGTGATAAATTGGCAGTAAACCCTCTAGTATGTTGGTTAAACTGCTGGTTAAATGATGACATACCTCTCACTCAGCTCATACTGAGAGAAGCGTTAACATGGAAAATAGGCTGAAGGTTCCCTGGATAAAGTATCTGAGTAACTGCTTTAATGATATAGGGCGACCCGAACTTTTCTTAACACCAAACTCCATTACGAAACTGGATGTTATTCATGTGAAGAAGGCTTTTATTTCTTCCAGACTCATAGCCAGGGAGTCTGGTGAAATGAGGAAAAGTAGTGTACGAAATCATGCGCTAATAAAAACAACTTTGCTCACGGAACCGTTCCTATTATGGCCAATGTCAAGTTATGATCGTTTTTTGCTGACAAGGTTCAGGCTGGATTTATCTCATTTACTTCTGGCTGTGCCCAAGGGATCTCATCGTGGACAAGTGTTGCCGGCTTGCGGCTGCGACGAAAAGTCTCCGCAAGACCTGGCACACTTCTTATTTTTTTGTCCTTTTTATAATATACCAAGGAGGCTATATTTAAAACCTTGCCTTAAAAAATTGAACTTTCTGCAATTCAGACCGGCACTTTATTATCTCCAGCTGCTAAGTTGTGACTGTACCCTGTTCGTATGTAGTTTTTTAAAACTGGCAATTACATTTAGGAAAAGTATGGAAGGATAGTAGTACCGTTAATTGAAAGGATAGCTTTTTTATGCCCTTAGAATATCTCTATTTAAGAATCTGAACGTTTTAATATGCCTGTAACTTTTTGTGAGTGTTTCTTTGTTATGTCATTTTAACTGCTTTTTATGTAATTATGAGCTAATATGTGTATAGTGTGTAATGCTTTTATGGTTGTTATTTTAAACAACCGAATAAAGTTCCCTTGACTTGACTTGACTTGATTGATAGAGCTATCGCCGAAGATTACTCAAAAAGGCACGGAAACGTGTGTGGTTTAATCATAGGGAATCCCTTCTGGAACCCAAAGAGAGAGGCAATAAGTATCAGGACAGGCTAGTGGGTGTGACCACATTTTGCACTAAGAGCAACACCATCAAGAAAAGTATAAACAGGCACTGGCACCTAGTGTCAGAAGAACTTGGTGGACTACCACAACCTATGCATGTGTTCCGCAAAGGCAAAAATGTGAGGGAACATGTAGTTAAGTCCCTGCTACACATGGAACCCAAACCTACGCAGACAACACTATAGAATATTTCACCTGTCAAGGGACATTTCAAGTGCCGCCAATGTAGGGCATGTCCCATGACCAATGGACTAAAAACCTTTACACACAACAACTATACACATATACTTCAAGAACATACTAATTGTAACTCCACTGGGGTAATCTATGCCATATCCTGTCCTTGCGCCTTTGTATATATCGGATAAACCAAACAAAAGGTAAAGACCTGCATCCTGCAACAATGCAGCCGCATACGATGTCAGGTACAAGGAGCACTTCATATCCTTTGGACACACTCCTGGAAGCCTTCATTGGTGTGTCCTAGAGAAAGTCCAAGCCAACCCATGGAGGGGGGAATTCTATACATTTCTGAGCTTCCGCGAGTGTTGATGGATACACCGTTTTGATACTGTAGCGAGAGGACTAAACGAATATGGAGAGATTACAAGACAGATAACCGCACTTAGCAATGGTTTATAGCAGTTATTAAGCTCCGCCTGCTCCTATATGCCAATCTTAGCGAACCTATGGCACTCACCTTTAGAGGACATAATTCCATCTCCTTGTCCAATGTTTGAAATGCAATATTGTATTTGTATCTAAACATTTTATTTTGTATGCTTTATATTAATCTTTTATGTATTACCATATACTAGTTTTGTTATTGGGCAACTGGTCTGTCTCATACAATCCTTTTTAAAATACTGTATTCCGTATACATGGTAGGTTCACTATGTATACCTTGGGCCTTTTCATTTATCAACAATCACACGTGGTTGCTCCCTACCGCTTCAAAAACAACGCACCCTTGCATGGCTTGCTATGGAAGCTTTAGACAGATTCATGAGTCTTTCGCCCATTACCATTTACATGTAACCGCCCTCTTCGGTCACTGCCCCCACACGCTGCTTAAATTCTCCTGTGTTACCGCTGCCATTCGGCTGCTACCGTGATTGAGGATGGAAGTCGTTCCCTAATGCTATCAGGTATTTATCCTTGAATCAGCTTAGATTCTGAGCATGATACTCACGTAGGATAGTATTCCTTACTGGATTCCTTACTTAGCGCACTTTTCTTGTTCTCAGCTGTATATACTAAGCTGTGCCCTGGATTGTTTAAATCAATCACGTGACCTGCGCTTCTATGCGGTTACGAAAACTGGATTTTTAACAAGGGGCATCTACTTCACACAGAGTTGAAAATTGTCATCAACTCGGGTAAGTCGCAAAACCCTGCCCTTTCTTATAATCAAACCCCATTCTGTTATACTTTTTAGGCAACCGATAATATTATTTAATTTACAGATATCGGTTTGCCATTCACTGGACCGTCCAAAGCACCTACAAGATTCGCGTTGAGGTGGGTCCTCAGTCCTGTGATGTGCAGATAATAATTTATGTAAACCCATATAAGTACCCAATTTAAGTTCCTTGTTTCACTCTATAGGGTCTACACACCCCCCCTTGTCCTGAGGAAGATCTGCATGGCTGAGGCTTTAAATTCCCTCGGTTGCCGCTAAGTCGGATCGAAAGATCGACGCTAACCCTTCTCGCACCTGGACCATCCTCTTTCCCATTTCCCATTTTCCCAATTCTTTTCAAGCTACGTAATTCCAATGACTAATTTTTACATTAATGGCCAGGTTGCATTGAACTGTTTATTCATTATCAGTTGTTGTACATTGGTGTAAATATATGCCTCCTACATTTTGTATTTAAACTCTGAGTCTTCATGACTCCCTCTATTGTTTGAGCACCCCTTCTATATACATTCTCTTGAACAATCTCCCCCTATTTTTCTCTTCCATGACCCTCTTAATTTTGTTTAAATTATATTGTGTTTAAACCAATTTGAAATCTAAAATTCTTTGTCTTGCATTAAATAAACTTTTGTAAAATTATTCTTGTCCTGCACATTATGTTCTCTTGATTAAGTTGACGATTTGTTTACATCTTGTGAACTGAGTATTGTGAGCTCTTAGTTGTGTGAAAACTATTATTGTGTCTAAATAATATTTTTAGAATAATTGGTCCAGGACCATTGTTTTTTATAACATACGACACCCAGATCCAAGGACTCTTTTTGGGTTACCCCATTTGCTATAATGGTCACGTTGTATTTTGAGCCGTTTCTTGTCGTGGGCACAGGCCTTCTCACACAAGTGAGCTACCACTTTTATTGGGAGACTTACAGTAACACATAATTTTAGAGCAACTGTTATTACCTATTAACTTTGGATGCATTTCTGCCTTCCAAATGAAAGACAATGTGTAGAAAAGAAGTCATTTTGAAAAATGACCTTTAATTCTCATGCTATTATGGGTACTCCCAACTTCGGAAATGTGCAAATATCTACTGTTTCTAAACTCTACATTTTGTTCCCATTTCAGAGCTACATAGGTGTCTTTCATACCGATTTTTCCATGTATACATGTCCCCCAAAATATTGCTATATACCCGGTACATAATAAAAACCATTGCAAGATGCTGCTCAGTTATTGGCTCTGGGTTTGTCGGGTTCTAGGTGAACCTACAAGTCCTATACATCCACGCAACCAGAAAGGTCCAGTGGATGTAACTCTATATTGGTTTCAAACAGTTGTCATAATTAGAAGAATTTACAGGTGAAAAAGTTGACACAAATGGCCTTGAAGGATCTACACAAATGACCCCTTGTTAAATTCGAATCTTGTCTCCTTTTCTAAAATGTATGGCTTTCCAGGATCCATTATTGCTTTCACACCCATTTCTACCATTAACTGGAAGGAGGTTGAAAGCGCAAAAAATAGCAAAAATAGGCTATCTCCCAGAAAAATGCCAAAACAGTGTAAGAAATGTTGGTTTTCTGACAAAAGTATGCTTGTCCCTGAAAGCTGGGAAGATGGTAATTTCAGCACCACAACCCCTTTGTAGATACCATTTGCAGGGAAAAAAACAAACGCTTTTATCTGTAGCCCTTTTTCCCATTTTTCCTCAAAAAAACTAAAATGTAGCTATATTTTGGCTAATTTCTGGGTCCCCTCCAGTAGAATCCACAAACCCTGGGTACCTTTAGAATCCCCATAATGTTGGAAGAGAAAATGCAAATTTGGTGTGGCTGCCTTATGTGGTCAAAAAATGTACAGGGGCCTAAGCGCAAACTACCTCAAATAGCCAAAAAAGGCTTAGCACAGTGTGTGTGTGTGGGGGGGGGGGGCTTGGTGTGAAGGGGTTAAGAAGTATTTTTGTGTTATCTACGTATTTATAGCAGGTGAGCTGAACTTCATTGATCATTGCTGGCAGTTACTTCATGTAGGTGTTGAAAAGCATGGGTGAGATGATAATACCTTGGGGGAAACCTGCATTTGTGATGTTGGATTTGTATGAGAAAGAATATGGATGACATTTGTCCTGTTTTTAAGGCAAGATGTTATCC
The DNA here is from genome assembly GCF_964261635.1 of Lissotriton helveticus. Lineage (NCBI taxonomy): Eukaryota > Metazoa > Chordata > Amphibia > Caudata > Salamandridae > Lissotriton > Lissotriton helveticus. The sequence continues at coordinate 140,105,625 of NC_136073.1, read as the reverse complement.
ACTCTGGAGCAGTCATGATCAAAGATGTTGAAGTCAGCTGAAATATCCAAGAGAATTAATGCAGCGACCCTGCTGCAGTCTACTATATTTTTAAGTATGCCTAGGTGCAGTTCACTGAGTTCCACCAAGCAGAACTCTGCAAAGTGACCAAAAAATCTGCATTGCAATATGTGGAGTTCTGCAAGTGGTGGAGTGCATTAGGTCATGCCATTCATGCAGATTTTTAGTGCTGGGTGTTTGTCCAGCGCTGTAAAAATTAGCACAAATGGCACCACGCACAGTGCAAGGGGGCGATGCTTCTTTCTGCCACTCGAGTAGATGTTTTTCTCGGGTGGCAGCTTCCACAACGTGAACGTAACAATTCTCATTGCGAGTGGTGGCAACCACTCGTGACCGCCAGCATTGAGAAATATAGCTTTGAGGTGGTCTTTAGAAACACAACATTGTCAAGTGCAAGCTAGAAAAAAACTCTGCTCTGTAGACTAATTGGAGTGGGAACAACTCCACAAACTCCGCAAGCGGAGCTAAATTTCACATCCAGACCTTCTTTTTAGGGCCATCTCAGATTGCAATAGGAGTAGATTCTGAGGGCCTCATTTATGAGGCCCATTGCAGCACCAGAACATCTATTTTTTATGCCTGTTGAAGTGCTGTGTCACGGCATATTTACAAGGCCATTTAAAGCCACTTTAAGGGGCTTTTCATGGTCTTGTAAATATGTGTGTGAAAGTTTCATTCCATGGGTGTTGATGTGGGTGTTTCCACGCAACACCCATGGAATCTGACACATTCCCAGATTTACGAGAATTTGTAAACCTTGGAATGTGTCAGAACCTAATGGCACCCCAGTGTTGGAGTTAAGGAGGTACAGTGAGGAGAAATGTTTTCATTTCTCCTCATTTTTTCTTTTTCTATGTTTGCTGCATTCTGCCTGATTTTACTGATTTTGTGCAGGATGGTGTCCCTTTCTGCACAAAATCAATCAGCCCACAATACAGGCACCTTTGCATCATTGTGCAAGGGTGCCTGCATTGGCACATGGAGGACAATTGTGCGCCGGCACTAGAAAAAAGGATAGGAATGCACCGCATCTTATAGATATGGTGCATTCCTGCTCTTTTCTTTTGACGTAGTGCAGCATAGCGAGATTCTTTGCAGTGCTGCCCTATGTCAAAACCTCATGATGAGTCCCGGAACCTACTCATATACAGACTCCTGTAGGGAAGTCGGAAAGTAAGAAGTTATCTTCAATGAATTGAGACATCTGGGTGAATGCTTCACATTCTATTAGTTTGCATATGAATAGCCCATTTGCAAAGGGTCTGTAGTTGTTTAGGTCTTGAGGGTTTCGGTTTGTTTTCTTTAGTAATGGGTGTGTTGTAATTCAGCAGCGATTAGATTAAGCATTAGCAGAAGACATCTTGCATTTAGAGATTATCTTGCCCATTTACGGAATCCATTTTGTATTTCTCTCGGCCATTTTGTTTGCCATGTGCTCTGTCCTACCTTCCTGTTAACTGCTCTTGAAATCTGCCTAGAGACAAGATATGTTCAGTCTCCTCTGCTTTACACATGCTCAGTTGAGCATGCAGCTGTCTCCAACTTGTGACTGTCAAGATGTGTCCACCAGAATTAGCCGACTGTCAGCCCTATCCACTTGTTGCTAGCAAACTCTCTGTATGACCTTATATGTATTTGAAACCAACACTCTGTGCCTTGTACCGCCTTCATTTCAGCCCCTGTGTGGGTATAAAAGGACCAAGCTCCTTTCAGTCAGTGTGCTACCTCATACTATACCTAAGGGTGTTGTGTGAATGTAGTTCCACCTCATGAGGTTTAATAAACTCTGTCTTTTCTATTCCAGTTTCTGTGCCAACTTCTTACTATTGGTCTGAGGACTGTAAGCAGAGAAGGGCGAATCCCTTGCACTTGTAGGCCTGGCTGAGGTTTGCTACCACAAATTGGTGCCCAACATGGGGCTCATCGGCGACTCGGATGCCCGAAGGACTGGTCGAGACGAAGGATTGGAATCTTGCTTTGGATGTGATCACTGCCGGAGGAGACCCGAGTCTTGATATCCATGGCGATTTCCCTTTCTTTCTGATCTGACCATCCAGGTGGCACCGGTCTTCGACTGAGATCTCTTCTGTTGATTCGCCGTGCAGTGACCGTTTGGTCGATTTGAGAACTTAGCAGTAGGAACCTGGACACCATTTGATTGGTAAGAGCCGTTTTACGGCACTTGCTGTAAGTTTGACGCCTTGGATTGGTAAGGTAGTTTAGAAACGCTTACTGTGGCATTTGTATATGGAATTGGCCAAATATTGAACTTGTCCTATGAATATGTATATATAAGTGTTGCAATACATATAGGCAGGGAATGAGGAGATTTTTCTCTACTTCTAAGAAAATTTGAACGGCGCAACGTACGAAGAGTACTTTAAGCGCTACTTTTGATTATAGTACTGCATTTTTTGCACTATTTTTGGCATGCCTGTTTCCAGCACTCTTCGTAACATGTGTTGCTTTTGTAGTGGTACCAATTTGAGAATTGATGAAGCACAACCGCCCCCCCCCCCGGAGGGGACGCCTAATAGGGACATGTATATTAAATATGGTATTTCGTCCATAATGTACAGCACATTGTGGAATAAATGCACCCGCAAGGATCCTGAGTTGCGTTGGCCTATGCATGGGTCATTTGATTTGCGAACAGTTCAGTATGTGGAGCAACGGATGTTCAAGCGAAAGGCTAGGCAAGACACATTTGACTGTGTGCGAAAGTGGGAGAAAGAAGTGCGTGAGCGAATGAAGCATGAACAGGCCTTGATTGAAAAAGAACATAATAAAAGTGTGCATGCGAAAGCATTAGAAATGAAAAATAAAGAAATTAAAGAAAGGGAAGATAGGGAGCGTCAGTTACAGGTAAATGGCCAATACGCTATTTGTACGCCTCTTTATCCTATTCTTATTAATAAACCCCAAGATGATTCTCTCTTATTAGATTGTTGTCCACCTCCGTATACTCTTCCCTCTGCTCCTGATGAGTAGTCAGATGAGGACTCTCCTACGGAGCAGGATAAAGCCCGAGACACTCGCTCAAAGTTAAATACCGAACGTTCCTCTCACATTAGATCTGCGGCGCGTAAAGCCGATCGTAGTACTAATACTGCCTCTGAAATCTTAGATACTATTCAGAAATGGTCGGAAAGGGAACAAAAATATTTCGGCACCATCAAAAATTAGCAGTAAGTCAAAATTCACCAATCAAATTATGTACCCAGCTGACGAGAAATGGGAAAAGCTATGAATTGGAACGAGTTCCCATCAGTCCACCATCGAGACCGCCCTTCATCATCTGGGATCTCTTGTTCATTTCAAAGTTGGGAAACCACAACAGACATGGCAGATTGTGGTAACCAAGTCCGGAGTGTCCCAAATACAATACCACAAATTTGAACAGGGTGTTTCTAGTGTGGAACTGAATAGCAGTGCTGAAAAGTGTTAAGTGAAAAAAGAAAAAGAGAAAAGGCTCTAAAATTAGGTAGTGATAGGGAGAAAAAAACTTTTAATATGCACCCTCACACTCCTAAATCAATAAACACAGTGCAATAGTAGTGTAACAAATAACTACTGATAGAAATGTTAGGTCGACATGTTTCTGCAGTTACTGGAGCCTGTTGATCTCCCTCTGCTTCCTCAGGACCATTAGTGCTACTGCTATATATTAAAAAGGTAAATAATATCACCTGATACGTGTAAACCTACTCGTCTTCCAAACTTTGAGTCCAGAAGATCAGCCAGAGCAGAAAGAGGAAATATATGGGTACATAGAAGAAAGGCAAAACAGAAAAGACACAGTCAATAGTAGTGACATTTATAGTCAGGGGGTTTAGCAGTTAGGGTCATTAAAATTTCCCCTGGGACCTCCCTTTGTGTTTATTTAACAAAAATATTTCACCAAGATATTTGCTGGAGAGGTTCTTGAGCGATTTAGGAAATATTCGGTGGAAGTAGAGCCAGATGATATAGCAGCTGATTGTAAGCAATTACGTGAAGGTTCTTTTGTCTTCTCCCAGGTGGCTGACACGATCAGGCACTTGGTTAAACTACGTGATGAAGCAGTCCGTTTGCGGGAGGAGAAAAAGGCAGCAGACACAGCTACACAAACATCTCAAATCAACATGGCAAGAGCTTCGACGCTCGAAACAGATAAGAATGCTGTAAATGTGAAACCTATGCGGGAAGCCGCACCTTTATATGTTCCTCCTAAAGGAACAGGCACAAGTGATGATAAGACTTCTATTGACGCAAAAGGGTATTTTATTTATAATTGGGGTTACACTCCTTGGAATAGAGCAGATGTAATGGCTCTTAAAAATGCATTGCCTGATCCGCGAATGAATCCAACAGCTTTTTATGAAGAAATTGAGGGTGCCATTAGCTCTTGTACTATGTCTTTGTCTGATATTGGTTTGTTTTTTGGATTAATATTACCGCCTGATATGTGGAGAACTGTGCGTAAAGTTGATGATCGTGTGGTGTTTGGGGCATTGTGGCCAGATATAGAACAATTAGATAAAGATAGAGAACCTGCACAGAAACCGTTTCAGCTAATTTTAGATCTTCCAGCAGCTATCTTGGATAAATTAAAGACAATTATTCCCCCTCAAAAGATAGATTGGACTTTGTTAGCGTCTTGTAAGCAAAAGAGAGATGAATCAGTTTCAGACATCTTCACACGCTTTTAAGGAGCATTCCACGATTTTAGTGGTCAGTCATTGACAGATGATACGGGTAGGCATCTGTTTGTCAATAAATATATCACTAACATTTTGCCAGAAATAGCTAGTCGCCTAAAGGCGAGTGAAAGTTCATGGACTACCTCCTCGGTTTCTCTCCTAACTATAGCTCAGTATTATGAACTGAACTGGGATGGCTTGGTGAGCAAAATAACGATGGATTAAACCCAGATCTGTGACTGGGGTGAATGTTTTGCCGTTGTGCAACATTCCGTCCATCATCTTGTGTGTTTTGCTATTCACCCTATGTGGGAAGGGTATGCCCAGACGTGGGTCCCGTGCTCACTACGCCACTGGAGTTAAGCTATCCTAGCTGAAGACGGCTGATAGCCAGAAACCGGTCCTAGGATGCTTGATCCGGTCCAGGGAAGACATGGCTTGGCAGTTCGGGCTGGACTGTTCCCATGAGGCACACGGTCACGACTGATTTGCATATGGCCATGTCTGAACTGGGGTGGCTTGGTGAGCAAATTAACGATGTATTAAACCCAGATCTGTGACTGGGGGGGAATGTTTTGCCATTGTGTAACATTCCGTCCATCATCTTGTGTGTTTTGCTCAGTATTATGAACAGCAAGAATTAGAAGCGAAAAGTAAGGAGGATAAAACATCTAAAGAGTTCAAAACAAAGGTTATGATGGCTCAAGCTTATGGCCCGCCTTCTAGAGGAAATAATAGAGGTGGACGTGGATCTTATGGTTCGTCTTTCCCTCCCTCTCCTCGTGTAGATTTGTCTGTTGATCAGTGTGCGTATTGCAGTCAATTCGGACATTGGATTTCTAATTGTCCAGTGCTACGTGCTCAGCAGGATTTAGGTGGTCGGGGACAAATGAGAAATCGTTCAGGATATTCAGGGCCTAGAGGAAACACAAATGATCGTGCTAGGTTTGATGCTAATACACATGGACAAGAGGGGGCTAATACTTTTGACAGACGGAATCAATATCAAATGTTCGACTATGAGCCGTCTAATTTGCAAGATTCTGCTTATGCAGAGGATTGCCTAGGATGGGGTAAGGAATCAGTTAAAGTTCCAGTAGATCAGGAGGGTCCCTATGTTACAGCATATGTTTTGACTTCTACTGATCAGTTTCTGGTTGATACAGGAGCTACTCGTAGTGCCTTGTCTAAACACTTGATTACAAGGGCTCCCCTGTGTGGCTTAACTATTACATCAATAGGTTTCAATGGAACATCCACCCTTAACCCATTGTCACAACCATTTGCACTCCATGTTGATAAGTTTACTGCTCCATGTCCATTTTTGCTTTCTTCAAATACAACAGACAACATTGTGGGTCTTGACATGCTCAAATATTTCAGGGCCACCATAAGATGTTCTCCGGAAGTAGTACAGGTTATTTTAAATGACAACCACCCCATGATTGAGAGATCCTGTATTGTTAAAGAGGATATTGCACTAGCTTCACTCCCTAGTACTTTGTGGGCTACTTTAGACACTGATGTAGGGCAAATCATTATTTCACCAGTACATATTAGTGTCAAGTAGGGTGCTGTACTGCCGAGATTGCCTCAGTATAAAATTTTTCGAGAAGGAGAAGAAGCACTTACACGTATTATACAGGATTTGATTAAGGTTGGGGTTGTGGAAGGAGTTCCTTATAATGTTTGCAATAGTCCGATTCTTCCCATTTTGAAAAAAGATACTGACTCTAAGATTTATAGATTTATCATTGATTTGAGAGAAGTCACCAAGATTGTACTACCACAGTACCCTGTAGTGTCTGACATAACGACATTGCTTACCCTGGTCCCTCCAACAGCAACTACATTTTCAGTAGTGAATTTGAAGAACACTTTTTTCTCGATTCCTATTCATCCTGATAGCCAATATTTGTTGGGTTTCACGTTAAATAACAGATCATACAGATTTTGTAGAGTTCCTAAAGGGTACATTGAGAGTCCGAGTATCTATAGTCAAGCTTTAAAAAGACAACTCGATTCCTTTGTCCTTACTTTCTTTTCTTGCGACACATCAACCCATAAAGTATCACGGAAGAAATTGCAATATTGTAGACTGAAGGTGACCTATTTAGGACACCTTCTGTCTAAGGAGGGCCGCGCACTGACATCAGATCGCATTCAAGCTATTCTAGACAGTCCAGTACCTTCCACACAGAAAGATGTCTGTGCATTTATTGGGTTAATTTCATTTTGTAGGCAATGGATATTGGGTTTTTCACACATTGTTAAACCATTGCTAGCACTTTTGACTAAGAACACTCCAATTCCTATTCCTTGGACAGATGAATGTCAAAATGCTTTTCGCCAGTTGAAATAAGCTCTACTCTGCACCAGTGTTAGGCACACCAGATTATACGAAGGCCTTTACACTCTATGTACACAATAAAAATTAATGTGCATTGTCAGTTTTAGTACAGACACATGGTGGCAAGCAGCATCCCTGTGCATATTTTTCTGCAGTTCTTGATCCTGTTGCTCGTGCCTTGCCTGGATGTTTTCGTTCAGTTGCAGTGACAGCTGTGTCTATACGTCAGAGCGAAGGGATAGTTTTGTCACACAAACTGTTTGTGCTAGTACCCCATGCAGTAGATGCCCTTTTGAATCAGACCAAAACTCAGCATTTAACTAGTGCTCGCCTGACAGGATACGAATTGACACTGTTAGCACCTCATATTACATTCAAGAGGTGTGCTACACTAAATCCAGCCACTTCGTTGCCATATCCTGCAACTCATTCTCAATCAAAGGAGCCTCATGATTGTATATTCCTTACTGAGGAACAGACAAAGGGTCGCATTGATTTGCAAGATATGCCCCTTCCAGATGTCGATGTGGAGCTGTGGGTTGAAGGGTCCTGTTTGAAGTTACCAGATGGTACAACCTCAGCTGCATATGCAATCACGACACTTGAAACAGTAGTGGAAACAGCTCGCATACCACAGAAGTCGTCTCAAGCAGCAGAACTAATAGCCTTGACACAAGCATGTGAGCTTAGTACTGACTTATGTGTGAACATTTACACGGATAGCCACTATGCTTTTTGAGTGGTTCATGATTTTGGTCTACTCTGGAAGGAAAGAGGCTTTCTTACATCCCAAGGATGCAGATAATGCACGGAGAATTAGTACATAATCTCTTGACTGCACTTACATATCCGAAGAAAGTTGCCATTATGAAGTGTAGCGCACACAAGAAGATCACTGACAAAATAGGACAAGGAAATGCCTTTGCAGATCATGTAGCTCGTGAAACTGCAATACAGCAAAGCACTACATCTATGTACGTAGTAAAATCAAAAGCTGAGCGTTGGCATGATGCTAGAGAGGAAGTATTGGATATACAGAGATCTGCCTCCGTGGAAGAACTTGAGCAGTGGTCCAAAGAAGGAATGTTAGACAATGAGGGTTGTTGGCGTAACAAAGAAATGAATACATGGAATTGGTCTGCAGCCTATGGTTCAAATGGCACATGGGCTGGCACATGTTGGAGCTCTAGCAATAACTAAATTGCTTACACAGGTCTGGGAGCATCCTGAAATTGCCAGCACAGCTAAAAGAGCGGTACAGTCCTGTTTGATCTATTGGCAGTACAATCCTAGAAAAAGAAAACAAACTCCTACAGGAGGGTTTGCTACACCAACCACACCTTTTGAAGTTTTGCAGATGGATTACATCCAACTTGAACGCTGCAATAATCTAAAATATGTCCTAGTGGTGGTATGTGCCTTCAGTAAATGCATAGACGCATACCCTACAAAGGATAATACTGCTCTTACCACTGCAAAGGTGCTTCTGAAGGAATTGTTTCCTAGGTATGGTGTTTGTAAAATTTTGTGGAGTGACAACAGACCTGATTTTATTGGGCAAGTTGTTGATTATGTCATGAAATGATTAGGGATCAAACAGAAATTCCATACAGTCTTCCACCCACAATCAGCAGGATTGGTGGAAAGGTATAATGCTACCTTAAAATTTAAGCTGGCGAAAATACTTGCTTCCACGTACCTAAAGTGGCCGGATGCATTGCCTTTGGCACTGTTATCCATAAGATCAGTACCACACTCATGATCAGGTCTTACACCATATGAGGTAGTATTTGGAAGACCGATGAACATTTGGGGAGTTCCTAAGCCATGCCCCATACATGATGTATCTTGTGTTCTGTTGAATGATTATTTGGCACAGTTAACTGACAGTTTGACCTCTATTCATCAACAGGTTCAAGAAGCTCTTCCTGACTGATCTACAGGTGAGACCCATGACCTCCGTCTCGGTGACCACGTGATGGTCAAGGCCTTCGACGGATCGAACAGCTTGGAGTCGAGGTGGCGAGGTCCGGAGCAGGTGCTGTTGGCTACAAGGACAGCGGTTTGAGTGACGTACAAAAAGAATTGGCTCCATACCACGCACTGCAAGCGCGTATCGCCCGCCTTGGTGGAACCTGCTGTGCTGACCGACCATCGAGAGATTGTAGAGATGGAGAAAGATCAAGCTATCTCATCTGACGAGTCTACAGAAGTCTTCCCTGACCACACGATTCCTGGAACATCGCGATACAATTTGAGACCGAGGAAAGAATCTGCAGTTTTGAACGAGACTGGTTGAGCTACCGCCCTGGGTTTGTGAAACAGAGAGCAAATGAGGCAAGGGGAGAGATCAGCCCTGCATTAGTGTAGTGACACCCGTCTTGGCTCCTGGTGAAGAAATCAATGGCTTCCCAAGGGAGAAGAGCTACAACGATTGTTTTCGACAGGTTCTTAGAAAGATCGATTATCCCTGTCATTGAAATGAATATTAAGAAAATGATTTGTGCTTTAGGGTTTTTTGTTGCCGTGGTGGTTTTGGCAATAACCACTTGGTTCATTGAGAAAGCAGTTCCTGCTCGACAGCTTTTTGTTGCAACTACTCCAGCTCCACTGGAGCATCGCTATTACACTGTTCCTTATCATGAGCAGAAACATCGACAGTCCTATCTGAATAACATATTAATTCAGATGTTGCATCATACCCATATGCTACAAATACTACCAATTTTTGGGTATGTGGGATGATACCTGCACACCAGAAGAAAGGAGGAACACATTTTATTCCTCTACCTTTTCCCATAATGGTTCATGTCAAGCTTGGTATGCCCTTTTGTTTGCTTATGGAAAGCCTTCAGTAGGTGGAATCATTTTTTGATTGAATAAAGAATGCTACCAAGATAACGATCGCAATCCTCAAGCCAAAGGGACCAAATGGGAGAGGGAAGAGTATCAACCGGACAATATTTCAAAACCAAATGTTTTCACAAATATAAGAACTTTTGCAAACAATGAACAATTTGTGATTTCTGTTACTAGAGCTAAAGCAGATTTGTGTATTAGTAGTGTTGGAAGAATTTTAGTAGGAAGGAGTGAATGTACTGTAGTTCTAACTATTGAAGGTGCCAACAACAGCACTTTTACAGCCTTGCATACTACTTACTTTGTGTGCGGTAATAAGGGATATTATCAACTCCGCATTGGATGGTCTGTTGTATGTTATGTATCATTCTTGTTACGCCCTGTGTTCTTGGCCCCTCCATCTTATCACAAGGACTTGAAACTATATAATGATATCCCCAAGAACAGATACAAAAGAACAATAAGTGCTGATGAAGTAGACCAAACTGACACTACTCTGCAACAATATGTCGATTTTAATTTAGGTTTGTTTTTCTTTGTGGGTTCTGCATTGAATAGCAGAAAAATCAGACGATTGACTCGTGTAGTGGAAGCTGTCACCAATCAGACAGCTATGGCACTTGGGAACATTACAGAAGAACTGCAAATTGCAAGGATTGTAGCACTCCAAAATAGGATGGTGCTCGACGTGATTTTGGCTGATCGAGGTGGTGCATGCCGCATCATCGGTAGCAGTTGCTGTGTTTTTATACCTGACCACTCACCTTCAGTTTATGACGCAATCTCTAAACTGCATAAGATTGCTGCAGACCTTCACCCAGAGACTAGTACATGGACATTTTCAAACTGGATATGAACACTCTTTGTTACTTGGGGCTGGAAGCTACTGACTATTCTATGTATACTACTGGTGATACTGTTTACATACTGTACTTGTATACAATGTGATCCCATGCTTTGCTCCATGTGCATCACTGTTTGTATACCTGTTGAAAGAAATGTAGCAGATATAAAAAAACTGAAAATATCGGATAAGGGAATTACAGAGATGATGAACATCAATGTACAGGATGCATATCTAGATTACCCCAGATAAATGAATGTCTTCAGCTAATGCTGAAAGGGTCGTCTGTTGTAATTTAGAAGCGATTAGATTAAGCATTAGCAGAAGACGTCTTGACCCTCATTTATGAGGCTATGCGTCACTCTTACGACGCTGGTGTGTCATTTTTTGTGATGCACCAGTGGCGTCAAAAATGCGCCTTGTTGTGCCATATTTACAAAGTGACGCATCTAGGTAGATGCGTCACTTTGTAAACCCCTGCGCCACATTATACCGACGCCAGGTATAATTTATGCAAGGCGGCGTATTGACGCAAGAAAGGGTCGTAGAAGTGACGCAGTGAAATCTATGTGATTTCACTGCGCCACTTCTAGGACACAAATGCGTCAATTTCTTACGCCTGCCTCACAGCAGGCATAAGACTGAAGCAGGCCCTTTCACATGGGGCTTGCCCCATGTGAAAGGATACATTGCTGGAGTTGCGTCACTTTTGTGACACACTCCAGCAATGCGTCACTTTTGCTCCTACAGATACGTCAGAAATACTGACGTATCTGTAACTCCTTGCTCAATGATGCATTATACTGTAAATATGACGCATCATTGGTGGTGCAAGGAGGGCTCAGTGAAAAGTGACGCATCGCTGTTTTCACGCACTTCTCACAACTGCAGCCTATTTTAAATGTTAGAATTATATAAAATTTTAAAATAAGAACTTTTTATATTTTTTAGATTTATGTTAGAATAATTAATTTTCAGATATTGGTAAATATTTTCTAAATTTAAATAACTTCTGGGCCTTTTTTACTCTCATAAAGCAAGTGTCAACATTAGGTACACACTTGTTGTAAATGTTTTTCAAACGTTATAAGATGGCCGCCGTCTTTTTGATGCACAACACGGCAAACTGTAGCGCCACCCGGCTTGCAAATTAAACCCAGGTGCATCCAATTAAGGAAAGCATGGGGTATATGAACAAAAAGGGCTGAGACATCCCATTGAGATGCTGCCCTGCGTGTGAGACGTTACTCTGAGCTGGCCACCATGCCTTTCTCCGGTAAGTCAATAGATAGGTTTTTCTTAGAACTTTTGGCCCCTTAATAGCTTGATTTTGTTTTTCATACCAATCATTACTAACAATAGATTCTATAGTATTCCAAAAGTAGGCTGTATAAGTACTAAGTTCAATATGTTTACACTAGTGACACTGATTTTTATGTCCACTTACCATTAACTACATTAAGAGCACCCTAAATTTTCATCTAGTGGTCTCAGTTTCCTTTGACTCCAATTTGGCTACATTTCAGTACCAGGATATGTAGTTTACGCTACTTTCCGTCTGTTGAGGGTATTGCATGCAAATATTAGGGATGATTTATGTCTGTTATAACATTTTCTGTATATTTAATTTGACTGTCGTTGTATATACACAGATTTGCTAAACTACAAAACAATATTTCCATCATGATATGTTGAGGCCAATAGCTAGTAAGACTTAAAAACTAGGATATAGAACTCTGAGTAACTGGCACATGGGAACTTTGCAGAGACAAAGCTAGGTTAAACTAGTGAAAAGAATTGTTTCTATGTGGAGGAATAGAAACACAGACCGAGTCATTGAATTTCTCTTTCTCTTTTGTCATTTTACTTCCAATTTACAGTATAACAAGACCGAGCACGAAAAAACAGGTATTCTTTCATAAATAATATACAAGTCCTTGGTTTTTGAGTTTATAATTTCATTCCTGGCAATTTGCATATATATTCATTGCGGATAATATAATATTTTATTTATTCGCAGCAATCACAGGCCCAAACAGACTAGAGACAGGGATAACTAAACCTGTATGATTTACAACTTTGCGAGTTTTTCATCATGTTATAAAGGTAATAAACATATGTCTTTCTTGAAGAAAATAAGGAGCCAAAAAGAATGAGATTCATACATACCAAGTTTGGCCTCATATATAAACTCAAAAAGAAGTCAATAAGACATATCAGTAAAATCTAAAGCCTACAAACATGCTTAATTGTAAATCTCTAAAAATTTAGGTTTGGAGGGTATCAATAAGGAATAAGTCTTAATGTGATTAAGTAGGTTTTCAACAAACTATTTGTCAGAATTAATGTGATATCATGTGTCTTTTTTTAACTTAGTCTATCTTGCTGCATTCAAGAAATATTACCAAGGTGTAGTGGTTGTTGACTATCACCCAATATTTGAGGTATGAATTTACTAATGCTTGATGACATTTTTTTTAATGTTATTTTGATTACTATATGTTTACATGTTATCTGTTAGTGTCAAGAAAGGGTGCATGCAAGCACCAAAATAATTGATATTTTTTAAGTGTGTGAAGAACAGTGCTTCCTTCTGTTCTGCCGTTCTTCTCAAGAATTAAACAATCAGTCAAGAACTTTCCCGAATGATTATGTCAATCAACTTGGATTTATTTAGCAAACACAAAAAGCTTAGATATTTTATGGCTTATCCCATGTTTTTAACCTATGTTTTTGTATAGATGTGAATTAGTGTGTAATTGTTTTATGTTTTACCCTTAGCCCTGAAGAAGTCTCAATGTGTGAGACAAAACGCGTCGGCTAAGAAGAGAATCCATATGTGATCTTGGATTTTTCCTGACTTTGTATTATCATAATAAAGAACTTTGGAAAAAGTAAACTTCACTGAAATCCGGACTTATTTTCACAAGACTATATACTTTGGCATGTGTTATGGACCTTTGAAATTATTTAAGAAAAACATTCTTGGATGGGTGCTGATTCCTTATTGATCAATGCGTCACTTCTCATAAATGAGACCCCTTGTATTTAGAGATTATCTTGCCCGTTTACGGAATCCATTTGTTATTTCTGTTGGCCATTTTGTTTGCCATGTGCTTTGTCCTACCTTGCTGTTAACTGCTCTTGAAATCTGCCTAGAGACAAGATATGTTTAGTCTCCTCTGCTTTGCACATGCTCAGTTGAGCATGCAGCTGTCTCCAATTTGTAACTGTCAAGATGAGTCCACCAGAATTAGCCGACTGTCATCCCTTCCCACTTGTTGCTAGCACACTCTCTGTGTGACCTTATATGTATTTGAAACCAACACTTTGTGCCTTGTACCGCCTTCATTTCAGCCCCTGTGCGGGTATAAAAGGACCAAGCTTCTTCCAGTCAGTGTGCTACCTCATACTATACCGAAGGGTCTTGTGTGAATGTAGTTCCACCTCATGAGGTTCAATAAACTCTGTCTTTTCTATTCCAGTTTCTGTGCCAACTTCTTACTATTGGTCTGAGGACTGTAAGCAGAGAAGGGTGAATCCCTTGCACTAGTAGGCCTGGCTGAGGCTTGCTACCACAGGCGTATATATGTCTTTTTTTATAGGTCATTGGGAAAAACTCCTGTTATCAAGGCATTATTGATGATTGTTGTTATCATCCATGAACATTTCAGCCATCCAATTAAGTAAAGGGAAAGAACATACATTTTCCTCGATTGCCGGAGCCTCTAGCATCATCAGAAGACAACTCGGGCTTATTTCAAGATAACTGCGATCCAGAAAGTCATTGGCCGCAGTCCAAATGTCCCAATTGCCTAGAACCCCATGTGCTGCTGTGCAGGCCATAATCCCGGCACTAGAACAATCTATTTCATGAGCAACGAAGGGACTCATTAGTAGATCAAAATCCAGGTCAGGAGACAGCGTGTTGCAGAGACACAAATCCAGGGCCCATTCAAAATCACAATCCAGGCAATAGAAAACAGGCTGCACGCAAGTGAAGAAAGAGAACCGGAAAGATATACCATATGTGATCCATAGTATTCTAGCATACGGTTACGAAGATGGAGCAGCCGGGACAGAACGTACAAGAAATCAGCAGAATGCCGGCGCCTAAAGACAGGAGCAAGGGGAACCCTCCCAAAACACTCGAAAAAATCGAATAAAAAAATGCAGGGATCAGACCGAATATAGTCTGAAATTAGGTCACAAGGCCAGAGCATGCTACTTTAAAACAGTGTGCCAGGCCAGTAGTCGATGAGGCATTCAAGATAGTGTGAATCAAAGCACCAAAATGCAGGGGCAGGTCTGTGTTTAATAAGGCATTTACCTCAGTACGAGTATTTACAACTTGAAGGACTAATGTCTCACGCGCAGATGTAAGGGGGACTTCCTTCTGGGACAAAAGAGCTCTTATTCTGCTCATTTTGTTGAACTCTGCTTTCAAGGTCGGAATCAAGGGCCAGATGGAAACATCAAGCCTGCCATACGGAGGAGGGAACAACACATTCTTGAAGCAAGTTACACGCTGGGAAACGGTAATGATATAAGCAATTCCAGCTTGCATCCCACAACACTCTTTATCATTTAGTTATAAATAACTACCATTAGCAAACAATGTAAATGTTGGTGTAATGGCCAGAACTGGAGGACCCTTCAGAAAACACGCTAAATTTGGTGCAAGCACATTACAAGAGCTGTGCAACTGAAGATTTCTGCATGTTAATGAATGATCTGGTGTTGTGGTGCAATCTTCGCCATTTAAAAAAACGTCTTTACCAGCCCTCAAACATCTATACATGAATGGGAGATTCCATACTTCATGAAGATAAGCACTAGCCAGGGGCTCAGATCTGCCTATGGCATATTGTTTCATGCTGGACTCGAATTTGAAAAGTGAAAAAGGCAAAGTTATTAACCCGTGGATGAGCCAAACTGCTGAATTGACTTCTGCTACAGAGAAAGGCAAAGGTTCTAACTTTTCAATATGCAAAAGGGAAAACGTCACCGTGGCATCTTTCATCGACATAAATTGTTGTTTAACAGTCAAATTGAAAGGCAGAAATAATAAACTTGTATTCATGTAATCCCATGTAAGCATGGGCTGAAAATTTGTTCCACTTGCGGAATTTGCGGATTTTCCGCGATTTCGCGATCCGCGAATCTCGCGAAATCGCAGTAAAATCCACAAATCAGCGGGGACGCATTTTCAGCCAAGCACTTACAGGGTTACAGCAGCAGGTGCAAAAGTTCAAGCTAATTTTTTGTAACCTTTTACAAAAGGGTTACAAAGAAATTAACTTCAACTTGGGCACCTGCTGCTGTAAGCCTGTAAGTGCTTCCTGGCTCCTCGTTGCCTTTTTGCAACTATTCTCTAACCCTGCTCTGACCCTTGAAGCAGGGTCAGAGAATAGTTACAAGTAGGCAATGAGGCGCCTGTCACGAAAATTAAACCTCAACAGGAAACACTGACAGATATAAAAACAAGCATTCGCAATGCAATCGGTCTCGCATTAGGAAAGTTTGAGCTATTGGACTTGTAAATAACATTTTTTTATTTATGTGTTGGTTTTGAAATTAGCTAAATTAATAGCTTTGTCATTTACAATGCCAATAGTTATAACTTTCCCAAATGTGACACCTATAGCATTTGTAATGCAACATGTTTTGTATTTACGTGACTTAGCTGTATTGATATTACAAATTACAATGGCTTTTAATTTTTTTAAATAACTAATACTTGAATAAAAGTGATTTTAATTTATAATGGCAATAGCTTAAACTTTTGTAAATAACTTTGGTGATGTTATGTTCAGTGTATTTTATTGTGACGAAAATCCAAGAACAGTAGTGAAATATTAACATCTTTTTGTGACATTTGTAATAAAGTTTGAAACATTGAGAGAACATATTTGAACCAGTTGTTGTTGAATGGTTGTGCAGATTGATGCTGGGGTGGCGCTGAGTGTTGCTGTGGTGGTGCTGAGTGGTGCTGTGGTGATGCTGAGTGATACTGGGATGGTGCTGAGTGATGCTGGGGTGGTGCTGAGTGGTGCTGTGGTGGTGCTGAGTGATACTGTGGTGGTGCAGAGTGATGCTGTGGTGGTGCTGAGTGGTGCTGTGGTGGTGCTGAGTGATAATGTGGTGATGCTGAGTGATAATCTGGTGGTGCTGAGTGATGCTGTGGTGGCACTGGGTGGTGCTGTGGTGGTGCTGATTGGTGCTGTGGTGGTGCTGAGTGATGCTGTGGTGGTGCTGAGTGGTGCTGTGGTGGTACTGAGTGATAATGTGGTGGCTCTGAGTGATGCTGTGGTGGTGCTGAGTGATGCTGTGGTGGTGCTGAGTGATGCTGTGGTGGTGCTGAGTGGTGCTGTGGTGCTGCTGAGTGGTGCTGTAGTGTTGCTGAGTGATGCTGTGGCGGTGCTGAGTGGTGCTGTGGTGGTGCAGAGTGATGCTGTGGTGGTGCTGAGTGATGCTGTGGTGGTGCTGAGTGGTGCTGTGGTGGTGCTGAGTGATAATGTGGTGGAGCTGAATGATGCAGTGGTTGCGCTGAGTGATGCTGTGGTGGCACTGAGTGGTGCTGTGGTGGTGCTGAGTGGTGCTGTGGTGGTGCTGAGTGATGCTGTGGTGGTGCTGAGTGATGCTGTGGTGGTGCTGAGTGGTGCTGTGGTGGTGCTGAGTGATAATGTGGTGGTGCTGAGTGATACTGGGATGGTGCTGAGTGATGCTTGGGTGGTGCTGAGTGGTGCTGTGGTGGTGCTGAGTGATACTGTGGTGGTGCTGAGTGATGCTGTGGTGGTGCTGAGTGGTGCTGTGGTGGTGCTGAGTGATAATGTGGTGATGCTGAGTGATAATGTGGTGGTGTTGAGTGATGCTGTGGTGGCACTGGGTGGTGCTGTGGTGGTGCTGATTGGTGCTGTGGTGGTGCTGAGTGATGCTGTGGTGGTGCTGAGTGGTGCTCTGGTGGTGCTGAGTGATAATGTGGTGGCGCTGAGTGATGCTGTGGTGGTGCTGAGTGATGCTGTGTTGGCGCTGAGTGATACTGTGGTGGCGCTGAGTGGTGCTGTGGTGCTGCTGAGTGGTGCTGTAGTGGTGCTGAGTGATGCTGTGGCGGTGCTGAGTGGTGCTGTGGTGGTGCAGAGTGATGCTGTGGTGGTGCTGAGTGATGCTGTGGTGGTGCTGAGTGGTGCTGTGGTGGTGCTGAGTGATAATGTGGTGGTGCTGAATGATGCAGTGGTGGCGCTGAGTGATGCTGTGGTGGCACTGAGTGGTGCTGTGGTGGTGCTGAGTGGTGCTGTGGTGGTGCTGAGTGATGCTGTGGTGGTGCTGAGTGATGCTGTGGTGGTGCTGAGTGGTGCTGTGGTGGTGCTGAGTGATAATGTGGTGGTGCTGAGTGATAATGTGGTGGTGCTGAGTGATGCTGGGGTAGCGCTGAGTGATGATGTGGTGATGCAGAGGGCAGAAAGGCACAAAAAGCAGTCTAACAAAGGGCAGAAGGGCAGAAAAACAAGGGAAAAACGAGTCTAACAGAGGGCAGAAGGGCACAAAAAACTAGTCTAACAGAGGACAGAAGGGCAGAAAAAGAAGGGAAAAACTAGTCTAACAGAGGGCAGAAGGGCACAAAAAACGAGTCTAACGGGGCAGAAAGGCACAAAAACGAGTCTAACAGAGGACACAAGGGTACAAAAAACGAGTCTAACAGAGGGCAGAAGGGCACAAAAACAAG
This sequence comes from Lissotriton helveticus, assembly GCF_964261635.1. Lineage (NCBI taxonomy): Eukaryota > Metazoa > Chordata > Amphibia > Caudata > Salamandridae > Lissotriton > Lissotriton helveticus. The sequence continues at coordinate 140,087,104 of NC_136073.1, read as the reverse complement.
GGAATAACAGAGGGCAGAAGGGCACAAAAAACGAGTCTAACAGAGGGCAGAAGGGCAGAAAAACAAGGGAAAAATGAGTCTAACAGAGGGCAGAAGGACACAAAAAACGAGTCTAACAGGGAGCAGAAGGACAGAAAAACAAGGGAAAAACGAGTCTAACAGAGGGCAGAAGGGCACAAAAAACGAGTCTAACGGGGCAGAAAGGCACAAAAACGAGTCTAACAGAGGGCAGAAGGGCACAAAAACAAGGGAATAACAGAGGGCAGAAGGGCACAAAAAACGAGTCTAACAGAGGGCAGAAGGGCAGAAAAACAAGGGAAAAATGAGTCTAACAGAGGGCAGAAGGACACAAAAAACGAGTCTAACAGGGAGCAGAAGGACAGAAAAACAAGGGAAAAACGAGTCTAACAGAGGGCAGAAGGGCACAAAAAACGAGTCTAACGGGGCAGAAAGGCACAAAAACGAGTCTAACAGAGGGCAGAAGGGCACAAAAACAAGGGAATAACAGAGGGCAGAAGGGCACAAAAAATGAGTCTAACAGAGGGCAGAAGGGCAGATAAACAAGGAAAAACGAGTCTAACAGAGGGCAGAAGCGCACAAAAAACGAGTCTAACGGGGGACAGAATGAATCCCGCCCTGCGTGTTTGTCCACGAAGATGCCACCTTTTTGTGCAATACCTCTACTCAACTGGAGTACTTTCTACTGTCTAATCAGTAAGTGCTCCCTCGTTGGCTAAATGTATAGGGGCAGATTTACAATAACTGGCGCATCCCCAGGGATGCGCCAGTTATTGTGCATCGCAGCTCCGCCACCCATGATGTGCCGCATTTACAATGCGGCGCACCATGTGGCAAAAACGGCACAGATGCGTCACGCATCTGTGCCGTAAAAGCAGCGCATTGCTGGAGCTGCGTCGCGCTTGGGACGCTGCTACAGCAATGCTCTGGGGGACCCTATCTCCCCAATGCTGCATCAAGCCTTGCGCCTGCTTCAAGCAGGCGACGGGTTTTGATTCAGCATTGGCCTAAAAGTGACTGAGTGAAATCTTGTAGATTTCACTCAGCCAATTTTAGGAGGCGTTCCTGCGCAGGAACGCCCTTCCCTGCGCCAGAACGCCTCCTGATGGCGCAGGGCTTTACAACGTGATGCATCTCTCAGATGCGTCACGTTGTTAATACCCAGCACCATGGCGCATCTTTTGTGCTGCCGCTGCGTCACAAAAGGTCTCAGTAGAGGGTGGCAGTGGTGAACCAGAGGGTGACAGTGATTAATCAGAGGGTGACAGTGATGAACCAGAGGGTGGCAGGGGTGAACCAGAGGGTGACAGTGATGAACCAGAGGGTGGCAGTGCTGAACCAGAGGGTCGCAATGCTCAACCAGAGGGCGGCAGGGGTGAACCAGAGGGTGGCAGTGGTGAACCAGAGGGTGACAGTGCTGAACCAAAGGGTGACAGTGGTTAACCAGGGGGTGGCAGTGGTGAACCAGAGGTGCTGTGATGAGCCAGAGGGTGGCAGTCGTGAACCAGAGGGTGGCAGTGGTAAACCAGAGGGTGACAGTATTTTTCACAATTAAAATAGAAAAGTCATGCATTACAGTACAAGACGTTTACAAACAACGTATAGGTTGTTTGTTTATTCTGGTCATTAACTGGGCTCTGATGGCTGATGTTTGTTCAAGGGTGAGTGTTGCTAGTACCATGTAAAGGGCACTGTGGTCTAACAGCCCCCAGCCTCCCTCTCCTATGGCTGGACGACCAGCCCGCTCCTTCGGTCTCTCAAAATGCACTTTTTGAAGCCCTGTTTGAAGCTGGGACGCATCAACTAAAGGTGACACTTTCTCTCCAAAAGTAACGATTTCTCGGCTTCTCGTTGGGGTGTCCAGAGGTGACGAGAGGTGAAGGAAAAAGCACATGGGTTATGTAGGCATCATTAAATTGTCTGCTATGTATTAGTGATCTTTAACATCGTTACACTCTTGTTTAGTTTAAAGTATGTATAGCACACTCGTCCACCCGTGTAAATATTGCAAAATGAATACAGATATGTACACCTAATGATATACGTTTGTCGTGACCCTCTTTGTAATTTTTCCATACCATGTTCAGGTTTTTCTTTCTCCATTTTCTTGTCGGTAGTAGCTGGATAAAAATTTTGAGACAGAAAAGAATGGAGTGCCTCACAGTGATACCGACACAGAAGGTACAATGGTTCTAAGTGAGTGGAAATAGGCGCTGTGGCTTAGTTGGTTAAAGCGCCTGTCTAGTAAACAGGAGATCCTGAGTTCGAATCTCAGCAGTGCCTTGTTTTTACACAACCTCATACAAGACTTTTTGTTTGATTAAAGACTCATTGTCTGCAAACACAATTTCTCCTATTATAATTATCCTCATGTACACAATGCTCCTCCTTAAAACCTAAAGATGTTTCGGGTTTTTACCTGCCATTGTAATGTACCACCAGCCACCAGTATCTTTAATTTTCAAAGCCAATCAGTTTGGTTTTGTGACGTGAAAAGATGTTTTTAAGCTTCGCTCGCTTCAAAGTACAACCTAGGCAGCAGTAATGCAAGCTTCAAACAACAGGTGCAGCACAGGCAGCACCTGAGTACCATTGCATTACTGACACAGTTGCTGAAGAGGCAGAAGAGGTTCAAGCTTCAGTGCCTCAAGAACAGGCAACGCAAGGGCAGCAGAGTCTGATGGATTGTGTGAGCTTGGAAAATGACACTGTGTGCTGCGTGGAGCTAAAAATGCTGTATCCATAGTACTGCGCCAAGTTTTGGAGGCCACATCAGTGATATTGTGTTCTCTTAGGGAGACTTCACGTGAGGTTCTGGAGGCCTATTCTGAAATATTGTGTCTGTCCTGGGAGTCTCCTACGGAGTATTGTCATGTGCATCACACCACATACAAAACATCATGTCCAGTTCTTCATGGCTTACCAAGAGGTTTGATACTACCCTTCCAATGTTTGAATAACATAACGCTTGAGGTGTAAAAAGGAGGGAGCGGTCCTTGCAGAGTAGGACTGGAGGGCAGTCTGTGTTGGTTTGTGAACATCCCAGTCAAAGAGGCGAAATGTGCAGCATCTGCCTCAAAACACATACACTACATATAAGACTCTCATGACTCAGTCACCTGATTTGCACTATAAAAGTCACATACATCATGGGCCTGAGTAGCCCAAGTAGCTCGCCTTGATCGTATAGTGGTTAGTACTCTGCGTTGTGGCCGCAGCAACCTCGGTTCGAATCCGAGTCACAGCATTGCGGGTGGCAATGTCATGGCAGCTGGGAGATATTTTTTATTTGCAATATACAGAGTATTATTATTATTTTTTTAAATAACACCTGTCCAAAACACTTTGTTTTCTTTGATTTGTGAAATTGCCAGCTTTAATCATGAGAAGTCATTTCATTATGATGAAACAGCTGTGGGGCAGAAGGGACAGAGTGTTTTAATACATGCAATGCTTACTTTTAATATACTCTTGCATGTTGTAGCCCGTGTAGTTGTGCAGAAATCGTTTTTGAGGAATGCAAAAACATTTCCTTGTGTAATAATACCTTTTCTGTATGAATGACTTGGCCGGTTAGCTCAGTTGGTTAGAGCGTACTGCTAAAAACGCCAAGGTCGCGGGTTCGATCCCCGTACTGGCCAGTATTTTTCACAATTAAAATAGAAAAGTCATGCATTACAGTACAAGACGTTTAAAAACAACATATAGGTTGTTTGTTTATTCTGGTCATTAACTGGGCTCTGATGGCTGATGTTTGTGCAAGGGTGAGTGTTGCTAGTACCATGTAAAGGGCACTGTGGTCTAACAGCCCCCAGCCGCCCTCTCCTATGGCTGGACGACCAGCCCGCTCCTTCGGTCTCTCAAAATGCACTTTTTGAAGCCCTGTTTGAAGCTGGGACGCATCAACTAAAGGTGACACTTTCTCTCCAAAAGTGACGATTTCTCGGCTTCTCGTTGGGGTGTCCAGAGGTGACGAGAGGTGAAGGAAAAAGCACATGGGTTATGTAGGCATCATTAAATTGTCTGCTATGTATTAGTGATCTTTAACATCGTTACACTCTTGTTTAGTTTAAAGTATGTATAGCACACTCGTCCACCCGTGTAAATATTGCAAAATGAATACAGATATGTACACCTAATGATATACGTTTGTCGTGACCCTCTTTGTAATTTTTCCATACCATGTTCAGGTTTTTCTTTCTCCATTTTCTTGTCGGTAGTAGCTGGATAAAAATTTAGAGACAGAAAAGAATGGAGTGCCTCACAGTGATACCGACACAGAAGGTACAATGGTTCTAAGTGAGTGGAAATAGGCGCTGTGGCTTAGTTGGTTAAAGCGCCTGTCTAGTAAACAGGAGATCCTGAGTTCGAATCTCAGCAGTGCCTTGTTTTTACACAACCTCATACAAGACTTTTTGTTTGATTAAAGACTCATTGTCTGCAAACACAATTTCTCATATTATAATTATCCTCATGTACACAATGCTCCTCCTTAAAACCTAAAGATGTTTCGGATTTTTACCTGCCATTGTAATGTACCACCAGCCACCAGTATCTTTAATTTTCAAAGCCAATCAGTTTGGTTTTGTGACGTGAAAAGATGTTTTTAAGCTTCGCTCGCTTCAAAGTACAACCTAGGCAGCAGTAATGCAAGCTTCAAACAACAGGTGCAGCACAGGCAGCACCTGAGTACCATTGCATTACTGACACAGTTGCTGAAGAGGCAGAAGAGGTTCAAGCTTCAGTGCCTCAAGAACAGGCAACGCAAGGGCAGCAGAGTCTGATGGATTGTGTGAGCTTGGAAAATGACACTGTGTGCTGCGTGGAGCTAAAAATGCTGTATCCATAGTACTGCGCCAAGTTTTGGAGGCCACATCAGTGATATTGTGTTCTCTTAGGGAGACTTCACGTGAGGTTCTGGAGGCCTATTCTGAAATATTGTGTCTGTCCTGGGAGTCTCCTACGGAGTATTGTCATGTGCATCACACCACATACGAAACGTCATGTCCAGTTCTTCATGGCTTACCAAGAGGTTTGATACTACTCTTCCAATGTTTGAATAACATAACGCTTGAAGTGTAAAAAGGAGGGAGCGGTCCTTGCAGAGTAGGACTGGAGGGCAGTCTGTGTTGGTTTGTGAACATCCCAGTCAAAGAGGCGAAATGTGCAGCATCTGCCTCAAAACACATACACTACATATAAGACTCTCATGACTGACAGTGTCACCTGATTTGCACTATAAAAGTCACATACATCATGGGCCTGAGTAGCCCAAGTAGCTCGCCTTGATCGTATAGTGGTTAGTACTCTGCGTTGTGGCCGCAGCAACCTCGGTTCGAATCCGAGTCACAGCATTGCGGGTGGCAATGTCATGGCAGCTGGGAGATATTTTTTATTTGCAATATACAGAGTATTATTATTATTTTTTTAAATAACACCTGTCCCAAACACTTTGTTTTCTTTGATTTGTGAAATTGCCAGCTTTAATCATGAGAAGTCATTTCATTATGATGCCACAGCTGTTGGGCAGAAGGGACAGAGTGTTTTAATACATGTAATGCTTACTTTTAATGTACTCTTGCATGTTGTAGCCCGTGTAATTGTGCAGAAATCGTTTTTGAGGAAAGCAAAAACATTTCCTTGTGTAATAATACCTTTTCTGTATGAATGACTTGGCCGGTTAGCTCAGTTGGTTAGAGCGTACTGCTAAAAACGCCAAGGTCGCGGGTTCGATCCCCGTACTGGCCAGTATTTTTCACAATTAAAATAGAAAAGTCATGCATTACAGTACAAGACGTTTAAAAACAACGTATAGGTTGTTTGTTTATTCTGGTCATTAACTGGGCTCTGATGGCTGATGTTTGTTCAAAGGTGAGTGTTGCTAGTACCATGTAAAGGGCACTGTGGTCTAACAGCCCCCAGCCTCCCTCTCCTATGGCTGGACGACCAGCCCGCTCCTTGGGTCTCTCAAAATGCACTTTTTGAAGCCCTGTTTGAAGCTGGGACGCATCAACTAAAGGTGACACTTTCTCTCCAAAAGTGACGATTTCTCGGCTTCTCGTTGGGGTGTCCAGAGGTGACGAGAGGTGAAGGAAAAAGCACATGGGTTATGTAGGCATCATTAAATTGTCTGCTATGTATTAGTGATCTTTAACATCGTTACACTCTCGTTTAGTTTAAAGTATGTATAGCACACTCGTCCACCCGTGTAATTATTGCAAAATGAATACAGATATGTACACCTAATGATATACGTTTGTCGTGACCCTCTTTGTAATTTTTCCATACCATGTTCAGGTTTTTCTTTCTCTATTTTCTTGTCGGTAGTAGCTGGATAAAAATTTAGAGACAGAAAAGAATGGAGTGCCTCACAGTGATACCGACACAGAAGGCACAATGGTTCTTAGAGAGTGGAAATAGGCGCTGTGGCTTAGTTGGTTAAAGCGCCTGTCTAGTAAACAGGCGATCCTGAGTTCGAATCTCAGCAGTGCCTTGTTTTTACACAACCTCATACAAGACTTTTTGTTTGATTAAAGACTCATTGTCTGCAAACACCTTTTCTCCTATTATAATTATCCTCATGTACACAATGCTCCTCCTTAAAACCTAAAGATGTTTCGGGTTTTTACCTGCCATTGTAATGTACCACCAGCCACCAGTATCTTTAATTTTCAAAGTCAATCAGTTTGGTTTTGTGACGTGAAAAGATGTTTTTAAGCTTCGCTCGCTTCAAAGTACAACCTAGGCAGCAGTAATGCAAGCTTCAAACAACAGGTGCAGCACAGGCAGCACCTGAGTACCATTGCTTTACTGACACTGTTACTGAAGAGGCAGAAGAGGTTCAAGCTTCAGTGCCTCAAGAACAGGCAACGCAAGGGCAGCAGAGTCTGATGGATTGTGAAAGCTTGGAAAATGACACTGTGTGCTGCGTGGAGCTAAAAATGCTGTATCCATAGTACTGCGCCAAGTTTTGGAGGCCACATCAGTGATATTGTGTTCTCTTAGGGAGACTTCACGTGAGGTTCTGGAGGCCTATTCTGAAATATTGTGTCTGTCCTGGGAGACTCCTACTGAGTATTGTCATGTGCATCACACCACACACGAAACGTCATGTCCAGTTCTTCATGGCTTACCAAGAGGTTTGATACTACCCTTCCAATGTTTGAATAACATAACGCTTGAGGTGTAAAAAGGAGGGAGCGGTCCTTGCAGAGTAGGACTGGAGGGCAGTCTGTGTTGGTTTGTGAACATCCCAGTCAAAGAGGCGAAATGTGCAGCATCTGCCTCAAAACACATACACTACATATAAGACTCTCATGACTGACAGTGTCACCTGATTTGCACTATAAAAGTCACATACATCATGGGCCTGAGTAGCCCAAGTAGCTCGCCTTGATCGTATAGTGGTTAGTACTCTGCGTTGTGGCCGCAGCAACCTCGGTTCGAATCCAAGTCACGGCATTGCAGGTGGCAATGTCATGGCAGTTGGGAGATATTTTTATTTGCAATATACAGAGTATTATTATTTTTTAAATAACACCTGTCCCAAACACTTTGTTTTCTTTGATTTGTGAAATTGCCAGCTTTAATCATGAGAAGTCATTTCATTATGATGCCACAGCTGTGAGGCAGTAGAGAAAGAGTGTTTTAATACATGCAATTCTTACTTTTAATGTACTTTTGCATGTTGTAGCCCATGTAATTGCGCAGAAATCGTTTTTGAGGAATGCAAAAACATTTCCTCGTGTAATAATACCTTTTCTGTATGAATGACTTGGCTGGTCAGCTCAGTTGGTTAGAGCGTGGTGTTAATAACGCTAAGGTCGCGGGTTCGATCCCCGTACCGGCCAGTATTTTTGTCAATTAAAATAGAAAAGTCATGCATTACAGTACAAGACGTTTAAAAACAACGTATAGGTTGTTTGTGTATTCTGGTCATTAACTGGGCTCTGATGGCTGATGTTTGTTCAAAGGTGAGTGTTGCTAGTACCATGTAAAGGGCACTCTGGTCAAACAGCCCCCAGCCTCCCTCTCCTATGGCTGGACGACCAGCCCGCTCCTTGGGTCTCTCAAAGTGCACTTTTTGAAGCCCTGTTTGAAGCTGGGACGCATCAACTAAAGGTGACACTTTCTCTCCAAAAGTGACGATTTCTTGGCTTCTCGTTGGGGTGTCCAGAGGTGACGAGAGGTGAAGGAAAGAGCACATGGCTTATGTAGGCATCATTAAATTGTCTGCTATGTATTAGTGATCTTTAACATCGTTACACTCTCGTTTAGTTTAACGTATGTATAGCACACTCGTCCACCCGTGTAAATATTGCAAAATGAATACAGATATGTACACCTAATGATATACGTTTGTCGTGACCCTCTTTGTAATTTTTCCATACCATGTTCAGGTTTTTCTTTCTCCATTTTCTTGTCGGTAGTAGCTGGATAAAAATTTAGAGACAGAAAAGAATGGAGTGCCTCACAGTGATACCGACACAGAAGGCACAATGGTTCTTAGTGAGTGGAAATAGGCGCTGTGGCTTAGTTGGTTAAAGCGCCTGTCTAGTAAACAGGAGATCCTGAGTTCGAATCTCAGCAGTGCCTTGTTTTTACACAACCTCATACAAGGCTTTTTGTTTGATTAAAGACTCATTGTCTGCAAACACCTTTTCTCCTATTATAATTATCCTCATGTACACAATGCTCCTCCTTAAAACCTAAAGATGTTTCGGGTTTTTACCTGCCATTGTAATGTACCACCAGCCACCAGTATCTTTAATTTTCAAAGTCAATCAGTTTGGTTTTGTGACGTGAAAAGATGTTTTTAAGCTTCGCTCGCTTCAAAGTACAACCTAGGCAGCAGTAATACTAGCTTCAAACAACAGGTGCAGCACAAGCAGCACCTGAGTACCATTGCATTACTGACACTGTTACTGAAGAGGCACAAGAGGTTCAAGCTTCAGTGCCTCAAGAACAGGCAACGCAAGGGCAGCAGAGTCTGATGGATTGTGAGAGCTTGGAAAATGACACTGTGCTGCGTGGAGCTGAAAATGCTGTATCCATAGTACTGTGCCAAGTTTTGGAGGCCACATCAGTGATATTGTGTTCTCTTAGGGAGACTTCACGTGAGGTTCTGGAGGCCTATTCTGAAATATTGTGTCTGTCCTGGGAGACTCCTACGGAGTATTGTCATGTGCATCACACCACATACGAAACGTCATGTCCAGTTCTTCATGGCTTACCAAGAGGTTTGATACTACTCTTCCAATGTTTGAATAACATAACGCTTGAGGTGTAAAAAGGAGGGAGCGGTCCTAGCAGAGTAGGACTGGAGGGCAGTCTGTGTTGGTTTGTGAACATCCCAGTCAAAGAGGTGATATGTGCAGCATCTGCCTCAAAACACATACACTACATATAAGACTCTCATGACTGACAGTGTCACCTGATTTGCACTATAAAAGTCACATACATCATGGGCCTGAGTAGCCCAAGTAGCTCGCCGTGATCGTATAGTGGTTAGTACTCTGCGTTGTGGCCGCCGCAACCTTGGTTCGAATCCGAGTCACGGCATTGCGGGTGGCAATGTCATGGCAGTTGGGTGATATTTTTTATTTGCAATATACTGAGTATTATTATTTTTTAAATAACACCTGTCCAAAACACTTTGTTTTCTTTGATTTGTGAAATAGCCAGCTTTAATCATGAGAAGTCATTTCAGTATGATGAAACAGCTGTGGGGCAGAAGGGACAGAGTGTTTTAATACATGCAATGCTTACTTTTAATATACTCTTGCATGTTGTAGCCCGTGTAATTGTGCAGAAATCGTTTTTGAGGAATGCAAAAACATTTCCTTGTGTAATAATACCTTTTCTGTATGAATGACTTGGCTGGTTAGCTCAGTTGGTTAGAGCGTGGTGCTAATAACCCAAGGTCGCCGGTTCGATCCCCCTACCGGCCAGTACTTTTCACAATTAAAATAGAGAAGTCATGCATTACAGTACAAGACGTTTAAAAACAACGTGTTGTTTGTTTATTCTGGTCATTAACTGGGCTCTGATGGCTGATGTTTGTGCAAGGGTGAGTGTTGCTAGTACCATGTAAAGGGCACTGTGGTCTAACAGGCCCCAGCCTCCCTCTCCTATGGCTGGACGACCAGCCCGCTCCTTGGGTCTCTCAAAGTGCACTTTTTGAAGCTGGGACGCATCAACTAAAGGTGACACTTTCTCTCCAAAAGTGACGATTTCTCGGCTTCTCGTTGGGGTGTCCAGAGGTGACGAGAGGTGAAGGAAAGAGCACATGGGTTATGTAGGAATCATTAAATTGTCTGCTATGTATTAGTGATCTTTAACATCGTTACTCTCTCGTTTAGTTTAACGTATGTATAGCACACTCGTCCACCCGTGTAAATATTGCAAAATGAATACAGATATGTACACCTAATGATATACATTTGTCGTGACCCTCTTTGTAATTTTTCCATACCATGTTCAGGTTTTTCTTTCTCCATTTTCTTGTCGGTAGTAGCTGGATACAAATTTAGAGACAGAAAAGTATGGAGTGCCTCACAGTGATACCGACACAGAAGGTACAATGGTTCTAAGTGAGTGGAAATAGGTGCTGTAGCTTAGTTGGTTAAAGCGCCTGTCTAGTAAACAGGAGATCCTGAGTTCAAATCTCAGTAGTGCCTTGTTTTTACACAACCTCATACAAGACTTTTTGTTTGATTAAAGACTCATTGTCTGCAAACACAATTTCTCCTATTATAATTATCCTCATGTACACAATGCTCCTCCTTAAAACCTAAAGATGTTTCGGGTTTTTACCTGCCATTGTAATGTACCACCAGCACCAGTATCTTTAATTTTCAAAGCCAATCAGTTTGGTTTTGTGACGTGAAAAGATGTTTTTAAGCTTCGCTCGCTTCAAAGTACAACCTAGGCAGCAGTAATGCAAGCTTCAAACAACAGGTGCAGCACAGGCAGCACCTGAGTACCATTATATTACTGACACTGTTACTGAAGAGGCAGAAGAGGTTCAAGATTCAGTGCCTCAAGAACAGGCAACGCAAGGGCAGCAGAGTCTGATGGATTGTGAGAGCTTGGAAAATGACACTGTGTGCTGCGTGGAGCTAAAAATGCTGTATCCATAGTACTGTGCCAAGTTTTGGAGGCCACATCAGTGATATTGTGTTCTCTTAGGGAGACTTCACGTGAGGTTCTGGAGGCCTATTCTGAAATATTGTGTCTGTCCTGGGAGACTCCTACGGAGTTTTGTCATGTGCATCACACCACACATGAAACGTCATGTCCAGTTCTTCATGGCTTACCAAGTGGTTTGATACTACTCTTCCAATGTTTGAATAACATAACGCTTTAGGTGTAAAAAGGAGGGAGCGGTCCTAGCAGAGTAGGACTGGAGGGCAGTCTGTGTTGGTTTGTGAACATCCCAGTCAAAGAGGCGAAATGTGCAGCATCTGCCTCAAAACACATACACAACATATAAGACTCTGATGACTGACAGTGTCACCTGATTTGCACTATAAAAGTCACATACGTCATGGGCCTGAGTAGCCCAAGTAGCTCGCCGTGATCGTATAGTGGTTAGTACTCTGCTTTGTGGCCGCAGCAACCTTGGTTTGAATCCAAGTCACGGCATTGCGGGTGGCAATGTCATGGCAGTTGGGAGATGTTTTTTATTTGCAATATAAAGAGTATTATTATTTTTTTTAAAACACCTGTCCCAAACACTTTGTTTTCTTTGAATTGTGAAATTGCCAGCTTTAATCATGAGAAGTCATTTCATTATGATGCCACAGCTGTGGGGCAGAAGGGACAGAGTGTTTTAATACATGCAATGCTTACTTTTAATGTACTCTTGCATGTTGTAGCCCGTGTAATTGTGCAGAAATCGTTTTTGAGGAATGCAAAAACATTTCCTTGTGTAATAATACCTTTTCTGTATGAATGACTTGGCCGGTTAGCTCAGTTGGTTAGAGCGTGGTGCTAATAACGCCAAGGTCGCGGGTTCGAACCCCGTACCAGCCAGTATTTTTCACAATTAAAAGAGAGAAGTCATGCATTACAGTACAAGACGTTTAAAAACAACGTATAGGTTGTTTGTTTATTCTGGTCATTAACTGGGCTCTGATGGCTGATGTTTGTGCAAGGGTGAGTGTTGCTAGTACCATGTAAAGGGCACTGTGGTCTAACAGCCCCCAGCCTCCCTCTCCTATGGCTGGACGACCAGCCCACTCCTTGGGTCTCTCAAAGTGCACTTTTTGAAGCCCTGTTTGAAGCTGGGACGCATCAACTAAAGGTGACACTTTCTCTCCAAAAGTGACGATTTCTCGGCTTCTCGTTGGGGTGTCCAGAGGTGACGAGAGGTGAAGGAAAGAGCACATGGGTTATGTAGGCATCATTAAATTGTCTGCTATGTATTAGTGATCTTTAACATCGTTACACTCTTGTTCAGTTTAACGTATGTATAGCACACTCGTCCACCCGTGTAAATATTGCAAAATGAATACAGATATGTACACCTAATGATATACGTTTGTCGTGACCCTCTTTGTAATTTTTCCATACCATGTTCAGGTTTTTCTTTCTCCATTTTCTTGTCGGTAGTAGCTGGATAAAAATATTGAGACAGAAAAGTATGGAGTGCCTCACAGTGATACCGACACAGAAGGTACAATGGTTCTTAGTGAGTGGAAATAGGCGCTGTGGCTTAGTTGGTTAAAGCGCCTGTCTAGTAAACAGGAGATCCTGAGTTCGAATCTCAACAGTGCCTTGTTTTTACACAACCTCGTACAAGACTTTTTGTTTGATTAAAGACTCATTGTCTGCAAACACAATTTCTCCTATTATAATTATCCTCATGTACACAATGCTCCTCCTTAAAACCTAAAGATGTTTCGGGTTTTTACCTGCCATTGTAATGTACCACCAGCCACCAGTATCTTTAATTTTCAAAGCCAATCAGTTTGGTTTTGTGACGTGTAAAGATGTTTTTAAGCTTCGCTCGCTTCAAAGTACAACCTAGGCAGCATTAATGCAAGCTTCAAACAACAGGTGCAGCACAGGCAGCACCTGAGTACCATTGCATTACTGACACTGTTACTGAAGAGGCAGAAGAGGTTCAAGCTTCAGTGCCTCAAGAACAGGCAACGCAAGGGCAGCAGAGTCTGATGGATTGTGAGAGCTTGGAAAATGACACTGTGTGCTGCGTGGAGCTAAAAATGCTGTATCCATAGTACTGCGCCAAGTTTTGGAGGCCACATCAGTGATATTGTGTTCTCTTAGGGAGACTTCACGTGAGGTTCTGGAGGCTTATTCTGAAATATTGTGTCTGTCCTGGGAGACTCCTACGGAGTATTGTCATGTGCATCACACCACATACGAAACGTCATGTCCAGTTCTTCATGGCTTACCAAGAGGCTTGATACTACTCTTCCAATGTTTGAATAACATAACGCTTGAGGTGTAAAAAGGAGGGAGCGGTCCTAGCAGAGTAGGACTGGAGGGCAGTCTGTGTTGGTTTGTGAACATCCCAGTCAAAGAGGAGAAATGTGCAGCATCTGCCTCAAAACACATACACAACATATAAGACTCTGATGACTGACAGTGTCACCTGATTTGCACTATAAAAGTCACATACGTCATGGACCTGAGTATCCCAAGTAGCTCGCCGTGATCGTATAGCGGTTAGTACTCTGCGTTGTGGCCGCAGCAACCTCGGTTCGAATCCAAAGTCACGGCATTGCGGGTGGCAATGTCATGGCAGTTGGGAGATATTTTTTATTTGCAATATACAGAGTATTATTATTTTTTAAATAACACCTGTCCCAAACACATTGTTTTCTTTGATTTGTGAAATTGCCAGCTTTAATCATGAGAAGTCATTTCATTATGATGCCACAGCTGTGGGGCAGAAGGGACAGAGTGTTTTAATACATGCAATGCTTACTTTTAATGTACTCTTGGATGTTGTAGCCCTTGTAATTGTGCAGAAATCGTTTTTGAGGAATGCAAAAACATTTCCTTGTGTAATAATACCTTTTCCGTGTGATTGACTTGGCCGGTTAGCTCAGTTGGTAAGAGCGTGGTGCTAATAACACCAAGGTTGCTGGTTCGATCCCCGTACTGGCCAGTATTTTTCACAATTAAAATAGAAAAGTCATGCATTACAGTACAAGACGTTTAAAAACAACTTATAGGTTGTTTGTTTATTCTGGTCATTAACTGGGCTCTGATGGCTGATGTTTGTGCAAGGGTGAGTGTTGCTAGTACCATGTAAAGGGCACTGTGGTCTAACAGCCCCCAGCCTCCCTCTCCTATGGCTGGACGACCAACCCGCTCCTTGGGTCTCTCAAAGTGCACTTTTTGAAGCCCTGTTTGAAGCTGGGACGCATCAACTAAAGGTGACACTTTCTCTCCAAAAGTGACGATTTCTCTGCTTCTCGTTGGGGTGTCCAGAGGTGACGAGAGGTGAAGGAAAGAGCACATGGGTTATGTAGGCATCATTAAATTGTCTGCTATGTATTAGTGATCTTTAACATCGTTACACTCTTGTTCAGTTTAACGTATGTATAGCACACTCGTCCACCCGTGTAAATATTGCAAAATGAATACAGATATGTACACCTAATGATATACGTTTGTCGTGACCCTCTTTGTAATTTTTCCATACCATGTTCAGGTTTTTCTTTCTCCATTTTCTTGTCGGTAGTAGCTGGATAAAAATATTGAGACAGAAAAGTATGGAGTGCCTCACAGTGATACCGACACAGAAGGTACAATGGTTCTTAGTGAGTGGAAATAGGCGCTGTGGCTTAGTTGGTTAAAGCGCCTGTCTAGTAAACAGGAGATCCTGAGTTCGAATCTCAACAGTGCCTTGTTTTTACACAACCTCGTACAAGACTTTTTGTTTGATTAAAGACTCATTGTCTGCAAACACAATTTCTCCTATTATAATTATCCTCATGTACACAATGCTCCTCCTTAAAACCTAAAGATGTTTCGGGTTTTTACCTGCCATTGTAATGTACCACCAGCCACCAGTATCTTTAATTTTCAAAGCCAATCAGTTTGGTTTTGTGACGTGTAAAGATGTTTTTAAGCTTCGCTCGCTTCAAAGTACAACCTAGGCAGCATTAATGCAAGCTTCAAACAACAGGTGCAGCACAGGCAGCACCTGAGTACCATTGCATTACTGACACTGTTACTGAAGAGGCAGAAGAGGTTCAAGCTTCAGTGCCTCAAGAACAGGCAACGCAAGGGCAGCAGAGTCTGATGGATTGTGAGAGCTTGGAAAATGACACTGTGTGCTGCGTGGAGCTAAAAATGCTGTATCCATAGTACTGCGCCAAGTTTTGGAGGCCACATCAGTGATATTGTGTTCTCTTAGGGAGACTTCACGTGAGGTTCTGGAGGCCTATTCTGAAATATTGTGTCTGTCCTGGGAGACTCCTACGGAGTATTGTCATGTGCATCACACCACATACGAAACGTCATGTCCAGTTCTTCATGGCTTACCAAGAGGCTTGATACTACTCTTCCAATGTTTGAATAACATAACGCTTGAGGTGTAAAAAGGAGGGAGCGGTCCTAGCAGAGTAGGACTGGAGGGCAGTCTGTGTTGGTTTGTGAACATCCCAGTCAAAGAGGAGAAATGTGCAGCATCTGCCTCAAAACACATACACAACATATAAGACTCTGATGACTGACAGTGTCACCTGATTTGCACTATAAAAGTCACATACGTCATGGACCTGAGTATCCCAAGTAGCTCGCCGTGATCGTATAGCGGTTAGTACTCTGCGTTGTGGCCGCAGCAACCTCGGTTCGAATCCAAAGTCACGGCATTGCGGGTGGCAATGTCATGGCAGTTGGGAGATATTTTTTATTTGCAATATACAGAGTATTATTATTTTTTAAATAACACCTGTCCCAAACACATTGTTTTCTTTGATTTGTGAAATTGCCAGCTTTAATCATGAGAAGTCATTTCATTATGATGCCACAGCTGTGGGGCAGAAGGGACAGAGTGTTTTAATACATGCAATGCTTACTTTTAATTTACTCTTGCATGTTGTAGCCCGTGTAATTGTGCAGAAATCGTTTTTGAGGAATGCAAATACATTTCCTTGTGTAATAATACCTTTTCTGTAAGTATGACTTGGCAGGTTAGCTCAGTTGGTTAGAGCGTGGTGCTAATAACGCCAAGGTCGCGAGTTCGATACCCGTACTGGCCAGTATTTTTCACAATTAAAATAGAAAAGTCATGCATTACAGTACAAGACGTTTAAAAACAACTTATAGGTTGTTTGTTTATTCTGGTCATTAACTGGGCTCTGATGGCTGATGTTTGTGCAAGGGTGAGTGTTGCTAGTACCATGTAAAGGGCACTGTGGTCTAACAGCCCCCAGCCTCCCTCTCCTATGGCTGGACGACCAACCCGCTCCTTGGGTCTCTCAAAGTGCACTTTTTGAAGCCCTGTTTGAAGCTGGGACGCATCAACTAAAGGTGACACTTTCTCTCCAAAAGTGACGATTTCTCTGCTTCTCGTTGGGGTGTCCAGAGGTGACGAGAGGTGAAGGAAAGAGCACATGGGTTATGTAGGCATCATTAAATTGTCTGCTATGTATTAGTGATCTTTAACATCGTTACACTCTTGTTTAGTTTAACGTATGTATAGCACACTCGTCCACCCGTGTAAATATTGCAAAATGAATACAGATATGTACACCTAATGACATACGTTTGTCGTGACCCTCTTTGTAATTTTTCCATACCATGTTCAGGTTTTTCGTTCTCCATTTTCTTGTCGGTAGTAGCTGGATAAAAATTTAGAGACAGAAAAGTATGGAGTGCCTCACAGTGATACCGACACAGAAGGTACAATGGTTCTATGTGAGCGGAAATAGGCGCTGTGGCTTAGTTTGTTACAGCGCCTGTCTTGTAAACAGGAGATCCTGGGTTCGAATCTCAGCAGTGCCTTATTTTTACACAACCTCATACAAGACTTTTTGTTAGATTAAAGACTCATTGTCTGCAAACACAATTTCTCCTATTATAATTATCCTCATGTATACAATGCTCCTCCTTAAAACCTAAAGATGTTTCGGGTTTTTACCTGCCATTGTAATGTACCACCAGCCACCAGTATCTTTAAATTTCAAAGCCAATCAGTTTGGTTTTGTGACGTGAAAAGATGTTTTTAAGCTTCGCTCACTTCAAAGTACAACCTAGGCAGCAGTAATGCAAGCTTCAAACAACAGGTGCAGCACAGGCAGCACCTGAGTACCATTGCATTACTGACACTGTTACTGAAGAGGCAGAAGAGGTTCAAGCTTCAGTGCCTCAAGAACAGGCAACGCAAGGGCAGCAGAGTCTGATGGATTGTGAGAGCTTGGAAAATGACACTGTGTGCTGCGTGGAGCTAAAAATGCTGTATCCATAGTACTGCGCCAAGTTTTGGAGGCCACATCAGTGATATTGTGTTCTCTTAGGGAGACTTCACGTGAGGTTCTGGAGGCCTATTCTGAAATATTGTGTCTGTCCCGGGAGACTCCTACGGAGTATTGTCATGTGCATCACACCACACACGAAACGTCATGTCCAGTTCTTCATGGCTTACCAAGAGGTTTGATACTACTCTTCCAATGTTTGAATAACATAACGCTTGAGGTGTAAAAAGGAGGGAGCGGTCCTAGCAGAGTAGGACTGGAGGGCAGTCTGTGTTGGTTTGTGAACATCCCAGTCAAAGAGGTGAAATGTGCAGCATCTGCCTCAAAACACATACACTACATATAAGACTCTCATGACTGACAGTGTCACCTGATTTGCACTATAAAAGTCACATACATCATGGGCCTGAGTAGCCCAAGTAGCTCGCCGTGATCGTATAGTGGTTAGTACTCTGCGTTGTGGCCGCAGCAACCTCGGTTCGAATCCGAGTCATGGCATTGCGGGTGGCAAAGTCATGTCAGTTGGGTGATATTTTTTATTTGCAATATACAGAGTATTATTATTTTTTAAATAACACCTGTCCAAAACACTTTGTTTTCTTTGAATTGTGAAATTGCCAGCTTTAATCTTGAGAAGTCATTTCATTATGATGCCACAGCTGTGGGGCAGAAGGGACAGAGTGTTTTAATACATGCAATGCTTACTTTTAATGTACTCTTGCATGTTGTAGCCCGTGTAATTGTGCAGAAATCGTTTTTGAGGAATGCAAAAACATTTCCTTGTGTAATAATAACTTTTCTGTAAGTATGACTTGGCCGGTTAGCTCAGTTGGTTAGAGCGTGGTGCTAATAACGCCAAGGTCGCGGGTTTGATCCCCGTACTGGCCAGTATTTTTCACAATTAAAAGAGAGAAGTCATGCATTACAATACAAGACGTTTAAAAACAACCTATAGGTTGTTTGTTTATTCTGGTCATTAACTGGGCTCTGATGGCTGATGTTTGTGCAAGGGCGAGTGTTGCTAGTACCATGTAAAGGGCACTGTGGTCTAACAGCCCCCAGCCTCCCTCTCCTATGGCTGGACGACCAGCCCGCTCCTTGGGTCTCTCAAAGTGCACTTTTTGAAGCCAACGGCGTAGCTAGAGCTTGTGGCGCCCGGGGCTATCCCTCAGATTGCCGCCCCTTGGGGGGGGTGCTGGGGAAAAAGGACGGCGAGCACTTGAAAGAGGTCCGAGAGACACTTAGTATCGCCGCTAATAGTTACCTAGTTACCTCGATCATGCAAGTTACATGCTCATACATGACGAGGTACAAGGCTACACAGTTAAATACACCGGTGACTGGCAGTACAAAAAACGTACACAAAGACTGCATGGAACCCTGGATGTACATGAATCTTCTGTTCATAAACAGATGTCAGTAGTGAGCGTTTAACTCAGTGAATCATGAGACCAGTTTTCTACATCAAACACACTCCTAAATTGACCACACTTAAAAGGCAGCATAAACATGTAGTTGTGATGAGAATGAATACAGGAAAGAGGGAACTACACAGACATTAGGGGGTGTGTTTGGGAAGTGAACTCCTCTAATCAGAACATTTTACTCACAAAGGAATTATTCTGGAAGGGCAAATGCACGCTCGCAAAAATCAAGCAATGTAAATGAGGAAAACACACACACACACACACATATATATATATATATATATACGTATATATATACATATATATATATATATATATATATATTTTTTTTTTTTTTTTTGCTCTCATTTGTAACTAAACCCAGGACTGGAGGTTTTTCGTTTTGAAATATATATATATATATATATATATATATATATATATATATATATATATATATATATATATATATATATATATATATATATATATATATATATATATATATATATATATATATATATATATATATATATATATCCATCCATCCATCCACTTTGGTTCCATTTGCCGATTCTGCAGCGCTCAACACGGGTGCATCAATTGCAGCAATTTCTACAACAAGAACATCTGCGAACATCTTAAAATTATTGCAAAGCACCAAAAATGGAAGGGCACTATCCCACACGAAACACAGGCCACATTTTAATAGTGCTTATGTGTGACATTTTCAAGGTTTCGGAGTACTTATGAATGACATTTAACTACTACATATATGACACTAAGAGTGACACTTTTGTGAGCAAAATCAACAAATTAAATACATGGCAACAGATAAACATAAGAAATTCCATTCATTTGAGCAAGGACAAGCTATGACAAGGACTTGAAACAGCTGAAAAACACCGGATCCCACTGTAAAAAAGATTGGATACCCACAATCCTAACTACACTTTGTTCAGAAATCAAACTCCTTTTGTTATTGTAATCTGAACCTTATTCTTATTGCATGCTCTGTTCCTAAACACAAACAACATCACAAATTCATTCTAGTGCTTGCTCCGTAGTGTAACAGGCCACTTACCAACGTGAAAATCCTGCCTATGGCTGTAGTGTCTAAGCTGCAATGTTAAACTCAATGCTGATAGCTGCTCTGCTCAGAGCTGCTCACAGACAGTGCTATGCCCGAGTCCGTCGGTCAGTTGAAACACCTCAGTGCTCTGACCTGGGCAGAAAAGGGCAAATGCTCTCAGCAGCAGAATGAACTTAGATTGCAGTGTGCGCGATGGGTGTATTTTAAAAACAGCGCTCACCGTAACATGAAACCAGTGCAGTCGAGTACTTAATTTTGCCTAGCAATGTCTTCCTGGGGGCTTGGCAGCAAAAAATACTTGATCCATGCAGTCTGGAGTTGGTTACGTGCCGTCCACTGAAAGAGCGAGCCAGTTTATGGAGGAAGATACATTGAAAGGAGCCGGCCCGACAATAAACTAGTATTTAGATCTTAACATTTACCGTCTGACTATGATTTAGAAAATAAAAGCGGAGAATTAGAATACATTGCTCTACTTATAAAGCTGGAGAGTGCGGCAATTCAGTAAAGGCCGCTTGTGGACGCAATCACAAGTACGACTCGGACCCCACGGGCCGCAAAACGGCGGGCGAGAGGGCATTCAGGGCTGCTCACCTCTGCAATGGCTGGATTAAAGTGGTGTGCTGCTGGTTGCAGGGTGGGGGTGGCAGGGAGCAGTGAAACCAGCTCTCGCTATGACCCCTGCCCCTCTCTGCCAGGCCTCCTTGGGGATTGTCCAGAGTAGATTAGTGTTTTCTCGTTTACTATGAAGCTGGCAGGAAGTATTTATGTAATGAATTTAGTATAAAAAAACGGCAAATGAAACTAAATGCTAAAGTGTTTTTTTATCACTCACGTTCGCTAATTAAGATGCAAGTCCAGTCGTCCAGGTTGTTCAGTGAGTCCCAAGCGGGACCGTCCACTTACAGGCTGTCCTGCAGCTGGTGCAACGCGGGTCACCGACTCCTTCCTCTGTGTCCCCCGCCCCGAGTCCGACTGCCCCACGACTTGAATTTGGCAGGGTGCAGCAAGTGACAACCCACTGCGGCCAGGCTCGGGCCCGGCCGGTGCGAGCTGCAGCAGGAACCTGCTAAAGCCATGAATGGTTTGTGGGCGGCAAATTCAGTTACCAGCCGTGCCCTTCCTAAAGAAACTGAACTCCCGCTCAAAGAGACAGGATGTGACGACGGAACACCGGGCACACGAATCTGACGGGGCCCCGTGACGTCAGGCTGACAGCCAGAGCTGCACCATGGGGGAATCGCAATAATATGCAAATGAAACATTGTAGCACTGTTTTCACCGCCCGGCGCAGCAGGAATAAATATGCGCCAGGCTGGCTGGACAGATTTGTTACATTGCACTCTCAGCCACTCTAGAGCTCAAAGCAGAAATCTTTAACTGTTTATGGACTTACTGGGCCCAGTAAGCAGCTACTGGCAGCACGTGACTGTTTCCTCAATTAAATTATAAAGGCCACCAGTGCCGCGCGACCGCCCCTATAATTGTGCCGCCTGGGGCGGACCGCCCCCCTCGTCCCCCCCTAGCTACGCCGGTGTTTGAAGCCCTGTTTGAAGCTGGGACGCATCAACGAAAGGTGACACTTTCTCTCCAAAAGTGACGATTTCTCGGCTTCTCGTTGGGGTGTCCAGAGGTGACGAGAGGTGAAGGAAAGAGCACATGGGTTATGTAGGCATCATTAAATTGTCTGCTATGTATTAGTGATCTTTAACATCGTTACACTCTCGTTCAGTTTAACGTATGTATAGCACACTCGTCCACCCGTGTAAATATTTCAAAATGAATACAGATATGTACACCTAATGATATACGTTTGTCGTGACCCTCTTTGTAATTTTTCCATACCATGTTCAGGTTTTTCTTTCTCCATTTTCTTGTCGGTAGTAGCTGGATAAAAATTTTGAGACAGAAAAGTATGGAGTGCCTCACAGTGATACCGACACAGAAGGTACAATGGTTCTAAGTGAGTGGAAATAGGCGCTGTGGCTTAGTTGGTTAAAGCGCCTGTCTAGTAAACAGGAGATCCTGAGTTCGAATCTCAGCAGTGCCTTGTTTTTACACAACCTCGTACAAGACTTTTTGTTTGATTAAAGACTCATTGTCTGCAAACACAATTTCCCCTATTATAATTATCCTCATGTACACAATGCTCCTCCTTAAAACCT
Organism: Lissotriton helveticus; assembly: GCF_964261635.1. Lineage (NCBI taxonomy): Eukaryota > Metazoa > Chordata > Amphibia > Caudata > Salamandridae > Lissotriton > Lissotriton helveticus. Next base: position 140,064,963 of record NC_136073.1, on the reverse strand, counting down.
AAAGATGTTTCGGGTTTTTACCTGCCATTGTAATGTACCACCAGCCACCAGTATCTTTAATTTTCAAAGCCAATCAGTTTGGTTTTGTGACGTGAAAAGATGTTTTTAAGCTTCGCTCGCTTCAAAGTACAACCTAGGCAGCAGTAATGCAAGCTTCAAACAACAGGTGCAGCACAGGCAGCACCTGAGTACCATTGCATTACTGACACTGTTACTGAAGAGGCAGAAGAGGTTCAAGCTTCAGTGCCTCAAGAACAGGCAACGCAAGGGCAGCAGAGTCTGATGGATTGTGTGAGCTTGGAAAATGACACTGTGTGCTGCGTGGAGCTAAAAATGCTGTATCCATAGTACTGTGCCAAGTTTTGGAGGCCACATCAGTGATATTGTGTTCTCTTAGGGAGACTTCACGTGAGGTTCTGGAGGCCTATTCTGAAATATTGTGTCTGTCCTGGGAGACTCCTACGGAGTATTGTCATGTGCATCACACCACACACGAAACGTCATGTCCAGTTCTTCATGGCTTACCAAGAGGTTTGATACTACTCTTCCAATGTTTGAATACCATAACGCTTGAGGTGTAAAAAGGAGGGAGCGGTCCTAGCAGAGTAGGACTGGAGGGCAGTCTGTGTTGGTTTGTGAACATCCCAGTTAAAGAGGTGAAATGTGCAGCATCTGCCTCAAAACACATACACTACATATAAGACTCTCATGACTGACAGTGTCACCTGATTTGCACTATAAAAGTCACATACATCATGGGCCTGAGTAGCCCAAGTAGCTCTCCGTGATCGTATAGTGGTTAGTACTCTGAGTTGTGGCTGCAGCAACCTCGGTTCGAATCCAAGTCACGGCATTGCGGGTGGCAATGTCATGGCAGTAGGGTGATATTTTTTATTTGCAATATACAGAGTATTATTATTTTTTAAATAACACCTGTCCCAAACACTTTGTTTTCTTTGAATTGTGAAATTGCCAGCTTTAATCATGAGAAGTCATTTCATTATGATGCCACAGCTGTGGGGCAGAAGGGACAGAGTGTTTTAATACATGCAATGCTTACTTTTAATGTACTCTTGCATGTTGTAGCCCGTGTAATTGTGCAGAAATCGTTTTTGAGGAATGCAAAAACATTTCCTTGTGTAATAATACCTATTCTGTATGAATGACTTGGCCAGTTAGCTCAGTTGGTTAGAGCGTGGTGCTAATAACGCCAAGGTCGCGGGTTCTATCCCCGTACCAGCCAGTATTTTTCACAATTAAAAGAGAGAAGTCATGCATTACAGTACAAGACGTTTAAAAACAACGTATAGGTTGTTTGTTTATTCTGGTCATTAACTGGGCTCTGATCGCTGATGTTTGTTCAAAGGTGAGTGTTGCTAGTACCATGTAAAGGGCACTCTGGTCAAACAGCCCCCAGCCTCCCTCTCCTATGGCTGGACGACCAGCCCGCTCCTTGGGTCTCTCAAAGTGCACTTTTTGAAGCCCTGTTTAAAGCTGGGACGCATCAACTAAAGGTGACACTTTCTCTCCAAAAGTGACGATTTCTCGACTTCTCGTTGGGGTGTCCAGAGGTGACGAGAGGTGAAGGAAAGAGCACATGGGTTATGTAGGCATCATTAAATTGTCTGCTATGTATTAGTGATCTCTAACATCGTTACACTCTCGTTTAGTTTAACGTATGTATAGCACACTCGTCCTCCCGTGTAAATATTGCAAAATGAATACAGATATGTACACCTAATGATATACGTTTGTCGTGACCCTCTTTGTAATTTTTCCATACCATGTTCAGGTTTTTCTTTCTCCATTTTCTTGTCGGTAGTAGCTGGATAAAAATTTAGAGACAGAAAAGTATGGAGTGCCTCACAGTGATACTGACACAGAAGGTACAATGGTTCCAAGTGAGTGGAAATAGGCGCTGTGGCTTAGTTGGTTAAAGCGCCTGTCTAGTAAACAGGAGATCCTGAGTTTGAATCTCAGCAGTGCCTTGTTTTTACACAACCTCATACAAGACTTTTTGTTTGATTAAAGACTCATTGTCTGCAAACACAATTTCTCCTATTATAATTATCCTCATGTACACAATGCTCCTCCTTAAAACCTAAAGATGTTTCGGGTTTTTACCTGATATTGTAATGTACCACCAGCCACCAGTATCTTTAATTTTCAAAGCCAATCAGTTTGGTTTTGTGACGTGAAAAGATGTTTTTAAGCTTCGCTCGCTTCAAAGTACAACCTAGGCAGCAGTAATGCAAGCTTCAAACAACAGGTGCAGCACAGGCAGCACCTGAGTACCATTGCATTACTGACACTGTTACTGAAGAGGCAGAAGAGGTTCAAGCTTCAGTGCCTCAAGAACAGGCAATGCAAGGGCAGCAGAGTCTGATGGATTGTGAGAGCTTGGAAAATGACACTGTGTGCTGCGTGGAGCTACAAATGCTGTATCCATAGTACTGTGCCAAGTTTTGGAGGCCACATCAGTGATATTGTGTTCTCTTAGGGAGACTTCACGTGAGGTTCTGGAGGCCTATTCTGAAATATTGTGTCTGTCCTGGGAGACTCCTACGGAGTATTGTCATGTGCATCACACCACACACGAAACGTCATGTCCAGTTCTTCATGGCTTACCAAGAGGTTTGATACTACTCTTCCAATGTTTGAATACCATAATGCTTGAGGTGTAAAAAGGAGGGAGCGGTCCTAGCAGAGTAGGACTGGAGGGCAGTCTGTGTTGGTTTGTGAACATCCCAGTTAAAGAGGTGAAATGTGCAGCATCTGCCTCAAAACACATACACTACATATAAGACTCTCATGACTGACAGTGTCACCTGATTTGCAGTATAAAAGTCACATACATCATGGGCCTCAGTAGCCCAAGTAGCTCGCCTTGATCGTATAGTGGTTAGTACTCTGCGTTGTGGCCGCAGCAACCTCGGTTCGAATCCGAGTCATGGCAATGCGGGTGGCAATGTCATGGCAGTTGGGTGATATTTTTCATTTGCAATATACAGAGTATTATTATTTTTTAAATAACACCTGTCCCAAACACTTTGTTTTCTTTGAATTGTGAAATTGCCAGCTTTAATCATGAGAAGTCATTTCATTATGATGCCACAGCTGTGGGGCAGAAGGGACAGAGTGTTTTATTACATGCAATGCTTACTTTTAATGTACTCTTGCATGATGTAGCCCGTGTAATTGTGCAGAAATCGTTTTTGAGGAATGCAAAAACATTTCCTTGTGTAATAATACCTTTTCTGTATGAATGACTTGGCCGGTTAGCTCAGTTGGTTAGAGAGTGGTGCTAATAACACCAAGGTCGCGGGTTCGATCCCCGTACCGGCCAGTATTTTTCACAATTGAAATAGAGAAGTCATGCATTACAGTACAAGATGTTTAAAAACAACGTATAGGTTGTTTGTTTATTCTGGTCATTAACTGGGCTCTGATGGCTGATGTTTGTGCAAGGGTGAGTGTTGCTAGTACCATGTAAAGGGCACTGTGGTCTAACAGCCCCCAGCCTCCCTCTCCTATGGCTGGACGACCAGCCCGCTCCTTGGGTCTCTCAAAGTGCACTTTTTGAAGCCCTGTTTGAAGCTGGGACGCATCAACTAAAGGTGACACTTTCTCTCCAAAAGTGACGATTTCTCGGCTTCTCGTTGGGGTGTCCAGAGGTGACGAGAGGTGAAGGAAAGAGCACATGGGTTATGTAGGCATCATTAAATTGTCTGCTATGTATTAGTGATCTTTAACATCGTTACACTCTCGTTCAGTTTAACGTATGTATAGCACACTCGTCCACCCGTGTAAATATTTCAAAATGAATACAGATATGTACACCTAATGATATACGTTTGTTGTGACCCTCTTTGTAATTTTTCCATACCATTTTCAGGTTTTTCTTTCTCCATTTTCTTGTCGGTAGTAGCTGGATAAAAATTTAGAGACAGAAAAGTATGGAGTGCCTCACAGTGATACCTACACAGAAGGTACACTGGTTCTCAGTGAGTGGAAATAGGTGCTGTGGCTTAGTTGGTTAAAGCACCTGTCTAGTAAGCAGGCGATCCTGAGTTCGAATCTCAGCAGTGCCTTGTTTTCACACAATTTCATACAAGACTTTTTGTTTGATTAAAGACTCATTGTCTGCAAACACAATTTCTCCTATTATAATTATCCTCATGTACACAATGCTCCTCCTTAAAACCTAAAGATGTTTCGGGTTTTTACCTGCCATTGTAATGTACCACCAGCCACCAGTATCTTTAATTTTCAAAGCCAATCAGTTTGGTTTTGTGACGTGAAAAGATGTTTTTAAGCTTCGCTTGCTTCAAAGTACAACCTAGGCAGCAGTAATGCAAGCTTCAAACAACAGGTGCAGCACAGGCAGCACCTGAGTACCATTGCATTACTGACACTGTTACTGAAGAGGCAGAAGAGGTTCAAGCTTCAGTGCCTCAAGAACAGGCAACGCAAGGGCAGCAGAGTCTGATGGATTTTGAGAGCTTGGAAAATGACACTGTGTGCTGCGTGGAGCTAAAAATGCTGTATCCATAGTACTGCGCCAAGTTTTGGAGGCCACATCAGTGATATTGTGTTCTCTTAGGGAGACTTCACGTGAGGTTCTGGAGGCCTATTCTGAAATATTGTGTCTGTCCTGGGAGACTCCTACGGAGTATTGTCATGTGCATCACACCACATACGAAACATCATGTCCAGTTCTTCATGGCTTACCAAGAGGTTTGATACTACTCTTCCAATGTTTGAATAACATAACGCTTGAGGTGTAAAAAGGAGGGAGCGGTCCTTGCAGAGTAGGACTGGAGGGCAGTCTGTGTTGGTTTGTGAACATCCCAGTCAAAGAGGCGAAATGTGCAGCATCTGCCTCAAAACACATACACAACATATAAGACTCTGATGACTGACAGTGTCACCTGATTTTCACTATAAAAGTCACATACGTCATGGGCCTGAGTATCCCAAGTAGCTCGCCGTGATCGTATAGTGGTTAGTACTCTGCGTTGTGGCCGCAGCAACCTCGGTCCGAATCCAAGTCACGGCATTGCGGGTGGCAATGTCATGGCAGTTGGGAGATATTTTTTATTTGCAATATACAGAGTATTATTATTTTTTAAATAACACCTGTCCCAAACACTTTGTTTTCTTTGATTTGTGAAATTGCCAGCTTTAATCATGAGAAGTCATTTCATTATGATGCCACAGCTGTGGGGCAGCAGGGACAGAGTGTTTTAATACATGCAATGCTTACTTTTAATGTACTCTTGCATGTTGTAGCCCATGTAATTGTGCAGAAATCGTTTTTGAGGAATGCAAAAACATTTCCTTGTGTAATAATACCTTTTCTGTAAGAATGACTTGGCCGGTTAGCTCAGTTGGTCAGAGCGTGGTGCTAATAACGCCAAGGTCATGGGTTCGATCCCCGTACCGGCCAGTTTTTTTCACAATTAAAAGAGAGAAGTCATGCATCACAGTACAAGACATTTAAAAACAACGTATAGGTTGTTTGTTTATTCTGGTCATTAACTGGGCTCTGATGGCTGATGTTTGTGCAAGGGTGAGTGTTGCTAGTACCATGTAAAGGGCACTGTGGTCTAACAGCCCCCAGCCTCCCTCTCCTATGGCTGGACGACCAGCCCACTCCTTGGGTCTCTCAAAGTGCACTTTTTGAAGCCCTGTTTGAAGCTGGGACGCATCAACTAAAGGTGACACTTTCTCTCCAAAAGTGACGATTTCTCTGCTTCTCGTTGGGGTGTCCAGAGGTGACGAGAGGTGAAGGAAAGAGCACATGGGTTATGTAGGCATCATTAAATTGTCTGCTATGTATTAGTGATCTTTAACATCGTTACACTCTCGTTTAGTTTAACGTATGTATAGCACACTCGTCCACCCATGTAAATATTGCAAAATGAATACAGATATGTACACCTAATGATATACGTTTGTCGTGACCCTCTTTGTAATTTTTCCATACCATGTTCAGGTTTTTCTTTCTCCATTTTCTTGTCTGTAGTAGCTGGATAAAAATTTAGAGACAGAAAAGTATGGAGTGCCTCACAGTGATACCGACACAGAAGGTACAATGGTTCTATGTGAGTGGAAATAGGCGCTGTGGCTTAGTTTGTTAAAGAGCCTGTCTTGTAAACAGGAGATCCTGAGATCGAATCTTAGCAGTGCCTTATTTTTACACAACCTCATACAAGACTTTTTGTTAGATTAAAGACTCATTGTCTGCAAACACAATTTCTCCTATTATAATTATCCTCATGTATACTATGCTCCTCCTTAAAACCTAAAGATGTTTCGGGTTTTTACCTGCCATTGTAATGTACCACCAGCCACCAGTATCTTTAATTTTCAAAGCCAATCAGTTTGGTTTTGTGACGTGAAAAGATGTTTTTAAGCTTCGCTCACTTCAAAGTACAACCTAGGCAGCAGTAATGCAAGCTTCAAACAACAGGTGCAGCACAGGCAGCACCTGAGTACCATTGCATTACTGAGACTGTTACTGAAGAGGCAAAAGAGGTTCAAGCTTCAGTGCCTCAAGAACAGGCAACACAAGGGCAGCAGAGTCTGATGGATTGTGAGAGCTTGGAAAATGACACTGTGTGCTGCGTGGAGCTAAAAATGCTGTATCCATAGTACTGTGCCAAGTTTTGGAGGCCACATCAGTGATATTGTGTTCTCTTAGGGAGACTTCACGTGAGGTTCTGGAGGCCTATTCTGAAATAATGTGTCTGTCCTGGGAGACTCCTACGGAGTATTGTCATGTGCATCACACCACATACGAAACGTCATGTCCAGTTCTTCATGGCTTACCAAGAGGTTTGATACTACTCTTCCAATGTTTGAATAACATAACGCTTGAGGTGTAAAAAGGAGGGAGCGGTCCTAGCAGAGTAGGACTGGAGGGCAGTCTGTGTTGGTTTGTGAACATCCCAGTCAAAGAGGTGAAATGTGCAGCATCTGCCTCAAAACACATACACTACATATAAGACTCTCATGACTGACAGTGTCACCTGATTTGCACTATAAAAGTCACATACATCATGGGCCCGAGTAGCCCAAGTAGCTCGCCGTGATCTTATAGTGGTTAGTACTCTGCGTTGTGGCTGCAGCAACCTCGGTTCGAATCCGAGTCACGGCATTGCGGGTGGCAATGTCATGGCAGTTGGGTGATATTTTTTATTTGCAATATACAGAGTATTATAATTTTTTCAATAACACCTGTCCCAAACACTTTGTTTTCTTTGATTTGTGAAATTGCCAGCTTTAATCATGAGAAGTCATTTCATTATGATGCCACAGCTGTGGGGCAGCAGGGACAGAGTGTTTTAATACATGCAATGCTTACTTTTAATGTACTCTTGCATGTTGTAGCCCGTGTAATTGTGCAGAAATCGTTTTTGAGGAATGCAAAAACATTTCCTTGTGTAATTATACCTTTTCTGTATGTATGACTTGGCCGGTTAGCTCAGTTGGTTAGAGCGTGGTGCTAATAACGCCAAGGTCACGGGTTCGATCCCCGTACCGGCCAGTATTTTTCACAATTAAAATAGAAAAGTCATGCATTACAGTACAAGACGTTTAAAAACAACGTATAGGTTGTTTGTTTATTCTGGTCATTAACTGGGCTCTGATGGCTGATGTTTGTGCAAGGGTGAGTGTTGCTAGTACCAAGTAAAGGGCACTGTGGTCTAACAGCCCCCAGCCTCCCTCTCCTATGGCTGGACGACCAGCCCGCTCCTTGGGTCTCTCAAAGTGCACTTTTTGAAGCCCTGTTTGAAGCTGGGACGCATCAACTAAAGGTAACACTTTCTCTCCAAAAGTGACGATTTCTCGGCTTCTCGTTGGGGTGTCCAGAGGTGACGAGAGGTGAAGGAAAGAGCACATGGGTTATGTAGGCATCATTAAATTGTCTGCTATGTATTAGTGATCTTTAACATCGTTACACTCTCGTTTAGTTTAACGTATGTATAGCACACTCGTCCACCCGTGTAAATATTGCAAAATGAATACAGATATGTACACCTAATGATATACGTTTGTCGTGACCCTCTTTGTAATTTTTCCATACCATGTTCAGGTTTTTCTTTCTCCATTTTCTTGTCGGTAGTAGCTGGATAAAAATTTAGAGACTGAAAAGTATCGAGTGCCTCACAGTGATACCGACACAGAAGGTACAATGGTTCTATGTGAGTGGAAATAGGCGCTGTGGCTTAGTTTGCTAAAGCGCCTGTCTTGTAAACAGGAGGTCCTGAGTTTGAATCTCAGCAGTGCCTTATTTTTACACAACCTCATACAAGACTTTTTGTTAGATTAAAGACTCATTGTCTGCAAACACAATTTCTCCTATTATAATTATCCTCATGTACACAATGCTCCTCCTTAAAACCTAAAGATGTTTCGGGTTTTTACCTGCCATTGTAATGTACCACCAGCCACCAGTATCTTTAATTTTCAAAGCCAATCAGTTTGGTTTTGTGACGTGAAAAGATGTTTTTAAGCTTCGCTCACTTCAAAGTACAACCTCGGCAGCAGTAATGCAAGCTTCAAACAACAGGTGCAGCACAGGCAGCACCTGAGTACCATTGCTTTACTGACACTGTTACTGAAGAGGCAGAGAAGGTTCAAGCTTCAGTGCCTCAAGAACAGGCAACACAAGGGCAGCAGAGTCTGATGGATTGTGAGAGCTTGGAAAATGACACTGTGCTGCGTGGAGCTGAAAATGCTGTATCCATAGTACTGTGCCAAGTTTTGGAGGCCACATCAGTGATATTGTGTTCTCTTAGGGTGACTTCACGTGAGGTTCTGGAGGACTATTCTGAAATATTGTGTCTGTCCTGGGAGACTCCTACGGAGTATTGTCATGTGCATCACACCACACACGAAACGTCATGTCCAGTTCTTCATGGCTTACCAAGAGGTTTGATACTACTCTTCCAATGTTTGAATAACATTATGCTTGAGGTGTAAAAAGGAGGGAGCGGTCCTAGCAGAGTAGGACTGGAGGGCAGTCTGTGTTGGTTTGTGAACATCCCAGTCAAAGAGGTGAAATGTGCAGCATCTGCCTCAAAACACATACACTACATATAAGACTCTCATGACTGACAGTGTCACCTGATTTGCACTATAAAAGTCACATACGTCATGGGCCTGAGTAGCCCAAGTAGCTCGCCGTGATCGTATAGTGCAGGGGTGCCCAAACCTGTCCTGGCGGGCCGTATCCATGCCAGATTTTTGGGATATCCCCATCTGGTGATCACGGTTCGATCCCCGGCGCCGGCGGCAGATCAGAGTGCCCAGGACGGGGTCCATGTGACCCGGGCAGTCCTATCCCCTGGGTGTACGTGGTTGCCCGACATGTCGGTCGTATTTGCTTTTACGTACCGGATCGGAATCGGCCCCCATAAAATCGTACGTAAAGTATATAGCAAATCAACCTGAAATCTGCTGGGTCAGAAAGGGCTCGATTCCGATCCGTGTCGGAAGGTTAGGAGTCCGTACGAATTTGTCGGGACGGCATGGCAGAGTGCCCGGGACGGGCTCCATGCGTCCCGGGCATTCGTCCCCCGGGCGTCCGGGGCTACATCCAGGCTGACGGTATGGCAGAGTGCCCGGGTCGGGCTCCATGGTTTTCACGGTGGTCCTCCCCTGGGTGTCAGGGGGCTCCTGGCCGACGGCATGGAAAAGTACCCAGGACGGGCTCCATGCGTCCCGGGCATTTGTCCCCCGGGCGTCCGGGGCTCCATCCAGGCCGACGGCATGGCAGAGTGCCCGGGTCGGGCTCCATGGTTTCCAGGGTGGTCCTCCCCAGGGTGTCGGGGCGCTCCATGCCGAAGGCATGGAAAAGTGCCCAGGACGGGCTCCATGCGTCCCGGGCATTTGTCCCCCGGGCGTCCGGGGCTCCATCCAGGCCGACGGCATGGCAGAGTGCCCGGGTCGGGCTCCATGGCTTTCACGGTGGTCCTCCCCTGGGTGTCTGGGGGCTCCAGGCCGAAGGCATGGAAAAGTGCCCAGGACGGGCTCCATGCATCCCGGGCACGGGCACGGGGACGGGGACAGGGTCGGGAGAGTCCAGGCGGCTTCACTTCCGTGTCCAGCCATCTGATCGCCCAGATTCCCTCGGCCATCTGGTCGCCCGGATCCCCTCGGGCATCTGGTCGCCCGCAACGCTTTCCTATGGGGCGACCAGATGGCCGAACTTCCCTGGAAGTCCCGATGAGGTGCCATTCGCCGCCCGGATCCCAGCGAGGGCTCCAGGAGGTTGGGTACATTCGCGCCTTGGGTCCCCTCTGTCACCTCGCGTGCACAGATTACAAGAAAAGGGGGTAATTTTCCTCCGGATTACTAGGGAGAAGGGTACGCCCGGACACCCCTCCGAGGCTGGTGGTTCTCTGCCATGGGGACCAGATGGGCTATGCCTGGGCAACACCTCCCTAGGCCACCCGGGGCTTCCTTCCTCCAGGCCAACTGCATGTCAAATTGCCCAGGACGGGCTCCATGGCTCCTGGGCAGTCGTCCCCCGGGCGTCCGGGGCTCCATCCAGGCTGACGGCATTGAAAAGTGCCCAGGACGGGCTCCATGCGTCCCGGGCATTCGTCCCCTGGGCGTCCGGGGCTCCATCTAGGCTGACGGTATGGCAGAGTGCCCGGGTCGGGCTCCATGGTTTTCACGGTGGTCCTCCCCTGGGTGTCTGGGGGCTCCAGGCCGAAGGCATGGAAAAGTGCCCAGGACGGGCTCCATGCGTCCCGGGCATTCGTCCCCCGGGCGTCCGGGGCACCCATCTCCATGAGGCCAACGGCATTGGCAAAGTACCCAGGACGGGCTCCATGGGTCCCGGGCAGACCTCCCCCCGGGCGTCCGGGGCTCCCACCTCCAGGCCGACGGAATGTCAAAGTACCCAGGACGGGCTCCATGGGTCCCGGGCAGCTTCCCCCGGGGCGTCCGGGGCACCCACCTCCAGGCCGACGGCATGTCAAAGTACCCAAGACGGGCTCCACGGGTCCCGGGCATTCCTCCCCCAGGTCGTCCGGGCCCTAGAGCTCCGGTGGTCCAACCTGCGCCTGAGGCCCAGCCGGGGTCCAAGAGCCCTGCCTTGCGTGGGCAGGCAGTCAGGAACCCTACCGCGAAGGCTTGGGATGGATGGGGAGCTGGGAGTCCTTTCGATCCCGGCCCTCTGGTCGCCCGCGATGCTTTCCAATGGGGCGACCAGATGGCCGGGCTTCCCTGGAAGTCCCGATGAGGTGCCATTCGGCTCCTGGATCCCAGCTAGGGCTCCATGAGGTCGGGTTCTTTTACGCCTTGGGTCCCCTCTGTCACCTCGCGTGCACGGATTGCAAGAAAGGGGGGTAATTTCCCTCCGGATTACTAGGGGCAGGGTACGCCCGGACACCTCTCCAGGGCTGGTGGTTCTCTGCCCGGGGGACCAGATGAGATATGCCTGGGCAACACCTCTCCCGGGCGTCTGGGGGCTCCATTCTCCGGGCCAACGGCATGGCTCAATGCCCAGGACGGGCTCCACGTGTCCCGGACAGACCTCCCCTGGGCGTCCGGGGCACCCATCTCCATGAGGCCAACGGGATGGCAAAGTACCCGGGAAGGGCTCCACGGGTCCCGGGCAGCCTTCCCCCGGGCGTCCGGGGCTCCCACCTTTAGGCCGACGGCATGTCACACTGCCCAGGACGGGCTCCATGGGCCCCGGACAGACCTCCCCCGGGCGTCCGGGGCACCCATCTCCAGGAGGCCAACGGGATGGCAAAGTACCCGGGAAGGGCTCCACGGGTCCCGGGCAGCCTTCCCCCGCTCGTCCGGGGCTCCCACCTCCAGGCCGACGGCATGTCACAGTGCCCAGGACGGGCCCCATGGGCCCCGGACAGCCCTCCCCCCGGGCGTTCGGGGCACATATCTCCAGGAGGCCAACGGCGTTGCAAAGTACCCGGAAAGGACTCCACGGGTACCGGGCAGTCCTCCCCCCGGGCGTCCGGGGCACCCATCTCCATGAGGCCAACGGCATTGGCAAAGTACCCGGGAGGGGCTCCACGGGTCCCGGGCAGGCCTCCCCCGGGCGTCCAGGGCACCCACCTCAAGGCCGACGGCATGTAAAAGTGCCCAGGACGGGCTCCATGGGTCCCGGGCAGCCCACCCCCGGGCATCCGGGGCACCCATCTCCAGGAGGCCAACGGCGTTGCAAAGTACCCGGGAAGGGCTCCACGGGTACCGGGCAGTCCTCCCCCGGGCGTCCGGGGGCTCCCTTCTCCAGGCCGACGGCATGGTTCAATGCCCAGGACGGGACGTCAAGTGGCCAGGACGGGCTCCATGCGTCCCGGGCATTCGTCCCGGGACGGGGACGGGGTGGGGAAGAGTCCAGGCGGCTTCACCTCCATGCCCAGCCATCTGGTCGCCCGGATTCCCTCGGCCATCTGGTCGCCCGGATCCCCTCGGGCATCTGGTCGCCCGCAACGCTTTCCTATGGGGGGGACCAGATGGCCGAACTTCCCTGGAAGTCTTAATGAGGTGCCATTCGCCTCCCGGATCCCAGCGAGGGCTCCATGAGGTCGGGTTCTTTCACGCCTTGGGTCCCCTCTGTCACCTCGCGTGCACAGATTGCAAGAAAGGGGGGTAATTTGCCTCCGGATTACTATGGGGCAGGGTATGCCCGGACACCCCTCCAGGGTTGGTGGTTCTCTGCCATGGGGACCAGATGGGATATGCCTGGGCAACACCTCCCTAGGCCACCCGGAGCTTCCTTCCTCCAGGCCAACTGCATGTCAAATTGCCCAGGACGGGCTCCATGGCTCTTGGGCAGTCGTCCCCCGGGCGTCCGGTGCTCCATCCAGGCCGACGGCATGGCAGAGTGCCCGGGACAGGCTCCATGCGTCCCGGGCCTTCGCCCCCCCGGGCGTCCGGGGCTCCATCCAGGCTGACGGCATGGCAGAGTGCCCAGGACGGGCTCCACGGGCCCCGGTCATCCGGGGCACCCTTCCCCGGGCCAGCGGCATGTCAGAGTGCCCAGGACCAGTTCCACGGGTCCCGGGCAGTCCTCCCCCGGGCGTCCGGGGCTCCCTTCCCCGGGCCAAAGCATTTCAGAGTGCCCAGGTTGGGCTCCACGGGTTCCGGGCGTCCAGGTCTCCCTTCCCCGGGCCAACGGCTTGTCAGAGTGCCCAGGACGGGCTCCACGGGCCCCGGGCGTCCGGGGCACCCTTCCCCGGGCCAGCGGCATGTCAGAGTGCCCAGGACGAGTTCCACGGGTCCCGGGCAGTCCTCCCCCCCGGGTGTCCGGGGCTCCCTTCCCCGGGCCAAAGCATTTCAGAGTGCCCAGGACGGGCTCCACGGGTCCCGGACGTCCGGGGCTCCCTTCCCCGGGCCAACGGCATACAGGAGTGCCCAGGACGGGCTCCACGGGTCCCGGACGTCCGGGGCTCCCTTCCCCGGGCCAACGGCATACAGGAGTGCCCAGGACGGGCTCCACAGGTCCCGGTCGTCTGGGGCTCCCTTCCCCGGGCCAACGGCTTGTCAGAGTGCCAAGGACGGGCTCCACGGGTCCCGGTCGTCTGGGGTCCCTCCCCCGGGCCAACAGCAGGTCAGAGTGCCCAGGACGGGCTCCACGGGTCCCGGGCAGCCCACCCCCCGGGCGTTCGGGGCACCCATCTCCAGGAGGCCAACGGCGTTGCAAAGTACCCGGGAAGGGCTCCACGGGTACCGGGCAGTCCTCCCCCGGGCGTCCGGGGCTCCCTTCTCCAGGCCAACGGCATGGTTCAATGCCCAGGACGGGCTCCATGGGTCCGGGGAGGCGTCCCATGCGCCTCCGGGCTTGGGAGCCCCGGCTGGGTCCAGGGGCCCGGGCGGGCCCCGGGTCGGGTGCTCCGGCCCTGGTCCCTGTCTCCCAGCCTACCGCACTGCCAAGGGCCTAGGAATGGGTTCCGTTGTTCCCGGGGAGCCTCCCCTTGCTTGGCTGGGTTCAGGAGCAGTGGCTAGGGCCCCTGAGGGCCCGGGGAGGGCGGCCTCCCCACCCCGGGCTCTGTCCTTGGTCCTGCTGCGTGGCAGGGTGCCCGGGACGGGGTCCGGAGGGACCGGGGAGGCGTCCCATGCACCTCCGGGCTTGGGAGCCCCGGCTCGGTCCAGGGGCCCGGGCGGGCCCCGGGTCGGGTGCTCCGGCCCTGGTCCCTGTCTCCCAGCCTACCGCACTGCCAAGGGCCTAGGAATGGGTTCCGTTGTTCCCGGGGAGCCTCCCCTTGCTTGGCTGGGTTCAGGAGCAGTGGCTAGGGCCCCTGAGGGCCCGGGGAGGGCGGCCTCCCCACCCCGGGCTCTGTCCTTGGTCCTGCTG